>NC_083608.1:31941045-33200045 GCF_029168945.1 Cannabis sativa | reverse complement strand
GAATAGTAAGGCACCAAAGAAAGCGACACGTATCAATCGTGAAAGTCCTTAGCATACAATATACAAACTAAGTGTAAAAGTCAGATCGGCTTGAGACCAAGTAAGCGAGGTGCCTATCTCGCTATGGTAACTTCTTATAGCTCCATCCAGCTAGCGTTAGGGAGGCTTACAATCCTTACGAGCCGGAAGATAACATTTAAATGAGCCTTGAAGAACTCTTTGAGAACTGTGGTTGACACCAAACATGCATCGTCGACCTCGGAAGGACGATTGGCCCCAGCTCGCTATTGAGATCACTGGAACCAAGCTTTTGTCGAGACAACTCCAAAAATAATAATTAAAGGCGTGATTTAAAACACAAATCATTTTTTACCTAGTAAAAGTGGGAACATCACAACTATACGATTTTCAAATCATAAACCGCATTTACACTACGTGATATGTAATCAAATCCCATGATTTTAGGGATGATTGCTGTCAACATATTACAGTCAACTTTGTAATTAACTGTCCACTATGTAATTATAAATAGTGGAAAAGAAGATCAAAAAAGGGATGAAAAACTGATATAAGAGAGGCCCTGAAAAACAATCAGAAATCTGAATAAGATTAACTCGTGGACTATGCTAAATTTTAAATGCAAAACTACGTAAAAAAAACCCGGATTTCATATTTTTTCTTTCATAACTTTTATTTTTTCTGTATAAAATCACTACTATGAAGCTCAAATTTAGTTAACAAAAATTTGCGTTAACAGTTTGGTGCTTTCATTGAGAGCCTCGATGAAAAAGCTCAGAAAAAAAAACCCTCCCTTCTTTTGAAGAAAAACCACCTCCTTCATGGCTAAAAATCTAGAAAATATTAACACCCCACATGAGGAAACTAATAATCGTTCTGGGAAAGAGTCCATGGGCTCCGAAGGTCTACAAACTCGTGGTCATAAAGAACCACCCGTTCTAGGAGGGCCCAACCTGAGGGTGGCCCCAGTGTATGGACCACACGTTCCCGAAGAACCCAAACCTACATTGGTCTTAGTACGCGGACAACACGCTCGAGAAGAACTCAGCGTGGGAGTGGTTAGAACCCTGGGACGAGGGATGAAAAGCTCAATCGTGGAGGTGACCAATCTGTGGGAAAAGGAACTTATGAAACGAAAAACCGCCACCTGAGACGCCGTCTGGAAGAGGCGCAAAGTCGAAATGCTGAGTTAGAGCGTGATGCAGCCTCGGCCAGGGCGACACAGGGGACGAATGCTCAAAATCAACTTGAACCTGAAGTGAGAAGACCACGAGGCAAACCTCATAGCTCACGAAGCAAGAGACGGCAAAAGGCCCGGGAAGAACAACCTAGGGAAAATAAGACACCCCTTAAAAATTAGAACAAACAGCCAGATGGGAGACAACCGGAAACTGATCTATGAGAAATACCTCATGAGAATGAGGAGGATCTTGGGACTCAACCAGGAGAACGGAGGTCACCTGGTACAAATCACCAGCGTCATTCCCAAACCCACAGGGCGAGGACTCGTACAAACCCTGATGGGGAAAATACCACAAACTGCTCTCGGGGGGAAAGAACAGAGCGTGAAGAAGCAAGTGTGACTTCGAGGTGGTCAAGAACCCATAGTCGATCAACTCGAAGAGGAGAAAGTAGCCAATGAGCTAATGATCGAGCAAGT
The DNA here is from genome assembly GCF_029168945.1 of Cannabis sativa. NCBI lineage: Eukaryota > Viridiplantae > Streptophyta > Magnoliopsida > Rosales > Cannabaceae > Cannabis > Cannabis sativa. The sequence goes on along the minus strand of NC_083608.1, from coordinate 33,198,367 downwards.
ATGAAAACTAGTAAATCTGCGAGCCACTCAATGACAAAGTCTATGAGTAGGATGCGATCTGTGAGTAAGACAAGGTCTACCAGCAATTACTCCCAATCGGATCTGCAAGAGCACTTGAATCGAAAGAAACCTGACCTTTGCTAACAGCTTGGTCCAAAGCAAGAAGATCCAATCCAATTGTGGATAAACGAGCTGGAGGACAAGTTTAGGAGATATCAAGTCGGGGAATTAGGGAAACGATTTGGATACGACTCCGACGAGGAGCTTGAGCCGTATCATCCAGACATAATGAATACCCCTTTTCCTTCAGGATTCAAAAACCCGCATGTCTCGTCATATGATGGGACCACTGATCCAGTCGCGCATTTGAATAACTTTAACATAGTCATATGAGCGAGTAATGCGATGAACAATTTACGCTGTATTTTGTTCCCCACCTCGCTTGTTGGAGTAGCAAGTAACTAGTTTAACAAGTTTACTCATCATTCAATAACTTCCTGGGAGCAGCTGTCCAGGGATTTTAAGAAACAATTCCAGGCTGCTAGGGATAGGCGACCCGAAGCGGCCTCGCTAACCAATATAAAGCAGTAGCCCGTCGAGACACTTAAGGCGTACTTAAGTCATTTTAGCATGGCTGCGGCTAGGGTTAGGAATTTGGATGACAGCACGTAACTTATAGCCCTTCAGGCGGGGATCTCTACTGATCTATTAACCGCAAGGGGGGAGTTATGGGATGACGTACAAGGTCGTCTTGTGAGAAGCATTACTGAGTTCAATGAAAGGGCTCAGGTGTTCATTCGGAAGGAAGAAACCCAAAAGGAAATGAATCTGCTAAAAACAAGCTTGAGAGGCAAACCTAGCAATGTTTCAACAAGAATTGTTTCTACGAGAATTGATAACTCGGGGCTTCTGGTTCGAAGAGAAAGGATGGAGTTAAAGAACCGTTGAAGGATAAAAAGAAACAGAAGAAGCATGATAAGTATGTGCCGGAATATACAATATATACCGAGCTTAATGAAACTCGGGAGAATATTTACCTCGCATATGAGCAGAAGGTGGCCTTCGGCAAGCCCGAGCCCATGAGGAATTCGAGGAGTAAGAGGGATCCTAACAAGTATTGTAAATTCCATAAGGATATTGAGCGTACGACCGACGAATGTCGCCAATTGAAAGATGAGATAGAAAGTCTCATCGCTCGAGGCCATTTTAAGGTGTACATGAAAAGACAGGGCCATAAATACAACTAGCCCAGTCTGCCCAATAACCCAAACAACCAGGATTTACAACCTATTCCTGTTGAAGGGGAGGACATCCTGGTTATTTTGGGAGTGCCACATATCCCAGGGCAAAGCAATAATGCCCAGAAAAGATACGTGAAAGAGATAAAGAACGAGCAGGTAGCATTTGCCCCAGAACCTTCCAAGAAGGTAAAAACTGAAGAGACTCCCATTATATTCACGGAGGAAGATGAGAAAAACATGAGATACCCTCACATCGATCCATTGGTGATAACCATTCAACTTACCAATAAATGGATCAAGAGGGTGTTATTAGATAATGGGAGCTTGGTAAATATCCTTTATAAGGAGACTATACGGAAAATGGGGCTCGAAAAGGCCACATTAAGGTCTTGTATGGTGAACCTTTGCAAATTCACCGGAGACAGCATCACTAGCCTTGGCATAATCGAGCTCACATTAACCTTAGGCTAGGTACCTTTATCTGCTACTGTTATGCAAGACTTCTTAGTTGTCGACCTACCCTCAGCTTACAACATATTGCTGGGTTGTCCAGCACTGATCAGACTAGGGGCAGTCAATTCGATCAAGCACCTTTCTTTGAAATTCCAAACACCAAATGGCGTGGGAGTGGTGCGGTGTGACCAGATGCTGGCTTGCCATTGCTATCGCATTGAGCTGCATCATAGGAAAGCGGATGATCAATTGATGGCAATATTGGCAGAAGAAAACGAGAAGAAAGAAGAAGATCTTGAGCCCTGAGTTCAAGATGAGAGAAACCTATTAAAACCAATGGAGGAATTGAAAGAGGTTATTCTCGACCCAGGAATTCCCACAAAGTGTGTATACATTGGGAAGAACCTGGACAAGCAGCTCAAATAGCAGCTAATAAGCTTTTTGAAGGCGAACCAGGATCACTTTGCCTAGAGCCATGGAGATATGATAGGGATCGACCCTAATATTATCTGCCATCATTTAAATGTTGATCTAAGCTACCCAGCAAAGAGACAGAAAAGGAGACCCTTAAATTTCGAGAGGCAAGGGGCCATAAAATAGGAAGTGGACAAGTTGTTAGTCAACGACTTTATACCGAGGTGTTTAATTTCTCGTGGATAGCCAATCCTGTTCTATTCCTGAAGCCTAACGGAACTTGGAGAACTTGTATTGACTTCTTGGATCTGAACAAGGCCTGTCCAAAAGATTGTTTCCCACTTCTTAGGATCGACCAGTTAGTGGATACAACTGCTGGGCACGAGCTTATGGCATTTATGGACATAAATGACATATTGTTGGGTTGTCCAACACTGATCAGACTAGGGGCAGTCACCTCGATCAAGCACCTATCTTTGAAATTCCAAACACCAAATGGCATGGGAGTGGTGCGGGGTGACCAGATGCTGGCTCGTGATGGCTATCGCATTAAGCTGCAGCATAGGATAGCCGGTCATCAGTTGATGGCGATCTTCGCAGAAGAAAACAAGAAGAAAGAAGAAGATCTTGACCCCTGAGTTCAAGATGAGAGAAACTTATTAAAACTAATGGAGGAATTGGAAGAGGTTATTCTCGACCCAGGAATTCCACAAAGTGTGTATACATTGGGAAGAACCTGGACAAGCAGCTCAAATAGCAGCTAATAAGCTTTTTGAAGGCGAACCAAGATCAGTTCGCCTAGAGCCATGGAGATATGATAGGGATCGACACTAATATTATCTGCCACCATTTAAATGTTGATCTAAGTTACCCAGTGAAGAGACAGAAAATGAGACCCTTGAATTCCGAGAGGCAAGGGGCACTAAAATAGGAAGTGGACAAGTTGTTAGTTAACAACTTTATACCGAGGTGTTTTATTTCTCGTGGATAGCCAATCTTGTTCTCGTCCCGAAGCCTAACGGAACTTGGAGAACTTGTATTGACTTTTTGGATCTAAACAAGGCGTGTCCGAAAGATTGTTTCCCACTTCTTAGGATCGACCAGTTAGTGGATACAACTACTGGGCACGAGCTTATGTCATATATGGACGCATATTCTAGATATAATCAGATTAAAATGTATGTCCTAGAAAAAAAAAACATACAAGATTCATAACCAACATGAGACTCTATTATAAATTCTTGCCGTTCGGACTGAAGAATGGTGGGGCAACGTATCAGATATTGGTAAACAAAATGTTCGCAAACCAAATAAGGTAAAAATTGGAGGTTTACGTCGATAATATGTTGGTAAAATAAATAAAAAGTAAGGATTATACTTCAGATCTCGCGGAATGCTTTAAGATATTAAAGAAGTATAACATGAATCTAAACCTGAAAAAATGTTCCTTTGGGATTCATAGTTAACGCGAGGGGTATTGAGGCAAATCCTGAAAAAATCAAGGTATGAATAGACATGCCATCACCGACAAAGCCTATGGAAGTACTGTTGGGTTTTATGCCCTAAATAAAACTCATTTCAATATAATCAGATTTACTTATTAATATAGATCAGAAATAATATTTAATGTTGCATGGTTCACATGATTTATTTCATGATTATATGTACATAATGTATAGATTCATCTGAAACCCTTTTCACATACTTGATCCTGTTTATTGTGCCGTCAACACATTGGAAAGTAAACATGACTATGTGAATAAAGTTTCCTAGATTTATCAGACATAGGGTTTTACTGATATGATAATCTACAACAGAGTTTACTTGCATTTGGAGAAATGCTATGTTCTTTCCAGAGCATTGGTTAAAGTAAAGCTCAGGTTGGATGCATGGAGTATGCATCGAAAGGGACCGATATTGAACTTTGACTTAGATTTATTAAACTTACCGTAAAATCTATTCAAGTCAATATCGCCTAGTTGATCCTAGATCAAATGATCTTAATCCTGTTATGTTTAGGCTCAATCTTGAAAGGCTATTCGTGTTCTTTGATTTGTTAGTTAAGCCTAATTTTAGGTCAGGGTGATACGTACATTTTGGGAACACGGTAGTGCAATTGAGTGGGAGCGCTAGCATAAACATGGAATCTATAACTTCTATCTGGCGAATAGTAAGCAAAGGATGATCTCCTTCGAGCTTGACCAAACGAACATAAATGGTGGAGTACTCATTTCACATAAGCTGAAATATCATTTATACGGGGTCAAGTGCTTTAAGGAATAAATACATTGTAGGGTGTAACGGTAATTTAATCCCTTTACAGTGTAGATCATTCATATAGAGGATCATTGATCACATTAGGATTATAACAATGGATAACTAATGATGTGTCTATATGGTGGAACATATAGAGCATTCTATATACTGAGAGTGCAATTCTAAGTTCTATGCGTGGATTCAACGAAGAATTAATAAGTTAGTGAATTTTAGTGCTAAATTCTTGATCTACTTATTGGAAGCTCGGTTATATAGACCCATGATCCCCCCACTAGTTGAGATAATATTGCTTGTAAGACTCATGTAATTGGTTTTGATTAATCAATTATAATTCTCAAATTAGACTATGTCTATTTGTGAATTTTTCACTAAGTAAGGGCGAAATTGTAAAGAAAGAGTTTATAGGGGCATATTTGTTAATTATGATACTTTGTATGGTTCAATTAATGAATATGATAAATGACAATATTATTTAATAATTATTTATAGTTATTAAATAGTTAGAATTGACATTTAAATGGTTGAATTAGAAAATTGGCGTTTTTGAGAAAATCAGATGCAGAAAAGATAAAACTGCAAAATTGCAAAAAGTGAGGCCCAAATCCACTAGTATAGGGCCTGCCACTTTTGTAGGAAATTTAAACTGATATTTTCATTATTTTAATGCCAAATAATTCAAACCTAACCCTAGTGGAATGCTATAAATAGATAGTGAAGGCTTCAGGAAAATGACACTTAAATTTTCTATTTTTCCTTCAGAGAAAAACCTGAGCCTTCTCTCTCCCTATCTGGCTGACCACTCCCTCTCTTCTTTTCTTCTTCAATATTTTAAAATCCTTAGTGTATGAGTAGTGCCCACACACAGCAAGTGATACCTCAATCATAGTGAGGAAGATCGTGAAGAAAGATCATCAGCAAAGGAGTTTCAGCATCAAAGATTCAGAGAAAGAGATCCAGGTTCAGATATTGATAATGCTCTGCTACAGAAAGGAATCAAGGGCTAGATATCTGAACGGAAGGAGTCATTATATTCCGCTGCACCCAATGTAAGGTTTCCTAAACTTTATATGTGTTTAATTTATCGTTTTAGAAAGTTCTTATTTAGGATGTTAATAAACATACTTGTGAGTAGATCTAAGATCCTGGTAAAATAAATTCCAACAACTGGCCTCAGAGCCATGGTAATTTATTTACTTGCAAAAAATTTGGACTTTAAAACGATTGTTTGTATGTTCTTTGGATGGTATCATGTTGTATTGAGTGTTATTTGATGATTGATTGATGTTTGTGAAATTTTCGTGAAAAATAATTGCGATTTTATCTCTGGAATTATTTTTATTGGATAGTATGGAAACAATTAAGCAAGTTAGCCTTTTACAGAACTTAATTTGGATTTTATTTGAATTAGTTATGATTTTTTGAAGATTTGAAAAAATCGGAAATTTTGTCTTGATATTTTCCTGCGATCGCAAATCTGTCCGTACAGTTTCGAAATTTTTTGTTTTTCTTCAATTTTTCATGCTTTTTTATGGAATTAACTTCCAATTTTTTGTATAGTTTTGTATTTATACTATTACTATTCCTAATTCAATTCTAATTATCATTTTGAATTAATTTAATATTTTTAAATTTAATTCAAGATATTAGTGTAATTTGAATTTGAATAGAATTAGTATCTATCTTCTTGCTTAAAAATCTATCTTATTTTTAAATTTGATTATATCTTATTTTTTTAAAATTTAAAGTCAGATTTTATAAGATATTTATAAAATCTTTTAAGATATTTTTAAGATATCTTATCTTTTAAGATATTTTTAATTATATCTTATCTTTTAAGATTTTTTTTAAAAATCTTTTTAGATATTTTGACCTTATTTAAATTTAAAATAAGATATTTATAATCATGTAATTTTAAATAGATGTAAGATATTTTGCTAACTTTTAAATTTTGTTATTTTATTTATTTAAATTAAATTTAAAATCTGAAAAGATATTTCATTTGTCTTTTCTAATTTAAGTAGTTAGCAATTTTTTTTGAAATGAAATTTAGGTTGGTTGAAACCTAATTTTTCAAAAATTCTAGGTTTAATTTTAAATTTAAATTTTTTAAATTTTCGAATTTTTTTTATTAAATTTTCGATAAATAAATATTTTATTTATTTAATTAATTATTTCGAAATTAATTATTTAATTTAAAATTAAATAAATCCTACATCCAACTATCCAGCTAACCTTGTTGCAGGAGTATGTGTTTTAGCTTATGTGTAAGTTTTTAAAACCTATTATTACTTGATTGCAAATAGCCATGGTTACCTTTTGCCAGATCTAATGATCTGATTGCTCCCTTGGTCAAGATAATAATTTGTAACAGGTATATTTACAATCTTCTTTCATCTGTGTATGACCTAGCAACATGATAGGACCCATCCAAAGTGTGCCTGTGTGAGCCTATGTGTTTAATTTGATTATAGATACATATAGGTTGTTGTTGCTAAATAAATTATCATAGTTCTTGATAGAATTTATTTAGGCCCATTTAGTTTTTGGGCCTATTCAATTAATAACAGTTGTTCTTATTAAGGTTAAATTCCTCTCTTTTGGGCCTTGTGTGAGAGTTGGGAGCCATAGAAGTGGGTACGACATACTGAACCCAGCACCCCCTCACACAAACCACCCCAATTGTAAAGGCCCATTTGCCTGATTTGAACAACTGTACTAGGTTAATTACACTAGTTTAACCTAATAAAATTGATTAGCAACATAATTAATTTCATTTATTTTGAAATTAATTTAAGAAAATTATAGTTTAAAGAATTTTTATTCTAAGCTAAACTATATGTATTTTCTTGTATTTAATTAAATATAGAATTATAACCATCTAGATTCTTTCTGGAACTTAATTTAAATTTTTCATTAAATATTCTTATTTAGTTGATATTTAGTTATCTACAAGTAACCAACTTAAATCTGAATATCTTTTGAATTTCAAATTTCAAAATTAAGTTGAGGAATTTTAGGCATTGGTTATTAAGATTCTTTAGATATTTTTTAAGTTAATATCTTTTCAAATATTAACTTAAAATGGAATATTTTTGAATTAAGTGGTTACAACTTAATTTTTGATATTTAATTAAATTTAAATTTGAAAATATTTAAGTTCTAGATTTTTTCTAATACAACTTAAATTAGATATTTTTTTCAAATTTTGTGGAAAAGATACTTAGTCAAATAAGATATTTTCTAGATAATTATTTCTAGATTACTTATTATTTCTAATATTTAAAAGGAAAATATTATACATTGTGAAATTAATTATTTATATAATTAATTTTGGTACAATTTATTTTAAGTATATTTTTCCTAGTATTAAACTAGAGATTAATAATTAAGCCTTCTCTACACTTAATTATTTATTTCTTGAATTTAATACATTTAATTATTTTGAAAATTAAATATCTAAGTTGATTTTTATCATCATACTTAAATATTTCTTTTTCATGACATTTAATTAAATAGAAAATTATTTTTAGTTGAAATTTATTTTTTCAACTAAATTTAAATAATTTTCAAAATATATTTTTTCTTTATTTTATTAATCAATTTTCGAAATTGCATTTCTTAAATGCTAGAATTTCGAATTTTATCTTGAAAAATAGATTAAGTTGTAAATTAATTATTTATTTTAATTAATTCTTGGATCAACTTAAATCAATGACTTTTTCATTTATTGATTAATTTAAAATAAATTGAATTAAAGTATATTATTATTGAATTAATTAGTCAAAGGAAAATCTAGATAGATGATATTTTTGCTTGAAGTATTTTTCTAGTGTATTTAATTAAATAGAAAATTAATATTTAAGTTGATTTTCATCATCATACTTAAATATTTGAAATTTTTCTTATATATTTAATTAAATAGGAAAATTATATTTTTTTGTTGTAAATTAATTTTATTAATTAATTTTGGGCCAACATTAAATTAGAATAATTTTTCCAGGATTAATTTTTTTATTTTAACATGCATTTTCGAAAATTGTATTCTTAAATACTTTAATTTTTCGAAATGCAATATATATTTATAGAAAATTAAATTTGAGTTGTAAATTAATTTATATTAATTTTGTAACAACTTAAATTGAATATTTTTCTAAATATTTATTGGAAATTATTACTAAGATGGAAATAATTCATGTTATTTTCATATCCATCTAAGTAAAATTTATAAATATTAAATTAAAATTTATATTTAGAATTTTTCATTCTAAATTGGAAATTTTAAATAAATATATATTTAAAATAAATAAATTAAATAAAGAGAATCAAAGAGAATACAACTCACTTTAAATAATGAGCTTGATTATTATTAAGATATTCGATCTCCATTGTTGGTCTTACAAAAGTTAAATGTTTTCAATATAACCTCGAGACGCTAGACTTCGTCCCCCTATGGATGGTTATTCGTTGAACGCAATTAACACCGTAAGATTTCATTTGATAAGTGTTTTTTAAGTTTTCGTCTCTATTAGACTCTCCCCTACGGTGACTACTTAGAGATAAACTTATGAAACATGAAACAATGGTAGAGGCTCATGAAATGAGAATAACCTTGACTCTCGCCTACCGGGACAACGTTGGATTCTTATTTTGATCGAATAAAAGGTTGCTAGAATGGTTTCTATTTTAGATGAGCTGACAACTCTATTCAATAAATGATGCTTTGACTTTCGCCTACCGGGACACTGTATCAGTTTGTTGAAAACCTTGGAAATTATTTAGGATTGTATGTTTTAGTATTTTCACTAGTCATTCCTACTTGCTATATGTTTATAATTTCTAAATTGTGTATGAATTTATATTGAACCATGTTATTTTCTGTTATTAAGTTGTAGTTTAATTTCGAATCTTCATTGTTGGTCCAACATGTTTGTTTATCTAATGAGATAAATCCCTAGTGGATTTTCACCATTAGACATACATAATAGTGTAAGATCTCGAAAGATAAGTATTGTATATGCGACATCTAACTGTTCATCAATTGATGACACCTTAGACTAGTATTTTTACAATATGAAACAAGAAGATTACATAAATAAGATTACTTTGTCTTTCGCTAATCGAAGCATCGTTGGATTCTTATTTTAAACGAAATTATCCTAATTCCTCTTAGCTTATTCATTTCGAATTAGCTTTATAACATATCATTGGATGAATGGTCTATAAATCATTTCATGTCATTATATTTTCTCTTAAGAAATTAAATGACCGTATGATTATAATCCCGAAATTCTATTCCCAATTGATATAAATCCTCAATCTTAGAAATCTCCTACTTGTATGGGAAAATCTGACTTAGAGTTTGTATTAGTAGTGGTGGTCCAAGAAAGAATTACTCATTATATTTGGTTGAATTTAAGTCTTTGACTTTAATTTTAGAATCCAAACAGAAATTTTCTTATATTTCTAATTCCAGATACAATACAGTTACACTTTCTCAAGTGTTTAATATCCATCTTTTATTAATGGATTAAAACTGTATGGAATATGAGTTAGGTATTCTGTGACCAGGATCCACTTGAAGTATTCTAGAACTCTTTGATGTAACTAAACCTATGTCATCAATAGTCACTACCACATTTTTTTTAATCTATGGCATTTGTATCTTGTTCATAGTGGATTTGACAAGATCAATCTCTACAAAGAGTTAATATGCCTATATCCACTGAAAGTAGTTCATCTCATTCGCAGATGGATGTACATTCAGGGGTGGATATGAGTTTTTCGTTGTATTCTTAAAACGATAACTCTAGATTATACCTTTTAGCAAGAAATTTGAAATATTTAAAAATTTCATTAATTTCTAGCAATGGTTAATACCATTAAGGTAAGTGGTTAAAGATCTTGCGAACTGATAGGGGTGGAGAAATAGTTAGTAGATATGCAGTTCAAAGATCATTAATTTGATTTTTGAATTATATCCAAACTTACCTCCCTAGAAATTTCTAGTTGCATGTTGATGATTAGTTACTAGTCGTTGCCTAATTCCTTCTATGGTAATACAATTTCAGAATGATGTAATGGTTGTATACTTAATGTAAATCATTACTAGATTCATGGATGACCTAATCAAAATCTTAAGAAAAGCTAGAACTGTTAACCATGGTTTGTTAGCTATTCTAAGTGATTAGGGGTGGACCATCCCATAGTCAATAGATAAGAAAGTGTTTGATAAAACAAATACTACTTTTCTAAGAAAATGACTAAGTCTGAAAAACAAGTAGCAAATAAAGGAGAAATTTAATTCTTGATTCCAAAAGTGTTCTATCATCTTACATATGATGATCCCACTGCCTCTGTTGTCTTGTCACAACCGAAGAGATCAATACCATTTAGTTTTCTTAGACATAATTCACGGTGCCTTGTCGTAGTGGGAGAGTTTCTAGGAACTCACCTTCTTATGACTTGGGAAACACTAGTGATTAAAATCCATTGTGAGTTTAAACAAGTAATGGATTGTCAAGATAAGAAACTAAGAAGAAAGCCAATAGAACTATGGTTTAATCCATTCACATGGAATAACCTAAAGTTTTCTATTACAAGGACATAAAAGGAAATTTTCGTTTATAAGTCCATTCAATGGACTTAACAAAACTTCCTGTTCCTAGTATTATAGGTTTGAGTTTATCTAAACCTATGGCTTGTGGTATACCTGGTAATTACTTACTCTAATGCAAGCAACTTACTTTAGTAAGATGCTGAAGCATTTTCTTTCTAATGGCAATCTATAGAAGCTTCACAACTTCTTAGGTATAGATTTTATTTATCTAAGGAAAAGTCTTAACTATTCCAGAAAAGATAAAGCCATGAAAGAATTTCTTATATCAACAGTGAGAGGTCTTAGATATACTTTTGTATGCCTTAGACCAGACACTGTCTTGTTGAGTGGGAGTAATGAGTAGGTATCAGATTAATCCAGGAGAAGAACATTGGAAGACAATCAAGTAAATCTTAAGATAAAGAAGAGGAACTATATGTTAGTCTATAAGAGTGTGTTTAAAAACTCTTAGACTACACCATATCAGATTTCGAAATTTGCCTTAGTGCTAGAAAATCTTTCTGATAAGATGGTGGTTACTCTGGGGGTGGAATAGTGATTTTGGAGAAGTGTAAAAACCTATCTGAAGTTTCTAGGTCTACCAGAGAGGGACTGAATGTTAAAGCTGCAGGAAAGGTACTTATTCAGTCTAAGGAAAGTTCTATACATTTTGGCATCATTCCAAACTGCCTTAAACTACTAGTGTTAATTTCCTGATTAACCAAAAGTAGTTGCCAAAGATATAGAATCCAGTATCCCAAGAGAGTAGACATATAGAGAGGAATTTCACATTATCAATGATTTTGTGATTAAGGAAAAGTAATAGTGGAGAAAAGGTTGTGTTTAATTCAACCTTTCAGATCCTATTACGAGGAGTTTACTACTACTACACTTGATTTGTATATCGAGGTGTTGAGATTATTTGAAACGCACTTTTTGTTTTATATTAGTGCAAGTGGGAGTTTGTTGGGTTTTATGCCCTAAATAAAACTCATTTCAATATAATCAGATTTACTTATTAATATAGATCAGAAATAACATTTAATGTTGCATGGTTCACATGATTTATTTCATGATTATATGTACATAATGTATAGATTCATCTGAAACCCTTTTCACATACTTGATCCTGTTTATTGTGCCGTCAACACATTGGAAAGTAAACATGACTATGTGAATAAAGTTTCCTAGATTTATCAGACATAGGGTTTTACTGATATGATAATCTACAACAGAGTTTACTTGCATTTGGAGAAATGCTATGTTCTTTCCAGAGCATTGGTTAAAGTAAAGCTCAGGTTGGATGCATGGAGTATGCATCGGAAGGGACCGATATTGAACTTTGACTTAGATTTATTAAACTTACCGTAAAATCTATTCAAGTCAATATCGCCTAGTTGATCCTAGATCAAATGATCTTAATCTTGTTATGTTTAGGCTCAATCTTGAAAGGCTATTCGTGTTCTTTGATTTGTTAGTTAAGCCTACTTTTAGGTCAGGGTGATACGTACATTTTGGGAACACGGTAGTGCAATTGAGTGGGAGCGCTAGCATAAACATGGAATCTATAACTTCTATCTGGCGAATAGTAAGCAAAGGATGATCTCCTTCGAGCTTGACCAAACGAACATAAATGGTGGAGTACTCATATCACATAAGCTGAAATATCATTTATACGGGGTCAAGTGCTTTAAGGAATAAATACATTGTAGGGTGTAACGGTAATTTAATCCCTTTACAGTGTAGATCATTCATATAGAGGATCATTGATCACATTAGGATTATAACAATGGATAACTAATGATGTGTAAAGCCCGCTTAGTTAATTTGGAAATTAGCAGTTATTTATGTTAATCAGGAAATTATTTATAGCTATTTAAATAATTTATCATGGATATTTATGGAATTCAGATATGCATATTTATGTCATCAGCAGTTTTTATATTTCGCATTTCCGGTGTCCGGTATTTTGGAACGCGGCGTTTGGCTCAGTAGAAATCACAACTTAGTATGTTAGTATTTTGGGGACGGGTTTTAGACATTGGGAATGTCGGGAATGGCCGGGAATTTAGAATGTCCCAAAAATACCCCTTTAGTATGATTTTTGTGATTTTATGGTGGAGGGGCAAAATGGTCTTTTTGCCCCATTAGTGTTTGGTTTTATGTGATTTATTAAATGGAAAAATAAGTATTTATTTTATTAAATGTTGGCTGAAATGAGTTTAATTAAATGGCTTTATTATTTCCAAGTTCCTTCATTTTTAACACTTAGACAAAAAAAAAATAGAAATTTCAAAAAAATCACACTTTCAAGCTCTCTTTTCCTTCTCTCCATTTCGGCTTGGTCTTGGCTGCTAGGGCAGAGGTTTTTCTCTTCAATTCTTGTGATTTTCTTCTCATCTAAGTGTAATCCAATTGTAGGTAAGATCCTTGAACTTATTCTTCTATGTTTTCTTGAAATTAAGTGAAAATAGTTGAGTAAATGCATGTGATTTTGAGAGATGTTACTGCTGTGCTATTGTTGTTGATTTTTGAGGATTAAAGCATGATTATTGTTGTTGTTTAAGCTATGTTAGAAGCATGTAGGTTAGATTGTTAAAGCCTTGAGTTTTCTTTGCAAAAGTTATGAATTTTGAGAGAAAATGCCATGCTTTGTTTCTGTGAATTGCTGGTTGTTGTTGTTGTTTGTTTTCAGAGCTTATATTATGCTAGTTTAGGTTGATTTTAGTTGGTTTGCATGCTTGTCTTGGTGGTTGGCTCAAGCTTGAGTTTGGAACTCAAAGCTTGAGCTCCAATGGTGAATTTTGCATGTGGGATTTCTGGGTAGGTTTGAGGCCTTGGTATGGTCATTTGGGACCTATGTAGGAGGTCTGGAAAGTTTGGGACCATTTGGGTTCGAAATGGTCAAGTTATGGGAATGTTTGGTTGCTGCCTGCGAGGAACCGGAATTCCGGTTGAGCATCCGGAATTCCGGATGGGGGTTCAGATTTTCCCAGAACCGGAATTCCGGTTGGGCAACCGGACTTCCGGATGGGGGATTTTTCAGAACCCTAGTTTTCCTCGTTTTTGGGTTTTTAGGGGTATTGCCATGCTTTTTATCGATAGGGAAATTTTTAGTTTCGAGTTTTAGTCCCCGGGAAGTGATTTAGCGTGTCACTTATAGCGTTGTGGTTTTTATGGTTTAGGAGCCAGTAATCCGCCGTTCAGCTTCAGTTCCAGTCAGGTTGACCGGCACACCTGAAATCGGAATCCAGGTAAGATTAGTATAATAGTATGCATATGTAGTTTACATGTTTAGCGTGCATGTAGGAAGCCTGTTAGTTTACATTAGATATGTATTTAGGCTTCGAACCACCCAACCCTGTCACGTCGGTACAGGCTGGAGTATGACCAAGCAATGAGTATGACCGGTTCGACCGATCAGCCGACACCGGTTGGTGGTTCGATCTATTGACCTATCCCGTCGGTACAGCCGGAGTATGACCGGCGGCGGAGTATGACCGGTTCGACCGATCAGGAGGATACTTGTCAATAGTGCCGTCCCCTGAACGTTCAAAACTCAGTACCATGTTGGACATGGCAGTAGTGCTCAGTACCATGTTGGACATGGCAGTAGCGGGACTCAGTATCGTGTTGGACACGGCAGTCAGTTTTATGTATGATATTATTATGCTTTTCTTGCGAGTCCGTCGACTCACGGTTTACGTTGCATGTGTAGGTAAAGGCAAGGCGATTCTTGATGGACCGTGAGCGAGCTTATGGGATTGTACATGTCGGGGCGGTTAGGCCTGGAGCGTACGATCCTCGGGACAGCAGGGCTGAGATTTTTGTAACTGTCGTTAGACGACTTTCTTTTTGGATGTAAAAGTGAATAGTTAAAAAGTTTGTAAATATTTTTATAAATCGGGATCCCGAGACTTTTTGGTAAAATGGTTTATAAGTTTAATGAAAAAGCAAAATTTTAATTAATCACGTTTTTCCATAAACCTCGTTGATTAGCAACGAGCTGCACAGTACGTTTAAAAGTCACGTAATACGCCTAAATTAGTTAGGGTGTTACAATTTGGTATCAGAGCCGCCAGGTTGTCTTCCGAAGATCGTCACGACATGTACAATCATCATCAGCAGTTAGCTCGGTTCACGGTTCAGTAAGCCTTTATTGCTTTAGTAGTTTATTTTATTCAGTTATGAAAAAGAAAAGCCTGTTAGGAAGCATGTTAGTAGCCTGATAGTAGAATAGGCGCATGTTTCATTTCTAATTTCCAAATTAAGCGGCATTAGTAAGCTCGCCTTGAATACGACCTGATATGCCAACTCTTGGTTTCGCAGGCGGTTCTAATTAGATGGACGCCAGGCGGACTACCAGGAGTCGAGGCAACTCAGTGGGGTCGAATCAGGGAGAGGGAGCTCGGTTTCCCCCACCTGCTAGGGGCCGAGGTAGAGGTCCCCGAGGCAGGGCTCGTGGTCGGGATGATGAGAACCCGCCACAGGCTGCCTGAGCTCCCCCGGCGATCGGGGAGCTCCCGAACCGGGAGTTGCGGTTTGCGGAGATGCAAGCCGGGATCGAAGAGCAAGACCTCGAGATTCGAGAGGTTGAGACGACGGGGTGCTCCTGCAGGTCCAGTGCCCGTAGTCCCGGTGGCACCTCGCCCTGCCGCCTGTGCCGAGATGGTAGTGGCGGCCCACGGATTGGAACCTTTATATGAGCGGTTCGGAAGCAAGCACCTCCGTATTCCTGGGAGGTCCGGATGTGTTGAAAGCCGAGCAAAGGGCTTACGGTGATCACCGAATCTTGAACTTTATGGGTGTCACCGCAACGACAGAGTGGTGTGTGCCACATTTCAGTTCCAGGAGGATGCCCTGGTATGGTGGGACATGGTGTCTCAGATTCATGATGTCACCACCATGACTTGGGAGAGGTTCCAGGAACTTTTCAACGCGAAGTACTACAACGAGGCGGTTAGAAGCGCCAAGAGAAAGGAATTCGTTCACCTGACCCAGCGGGAGAACATGAGTGTCACTGAGTATACTACTCGGTTGTGGGATGGCGAGGTTAGCCTCGGGAATTGTGCCGACCGACTTCGGCGGAAAGGAGAAGTATCCGGACGGGTTGCATCCCAAGATCAGGCATGACCTGATGATTACCACAGACGACAGCACCACCTACGCTCAGATGGTGGAGAAGGCACTGCGAGCTGAGGGCGCAGTGGGGTGCATGTCAGAGTCAGCTAGTACTCCGGTTGGTGGCGGAGCCCCTACCCCTCCTGCATCGAGGCTTCGGCGGGGAGTAGTGGTTCGGCCATTGATCGGAGGAAGAGGGCACCCACGCTTCGGCGGCTCGAGTCGAACAAGAGGTTCGGGGGAACCGCAACGGAGGGAGTCGTCCTGGTGGTAATGAGACTCGCTTCTCCTACCCCGAGTGCCCTAGCTGCAAGAGGCACCATCGTGGAGAGTGCAAGGGCGGGGATGCTTTCATTGTGGCATGCCGGGCACTTCAAGAGGGAATGTCCCCGGCTCGGCCGGAGGCACCGAGAGCTCCGGCGATGCCCACTCCGGCCGGGGTATTCGCGATCACGCAGCCGATGCGGATGCCGGCCCATCGGTTGTTACAGTCGGATTCTTATTAACGACTCGCTTTATTCGGTCTTTGTTCGATTCTGGGGCTACCCGTTCTTATGTGGCGGCCAGAGTCTTTAGTAAGTTGGGTAGACCCTTTGATAGATATGAGTCGGGGTTTGGAACCCCGTTACTCAGCGGAGAATTGGTTATCTCCAATAGGTGGATTAGGTCTATGCCGATCAGGATAGATGGTAGAGAGTTGAGCGCTGATCTGATAGAGATGAGCTTAGTCGAATTTGATATTATTTTAGGAATGGATTTCCTATCTAAATATTCGGCGAGCATTGATTGCAAGAGGAAGATGGTGGTCTTCCAACCCGAAAGTGAAGAACCGTTCGTATTTGTGGGTTCGGTTCAGGGATCTCGGATCCCGGTGATCTCGGCTATGTCAGCGAGAGAATTATTGCACGGTGGGTGCTTAGGGTTTACGGCCGTGGTGGTGGACACCACTCGGCCGTACACCATTCGGCCGGCCGAAGGACATCAGCGTGGTTCGGGAATTTTTGGACGTTTTTCCCGAAGAACTTCCAGGGTTACCACCTCAGCGGGAGATTGACTTTGTGATTGACTTGGCACCAGGGGTGGATCCGGTTTCTAAAGCCCCGTATAGGATGGCTCCGGCTGAACTTAAGGAGTTAAAGATTCAGCTCCAGGGGTTGCTTGACATAGGGTTCATTCGGCCCAGTGTGTCACCCTGGGGAGCCCCGGTTTTGTTCGTGAAGAAGAAGGATGGATCGATGAGGATGTGCATCGACTACAGAGAGTTGAACAAGCTGACGGTGAAGAATAAATATCCATTACCTAGGATCGATGACTTGTTCGATCAGCTTCAGGGGAAGACGGTCTTTTCTAAGATTGATCTCCGTTCGGGTTATCATCAGTTGAGGATCCGAGAGGAGGACATTCCAAAGACGGCTTTCCGCACTAGGTATGGACACTACGAGTTCCTGGTTATGTCATTCGGACTAACCAACGCTCCTGCAGCATTCATGGACCTGATGAATAGGGTATTCAAGGATTTCCTCGATATCTGTGTGATTGTGTTTATCGATGACATCCTCGTGTACTCTCAGTCAGAAGAGGAGCATGAGTTACATCTTCAGATGGTACTGCAACGACTTCGAGAACATAGACTCTACGCCAAGTTCAAGAAATGTGAGTTCTGGTTGTCTCAGGTGTCCTTCCTAGGGCACATTGTGAGTAAAGATGGGATCAAGGTGGATCCCGGGAAGATCGAATCCGTCAGGGATTGGCCGAGACCGAAGACAGTGACAGAGATCAGAAGCTTTTTGGGATTAGCTGGGTATTACCGTAGGTTCGTGGAGGGGTTCTCCAAAATTTCAATGCCCCTAACCGAGCTTACAAAGAAGAATCAGCGATTTATCTGGACAGATAAATGCGAAGCTAGTTTTCAGGAGCTGAAACAGAGATTGATTACTGCTCCGGTACTAGCTTTGCCTTCGGACGAGGAGAAGTTCGTGGTCTACTGTGACGCATCCAAACAGGGTTTGGGGTGCGTATTGATGCAAGCCGATCGGGTTATCGCTTATGCCTCCCGTCAGTTAAAGGATTATGAACAGCGATACCCGACTCATGATTTAGAATTGGCCGCAGTGGTTTTTGCACTGAAGATTTGGCGGCATTACTTGTATGGTGAGAAGTGCGAGATCTATACCGACCATAAGAGTCTCAAGTATTTCTTTACTCAGAAAGATTTGAACATGAGACAAAGGCGTTGGTTGGAGCTAGTGAAGGATTATGATTGCGAGATCCTCTATCATCCCGGAAAAGCCAATGTAGTGGCCGATGCCCTGAGTAGAAAGGGGCCCGGGCAGGTAGCTAGCATGGTTCAGATCTCACCTCAGCTAGCAGAGGATATGGTCAGGTCCAGCATTGAGTTTGTGGTAGGTCAGCTACACAACTTAACGCTGCAATCTGATCTGTTAGAAAGAATAAAAGTTGCTCAGACGACAGATCCGGAGTTAGTAAAGATCCGAGATGAGGTATTGGCTGGTCAAGCCAAGGACTTTTCAGTGTCAGATAGTGGGATGCTTTTGTATAAAGCCAGGGTTTGCGTTCCGAACAGTGTGGACTTGAGGAACGAAATCTTTGAGGAGGCTCATTCTACCCCGTATTCTCTGCATCCCGGCACCACCAAGATGTACCAAGACTTGAAACCGTACTTCTGGTGGAACGGTATGAAGAAGAATTTGGTAGAATTCGTATCGAGATGCCTCACGTGTCAGCAGATCAAGGCTGAACATCGAGACCGACGGGGTTGTTGCAGCCTCTAACCCTACCAGAATGGAAATGGGAGGATATTACTATGGATTTTGTGGTTGGGTTACCTAGGACCACGGGTATGTATGATTCCATCTGGGTAGTGGTGGACCGATTTACGAAATCTGCTCATTTTCTGCCGGTCAGAACGACGTTTACAGTGGATCAGTTGGCAGAGTTATATGTCAGGGAGATAGTGAGACTTCACGGGGTACCGAAGTCTATAGTTTCGGACAGGGATCCGAAATTCACCTCCAAATTTTGGCAAAGTTTGCAACGGGCAATGGATACAAAGCTAAAATTCAGTACAGCATTCCATCCTCAGACAGATGGTCAGTCCGAAAGGACAATTCAGATATTGGAGGACATGCTGAGAGCCTGTGTTATGGACTTTGAGGGTACATGGAATAAATACCTACCGTTAGTAGAGTTCTCATATAACAACAGTTATCAGAGTACGATAGGGATGGCACCCTATGAACTGTTGTACGGTAGGAAATGTAGATCCCCTATCCACTGGGATGAGACAGGGGAGAGGAAATATCTAGGTCCGGAGTCAGTTCGGCGGACCAATGAGGCAATAGAGAAGATTAAAGCTAGAATGCTTGCCTCCCGGAGCGGACGTAAGAGTTACGCGGTCCGAAACGTCGAGATGTTGAGTTCCGAGTAGGGGACCATGTGTTTTTGCGAGTATCTCCGATGAAGGGGATTAAACGTTTCGGGAAAAGAGGCAAGTTATGCCCTAGATTTACAGGACCTTTCGAGATTCTCGAGAAGATAGGTCAAGTGGCATATCGGTTAGCATTGCCTCCAGCTTTATCAGCAGTGCACAACGTATTCCATGTCTCAATGTTGAGAAAATACGTTTCAGACCCCTCTCATTTAATCAGTTATGAGAGCCTTCAGCTTCAGTCAGATATGTCCTATGAGGAACAGCCAGTGCAGATCCTGGATAGAAAGGATAAAGTCCTTCGGAATAAGACCATAGCGTTGGTCAAGGTTCTCTGGAGAAACAGTAAGGTGGAAGAAGCCACCTGGGAGCTAGAATCAGATATGCGAGCTCAATATCCAGAGTTATTCAGGTTAGATTTCGGGGACGAAATCCTTTTAAGGGGGGGATAGTTGTAAAGCCCGCTTAGTTAATTTGGAAATTAGCAGTTATTTATGTTAATCAGGAAATTATTTATAGCTATTTAAATAATTTATCATGGATATTTATGGAATTCAGATATGCATATTTATGTCATCAGCAGTTTTTATATTTCGCATTTCCGGTGTCCGGTATTTTGGAACGCGGCGTTTGGCTCAGTAGAAATCACAACTTAGTATGTTAGTATTTTGGGGACGGGTTTTAGACATTGGGAATGTCGGGAATGGCCGGGAATTTAGAATGTCCCAAAAATACCCCTTTAGTATGATTTTTGTGATTTTATGGTGGAGGGGCAAAATGGTCTTTTTGCCCCATTAGTGTTTGGTTTTATGTGATTTATTAAATGGAAAAATAAGTATTTATTTTATTAAATGTTGGCTGAAATGAGTTTAATTAAATGGCTTTATTATTTCCAAGTTCCTTCATTTTTAACACTTAGACAAAAAAAAAATAGAAATTTCAAAAAAATCACACTTTCAAGCTCTCTTTTCCTTCTCTCCATTTCGGCTTGGTCTTGGCTGCTAGGGCAGAGGTTTTTCTCTTCAATTCTTGTGATTTTCTTCTCATCTAAGTGTAATCCAATTGTAGGTAAGATCCTTGAACTTATTCTTCTATGTTTTCTTGAAATTAAGTGAAAATAGTTGAGTAAATGCATGTGATTTTGAGAGATGTTACTGCTGTGTTATTGTTGTTGATTTTTGAGGATTAAAGCATGATTATTGTTGTTGTTTAAGCTATGTTAGAAGCATGTAGGTTAGATTGTTAAAGCCTTGAGTTTTCTTTGCAAAAGTTATGAATTTTGAGAGAAAATGCCATGCTTTGTTTCTGTGAATTGCTGGTTGTTGTTGTTTGTTTTCAGAGCTTATATTATGCTAGTTTAGGTTGATTTTAGTTGGTTTGCATGCTTGTCTTGGTGGTTGGCTCAAGCTTGAGTTTGGAACTCAAAGCTTGAGCTCCAATGGTGAATTTTGCATGTGGGATTTCTGGGTAGGTTTGAGGCCTTGGTATGGTCATTTGGGACCTATGTAGGAGGTCTGGAAAGTTTGGGACCATTTGGGTTCGAAATGGTCAAGTTATGGGAATGTTTGGTTGCTGCCTGCGAGGAACCGGAATTCCGGTTGAGCATCCGGAATTCCGGATGGGGGTTCAGATTTTCCCAGAACCGGAATTCCGGTTGGGCAACCGGACTTCCGGATGGGGGATTTTTCAGAACCCTAGTTTTCCTCGTTTTTGGGTTTTTAGGGGTATTGCCATGCTTTTTATCGATAGGGAAATTTTTAGTTTCGAGTTTTAGTCCCCGGGAAGTGATTTAGCGTGTCACTTATAGCGTTGTGGTTTTTATGGTTTAGGAGCCAGTAATCCGCCGTTCAGCTTCAGTTCCAGTCAGGTTGACCAAGCACACACGAAATCGGAATCCAGGTAAGATTAGTATAATAGTATGCATATGTAGTTTACATGTTTAGCGTGCATGTAGGAAGCCTGTTAGTTTACATTAGATATGTATTTAGGCTTCGAACCACCCAACCCTGTCACGTCGGTACAGGCTGGAGTATGACCAGCAGCCGGAGTATGACCGGTTCGACCGATCAGCCGACACCGGTTGGTGGTTCAGTGCTATTGACCTATCCCGTCGGTACAGGCTGGAGTATGACCAGCAGCCGGAGTATGACCGGTTCGACCGATCAGGAGGATACTTGTCAATAGTGCCGTCCCCTGAACGTTCAAAACTCAGTACCATGTTGGACATGGCAGTAGTGCTCAGTACCATGTTGGACATGGCAGTAGCGGGACTCAGTATCGTGTTGGACACGGCAGTCAGTTTTATGTATGATATTATTATGCTTTTCTTACTGAGTCTGTCGACTCACAGTTTACGTTGCATGTGTAGGTAAAGGCAAGGCAGTTGCTGATGGACCGTGAGCGAGCTTATGGGATTGTACATGTCGGGGCGGTTAGGCCTGGAGCGTACGATCCTCGGGACAGCAGGGCTGAGATTTTTGTAACTGTCGTTAGACGACTTTCTTTTTGGATGTAAAAGTGAATAGTTAAAAAGTTTGTAAATATTTTTATAAATCGGGATCCCGAGACTTTTTGGTAAAATGGTTTATAAGTTTAATGAAAAAGCAAAATTTTAATTAATCACGTTTTTCCATAAACCTCGTTGATTAGCAACGAGCTGCACAGTACGTTTAAAAGTCACGTAATACGCCTAAATTAGTTAGGGTGTTACATGATGTGTCTATATGGTGGAACATATAGAGCATTCTATATACTGAGAGTGCAATTCTAAGTTCTATGCGTGGATTCAACGAAGAATTAATAAGTTAGTGAATTTTAGTGCTAAATTCTTGATCTACTTATTGGAAGCTCGATTATATAGACCCATGGTCCCCCCACTAGTTGAGATAATATTGCTTGTAAGACTCATGTAATTGGTTTTGATTAATCAATTATAATTCTCAAATTAGACTATGTCTATTTGTGAATTTTTCACTAAGTAAGGGCGAAATTGTAAAGAAAGAGTTTATAGGGGCATATTTGTTAATTATGATACTTTGTATGGTTCAATTAATGAATATGATAAATGACAATATTATTTAATAATTATTTATAGTTATTAAATAGTTAGAATTGGCATTTAAATGGTTGAATTAGAAAATTGGCGTTTTTGAGAAAATCAGATGCAGAAAAGATAAAACTGCAAAATTGCAAAAAGTGAGGCCCAAATCCACTAGTATAGGGCCTGCCACTTTTGTAGGAAATTTAAACTGATATTTTCATTATTTTAATGCCAAATAATTCAAACCTAACCCTAGTGGAATGCTATAAATAGATAGTGAAGGCTTCAGGAAAATGACACTTAAATTTTCTATTTTTCCTTCAGAGAAAAACCTGAGCCTTCTCTCTCCCTATCTGGCTGACCACTCCCTCTCTTCTTTTCTTCTTCAATATTTTAAAATCCTTAGTGTATGAGTAGTGCCCACACACAGCAAGTGATACCTCAATCATAGTGAGTAAGATCGTGAAGAAAGATCATCAGCAAAGGAGTTTCAGCATCAAAGATTCAGAGAAAGAGATCCAGGTTCAGATATTGATAATGCTCTGCTACAGAAAGGAATCAAGGGCTAGATATCTGAACGGAAGGAGTCATTATATTCCGCTGCACCCAATGTAAGGTTTCCTAAACTTTATATGTGTTTAATTTATCGTTTTAGAAAGTTCTTATTTAGGATGTTAATAAACATACTTGTGAGTAGATCTAAGATCCTGGTAAAATAAATTCCAACAAGTACAAGCCTTGACAGGAAGAATGGCAGCGCTTAACAGATTCATTTCGAAGTCAACTGACAAGTGTGTGCCGTTCTTCAATATATTGCAAGGCAACACAAAGTTCGAATGGACAAAAGAGTTTGAAGAGGCCTTTCAGAACATAAAAAGGCATTTAGCAACGCCTCTAGTTTTGGCTAAACCAATAACTGGAGAGACGTTGTTTCTCTATTTAGCCATCTCAGAAGATTCGATTAGTGCAGCTATAGTGCGAGAAGAGGGCAAGCACCAACAACCTATTTACTATGCAAGTAAAAGGTTACTAGGGGCAGAATCTAAATATCCCTCTCTAGAAAAACTAGCATTGTGCCTAGTCCACGTGTCTCGTAAACTATGGCCATACTTCCAGGCTCACCCCATAAAAGTGTTAATCGATGAGCCCTTGAAACAAGTTTTATCAAAACCAGATGCTTCTGGAAGATTGATAAAATGGTCGATTGAACTGCGGCAGTTCGACATAACATACCATCCTCGAACATCCATCAATGGCCAAGCTTTGGCCGACTTCTTGATAGAAGGTATAACTTTAGAAGAAATTCCACCTGATCAGCGAGACGCGGAAACCTGGAAGTTATACGTGGATGGTGCATCCAACAAACAGGGTTCGAGTGCAGGGGTAAAATTAATATCGCCAGAAGACTTTAAGTTTCATTATGCTCTGAGGTTCCAATTTGATGCATCCAATAACGAGGTTGAGTATGAAGCCTAGATCATCAGCTTAAAGATAACAGATGCATTGAAAGTTAAAAATCTCATCTGTCATAATGATTGGCAGTTGATTGTGAGCCAAGTCCTCGAGGAATACCAGGCCAAAGGCTTAAAAATGGTGAAGTATTTAGAGAAAGTTCAGAAGAACTTGGAAAGATTCGATTACTTTAAAATCGAACAAATTTCGAGAGAACAAAACTCCAACGTCAATGGCTTAGCAAAACTGGCCTCGCAAAATGACTTGGATGAATTGAACTTAGTTCCGGCAGAGATGTTGAGCGAGCCAAGTATATGTGAAACTGAAGACGTCGAGATGATAGATAGCTCTCCTACATGGATGACTCCTATTATCAGTTATTTACTTGACAGAAAACTTCCAAATGACAAAAACGAGGCACAAAAACTATTGTATTTAGTGCCTTGCTACACAATGATCAAAGGCAAACTATATAGAAGAGGGTTCTCAATGCCCCTACTTCGGTGTGTTCTACCCGTAGAAGCAAATGAAATAATCAAAGAAATTCATGAAGGCTTCTGTGGGGATCATGCGGGCTGGCAAAGTCTGTCTAAAAAGATCATTAGATAAGGATATTACTAGCCAACGATCAATAAGGACACACACGAGTTTGTCAAGAAATGTGATAAGTGTCATGTAATGGTTAAGAGTGATATTCACCCCAGAGAGTATTAATTGGCGCTGTCATAGCGGCACAACCATTGTGTCGATTCAGCAGTACGGGAACAGTACTGGTTAAGAGTGATATCATGGTCAATTATACTCTTGGGTGCTATTGATGCTATCATAGCGGTACAAACATAGTGCCAGTCCCGCAGTGCAATTATAGTGCTGGTAGTGGGTGATATCATGGTCAATAACACTAACCGTTGAGAACGTTCTTAACCATCTGGTGAGCTCGGTTCGTTGAGCTCAGGACAGCTTAAACATAAAGTCAGTTTAGCATTATCTTTATATATGTTATGCATATCTTACTGAGTCTGTCGACTCATCAGTTTTCTACCTTCTGTTGGTAAGGGCAAAGCTAAGCTGGAGAAACAATGAGTTGGAGCTTGGCAGTGATTGTACATATTGCGGTAGTGCAGCCTGGAGGGTTTCGATCTTTCAACATTTTGGAGTCATATTGTATGGTTGCCTATTGTTTGTAAAAAAAATATTACGAAACTTTATATACAAAAAATCTAATTTTCAACTATGTTTTAAATCTTAGGATCCCGACCTATAAGGTTATATAATTATATTATAATAAGATTAAATTTGGTTTAGTAAGTTTTCAAATATGGGCGTTACAGTTTGGTATCAGAACCACCAAGTTGTTCATTGAAGACCGTCAAGATATGTACAATCAAGGCCAATGCGGTCTTAAAAATACCTTGACCACTATTTAATTTACCTCCTAGTGGGTTCGCAGGCTAAGTCCTAAGCAATGGACGCCCAACGAAACGTTAGAGGTTAGGGCGAAATGGTTAAGACTAGAGGTAGTGAGGGTGGTAGAAACCCCCAAAACCCCTGTGGACGCGGTAGAGCCTGTGGTCGTGCTCCTAGGGATGGCCAAGAGAATCCACCTCAAGCTCCGTTTGATTGGGAGCAAAGGTTTGCTGAGATGCAAGCCTAAATTACTCACCAAGAAGAAGAGATTCGAAGGCTTAGACAATGGGATGCTCTTATTGAGCCTCCCCTGCAACCACCATCTGCTGCGGTTCTTGCGGTGCCAGTAGAACAACCTGATGCTGGCAACGGTATGGAGCCCTTATATGAGAGATTCAGGAAGCAAGCACCCCCAGTGTTCTTGAGAGGTCCTAATGTTCTTAAAGCAGAGCAATGGTTGACTGTGATTGAAAGGATATTTAATTTCATGGGAGTTACTGAAAATGACAAGGTGGCATGTGCCGCGTTTCAATTCTAGGAAGATGCCCTGGTGTGGTGGGAGATGGTGTCTGTTGGAATTTATTTTACCAGGATCTTAGATCTACTCACAAGTATGTTGTTTAACACCCTAAATATGAACTTTCTAAAACGATAAATTACACATATAAAGTTAAGAAAACCTTACATTGATGCAGCGGAATTAATGTCTCCTTCCACTCAGATCTCTAACCCTTGTATCCTTTCTGTAGCAGAGTATAATCAAGATCTGAGCCCGAATGTCCTTCTTCTTCAAGTTTGATCCTTCACAGTCTTCCAATCTATGATTGAGTTACTGCTTGCTGTGTGTGGGCACTTACTCTTTCACTAGGGTCGAAATTTATGAAGAAGAAAAGAGAAGAGAGGTTTCGGCCAGGCATAGAAAGTAGGGAAGGCTCAGTTTTTCTGAAGAGAGAAATTTCTGTCAGAAAAGGTTATTCAAAGTTATGATTTTGACTGAGCCATCACTTTCTATTTATAGGCAACTACTAGGTTTAGGTTAGGAATTATTTGGCATTAAAATAATGAAAATATTAATTTGAAATTCCACAATAAGTGGCCGGCCATGGTGTAGTTTATGGGCCCCACTTGATTTTGCAGTTTTATCAAATTTTATTTCTATTTTCTCAAAAACGCAAATTTTCCAATTCTAACCTTTTAAATGCCAAAACTAATTATTTAATAACTAAAATAGATTATTAAATAATATTGTCATTTAATTTAATTATTAACTAGACATATAAAGTCCATTAATAAATAAATAAACCTAGAATCTCTTTTCTTTACAATTTTACCCCTGCTTAGTGAAAATTCATAATCTAGACATAGTCTAACTTTAGAATTATAATTGATCAATCACGAATCAATTAATGAGTCCTACAAGGAGAATATTCTCAACTAGAATGGGGACCATGGATCTATATGCTGAGCTTCCAATAAGTGAACCAAATTTACCAAGTAAATTCCTACTTATTAATTCTTCGTTGAATCCACTTTTAGAACTTAGAATTGCACTCCCAGACTTATATAGAGCATATTATATGTTTCACGATATCAATATGCTATCTCATTTAACCATTGTTATAATCTTATTGTGATTTAAAAATCCTCTATATAGATGATCTACATCGAGATGGGATTTCTTTACCGTTCTCACCCCTCGATGTATTTTGCCCCTTAAAACACTTAGCTACCTGTAAATGGTGTTTAGTGATCTAATAATTAGTCAGTTAAACAAGAGCTCATCCACTTACTTCTATTTGCTAAGCTCGAAGGGAATCATCACTTGACTTCTATACACCAGTAGAAGCTATAGATTCCATATTTATGTTCAGCACCCCCACTCAATCATACTATCATGTTCCCAAAATATACGTATCACCCTGACCTAAAAGTAGGCTTAACTAATAAATCAAAGAACATGAATAGCACTCCTGAGTTGAGCCTAAGCATATCAGGATTTAGATTCTTTTAATCTTAAGATCAACTACTGATATTGACTTGTAAAGATATGTATAACGGTAAGTTTATAATATCTTAACTTAGTTGCAATATCTGTCCAGTCCAATGTATACTCCATACATTCGAAACTAGTATACTTTACTAATGTCCTGGAAAGAACATAACACTTACTCCAAGTGTAAGTATACATCATCGCTGATTATCACATTAGTGTAAATCCAATAACACTGATGAAACAGGGACCAAGTCTTTTGATTCATATGATCACAATCACATTCCACTGTGTTGACGATACTGTAATTGTGAATAAACATATGATCTGGATTTAACTGATTTTGTGTATAAAAGTAATAAATATATTAAACCATTAGCATGTAAAATGCAAACATCAATCACTTCAAATTTCTTATATTGATAACTAATGAGATTGTAAAAAGTTTTATTTAGGGCATAAAACCCAACAAACTCCCACTTGCACTAACATAAAACAAACTGTGCAAATAGGTCAATCTGATGTCTTGATCTTCAGATCAAGTGTAGTATGTTTGAATCCACCCAAACTTCTGGAAACTAGTTCATAAATTCACTTATGAAACATCCTTTACTATATGCTTTACTCATCAAGGGATACTTAAATCTTTTACTGTTTCAAAAGTACATCTGAATTAACAGAAGACATATCTCTCATATTTTAAAATATGTAATTGAGATAATACAGTGTAGACTTTTCTTCAGTGATATAACTTTCTTGGATTTTCGAATACACAAAGTTATAATTCTTCTCTGGTAGAGCTTGAATTATTATAGAATAATTCCTCCACCCCCAAAGTAAGCACCATCTCAAGGATCTTGAAATGAGTTGGTGAGATACAAGGACAACCGATACACAGTTCCTTAATATCTAACATATAGATCACTTTCATAAATCTTTATTGAATATCTTCTAATGTTCCCTATTTGATTACATCTCAGATAGCTCCCACTCAATAGCAATTGTCTTGTTAAATAATACTTTTAATACCTCTGATTGTTTGGAGAGTTATCTATTTGTGACTTTTGTATTGGTCTGAAACTTTAAGTTAAGACTAAGTCATCAACATAGCAGACTAGTATTTGAAGTGAAAAATACATGCTAGAGATAAAGTAATCAAAATTAAGATACCATAAAATTTTATGAGGATTAAGAATTCTAGGTTCAAGTCATTTGAATAGACTGAAATAGAGTTCTTTATCTTATTCTCATAATTCTGATAAGCTATACCTATCCATGTGAATGGTTAGATTTGCTTTTCAGTAGTGTTCTTAAGTATCTATCACAAGTATCAACCTGATGAAGATGAGTATAGAACTTTAAAATTCTCCCACTCAATTAAGGTAGTGTGAAACTTTATCAAAGAACTTTTATAGGTATCAAACTTTTACTTACAACAGTAAAATCGAAATGGAACATACAAACAAGATCAAGAATTTATATTGATAATAGCTAACTCATTATATTACTTCCATGTTTAAAGAAAATATGTGTCACATAGGGAATTGTGGAATAGACTCCACCCCTAAGAATATACATATAGGGTACTTGTGGATAACCTCCACCCCTACGTATACAGAGATTATGATCCACCCCTAAAGGTTGTAAAGATCATTATTCTCAAAGTGTGATAGAATTTATGTGGAGTTGAATACTATTCAGAGTTCGTTAGACATAAGAGATCGTTGAACTGCATAGTTTTCTTAACTTTTCTCCACCCCTATCAGATCAAAAGATCCTTTTATTAAACAAATTCTTAATAATTGTATTAGAATTAACATTTATTAATAAACATAGAAATAATCTATTGTTTATTTAATATAACTCTATGAAGAGTTGTAAATATTATAGAATTTGCATCAATAATAAAAACACTCACACATACAAACATATAAATATAATGTGGTAATAATTGACGAAGATAAATAAATGAAGCTCAATCTCATAAATTGCAATTGTTGAATTCGAAAATAAACTTTATTAATAAAAAAATGTATTTCAACAATATGAGAGAAACAGGGATAAATATCCCTAACTAAAATTTGAAATCCAAATTGTCTTTAAACTAAAAAAATTAATTCAAAAATAAATTGAAGAGCTTCATCTTCATCTGGACGATTTCACCCTTGGTCCAGCTTTCTGATCCAACTCATCTGAGTTCAAGTAGCTTGGCCTATAAGAAGAAGAAAACAAATAAACAAAGTTAGTCCAGAATCATAAATCCAATTGGATAATAATTCACTAAAACTCTTAAAGTTTATAAATAGAAATACCTTGTTTCTTTGCAAGAAGTTTAGGACATTGGGGTTTCCAATGACCTTTTTCATTGCAGTAGAAACACTTTCCTTTAAGTGTAGCATCACCAGAAGGAGCAGCCTTTTTATTCTTCATGGCTTTTGTTCGCTTCTTGGTGTTCTTCCACTTCTTCTTCGATTTGGGTTTCGAAGCAGAGGCAACATTTGCTTTAGGTTTGTTCGTCCCATTACCATTCCCAGAATTGTGAGGTTTACTCCCTTTCTTCTTGGGTCCTCCAATCAAATTTTCATAAGTTTGAAGGTCATTGACTAATTCATGAAAGTCAATTTCCTTCTTATTCATGACATAATTTGATGTGTATGGTAGAAATGCTGGAGTAAGGCTATTCAAGATAAGGCTTACTTGAGTAGCACTGTCCATTTTAGCACCATGATCCTGGGCTTCTTGGAAATAACTCGACATAAGGAGAACACGGTCACGCACATTTTGATGAGGTTCCATCCGTGCATTAATGTACTTCTTAGTCGCGTCAAAGCATGACTGAAGTGATGCCTTACCGAATAGCTCATTTAACTTTGTCATAACTTCAGCAGCCTTCTCGGTTTTAGAAAACAGAGTTTTGAGGGTGTCAACCATGCTAGAAAGCATAAAGTATAGAGCTTTGTCATTTGCTTTCTGCCAACGCTTATACTTTTCTTTCACAGCTTTGGATGCATTGTCCCCAGGCACTTCAGGTGACGGCTCAGTTAAAACAAACAAGGCACTTTCTCCTATGAGAGCAATATTAATGTTCTCATTCCACTTAGTAAAGTCAGATCCATTCAGCTTATTTTCAGTCAACAGTGATAACATGGGATTCATTTTGATAATACAGGATACTACCAAATAATAGAAATCAACAAATAGAAATTAATAATGGTTTAACACAAAATCAATTTAGAAATTATAAGCACATAGCAAGTAGGAATGATATGAGAAAATACTTAAAAAATTCAATCCTAAATAATTTCCAAGGTTTTTCAACAAACTGATATCAGTGTCCCGTTTAGGCGAGAGTCAAAGCTACCATCCATTGAATAGATTTATCAGCTCATCTAAAATGTTAAACATTCTAGCAACCATTTATTCGATCAAGATTGGAATCCAGCATTGTCCCGTTTAGGCGAGAGTCAAGGCTATTCTATCTTATGAGCTTCTACCATTGTTTCGCAATTTGCAAGTCAAATATGGTCGCCACCATTAGGGTGATCTATACCATATAAAACACTTACAAACTACTTATCTTTCGAGATTAAACGGTGCGAAATTGCTAATGAACGTTCCTCCATTAGGGAGGATTACTCACTAAAACAAACGCGATGTAAAACTAACAATGAAGATCGAATATCTTAATAATAATAAAGCTCGTTCTTTAAAATGTACTTTCTTTATTATTCTAATAAATATACTCATTAAATTCGAAATTTAGAATTAAAAAATTTTAAAAATAAGAATTTAATATAATATTTATAAAATTATACTTAGATGGTGATTTGAAATAAAATTAATTATTTCCATCTTAGTAATAATCTTAAATATAAATATTAAGGAAATTAATTTAAGTTGAATTAAATTAAATTAAGTAGCAACTTAAAAATTTCCTTGCGAATATATTTATTGTATTCGAAAAATAAAGTATAAAAATTATACAAATTTCGAAAATAATAAAAATTAGAAAAGAAATACTTCAAGCAAAAATATCACCTATCTAGATTTTCTTTTGAATAATTAATTTAATTTCTAATAATATATATTTTAATTCATTTATTTTAAATTAATCAATTAAATGAAAAAATCACTGATTTAAGTTGGCCCAAGAATTAATTAAAATAAATAATTAATTTATAACTCAATCTATTTTTCAAGATTAATTCAAAAATATTGCATTTTAAAAATTTTCGAAATTGATTAATAAAATAAAAAATATATATATTGAAAATTATTTAAATTTAAGTTGAAAAAATTAAATTTCAACCTAAAAATAATTTTCTATTTAATTAAGTGTCATGAAAAATAAATATTTAAGTATCATGATGAAAATCAACTTAGATATTTAAATTTTTCAAGTTAATTAAATGTATTAAATTCAAGAAATAAATAATTAAGTGCAGAGAAGGCTTAATTATTAATTTCTAGTTTAATACTAGGAAAAATATACTTAAATAAAATTGTACCAAAATTAATTATTTAAATAATGAATTTCACAATTTATAAAATTTTCCTATTTGAATATTAGAAATAATAAGTAGTCTAGAAATAACTATCTAGAAAATATCTTATTTGACTAAGTATCTTATCAACAAAATTTGAAAAATATCTAATTTAAGTTGTTTAGAAAAAATCTAGAACTTAAATAATTTCAAATTTAGATTTAACTAAATATCAAAAATTAAGTTATAACCACTTAATTTAAAAAATATTCCATTTTAAGTTAATATTCGAAAAGATATTAACTTAAAAAATATCTAAAATATTCCATTCTAAGTTAATATTCGAAAAGATATTAACTTAAAAAAAATATCTTAAGAATCTTTAATAACTAATGCCTAGGATTCCTCAACTTGATTTAAAATTTAAATAAAATATTCAAATTTAAGTTAGATAAGAAAAATCAGTTGATACAACTAATTTATAACTTAAATAGGAATATTTAATTAAATAAGCTCCAGAAAGAATCTACTTAGTTAAAATTCTATATTTAATTAAATACAAGAAAAATACAAATAGTTTGTCTAGAAATAGTATCTAAAACTAAAAGTGTTTTTCTTATAATTAACTTTAAAATGAAAATAAATTTCATATATTTTAAAAGTTAATTATGTTGCTAATTCAATTTTATTAGGTCAAACTAATATAATTAACCTAGTACAGTTATTCAAATCAGGAAAATGGGCCTTCACAATTGGGGTAGTTCATGTGAGGGGGTGTTGGGTTCAGTATGTCGTGCCCACTTCTATGGCTCCCAACTCTCACACAAGGCCCAAAAGAGAGGAATTTAACCTTAAAATAAATAACTGTTATTAATTGAATAGGTCCAATAACTAAATGGACCTAAATAAAATTTATCATGGTATGACATTTTATTTAGCAACAACCTATATGCATCTATATAATAAAATAAACACATAGGCTCACACAGGTACACACTTGGATGGATCCTATAAGGTTGCTAGGTCATACACAGATGAAAGAAGATTGTAAAATTTACCTGTTACAAATTATTAACTTGACCAAGGGAGCCATGAGTTAAAATCAGATCATTGGATCTGTCAACAAGTTAACCGTGGCTATTTGCAATCAAGTAATAATAGGTTTTGAAAACATACACACAAGCTAAAACCACATACTCCTGCAACAAGGTTAGCTGGATAGTAGGAAGTAGGATTTATTTAATTTTAAATAATTAAATTTCGAAATTAAATTAAATAAATAAAAAAGAATATTTAATTTTGAAAAATAAAATAAATAATAATATTAATTTATTTTTCGAAAAAAAAATAAAAATTTAATTTCGAAATTATTTAAAAAAAATATTTAAAATTAAACCTACAATTTTTAAAAAATTAGGTTTCAACTAACTTAAATATCATTTCAAAATTTGCTAACTACTTTTAAAAAATTAAATGTTATTTTATAAATAAAAATTAAAAAAAATTAAAAAAAAAAGATAAATAAAATATCTTTTTCAGATTTTAAATTTAATTTAAAAAAAATAAATTTAATTTTAAAAAATTTAATATCTGACCTTAAATTTAAAAATAAGATAAGATATAATCAAATTTAAAAGTAAGATAGATAATTAAGCAAAAAGATAGATATCTACTAATTTCAAATTCAAATTACACTAATATCATGAATTAAATTTTAAAAAAATATTAAATTAATTCATTATGATAATTAGAGTTGAATTAGGAATAGTAAATATATAAATACAAAACTACACAAAAAATCAGAACTTAAATCCATGAAAAAGCATGAAAAAACGAATAAAAACGAAAAATTTGGGAGCTGTACGGACAGTGTGCCAAGCATACTGTCCGCGCGCGCAAGATGGGTGCTTGGGCCGAGTAACCTCGGCGGACAGGGGAGCTGGCAGAATTTGCGTGCGCGTAGGGGGGATAAGACAAGTGATCCGCGCGCGCATGAGGGATTCAGACAGCAAGCTCGGTAACTTGCTTAATTTTTTCCATACTATCCAATAAAATCATAACTAATTCAAATTAAATCGAAATTGAGTTCTGTAAAAAAAGTAACTTGCTTAATTTTTCCATACTATCCAATAAAAATAATTCTAGAAACAAAATTTCAATTATTTTTCACGAAAATTCACAAACATCAATCAATCATCATATAACACTCAATACAACATGAAACCATCCAAATAACAAACAATCATTTTAAAGTCCAAATTTCATGCAAGTAAATCAATTACTTACCATGGCTCTGAGGCCAGTTATTGGAATTTATTTTACCAGGATCTTAGATCTACTCACAAGTATGTTGTTTAACACCCTAAATATGAACTTTCTAAAACGATAAATTAAACACATATAAATTTAAGAAAACCTTACATTGATGCAGCGGAATTAATGTCTCCTTCCACTCAGATCTCTAACCCTTGTATCCTTTCTGTAGCAGAGTATAATCAAGATCTGAGCCCGAATGTCCTTCTTCTTCAAGTTTGATCCTTCACAGTCTTCCAATCTATGATTGAGTTACTGCTTGCTGTGTGTGGGCACTTACTCTTTCACTAGGGTCGAAATTTATGAAGAAGAAAAGAGAAGAGAGGTTTTGGCCAGGCACAGAAAGTAGGGAAGGCTCAGTTTTTCTGAAGAGAGAAATTTCTGTCAGAAAAGGTTATTCAAAGTTATGATTTTGACTGAGCCATCACTTTCTATTTATAGGCAACTACTAGGTTTAGGTTAGGAATTATTTGGCATTAAAATAATGAAAATATTAATTTGAAATTCCATAATAAGTGGCCGGCCATGGTGTAGTTTATGGGCCCCACTTGATTTTGCAGTTTTATCAAATTTTATTTCTATTTTCTCAAAAACGTCAATTTTCTAATTCTAACCTTTTAAATGCCAAAACTAATTATTTAATAACTAAAATAGATTATTAAATAATATTGTCATTTAATTTAATTATTAACTAGACATATAAAGTCCATTAATAAATAAATAAACCTAGAATCTCTTTTCTTTACAATTTCACCCCTGCTTAGTGAAAATTCATAAAATTAGACATAGTCTAACTTTAGAATTATAATTGATCAATCACAAATCAATTAATGAGTCTTACAAGGAGAATATTCTCAACTAGAATGGGGACCATGGATCTATATGCAGAGCTTCCAATAAGTGAACCAAATTTACCAAGTAAATTCCTACTTATTAATTCTTCGTTGAATCCACTCTTAGAACTTAGAATTGCACTCTCAGACTTATATAGAGCATATTATATGTTTCACGATATCAATATGCTATCTCATTTAACCATTGTTATAATCTTATTGTGATTTAAAGATCCTCTATATAGATGATCTACATCGAGATGGGATTTCTTTACCGTTTTCACCCCTCAATGTATTTTGCCCCTTAAAACACTTAGCTACCTGTAAATGGTGTTTAGTGATCTAATAATTAGTCAGTTAAACAAGAGCTCATCCATTTACTTCTATTTGCTAAGCTCGAAGGGAATCATCACTTGACTTCTATACACCAGTAGAAGCTATAGATTCCATATTTATGTTCAGCACTCCCACTCAATCATACTATCATGTTCCCAAAATATACGTATCACCCTGACCTAAAAGTAGGCTTAACTAATAAATCAAAGAACATGAATAGCACTCCTGAGTTGAGCCTAAGCATATCAGGATTTAGATTCTTTTAATCTTAAGATCAACTACTTATATTGACTTGTAAAGATATATATAACGGTAAGTTTGTAATATCTTAACTTAGTTGCAATATCGATCCAGTCCAATGTATACTCCATACATTCGAAACTAGTATACTTTACTAATGTCCTGGAAAGAACATAACACTTACTCCAAGTGTAAGTATACATCATCGCTGATTATCACATTAGTGTAAATCCAATAACACTGATGAAACAGAGACCAAGTCTTTTGATTCATATGATCACAATCACATTCCACTGTGTTGACGATACTGTAATTGTGAATAAACATATGATCTGGATTTAACTGATTTTGTGTATAAAAGTAATAAACATATTAAACCATTAGCATGTAAAATGCAAACATCAATCACTTCAAATTTCTTATATTGATAACTAATCAGATTGTAAAGAGTTTTATTTAGGGCATTAAACCCAACAGTGTCCCTTTCAAAGGATGTTACTAGAATGACCTGGGAAGAATTTTGGGATTCATTTAATGGTAAATATTACAATGACGCAGTCCGTAGTGCAAAGCCAAAAGAGTTTGTTGAGTTGGTATAGGGAAAGAGCATGACAGTGACTGAGTATACGACCAAGTTTGATCGCTTGGCCAAGCTAGCCTCAGGGATTGTGCCAGCAGATTTTAGTAAAAAGGAAAAGTACTTGCAGGGCTGAATGCCAAGATTAAGCATGATCTAGTCATCACCACAAATGATACTACAACCTATGCTGAGATGGTTGGTAAGGCTCTTCGAGTTGAATGAGTAGTAAAGTTTCTACAAGGAAACTCGAGAGGCTCCTAGTGCTAGTGGAGCCACTACTCTCCATATTTTTTGGACCTCGCAAAGAGAGTGGTTTTGATCCCACTATTGAGCAAAAGAAGAGAACTTTCCCACCTACAGGGATTCCAGGGCAAAACAAGAGGTTTCGTGAGAACCAGAGTAAAGGGGGACGTCAGACTTACTCATATCCTGAATGCCCACGCTGTAAGAAACATCACCCTGGGACTTGTAACCGGAGGGCTTATTTTCATTGTGGATCAGTTGGGCATCTCAAAAGGGATTGTCCTCAGTTGAAGAAAGAGGAACCTAAGCCTGAAGCTAACCTGCACCAGTGCATGTATTTGCCATCACTCAGGCAGATGTTGCCGCCAGCCCTTCAGTGGTTACAGGACAACTTTTTATTAATGGTTTCACTTATACTATTTTATTTGATTCTGGAGCTACACGCTCATATGTTGCAACGAGGGTTCTTAGTCAGCTTGGTAGGCCTAGCGATGTATTTGACATGGGATTTGCAACCCTATTGCCTAATGGGGAACTAACTATTTCAAGAAAAAGGGTTAGATCTGTGCTAATCAAAATTGAAGGCAGAGAACTGAGTGCTGATCTTGGGGAGTTACCATTAGCCAAATATGACATTATACTCAGAATGGACTTTTTGTCCAAATACTCTGCCAGTATTGATTGCAAATGGAAAAAGGTAACTTTTCAACTAGAAAATGAGGAACCTTTTGTTTTAGTGGGATCAGTTTACGGTTCTCGTGTCCCTAGAATTTCAACACTAAAGGCTAGGGATTTACTACACAGTGTATGTGTAGGATTCGTGTGTAGGATTCCTAGCGGTTGTAATTGATTTTGGTAAACATGTGTTGATTGGACCTGAGGAGGTCAAAGTGGTTAAGGAATTCCTGGATATGTTTCCAGATTAATTACCAGGACTACCACCTCAGCAGGAGATAGATTTTCATTATTGATCTGATACCCGGGGTAGAACCTGTTTCAAAAGCACCTTACCGCATGTCACCTACTGAATTGAAAGAACTAAAGATACAACTCCAAGGGATGCTGGATCTAGGGTTCACCCGACCAGTATGTCGCCTTGGAGAGCTTTGGTTCTGTTTGTAGAGAAGAAAGATGGAACTCTTTGAATGTGTATTGACTACCGAGAGCCAAACAATTTAACTATTAAAAACAAATACCCTTTGCTTAGAATTGATGATTAGTTCGATCAACTTCAAGGCAAGGTGGTATTCTCTAAGATTGATTTGAGATCTGGTTATCATCAATTGAGAATCCGGGAAGAAGATATTCCAAAGACAGCTTTCTGCACTAGGTATGGCCATTATGAGTTCCTGGTTATGTCATTCGGATTGACAAATGCTCTGGCAGCCTTTATGGATCTCATGAATAGGATATTTAAAGATTTCCTAGAGTAACTTTGTAATTGTGTTTATCAATGATATTCTTGTGTACTCTCGGTCGGAAGCAAAACATGAGCACCACCTTTGTATGGTTTTGCAACGACTCAGAGATCATAAACTTTATGCAAAGTTCGAAAAGTGTGAATTTTGGCTGTCACAAGTATCTTTTCTGGGACATATTGTCAGAAAAGATAGAATTATGATAGACCCAAGGAAAATTGAGGCAGTGAAGAATTGGCCTAGACCGAAAATAGTTACCGAAGTACGAAGTTTCCTTGGTTTAGGAGGCTACTATTGATGTTTTGTAGAAGGATTTTCCAAGATTGCAATGCCGCTATCTGAGTTAACTAAAAAGAATCAACGGTTTGTATGGTCAGATAAATGTGAGGAAAGTTTTCAAGAGTTGAAACAACGATTGATTACATCTCCAGTTTTAGCTCTACCGTCTGATCAAGAAAAGTTTGTAGTGTACTGCGATGCATCCAGACAAGGTTTGGGTTGTGTGCTAATGCAAGCAGATAAAGTCATAGCTTATGCTTCACAACAACTGAAGGATTATGAGCAGCGCTATCCAATCCATGACCTGGAACTTGCAGTAGTGGTGTTTGCCTTAAAGATTTGGCGACACTACTTATATGGTGAACGGTGTGAGATCTACACTGACCACAAAAGTCTTAAGTACTTTTTCACTCAGAAAGATCTAAATATGAGACAAAGGTAGTGGTTAGAATTAGTGAAAGACTATGATTGTGAGATCCTATATCATCCTGCGAAGGCAAATATTGTGGCAGAAGCGTTGAGTCGGAAAGGACCTGATCAGACTTTCTCTATGGTAATGATTTCTCCTCAGTTAGCCTTGGATATGTCTAGGGCAAATATTAAGTTTGTGATCGGGAAATTGCATAATCTGACATTTCAGTCAGACTTGTTGGAAAGTATTAGAATGGCACAACTAGAAGACCTTAAACTTCTTAAAACTCGAGAAGATGTTTTAGCAAGAAAAGCTAAGGACTTTTCAATCTCTAGCAGTGGGATGTTGTTGTTTAAAGCTCGAGTGTGTGTTCCGAGTAACATTGAGCTTAAGAAAGAAATTCTGGATGAAGCTCACACTACCCCTACTCATTGTATCCAGGAACCACCAAGATGTGTCAAATCTGAAACCCTATTTATGGGTGGTATGGTATGAAAAGGGATGTGGTAGTTTATGTTACTAAATGCTTGACCTACCAGCAAATTAAAGTAGAACATCAGCGACCAACAGGGTTACTTCAGCCATTATCACTTCTAGAATGGAAGTGGGAAGACATTGCGATGGATTTTGTGGTTGGTTTGCTCAAAACCACAGGAATGTATCACTTAGTATGGGTCGTAGTAGATTGCTTTACAAAATCAGCACATTTTTTACTAGTAAAAGTAACCTATACAATGGATCAGTATGCTGATCTGTATGTGAAAGAATTTGTTCGTCTTCATGGGGTACCAAAATCCATAATTTCAAATAGAGACCCTAAATTTACCTCGAAGTTCTGGGTAAGTTTGCAGATGGGAACTAGTTTGAAAATCAGCACGGCCTTTCATCCTTAAATGAACGGGTAGTCTAAGTGAACTATCCAAATACTCAAAGACTTGTTACGAGCTTGTGTCATGGACTTTGAAGGTTCATGGAGTAAATATTTGCCTCTGATTTAGTTCTCCTATAATAATAGTTACCAAAGTACCATAGGAATGGATCCCTACAAGCTGCTTTATGGTAGGAAATGTCACTCCCCAATTCATTGGGACGAAACAGGAGAACAAAAATATTTAGGCCCTGAATTGGTCTAGAAGACAAATGAGGCAATAGATAAGATTAAAGCTCGAATGCTTTCTTCTTAGAGCAAGCTGAAAAGTTATGTTGATCCCAAGCGCCGGGACATTACATTTCAATCGACAAATCATGTCCTCTTATGGGTTTCACCAATGAAAGGAATCAAGCGCTTTAGAAAGAAAGGCAAGTTAAGTCCTAAGTTTATAGGACCTTTTGAAATACTTGAGAAGGTTGGACAGGTTGCTTACCGGCTAGCCTTACCTCCAACATTGTCAGCTGTGCACAATGTATTTCATGTTTCAATGTTGAGGAAGTACATATCTGATTCAATGCATATCCTAAGTTATGAAGCATTGAAGTTACAACCGGACCTATCCTATGATGAACAACCAGTACAAATTCTGGATAGGAAAGAGAAAATCCTTCGAAGCAAAACCATAGCATTGGTTAAAGTACTCTGGAGAAATAGTAAAGTGGAAGAAGCCACTTGGGAATTGGAGTCCGACATGAGGACTCAGCATCCAGAGTTGTTCAGGTTAGATTTGGAGGACAAAATCTTTTTAACGGGTGGATAATTGTAAAGACCGCTTAAGATCAATATTATGGATTATTGAATAATTAGGGTTAATTACAATATTGAGTTATTAATTATGATTTGAATGTTTTGTGGAGATTTATTTAAATTTAGAATGTATTAATTATGTTATATGTGAAATTCTCATTTTCGATGAATGTGTTCGGTGGCAGTGTTAAGCGACATTGGGCCAGTAGAGAGTCACATTTCGTATAGTATAGAATTATTTTAATAGCATGGTATTATTGTTGAATGTTGAAGGTGTCATGTTTTATCGAGTTGGTAATGACCAAACTACCCTTGAATTTTGTTTTAACCTTAGATTTAGGTTAAAGGGTAAAAAGGTCCTTTCCTAGAGGTCTCTTTTTGTCATTTAGTAACCATTTAGATGTTGTTTATTAAGAAAAGGGGTTAGTAAATATTTAAATTAGAAATAGCTAGTAAGTTAGGGATTTATCTAAAAGTCACCTTCTTCCTCACCACACTATCTCTCTCCCTCTCTCGAATTGTCAAGAATCAACACCAAGCTGGGATTTTTCTCAGTTCAAACCAGTGGGTATTAGCAAAGTTGGTGCTTAACTTTAAGGTATGGAACCCTAGTTTCTTCCTATGATATATTTTTTTAGTTAAAGAAGGGTTTTGATGTATGGTTTTGGGAATTATGGAACTGTGGTTGCAATTGGTGTTTGAATTAGAGTTCTGAAGCTAAGATTAAATTATTTAGGTCGATTTGAGCTGGTTTGGTGGTCTATGTTGTTGATTTGGCAAGGTTGGGCTCTAAGAACTCAAACCTTGACCTTTAATGGTGGATTGAGTTTCTATGTTTGATACTGAGTTTTATTGCTTGATTATGGTTTATTATAATATTTACAGGCATTCTGGAGAGTACTGGAGAGTTTGGGGTTGATTTGAGTTAAGGGGTCGATTTTCGGGTTTTCCTGCACAAAACTGGTTAACCGGTTTTGTGGGACCTGAGAAATCGGTAAACCGGTTTTGTCCCTTAGAAAACCTAGTGAACCGGTTAACCGGTTGGGAAACCGGTTTACTGGTTAGGGTTTTTCCAAGAACCATAGTTTTCCCTAAATTGTTGATTTTTAGGGTATGGTCATGTCTTTCATCGATTGGATTATTCCTAGTTTGATTTTAAAGTCCCCGAGAAGTGTTTTAGTGTGTTTCTCATCGAGTTTTAAATATTATGGTTTAGGGCCTTGTAAAGCATCGAGTTGGAATTCCACTCAAGCTAACTGGCACACTTGAGCACGGAAACGATGTAAGATAGCATAAAATATATATATACGTGAATGTATGCATGTTATGCTGTGATTGTATATGTTTTGGGTGCTATCATAGTGGCACAACCATTGTGTCGGTTCGATAGTACAGGCATCGCACTGGTTAAAAGTGATATTCACCCAAAAGAGTATTAATTGGCGCTATCATAGTAGCACAATCATTGTGTCGATTCGGCAGTACAGGCACAATACTGGTTAAGAGTGATATCATGGTCAATTATACTCTTGGGTGCTATTGATGCTATCATAGCAGTACGAACATAGTGTCGGTCTCGCAGTGCAATGATAGTACTGGTAGTGGGTGATATCATGGTCAATAGCACTAACCGTTGAGAACGTTCTTAACCATCTGTTGAGCTCGGTTGTTGAGCTCAGGACAGCTTAAACATAAAGTCAGTTTAGCATTATCTTTATATATGTTATGCATATCTTACTGAGTCTGTCGACTCATCAGTTTGCTACATTATGTAGTTAAGGGCAAAGTTAAGCTAGAGGAACAGTGAGTTGGAGCTTGGCAGTGATTGTACATATCGCGGCAGTGCAGCCTGGAGGGTTTCGGTCTTTCAACATTTTGGAGTCATATTGTATGGTTGCCAGTTTTTTGTAAAAAAAAAATATATTACGAAACTTTATATATAGAAAATCTAATTTTCAACTATGTTTTAAATCTCAGGATCTCGACCTATAAGGTTATATAATTCTATTATAATAAGATTAATTTTTGTTTAGTAAGTTTTTAAATACGGGCGTTACATCTCTTGTGTTTTATGGCTTTAGTGGGTTGTTGTAAATTAATTAAGTGTGTATTATTTTATAACTTAGGGAAAAAGTTAGAAACACATTGATGTTACTACACCCACTTTCTCTTTCTTTCTCTCTCTCGAATTCCCTAAGGAATCAGCTAGGGTTGGATTTTCTCAGCTTCAATTGAGAGATTATTGTAGGTTTTTAGTGTTATAGTGCAAGGTAAATCCCTTTTAGCCTTTCTTTCTTTGATTTCCTTTAGCTTAAGATGAGTTTTAATGGTTGAATTTGAGTACTAGTTGGTTGTGTTGTCAAGTAGTGTTTAATTTTGTGGACTGAAGTTTAATTGAGGTTGTTTATGTTGTATTGAGTTGGTTTTGTTGGTTATAGTTATGTTTGAGCAAGGTTTGAGTTTAAGAACTCAAATCGTTCCCTCTAATGGTGGATTGAGTTTCTGTGTTTAATGATGAGGTTTATTGATTGATTTTAGTTTATTAAGGTATATACAGGTACTCTGGAGATTTTGGGAGAGTTTGGGGTTAATTTGAGGTGTTAGGGTTGGTTTTGGGTTTTCCTGCACTGAACCGGAATTCCGGTTTAGGGGGACCTGTAGCAACCGGTCGACCGATTGGTCCCCAGAAATCCCACCAAATTGAAATTCAGGTTTGGGAATCAGTCTACCGGTTGGGACAATTTTGGAAACCCTTGCTTTCCTATTTTTGTGATATTTAGGGTATTGCCATGTTTTTTATCGATAAGGATATTTCTAGTTTTGATTCTAAGTCCCTAATAGGTGTTATGGTGTATCTCTCATCAAATTTTTGAATGTTATGATATAGGGCCCTGTGAAACATCGAGTGGTTGTTCCATTAAGGCTGACCGGCACACCTGAGCACGAAAATGAGGTAAGATTAGCATAAAGTATATATATGTGAAAGAATGCATGTTATTATTTGTTTACACTACTAGCACTGAAATAGATATAGTTTTAAGGGTGCTAGTACAGTGTAGGATTTTAAGAGAGGGTGTTACCAACATGAGTACCAGAGGGTACGTAGTGCGTGGGGTATAACACTCGGTAATTCTCAAAAGTATAGTAATGGCCCTACCAACAAGAGTACAGAGTCGATACTCTAGTGCATGTGGTACAGTGGTCGGCCCTACCAACATGAGTACAGAGTGAGTACTCTAGTGCATGTGGTACAATGGTCGTACTTCTGTTGAGAACGTTCTTAACCATTTGGTGAGCTTAGCATTTGGGCTCAGGACGGCTTTAGCACAAAGCCGATATTGCATTGTTTATATATGTTTTATGCATATCTTACTGAATCTGTTGACTCATCAGTTTGCTACCATGCTAAGCTGAAGGAACAGTGAGATGGGGCTTGGTAAGGATTGTACATATCGCAGTAGTGCAACCTGGAAGGTTTCGATCTTATCGCATTTTGAGTTTTATTCTGTTGTTGCCCTGTAGTTTGTAAAAAAATTATATTATGTAGCTATATATAGTATATGTATTTTAGACAACAATTTGAAACTCGTGATCCCGACTTACGAGGTTTTATAAATAAAATAAAATAAAATAAGTTTAAATCTGATTTAGTCAATTTTCAAATATGGGCATTACAAAAAGAGTCTAATATGCTCATTTGGATGAGAAGTTTCTATCAAAAAAGTACTTTGCTAGAAACTCTAAAAGGCTTGATAATTCGCAAAGCTATTTCTTAAAAAGTTCCCTTAGATCTTAGAGATAGGGAGAAATAAGCTTTTGGACAAAGGTGTAGTACCTTTTGCAAGTCATGGTGATCCCCACTAATCTACACTTAAGGTTGTGAGTGAGTGTTTCTATACATATTATCCTTCTTCTACTTTTCTTATATATATAAATACATATATATAGTACATATATATATAGTATAGTGTATGTTGTTGTAATATTTATTTAATCTCTTTGTTGGTCCTTGTATTATATTGCAATAGAGTTGTAATATTTTA
This sequence comes from Cannabis sativa, assembly GCF_029168945.1. Classification (NCBI taxonomy): domain Eukaryota; kingdom Viridiplantae; phylum Streptophyta; class Magnoliopsida; order Rosales; family Cannabaceae; genus Cannabis; species Cannabis sativa. The sequence continues at coordinate 33,154,070 of NC_083608.1, read as the reverse complement.
ATTTTCTTTCATTGTAATAAATCTCTAACATAGATAACAACAAGAAAACTTAGTGCGAACAAGTGTTGGCAAGCAAGGCAACTGGTGTCAGTGACGGACCCAAAATTTTTACTTTGTGGGTGCTTATTTATCATTAAAAAATATTTATACTAATATTATAATTACTCTTACTAGATTTATTTAATTTTCTGGGAGCTTTTTTATTATTTCGGTCTATAATTATTAAATTAAAAAAATTACATTTAATTTTTTAAAAAGATAATATTTTTGTTAGTGGGGCTATAGCCCCCACATTGAAAGGAGTAGGTCCGTTCCTGACTGGTGTACATGTTCTGCTCTACTCGGCCTACGGGGTTGTGTTAGTAGTTAGGAGTAGATTTTAAAGATTCGTGGTATTTATTTTACTTGGTCTTTTTATTTAATGTTGTTTATGTAAATAAAAATAGTTTGTTTAAATTGGGATCTTCGGTATTGAGACTCTGTAAAATTAAAATTTTAAATAAATGTATACTTTATTTATATTAAATATAAAATTTTAATAAATTACATCTTTCTAATCTAAAATTGGACTTATTTATAATTTGGTTTATTAAAGCATACATGTGACATTCTTAGAAGTTAAAGGCATTATAGCAAAGTACTTATGGTAATTGTAGGTATGGGTGCTTAGTTACAAGTTAAATATTATGGTGCAAGATGTATATTTTTTTTTACTGAGTCCGTTGACTCACAGTTGTTTTACTATATGTGTTGATTATGAAAAAAAAAAAAAGTGAAACTGATCAACAGTGATTTGAGGACTCCAGTGAAGATTGTACATATTTGGTTGCTAGACTTAGAGGAATGGAATTTATAATCAAAGTCGCACAACTTTTATATTTATCATTAATGATTAGATTTTGGGATTCTAGATTGTAAACATTTAATAAAAAGTTATTAAAGAAAATTTTAATTATTATGAATTTTTTATAATTACACTTAAATTATTTAAAATCCTAACAAAAACAACGTGCACGTTGCATATTATTTCGATTTATGGTGATGTTTGATTTGCTGGAATGTAATAGTAATGTAATGGAGTAAGAATAGTAATGGGAATTGATTAAGATGTTTGGTTTGTTATTGAAATGAATATTGAAATAAATGATAAATTGACAAAATTATCCCTTACTTTATTTTTACATTTATATAAAAGAGAGTATTGTAATCATTTTAGCTTTACAGTATTTAGACTTTTGTAATATAATCCTCATTATATTAAATCCTCGTTACATTTTGTAATAGAAATTCTTTTGTATAATGTAATTATGATTACAATGTAACCCTATTAGGATTTCCACTGCAACAAACTAAATATGCCATATATTCAAAGTTCGGAATCTTACAGAAAAAACAAATAATAGAAAAACAAAATCACCCCTAATAAGAAAATGCCTTCATTATTCAAGGCAATTGATTGCAATTTTATATTTTTTTTATTTCTTTTTTGACTAAATGGATTAACTGCAATTCTTAATTATCTTAAGTCTTAGTTGAAACTTATGAATTCCCCATTTCCAAGGTAGACATACACATAAGTTTCTTGTAATTGGGTCGACAATATTTATATTTTTATAAACTTTCGTAGACCTATAGCCAGATTCCTCTCTTTGTCACATTTCCACCTATTGAGTGATACCGACTCATAACTACCTAGCCTAAATAAAATAACTTATATAACATACATATAAGCAAATATAATATATATTTAAGAAAATAATTAGTATTCTTACACAAACACACCATTAAATGATTCTCCATAATTTTTATGATATGTGGCTTGTTAAAAACATCTTTTAATATAATGATAGCTGTAAAAATATACTATTTTTATGAAAGGTGTTTTTAACAAACCATAATTTATCTTAGTTGTGAAAATATACTATTTCCCGTTACCTTTTGGTATATTAATTTAACCGCTTATTAGTGATGTATATAATGTAAAAGATAAAAAAGTATATGACTCTAATTACGAAAAAAAAAAATAGTTGATTTTTAAACAAAAATCCTTAATATATATATTAGAGATTATTTTACAAATACATAAAAATAACAAAAAAAATTATAAAAATACAATTATACATAATTTTAAAAGTTTTTACGATTTTTAAAATTTTATTTACAAAAATACGGTCTATTTATATTATACTTTTATTAATTTATTGTTGATTTTTTTATTATCTATATGTTATTTTTCGTTATTATTTTGATGTTGTTTGATGTTATTTTCTTGTTATTTTTATACAGTTTTCTTGTTGTTTTCGTGTTGTTTTTATAAAAAATCGTAAAATACAAAAAAAAAAAATTCTTAAAACATAAAAATGTAAAAATTTTACGAAAAGTAATACTTTATGTAACTATCCATATATATTATATATTAATAAAAAAAACAAATCATTCTTTTTCTTAGAATAAATGAGCAAAACACATCAATTAGGGAGAGGCTTCTCTCCACTAACAATAGAGAAGGAACCCCCCCACCCCCATCCCAAACACTAGAGCTCTTACATAAAAGAACCTACTTAGCAATAACATGAGCCACAACATTAGAATCTCTTGGACTGAAGAGAACTCCCAACACAGCCGCCTCTTCTACTTCAGTTGTCACTTGTTTGACCAACAATTCTAACGCCCCACTCTAATTTGGCGGACGACCCAACATGCCCACAACCTCGTTACAATCGAAAACCACCCAACAGTTTTGTAATCCCAACCGCGCCACCAGACTCGCACCATCCTTGATTTCCACCAGTTCCGCAACAAGAGGGGTAAAAGGAAGTTCAACGAACATACCTTTCGATGTTATGACCCTCCCATTATGGTCTTGTATGACAATACCCGAGCTACAACTTCCTTCACTTGAATTAATTGTCACATCAACATTCACAAACAACTCTCCTTCCTCTGGAGGTTCCTATCGGTGCTTTCCATAGTCTTCTTTCTCTTATGTTTGCGTCCCCCATTCCTATTCCAATAATCTTGCACATATGTGGCCGTCCATTCCACTGTCAACTTTACAACTGGTACAAATTTTTTATGCAAAGCATAGTTCATCACATGCTAGGCTTGCCAAGTCAAAGTCATAAGGAAGTCAAATTTTTCCTTCTCAACCTTCTCAGCAACTCTCATAAGGAACCCCATAGCATCCTCCTCCCTCTCTCTAGTTATAAACTCCTCCAACCCAACTTCTTTCCAAATTTTCTTACTCTCTCGACACCCCCAAATAGCATAGTACAAATTCTTAAGATTCTCATCAACCCCACATCTATAATTTTTCCCCACGTGTATTTTACACTTTTGTAGAAGCTTTCTCGATGGGAGCCAGTCATGGGAAAGCTTCCAAATAAAATTCTTAACCTTTAGAGGGACTTAAGGTGAGAAAAATTTATTCTACCAGGACTCAACTCCCCTCATACAAGATCCTTCCCTCAGTTTCTTGTTTGAGTAGCCACCTTATATCCATTTCTAACTGAGTATTCTCCATCCTTAGAATAGTGCTAAATAAGTTTATCTTAGCACTCCAAAGAGCCAACAGGTAACAGCAAGATGAGATCACCATCATCCTTAATAAACTCCACATCCAAGATGAGATCACCATCATCCTTAATATTATCTTGATAAACTCCACATCCAATTCCCCCAAAGCCAATCTTAGGTCCACCACTCTCAGCTCCTTCAAGAGAAAAAGTTTATCATAAAAATCAAAAGTAGTCAGCCGTGAATTCTGCCGATCCTCCACCACCCTCACGCCATCTCCAAACCCTATTCTCCATCTACTCCTCTTAAATATAACCTCTCTACCCCACACTAGCCCACTCTATATAGTTGATAGGAATCTACCTTTTTTAGTCTCTAAAACATCACAATTTGGAAAGTAGCTACGTTTGAGGACCCTAGCCAGTAGTGACTCTTTATTTTTGACAAGATGCTAAACTTGTTTTGCCATCATCTCTTTATTGAACAAGTCAGATCCTTGAACCCCATCACCCTCTATTTTTTCTTGTGAATAACTCTTCCCATTTGCACAAATGAATACGACCCTTCTTGGCTGACGACCCCCACAAAAATTTGGCCGCCACACTATGAATACAGTTAATAAAATTTTTCGGGATCCTAAAGCAATTCACAGTGTAGGTTGGCATAGCTTGAATCACCGCCTTAATGAGAATTTCTTTCCCAGCCGTGGAGAATAAAGATCATTTCCAGCCTCAAATCTTATTCCAAATCCTATTCTTAACATATTGGAAAATATCCTTCTTCCTCCATCCAACAAAGCAAGTTTGACCTAGATATTATTGAAATCTATTTGAGACTTTAACACCAAAAATGTTAGCAAGAGGACCATGTGAATAATAGTTGACCTTTTTCACAAAGCAACCCTCAAATTTGCTAAAATTCACCTCTTGTCCTGACACCAACGAGTACTTCCTTAAAATATCCTTTAAACGAAAACACTCCTTGCTAATAGCATTCAAAAAATATCATACTACCATCCATAAAAAAACAAATGTGTGACAGTAACCCCATGTTAACCCCAATATCTGACCCTTTTCCTTCACATCTCTAGTCATAGAAGAGAGCGCCTCCCCACATAAAAGAAAGATAAAAGGAGATAGTGGGTCGCCTTGTCTCAGCCCTCTACTAGGAGAAACCCTTCCCTTCACCTCACTATTAATCAAAAAGTAGAAAGACACGGACTTGATACAGTTCATAATCTTCTAAATCTATCTCGCATCATACCCCAACTTATGCATCACCATTTCTACAAATCCCCATTCTACCCTATCATAAGCCTTAGACATGTCCAATTTAAGAGCCATCTTTTTCCTATTCCCAAACCTATTCTTCCCCATACTGAACATCCCTTCGAATCCAATAATCGCATTATCATGGATGAGTCTCCCCTTAATGAAGGCACTTTGGGTCTTCAAAATCACCTCCTTTAAACTCAACCAAAGCCTATTTGCCAGGCATTTGGACATAATTTTCTAGACCACATTACATGAGCTCGGAGGTCTATATTGTTCCACTTTGCAAGATTTGTCAATCCTGGGTATAAGAGTAATGAGCGTCTCATGCACTTGATATAGCGGTATATCTTCATTCAGAACCTACAGACAAACCCAAAGAATATCCACATGCACCACATCCCAATACTATTGATAAAATAGAGCTAGAAGACCATCTTTACCTAGTGTTTTTAGAGGGTTCATCCCCAACACAACCCATCTCACCTCCTCAATAGTGAACTCTATTAGTAAGCAATCATTCATTTCTGTAGTCACCCTAATCTACATCGTCCTAGTCACCTCCAAAATACTTTCCTCCATCGCGTTGGAAGAAGTAAATAGCGAGGCATAATATCTCTCAACAATATTAGAAATCTCACTACTCTGAGCGTACTCCACCCCCTGCTCATCAATCAACTTCTCAGTTATGTTCTTCTTTTTCCTTAGTGTTGCCTTATATATGGTGAAAATACTTGGTATTTTTATCAGCACACTTTAGCCATATAGCTCTGCTTCTTTGTCTCCAATATACTTCCTTCTTCTCAAGCAGTGGATTAAGATTCCTTTCTTCTCTCTTTAATAAATCCCAATTTCGCGGTGTCATATGCAAACTTAACTCTGCAATCCTCATTTGTATATCTTTTTTTTTTTTTCCATTAAGCTCATTTCTTTTAGAATTTGATCAGTCCTTTAGGGACTTCCCACATCTACTAGTTTTAGCTTTGATCATACTCGGATTACTACAATCCAAACCATTTTTCTAATGACGTTCAATAATCTCCCTACATTCCCCTTCCTCACATTAGGCCTCCTCAAAGTGAAATTTAGACTTATTTTTGGCTCCATCCGCATCATATCTCTCCTCCTCCCAAAGGGCAATAAACATGTCTTTATGGTCTGAATTGTCCTAATCCAAATATTGAATGTAGTATTTAGGAAAACCATCCATCCAATCCATTCTATCTAACTTCTCCAAAATAAAATTATTCTTTTTTCCATTACACCAGAAGGTCTTCAAATCTTTAGATTAATCCTCCAAAGAGCAATCATCTAAAGCCCTCCTGAACCTTCCCATAGCCTCTCATTTCCTATAATTAACCCCTATTTCTCATAGTCCCATAAAATCTCATTAAAATCCTCAGCACATAACCAAGGCCCTTACACTGCATCCCTAACTCTCCCCATTAATTCCCAAGTTAGTTCCCGCAAAAAAGCCTCAAGATTCCCATAAATCCCAATAAAATGGAACCACTAAATATTTCCACCACACACCACCACATCAATATGAAATCTCGATGATGATCTAACACGCACTGAAACAATATCCTTCCATCCCAGCAAAAGACCCCACTCAGCCCCACTCTCTTAACCACAAAACATTAATCATACCCACATGATCAACTAACCTCCATATCACAATCATTATATAGTTTACACTCGGATAGAAAAATCATATCAGGTTAAAACACCACAATATGAGATTTCAAAGTTTTGAATGTGCAAGAGTTTCTCAAACCTTGCATATTCCAGCTAAAGATTTTTATTGTTCTCGGTGACCTTGCTTAGCAAGGCTTGCTTCATCAGTATTCTCAGTAGAAAGAGAGAAATTAGCATCCCAAGAAATACTTTCTTTTAGATCATCCACCCTAGAGATGGTTCCCTTAAATGTACCTTTTTTGATAGCCGACTTAGATTCTTTGTTAAGGGCTCCCAATCTCCTAGCTTTCTCTTTGATCGACTCTTTTTTACCACGTTTACTCGTTTAATTAGTGACGTTGTCGCTTCACCTCTGAAATATACTCCCAAAACCTCCCAAAGAAAACTCATCACCTCCATCTTTCCAAGAGATCCCTTGTCTTCTTGTTCTCTCCTCTTCCCCCTATCATCAACCTCCATATCCACCTGGACATTATCCCCATCCCTCTTCTTCTCATAACTCTCTGCCTCTTAATAAAATCTCTAATGTCTACTTTCCCCTGTCTCAAAGCTCACTTCCACCAACTCTTAGTGTTTCTCGTTCCACCTACTACAATGTTATTTAAAATCCCTACCACAGGTTTGTTTTTCTCGTGGGTCGGGTCACCAACTCCATCTCCCAAGCTAATAAACTCAGCACCCATTTAGACTTTAGAATACCCATCACAACCGTCTAGCCTAATAACTGGTCTCACATCAATCTCCGACCCATTACCAGTTTTATCCCCATTAGTCAAAGGCCCACCAATCCCATTAAACTTACTTAACTTTCCCATTGTCCCATATGCAACTTTACCTTCCATAAAGCTGCCACTTGGCTGTTGACCATCAGAAATAAGTCCTAGATTCAACTTTCCCACCACTTTTAGTTCTGCAGATCGTGCCTTAGTAACCGCCCCAACCATTTGAGACAGTTGTCTCCTACTGCTTGTTCCATTGTGATTTTCTCTCTTTGGCCTGTAGATATTGCGGGATCCTTAACGGACTAGCAAAAACTACTACAAGCCTCATTCAAACTAAAACCATCCCTCCTATCAACATCTCTTTTAAGCCACTCCCCATACAAAGGTATATTATCCCCTTTTAGGTCCTCCATCAATACTGCTGGTTTCGCACACACCTTCTGGTCATGCCCCCACACTCCACATTTATAACATAACCGTGGTAGAAAATTAAATTTAAACTGCACCCACTGTTTAGCCCCCTCCACTAGAATAAACCTTCCAACAAAGGCCCTCTTATTTATAGGGAAATTAGTTTTTGCTCTAACTTCGATCTTTATTATGATCAGTTTAGGATTGTCCCATTAAGCTCTATAACCTTCCCAGCCATTCCCCTTGGCGTATAACATTATTAATCGTTAGTGCCTTCGGGTAAAAGTTCGTCATACGGATTTAACATGAAAGCGAATCAAGGTTAGCATCTGTTCATAATCCTAACTTTGACCATTCCTCACCCAGCAATAACCCTCCATTGAAAGACCGCGACAATGTGTCCATAATCTTCTTCTTGAACTTGTCCTCCTCGAAGGAGAACCCAACATAGGTGCTTTGTCCTTCTTCCTATGCCAAAATCACTACATCCCACCCAATCTTTCTCTCTCAAATTCTCCCAAATAATATCTTCAAAAAGTTACATTTATAAGCACGATTGGCAATAATGCACCCCCACCATCGACAACTTTCCAATAACTTTAGTCGGCGCATCAATATTCTCCCACTCTTCCTCTTCCGTAACAAAAGATAAGTTTTCTATCCTATTAACAATCTCCTCCACAAAATCATTATTCTCCTCTGTAGCCATAGCAACTCTCCAACATATCACACAAACCACAAAAACCTAAGGGTGCAGAACACCACTCAACAAATATGGTGAAAACCAACAACTCATAATAAACTACATTAAAAAACAAATCAAAAATTAAGAAAGAAATAAAGAAATAAATATCTAAGAAATATGTATACATATTTAAGAAACAAATTCTTATATAAAAAGAAGTCAATAATAAAGAAAAAAAACATTTATATAAAAAAAAAAAAAACAGCTTTAATTTTAAAATATAAATCCTTACCTTATATAAAAAGAAGACTTTAATAAAGAAAAAAAAAAGGAGTTTTATTTGCACCGTTTAAACTTATAAATACACCACATTATTAAAAAATATATATAAACTTAAATAATTTTTAAAAATTACTCTTAATGTTTTTTTAAAATTTTTCTTCACATCATTTTATGTTAATTTCAATATTTATTTTGATTTCATTTTCATAATTTTTTCTAACTCATATATATATTTTTTATTTTTTTTAAAAAAAAAATTCATATAATTTTTTAGTTTAATTTTTTTGTCATAATATTTAAAATATACTTTATTTTTGCTTGATATGTATATTTTTTAAGAATATGAATTGGAAGAAAAAATTTAAAAAAATCTTAGTACAATTAAAAATATAAATTTTATATAAAATAAAAATTATCAAAATAGGACGTCTTTATAAATTTTTGGGGTGTAAATAAAATTTTTCAAAAAAAATTAATAAAAAACTGTCACTATTTTTTTTTTTTTGAGCCCCCTTTTTTTTTTTTAAAAAATATAGTTATATGAAAAGAAAATATTAAAAAAATATAAAAAATAAAGGCATCAATTTAAAAAATAAATCCTTACTTTAGTAATAAAGAAAAAATATTTTGTAAAAAACTCATTATTTTTTTCACAAAAAAAAAAAAAAAATCTTTATAATTTTACATTAATAAAGAAAAAAAATTATATACTGGGGTCATAAATTAAAAAAAAAAAAAATAACAATATGAATCGTTATTGAATAAATACAGAGTATAAGATAATAATAAAAAAAAATCTTTTATTTAATATGTTTTAATTTATACTTTATTATTATTTTTTATTTAAGGACACAAGGGTAGAAAAGGTTAGGGGTATTTATTTTATATTTAATTGATCAATAACTAATTATATGTACTGAGACATTATTTTTTCAACACTAAATAAAATTGATTATAACATAAGAATTACATTTATGTAAATATTATATTTTAATTTTTAAGGGTATATTTAACAAGTAATATATGTTTGGAGTATCATTTTGTAGTGTCATAATAATTTAGATAATATCAATCTTCTTTTGAATATATGTAAACCCTTTTTCATTAATTTTTTCCTTAAGAGCACTCACCACAAGTTTTTTACAGTAAAGACTCTTTAATTTTATTTTTTTGAATTAAATGTAATAAACGTAAGATATGTATAATAAAAATATACTTAAATTAATACAACTTGCTTTACATGAATGATCTATTCATGTTTTGTGCTTATTTTAATAATATATAATGTTTATTATAAAGATTATATATATGTTAAAAAAATATTATTTTAATATTGTAGAATGTTAAAGTATATATATTTTGATAGTGCAGATAAAAATATTAAAAAGCTAATACATAGCCTAATGTAAAATTTTAATATAAAATATAATAAAAAAAATAAAATTTTAGTAATATATTTTAAATAATAGAATAGAATAATTGTTGAGAGTGCTCTCAATCAAAATATCTCTGTAGGTAATAAATTTATGCTTCCCCTTTGGTCAATTTTTACTTTCTTGAGTTAGGATTCTTAGAGCAAAAATCACTCTCAATAGATTCTCACAGTTGAGATTTTTTTTAAAAGTCTTCACGAGGAGGAAAATGATGGTGTAACTCTTTCATTAGCTATAGCATCTCTGAAAGACTTTTTTTTAGCTTTTATTATTGATTGGGTGAATAAAAAAGAGCAATCCAATTTCTCCATTCTCTTTTTTTTTTTTGTTCGGGAGTAATATTATTATTGAACACTAGTAGTGTCGAGCACTTTCTATATATAGGTAGCGTCTCATGATTAATTAGCGACATCTCTAACTCTAAAAGCTATTTTCTTATATAAAATTTCATACTTAATTAGACTAATAGCACTATGATACTGAGGTGAATGCTAAATACCAATAATATTTTTTAACAATTCTCTTTTTCGTGCCATCTCAAAATTACTCATCTTTCTACCATATTCTTACTTATAATTTCATAATAAAAAATAATATAATAAATAGTAGTATTTGCATGTCCCCCTTGAAATTACGAGTTTTATAGAATTTTCCCCTTAATTTTTTTTTTCGGTTGCAAAATTTTTTCTAAATAAATAAACGTTATAAATATCCTCATTTAGTTACATCTTATTTATTTCTGTAAATAACATGATATAGCAGTTTAAGTGTAGATAAAAAATAATACAAAACAACAGTCTAATAATAAATTATGGTCATAATGCGTTTAAAAAAAAATCCCATTTATTCAAAATTATAATGTTCAACTGATATAGTTTTGCATTATGTATATAGTGGGCACAAGATTCTTTTGGTAAATATATAATTAGTACAAAAGCTCAGAGACGTATAGTTATTTGAATTTTAATATAGGGCAAGCATTAGCCTAGGACTATATATTAGTGCCTTTCCTCTATAAAGCAAAACTTCAACATGATTGTTTTATTCCTTACAAGCTTTTAGAATGTTGCAATGCATATCACAATATTTTATATAATATATATGTATATGATGCTTGTAAGCACTGAGTTCTCAACTGTCCTCTCAATGAGGATTCAATTTTGTACTTTCTCCATGCATAAAACACAATTATATCTAGCTAAACCTTTTGAAAGAGGAGCTTTCAAGTTTGATTGTTGGATTATGGTTAAGGCAGCTTGTTTACATTTTGTCTTTTTATCATCTTCTCAATTCTTCTTCTTCCTCTTTTCCTTGCATATAGTTTGTTAATTAAGGTCGGCTGCTCACAATAAAAAAGAATCTCCCTTGGACCAAGACAGAGAACTCATTGTCAAGCAAGAATATAATTGCACATATTGTAATTCAAAAAGCATTCATCTCCAAGAAGAAAATATATACATATATATATATTAATTAATGCTTAAGGTAAGCTACTTACTGTTGCCCAACTTCTTCTACTTTTTGTTCTGTTTTTTTTATGGAACAAAGGTTCAACTTCTTCTACTTGAGGTTCAAGTATATGTAAACATATTTGTATAAAAAAAAAAGTATATGTAAACATATATGGTTACATTCATGAATATATATATGCCACTGCCACACATAAATACAGTTCTTATATATACAAGAATACAATATGTGTAATATGTAAAATCATTAGACCCTCTTACCTAAATCCTTTCAAATTTGTACCATTAATCAATAATAATTTCATTTCAAATGGATTGTCTTTTCACAAATTGTTATGTCATAATTAAGTTCCCAAAACTGCTACTTTGTCCTGCCTTTTTGCTTTGGGTAAATTTTTTAATTTTGGGCGGCTTCAGCTTGTCGACAAATGGGCACTTGAGTAATTTCAACAATGAGCGATGAGGTGGCTGACAATGATTGGTTAAGTTGTATAGTAAAAAGGAAACATGGAGTTGTGCTGTGCTGACACAAACATTGAAAAGCAACATTATTTAGCCCATCGAGGGATCTTCCCAATTCATTGGAGAATCAATTCCCTGTTCATTTAATTTTATGCAGTTCCCTTTGTAATAGGAAGAGTTAAGAGAGAGAGAGAGAGATCAAATTGCACTTTCTATTTGGTCATTCTCTTGTGAAGCCTGTAAAGCTGAGAAGACAATGCTTATACACTCCCTTTGGTCAATCTCTTGTTGGGTTTCTTGTGTCTTCCCAATTTGCTTATACACATGGGTATATTGTCCAGTTCAAGTTACCTGCTTGCTTTCATGGGTAAACAATGAAAACGACAAAAATAAAATAAAATAAAATAAAATATCCCAACTTAAATGTTTTTTTTTTTCGCCTTTACTGTTAAATGGTTTTTTTTTTTCCACATGTTGCGTTGATTTGGTTACTTTGTTCTTGTTAGTATCGTTTTCCTTCAATGAAAGTGATGATGCCTTTATTTTTACTTTTCCAGTGATGGGTAATGCCAGAGGTGGAAAAGATGGAGAAGGTCCATCGAGAACTAAAAGCTTTGAAGATGCTGATGTATTAGAATCTGAACCAGATGGGGTGTTCTCAGATTCCATGGCCATGGCTGGCTCAACTTCTCACAACCAAAGTGGGTTCCACCCTTATGTCTTGTTCAGTCATCGTCCTGTGAGTTCTTTCTTCTGTTGAGGGTTGAAATATAATATTATTGCCTTTCTTTTATACCAATTTCGCAGCTTTTCAGATTCATCATGGTTTTGTTGTACTGTTTTATTTTTTGGAAGACTAGACCAAGATTGAGAAACCCATTTTCTGTCAGATGGCTAAGCTTAATTTTTTTGATGTTCTCATTAGAATTGTGAGTATATATGGGACACTTTTCAATTGTGAATGAATTTTAGAAAGAAAATAAGAAAGTTCCATCAAATCTGTGTTTGTTTACATCTGTTTACATCCCTTTCTTATCTGCTATTTCTGGCATGCATCTTGACATGTGGTGGTGAAATTCAATGACCCTTTTGAATAAAGTACTTAGATGTTACTTCTAAATTACATGATATAGAGGGAATTTGAAAGGGTGAGTGGTGACTATTCATTATATTAACTGCAGTCCTATTGCCGTTGGTTATGTCTGTTTGCCTCAAAAGCTCCTCTTATTTACTTTACATCTGTATTTCAGAACCCTTTAGAACCCCATCAAATGCCTGGCCAGCATATCCTTCCTCAGAATGGAGCTTTTCTTCAACATTTAATGTCTAGTCATGTTATTTCCAATGGAAATTTGACTCGCGTGAAGCTATCTTGGAGTTGTGGTGCCAAGCAAGTAGCTGTAATGGGATCGTGGGACAACTGGCAAACCAGGTACATAAGATTGTAGAAGTGGGTTTAATTCATTGACCAAGTTCCTTTTGTTTTGTTTTTTCCCTCTCTTAGATTAAATTTATTTGCAAAATGTACCACTTTTCAGAGAGATTTTGCAGGGTACAGGAAATGGTTTCTTTGTTGTAAAGACACTCCCACCAGGTGAATATCATTACCTGTTTATAGTTGATGGCTATTTGAGGTGTGCTCCAGACTTGCCATGGATCTGTGATGATTCAGGGAATGCTTACAATATTTTGGATTTGCAGGTAATCTTTTATAACTTTTATAATGTTTCTCACTGGTCAGTCAGGTTATTGCTGTTGCTACCCTTCTTTCAATCTCTATGTCTGACATATATATACATATAGGTGTTTCTCTTTTTTTCTTCTGTTTGAGTTTCAGTGAATACCTTGTACTCATAAGAAATCTAATTCTTGACACATTAGACAAGTGATCTCTCTCTCTCTCTCTCTCTCTCTCTCTCTCTCTCTTGTGGGGCAGGGTGGGATGTTGGTCTTCTTGAAATTGAATCTGTGATTGGAATTTAGGCTAATGAGTAATTTTTTTCAACTTTTCACATGTATTAAATCATGCCCCCTGAACTTTTTTGGCCATTAAAAATTCTCTCAAAATTATTAAGATTGTTATATTTAAGGACTTTTATCTAATTTTAGTAAAAAAAATTCTAACATGGATGAAAGTTCAAGAGACATGATTTAGTACATATCAAAATTTAAGGGACATGATTTGGTAGATATCAAAGTCTGGGGAGCATGGTTTAGTACATAAATAATCACTGAAACAGTAAAATTAAATGAAATTAGACAAAAGTCCTTAAATCTAACAATCTCAATAGTTCAAGAGGAATTTTTAGCGACCAAAAAAATTCATTGGGCATGATTTGGTATATGTTAAAGTTCGGGGAAAATAATTGCTAATTAGCCTGGAATTTATTATTGAAAAAGAACCAATTGAAGTGTCTAGATTAGATCAACTAAATTTATATTATGTAGCATGTATTTCATGTAATAAATAGTTGTTCTAGTATTTCCTGATGAATTTGCTTGCTGTCATCAGTATTACCATTACACCTTTTACTGTATGAACTTGTAAATAAAAAAGATAGGACTTATAAACCTTCTCTCTCTCTGAAAATTCTCCTCATTTCAATAGAGAATATGTATCAGCATAAGTACCCAATTATCCATGCGATTGAACTTCAAAGAAAATAATCAAAAGAAACGTTGGGAGTTACAAATTGAGTTACTGTACTCAATTTAATAACAATGGAAAATGGATTTAAATAAAATGGCTGTTAAATTGAGTCTTTGAAACTGCTACATGTGGTCTGTTTTTTATGCAGGAATGTGAGTCTGAATTGCCAGAAAATCTATCAGATTTCAGAACTCCCCCATCACCTCCTTCGAGCTACGATAACCAATGCTTAAACGAAGATGACTTTAGTAGGCCTCCACCGGAGACACCCTCTCAACTACATTCTACAATTCTAAATATTGAGCCATCTTTAAACGATGGTCAGCACCCGCAACACACAGAGTTGAACCATTTGTACATTCAACACCAATTTGATGGTCAGTTCATCGCACTTGGTTCCACGCGTAGATTTCGCCAAAAATATGTTAGGATGGTATTGTACAAGCCTGTTAGAAGAACAAATTGATTATGGTTTGGTGGGAGTAAATTTATTTGACTGTGATAATGGGATATAAGAAGGTTTTGTGGTTATGGCTTAAGGGGTTTTGGAAAGCAGTTTGTGTAAGTAATGGTAGGACTTTCTTTTCCAATATACTTCATTAAAGCGATCATTTTTCATGATCATGAAATTAAGTTTCAGATTCCTGTCCAAAGAAACTAGTGGTTAAAAGCTCATCTTTTCAAAAATTTATCAGAAATCATATCAAATCAGATGCAACAGAAAGTAGTAAGGCCCAAATATCTATTCTTCATCCCCCTCATTTAATTCAACACATTTTATGCATCATGTACTCTTGCAAATGAAATTTATAGACAAACTACAAGATAATACATTAATGTATTGATTCATTCGTATATGAGAAACGGATACATATATACATATCTGAAACAAGTGTAGGTGTAGACAAAAAAATCCATTGAAGATATCAAATGGTGGCAATTAAGGTGGTTATTAAATACTAAATTAGAAAAACTCATCATGATGGCTCTGCTAATATTTTTGGTGCTGCAATTCTAACCAACTCATCTAATAGGTATTTTTTATTTTTTTTTTTATAAAATGTCAATTTTATTGAATTAATTGCATTCTGAATACAAGAGAGTCTTCAAATTAGGCCAAACATCCTGTTAAAAAATGCTACAACCAGAAAGAAATCGAGCATGCTTAACAACTTGATTTGCTGATCGTTTAATAAAACGTAAATGTACATCATGTAGAGAAGACAATAAAATTGACAATCTTGAATGATTAAGCCAAAGGTGGAGGACATTTCTTGATTACTTCGGATGGCTTGGACTGTAACAAACTATCGGATTCAATCTCTACATTATGCCAATTTCTACTCTTGATCCAACTAAGAGCTTCTTTGATCCCCAACGCCTCAAAAACCTCAGCCGAATATATACCACATTTGTGGGCTATTTTAGCTTCAATTAGTTGGCCCAGGTTGTTTCTTGCAACAATACCAAAGCAGTAGGAGGTATCTTGATGGAATAGAGCAGCATCAACATTAATCTTGATGTGATTTAAAGCCAGTTTTGTCCAATGCTCAGCTCAATCACCATTGTTTTCGAAAGTTTATGACAATAGAGCATGTTTATCCTGAACTTTTCTCCAATAGTCAAGAGTAATAGATGCGGAGACTAAAGTATCATTTACGGTTGAATTTCACTTGTTCCAAACGACATTGTTGTGAGCTTTCCACACCGCCCAACACACCATAGCAGTACGGCAAACAACATCAGTAGTTGATGCACTCTGCAATGTCTCAAATCAACTACCAAATGTTGCAATAGCAGCCATGTTAATGGGAAAACTGAAGAGTGCCCAACAATTTTTGGCAAACCGCAGATGAGCAGTGCGTGGTAAGTTGTTTCAGCATGGGATTGACACACAGGGCAGCTAGCTGAAATTTGCACATGTTTGGATACGAGGTTCACACAAGTGGGGAGGGAGCCAGATATTGCACGCCATAGGAAATTTAACATTTTGGGTGTCGTAACTTACGCCAGAAACCAGAGTTGTTAAGCCCAGGTGTTGCTGGTTTTTGTTTCTATAGCAATGAGTAGGCGCTTTGGACAAAAAAATGACCTTTGTGATCAACAGCCCAAGACCAGAAATCAGTACCTGTTGTGTTACCCAAAGGAATGCCAAGAATCAAGTTGGCATCACGAACTGAAAACATGTATTTAACCACATCCAAATCCCAACTTCGGTTATTAACATGAAAATAGAGAACTGACCATTGATTATGCAGTCCAGGATGTGTAGAACTAATGAATCTATACTTAGGGTTTGGCAGCCAAGGAGTACCAATAATATTGGTGGTTTTACCATCACCAACAACCCGCAAAGCACCGAGGCGAACCACGTTTTGAGCACTCCAAATACTGCGCCACACAAAGCTTGGATTATTACCAAGTTCAGCTGAAAGATAATCACCATTGGGGAACTATTTGACTTTATAGGCTCTACCAACAAGAGATTTGGGTTTACACAATAAGCGTCACCCTTGTTTCGCAAGCATGGCAAGGTTGAAATCATGGAGATGTCTAAAGCCCATGCCGCCATCTTCTTTGGGGGAAGCTAATCTATCCCAAGACATCCAAATAATACCACGTCCTTTACTTGAGCTAGTCTTCCACCAAAGGTGGCCATTAATTTCTCAATTTCAGTACAAGTGCATAGTGGTAGAAGGAAAACACTCATAGCGTAAGGGGGTAGAGATTGTATGACAGTTTTGAGGAGAATTTCCTTTCCAGCACAGGATAGGAATTCGACATCCCAACTGTTTATCCGAGCAATGATTTTATTCTTGATAAAACCAAGCACGACATTTTTATTACGACCAATAATGTTGGGGAGACCAGGGTACATACTGCCTTCAAGAGCTTCGATCATATGGAGGATGTAGCAAACCTGAGACCGAGTTAGAGCATCAGTGTTAGGGCTGAAGAAAATTGAGGATTTGGAGCGATTAACCTTTTGGCCAGAAGCTTGTTCAAAAAGCTGGAGAAGTGTGGAAATACTGTCAGTAGCACCTCTTGTAGCTTGGAAAAATAAGTAATTATCATCTGCAAAGAACATGTGTGTGATAGGGGGCGCACGATGAGCAACACGACACCCTTGAATAAGATTGTTGGCTTCAAATTTCTAGATTAAAGTCGAAAGACCTTCTGCACATATAATGAAAAGGTATGTTGAAAGAGGGTCACCTTGGCAGATTCCACGAGACGGCTGGATAGGCTCAACACATGGCCACCGTGAACAACTTTATGACGGACTGTTGACACACAAGTCATGACAAGGTCAATCCATCTACCCACAAAGCCCATACGATGCATGACTGCTCTTAGAACATCCCATTCTACTCGATAATAGGTCACCCGATCATTTCCAACGACTCCCATGAAATTCATAATTTTTTCTATTAAACTGAGTCACTGGTCAGCCTTCATAGCATCCAGGCTTCCCAAAAAAACTGGAGGCTCTTGCTTGCGAAACCTCTCATACAATGGCTCCATACGGTGGCCAATAATAGGTTGTTTTGTTGGCACCATTGGAACCAAAGCCGTCGGCAGTTGCTGCGGAGGCACTGCAAGAGGACCCTGCTATCTCAGCCTCTGAATTTGTTCATCTTGCTGGAGGATTCGAGCTTGCGATTCTTCAAACCTTTGCTTCCAATCCAAAGGAGCTTGGGGTGGATTCTCATGTCTACCACCTTGAAACCTTTCACAGCCTCTGTCACGTCCACAGGGATTCGGGGGATTTTGACCTCCCCGACCGCTTCCGTTCTCAACCATGTTACCCTAACTCCTTGTATTTCACTAGGCCTCCATTTAATAGGACTTAGCATGCAAACCCATGAGTCAGGTAGGTCAGAAAGCGATCACATACTCTATGTATCGCACTTTATGGATTTTAAGGCAATGCATTTAAATAAATAATTATAAACTATTATGCTCCCTAACATGCTTTTCTAATTTACTAAATAAGTAAAAACTTATTAAACCGTAAGTCGAGTTTTTCTCTGATGATGATTGTACATGTCTTGACAATGTTCGGTAGACAAACTTGGTGGCTCTAATATCAAAATTTTAACGCCCTAATACATAGGCGCGCTATAGTGATTTTCTAATTATTGTGCCACATTTGATAATCAAAGGGTTTTCCTTGATAATCGTGCCAAATTAAATTTTTGATTTAAACTATTAAACTTTATAAACATATACATTTTATAAATCGGAATCTCATGTTTAAACTTTTACAGTCATAATCAAAATAACTTTTACAGATATGTCGCACAGTGACTACAAAATACAGCCTAAGTCGTCCCGAGAAAAAACACTCCGGGTCGTATCACCTTGACATGTACAATCATCACCTAAGCTTGAAACTCACTGTTGTTCAGCTTTCGCCTTCCCTTTACCAACACACAAAAATAATATCTGTGAGTCAACAGACTCAGTAAGAAAAGCACATGACATAAAATATATTACCGACTTGTATCTAGGCGCCCATACACCTATCTGTTGGGTTTTGTGCCATATATAAAACCTATTTCAATACAATCAGATTTACTAATTAGTAAAAGATTAGAAATCATTTTATGTTGCATGGCTCACAAGATTTATTTCATGATTATGTTTAATGTATAAATTCTACTAAGTCCAAAACATATATAAAAATATATTTATTCATGATTATAGTGTCGTCAGCACAGTGAAATATAATCATGATTATATGTTCAAAAGTTTAATTCCCATGATTTGTCAGTTCACTGGATTTAGATTGGCATCATAATTGGCGATAAGGTATACTTACACCTTGAATATGTTGGAAATTATTTTACCAGGATCTTAACTCACAAGTATGTTGATTAACACCCTAAATATGAACTTTCTAAAATGATGAAATAAACACATATAAAGTTTAGTAAACCTTACATTGGGTGCAGCGGAATATTATGACTCCTTCCGTTCAGATATCTAGCCCTTGATTCCTTTCTGTAGCAGAGCATTATCAATATCTGAACCTGGATCTCTTTCTCTAATTCTTTAGTATTGAAACTCCTTCTTGCTGAAAGTCTTTCTTCACGATCTTCCTCACTATGATTGAGGTATCACTTGCTGTGTGTGGGCACTACTCTAACACTAAGAAATTTCGAAATTGAAGAGGGAAGAAAGAGAAGAAGGTGGCGGCTAGGTATAGAGAGAGAAGGCTCAGGTTTTTCTCTGAAGGAAAAAGTAGAAAAATTTAGTGTAAATTTCCTGAAGCCTTCACTATCTATTTATAGCATTCCACTAGGGTTAGGTTTGAATTATTTGGCATTAAAATAATGAAAATATCAGTTTGAAAAATCATTCCAAGTGGCCGGCCATGTAGTGTAATGGGCCTTACTTGGATTTTGCAGTTTTCTCAATTCTGCATCTGTTTTTCTCAAAAATGCCAATTTTCTAATTTAACCATTTAAATGCCAATTCTAACTATTTAATAACTATAAATAATTATTAAATAATATTGTCATTTATCATATTTATTAATTGAACCATACAAAGTATCATAATTAACAAATATGCCCCTAAAACTCTTTCTTTACAATTTCGCCCTTACTTAGTGAAAAATTCACAAATAGACATAGTCTAAATTGAGAATTATAATTGATTAATCAAAACCAATTATATGAGTCTTACAAGCAATATTATCTCAACTAGTGGGGGGACCATTGGTCTATATAACCGAGCTTCCAATAAGCAGATCAAGAATTTATAACCTAAATTCACTGTCTTATTAATTCTTCGTTGAATCCATGCATAGAACTTAGAATTACACTCTCAGTATATAGAATGCTCTATATGTTCCACCATATAGACACATCATTAGTTATCCATTGTTATAATCCTAATTTGATCAATGATCCTCTATATGAATGATCTACACTGTAAAGGGATTAGATTACCGTTACACCCTACAATGTATTTAATCCTTAAAACACTTAACCCCGTATAAATGATATTTCAGCTTATGTGAAATGAGATCTCCACCGTTTATTTTTCGTTTGGTCAAGCTCGAAGGAGATCATCCTTTACTTACTATTCGCCAAATAGAAGCTATAGATTTCATGTTTATGTTAGCGCTCCCACTCAATTGCACTACCGTATTCCCGAAATGTACGTATCACCCTGACCCAAAAGTAGGCTTAACTAACAAATCAAAGAACACGAATAGCCTCTTGAGATTGCCCCTAATCATAACAGGATTAAGATCATTTGATCTAGGATCAACTAGGCGATATTGACTTGAATAGATATTACGGTAAGTTTAATAAATCTAAGTCAAAGTTCAATATCAGTCCCTTCCGATGCATACTCCATGCATCCAACCTGAGCTTTACTTTAACCAATGTTCTGGAAAGAACATAGCATTTCTCCAAATGCAAGTAAACTCTGTTGTAGATTATCATATCAATAAAATCCTGTGTCTGATAAATCTAGGAAACTTTATTCACATAGTCATGTTTACTTTCCAATGTGTTGACAGCACAATAAACATGATCAAATATGTGAAAAGGGTTTCAGATGAATTCATACATTATGTACATATAATCATGAAATAAATCATGTGAACCATGCAACATTAAATGTTATTTCTGATCTATATTAATAAATAAATCTGATTATATTGAAGTGAGTTTTATTTAGGGCATAAAACCCAACAGAATAAGTGTTATGTCTTTTCTTGGGCATTGACAAAGTTTACCAGTATCGGATGTATGGAGTATACATTGAAAGGGGCTGATATTGATCTTGGATAAGATATCATAAATTAACTTACGATTATATCATTCTAAGTCAATATCAACGGTCGATCTTAGGTCTATGGATCTTAATCCTGATATGGTTAGATTCAACTTAGTTGTGTTACTTATGTTCTTCAAGTTGTTTGTGGAAGCTAACAAATGGTTCATACTCCAATATGACAAAATTTAGACATGTTTGGTGTCTTAAAATAAAGTGTAACTTAGACATATTTGGTGTCTAAAGTTAAGTGTTCAATTTAGACACATTTAGTGTCTACATTAGAGTTTGATTTTGATATGTTTAGTTTCAAAATTATCAAAATTGGTGAGAAATTGAGTTGTGTAAGAACTAATTTTTTATGATTAAATTTTCAAAGCTTTACTACTTAAGGAGAAAATTGGTCACCTTAAAAGTGGACACAATATTTGGCTAGCATGATTCGCTTGGAATCAAAAGTGTGAGGTTAATTAATCGCTTAGTCTACATACAAGATTAAAGCATGAATCTTTTAGGGATATCACCTAAACTTCTTTAGTGTTTTAGTCATTGATGATAACCTATCTTAACAATAGTAAAAATATAGCCTTATGTTCAATAGATAATAACAAGTTAATAGAGTGAATGTTGTAATACCCGGAATTAAGAAAAAGAATTAGCAAAACCCTAACTAGATAATTATATAATTGAGGAATTATATTATTATATAATTTAATATGTGTGAATTTCTATGAATTTTAATATGTTAAAGACCCCGTTGGTGAGCCAGGGGTATTTTGGTAATTATGTCTCGAGAAGGGTAAATTGATGAAATTAATTTAATTATGTGCTTAATAGAACTATATTATTATATAGTATGTCTGTGTTGTCTTTTCAGGTGTGTTCTGACAGGTTAGCGCGGTATAGTAACAACCGGGAATTTCGAGCCGAACCGGGTTCGGGCCCGAAATGCAAATTGGATGGATTATTTGGCATTTTAGTTGATAATATGGAATCTGAAATTTATTTGGAATTAATTGAGTATTGAATGACTATTTTGCCCTTGTGAGGGTGTATGTGAGTATTTTAGCCCTAGGGAGGAAAATGGTCTTTGACCATATTTGATTTACATGAAATTAAATGGATTTTTGAAGGAAAAAGGATTAATTTTCTGGTTGTTTCTTCCTCTCACCCTCTCCCTCTCCCTCTCTTACCCTCTTATTTTTCAAGCTTGATTTGTGAAGAATTTGGTGTGATTGGAAGCTTAATTTTTGGGAGAAAATCTTTGTTCTTGCTTTGTTGTGATTTTGAGGTAATATCCTATGATCTTGACCTTATTTTTAGTTGCTGAATTCTGTGATTGGAAGTATGAATTTGGTGATAAAGATGATAGGTTGCATGCTCAGTGAATTGGATGTTTAAGCTTGTTAATCTCTTGTGTTGTGTTGGTTTGAGCTTAGAGTATAACTCAAGGTTGTTTTTCATGCTTAATCCAATTGTTGCTTATGGTTTTTACTGCTGGAAAAAGGTTTGGTTGGTGTTGATGAAGCTCTTGTTCAAGAGCTTAGTGTAGCCATGATTGAGCATGATTTTGAGGTGTCTTTGCTACATTAATTCTTGAGGGTTTGTTGCTGGATTTTAATGCTTTATGCTATGTTTTAAATCCCTAGTGATTACTAGTAACTTTGAATTATGATTTGGAAGTTTTGGTTATGGATTTATGTGAGTTTGGTTGGGTTTGGAAGCTGAAATTCGAGTAGAAGCTTGCTGGTTTCTGGGTTCTGCACCCAGAGCATGCCATGGCCCGCTCCTCTGAGTGGACCTGGGAATTGGTCCCAGGTGCCGCGACATGGTCTGGGCATGCCGCGGCCCGCCCTCGTGTTTTTGGGCAGTTTCGAGTTGATTTTCAAAAGTTCGTAACTTTTGATTCCGAACTCCGATTTGGGAGTTCTTTATATCGTTGGAAAGCTCGGTCCGAGCTCTGTATGATTATCTAAATTTTAAATGCCATGCTTGAATTTTTATGAGTTGAAAGTCAGGGGTTAACCCTAAGTGTGAATTATCCCGGATTTGTGTGACTAGGATTACCGGCACCTGATCACGAGCACCCGGGAATTCGGAATCTCTTTCTATTGCTGGAAAACAGGTAAGACAGTGATTAGCACGTAGAGTATGCGCAGTGGAGCTTATATTGGGAATGATATGCATGAATGTTTAATAACCGGGATTAGGGTTATTAACCTAATAGGAACGGTCTAATAGCCTAGGGTTATTACTCTAGTAATATATGTGAATAATGCCATGCCGTGTTATTTGAAATGAGATTTAGGGATTATGCGCTCAAGGCATAATCGGGTTAGACTCGGTAACCATAACCGAGATGAACCAATTCTAAGGCCTTAATGTATTTAGACGTGTGAGAGCAACACGTGGGTCTACGTCATGTAGATTTAAATAGATGTGTGAACGCAACACATAGGTCTACGCCACGTAGACATAAATGGGCATGTTGATATATTAATCAGGTCTGTGTTATACAGACTTATGTGAATGAGCATATTATATTTGTTATAATTTTTACTGTCTTGCTGGGCTTGGCTCACGGGTGCTCTACTGTGTAGGAAAGGGTAAGTCTGT
This sequence comes from Cannabis sativa, assembly GCF_029168945.1. Classification (NCBI taxonomy): domain Eukaryota; kingdom Viridiplantae; phylum Streptophyta; class Magnoliopsida; order Rosales; family Cannabaceae; genus Cannabis; species Cannabis sativa. The sequence continues at coordinate 33,130,057 of NC_083608.1, read as the reverse complement.
GGCTGATCAACCATGAGTTTGAGGAGTAGGACGAAGAATGTACATGTTCACGCCGTATCAGACCAAGCGGGTTAAGGGTCTATCAGTGATGAACTATTGAATTCTATTTTGCCGTTTAGGTCGGCTAGAAAGAAATGACTTGTAATAGCATTTGTAAATATTTTTGGGATCCCAACTGTTTAAAAGTTTAAAAGTATTACAAGTTTTATTTTCATTCTGTTTAATTTAAAAGTTTAAATTCTGCGCTATTTTGATTAATAATCCTGATTAGAGGATTAGGACTTCCATAAGTATTTTGGGTATCGTGCCTAATCATTTTTTTAGGGCGTTACAAATGTGGTACTCAAATAGTCACATCTATAGATGAGTACTTGAGTACATGTGGTGAAAAATGGAGGGTTAAAACTAAAAGATTTTCTAATGGGCCTTAAGCTTAAAATAAAACTCACTTAAGATTAAGAAGTGTCTAAGGAGTTGTAAAATACTTAAACTCCACCTAAATATAGTAGGGGTGGTGCTACCTCTTATGAGAATTAAGAGTTATTCTCTAGAAAGTCCATAAATTGGATTTGTGCATGTGGTAATTAATGGTTCAAAAGTAATCCATAAGGTTCTTGAGTGAACATAGCAAAAGTGTGTGTTATCACCGAGTTGTTATCAAGGAATAGTGGTTCAATGCTACGACAATCAAAATTTTGACAAATATTGGGGTAATTAAACTATGGTAAAATTCAAGTCAAAATACATTTTACATTATGCATCAATGAAATAGTTTCTATTAGAGTGGAGTTATTTAATAAAGTGAGGGAATATTATATTACTCTATAATATAATGTTTGATTGATTAAATAAAATATTATGTCACATATGAAATATTATTTAATCTAGTAGAAGAATGTTATATTATTTTATATAATATAATATTTAGATTAAATAATTATGTTACAAATAATTAAGTGTGACAAATTATTAATTTGTCAAATTGTAACATTCACTATGGAGTTACAAAATGTTGGTATTGATCATAAAAAAGAGTTACAAATCCTTGAGAAATGATGATTATAAATTGTGTATCACTCTTATATTAGTAAAAAATGTTACTAATTGTTTATGGATGTGAATGAATGATAGCTATTGAAAATATAATTGTTGGGGGCTTGATTTATTCACTTATAAGGTGTATAAATTGTTCAAAATCAAGTGAGTGTAGTTTTAAAATACTTTCGAGAAGAATTGACCGAAGTTCAAAAAAAAAAAATAATAACTAATAACTAATTACTATTTTTTTCAGCATGCAATTGCTTGCTTTTTGAACATTTGAGAGCCTTTCTAACAACTTTAAACTCTTCCAAATTACTCGATTAATTTTACAAATGCTCAATTTATGATTTATCATATCCAAAGACTTTATGGTTGTTATTCATGTTCATATGGGAATAAAAAACTTTATAAATAGAGACTATATTATTTACTTGTGATACTCTTGGTTGAAATTACTTTTATTGTGGTTAGAACCTTGTGAGGATATACTCATCCTTAGACACTAGGGTGAGCATACTAGGTTTAAGAAATCCTTAAGAGCATTTCTAAAAAATTTCTAAGTGTCTATGTGAGCGAGAAAATAACTTTTAGGACAAAGATCCTTGACCTTATTTAAGTCTTTGAGAGATCCTCCTCTTCTTTATATTCATATAATGTTATGTACTATTATTATTTCTTTTTCTTATTCTTATATAATCTTGTTTTAATACTTTTCATGTATTTTATATATTTAGTTGTAATTCTCATATTTCTCAAAGTGTAATGAGACTCATGTTAGGAGTGAAGCAAATATAGTATTCTCAATAGTTTTTTTTATTTTCTTTTAAAATACATTATTAAAATTCTACTTTCTCTATTTTATAGCATACTTTAACATTACACCATACATCAACTTTTTTAAAATATATCACCCAAATCTTACTTTTTAAAATTTTATTATATTTTATTTATTTCAAATGTATAATATTAATGTATACATATATCTTTATATAAACTAATTATTAAAATTTAAAATATTTAATAAAATATATTTAGAGCAATGAATAGTATTCTATAAATGTAGAGTATGAATATGTTGGGTTTTGTGCCCTAAATAAAACTCATTTCAATATAATCAGATTTACTAATTAGTAAAGATCAAAAATCATATTATGTTGCATGGTTCACATGATTTATTTCATGATTATAAATTCTATTAACTCCAGAATATATGTATTTGTTAATGATTATAGTGTTGTCAGCACAATGGAATATAATCTTGATTATATGTTCGAAAGTTTAATTCCCTGATTTGTCAGTTCACTGGATTTAGACTGGCATGATAATCAGCGTTAGGTATGCTTACACCTTGGATAAGTGTTATGCCCTCTCCAGGGCATTGGCAAAGTTTATCAGTATCGGATGTATGGAGTATACATTAGAAGGGACCGATATTGAACATTGATTAGATTTGATAAATTTACCGTAATATCTATTCAATTCAATATCACCTAGTTGATCCTAGATCAAATGATCTTAATCCTGACATGATTAGGTTCGATCTCAAGAGTGTTATTCGTGTTCTTTGATTTGTTAGTTAAGCCTACTTTTTGGTCAGGGTGATACGTACATTTTGGGAACACGGTAGTACAATTGAGTGGGAGCACTAATCATAGATATGTAATATATAGCTTCTATAGGTATTCAGAAGTGAAACGATGATTTTCTTCGAGCTTGCTAAATAGAGATAAATAACTGAGATCTCATTTTAGTGATTATATTATTTCACTAAAATATCATTTATAGGTGGCAAGTGTTTTAAGGATAAAATACATTGAAAGAGTGTAACGGTAATTTTATCCCTATGCAATGTAGATCATCTATAGAGGATCATTGATTATTGGGATTATAACAATAGATAATTAATAGCGTATCTATATCGTGGAACATATAGAGTGTTCTATATGACTGAGATTGCAATTCCAAGTTCTATGCATGGATGCAACAAGGAATTAATAAGTCAGTGAATTTACTTGGTAAATTCTTGGTCTGCTTATTGGAAGCTCGGTTATATAGGCCCATGTTCCCCATACTAGTTGAGACCATACTGCTTGTAAGACTCAGTTAATTGATTTTGATTAATCAATTATAATTCTAAAATTAGACTATGTCTAGTTTATGAATTTTCACTAAGCAAGGGCAAAATTGTGAAGAAAAGAGATTCTAGGTTTTATTTATTAATTAAGAGACTTTATATGTCTAATTAATAAATATATTAAATGACAATATTATTTAATAATTAATTTTTAGTTATTAAATAATTAGAATTGACATTTAAGTGGTTAAATTGGAAAATTAGCGTTTTTAAGAAAATGGGATGAAAAAAATGACAAAATGGCAAAATTGCAAGTGGGGCCCAATCCAATACACATGGCCGGCCACTTGTAATGCAATTTACCATTTATTTTATTTATTATTTTAATGCCAAATAAATCTAAACTAAACCTAGTGGTTACCTATAAATAGATAGTGATGGCTCACACTTCAGAGATTTGAAAAAAATTCTTGCCTTCAGGAAAAAGTTGATCCTTCTAACTATAGCCGCCACTATCCCTCTCTTTTCTTCTTCTAAATTTTCGAACCTTGAGTGAATGAGTGAGTGCCTACACACATCAAGTGGTATCTCAATCATAGTGTGGAAGAATGTGAAGAATCCAATCAACAAGAAGGAGAATCAGACTCAAGAAGGAGAGAAAGAGATCCAGGTTCAGATCTTGGTGATGCTCTGCTACAGAAAAGAATCAAGGGCTAGAGATCTGAACGGAATGAGTCATTATATTCTGCTGCACCCAATGTAAGGTTTTCTTAAACCCTTATGTGTTTATTTCATTGTTTTAAAAATTCATATTAGGATGTTAATGAAACATACTTGTTAGTAAATCTAGATCCTGGTAAAATATTTCCAACAGAATAGTGTATATTAAAAAAAAAATTAGAATAATTTGCGGCATAAATACCTAAGTTTAACTTCCAGTTGTAGATAAATACTTAACTTATTTTTTTGACGGTAAAAAATATCTTCTGTCCATATTTTGTTGCAAATGGGATACCTCACGTTAAGTTCTTTGTTAAATGACAACTAGACATACATGTGGCATTATTTAATTGGTCTAAATTATTTATTTTTAATTTATTATATAAAAATTCATTCGGGAATTATAGAATCATTTTTAAATTTTAAAAAAAATTATTTAAAATTCATTTAAAATATATAAAAATTAAATTTATATAAAAACAATAAACCTGAGAAATAGTACAAGCATATATCAAATTGAAAACAAAAAGCATAATCACAATTGCAACAAATTTAAATTAAACCTAACACAATTGCAACATATACATCATCTTTCCCAAATTTAAAATCATCCTCTTATAAGCACAAACTCAAATCTCTCCCCAATTCTTTTTATCCTCCTACTATTCTGAAAATAATTAAATAATCAAATAACATTAAAAACAAATCAAGAACTCCTGTGGTGAGATCTAACAGATCGGTGGTTAAGAAGGATGACCTCCCATGGTGGTGAGCCATTGACGACAGAGCTACTTGTAGGAGGAGTTGTATGGTGTTTGGTTCATTGCTAGTCGAAATCTACCATTAACGTCGACAAGGTCTACCCCTATCTGTCATTAACGTCGAGAAAGGAGATTGGACAGAGAAACCGAGAAGGAAAACTTCAAGAACGAGAGAAAGAGAGAGAAAAGCTCTTGAGAGTGTGAGATGGGGCTTTGGGGTTTTAGGATTGTTAGGGTTTATAAAACACTTAAGAAATATATAAATCACAGATCTGAACATATTCCTAAAAGTGTTTTAATATAGAAAACCCTAAATCATAAATTTATAGAACCTTTGCTAAATTAAAGAAGAAGATGATAAAAGATGAGCGGAAGCACTAACCTGAAGCCATTGTTGGAGATTGCAGAGAAGGTTTTGATCTTCCAAGAATACACTATTTTCTTAAGTATTTTCTCTGATGGGGAAGGAGAGAATACAGAAACCCTAGTGTTTCTTGGGGACCACTAACTATTTATAGACTCATCTTAGAATGAGTTTTGGGTATTTATAATTTGGCCCCTCAACAAATTATAAATTAACTTATGGTATCTACACATTAATTCCATGACACTTTAATACCCTTTTGATACCCATAACATAATTGGTCACTTAATTTTGTATCACACTTTATAACAGCATATACATTATACATATGTGCCCACATAGGATTTTTAATCCAACAATCTCCCACTTGGGCAACATATGTTACCTGATAAATGTATAACCTTATGAGCTCAAAATTTTCTATTACGTAAAGGTATTAACAACAATCTCGTCCATCAACTATACCCATATAGGATCAAAGCGATTTTCGTCATATCAATCATGACTAAACCCATCAATGGTCACATATACAAATATAGCCAAATGACATAAATCAATCATGGATGTGTAGCATGGAAATTACATGCAATGTGAACCGAACATGCCTATTTCCAACTGGTCCTCCTTAAACCAAAGTGAGGTCAAACTTAAACATAACAAAACAGAGTGAATAAACTGAAAACTTTATTTCTGATCAGAAAATAACCAAATACATAAATGTCTTAAACAAACATAAAGCAAAGAGAATACAAACTCCCACTAAATCATGATATCCTCAAGTAATACTACACCCATATGAGCAGTGTGCTCATAAAAGACCTTGGGTGGTAATCCTTTTGTGAGCGGATCCGCTATCATGGAGTTTGTCCCAATATGCTCTATGGAAATTTGTCCACTCTGCACTCTTTCTTTCACAACTAGGAACTTTATGTCAATATGCTTTGACTTGGATCAGCTCCTATTGTTATTGGAATACAACACTGCTGATTTATTGTCACAAAATATCTTAAGTGGTCTTTCAACATTCTCCAAAATACGCAGCCTGGTGACAAAGTTTCTCAGCCATATTCCCTGATTTGATGCCTCATAACACGCTACGAATTCAGCTGCCATAATGGAAGAAGCTACAAGTGTCTGTTTGACACTTTTCCAGGATATAGCTCCTCCAGCTAACAAGAAAATGTAGCCTGATGTAGACCTTCTGCTATCTTGGCATCCAGCGAAATCAGAATCAGAATACCCTACGACCTCCAAATGATCTGATTTCCTGTATGTGAGCATGTAATCTTTTGTTCTCTGAAGATACCTCATAACCCTCTTGGCTGCTATCCAATGGTCCATACCAGGGTTGCTTATATATCTGCCTAACATCCCAACAATGTACGCAATATCTGGACGCGTACATACCTGAAGATACATTAGACTCCCTACAACTGATGCATAGGGAATCTTTTTCATTTCCTGAATTTCAAGGCTGCTTTTAGGGCATTGTCTAAGACTGAATTTGTCTCCTTTAGCAACAGGGGTATCACCTGGTCTACAATCTTGCATGCCAAACCTTTTGAGTACTTTATCGATATAGCTCTTTTGTGATAATCTAAGAATACCCCGAGAACGATCTCGACGTATTTGAATTCCTAATACAAAAGAGGCGTCACCAAGATCTTTCATCTCAAATTTCTTAGATAAAAATCTCTTGGTTTCGTGCAATAAGCCTATATCATTAGTAGCAAGCAATATGTCATCGACATATAGAACCAGAAATATGTATTTACTCCCACTGAACTTGTGATATACACAATCATCAATAATATTCATCTCAAAACCAAATGAGATAATTACTTGATGAAACTTGTGATACCATTGACGAGAAGCTTGCTTGAGTCCATAGATGGATTTCTTTAATTTGCAAACCATATTCTTTGGGTCACCAACCACAAAGTTTTCTGGTTGCTCCATATAAATTGTCTCATCAATGTCGCCATTGAGAAAGCTATTTGTTTTAACATCCATCTGATGTAACTCAAGGTCAAAATGAGCAACAAGTGCCAATATTATCCTAAAAGAGTCTTTCGATGAAACCGGAGAGAAAGTCTCTGTATAATCAATGCCTTGTTTCTGAGTATAGCCTTTTGCTACAAGACGTGCCTTAAATCTCACCACATTACCATATTCATCCTTCTTAGTTTTAAGTATCCACTTACAACCAATTGGTTTTACACCTTCTGGTAATTGGACAACTTCCCAAACTTTATTGTCTTGCATAGACTTATTCTCTTCATCCATGGCATCAATCCACTTTTGAGAGTTAGAACTTTTCATGGCATGATGCAAGTTGATTGGATCATCTTCCATCATTCCAATTTCATCCTCATGTTCTTGGAGAAATACAAAATAGTCATCTGAAATAGCATTTCTTCTCTCTCTTGTGGACCTCCTTAATGGCTCTTGTTCTTGAGGGTGTTAAATTTGTTCTTCTGGAACAATAGCCTCATTTTGATTTGGGAGTTGTTCAACATTGTCTTGTTGATGTTCCGGATTCATTTCTTGATCAATGACAGGTGTGAAAGCCTGAACATTGTCTAAAATGATAGTAGGAACTGAGTTTGAATTCAATTCCTCCTCAAAAACAATGTCTCTAACCTTATTTCTCCCCCCAAATTCAATATCCTCAAAAAATGTTGCAGTTCCCGTCTCAAAAATATTTCTGACAGTGGGATCATAAAACTTATAGCCCCTAGATCGCTCAGAATAACCAATAAAGTAGCTGCTAACTGTTTTGGAGTCCAATTTATTTTCATGTGGGCTATAAGGCCTTGCCTCAGCTGGACATCCCCAAATGTGGAAATGCTTTAGACTAGGCTTTCGACCTGTCCAAAGCTCATAAGGTGTTTTTGCAACTGCTTTACTTGGTACTCTATTCAGAATGTAAGCAGCTGTCTTTAATGCTTCTCCCCAGAGGGACTCAGGTAAGGTAGAATGAGCGATCATGCTCCTTACCATATCCTTAAGAGTCCTATTTCGTCTCTCAGCAACACCATTCATGCTAGGTGATCCTGGCATGGTGTACTGTGGGACAATACCACATTCCTCTAGGAATTTAGCAAATGGTCCTGGACGTTGTTCACCTGAGCCATCATATCTACCGTAGTACTCACCACCACGATCAGATTTGACGTTCTTAATCCTTTTGTTGAGTTGATTCTCAACTTCAGCTTTGTAAGCTTTGAACACGTCCACAGACTGAGATTTTTCATGAATGAGATATAGGTACCCATAACGTGAGTAATCGTCTATGAATGATATAAAATATTGTTGACCATTCCAAGATGCCGTAGGGAATGGCCCACAAATATCTATGTGAATCAATTCTAAGACTTTTGAAGCTCTATTGGCACCTAATCTCTTAGTTTTGGTATGTTTTCCCTTGATACAATCTACACAGACATTGAAATCTGTGAAGTCAAGAGACTCTAAAATGTCATCAGACGCAAGATGCTCAATTCTACCTCTTGAGATATGACCTAAGCGTTTATGCCATAATGACGCTGAATTTTCTTTATTTAATTTGCGTTTAGTACCTCGTGATTCCACATGCAAGGTTTCATTATAGGATGCAATTGTTTCTAACAAATAAAGATTGTCATAAGTATTCAAATAACCAGTTCCAATAATATTTGAATTTAAAGACAAAGTAAACTGATTGTTTCCAAATGAACAAGAATATCCAAATTTGTCCAACAAAGAAACAGAAACTAAATTCCGTCTAAAAGACGGCACAACAAAAGTGTCTTTCAAATCCAAATAAGAACCAGTTCCTAATAACAATCTAAAATGCCCAATTGCTTCCACTTCCACCGATTGACCATCGCCCACAAAGATGTATCTTTCACCATCACTTGGCTTTCGGTAGCTCAGGCAACCCTGCATAGAAACACTTATGTGAGTAGTAGCACCAGAATCTATCCACCAAGTGTTTCTAGGTACTGAAACTAAATTAACCTCAGAACAGACCAAAGCAAGATTAATACCTTTCTTTACACGCCATGCGTGATATTTGGCACAATCTTTCTTCACATGTCCACGTTGGTTACAAAAGAAACAACCCTTAGAATCCTGTTGTTGTTTCTTTTGAACTGGACCCTTAGCAGCTTCATTCTCAAATTTCCTTTTCTTGCCCTTATCCTTAGGGGTAGTGGCCAAATGAGCACTTTCGGTTTTGTCCTTTTTCAACCTTTCTTCATCTTGCACACAATGAGAAATAAGCTCGTTGAGAGTCCATTTCTCCTTTTGACAGTTATAACTAATTTTAAATTGGTTAAACTGTGGAGGAAGCGTTAACAAAACCATGAGTACAAGTACATCATCCGAAAGCTCAATCTTAAGTGTCCTTAATCTTGAGACAATATGATGCATTTCCATAATGTACTCCCTTACATTTCCTTGACCCTTATACTTCATGTTCATTAAAGAACCAAGAAGTGTTGTCATTTCAACCTTATCGTTTTTAGCAAAACGTTCCTCAATTTGTTCAAGGAAATTCTTAGCCATAGTAACCCCTTCGGATTCTGTGCCCCAAAAGGCTTCTGGAATGCTGTGTTTCATAATCATTAGACTCATGCGATTTGAACGATCCCACCCCTCAAATTCCCTTTTATCATCATGGGAACTTTCCTTAATGAGAGGTGCAGGTTGTTCATTTCTTAGTGCATGATCTAAATCCATACATCCCAGAACTATAAGTAGGTTCCTTTTCCAATCCTTGAAATTAGTCCCATTAAGCATAGGAATAGTATTAATGTTAGCAGATATTGAGGCAGTAGAAGATGAACTAGCTGAATATAGAACAAATAAAACAAGCTCACATTAATATGCATAATTAAACAATAAATTCAAAAATTGGTTAATCCCATCACAAGATACCAAACACACATTAATATCAAGTCTTTGGACAGTAATATTAACTGTAAGCGGTACTCTTGGTGTAGCAATCAAATATTGACAATAAAACTGTGTCAAACAATAGGTCAATCTTTGGACTAACGTATTGCTCACACAAAATACCTTATAATTATCACACATTTATTGCCACAGGTATGTTTGAAATCTAGCAAAATATTCACTTACCTTTGGGCTAGTCAATATAAGCATCAATTACAAACATACAACCATCCTAATATTTAAATAAATTAATCTACACAAAAGAGGTCACTTTGGCGACATATTGTTTCAATTAATTTACTCAAAATATTAATCATAAACCAACACCAAAATTTGAATTAAATTGTTTGAACCAAAATATATAATAATACTAATATATATATATATATGGAACACTTCTTAATGGGTAATACCCATGATGGGAACTAAAAAAAATTAATAAGGTAATAATCTAATAACCTTTTTATGGCAAGTTTCTAAAAATTATTTTTTTTTTAAAAAAATTATATTTATTTTTTATAAAATTGTAAATAATAATTACAACTAATAATTTGAAAAAAAATTATAGATTATTTTTAAAAATTAATTAAAATTACTAATTTATTATTTTATGAAATTATGAGTTTATTAATAATTTATTATTGTAAACTAAAAATCATTTACATGTATATTAATGTGTTTTTTTTCATTAGAAGAATCGGACCTTGATTGTGGAATCCAATTGTCTTAATATTAATATTATTCATATTCTTAAAAATAAAACGATACAATACTTCTTAGTTCTTACTTAGGCTATCATTGTTAGAAAAATATTATTACCATCCAATGATTTTTTTTGATATTACCATGAATCATTCTCCTAGAATAACTAATGAGGTGTTGTTCATTATTTATATTTTTAGGATTAGAAGATGATAATCTTGTCTAGGGGTCAAATATAATTTTCAGTAATGCAATTTAGAATTTTAGTATGAAGAAATTTTATAAAAAGATAAATATACACTTTTTTTTTTCTCTTTTTAATCTTTAAAATGATTTTTATTAAAAAAAATAGTTTGTTAATTTTTTTAGGGTGTTTTATTTTTTAAATAACAATTCCATTTATAAACTTTTTAATTCTATTAATAGTTTTATCTATTTTAGGAATATAGAGAATAACAAAATAGGAAATATTAATTTTTTAATATTTAATTAATGATGATAAATATCAACCATTAGATATTTGATCCAATGGTCAAGAATAAAATACCCATACATAGGTAATACCCATTAAGAGCATACCCATATATATATACCGTAAGTAATTAATAAAGAAAAAAAATATATATATATATAGCAGCACCATGATGCAATTCAGAAACCGAATGTATATATATATATATATATAAATATATATCTATTCTATATAAAGTGTGCCTATATAACTGAAATTCTTGGTTTTTGAGAAATTTATGGGTAACTTTTAATTTTTATTTAATAAAATAATAAAATATTATTTATATATAATAAAATAATAATAAAACAAATTCTACTAATATTTGAACTGATATTAAATATTCTACAATCACACTCATTTAAAAAGAAAATGTCACTTGAATCACCTCTGCCCTCAATTAAATCAGGGTTAAAAGCCACCATTGTTACAACCTCTTACTACGCACAAAATTTTTCTAAAACAATCGAGAAAGCCTTTTAGGCACACAAGTCGAAGTGCTTACAATAGAGAAAGCGTACTGTCTAGGACTGACTTCACAAATATAATTAAGGGAAAACCCATCATATATTAGTTTATTTCAACAAATCACTAATATACATAAATTGGGTGGGTAACCACACTACGTTAAACTTAAAGACTAATGCACAAATCAGATATGTCATAGTTTTAATTGAGAACACATTGAAAAACTACAAATAAATCATTGCCCTTGTTTATGTAGGGAAAAAATTCAAGTTTGAATTGCTTTCTGTAGTATTCCATTTATATTACGAAATATTTTAATAATTCCTTTATATATTCAAAATAAAATAAAATAAAATGGTTTATTATTAAAAATAAAATGGTTTATGAGAAATTTATGGGTGATTTTTATTTATATTAAAAATAAAATAGTTTATTATTAAAAATAAAATGTTTATGAGAAATTCATGGGTCACTTTTTATTTATATATAATAAAATAAATCCTATTAAATCCAAAAAAAAACATACGATTGGGTTTTTACTGTTAAACATCTACGATTGAGTTACATAATAAATCCTATATGTATTAGTTTACAGGAGCAAAGTTTTTTAAAGTTACGTAATAATTTACATGTATGCTGCAAACACAATATACAAAAAATAAAGAAGAATATAGAGGAAAGAAGAGACCATTATTCACATCTAGAAAGGCAGTAGAGATAATAATAGAAGCTTTTTATTTTTTTTTCTTTTTTTATCAATTTTTTTTTTCTTTTTGAATAAAGATAAATATGAAATTTTAATCGTATAGAGTTTTATTTTAATAAAATATAGTATTTTAAAATAATTTAAATTCAAATAATTTAATAGTATTTTGTTATTAAATACTATCACTTTTTATTAAACATGGTTTTCATTTTTTGTCGACACTCCTATATTCAATTTATCAACGAAAAAAATAGACAATCCACATATATGCGGACCCAGCTAGAATAAAAAGTGCAAAATACAAAAATTACACTATTGTCTCTATCGAAGCACATGAAGATTGAAATCCACCAATGACTATCATTAGTTTTCTTATATATCTACAATTTTTAGACAAATGCTATCTTCAATTATCAACAATTTAGAGATTGATTTTTAATTTTCTTTTTATCTTACACCCATTTAAGTAATGTTTCTTTAACTATTGGAACATCACCTTTTAATTTATTTTTGGATTAACTTAAGAACATATTTAAATCATCAAGCTTTCTTAAACACTAATATATTACATTCGGTATTCATTTTTAATTGACAACATTATAAACTATAATATTTAAATACACATAATAATAATCTCACCTAATAACTAATAATATTTTTTCTTTAATTTTTAATTGTATCACTTTCAAATAGCATAGAAAAAAATTAACATAAAATTTAGTATACGTGCCTCGCATGTAATTTTTGCTAGTATATATAAATATATATATTCTGAAGCCATGCCGAGGTGATAAAAAATCACCAATATATACCATTCATAATAATTCATAGCCTAAACCAATATTGCAAGCTGAAGCCAATAACATCAAATCGTACATTATCGTAAGCCAATTATATATGTATATATAAAATCATTGATATCATAAAGATTGCCAACATGTCTACTGACTATGTATTCCATACATATCCAAAACGTAATATGGCAGACGCTTATACATTATATAGCGTGACTGAAGCTACGAAATTGAAGCCAGATAAAGACATAATGGTACTGAACATATATACATAAATTGAAACATATATTTAGACTGAATTTCGAAAACAAATTGCGGCAGCAGTATAAAGAAAATAAAACCCTAATTTTTAAAATCCCCAATTTCATAAACCAAATCATCAAATCTTCAATTAATTCAACAAAGGTGGCTCTGGTACCACTTGTTAGGGTTTATAAAACACTTAAAAAATATATAAATCACAGATCTGAACATATTCCTAAAAATGTTTTAATATAGAAAACCATAAATCATAAATTTATAGAACCTTTGCTAAATTAAAGAAGAAGATGATAAAAGATGAGTGGAAGTACTAACCTGAAGCCATTGTTAGAGATTGCAGAGAAGGTTTTGATCTTTCAAGAATACACTATTTTCTTAAGTATTTTCTCTGATGGGGAATGAGAGAATACTGAAATTTCTTGGGGACCACTACCTATTTATAGACTCATCTTAGAATGAGTTTTGGGTATTTATAATTTGGCCCCTCAACAAATTATAAATTAACTTATAGTATCTACACATTAATTCCATGACACTTTAATACCCTTTTGATACCCATAACATAATTGGTCTTGTATCACACTTTATAACAGCATATACATTATACATATATGTGCCCACATAGGATTTTTAATCTAACAAGGATCTCTGCAAGACGACAGTGTGGTGGCTCCGAGGGTTATATGAAGGCGAGGAGGCTCTCTTGGGTTTGGATCGAGTAGGTTATCTAGGCAAATAGGTAACAAATTTTTGAAATTTTTTTCTACTTTGAATAAAAAGTTTAGGGGTTATTTTGGATGTGTTTGATGAGTTTGTGAAGAGAATGATTCTTTTAAAATTTATGTAATTTTTCATATTCATGAATTAGATTTTTTTTAATTTTTTTTTTATTTGTTGAGGATGATGAATGGGACCATGAGAAGACAATGGTGGTGTTGTTCCTTTTTTTTTTTTTTTTTTTTTTTTAATGAAGAATCGATTTAGATTGCTTTCGTAAATTGTTTTTTTTAAGAAAATATAAATATATAATTATTTTTTTCCTAATTTTATTTTTTATTGTTTTTTACTTTTTAAATAATTTTTTAAAATTTTAAATGATTTTATAATTTTTGAATGAATTTTAATATAATAAATTAAAAATAAATGACTTGGACCAATTAAATAATGTTAGGTGTGTGTTTAATTGTTATTTAACAGAGAATTTAACGTGAGGTACCTCATTTACAACAAAATATTGATAGAATATATTTTTACCACTAAAAAAATAAGTTAAGTATTTATTTGTAATTACGAATTAAATTTAAATATTTAAATTGTAAATTACTCACAAATTTAAAACATCTACAGTAGCTTATTTTTAATACATTTTTTTAAAATTTATTTATTTTTAAAAAAATAATTGTGAGTGCTCTAATATCGATGAGAGGATATTTACTCAACCATTTTGTCAGTTGTTATAAATGACTAAATTTATGGGAAGAGTATTCTTTCCTTAAAAAAATAATAATAAAAAACTAATTAGGATAAATATCTTTTCTGCTTAACAATTATGTATATATATATATAATTTTTTTTTTTGAAAGATATATATATAAATTAAAAAACCAGTATCAAAAATTATCTTATGAAACCTGAACTCTCTCTCCATCTGTTCATACGTTTCTGACTCTTTTTTGGTTAAATTGCTTCAGCGGGTGTGGATCAGGATCTAATACTCTAGCTTCTTTCCCAAGGATTTGGATCAGGTCTGGATAATACTCATTCCTTATCTTTTCCTTTGACAATAATTATCCAGTTCTAATTTATTTATTAAATTTCACCTTCAAAGTAAAATCATCACTTTTTTTCTTTTGATTAATAATCTGCAATTGATTATACTTCAATATCCAGACTAATCTCATAAATATGTATATTTTTCACAATGATTAGTAAAACTATGAAAGAGAGTAAACCTATATTTATTCGGGATAAAAACAACAAATTTAGGGTAGCATTAATTGTTGCGTTAACCTATTTTACATTTCTGTGGAAAAAGTTTATTAGATATAACCCATGCAACTGCATTAAATAAAACAACAAATTATTACTATTGCCTAGTTCATTAGTTTCAACCTCAGATTAAGAGAAAACCAATAAGTAGTATTAATATTATCATCTACGATAAGTTCAAAGAAGCAATTTATGAAAGGGGAGTTATATTTGCACCCCATAAAATTATAAATACACCCCATTATTAAAAAAAAAATAAACTTAAATAATTTTTAAAAATTACTCTTAATATTTTTTTTAAATTTTTTTCTCACATTATTTTATGTTAATTTCAATACTTATTTTGATTTTAATTTTATAATTTTTTCTAACTCATGTATATTTTTTTTTATTTTTTTCTAAGAAAATTTCATATAATATTTTATTTTTATTTTTTTTGTCATAATTTTTAAAATATAATTTAATTTTGTTTGATAGGTATATATTTTAAGAATATAAATTAAAAGAAAAAAGTTAAAAATACTTAGTAAAATTAAAAATATAAATTTTATATTAAATAAAAATTATTAAAATGGGGTGTACTTAGAAATTTTTGGGGTGTAAATAAAATTTCCCTTTATGAAAATAAATAACTGCCTACCGAAATGACATTTATACCCCTAAAGATGATAGCACAAGAAGCTGAAATCCAATTGGAGAAACAAAGTGAGTGAGAGAAAGAGAGGTTGCACCAGATTATAGCCCCACTTCCATAGGTAGTTTGCGATTGAAGGAGTCTTCTTGAGAGGGTTGAAGGTTCTGGCTTCTCAGTCTCAGATTGAGACCCGGAACCCAACTCCCCACGTACACCTCTCTCTCTCTCTCTCCAACTTTTTGAGGAGTCTTCTACTGGAAATTTCCCATCTACTTGCACTTCTCATAAAAGCTTTGTTATCTTCTGTTCTGTCTTTCTAAGTCAATTAACTGTTAAACTAGGCCATTGATCTGAAAGACTTCCAACTTTTTGAAGCCATCTTATGCTAAAAATATCATAATTTGTCTGCTATTTGGTTTTTCCCCCTCATTAATATGAGATGTTGTTCTTAAATCCTTGTTTGATTTTTCCAGGTTGATTTCACCATTTGAGGATAAGTAAATCTAGATTTGCAGTGGTCAAACTTGAGTTGGGTGGACTGGTCAGCTCAAGTTTAAGCTTTTGGTTTGTACTTGAACAAGTTGTGATGCTTCAATCTCAGCTTGGGGACTCTCATGGAGGTTTTTGATACTTCTCCTTTAACATTATTAATCTTTTCTCCGTTGGGTTGGTGCAGATTTTGGAGTTTTAAAAGTTTGTGTTTCTGTTCTCAAGTTTTGATCTTTTGCATAGGCGAATCTTTGATTCCGGTGAGGTTATAGATTATTTAGCTGTAGTGAGAGAACAATAAAAAGGATTTTTTTTTCTTTTCTGTGTGGTAGATTTTTTATTTTTATAATATGGCCAATAATAAGAAACCCCGTCTGAAAGACGTAGCACTTCGCCGTTTCCTTTCAGTAGTTTCAGTCACTTTATTAGGAGTGTTTTTGTTGATTTTTCTCTTGGGAACAAATTCAAGATCGAAGGATTTTGTTTCGGGTGAACCAGACGAGTATTTGACCTATAGTTATAACCATTCAAACATTAACAAGAAAATCAATCTCCCAAAGCAAAGTGAATTGTCAATTCAGTTGGAGAAGCTAAACCAGAAACCCCCTAGAAACAGAGATCTATATCCAAGATTACCCAAGAATCATATAACAATAGTTTTGTATGTACACAATAGGCCTCAATATCTCAAAGTAGTTGTTGAGAGCTTATCACACGTTGTGGGAATAAGTGAAACTTTACTAATAGTCAGTCATGATGGGTACTTTGAAGAGATGAACAAGATTGTTAAGAGCATTAGATTTTGCCAAGTGAAACAGATATTTGCTCCTTACTCTCCGCATGTCTTTCCCGATAGCTTTCCTGGGATCTCACCAACTGATTGCAAAGATAAGGGTGATTCTTCTGAGAAACAATGTCAAGGGACTTCTGATCAGTATGGAAATTATAGATCACCAAAGATTGTGTCATTGAAGCATCATTGGTGGTGGATGATGAACACGGTGTGGGATGGATTGGATGAAACTCGAGGGCAGTCGGGTCATATTCTTTTCATAGAGGAGGATCACTATATCTATCCCAATGCATACCGGAACTTGCAAAGGCTCATTGAATTGAAGCCTGAAAAATGCCCTGATTGCTATGCTGTGAATTTAGCACCCTGTGATGTGAATTCAAGAGGAGAAGGTTGGGATTGTTTGATTGCAGAGAGAATGGGAAACGTGGGCTATTCTTTCAATCGGACTGTATGGAGGAAAGTCCATAAGAAAGCAAGGGAATTTTGCTCCTTTGATGATTACAATTGGGATATAACCATGTGGACGAAAGTCTATCCATCATTTGGTGATCCTGTTTACACTCTGCGAGGGCCTAGAACAAGTGCGGTGCACTTTGGCAAGTGCGGTTTGCATCAGGGCCAGGGGGAGAAGAATGCTTGCATTGACAATGGCGTAGTACATTTTGATGTGGATAATGTGGATAAGGTTGCAAACATCAAACCGGAATGGGAAGTGCGATTCACAGAAAATCAATCTGGGTATAAAGCTGGATTCAAAGGTTGGGGAGGCTGGGGAGACGAAAGAGACAGGCAGTTATGTTTGAATTTCGCTCGGATGTACCTGCTCGAAGACACTAACACTTCATCCAGCAAACTGTAAGAGTTGATGGTCAGCAATTTAAACAGCTGTTGTAAGTTTATAAGATGTAGATTAGTTTTGTTGCTTAATTTATACATAACATATCAAGCTTGTTGCTTGTAAAATTTACAGCAGATAGATTCTTATATTGTTTCTCCAATATATTATTTGAAAAGAAATTTGAAAGTCTATCTCTGAGATGAAACCCCAACATTGATTTTCTCCAATATATTTAAATGCTTTGTTCCATGTGTTACTGTATGCCTTATTCATATGATGTTATGACAGCTAAAATCGTAATGTTCACTAGGATATATCCTCTCATAAAAAGTTTTGTGTATATTGCTTTGGACTATAATCGATGAATATATATATGTGTGTGTACAAGCTTAATCTGCCATTCAACATAGTAAGGATTTGAAGATGTAGAACTCATTAGGAAACTTTGAGGGGACAATATTTTGATAAGATGTGTTGTAACGTTATTGAGTGGCTGTGGTTGTAATGTTGCCGTAAAGGCCAAACATTTTGTTATAAGGACATGCTCTTAAGTTAGAAGTGGAACCAAAGAAGCCAGTTTTGGATACATCAAAACCAAAAGAAATATGCCAAACGTGGACTTTAAGAAGCTATTATTAAGAGACAACACTTGATTGGTGCGTTGGGTATTTGCGAATGTTTGAGATATCATGACCGTTCTCAAAGAATAGTACAATTTTTGAAATAACTAAGTCACATCCCGGCTTACCTAAGAATGTTTTTAGGCATATAGACAAAGCTAGGAAACGAAACCCGCGGTACAGATTTAAAAAATGAAATTTATATTCAATATATTGAAAGAAAAATATAAAAAAAAATTATTAATAAAAATAATAATTTTTAATCAATATCTATATACTGGCTTTTTTGTTACATATTTTGTACATATACTTAGTTGTACTAGCAAAACGTGCGAGACACGTATACTAAATCTTATGCTAGATTTTTTCTACGTTATTTAAAAGTAATACAATTAAAAATTAAAAAAAAAAATTATAATTATAAATTATTTTTATGTGTATCTAAATACTATAATTTATAATTTTTGACAATTAAAAGTAAATACCGAATGCAATATATTAGTGTACACTGTATTCTTTGTGGAGTTCTTATCTTGTTGTGCAGTAGTGACTGTCAAATCAAAATTCTAACAATAAATGTTGTTTTTACTCTTGATAAAACTATATATAAGTGAAAAACTTGTTGGGGTAATTTAATATTTGGCCTAGACTTATTTAATCATTGCAAACTTAAATCTTATAAAAAACTGAATTTGTTTAAACAGAAAGCCACTATTTTAAAACAAGGATGTAGTAGAGAAATATGGGAAGTAGAAACTTGATGATGAGTGTGCTTTATTTTTATAGTGTGAAAAGTTAATGACTTGTATAATTATTAATGAAACCAATAATAAGGAGTTAATTACTTTTGTTTAAAAGGAAAATTAAACAACTCGGAAGATGCAGATTAACAGTGCTACTAACCAACCGTATGAGTTTGACTAATAATATAGTATTCTTTTGATATTTGAGGGTTTCTATTGAAAAGACAAAATGATTGAACAGAAGAGAAGTTTGGTCACAAAAGCTTCAGGAAAGTAATACTAATAAGGAGACATAATAAGAGACAAAGGAAGAGTGATGATGTGGATTTCTAGTCTTGGTCCTATATGTCAAAACAAAACAAGGTATCAATGACTTCTGCATCAATTATTTCTATCCAAACAAAAAGAAGAGTATCCTGTTTTCCAATCTCATTAGCAGATTAAAAACTTAAACCCCAAGTACAGTACCTGTTTTCTAATGAGTGAATATACACAAAACTTCAAAGTGAGCATGCAAACTCCAAATCTAATGAATTGAGTAACATTTTGTTCTTGAAAATTAGTGATGCATTAGGGGTATTTAATATAGTCATATAAATAAAGAGCAGAGAAAAACCCAATTCGATTAAAAAACATTAACGAAGATTTCTCACTAACCATACTTCTCAATCATATATGGAGAAGATTGTACATGGAAATTTTTTACAAAGCTTCCAAATGCCCAAATCAACTCTACTACCGATCGCAGATCTTCTATCTTCAATCGACTCATCTATATGGCCAAATTACTCCAGCAACCCAAATGGCAAGTTATACTTGGAGACTGAGGGGCCATCAATGGCTACGGCGTTTTGGTTTCTCATCATTGTACGAAACGAAGGTGGCGAGGATGGCTTACGGGGATGGGTTTTCAAAGAGAGAGAGAGAGAGAGAGAGAGAGAGAGAGAGAGAGAGAGAGAGAGAGAGAGAGAGAGACTTGGTGCATTCGACAATCAATGATAATTGATGGTTCAAGAAAGGGGTTAATATATATTTATTATTATTTATATTTATATATTAGCTTACAAATCGTAAGCTATTACTTAAAAACGATTAACAAATTTTTACTTAAATAAGTTATTTTTCATAAAAAAAATATGCGGAAAATTAAATAAGTTATTTTTTATAAAAAATAAATAAGTTATTACTTAAAAAAATCACAACACTTAAAATGAATTAACACTAACTTAAAGAATATCTCTATTGGTATTCTCTCTGTCTTGTCTATATTGACATGGTTATACTGTTTCATTGGTTTTGATCGTTTGATATTGAGTTTGGTCTGGTTGTGATCTGTATGTTATGGCTTCGTCAAGTAGAGGTGCAGAGGAGTTGGAGGTTCGTTGGGATGATTTGCAGATCGATGAGGAAGAAGGAGGAGTCCTATTTGATAATCCTTCTGAATTGGAGGATGAGGTCGATGCAAGATGGTGTCTGGTGGGGAGATTGCTCACGGATCGTGTATCCGATTTTGATACAGTCCGAAATGTTATGGCTTCGCTCTGGCGTCCAGTAAAAGGCATGTTTGTTAAAGAATTAGAGTTTAATCGTTTTCTTTTTCAATTCTTTCATGAACTGGATATTAATAGAGTGTTAGAAGGTACACCATGGACGTTTAACAAAATACCTTTGATTATTCAAAGACTGAAATTAGGAGAAAATCCTAGGTTGGTACCCCTAAACACTATGGAGATTTGGGTACAAGTTTATGATCTTAGAGTGGGTTTCCAGTCAGACCGAGTGTTGAGGGCATGTGGCGATTACATTGGACAATTTGTTTCATCTTGTCCTAAGAATTATTCTGGCATTTGGAGGGAATATTTGAGAGTCCGGGTATTGCTCAACATTGACAAACCACTAAAGAGAAGAATGAAAATTTACTACACCAAGGAAGACTATTTCTGGGCAAATTTCAAATATGAGAGGGTGCCCACCTTTTGCTTCATCTGTGGTATACTCGGGCATGGTGAAAGATTTTGCCCCCGTGTTTTTGACGGACCATTAGAGAAGGTTGTTAAGCCATATGGCTTATTCATGAAAGCCCCAGATCGACGCTCTCAAAAACAGATTGGTGCACGGTGGCTTCGTGACAACATGGCCAGACCATTACAACCTGAGGCCGGCGTTCCTAGGAGCAGTGGTACTCCGGCGTCTGCTAACAGCTCCAGGAGAGAGGCAGATCCGAGAAATCGGGGTGACAGACAGGACATGGAGATTAACGAGGATGTTGAGGGAGTGATCGTCGGAGAGGATCATGGGATTGTGGGCGGGATTCAAGGGAGAAGATCTGGTGCCGTGAATGGAGGGATACCAATCAGTGGGGAAGCGGGAAAGGAAAGTCTTTGTGCAAATGGTGGTTTTGTGTTCACGGACCCAAAAAGACGAAGGGTTGAAGATGTAGGTGAGTTGGGCCAGGTTACTATTCAAGAATTAGGGCCGGCCCAGCAATTGGTGGATAATGAGAGTGGTGAAAAGGGTTTGACAAAGGCCCATGTGGCTGAAAGTGAAATGGGCTTTATTGAAAAAATAAATGAGGGGGGAATGGATAATTATTTCGGCCCAGGGGAAGATAGTGTGGAAGTTGGTATTTTTCAAAAAAACGAGCTAAAGGCGGGTACCAAAATTTGGGCCCGCCAAGGATTATGAGCTTTTTAAGTTGGAATTGCCGGGGGCTTGGGAACCCCCGGGTAGTTCAATTCTTAAAGGAAATTGTGTTCCAAAAGAGACCCAATGTCATTTTTTTGTGTGAAACTATTAGTAAAAAAGAAAAGATTGAGTTTGTGAAGAGAAGTTTGGGGTATGAAGCTTGTTTTGTTGTTGAAGCCGTCGGTCATAGTGGGGGTTTGGCAATGTTATGGAAGGTCCAACATGAAGGTAGACTACTCAGCTATAGTACTAATCATATAGATATGGTTTTTAATTTGGATGGACATCCAGAATTTCGCCTTACCGGTTTCTATGGAGAACCTCAAAGAAGCTTAAGACCGAACACTTGGGGAAGAATTCGACAACTTTCTAGGGAGTCTACGTTGCCTTGGTGTCTCATGGGGGATCTTAATAATGTCTTGTCTCAAGGTGATAAACGTGGGGGACGTCCTTATCCAGGGTGGCTTGTGGATGGGTTTCAAGAAGTTGTTGATGAGTGTGAGTTGCTGGATATGGAGTTAATTGGGCATCCTTTTACATGGGAGAAGGGGAAAGGTACGCCAAACTGGATTGAGGTTAGACTTGATCGTGCTCTTATTTCTAATGCTTGGAATTCTCTTTTTCCGGATGCAAAGCTTTTTAATATGGAGATCTCCGCTTCAGATCACTCTCCACTTTGGCTTGATCTTGCATTTCAAAAACCGATATTGTTTCTCAAAAGGTTTCGGTTTGAGAATGCTTGGAGTAGGGAGCCTATGTGTAGACAAATTGTTAGTGACAATTGGGAAATGCATAATGAAGATCCTCTGTATCAGAAAATCAAGTGTTGTAGCACTTCCCTTGCTGAATGGGGGAAAGATATAACAGGCAACTTCAAGGATCGTATTACTCGATGTAATAAGCAGCTGAAAAAACTGAAGGGACGCAGAGATGATACTTCGGTTCAGAAATATAAGGAAACACATGCACAACTTTTTGAGATTCTGACTCAGAAGGAGGTCTTTTGGAGACAACGATCAAAGCAACTTTGGCTGCAAGCAGGAGATCAGAATACGAAATATTTCCACGCCTGTGCAAATACAAGGAAGAAAAACAACCAGATTGCTTCTCTCAAGAATGACAATGGTGTGTGGGTTGATTGGGATAGTGGCTTGGCTACAGTTATGGTTGACTATTACAAAGAGCTTTTTTCCGCTTCTGCTACAAACTGGGACCGAGTAACTGATTGTGTTCAAGGAAGAGTTAATGCGGATATGAATCACCAACTAGTGACTCCGGTTGATAGTGAGGAAGTAAAAAGAGCTTTGTTCCAGATGCATCCAGATAAATCCCCAGGACCTGATGGCTTTAATCCAGGGTTTTATCAGAAGTTCTGGGACATAGTTGGTTCAGATGTGGTGAAGCTGGTGCAAAACTTTGTAATGATGGGTGAGTTTCCGAATAACCTATATGATACCCATATCGTCCTCATTCCTAAAAAATCAAAGCCTGAATCTATGAGTGATCTTCGTCCTATTGCTCTCTGCAATGTGATCTACAAAGTAGTCTCGAAGGTACTAGCCAACCGGTTGAAAGGTGTTCTTCATCAGGTTATCTCTGAATCTCAAAGTGCTTTCATTCCGGGGCGTCTTATTACTGATAATATCTTAATTTCCTTTGAGATAATGCACTATTTGAAACGGAAGAGCTCGGGAAAGGAGGGAGTTATGGCTATCAAACTTGACATGAGTAAGGCGTATGATAGGGTTGAATGGGGCTTTCTTCAGGCAATTATGGAGAAAATGGGGTTTAATGAGGAATGGATTCAGTTGATTATGTGATGTGTAAGCTCGGTCTCCTACAATATCCTTTCAGGCGGAAAGGAACTGGGTCCTATTGTGCCTAAGCGAGGTCTAAGACAAGGTGACCCTCTATCGCCTTATCTTTTTCTTCTGTGTGCGGAAGGTCTTTCGGCTCTTATCTCAGATTTTGAGAGGCGAGGAAAGCTTAGAGGTTGTAAAGTTGCTCGTGGAGCTCCTGTTATTACCCACATGTTCTTTGCTGATGATAGTTATTTATACTGCCGTGCTACGGAGGAGGAGGCAAATAATGTGATGGAGCTTCTTCAGTGTTTTCAGTTGGCCTCTGGACAACAGGTAAATCTGAATAAGTCCTCTGTTTTCTTCAGTGCCAATACTGGGATGGATGTTCGTGCAAGAATCTGCTCTATTCTGAGGGTTCAAGAGGCAGGAGATACAAGTACTTATCTGGGTCTTCCTAACATCGTGGGAAGAAATAAAAATGCTCTTCTGGGTTTCTTGAAAGATAAGATGAGGAAAAAGATTCAGAGTTGGGAAGGCAAATTTTTGTCTAAGGCAGGGAAAGAGCTTATGCTGAAAACTGTTGCTCAATCTTTGCCTAGTTATGCCATGAATGTTTTTTTGCTTCCTCTGAAGACTGTTAATGAAATGGAGCAGTTAATGTGCAAGTATTGGTGGAAATCTTCTTCACAGAACAATAAAGGGATTCATTGGAAGAGTTGGGATAAATTGAAGATTCACAAGTCAAAAGGAGGGATGGGATTTAGAGATCTTCATGACTTTAATCTCTCCTTATTGAGTAAGCAAGGGTGGCGTCTGCTGTGTAAGCCTCATTCTCTTGTTGGTCGCCTGTTTCAAGCTCGATATTTTGCGGGGAAGGACTTCTTGAGAGCAGAATTGGGAAGTAATCCTAGTTTTGTTTGGCGAAGTATTTTCGAAACAGTTGATATGGTTAGAATGGGGGCTCGTCGGAGGGTTGGAAATGGGTCAACAATTCATATTCTTTCGGATCCTTGGCTGCCATGCGATGAGAATCCGAGAGTTAGTTCGAATCATCCTGCTTTATTAGATCATAATGTTGATGCTCTTATGGAAACTGATTGTTTTGCCTGGGACGTGGACTTGGTACGAGATCTGTTTAATACAAGGGATGCTCAACTCATTTTGAGTATTCCCTTAAATTCAAGTCGTAGTGATGATGTTTGGTTCTGGTCTTTTGAGAGCTCAGGGAACTTTTCAGTGAAAAGTATGTATCGGCATTTGCAACAAAGGAAGGAAGATGATTTGCAACTGGTGGGGTCCGATTTCTGGGGTAAGTTATGGCGCCTTAAAGTTCCTCCGAAAGTAAAAGATTTGGTGTGGAGAGCGGCATCCAACTGTTTACCTACCAAATCTATGCTTCGGTATAAACGTGTCAACATTGATGCTACTTGTCCTGTGTGTTCTTCTAGCAACGAAACAATTCTGCATCGATTGGTGGATTGTTCTTTTGCACGGGCTTGTTGGGTCAATACGGGAATTGGTGTCGACTTGGATTACAGAGGCACTTTCACGGGATGGATAGAGGCTAGCTTTCAATCTTTCGATGGGGATCAAAGAAAGATCATAGCCATGACTTGTTGGGCTATTTGGAAGGCTAGAAATGATTGTGTCTGGAAGGAAAAAAATGCTAGTGTGGCAGCTGTTACTATATTGGCTTCGAGTATGTTGGAACAATGGAGTAAAGCGCAAGATAAAACTCAGGTTCCAACTGCTGTATTCTTGTCAGCAGCCGATGGTGCTCTTTCTTGGCAAAAACCAGCAACAGGGGTAGTCAAAATTAATACCGATGCAGCTCTCTTTTCTGATCCTAACAGGTATAGTTTTGCTTGTGTTGCTAGGGATGATTCGGGCCATGTTTTAGAGGCAATTTCTAGCTGTAGAACCGGTGTGGTAACCCCAGAATTAGCTGAGGCTATGGGTGTGAGGGAGGCATTGAGTTGGCTCAAGAAGAAAGGTTGGAATCGGGTTACCATTGAATCCGATAGTCTTACTGTGGTACAAGCTCTGCGTAGTTCACTTCCTATGTCTTCTTACTTTGGAGGTGTGATTTCAGATTGTAAGACGTTGTTGGAAAGTCTTAGTGATGTGTCTATTTTATTTGTTAAACGATCTGCTAATGGTGTTGCTCATGCTGTTGCTCGAGCTTCATCTATTGTCGCTGACCGTGTTTTTAGGAGTACTGATTTCACTCCTGATATTCGTGATGTAATCATGAAAGAAGTTTATTAATAAAGCTTCCTTTATTTTCAAAAAAAAAAAAAAAAAAAAAAATATCACAAATTTAATATTAAACTTATTTTTTCTTTATTTTAAAAAAAATAAATTAAAATATGTATGCATCACGTAGGTAATCATTCTTTCTATTATAAATATCGAAGCATATTTATATTATATAATTATAAGCAAATTATAAATATCTACTTTCTTTTAGGAATTGATTATCTTAAAATATATATAAAGTCTAAACCATCTAAGCATATTTACGAGCTCGCCCTTCTCTTAATCTCTCTGTGCTATTATTTTTTTTTGAATAATTATCTTTTTTACCCCTGTACTTATGACACTATACTATTATGCCCTTTAATCTATTCAGCTTATTACAAATAGTCCTTGTATAATTTTATATGCATACATTTAGTCCTTCTGTTTATTTTGTTTAAAAATACTGTTTGTATTGATGATGTGGTATTATAACAAAGGATAGAGTAGTAATTTCATCTCTTTTTAGAGGGAAAATTGACTATGAGGTGGCATAATAACTGACAATGAAAGATGATTAAAAAATGATTTCATAACCTTTTAAAAAAAATTTAATAAAAAAAATTTATTAAAATAATTCCAATCGTTTTTTAACAATTCAAATTAGAAAAAGGTGTAAAATTAGGATTCTACAGTATTTGAAGAGATGGATATCACTAGAAAGAACATGGGATTTTTGGAAAATTAAGGTAATGATATTCTATTTTTTGAGATGTTATTTTTCATTTTTTTTTTCCTGTGATTGTAATTTTTATGACTTGTAATTTATTTTCCTAATGGTATATAATTTTTCAACTACTATCTATGTATAATGCCACATTATTAATTTAACAGTCAACTTTAGTCAATTTTAACAGAATTAGATAGAAGGATTATACTATTCCAACTGATATATTTTAGGGGGTATTTTTAACTACACTTATAAATTAAGGGGCATCATAGTATAGTGCCATAAGTACAGGGACTAAAAAAGCTAATTATTCTTTTTTTTTTATTTCCAATAGTAATCTATAGCAAGTTGATTGTCAGTTACTTGAAATAATCAGCAATGAAACTTAAAACAATCAATTCAATTTTCAATACTATGTACCCTTGATTGAGATATCATGTTACGGAATATATAGCCCATATTCTATATTTTTCTTTTCTTTATTTCTTTAAATTATTATGGATAGTTCTTTGTTAGAAGCTTTGTTATTCAATGTCATTTTAAGAGAATGAGTTTAGTAACCGGTAAATGCACAAATAAAGCATCTTATAAAGTGAGTAGTTTTAGTGTGTATACATATGTATATATCTTATTATTGTCCCTGATTTTGCTCAATATACGTGGACCAACCGGACAGGGACACGTAGACCCAAAGATCTTAACATTAAAATTATTTACTAAGTCTTTATAAAGAAAGACAGTATCCGGGACCTGCCTCCCGGAGAAGGCACACGGAGCCCCCTATGCTCCCGGAGGCCTAAGTAACATCAGAGCATCTCCTCGAGGTGTCAAGCTTCTCCTGAGCAGTCATCTCGCATTTAATGCCGCATGGGAGGAAACGTGTTGGGACTGCTACACGCAATAAAATCTGACGGCACAACCCCCAATCTGCACCTACGAAGGTATGATCATTTAAGTCTATTGACGGCTACACTGCGAAGAGTCACGTCAGTGAAAAGACAACAAGGACATTCCACATAAAAGCCCTACAGCACCTAGGGATTTGACCATGCATTACCCATGGTATATTCATTGGGAATACCCAACTTTAGGGATATTTACAGAAATACATGTACTGTAATCCTGGGAATCACCCCACCAAAAACACTATAAATACCCCCTCAAAGCTCATTAAATGGGGTCGAGAATTTTAGGTTGCATAAGTACAAGAAGAGTAAATACTCACCAAGAACATTCTCTGTATTTAATACACTCATAAATACACAGACTCGTGGACTAAGGCTCATTAACGCCCCAACCACGTAAAAATCCTTCTCTTAATTTCTTACAGTTCTCTAATCTTATATTATTTTATTGGTTGCCGAAAACCTCGGTCAACACTTATATATATATATTTTGTTTTTTGTATGAGAGAATTTTTGATTTGAAATATTTTAAAAGTGTTAAAAAAAATCACCCAATAATTTTTCATAAACCAAGAATTCAGTTATATAGACACATTTTATATAGAATAGATTTTTAATTTTTGTTTTTGTTATAAATATTTTTAAAATTTTATAAGTTAAAGGAAATCACTTAATTTTATAAATATTTAAGTTTTAAAAATTTAAGGAAAATAAATATAAAGTTTAATAATATTAAAATTAAACATACTCTCAATATTAAAAATAAATAAAAAAAATAATAATATTACAAATAACATATTAATATTTGCATATATTTAAATTAATTTAAAATTAGTATTCGATTAATTTAAAATAAATAATATTTATACTTATATATTCAAATTAATTAAAAATAAATAATACTAATATTTATATATATTTATAAAACTAACTTTACTAATATCGTTAAATTTAATAAAATATTTTTATATTCTTAAAATATTTTGTTAAATCAATAAAAATTGTGAAATTACCATATTTTATATATAAAAATATTTACAATTCTATGGTTGGGATAGGAAATGACTAACGTGACACTCTAACATTTTAAGAAACTAAATTTTCTATTTTCTCATTATTTCAATTTTTTATTTATTCTTTCCAATTATTTTTCTTAATACATCTCCTACTCATAATAATCTATTCATGAGGATTAATTAATTTAATTCAAAATCAGTTACAAACTTTCAATTACGTGGACAAACATGAAAAGTCACTTTTCATGAAATTAATTTTTTTATTAAGAAGAAAATACTTTATTAATCAACAGAGCCAAATACAAACACAAACAAAAAAGCAAAGCCACAGACATCTCAAGACAGCCAAACAACCCCAAGTCCACAACTACCTACTTTGTAATCTCAACAAGTAATCTCTCTCTTGCTTGGACATATTTCTACTGTTTACAATTTTCCATCTAAAATTTATAGTATTTTTTACATCATTTACTATTCCAAAATCTGATCTAGAATAACCATTAAAAATACACCTATTTCTATTGAGCAAGATGTTGTAAATCACTGCTGCCAAAATGGTGATATTGAGCCGATAAATTCGAGTATGACCTGTCAGAATAACCCAATCATACCAGCTAGTATAAGCAATCGCCCAACCCCTGTATCCCATCCAAGAAAAACTCAAATCCAGAACTTTTCAAGATAACACAGTTAAAAAATAGATGCTCATGGGATTCCTCCACCTCCTCACTCATCGGGCATTTGATCGAGCTAAGAACAATGTGAAACCGAGACATCTTGTCCCTGGTAAGGAGTTGAGCATTCATCATTTGCCATAAGATAAATCTATGTTTTGGCACAGATAAAGAACACCAAACATCCTTGTAATAATTGGTCGGGCTTTGAACCAATCTATTGTGTACAACCAATTGGTTTTAAACTGACCTGAAGCACCAGCTTTCACTATCTCATTTCACTCAAATTTCTTCCTTAGATGACACAATTTACGCTAGTACCAGCTCGAATCTGGTTTTAGATTATAAGACCAAAAGCTTATAGATTTCAAGTAGATATTATCTACCCACTTAACCCACAACAGGTCTTGTTTTGTGGAAATCGCCCAAATATATTTAGCAAGGATAACCTCGTTCTATTTGACACCATCTTTAAATCTAAGGCCACCATATGCCTTCGGAAGGCAAACTTTATCCCAGGAGGCAATGTGAATCTTACTCCTATTTCCATTCATTCCCCAAAGAAATCTTCTACACAGTTTTCAACCTCCTTGGTAATACTATGGGGAAGGACAAAAATGCTCATCCAGTAATTTCGAAGGCCTAGTAACACAGAATGAATCAATTATACTTTACCAACAAACGAAAGATGCCTGCTCGACCAGGTATGTAGTCTTTGTTTTATCTTTTTTATGATGATGCTACAGTCCTCAACTTTCCATTTCGTTGGCCTAAGAGGAACTCCCAAGTATTTGAGAGGGAATGTGCCTTCAACTAACTGAAAATCTCTAAGAATAGTCTGTTTGTCATTGGCGTTCATGCCTCTAACGTAGACTTGAGATTTGTTAGCCTAGACACCTTACTAAATTCATTAAGCACCCATTTAAGTAGGGCTGAGCATTGGTCGGTTTGGTCGGTTTTTTTTTATTAAAAAATCCAAATTACGGTTTTAGGTCTGGATTGGTGTAATCCGAAAACCGACCGACCAATATAGGAAATCCCTTAGAACCGACCAATGTAAACCGCGGTTTGGTCGGTTCAAACCGCCGAAACCGATTTTTTTTTTTTTGTAAAATATTATCAAATTTAAAGGAAAGTTAGAATCTATTTTTTAGCTCATTTCTTCTTGCTGATTTCTTATACTTTAGTAGTTTAGTATATGCAAAATTGAAAGAATGTATGAGAAAAGAGAAAATTTTGTATGAATATGAAAGATAGAGAAAGATAATGAATATTGAAAAAAGCAGCCCCTCACTGTAATTAATTCATGGAATGGAGGCTTTGAGATTTTTGAAGATTTAATCAATTACTGTAATTTATGATACTGAGAAGAGATATAATTAGTTCCTTAATAACTTTAGCCTTTTAAATGAAAAATTAACAGAGATAGAAAAAGAGAGTTACTGAGCGAGAGAGACGAAGAGAGCAGTGTTAGAGTTGGAGATTATATATATGTATACCTAAACTATTTTTATACGTAAACTTTTTTTTATTTATTAATATTAATATAATAATAATATAACTTATATATATATACATAAACTTAACTTAAATAGTATACATATATAAATTTATTTATATTTTTTATAAATTCGGTCGGTTTCGGTTTTTTCGGTCGGTTTGCTACCGAAATAAAAACCGACCATTTAAAGGCGGTTTTAACCGTTAACGGTTTTTTCGGTTTTCGGTTTAAACGGTTTCAGTTTTAACGGTGTTCGGTAGGTCGATTTGAACGGTTTGAACGGTTTTCTGGATTTTTTGCTCAGCCCTACATTTAAGAACCATAAATGAGAGGATTGAACCCTTGCTAAATAGAATTAAGTCAACAACAAAACACAGGTTAATTATTTTCAGCCCCTTACACATAGGATGGAACCTATAAGAAGATTTAGAAGCTGCCAATTGAAGTCTGCTCGTGAGATACTCCATAATGAGAACAAACAGCAGATGAGAGATTGGGTCACCTTGTCTTAACCCTTTCTCTCCCTTGAATTTTCCTTGCACTCTACCATTCATAACAATCGAATAAGATGTTGTTCTTAAATACACCATAATCCATTGAATAAACTTCTGAGGAAGGTTATAGGCAGCTGGCAAATCCTCCAAAAAATCCCAACTGACATTGTCATATGCCTTGCTTATATCAATTTTGATTGTGCATCTCGGGGAGACTAATTTTCTCTTATAGTTTTTTAGGAGCTCTTAAAGAATCATCACATTATGAGTGATGGACCTGCCTTGAATGAAAGCTCATTGGTTTTGATTGATTAAACCAGGGAGCATAACAACCAGTCTAGAGCATAATAGTTTAGATATAAACTTATAGATCGTAGAGCAACAAGCGATAAGTCTAAACTCTACAGCTCTAGTAGGGTTCTTATTCTTAGGAATAAGAGAAATTAGAGTTGAATGGAATTCAAGAGGAATTTTACTTGTGTTAAAGAAGTACTTAACAGCTGAGCATAATTCAAATCCAATGTCAGGCCATAGTATCTTGAAAAATCAAGATCCGTACCCATCAGCTCTTGGAGATTGAACATCTAGAATGCTTGAAAAAATAGCCTTGATTTCCTTGGTCAAGAATTGTTTGAGAAGATCAAAGTGCTATTTCAAATCAAGCCTAGCTCCATGGTCAAAGCAGGTAGCAACCAGCTTACTGGAGACCTGACTTCTGCTCCCCACGATAGCCCGAAAATGAGACATAAAGTGATCAACAACTGGGGGAAAATTATCAATAACTTCACCTTGATCATTGGTGAAAGTTGTGATGTTGTTCTCAAGCTTTCTTTTTTTAAACAAGCATGAAAAAAGTAGGTGTTTTCATCTCCTTTATGAAGCCAAGTTACCTTGTTTCTCTGCCTTAGAAATTTGTGATACATCTTTTCTTAGTTAATAAAATTAACAACAACCTCCTTCTCCAATTCGAGAAAACCAGCTTCCTTTGGATGAGCTTGGGCTTGCATTCTAGCTTCAAGGTATTTGGTCTTTGAATCTTGAAAAGACTTGCCAATGTCACCAATGGAATCAAGATTAAATTTCCTAAGACAATGTTTCAATCTCATCAACTTGAGATATATTGCATTGAGACCCTTAGTTGCAATCGGCTTCCCCTAATATTCAAGCACTACAGTTCTGAATTTAGTGTAATTACTCCAAAAATTAAAGAACTTGAATGGTTTGTAACCTATCTTGACTGAGGCAGCATTAAAAATAGTACAGAAGTAGTGATCAGATAAGTCATTCTACTGAGTCATGTTCTAGCTTCTTTTGGCTCTTCTTCTTCTTCTTTGTAACCTCCTTAGAAGTATGACCATTGGTTATTGGACCATATTCTTGTACTTCTTCAGATGGATATAGTCCATACTCAAGAAAATTCTTTGAGGTGGCCAGGCTTGAGATGTTCTGAGCATTTACTAAAAGTTGAAGATTAGCCTACGTGTTGGAAATTATTTTACCAGGATCTTAGATCTACTCACAAGTATGTTGTTTAACACCCTAAATATGAACTTTCTAAAACGATAAATTAAACACATATAAAGTTAAGAAAACTTTACATTGATGCAGCGGAATTAATGTCTCCTTCCACTCAGATCTCTAACCCTTGTATCCTTTCTGTAGCAGAGTATAATCAAGATCTGAGTCCGAATGTCCTTCTTCTTTGAGTTTGATCCTTCACAGTCTTCCAATCTATGATTGAGTTACTGCTTGCTGTGTGTGGGCACTCACTCTTTCACTAGGGTCGAAATTTTATGAAGAGAGAAAAGAGAAGAGGGTTTCGGCCAGGTATAGAAAATAGGGAAGGCTCAGTTTTTCTGAAGAGAGAAATTTCTGTCAGAAGATGTTATTCAAAGTTGTGTTTTGACTGAGCCATCACTTTCTATTTATAGGCAACTACTAGGTTTAGGTTAGGAATTATTTGGCATTAAAATAATGAAAATATCAATTTGAATTTCCACAAATAGTGGCCGTCCATGGTGTTATAATGGGCCCCACTTGATTTTGCAGTTTTCACAAATTTTATTTCTATTTTCTCAAAAACGCCAATTTTCCAATTCTAACCATTTAAATGCCAAAACTAATTATTTAATAACTAAAATAGATTATTAAATAATATTGTCATTTAATTTAATTATTAACTAGACATATAAAGTCCATTAATAAATAAATAAACCTAGAATCTCTTTTCTTTACAATTTCGCCCCTGCTTAGTGAAAATTCACAAATTAGACATAGTCTAACTTTAGAATTATAATTGACCAATCACGAATCAATTATTGAGTCTTACAAGCAGAATGTTCTCAACTAGAATGTGGACCATGGATCTATATGCTGAGCTTCCAATAAGTGAACCAAATTTACCAAGTAAATTCCTATTTATTAATTCTTCGTTGAATCCACTCTTAGAACTTAGAATTTCACTCTCAGACTTATATAGAGCATATTATATGTTCCACGATATCAATATGCTATCTCATTTAACCATTGTTATAATCTTATTGTGATTTAAAAGATCCTCTATATAGATGATCTACATCGAGATGGGATAATATTACCGTTCTCACCCCTCAATGTATTTTGCCCCTTAAAACACTTAGCTACCTGTAAATGGTGTTTAGTGATCTAATAATTAGTCAGTTAAACAAGAGCTCATCCATTTACTTCTATTTGCTAAGCTCGAAGGGAATCATCACTTGACTTCTATACACCAGTAGAAGCTATAGATTCCATATTTATGTTCAGCACTCCCACTCAATCATACTATTATGTTCCCAAAATATACGTATCACCCTGACCCAAAAGTAGGCTTAACTAATTAATCAAAGAACATGAATAATACTCCTGAGTTTAGCCTAAGCATATCAGGATTTAGATTCTTTTAATCTTGTAATATCTTAACTTAGTTGCAATATCGGTCCAGTCCAATGTATACTCCATACATTTGAAACTAGTATACTTTACTAATGTCCTGGAAAGAACATAACACTTACTCCAAGTGTAAGTACACATCATCGCTGATTATCACATTAGTGTAAATCCAAAACACTGATGAAACAGAAACCTAGTCTTTTGATTCATATGATCACAATTACATTCCACTGTGTTGACGATACTGTAATTGTGAATAAACATATGATCTAGATTTAACTGATTTTGTGTGTAAATGTTATAAACATATTTAAACCATTAGCATGTAAAATTCATGCAAACATAAATCACTTCAAATTTTTTGTATTGATTACTAATCAGATTGTAAAGAGTTTTATTTAGGACATAAAACCCAACAATACGCCCTTAACCTCAACCCCAAGGTAAAAGGGAGACGATAGTAGCTTGCGACCAACTGGAAAGATAGGTGGTCGATATCCATGCCTTGCACGGTATAGCAATCTTTAATATATCCACCTATCTTAGACACCTCCCAGTCGATTGTGTTGGTCAGCCATGGGTGCTCCAGTTGTGATAATAGAAGTACCCAACTGATTGTGCCTCAGACTAGGCTTCAAGTCAAAGAGCCAGTTTGTGTCATGTGCGGATGGCTGGGCTCAACCTTGTTTAGCGTACAACACTAATAGTGTGGCCAAGTACTTGATGCCTTTCAGAGTGAACTGGGTCAGGAAAATTTTGTAGTAATTAGAAATCTTCTAAATTTATGGATGAAGAGGCAAGATCACACCCTCCTAGACATGGGGATCAGACCACACATAGAGCACTTCCCCAGGGTTACTGGCAAGCTTCCCAACGGTAGGCGAAACATCTTTAACGTCTCCAAGGAGGCCCTTAGCATGAATATTCATCAACCTCTTGTAAGTGAGAGTTGCTGGAGGTGAAACCCACTGAGGAGCTTTCTTTTCCTTAGTCCTCATGGGACGTGCCTCCTCATACTCCACCTCAACATAGTCTTAGTCCACGACCAAGACCTCATTAGACTCTGAGACGGGCATTATGGCCACGATATATTCTCCAAATTGGAGAACCTAGGGACTCTCTTCCTCTTCTCATTCACCATCAAGAGAAGTAGCTGCATAGACTTCGCTCTAGTCCTCTACTTCTTGGACTTTTTTTTCATCAATGAGCATCTCAACATCCTCCCTAGGATGTTTAGCATGTTCCACACTAGGGGTGAGCAATGGTCGGTTTGGTCGGTTTTTTACACAAAAAAAATCCAAAATTCGGTTTTCAGTTTTTATGGTTCTAATCCGAAAATCGACCGACTATTATAAAAAAATAAAAACAAACTGACCGTTTTAATCCACGGTTTGGTCGGTTTAAACTGATCAAACTGAACTTCATTTTTTTAAAAAAAAAAAAATAAGTTTTTAAATTTTTTATAAATATTTGAAAACTAAAAAAATAAAGTATTGTATCAAATATCATATAATTTAAAAATAAAACTTTCTTAGTTAAATAAATAATGTAAAATAAACTTTTTTAAATTTGTTCAAATTATTTGTACTACTAATATGATAATGAGTTATATTAAAAAAACTAGTATTATTTTATGAATGTGTGTATATAATACGTAAATGCATCAAATTATAATAAAATAAAATAATGAATAATTGAGACTTTAAATAAAAAAGATATAAGTATAATTAGTTTAATAAAATTGTATATTAAATATGTACAAAAATAATATATATTATATATAATATATATGTTCGGTCGGTTCTCGGTTTAATCGGTCGGTTTGCCATTGACACTAAAACCGACCATGTTAAGGCGGTTTTAACCAAAGGCGATTTTTTCGGTTTTCGGTTTTTTTGGTGTCGATTTTTTTGGTGTTCGGACGGTCGGTTTACTCGGTTTGGTCGGTTTCTTGGATTTTTTGCTCACCCCTATTCCACACTAGCCATTTCAAAGAGTGGGGAAAGGTGTGGATCCTCAATCGTGGTCCTCTTATAAGTTTACTTAGTTTTTTCCATCACTCTATGATTGAATGGGGGATTCTATTTGATGGTATGCTTCGCAACGTTAGCTCTAATCTCTGCTAGTTTGAAGTTTTTCTTAGAAGGATCTGCACGACCCTCAGTAAGCCTATCTGAAACTTCCACCTAGACCCTATACATCCACGAAGTGGGCAGGTAATGCCTCCAGCCTTTGTTTAATTCATAGATGAATCTTCCATACCCCTCTCCACTGATATGGCTGAGGTAATGGTGGTGTTGCACCACGAGCTCTGAGGACTCCGATGAGTCACTTGTAACCTTCCACACATCAAAGCTTAAGGTCGATGAAATCTTACTCAGCAAGGATGAAGATTCATGGAGTATAGGGTGGTTTTTGTAAAGCAGATTAAGCATATAGTTATCTATCTAGTGCTTACCTCTCCAAAAATAGCCTGAGTTCATCTATAAAAGAAGGAAAGAGAGGTAAGAGTCAGACAGAGAAGTATGATTCCTGCAAGGAAAAAACATGTCTGATGCTTCGACCAGACAAATTTAAAAGCAAAAAAGGTAGGACATTTCATTCCAAGAAAAAAAATTTGAAATCAAAGGTTTAAGAGGCAAAGGAAGAACCTAGAAAGTGCTCAGAAACTCCGAATAATCATTTTCAAGCAATTTTAGCACAAATAATTGGGAATCGATTGGAAATTGAGAATCGTAAGTTGTGCACATTCATTTAGACTAGAAATTGAAAGCCCTAATTTCCATAATCTGTACTGTCGAAGAACAGTTCCATACACCCCAAATTATCACAGAAGCAAATTAAAAAATAAAGTAAATAATTTAAAAAAATGGAAAGGAGAAAGAAAACTTACTCACTTTTTGTAGATTCTTGAAGAATGCATTTAGATGGTTTCGGTAGATTGGGATTCTTGCAACAACTCTTCGAAGCTTTGAGAGAAAAAAAGAAATTTGGCTCTGATATTCTGAGAGTTAAAATGACTAAAGAGTGTCAAACAGGCTTAAACCCTTTTTTATAGGTGCTTAGATGGGTAATTCAGTAATTCAAAATTTAAATTTTGGATTTCCCCCTAAAAATGATAGTTAATACTCATTGAAGAGTACAAACATTAGGCACGCAGTACCTATAACTTTCATTCCATGTCTCGAAGTCTAATTTTCAAGGCAGGAAATTAAAATGCCCAAGATATTGAAGATACAGTCGTATCTTCACATCCTTCAATCATATCACATCGAATTAAGACAGAGTATGAAGACTAAACATGTGCCACCTATCCAACCAACTCATCGATCGAGTAATTCTGCATGCGAGCAGATGGTTCCCACACAAACTTGGGAGAAAATATTATCCCAAATTCCACATAGGGTGATGTGGCATGTAGTAAGGTGACACGTGGAGAATATTTCAAGGTCTGGACGGGAAATTTTCCATCATTGATCTGACCAAAGAATTCTATACTCAAAAATGATAAGTTTATGCCTTCGGTAGGAATCATTCGAACAGAACCCGTATGTGATTGTCCGCACAAATTCTCATTATTCAGTGATGTAGAATCCTGCGAACAAGATAATACAGCTGAACAAGATCTTCAATGATATTTTCCATAAATATATTCTCATTTAATAATTCAATCAAATCCCTATTTTTGTGGGATTGACACACACCAACAGAGATTATAGAAAACTAGCTTAATTTTAATTCCTAAATTTTTTGAGAAACTTAGTTGATGTATTTTTTTCCTATAAATAAATAGGCTAATTAGGATTTTTTTTCCTTTGAACTTTGACCCCCTGAACTTTTCTGGCCGTTAAAAATTCCCCTTGAACTATTGTGATTGTTGGATTTAAAAACTTTTGTCTGATTTCATTCTATTTTACTAATTCGGTGATTGTTCATGTACTAAATTATGCTTCTCGGATTTTGATATCTATCAAATCATGCCCCTAGAACTTTGGCATGTGTCAAATCATGTCCCTGAACTTTCATCCATGTTAGACTTTTCTTACTAAAATTAGACAAAAGTCCTTAAATCCAACAATCTCAATAGTTTAGGGAGAATTTTTAACGGTCTTCAAAGTTCAAGGGGCATGATTTGGTACATGTTAAAGTTCGAGGAGCAAAAATTTTAATTAGCCTAAATAAATAGTGGAGACATTCCATAGTTAGGGATCAAAAATCATATGTTCTTGAAAGCTTTTACGCTACCAAATAATTGTAAACTTTTCTTAAGGATTGTTGAGAAATTTATTTGGCCAACTCCTTGTAATTTTAATAAGTTTTTGAAGTAATAATAAAAGAAAAATAGGCTATTACCATAGTCAATGGGCTAAATTTCTATAAATTTTAGTGTTCTTATTTACTTAATTATGTTTGATTATTATTTATAATTTTATCACTTTAAAGATTAAGCATCTTTAGCTAAAAATTAGGTCATAGTCAATAGTCAATTAGAATATACCTTCAACTCTGTCTTTTTTTTTTTTTTTTTTTTTTTTTTTAAGTTTTCCTATCTTATCTCAATTATCATATCAAAGTAATGACATAATAAAAGGGTACCTTATGAAAATCAAGATACACATTAAAATGGATAGCCAAATCAATTAGACACAGCACCTAATAATAATGTACATAATTTTTTGTTGTTGTAGTAGTGCTTCTCATAATTAATACATAAAAGCATTCATTAAATAACTCTTATCTTTCTTTTATTTTTCTTAGAAAAGAATAGCACTCTTATCTTTAACTTATCATCTTCATAAAAATGGTCAGTAAACAAAATTTAAAGGAGGACACTTCAATTAAGCTGGAGACACATTCAATGATGTTCAAGCTTAGTAGTTGGACATGGTGATTACTTACCAACACCTTAATCCACAATCCCTCAATCCCACAAACCATTTTCTACACACAAAAAAAAAAAAAAAAAAAAAAACCTTCCAAAACTGAAAAATGAGATTAAAAACAAAAATAGTTGTCTCATTTTATTACGAACTAATCTAAACCATTGATTAGATGATCAGTGATATTTCAAAATCAAAATTCAAGAACCTATCGTGCTCCAGACATAATTTCTTCTTTAACCTTTCTAATAAAATCTTCACATTTCTTGTTAAACTCATCTGAAAATCCATATTCTTCTTCTTCTTCTTCTTCTTCAATCTTATTCAACTCTTCTTCTTCTCCTTCTTCAATCGTGTTTAATTCCTCATCTTCTTTTACAATAGTGCTTACCTCCGTCGTTGTAAGCTGTTGATTCTGAATTTCCTCTGTTTCTACGACCGCTGGTTTCCTTGAATCAAAGAAAACTTTGGGTTGTACTGGTGTGAGTTTTTTTACATTAATCACGCTCGACGAAACGACGTCGTCCGAAGATTTAGTAGTAGTAGTAATAGTAGTACTATTCCCGATGAGACCAGAGTTCTTGACGATTATGACCAAGATTCCATTAAATATAAGGAAAACGTAGGTTTTATCCAAAGGAGGGGAGCTTGTGAAGGAAGAGGATGAGGACTGTTTGGTAAATGTGGAAAAGTTAATATGTGTGAAGGAATTTACAAGGAAAGGAATGAAGAGAGAGGAGTAAGAGAACATGAAAGATATGGCTGACAATGAAAATAACAATTTCATGGCTTTCTTGGAACTATTGTTTGAGTAGTTTTCCTTCCCACTATCCATTGTTTGAACTTGATTTTTGACTAATAAGAAAGAACTATGGTATTTTCTCAGGAAGGAATATCGATGGAGATGTGAGAAGGAGATGAGTTTGGAAAGCTTATAAAGGTTGAAGCTTACACTGAATTTACGATGTTGACCCTGCGGTTACAGAATCAGGGATTAGTTTTAGGGGTAGTTTAGGAAGAGAAGACTCAAGTCAACTGGTTCGTTTCATAGACATTTCTTGTGTCTGTCTACGAACCGGTCTTCAAACGACTTTTATTATGTGAAAATGAAGAAAAATGTACCTTTTCTTTTTTTTTTTTACAAAAAAAAAAAAAACAAGAAAATAACTATATATTCATGATTTGAGCTGTATCTTTCTCTAACCCCACGAACACTGCAACAAAAGTTGATATTTTTTAATGCTATAAATTAATAAATCAAATATTTTTTACTGTATAAACGTTAATAGTAGGATTTAATGAGTTCATTCAATTTGTTTTCTTGCAGGTCACCTTTTCTAAAATTGAAATATGATGCACCCTTTCCTATACGGTAAATTATTATGGTGTGTAATTGTGTATTCTTTATTATTGGGTGTTTGACAGAGGTAGTAGCTGGCTCAACCAATAATTTCCTTTTGGTATGGTAAAATGAAGAATAATTGAGGATGGCTGATCTTAATGATTTGGCTTTTAGGATAGGCATGGTGCATATATGTAATTACTGAAATGAAATCATTATATTTTAGGCTATCTTTCTCTATAATTAAGCTATTAAAACTCATTATTTTAGCAAATATTAAACTGATCACTATTATTTGGTTCTTGCTCTTTGCTTTTAAATATGTTAATTTTTTCCAGCAATATTAGAAATCAGAAGTTGTCACACATTCATTCAATGCTAAACATTTAGTATATCTTAATTAATTTTTATATAATTGATCTTAGAGACTGCATGTAAATTAATCTATGTGTAATACGTTAGTTAATAATGATTTGTTTTATTATAACTAACTAACAAATACTACTTATGAATGTGAGCCAAAATATTTAAATTTTATATAAATTATTATATTTTAATGATTAAGACTTAAGATTCATTAAGAAAATTGCAGTTCATTTCTTAAAGGTTTGCTTATTATTGATCTCAACTATATTGCCTATCAGCATTAATACCTTAGCGGTGTTCTGGTATATATTTGTACTACTCATCTGAAAATCTCTTCAATTTTTTTTTTCTTTATCTTTAGCGTGAAAGGGGTATTAAAAAAAATAGAATGACATAAGTAATAATAATCTTATCTTGAACACAACCTATTTGAAAACAACACAAAATTGGAAACCTATACAAATATTGAAATTTAAAATAATTTTGACAAAAATACTGTCACACTGGAAATTTTTTAAAAAATAGTGTATTTTTATAAAACAACTGGAGAACAACTGTAAAAACATAACACAGTACACAGTATAAAACTTACACAGTATTTTTGAAAAAAAATTCTGCCCCACAGTAAAAAATTAAAAAAATTAAAAAATTCTAGTATATAGTGTAAATAATCCAAAATTAAAATAATAAATCAAACACTTTAATAAAAATCATAAAATACAACATAGTATTTAGAAAGTAAGATAGAAAAGTAGTATTAAAAAGAAAAAAAATTAGAATAGTGTAAATATTTCAAAAAAAAAATATATTTCTTAAAACTTTTTATATTTTTTATTTTTTGAAATAAGAATTTAAATTTTGAAAATTATGTAAGCAAAAACAAATTACTTTAATAATTTAAAATAATTTTTTTAATCATGGTCTATTTTATACCACTTTGAGCATACAAATTTAAGGCTAATTGCAGCAAAATATCTAATATTTAAAGATTGTTTAAATATTTTTTTTTTTTGTGGTAAAAATACCCAAAGTATTAAAATATTATTACTCGGAGTAATACCTTTAAAATTATTTATCGAGATTTTCGAAAATCAATTAAATAGAGCTTAAGAAAGATATAAAGCGATAAATAATAGACAAGTAATTTTTACGTAGTTCGGACATTAATAATCCCTAGTCCACGAGTCTGTTGTATTAGCCTTGTTGGCGAGTGTTTAAATATTCCAAGTGTTTACACTATAAATATTAACTTTGTATTCCTATCGTTTCTCTTGGAGAAGAAGAAATCTCATAGGAATTTTAGAAGAGGTTGCGTAAGTATCTTTACACATGAAAATAAGGGTATTTATAAGCACGTGTGTGGGTGAGGGCATACCCTTCACCTAACTAGGGTTTCGTATTCAACACGTTACAATGGCTAATGATGACAACATGACGATCCGACCGTTGGTTGGTAGGGAGCCTTCTCATCGTGTGGTGTATGGTTACCGCAACCTAATTTGTGGGACTAAGGACACCTGTTGCCCAAAAAGCTCACCTTGCAAAGTTGGTGTCTAGACATGTCGTTGGATAAAAAAGAGCTACATAAGCACATACGCACATTATCAAGGTCTGACGCAGGGGACAAGATCTGATTTGGTGTTAGAAGATATGCAACTGTCGCCTTGAGCTCCGAATAAGACACACCCAAATTTGTTCCAGGAGCATCTGGCTATAGACTTCTCGGATCAGATTAACCTACTACCATCCTTGAACACTTATAGCTTCTAATCCTTCCCAATAGCAAATTATTAATGAGCATCACGGAGTCCTTTCTGTCCTCGCTGACAGGGAGAGCCTCCGGGTAACTTCTGGTAGATAGCATCTTCCATGATGTTGAAAGGCAGAAGGTACATACTAACCATGCATGATCTGATGTGACTGTTGGGTTTTATGCCCTAAATAAAACTCATTTCAATATAATCAGATTTACTTATTAATATAGATCAGAAATAACATTTAATGTTGCATGGTTCACATGATTTATTTCATGATTATATGTACATAATGTATAAATTCATCTGAAACCCTTTTCACATACTTGATCCTGTTTATTGTGTCGTCAACACTTTGGAAAGTAAACATGACTATGTGAATAAATTTTCCTAGATTTATCAGACACGGGATTTTACTGATATGATAATCTACAACAGAGTTTACTTGCATTTGGAGAAATGCTATGTTCTTTCCAGAGCATTGGTTAAAGTAAAGCTCAGGTTGGATGCATGGAGTATGCATCGGAAGGGACCAATATTGAACTTTGACTTAGATTTATTAAACTTACCGTAATATCTATTCAAGTCAATATCGCCTAGTTGATCTTAGATCAAATGATCTTAATCCTGCTATGATTAGGCTCAATCTCAAGAGGCTATTCGTGTTCTTCAATTTGTTAGTTAAGCCTACTTTTGGGTCAGGGTGATACGTACATTTTGGGAACACGGTAGTGCAATTGAGTGGGAGCGCTAACATAAACATGGAATCTATAGCTTCTATCTGGCGAATAGTAAGTAAAGGATGATCTCCTTCGAGCTTGACCAAACGAAAATAAATGGTGGAGTACTCATTTCACATAAGCTGAAATATCATTTATACGGGGTTAAGTGTTTTAAGGATAAAATACATTGTAGGGTGTAACGGTAATCTAATCCCGTTACAGTGTAGATCATTCATATAGAGGATCATTGATCATATTAGGATTATAACAATGGATAACTAATGATGTGTCTATATGGTGGAACATATAGAGCATTCTATATACTGAGCGTACAATTCTAAGTTCTATGCGTGGATTCAACGAAGAATTAATAAGTCAGTGAATTTAGGTTATACATTCTTGATCTGCTTATTGGAAGCTCGGTTATATAGACCCATGGTTCCCCCACTAGTTGAGATAATATTGCTTGTAAGACTCATATAATTGGTTTTGATTAATCAATTATAATTCTCAAATTAGACTATGTCTATTTGTGATTTTTTCACTAAGTACGGGCGAAATTGTAAAGAAAGAGTTTTAGGAGCATATTTGTTAATTATGATACTTTGTATGGTTCAATTAATAAATATGATAAATGACAATATTATTTAATAATTATTTATAGTTATTAAATAATTAGAATTGGCATTTAAATGGTTGAATTTGAAAATTGGCGTTTTTGAGAAAATAGAAATAAAATTTGTGAAAACTGCAAAATCCAAGTAAGGCCCATTACACTACATGGCCGACCACTTGGGATGGTTTTTCAAACTGATATTTTCATTATTTTAATGCCAAATAATTCAAACCTAACCCTAGTGCAATGCTATAAATAGAT
This sequence comes from Cannabis sativa, assembly GCF_029168945.1. NCBI lineage: Eukaryota > Viridiplantae > Streptophyta > Magnoliopsida > Rosales > Cannabaceae > Cannabis > Cannabis sativa. The sequence continues at coordinate 33,085,709 of NC_083608.1, read as the reverse complement.
AGTGAAGGCTTCAGGAAAATTACACACTTCTCATTCAGAAAAACCTGAGCCTTCTCTCTCTATACCTGGCCGCCCACTCTCTCTCTCTCTTCTTCCTTAAGATTTCAAAATACTTAGTGATTAGAGTAGTGCCCACACACAGCAAGTGATACCTCAATCATAGTGAGGAAGATCGTGAAGAAAGACTTTCGGTAAGAAGGAGTTTCAGCACTAAAGAAGGAGAGAAAGAGATCTAGGTTCAGATATTGATAATGCTCTGCTACAGAAAGGAATCAAGGGCTAGATATCTGAACGGAAGGAGACATTTAATTCCGCTGCACCCAATGTAAGGTTTACTAAACTTTATATGTGTTTATTTCATCGTTTTAGAAAGTTCATATTTAGGGTATTAATCAACATACTTGTGAGTAGATCTAAGATCCTGGTAAAATAATTTCCAACAGTGACATCCTTCCGTGACTGTCATGTACCGGGCATTCAGGAATATGGATAACATTTATCCCTTGTTAATCTATTTTTAGTATATTATTTATGTCATTTTTAGGGTTAATTATCTTTTTTATTATCACTTTTTAGAATAGAATTACGCTTATTTTCTTTAATTTCAGGTTTCAATACTTGGAATGTATAAATTAGTCAAATTTCAAAAAATAATAATCTATATAATAGAGAAAATTTGAAAGAAAATAAAGCTAAAATTTCAAGCTTAAATTAGACTATATTCTAATTAGATTTTAGAGAAAGTTAAAACATAAAAGTTCTAGATCTCTCTTTTATCTTTCCAAAACATCTTAAATCGTCTAATTTCGAGTAATATTAAAAGAGTTATTACCAAAAATTTATCAGTAAGCTTGCTACCCACATTTAGTGGTGTTATGCCTAGGCATAAGAATCTAGTGTCGCGGCCCGCCCCCTTAAAATTTGAAAAGATGATATTTTTCAAATCTTTTTATCATTTTTTGGCTATAAAAAGAGGTGGACTTTCATATTTTTCAGCAAGCATTCTGAGAGTACAAAAATTAGAGAGTTGAAGCAACCACGAAGGCTTTTTCGACAGAGTTTTCAATATTCTCTTCTTCTCTATTTTCTTCATTTATTCTTAATTGAAATGTGTGAAGTTGTTACAATGAACAAGAGTAGCTAAATAGTTTATTAGGGTATTGATGGATATTGTTTGACATCAATTTATGGTTTTAATGTGATTTAATTTTTTCTCAATTTTTTATGTATTATATTCTATTCGTACTTAATTACTTTTAATTACCTCATCACCAATTAAATATTTATGATTTTGATGCGAGATCTAAAAAGTGAGTGTCAATTATGTTATAGTTGAATAGGAATAAATTTGATATAGTACGAGACCTATGTGGTTTGGATAGCTTATAGGGTTTCCGTATTTGATGTCTTTTACATGTTTAATTTATCACGAAAGTAAAAAATTTGCATATAATTGAGATTTATAGATCCGAGAAGACTATAAATTATTTGAGTAAACCTGATATTGCATAGAATTTAGTAATAGGAGTTCAATTATGCTAGACCATAATATATAGATACAATTGAAATCAATAACCTAGTTCTAATCATTATTAATTTACACATTAATTTACTTACTTTCTGTTTTTATTATTTTTCTAGTTTTAATTTTCTCTTAAATTCAAAATAACCAAATAGATAAATTAAAAGTTTAATTTTAAAGTACTTAACTACAATTTTTGTGGGATCGACCTCACTCTTTGTGAGTCTATAACTTGTTAATAATACGTATACTTGCGTGTTGAAAATATCACAACAAGTTTTTAGTACCGTTTTCTGGGGATTGTTAGTTAATATTTGTAAAAAAAAATTAAATTTTGTTCTAATTTGGTTTTTGTTTTCAATTTTCGTACTAATTCTGTTTGTTATAAAATTTTCTCTTTTCTCAAGAACAACTAGTTTATTCGACGTTAAGGACCAACCGCCAGATTGCCTAATGATCCTGAAATAGAGAAGACTTGTAGACAAAATAGAAGAAGGAAGAGATTGGGAAGAGTTGTGGAAATGGTTGAGCAAGAAGTAGAGATGGCCAATAACAACAATAATGGAGGTGTCGTAGATGACCAAGCTAATGGTCTTAATCCACCAGACCGTAACTTAAGAGATTATGTTCTATCCAACTTGACAGGAGCCATATCATGTATAAGGCCACCTGCCGTTGAAGCCAACAATTTCGTGATCAAGTCGGTCATACTGCAGATGGTTCAATCCACAGTCTAGTTTGGGGGACTGCCAACAGAAGACCTAAACATGCATCTTCCTAACTTTGAGGAGTTGTGTCAAACATTTAAAATGAATGGAGTTAGTGATGACGCCATCAGATTGAGGTGGTTCCCATTCTCATTAAGGGATCGAGCCAAGAATTGGTTGGTATCTTTGCCACTAAATTCTATTAATACTTGGGAAAAATTGGCCCTGAAATTTCTCTCAAAGTTCTTTCCTTCTGCTAAGGTAGCCAGACTGAGATCAGAGATTAACAATTTCATGTAACATGACAATGAGTCTCTATATGAAGCCTAGGAGAGATACAAGGACCTAATCAAAAAGTGTCTTCATCATGGGTTGGATGCAAGTTCATAACTTCTACAATGGATTAACCAGCACCATCCGTACCCTTATTGATGTTGCATCTGGTGGAGCTTTCATGACAAAGAGTGTGAATGAGGCATATGATTTGCTAGATAAGATGGCCATGAATAATCAACAGTGGCCATTTGAAAAAAGCCAATCCAAGAAGGTATATAGTATGTATGAAGTAGATGTCACCACAAAGCTTACAACCCAAGTAGAATTAATAAAGATGATGACAACTCAAGTCAAGCCAACCCAGTGATCTGTAAACTATGTGGTGGGCCTCACCCTTATGATAATTCCCAAGTTGATGTTAATAACCTACCAATAGAGCAAGCACAAGCCATTGGAATTCCTATAATTGGTGACTGTCCTTCTGTTGATGGAGTCCATCGGTACATTCAAGTGCAACCATCTGGCCAAACTTAACTTCAGCAAGGGTTCTTTGAACCAAGAAATAGGCCATTTTTTCAATGGAATCCTGAACAACCTACTTAACAACCTGCCTAACAACAGAATAATAGTAGAGTGTCTAACATTCAAGCAGATCCATTACTCCAATTCATGATGGAGACTAGAGCAATTCCATTAAAACCATAGAGAATCAAGTGGAGCAGTTAACTGCTCAAATGGCCAACCGTACTCAAGGTAACTTGCCTAGTACTACAAAGATTAACCTAAAAGAACAGTGTCAAGCAATTTCCTTGAGGATTGAAATTAATATGAGAGGCCAAGGGCTGAGCAACAAGTGGTTGGATAGAAGTCAGATGATAAAGACAAGGATCAACATGCACCAACACCAACATAAGAAGAAAAGAAGACTACTAAAGGTCTGCAAGCAAAAGAAGCAACACAGCTTATAAGCATTGAGCACCATATAAACATTCCCTATCCTCAAATACACTGCAAGAATAAGCTGGACAAACAGTTTTTGAAATTCTTTGAAATAATTAAGAAGCTTCATATCAACATTCCATTCGAGAAAGCCTTGGATTAAATGCCAACTGACTTGAAGTTCATGAATGATATTTTAGCTAAGAAAAGGAAGTTGGAGGAATATGAGATGGTGGCACTTGCTGAGGAGTGTAGTGCAATCCTACAAAAGAAATTACCACCCAAGTTTAAAGATCTTGGTAGTTTCAATATTCCATGCTTGATAGGGGGTTCGATGGAAACAAAAGCTCTATGTGAGCAACTATCAACTTGATGCCCATGTCTATTTTTAAAGACTAAGATTGTGTTAGAAAAAATAGAGAGATTACAATGGAAGAATAAAAATAAGATGAATAAAAGACTAAGACAATTACAACTCCAAACAAAATATTACAAGGACAATATATTAAATAAAGAGTTACAATCCCAAAGCACAAAATACAAATAAAAGAAAAGAGTTACAACTCAAAACTCAAAGATACAAGTAAATATAAACTATATAAAAGCATATATAAATAATAGTGTATATATATGATATAGAATATATATATAATAGAGTATATATATATGATATAGGATATATATAATAGAGTATATATATATATGATATAGAATATATATATATAATAGATGATATATAGTAGAGATATAAAGAGTGTATATATAGTATGTATATAAAATATATATAATACTATATAATCAATATATAAATATATGATATATAGGAGAGTTTAGAGGAGGACAAGAAAACAATATAAAACTTGAGAATAGAACAAAATAAGAAAGAAGAACAAACACCCAAAGTGGAGATGGGGATCACCAAAAGCTTGAACAAAGTTTCTACACCTTTGTCCAAGAAGATTATTTCCCCCTCTATGAAACACTTAGGGCTTTGTGGAAATACTTCTAGGAATTATCAAGCCTTAGAACTCTCTAGCTTTGTGTTTGAAAGATAGAAGAGAAGAGTGTGTCCCAAAGGATGAACCAAGACCTCTATTTATAGTGTTTAGGATCACAAACTTTGAAATTCAAACATCACACACCCAATGGCTGTTACCATTTCTTAATGGGGTGTAAATGGGATTAAATGGGTGATTTGGAGGTTATGGGAGTTGTTCAAAGCCATCCCAATAGCAAAAAACGTTCTAGTATTAATGCTGAAAAAAATAGTAACTAGTTACTAGTTACTAAATTTTTCAGCTTTTGCAAATAACACTCCAACATATTCCAAACCATTCCCACTTTATTTTATATCACTTATACACATTATAAATGATAAAATTCAATCCCCAACAACTATATTTGAATTATAGTTTTTGAATTTCAAAATTAAGTTGTGTAACCACTCTTTACACACTTAATTAGTGATCATGTGGAAGTTACAAAATATTAACTCCACCTCTTATATGTTACAACTATATGTAACTCCCAATCACATAATATTGTGATTATTACATGCACATAATTCTCAATTATATTATATGTAATAATATATATAACATATCACAATTTTAATCTTAAACATTATATTATATAATAAATAATATAACATTCCCCCACTAGATTAAAATTTGTGATACCTCATTGTAACACTTTATTTAATCAATCAAATATCTCACATATCCCCCACTTTGATTGAATAAATCAACACTCTCTATAGAGTCCTTGCTTAAGTGCATAAAGTTAAGTGTTTTTCAACTTGAACTTAACCATAGTGTAATCATCACAAATTTTATTGAAAATTTGGTTGACAAAGCATTGAACCAACTTTTCTTTATAATAAAACGGTAATGACACACACACCTTTGCTAGGTTCACCCAAGACCTCATGTCTCGCTTTGCACTGTTAATGGCCTTGTGCACATTCCATTCATTGACCTTGTTGAGAAAATATACTCCCTATTTCTCATTTAGGGCGGCACCACCCTCAGGTCAATATAGGTAGAATTCTTACAGTATTTGTTACCAAAATACTTGTTTTCCAAACTGAATTCTATTAAAGACTTTTAAAAGTCTAACCCTCAAATTGGTAACTCACTAAGTACTTCACAACTTTATAGGATGGGACATATAGTACTTATCACATTTGTTCACACATTGATTTGTTCTTACCTATTGAACCTAACACTAGTAAAGTTACTAGTATTAAGATAGGTTACCCTCAATTGTTAACCGGTTTAGGGAGTTTTAGTCCCATCCCTTTAGAAGTCTTTTCCACTAAATCTCTAGTTAGTGGCTTCGTAAACGGATCCGCCAAGTTTTCACTTGATCTCACATAGGATATTGAGATGACTCCTCTTTGAATCAACTCACTTACATATCCATGTCTTAGACTAATATGTCTAGACTTCCCATTATATACTCCACTATATGCTCTAGCCAATGTTGCTTGGCTATCACAATGTATCGATATTGTAGATACATCCTCTTTAATAATTGGAATCTCAATTAAGAGATCTCTTAACCATTCGGCCTCTTTCCCAGTGGCAGCTAGAGCTATAAACTCCGCTTCCATTGTGGAATGAGAAATGCAAGTTTGTTTCTTGGACCCCCAAGAAACCGCCCCTCCACCTAGGGTAAATACCCAACCAGTTGTGGACAAATTATCCCCAAGGTTGGCTATCCAACTTGCATCAGTATATCCTTCTAAAATTGAAGGAAATTTGGAGTAGTGAAGGCATAGGTTTTTGGTTTTCTTTAGATAACCCAAAACTCTCCCTATTGCCTTCCAATGATCCACACTTGGATTACTAGTAAACCTACTAAGTTTACTCACCGCAAATGATATATCGGGCCTTGTACATTGGGAAGCGTACATAAAGCTCCCTATAGCACTTGCATACTCCAATTGAGCCACTGCTCTACCACTATTTTTAACTAGTGGTTTACTATGATCGAATGGTGTGTTGGCCTCTTTAACCTTTATATGGCTAAACTTATTCAACACTTTCTCAATATAGTGTGCTTGCCCTAAAGCAAAACCCCCACTATGCCTTGTAACTTTGATACCCAAAATAGTATCGACTTCTCCAAGGTCTTTCATTTTAAAGGTTGAAGAAAGAAACCTCTTAGTTTCTTCTATTCCTTTCATGTTATCACTAAGGATTAACATGTCATCCACATATAGGCAAACAATTATCACATAATTTTTACAAGTTTTTGAATACAAACACTTGTCTCCATTATTATGCCTAAAGCCATTTGAAAGAATAACATTGTCAAACTTGACATGCCATTGTTTCGGAGCTTGCTTTAATCCATATAAGGATTTCTTCAACTTACACACTTTATGTTCATTGTTTGGTAGGACAAACCCCTCGGGTTGTTCCATATAGACCTCCTCATCAAGGTCACCATTTAGGAATGCCGTTTTTACATCCATTTGATGAACATACAAGTTGTGTAATGAAGCCAATGCAAACAACACCCTTATGGTAGTTGTTCTAGCAACAGGAGCATAAGTATCAAAATAATCAATACCCTCCTTTTGCCTAAAACCTTTAGCTACTAACCTAGCTTTAAAGGTTTGTATAGAGCCATCAGTGTGATATTTCTTTCTAAATATCCACTTACACCCAATTGCTTTGCATCCTTGCGGAAGATCCACAACTTCATAGGTGTCATTGGAGAGAATTGAGTCCATCTCATCATCAACTGCTTCTCTCCAAAATGCACTATCTCTAGATTGCATGGCTTCTAGAAAAGTCTTAGGATCATCCTCAATAAGAAGTATTAAAGGAATTTTCCTTATTACTTCTTCTCTAGTTCCTTCTACCACATAGAAAGAAATTAATTGAGAATCTATTTCATCCTTATTTAGACTTTTCTCTTTTCTCACCCTTTGACCTCTCCTAGGTTCAATGGGTTGTTCTACAACTTTAGTAGAATTCTCCTCTTGAGATCCTTTTTTAGAAGTAGAAGCTTGAGAATTATTTTTATATAAAATATTCTCACCTAGAGGTGTAGAATTTTGAGAGTTGTCCTCATACAACTTATTCTCAAAAAATTCTACTTCTCTTGATTCAATTACAACATTGGATTCCACATCCAATAGCCTATATGCCTTACTATTGTTGGCATAACCAACAAATGCACATTTTATGGCCACTTGAACCCAACTTGGTTCTATTTGGTTCGGTCTTCTTACAATAAGCAAGACACCCCCACACCTTGAAGTAACCAATATTTGGTTTTCTTCCTCTCCATAACTCATATGGAGACATGTCATTTTTCTTCATAGGTATTCTATTAAGAATATGACATGCGGTTAAAAGTGCCTCCCCCCATAAGTTGTTGTTCAACTTGGAGTACACTATCATAGAATTGACCATTTCAAGAAATGTTCTATTCTTCCTTTCAGCTACACCATTTTGTTGTGGTGTATGTGGTGCCGAACTCTCATGAATTATACCATTTTCCTCACAAAAATGAGTAAATTCATTAGAGAAGTATTCACCTCCTCTATCACTTCTCAACACTTTTATTTTCATGTTAAGTTGATTTTCAACCTCCGCTTTGAAAATCTTAAAAGCACCAAAGGCCTCATCTTTTTGCTTTAACAAATATACATAAGTATATCTACTATAATCATCAATAAAAGTAATAAAATACCTTTTACCACCTCTAGTTAGAATACCATTTAATTCACATAAATCACTATGAATTAAATCTAACAATTTTGAATTTCTCACAACATTTGGAAAAGGTTTTTTAATCATCTTTGCTTTTACACAAGTTTCACATTTACCATAATTCCTTATATCACAATCAATCATGCCACATTTTTTAACTCTTTTCATAGTAGAAAAACCAATATGAGCTAATCTAAGATGCCACAAAAATAAAGAATCATGCTCAATCATATAAGTGGAACTAGAAGCTTTATTATTGCTAACATTAAAGGTTACATCATTGGTGCACAATTTCACCATTCCCTCACAAGAGTAACCCTTGCCCAAAAATACATTAGACTTGGTAAGTATGAGCTTACCGGATTCATAAACGGCCTTAATGCCGGGCTTTCCAAGTAAGTCACCACTAATCAAGTTTCTATTCATGTCGGGCACATAAAGCACATTCACCAATGTGACTTTCTTACCGGAGGTGAAAAACACATCAATGGTACCTTTGCCTAGTACCTTTGATTTGACCTCATTGCCCATTTGGATCTCATGGTTACCCTTTGACTCTTCAAAGGTCTTGAACAATGATTTGTCATATGTGACATGAACGGTGGCACATGTATCATACCACCATCCCTTCACTTTCCCTTGCACGGAATTCACCTCACTAAGAGTAGCAATGATATCCTCCTCGATAGCATTTACTTTGGGTCCCTTAAAGTCTTTTCTATGCTTACAATCCTTAGCATAGTGTCCAAGTTTGCCACACACAAAACATGGACCTTTTCCACCTTTGAATTGGTTTGGTTTAGACTTTGGACCTAAGTTATTACCCTTTTTGGTATTTCCCTTGTTCTTATTAGGAACTTTGGAAGTTGCATTTGCTTTGGAAGTCTCTTCATTAGACCCCTCCACAAGCTTATCCCTACATATCGATTCCTCCTCGATTCGAATATGTTTTTGGATTTCTTCCAAAGAGTAATCCTCATTTTTATGAAGGATTCTCTTCCTATAATTCTTCCAAGATGGTGGCAATTTCGCCACTATTGCACCAACTTGGAATGCCTCGGGAAGTTCAATTTTGAGCACTTTTAATTTATTAACAATAACTTGCAACTCATGAATTTGAGGTAAAAGAGGTTTACCATCAAGAAATTTTAAATCAAAATATTGAGAAATTAAAAATTTCTTGGTACCTTCCTCCTCGGCCTTGAATTTCTTTTCAAGGTGATCCCAAATTTCTTTGGCATCCTTAGTGTCGGTGTATAGGTCATAAAGCCTATCCGAGAGTGAGTTGAGGATGTGTCCTCTACATAGAAGATTGTCATCTTCTCTCTTCTTCCTTTGTGCCTTGACCTCATCGGTATCCTTGTCGGTAGGTGCGGGTAAGGGCTCCAAGGTGGACTCAAGAATATAGGCAATCTTGAGTGTGGTTAGGAGGAACCTCACCTTGTCTTGCCACCTAGTGAAATTGGTGCCATCAAAGCGGTCCAATCTCACCAAGTCTTGGTTCATCATCTTGATAGTTTCTCCTTCCATTGAAAACAAAAAATAATCTTCTTGATTGTTAGAAAAAATAGAGAGATTACAATGGAAGAATAAAAATAAGATGAATAAAAGACTAAGACAATTACAACTCCAAACAAAATATTACAAGGACAATATATTAAATAAAGAGTTACAATCCCAAAGCACAAAATACAAATAAAAGAAAAGAGTTACAACTCAAAACTCAAAGATACAAGTAAATATAAACTATATAAAAGCATATATAAATAATAGTGTATATATATGATATAGAATATATATATAATAGAGTATATATATATGATATAGGATATATATAATAGAGTATATATATATATGATATAGAATATATATATATAATAGATGATATATAGTAGAGATATAAAGAGTGTATATATAGTATGTATATAAAATATATATAATACTATATAATCAATATATAAATATATGATATATAGGAGAGTTTAGAGGAGGACAAGAAAACAATATAAAACTTGAGAATAGAACAAAATAAGAAAGAAGAACAAACACCCAAAGTGGAGATGGGGATCACCAAAAGCTTGAACAAAGTTTCTACACCTTTGTCCAAGAAGATTATTTCCCCCTCTATGAAACACTTAGGGCTTTGTGGAAATACTTCTAGGAATTATCAAGCCTTAGAACTCTCTAGCTTTGTGTTTGAAAGATAGAAGAGAAGAGTGTGTCCCAAAGGATGAACCAAGACCTCTATTTATAGTGTTTAGGATCACAAACTTTGAAATTCAAACATCACACACCCAATGGCTGTTACCATTTCTTAATGGGGTGTAAATGGGATTAAATGGGTGATTTGGAGGTTATGGGAGTTGTTCAAAGCCATCCCAATAGCAAAAAACGTTCTAGTATTAATGCTGAAAAAAATAGTAACTAGTTACTAGTTACTAAATTTTTCAGCTTTTGCAAATAACACTCCAACATATTCCAAACCATTCCCACTTTATTTTATATCACTTATACACATTATAAATGATAAAATTCAATCCCCAACAACTATATTTGAATTATAGTTTTTGAATTTCAAAATTAAGTTGTGTAACCACTCTTTACACACTTAATTAGTGATCATGTGGAAGTTACAAAATATTAACTCCACCTCTTATATGTTACAACTATATGTAACTCCCAATCACATAATATTGTGATTATTACATGCACATAATTCTCAATTATATTATATGTAATAATATATATAACATATCACAATTTTAATCTTAAACATTATATTATATAATAAATAATATAACAGATTGGGAGAAGCCAAGCCTACAACAGTGACATTACAAATGGCAGACCGTCCTTTGACTCATTCTCGGGCTATAATTGAAGATGTCTTGGTGAAGGTTGGTAAGTTTATCTTTCCTGCTGATTTTTAATACTTGACATGGATGAAGATGAAAACATTCCCATCATTTTGGGAAGACCATTCTTGGCTACGGGAAGAGCTCTAATCGATGTACAAAAAGGGGAATTAAAGTTGTAGGTTTAAGATGAAGAGATGAGTTTTAATGTATTTGCTCTAATTGACATTCCTACCTGCTGTAAGGTTGAATTAGTGAAAGACTGTTAAGAAGTAACCGACGAGAAGAAGAAAGGGAAGTGTTAGGATATTTTTAGCCTATTATTTATGTCATTTTTAGAGTTAATATTCTTCTTTATTGTCATTTTATAGAATAGAATTGTCCTGTTTTTTTTCTTTAATTTCAGTTTTCGACACTTGAATGCATAAATTGGTCAAATGTCACAAAAAGATGATCTATAAAATAGAGAAAAGTGTGTAAGAATATAAAGTTAAAACTATAAGCCTAAATTAGACTATGTTCTGATCAAATTTTAAAGAAAGTCGAAACATAAAAGTTCTAGATCTCTCTTTCAGCTTTCCAGGACATCTTGAATCGTCCAATTACGAGAAATATCCAGAGAGTTTTGGCCAAAATACTATCAGTCATCGCATTAAGAAATTTCTAGAAAAAAAAAAAAGATAAAAAGATATTGAAAAAAAAGATAGAGTTGCGATTTTTATCTTGTTTAAGTTTAAATTTTGAATCTTTTTAGTGTCTTTTAGTTATCTTTGTTAGCCTATATAAACACATTATTATTAGTATGTTTAGTACGTTTTCAAAGCTAAAAAAAACTCAGAAACTCTTAATTAGCAAGCAATTCAAGAGTACGAAATTGGAGAGCAAAATCAATCGCGAAGGCTTTTTTAACGGGATTTTCAACATTCTTTTCTTCTCTATTTTCTTTTTCTATTCTGAATTAATACGTTTGAATTTGCTACGATGAATATGAGTAGCTAAGCAATTTATTAGGGGTTAGATGGATATAGTTTGACATTAATTTATGGATTTAATGTGATTTAATTTTCTCCCAATTTCTATGTATTTCATTTCATTCGTACTTAATTACTTTTAATTTCCTGATCACCAATTGAATATTTATGATTTCGATGCGAAATCTGAGAAGTGAGTATCAATTATGCTATAGCTAAATGAAAACAAATTTCGATATAGGACGAGAGTACCTATATAGTTTGGATAGCTTATACAGTTTCGGTGTATAATGCCTTTTACATGTTTAATTTATTACGAGAGTAGAAAATTTACATTAATTGAGATTTATATATTTGAAAAGACTATAAATTACTTGAGTAAACCTGTTATTGCATAGAATTTGGTAAGGAATTGAATCATGTTAGACCATAATAGATAGATACAATTAAAATCATATCCCTAATTTCACATCTATTGTTAAACCTCTTTTTTATTTATTTTTGTTTGGTTTATTTAGTTTCAAAATTTATCTATTCGATTGCCAAATAGAAAAAAGATTTCAATAGATTGGTACTAGGCTAGAGTCCTCGTGGGAACGATCTCACTTACCCGAGTATTACTTGTTAAAACGATACGTATACTTACGTGTTAAAATACCACAATAAGTTTTTGGTATCGTTTCCAGGGACTATTTTAGTTAATATTAATATAGTTGAATTTTATTCTAATCTTATTTCTTTTTATTTAATTTTATTAATATTTTACTGATGTGTTTAACCTGCAAGGTAAATCTAGATGCTATAACTTGTGGATTTTGTCCAACAACATATTGAGTCATTCTATTCTGCTTGAGGGAGATTTAAAGAGCTCAGAGAGAGATGTTATTCCAATTTCTCAAGTGGGTGCTTTACTTGGTTCTTTTATAACAGACTTGATGATGAAACAAGAAGCTGGGTTGATTATGGACAAAGGTAACTGGAGAACCTTTGTTAAGGAGAGCCCATGATGTAATAAATCTATTGAATGATATGGGAAATTTTGATTACGACTGACACTGGGATCAATCACTTCAGGGTTGGAATCACCAATACCCTCCTTATTGCCAAAACTCATCCCAACTAACTGAAGAATAAGAGAATATACGATCACTTCCAGGAGAGATTAATCGCTTGACGGGCATGGTAAGATTTTTATGTGATAATTTAATGGCTCATGATTCAAAATGTAAAAACTCCAATAATGAAAGTTATGAGAGTTGTTTGAATGATGAAGAAGTGTTATTAGTTGAATACATGGAAGAGAATGAGCCTACAAATGAAGATCAAGATCCTTTGAAGTGGTATTAACTCAAAATTTGGCTAAATCGAATTCTTACTTGACAAATAATGATAGTCGTGTAGTGAATGAAATCATGAAAGAGAATGAATTCATTCATGATCATGAAATCATTGAAGATGAAATCACAAGCAAGGTTATGGATAGCCAATTGGAGAGTGAGCAACAAAAAGAAGGGTTGTTAGATGAAAGTGTAGATAATGTGACATTGGAAGATGGGGAAGTACATGGCATCATTGATTCGAATTCACTAATGATATTGACTTATACACCACCAATGGATTCATATTTTCCATCAACACCATCCCCACCATATTATACCCTCTACGAGCTACGAAAGGCTTCTCCCCAAGCTCATCATCCAAAGTCTTGTGTTGTTGGCGCTCTTTTTGGTTCAAACTCATCGCTTGCCAAGCTTGAAGGCAATTACAACAACAACTTTTAAGTTGTCTTGCATGACGCTTATTATGGGCGCCAATCGCTTGTTGATGTGTCATGGTTATCAGGTAAGTCTTTCTCTCCTTGGGTTTTATGTCACATTGGGAATAATGTGAACTTTGAGTTTGGGGGGAGGGACTTAGTTTTAAATTTCGTTGTTTGTCTAATTGTTTAGTTATTTAGTTTAATTTTTTTGTGTTTTTGTGTTGTTTGACTCAATTTTTCTAAATGTGAGTCAATTTAAAAGTAGGTGGATAGCATAGTTTGGAAATTCATTTATTTTTCAAAAAAATTGTGTGCTTGATGACATTACATTCTTGACTAATTTCAATTTTGTGATTTAAAAGAACATGGAATCATACTAAGTAAATTTATAGCAATTGAATTGGTTTATGTATGCTAATAGTGAAATGTGGAAAGTTGTTTGAAAAATTCTAGAACTTGCTTGCTTGCTATTTGAGGCGAAATAATAAATTATGCATGACTAGGAAAGTGATTTAGGCATTCTTTTGATCGATTGTGCCTTTCAAGTCATCCCTGTGATTTTATCCTAGTTACCCTTTTTCAGCCTTAACTTCATTTCTTTGTTTCTACACATATTTAGCCTAAATAAGGTAAACAGATGAATATCTAAAATTTGACCCTACACTACACTACACTTGATATGGATACACTACACTTGATATGCATACAAGATAATAGATTGATTGAAATGCACTTCTAGTTTTATGTTAGTGCAAGTAGGAGTTTGTTGGGATTTTATGCCCTAAATAAAATCCATTTAAATATTATCTTATTTGCTATCAATAGAAGATTATGAGTCATTTAAATTTACATGTTATTTTCGTGATTATAGTTTAATATATAGTTTCTGATAAATCTAGAACATAAAGTAATGCACAATTATAGTGATGTCATCACAGTAGAAAGTAATTGCGATTATATGCTTCAAAGTATAGTCCCATGATTTATTAGTGCATTAGATTTACACTGACGTGATAATCAGCGATAAAGTTTACTTACACCTTGGATAAGTGGTATGTCCTTTCTAGGGTATTGGTAAAGTATACTAGTATCGGATGTATGGAGTATACATCAGACTGGACCAATATTAAACTTGAATAAGATATAATAAACCTACCGTAATATCTGTAATATCTTTCTAAGTTAATATCACTTAGTTGATCTTAGATAGATAGATCTTACTCCTAAGATGGTTCGGCTCAAGCTTAACTGTATTATTTATGTAACACTCTACTAGTTTATGCGTGTTTTCGTAATTTTAACTTAATTGTGCAACTCGTTGCTAATCAACGAGATTATTGAAAATCGTGAATAATTAAAAATCTATTTAAATACTTATAAATACTAAAATTAATAACATATATATAATCGGGATCCCGTGTACAAAACATTTACAACTGTTTCAGGTATTTGATATAAAAGTTATCACCTAGCGACTATACAAAATATGACCAGCTATCCCAAAGATCGTACCTTCTAGGAGTAACCGCCCCGACATATACAATCTTCATCTGCTCGCTCTCACGGCTGCTCAACTTTAACCTTGCCCTTACCTACACATGCAAACAATATCTGTGAATCGTCAGACTCAGTAAGAAAAGCATAATCAATATCATAAATATGGCCAGGATTATAATCAGGTGCCCATGCACCCAACCATAACCCTATCCCCGTGTCCAACACGGTACTGGGTCTAGAACGTTCGTACGACAATACTATCAATCATAATAGCAGCCTATACTCGGTACTCTAGTCATACTCTAGCTATGACGATGTCATAGTGTCGATCAGTATCTGAGCCAAACATACATCTATCAGTATCCAATATAACTTCACGTATACTGATACCGCTATCGATGTAATCTAACATGCTTAATAAACATGTATGCTAAACAAGTAAACACATATGCATATCATTATACAAATCTTACCTCACTTCCAAATTCAAGTGTTTCGGCCAACTTGAGTGAAACTGCTGCTCGACGATTTACAGGCCCCTAAATCACATTATCCGTAAAACTGATGAATGACACGCTAAATCGCTTTTTAGGGACTTAAAATTGAAACTAAAAGTTTCCCTATTGATGGATAACATGGCAATACCCTAAATATCGCAAAAATAGGAAAAACTAGAGTTCCCTAAACTGTCTTAACCGGAAGTCTAGTTCTGTGGGGTTCCTGGGAACCAACCAGAATTTTGGTTCCTACAGGTCCCACTGAACCGGTCGACCTGTTCAGTGCAGGAAACACCAAAAATCTCCTAAATACCTCAATTCGACCCCAAACTTCACAAGAACTTCTAGAACACCCATTAATACCATAATAAAGTGAAACCAAGCAACAAATCACAATAATTAACTCAGAAACTAAAAACACCATTAAAGAGCAAAGCTTGAGTTCTTAAACTCAAACTTTGCTCAAACACCATAACAGTCCACAAATTCAACTCAAATCAACCTAAATAACTTCAATTTAACTTCAGAATACAAAACCAAACACTATCTAGTATGACAAAATCCTAATTGCAAAAACATGCATAAGAACTTAACTTGAACTTCAAAAAAAAAAAAACAAGGAGGAAGGTGCTAGGAATTTTACCTTGAATTGGATACACAAAAAACTTGCTAAAATCCTCAGAATCAAGCTGATGAAACCCTAATTTCTGCTAGTTTCAAGAGAGCTCGAGAGAAAGAGAGAGAAGGAAAGAGAAAGTGTTGAATTTTTGGTATTTTTCTAATTTTGGTTGAATGCAAAAATCTAGTGTATATCTAACTTAATTGAATTAGAAAATCAGATTATAAAACATAAATAAACTCACTGAAGAACAAAATCGAAATGGCCAAAAAGACCATTTTGCCCTTACCTAAACCAAAAGGCAACCTTACTACCTAGGGGTAATTTGGTCATTTACAAAATCTCGAATATTCTTGACATTTCCAATGTCTATCTAACTCACTCCGCTATTACTAAAATATTAAATCATAAGAAAATACGATTCTATTGGCCAAACGTCGCGTTCTAATGTTGTCGAGCCTAAAATATGAAAAACATAAAATTTCATATGTAACATAAATAGCACACCTAGAATTTAAATATATCTCCATATTTATAAATCATAAATAGAAATCTAATTCCGTAATTAATCCCTAATTATCTGCTACTTTATCATATTAAAATTAAGCGGTCTTTGACTTATTCGTTAAAGCTGACCAATTAGATTGGCCCAATACTTACATCTTGGGAACTGTTGGATATATTTTACCGGGATCTAGATTTACTAACAAGTATGTTTCATTAACATCCTAATATGAATCTAAAACAATGAAATAAACACATATAAAGTTTAGGAAACCTTACATTGGGTGCAGCGAAATATAATGACTCCTTCCGTTCAGATCTCTAGCCCTTGATTCCTTTCTATAGCAGAGCATCACCAAGATCTGAAGTTGGATCTCTTTCTCTCCTTCTTGTTGGTTGATTTTCCACAGTCTTACACACTATGATTGAGATACCACTTGATGTGTGTGGGCACTCACTCATTCACTCAAGGATTTCGAAATTTATAGAAGAAAAGAAGAGAGAAGTGGTTCGGCCTATAGAGAAAAGAATAGGAGGCTCAACTTTCATCTGACAAAGTTCAAGTGTGAATGAGAGCCATCACTATCTATTTATAGGTAACCACCTAGGTTTAAGTTAGAATTATTTGGCATTAAAATAATGAAAAAATAAATGATAAAACCCTATAAGTGTGGTCGGCCATGGGCCTTGGATAATGGGCCTCACTTATGCAATTTTGCTGTTTTATCATTTCTGCATCTCATTTTCTCAAAAATGCCAATTTTCAAATTCAACCATTTAAATGCCAATTCTAATTATTTAACAACTAAAATTAATTATTAAATAATATTGTCATTTAATATATTTATTAATTAGACATATAAAGTCTCTTAATTAATAAATAAACCTAGAATCTCTTTTCTTTACAATTTCGCCCTTGCTTAGTGAAAATTCATAAACTAGACATAGTCTAACTTTAGAATTATAATTGATTAATCAAAATCAATTAACTGAGTCTTACAAGCAGTATGGTCTCAACTAGTATGGGGACCATGGGTCTATATATCTGAGCTTCCAATAAGCAGATCAAGAATTTATATCTTAAATTCACTGACTTATTAATTTTTTCGTTGAATCCACGCATAGAACTTAGAATTGCACTCTCAGTATATAGAACGCTCTATATGTTCCACGATATAGATACGTCATTAGTTATCAATTGTTATAATCCTAATTTGATCAATGATCCTCTAATAGATGATCTACATTGAATAGGCACTAAGTTACCGTTACACCTTCAATATATTTTATCCTTAAAACACTTAGCTCCGTATAAAGGATATTTCAGCGAAGTGAAATGAGATCTCCACCATTTATCTCTGTTTAGCCAAGCTCGAAGGATATCATCGTTTCACTTCTAAATTCATATAGAAGTTATAGATTCCATATTTATGTTACGCTCCCACTCAAGTATACTATCATGTACCCAAAATGTACGTATCACCCTGACCCAAAAGTAGGCTTAACTAACAAATCAAAGAACATGTATAATACTCTTGAGATCGAACCTAAACATATCAGGATTAAGATCATTTGATCTAGGATCAACAGGTGATATTGAATTGAATAGATATATCTAATCAAAGTTCAATATCGGTCCCTTCCGATGTATACTCCATACATCCGATGCTGGTAAACTTTGCCAATGCCCTGAAAGGACATAACACTTATTCAAGGTGTAAGAATACCTATCGCTGATTATCATGTCAGTCTAAATCCAGTGGACTGACAAATCAGGGAATAAACTTTCGAACATATAATTAAGATTATATTCCACTGTGTTGACAACACTATAATCATTAACAAATTGATATGTTCTGGACTTAAATAGAATTCATACATTCTGTAAATAATCATGAAATAAATCATGTGAACCATTCAACATTAAATGTTATTTCTGATCTTTATTAATAAGTAAATCTGATTATATTGAAATGAGTTTTATTTAGGGCATAAAACCTAACAGGAACATGATGGTACAATTGAGCGGTAGTGCTAATCATAGATACGGAATCTATAGCTTCTATAATGACATAGAAGTGAAATGATAATTTCCTTCAAGCTTAGCTTAACAGAGATAAATGATTGAGATCTCATTTCAGTAAAAATATTTGTTTACTGAAATATTATTATAGGAAGCTAAGTATTTTAAGGATAAAATACATTGAAGGGTAGAACAGTAAATTTAACCCTACTCGAAGTAACTAATCTTTAGAGGATCTTTAATTATTTAGATTATAACAATGGATAATTAATAGCGTCTCTATATTTGGAACAAATTGAGTATTCTATGTAATTAGGAGTTCAATTCTGAATCTATAGTGGAGTTAAAAAAAATTAATAAGTTAGGGAATTTACTCAGTAAATTTTAGTTCTACTTATTGGAAGCTTCATTATATAGGCTCATGGTCCCCATACTAGTTAAGATAATATAAGCTTGTACACTGAGTTAATTAGGTTTAATTAAGTAATTAGAATTCTAAATTGGAATATGTCTTATTTATGAATTTTCACTAAGTATGGGCTTAATTGAGAAAAAAGAAGTTTTAGGGTTTATTTATTAATTAAGAGACTTTGTAAGGTCTAATTAATAAATAAGTTAAATGATAATTTTATTTGATAATGAATAATAATTATTAAATAAATACATTTAACATTTATAATTAAAATTAAAATATGGCATTTGTAAAAGAAATAAATAAGTTGTTAAATAAATAGTAAAATAGAAACTAGTGGGGCCCATTACATGGCCAACCACTTAAGGGAGTTTTTAGCCATTATTTTATCTTTTTTAATTCCATATAATTTAATCCTAACCCTAGAAGGAATCCTATAAATAGATAATGATAGGCTTATAACTTGAAAACCAGTCATTAGTCTATTCTGTCGAATAATTGAAAATAAAGAGCCTCTCTCTATTTCGAATTCTCTCTCTCTCTCTCTCTCTCTCTCTCTCTCTCTCTCTCTCTCTCTCTCTCTCTCTCTCTCTCTCTCTCTCTCTCTCTCTCTCTCTCTCTCTCTCTCTCTCTCTCTCCTCTCTTCATAATTTTGAAGTCCTTATAGTGAAGAGTACATTTCCCACTCATATCAAGTCAGTACTCAATCATAGTATGGAAGATTGTGAAGAATTCCATCAATAGAGAAGATCCAGGTTTAGATCTTGGCAATACTCTACGATAGAATGGAACAAGGGTTAGAGATCTAAACGGAAGGATCCATAATATTTCGCCGCCACAAATGTAAGGTTTCTATAACTTTATATGTGTTTAATTTATTGTTTTAGGAAATTTACGTTTAGGATGTGAGATTATAGAATATAATCAAACATACATGTTAGTAAATCTAGATCCTGGTAAAATAACTTCCAATAATAGGGTGGCCTAGAGTCATTATACATGTGAAGAGAATTCCATGGTGGAGATTGATTTCCTGCATTGTTCGAACTGCTTCGAGCAGAATTGCGGTTGGTCCTATCAGCTACGTGTGGTGGACCTCTAGGTCTACAATTTCGAGTCTGAGTCCTTTTTTATGCTCACTTGTAGCTTGTTCCCCTAGCAGGTGACTGCTCCATATCAGGCAGAGGACCCACTCGTAGTTCCCTTCCTTATAGAGAATCCCAGCGCTTCTTGCTTGTTGAGTAGTGGCACGACTACCAGGAGTGGTAGTGTGGCTTTGCATATTCATAAATGATTGCTTGCTTACACTTATGAATTTCTTTCAGAATAAATTTCTTAGTAGAGAAATCAAAATGTAGTTGGGAAACTCGAGTTGTGGTTCTCAATGAAAGCACCAAAATATGACGTTAAAAAATAGCCAACACCAGCTTGTTAGATTGGTAAGATGAAACAAGAAATGAGTTGAGTAAATAGAGAGACACAAAATTTATAGTAGTTCACTCCCTATCTTGCGATAGTAATGGAGCTACGTCTACTTTGACTTTTTATTTATTAAGAGAATTGACAAAGTGTGAAAACTCTAATTTTTAGAAAGAAAAACTAAAGAGAGATGCTCTGACCTTATGGATACATTTCTGAATGTAAAAAATGAACTAAATGAACTCTCCTTTATAGGGAAGGAGGTCATATTAAAATAATAATTAAATATGAAACAAATATGAATAAATAAATTTAAGCCATTTTTGACTGTTGATGATGACCTAATGGTGAAATTAACTCTGAAGGTCAGCCGTCAATTTCCAGATCTTGATTTGCGTCCAAGGGACCCACTTTGGGAAAGTTGTAGTAGAAATAGCTTTGAAATGTAAGTTAAATTGCATCAATCAGATCAATATTAAGTGAGTTATGAACGTTTTACTAAAGGCTGCTCTTATACCAGCACCCAAATTGATAACACAGCTCCACATCCAATGCCCAAGTTGACATATGACGTCAACCTGGACATTGGGTGAGTGGGAAAACATGTTGGGGATGTATTTTTTTGATACCTAAGTGATATTTTGACATCACTTAGTCAATTTATTTGTTTTGATGAACTTTTTCACCAGTTCTTAGAAATGTTGCTGTTTTGCGGAATTGGGAGACACAAAACTACTCGATTTGTGACTTAGTCACTTTACCAAAAAAGTGAAAATATGAAGTTTTAAATTTGAATTTTTTTAGTTCATAGCTCTCGTTTATTATGAAAAACTTGATGAACGCTCAAGCCAAAATTAGAATTGGATTAGCAGAACTCAATGCACCAGGTCACATGTTAACTTGGGCGTTGTGTGCTCTTTCTAGAGCTTCCAAGAAGTCATTTTGATACTTTCAAGGTTCTCAAAATCGAGGACGACGTCTCTTACCCCATTTTTAACCATGCTGAATAGAATGCTTAGAGTAGAATTTGCATTTAGATGATCAAAACCAGCGCACCAAGTTAATTGTCAACTTGGGTGTTGGGCTCAACTTTCATGCCACCTAGATTCTCGTTTTCTTACTGAGTTCACTTGTATCTTCTTTATTTCTGATGAAAGAAAATATGCCTAGAACACTTTTTTGAAAATATGATTGAAAACAAGCCATGTTTACAAAATGTCAACCAGGGCGCTAGGCCCACCACCAGGTGTTAACCTAGACGGTGAGTCCAATTTTAGGCCACCAGATGGTTTTGTTTGATTCCTAAAAACACTTGTATCTTAATATTTGACAAAAACAAAGAATATTCCTGGAATACTTCTCTAAAAAACTCTTTGGAAACGACCCAGGTTGACAACATGTCAACCTAGGCACTAGGCCAGCACCAAGTGTCAACCTAGGTGTTGAGACCCTTTTCTGGCCTCCAAGTTGGTCTGTTTCTTCCCCCAAAAGAACTTTTTTCTTCATTTTTGATGAATACAAAGAAATTTCTCAGGATAGTTCTTCAGTTTGATGCTTGGAAGTGCCCCAGGTTGACAAAATGTCAACCATGCGTTAGGTGCCTAGGGCACCTAGTGCTCCGGGTGCTAAAAAATAAAAGTACTTTTAATCTGATTCTGATGCCTAAAAAATGTTTGTGACATATCTAATTCATGTTTTAGTACAAATTTTAATCCATTTACACTAAGACGGTCCTAAAAATTGAAACCCTAGTTAGAATGTCAACCTTGGCGCTAGGTGAAATCCTAGGCGCACAGGTTGACTCTCGAGGTGGAATTTCGTGTATTTTTAGTTTTTGGGCCTTGGACTTGGATTTTTCATGTCTTCATTACTCTGAATACTAAAGGATGGTAGCTTGGAAACAATTTGGCAAGATCCAATTACCCATGTCGGAGCCTCGAAGTCAACCTAGGTCCAGGGCTAGGGACCCTTTCCTAAGGTGATTGCTATGACTCGAGTTCCTTCACTTCGTGAATATTTTCCTTCTTGCCACGTGTCAAATATTGATGTCCACGCCATTAGGATTACTTTTGATGTAAACAATATATAATTTTTTTAACATTATAAAATAAAGATAAATAATTATTTATTTAAATTTTAAATTTAAATAAATTACTGAATAGCTGAATTCAAATTATCTTTAATTAAATAATCATTTAATTAATAAACATCTTATACTATAAAATATTTAATTAATTAAATGATTAATTTATTTTAAATTATATATTTAATAAAATAGTCAACGTTTATATATCACCTACATGTGGCTATATTTTAATGCCCAAAAATTGATTTTTTTTTTGTTAAATAAAATTTATTATTTATTTTGAAATAAATAATAATTAATTAATTCTCACTAATATCTTGTTTAATTCTAATTAAATAAATATTATTTTCTATTAAAATAATATATTTCTATATCATAATATTGTTGGAAATTATTTTACCAGGATCTTAGATCTACTCACAAGTATGTTGATTAACACCCTAAATATGAACTTTCTAAAACGATGAAATAAACACATATAAAGTTTAGGAAACCTTACATTGGGTGCAGTGGAATAATATGACTCCTTCCGTTCAGATATCTAGCCCTTGATTCCTTTCTGTAGCAGAGCATTATTAATATCTGAACCAGGATCTCTTTCTCTGAATCTTTGATGCTGAAACTCCTTCTTGCTGAAAGTCTTTCTTCACGATCTTCCTCACTATGATTGAGGTATCACTTGCTGTGTGTGGGCACTACTCTTACACTAAGAATTTCGAAATCTCAATGAGGAAGAGAGAGAGAGAGTGGGTTCGGCCAAAGATAGGGAGAGAGAAGGCTCAGTTTTTTCTGAATGAAAAAGTAGAAAATTTAAGTGTGATTTCCTGAAGCCTTCACTATCTATTTATAGCATTCCACTAGGGTTAGGTTTGAATTATTTGGCATTAAAATAATGAAAATATCAGTTTAAAAATTCAAACCAAGTGGCCGGCCATGTACAGTAATGGGCCTTACTTGGATTTTGCAGTTTTCTCAATTCTGCATCTGATTTTCTCAAAAATGCCAATTTTCAAATTCAACCATTTAAATGCCAATTCTAACTATTTAATAACTATAAATAATTATTAAATAATATTGTCATTTATCATATTTATTAATTGAACCATACAAAGTATCATAATTAACAAATACGCCCCTAAAACTCTTTCTTTACAATTTCGCCCTTACTTAGTGAAAAATTCACAAATAGACATGGTCTAATTTGAGAATTATAATTGATTAATCAAAACCAATTACATGAGTCTTACAAGCAATATTATCTCAACTAGTGCGGGGACCATGGGTCTATATAACCGAACTTCCAATAAGTAGATCAAGAATTTATTACTAAAATTCACTAACTTATTAATTCTTCGTTGAATCCACGCATAGAACTTAGAATTGCACTCTCAGTTATATAGAATGCTCTATAAGTTCCACCATATAGATGCATCATTAATTATCCATTGTTATAATCCTAATTTGATCAATGATCCTCTATATGAATGATCTACACTGTAAAGGGATTAGATTACCGTTACACCCTACAATGTATTTAATCCTTAAAACACTTAACCCCGTATAAATGATATTTCAGCTTATGTGAAATGAGTACTCCACCATTTATTTTCGTTTGGTCAAGCTCGAAGGAGATCATCCTTTACTTACTATTCGCCAGATAGAAGCTATAGATTCCATGTTTATGATAGCGCTCCCACTCAATTGCACTACCCTGTTCCCAAAATGTACGTATCACCCTGACCTAAAAGTAGGCTTAACTAACAAATCAAAGAACACGAATAGCCTCTCGAGATTGAGCCTAATCATATCAGGATTAAGATCATTTGATCTAGGATCAACTAGGCGATATTGACTTGAATAGATATTACGGTAAGTTTAATAAATCTAAGTCAAAGTTTAATATCGGTCCCTTCCGATGCATACTCCATGCATCCAACCTGAGCTTTACTTTAACCAATGCTCTGGAAAGAACATAGCAGTTCTCCAAATGCAAGTAAACTCTGTTGTAGATTATCATATCAGTAAAACCCTCTGTCTGATAAATCTAGGAAACTTTATTCACATAGTCATGTTTACTTTCCAATGTGTTGACGGCACAATAAATAGGATCAAGTATGTGAAAAGGGTTTCACATGAATTCATACATTATGTACATATAATCATGAAATAAATCATGTGAACCATGCAACATTAAATGTTATTTCTGATCTATATTAATAAGTAAATCTGATTATATTGAAATGAGTTTTATTTAGGGCATAAAACCCAACAAATATTATTTAAGAAATAATATTATATTTACCTAATAGTTTTAAGTGAATAAAACTAAATAGTTGAATTAATTTAATTATTTAATTCGTAATTAAACGATTTAAGTGAATAAAATAATTTAATTCGTAATTAGATTTACAAAATAATCATTTATAAAAAATTATTATTTTTCCTCAAGAATATTTTTCTAAAAAAATTAATTTTTTATCAAAATAATTATCCTTAAATTAAATCTTTCCCTGTATAGTGTGGTATAGAGGTGATCTGGGGACCATCGACCTATATTTCGAAACTCCAATGAACTCTAAATTACTATTGAACTCGACAATAAATAATTTAATTTATTAATTCTATTATTACTCTACTATAAATATAGAATTTCACTCTTTGACTATATATAATCATATTTAACGTATTCTTTCAAATAGTCCATTGATATAAACAATATTAGTAGTTCATACTCCAATATTTTAGTTAATAATTAGAGCCTGTCAAAATTAATGCTTTACCCATCTTATTATCTCTTGCATTCCTTAAGTACCATTAATTCAATGTATATAGTTAATCTATAATTTCAATCATAAATTTAGGCCCAAATGTAATCACTCCAAAATTAACACTTTAGGAGAATTAATATTCAATCCTTTCGGAAAGGTTGGATTCAACATATTGTATAACATGTTTCTAACCATTCATGTTATTAAGTTCTCAAAACAGAAGTTGTGACGTGAATCAAAGAACTTAATGAACACAAACAGGAGTTCATGAACACTTAGGATTTAGAATTATCTACTAATAATCATTATTGTGATACGAAGAACTCTTTAATGATAAATAATCAAATTATACAAATTATATTTATTAAATATTTATCCACATATGTGATTTGAATCAAAATTACATGTCACTAAAGTAGTGCTTAGTAAATCATATTTGGTAATTCTATATTAAAGAATATTTTAATACACTATTGACTATTTTTATTCATATAGTATGATCTTAATTCTCTTGTACTTCCTTACAAGATTATAACTTTTCTATATGAATGTGAATTTTTTTTATATTTACTAATTATATTTCTATAATTAATATATTCATTTATAATACAATTGTATTTTATATATTCTTTAATATATTATACATTAAATACATACTTTTAGGACATAAATTGTGACACATAATTGTAAAAGTTGAGTCAAATATAATACTGATTTATTTTTAAGCCAAAATTAGCATAATTTTAGGGTTATTAGCGACGAAACTCCCCTATGTATTAAGTTTATACACGTAACCCTTAATCCACTTCTATTTATAAATTCGAGGCGTCAGTTAAATCCAGCCGTCAAATGCTAACTAGATTGCCACTATGTACACATGTGATTGCCACAAAAAAAATACCATGAGGTTAAGTGTATAAAAATTAATGAGTTTTCTGTGACTAAACCCTCTCAACTATTATTCTATTTACACTTAACCCTCCAAGTTTAAATTTTGGTGGTAAAACCCTCAAAACTACTGAACAGTTAGTAAATTTAAGGTGCAATCTAATTTTCACAGTTAACTGCCAACTTGGATTGCGTATATGTATACTCTTGTACACAGGGGCAGAGCCAGAACTAAATAGTTGGGGGAGGCAATATCGGACAACACAATATACAACAAAGTTAAATTTCGGTGACTAAAATATCTTTTAAGGATGCATGTCAATTGTGGAAAATATTATCATTTTTAAATTTTATAAATAATAATACAATATTTTAAAAAATAATCAAATTAAAAATAAAATACGAGTGATACTTTAAAATTTGATGGAGTTTAATTTAATATTATCAAAATTAATAATAATATGGATATGTAGTTTCTTAAAGAAAAAAAAAACCTCATATTGATTTTAAGAATAATATACTTAATTAATTTTATTAATATTAATTAAATAATTTACTAAATGTATTTTTAAATTAAAACAAGTTATATTAAGTATGGAAAAATAATAATATACTTGTTATATTATTATATATAATTGTGAGACTTAAATTCATATATAATAAAACTATATATATATATATTATCAAAAATGGTGTATCTATATCTTTTTATATACTTTTATATATGATTATAGGATTATTTTATAATAGGTCCTTTAGCTTTTTTCACATAGCATAGGATAATAAATTAGACCAATCACAAACTAAAGAACAGAAATTGTACTAAAATTATGGTGGAGTGTTTGTATGTTATTTATATATTTAATACTAATCAATTAAATATTTTATACTATTTAGCACTTGTTTTCATAGAGGGAAATCAATATCCAAAAATTCATACCATTTCAATAAAAAGTTGATGAAGAAATTCATCAAGAATCTCATAATAAATTTATATAAATCTTTGATCATATACACTAAAATCTACTCAATTAAAATGCACCCTACCTCCATATTGCCATTAGATATAAAAGCAATAGCCGAAAAAGTTTCCCTATGAGTTATCTATGATCTAAATTATACTACAATCTTGCCTTATATATCTGGATTATCTATGATGGGGCTGTGGGCAGCTTGTTTTTACCCTATTGTATAAGGAAATTTTTTAACCAATTATGAAGTAGTGACTTTCAGTTTCACTGTAATACAATAAACTCTATTGTAGGAAATTAGTTTATTTATTTTATCATTTTAATGAATATTTATTTTGTTTTTCTTTTGAAGTTCAATTTTAAAAAATAAGTTATTAGAGCAGAGAAGATTTTTTTTAAAAAAAAAATTCTTAAATGTGCGCCTTTTGTACAATAATTTTTTTTTTCATATTTTGCTTATAAATTTAAACATTTAAATCTAAAAAAGCATGTTGTTAATTTTTGAAAATAAAAAGGGGATTATTTTATAAACACCCAAAAATAACAAAAGATTTATATTTTTACAGATCTATAATTATTTTCATATTTTTACAGATTCTAATTTTCTTTTTTAAAATACAGAGTGTTGTTGTGTTCATCTAATCCAATCCGCACTATTTTGCTTACGGATTTCATATTTTGGATCTAATCCAATTCGCATAGTAGCTCAAATTCAATCTAATTCAATCAGTAAAAATATAGATTGAATCAGTTATTTTGGATTAGTTACTTTTCAATATTAAATTATTTAATATTTATAAAAAAAAATATTTTTTTTCACATAACTATATTGCTATTTTATGTGTCTAACAACAAATTAAAATAAATAAAATAAAAAATAACAAATAACAAATTCAAAGGAAAAAAAATTATATATAAAAATATTTAATTTTATTTTAAATTGTATGTAGAAATATATATATAAGAATGGAATATACATTTAATCTATTAAGTTTTGAAATATATGTGTATTATATGTATTAGATTTTTTAATTACAATTTTTTTTATATTAAAATTTTAATTGTATAAAAAAATTAAACTATTTTCTTAAAAAATAATAATAATTTAAATAAAAAAAATAATATTTTTATTATAAATTATTAATATTATTTTATTTTTTAAAATGAATATATCATTAAATATTATTATAATGTATAAAGTTTTAATTGTATACAAGCAGTCTTATCGTAAGAGTATACATCTTATGTCATAATAACCACACGATCTAAAATGAATGGTTGAAAAAAGTACCCTACCGGTAAGAAATTTTTGCTAGATCATATCATAATCTTGTCCTGTGATTATATATAATTATGTCTTAGTACAAATTTTTTAAAAATTCAGGGGGCCCCATCTCCTGTTAGGGTGTATTTGGCTCTGTCACTGCTTGTACACATGATATATTTATAATGGTATGCCTAATATTATTATTTAAAAATTATAAAAAAAAAAATTTCAAAATTTATAATATTTTTTATTGTTATAATTTTATTTAATTTTAAAACAAATTTTGAAATAGTAATATTACGTGTACTAATATAAATATGTTACATGTACAAGAGTGTACATATAAGCAGTCTAAAGTGACAATTAACTCGATGACAATTTTAACAATTCAATAGTTTTGAAAGTTTTACTACCAAATTTTTAGGGGTAAGTTGAAAAATACCACTTTTATTAATCAATTAATCAAATTTACCTCTAATTTTATATTTAATTGAAACATACCTCTTTTTATATATATATTGTACCCAAAATACCCTGACATAATAGAGTCACATGGAGAGTATCTTGAAGTGATAGGGACAAAATTGGTATAATATTTAAAAAAAAAGGTAAAAAATGATAGACTAAGGGTAAAAATAAAAGAGGACAATATAAAAATAGTATAAGGTGTAATTTAGTGCAAATAAAACAATAATTGAGAAAATTTAGCCACTAAAAACTTAAAATTAATATATAAAAAAAGTTTTGCCACAAATCACCCCAAATTTTACACTATGTATTGTAGATAGTCTTACCTTTTTCATTGTAAGCTCTTTGCCAGTTTAAATGTTCATTTAAAAAGAAAAGAAAGAAAAAAAAAATACTATAAACTTGTCTCATGTTACAATTTTACCTCATTGCCGTCGCAATTACAAGTGTGAAAAATAATATACTGCAACAAATAAATTGGAAAAATTCTTGACCTCACAAAACAGATTTTTTTATCGTAAACTCATCTTTTCAAGTATTTCGATGAACTTTGTTCAAAAAAAAATATATATTACGAAGAACCGGTCAGAACTGGATATTAATAGAATGTTATTAGATACGATAATATTTCTTAAGATCAGTGCACATACATATTGTATAACTTAAATTATTCTGAAATATTAGTTTTTTTCTCTTTGCCCAACAGCAAATTTGCATGGCTACACAATTGAGTTCTTGTTCATCTACTTCGTCGTCTCCTTCGGCCTTCATCTTTTCCTCTTTGCTCAACAATGAGGCAACACTTTTTTGTAAATTCATCATATTCCCGAGAAAGAAGCATAACCCCTCGTGGGTTTGTCAGGTTGGATCAAGAAATCATGGAATGAAGCACTTTAAGCTGAAATCTTCAAATGGGCATCCACTAAATGCTGTTTCTTCGAATGATGGTTAGTCGTTCTCTGCTTTTTTTCTTCCTTTTCAATGTTATTTTTCATTATGATCTATCCACTTTACCATTTCTTTACCACTGATTTTGTCGTTTATCTTCTGCTAATGGTACATTTTAAGAGCAGAGAATTTGAGTTTTGTATATTACTTCAGGCTGTAAGCTTGGAATCTACAAGCAAATAGCATATTATTGGTTGTGCTATGTAATTATATTGAGCATTCTTTTATTTCCTTGCATATGAAGACCAGGGCTTGACATTTTTCTAACCTTGTAATAGACACTGTTCAACTTCAAATGCTTTACTTGCTGTATGGATGGAGAATGAACCATTACAAAAGTCAGAATTTTTTAAATAGAGAATCACACTTGAGATGTTGTAGTCTATATAAAAGGGTATGGCGATGGACATTATACACAAAGTTTCATATCCTGATCAATTGTACTTATGAAGTTCCCCATGTGATACTAATTAAGTTTTGGAAGCTTTGGTGTACTCATTTTTCAGTCCTCTCCTTTTAGATTTCGTTCTATTTGAGGTCTGCAATTTGCCATCTGTATAGTTTGTTGAGTGTTAATGAAGGTCCATATATTACCATTCCTCAATCTTATATTGGAATTTGGAATAGGTATAGCTGCAAACCCTATGACCAAAGATCAATCTGAGCCCGAAGAGAAAATATTTTCCTTTTCAGAACAGGAAAATGAAGACAGTACTATTAGCATAACTGTTGTTGGAGCTTCTGGAGACCTTGCCAAAAAGAAGATTTTTCCAGCACTTTTTGCTCTTTATTATGATGATTATCTACCCAAGGTTCAACTTCATGACTATTATCATCATATGCTGAATCTGTTTTTATTTTGCCCATTTGGAAATGGCTGACCATTTGAGCTTTTTATGATATTATTGGTCCTTGGCAGAACTTCATTGTGTTTGGTTATGCTCGAACTAAAATGAGTGATGAAGAACTTAGGAATGTGGTCAGCAGAACTTTGACCTGCAGAATTGATAAGAGGTAAATAATCTGGTTTGCAGGTGCCTCTGCATTAAGTTTCTTCTGTTGTGGTGATTGACATATACAAGGATTATGCAGGGAGAATTGTGAGGATAAGATGAATGAATTTTTGAAAAGATGCTTTTATCATTCTGGACAGTATAATTCTGAGGAGGATTTTGTAGAATTAGACAACAAGCTGAAAGAGAAGGAGGTATTTAGACCCTTCTTGAGGTTTTGCTATCAACCATTTTTAATTATAACCAATATGAATCACCAAAGAATAAGGCAAAAAGTAACAAAACATGAAACAAATCCTCCAGCTTCCCTCTTTCGAAAAGGGAAAAAAAAAAAGGAAGTGCCTTTGAAACTATGAGCACATAATATTCTTCAATAATGCTCTTTTTCAGGCTGGAAAAATAGCCCGTAGGCTCTTTTACTTATCAGTACCCCCAAACATATTTGTGGATGTTGTGAGATGTGCTAGTCTTAAAGCTTCTTCTGGAAGTGGGTGGACAAGGGTCATTGTTGAAAAGCCTTTTGGCCGTGACTCAGAATCATCTGGTGAGCTAACCAGGTGTTTAAAGCAATACCTTGCTGAAGACCAAATATTCAGGTTTGTTTTCTTCTTCTCCCAAATTTCTGAGAATTATATTTTTGCAAGAGGGAAATTTTGATACATATCTTTGCTGTTCAGGA
Source organism: Cannabis sativa (assembly GCF_029168945.1). Lineage (NCBI taxonomy): Eukaryota > Viridiplantae > Streptophyta > Magnoliopsida > Rosales > Cannabaceae > Cannabis > Cannabis sativa. The sequence goes on along the minus strand of NC_083608.1, from coordinate 33,053,891 downwards.
TTGACCATTACCTGGGAAAAGAACTTGTTGAAAATCTATCAGTGCTTCGCTTTTCAAATCTTGTTTTTGAGCCTCTCTGGTCTCGGAACTACATTCGCAATGTGCAAATAATATTTTCTGAAGATTTTGGTACAGAGGGACGTGGAGGGTCAGCTTCTTTCCTGATAATTCTAGGAAGTATAATCTATCATTCACTAGATAAATTTATCATCTGACTGTAGTTTTGCCTGGTTTTGCAGATATTTTGATAACTATGGCATCATTCGTGATATAATGCAAAATCACCTAATACAAATTCTAGCATTGTTTGCAATGGAAACGCCAGTCAGCTTAGATGCTGAGGATGTCAGAAATGAAAAGGTTCAAAAATCTTTCTTTTAATATCTCTTCAGCTCAATAATTTCCACACTCCACTAAAATTCTAACAGAGTGCTTGAACTCTCTTCATTTGTCATTCTTTAAATTGTAACAAGTAGTAATTGCTTTGTTTCAGGTAAAGGTTCTAAAATCAATGAGACCGCTGCTGCTTGAAGATGTCGTTGTTGGTCAATACAAGGGTCATAGCAAGGGTGGTAAATCTTATCCTGCTTATACAGATGATCCAACAGTTCCGAATGGAAGTCTTACACCAACATTTGCAGCAGCCGCTCTCTTTATTGATAACGCCAGATGGGATGGAGTTCCATTCCTAATGAAGGCTGGCAAGGCTCTTCATACCAGGCGGTATAATATCATGAACTCAAGCACCAGTTCTTTTGATCCGTCCTCATTATTGATTGTATTCCAACATGTTAAACACTACACATAATTGAGTTCTTACAATTGTAATTCAGGGCAGAGATCAGAGTTCAGTTCAGACATGTTCCAGGTAACTTGTACAAGCAGAACTTTGGAACTGATTTAGACAAGGCTACAAATGAACTTGTGCTTCGTGTACAACCTGATGAGGCTATATATTTGAAGATCAATAACAAAGTTCCTGGTCTTGGCATGAGATTAGACCGTAGTGACCTGAATTTGCTCTACCGTGCAAGGTACAATGACTCATGAGACATAACTAAAAAATAAAAGTAATTGTACAGTTGTAGAATGTTCTAATTTTTCATTTCTCGACCTTTAGACAATGAAGTCAACTTTAAGGTAACATTTTACTTTTTATGTATCGTGTAATAATGTTCTCAAGGCATTATAGTTAAGCACTTTTGGTTCTTTTTGTGAAGGTATCCAAGAGAAATACCAGATGCTTATGAGAGACTAGTGTTGGATGCAATTGAAGGTGAACGAAGACTGTTCATCAGAAGTGATGAGCTTGATGCGGCTTGGACACTTTTCACACCGTTATTGAATGAGCTTGAAGTAAAAAAGATTGCTCCTGAGCTCTACCCCTACGGCAGTCGAGGACCAGTGGGAGCGCATTATCTTGCTGCAAAGCATAATGTTCGATGGGGAGATCTTAGTGGTGATGACTGATACATTGCATTCATTTTCTGCTACTGATTCTTTTACCAAATGTATAGTAAATAAATGTTTTCTTATATCAACTCCCCTTTTGTTAAAATGGGTATAATATGTTTTCTTAATTTTGTTATGAAACCTATAGGGTATGCTATATACAATCAAATGAATGAGATTAGGGCCTAAGCCCATATATAATACACTAAAGAAAGCCCATATTTGATTAATCTTAATACCCCCTCAAGTTGGAGCATTGAGATCACAAATGCCCAACTTGCAAAATAAAGACAAAAGCTTGTGCTCACCAAGAGTCTTGGTGAAGATGTTAGCAGCTTGATCATTAGTAGACACATGAGAGCTATCACGAATCACATTACGAATAAAATAACAATCAACTTCAATGTGTTTTGTACACTCTTGAAAGACAAAATTTTAAATAATGTAGAAAGTCAATTGACTATCGCAGTATAAATGTGTGGCTGGCAAATGTGTGACACCCAAATTTACAAGTAAAGCGTTGAGCCACATCAACTCGGAAGTGACAACAACCATGGAACAATACTCGACCTCAGTAGAAGATAGGGACATCGTATGCTATTTCTTTGTCTTCAAAGAAATTAGAGAATCACCATGAAACACTATCCTTCCAATAAGAGATCATCTAGTCACAGGGCACGCAGCTCAATCTGAATCACACCAACCTGTTAGAGATAACTCAAAATCAATGCGAAGAAGAATGCCCTGACCTAAACACCCTTTTAAGTAGCAAATTATACGAAGTGTCGCATCCTAATGATCTTGACGAGGTTGTTGCATAAATTGAGCCAATAACTGAACTGTATAAACCAAGTCAGGACGTGTGAAGGATAAGTAAATGAGACGACCCACAAGTTATCTATACCTTTCAAGATTGGTGAGCAAAGAGCCTTTGGCGAGAGCCAATGTATGATTTCGGTCAAGAGGAAAGCTAACGAAACAAGACCCTAACAAGCCAACTTCAACAATAATATAAAGAGTATATATTCATCGACACAAGAAGATGCCCTCTGAATTACAAGCAACCTTAATACCAAGAAAATATTTTAGAACACCCAAATCTTTCATATGAACACACTTATGCAAATATGCCTTGAAATGATCAACAACGGAAGCATCATTACTAGAAATAATTAGATCATCGGTATACACAAAGACATGAAGTTCGACTGATCCCTAATGTAGAGTAAAAAAAGAATAATCCGAATAAGACTAAAGGAAATCATAAAGAAGCAACTAACTTAGCAAACCAACATCGCAAAGCCTATAATAAGCCATATAAATACTTCTTGAGATGACACACTAAACCAGGATTACGAACGTTGAAGCCAGGAGGAAGTTTCATGTAAACTTCTTCATCAAAAATCACCAGGTAAGAAAGTATTATGAACATCCATCTGATGCAAGACCTAATTTTTTACTACTAGAAATGCTAAGAAGGCACGAACAGTGACCATTTTCGTAACTGGAGCAAAGGTTTCATTATAATCAACCCCTTCAATTTGATGGTTGCCAAAAATTACAAGATGAGCCTTAAGGCGCTCAACCTGACCATCAACATGATATCTAATTTTGTATACCCATTTTGAGCCAAGAGCCTTTTTATGTGAAAGTAAGACAACCATTTCCCAAGTTGCATTAGCTTCTAAAGCAATAATTTCTTTTTGCATAGCCTTACACCAACCTTCATCTAGCATAGCTTCATTAAAAGAACGAGGCTCAATGCCTACAGTGATAGCTGTAAGGAAAGCACACTATTTTGGAGAAAACTTATTACAATTCACATAATGTGCCATAGGATAAGAAGTATCTAAGGAGATAGAGGAAGGTGATGAGCACGTAAATGTACTCAAAGATTGTACAGTGGTGTTAACAAAATCACAAAGAAGCACAGCAGAATTCTTATCTTGCAATCCACGACCATAGTCGTCCATGGGCACAAAAGTTGTAGGCGCAGAAGGCAGAGCTAATACAATATTAGTCCCAATTTAATAGCTATTTGGTCATCAATCAAAGCAGACTCCAAGTCATCTAAAAACTCAACATCAACCCCCACTCAAGAATCAGGAAACAAAGAAGAAGAAGCAAGCTTGTGAGAATTAGACACATTCTCATACGAAAATTCATTTTTATGAAACTTGACGTTGAGTGATACAAAAATGTCACATGTCTGAAGATCATACAATTTCCAACACTTCTTCCCAAGTGGATAACCAATAAAAACACACTTCCTACTCCGATGAGAAAATTTATAACCTTTGGCTTTTTGATTATGAGCAAATGCTAAACAACCAAAAACCTTAAGTTCATTAAAGTTAGGGGACTGTCCAAACAGAATTTCAAAGGGAGTTTTATTGTGGAGCAAACCAGAAGGAGTTTTATTAATGAGATACAATACACCAAGCACACATTCCCCCAAAAAGTAATAGGAAGGTTGTCTTGAAACATAAAGCACTGCTTGCATTAAGAATATGTTGATGTTTTCTACGTGGCCATTTTGTTCAGGAATCCCAACACAAGAGGTTTAAAAAATATTGCTATTACTATCAAAACAATACAACATACATTTAAACTCCATACCATTATCACTTTGTACTAATTTTAAAATTATTTTAAACTGACATTAATCATAGCAAATGAACAAAATACTTTATAAACTTTTATTTTTGAACGCAAGAAATTAACCCATATAACTCTTGAAAAATAATCTACCAATCTAATAAAATAATGTGATCCACACGAAGAATGTATCTTATTTGGTCCCCATAAATCACAATGAATAAGTTCAAAATCCTACTAGCTTTAGTACCACTCATAGGAATACTATCATGTTTTATGTTTTGCCTGGACAAACATCACATGCTTTCGTAAATATCTTGCCAGAAGTATTGGAAGAAATATCAGGAACTAACTTGATGAATTAATCTGACGGATACCCCATACGACGATGCCACAACTCAAAATTAAAAATATATGGAACTGTTACCACACACATTGTAGGAATTCGTCAAAAATAATAGAGTCCATCCTTAGGTCACCAGCTCCAATCATACTCCTCCATAGGTCTCGTACAACACATAAAGAATCAGTGAATTGAAAAGACATTTGGAGTCATCAATTAACTGTCATATCGAGATTAGGAATGTAAATGAGGCGGGCTAGTCTCGACCCGATACCATCCCGCCCTACCCCATTAATATTTTGACTTGTCCTGCCTTGACTCATTAACCTTCATGAACCAGGGCGGGTTAGTCCCAACATGGATTAACCGAGTCGGGCTTCATCCGGTGCAATTCTCTCTAGGTTTTTTTTAAGAAAAAAAACTAACTACAATTTTTTATTATTATTATTATGAATAGAAAAAAAAAAAAAAAAAAAAAAAAAAAAACTAACTGCAATAAAATTGTTTTTCTTTAGCCTATTTTTTTTTTTAGAAAAAATACTCATTTTAGTAATTCTTTTTATTATGAAGACCCAAAACACAACAATCAAATCAATTTAGGAGCAAAAGGCAACAACTATATTTAAACGGATAATTATAATTTATATATATCGAAATTAGAAGAAGGCATCGATATTATATATGTACAATGCAATTTCTTTCATATTAATTATGTAACACAAATGCAATTTCTTTCATATTAATTATGTAACACATCAAAACCCATGAACTGTCACCTATTTCCAAACTCATTACAAACCAAGTAAGAAAAACAAAATCGATAAATAATTATGCAAATGAAAATGAAACACATGTATATTGAAGATCAAAAATCAAAACCCATGAAAAAAATAATAAACAAACTCAACACTTACCAACAATAAAGGGAGTTCCGATCAACATTAAAATTAAGTTTTGTCAAGAAAGGATGCGAGAACCTCATATTACAGATTTTTTTACTTAATATATAAATGGGGTGGGTCAGCCCCAATCCTAAAGGATAAGTGATGGGATGGTGTAGGGCGAGGCGGGTAGAAACTTGAATACAAACCTGATTATTGCGTGGCAGAGTCCCCTCGTCGGGTCAGGACCCCAACTCGACCCATGAAAATAACTTAAATTTCTATCCCTAACTGATATTCAGTTGCAATACAATTGTGGTACAAATAAAACATGCTCAAGGGTCAAACCATCAGTTAACAAAATACAACTAATTTTATAATCAACGATTGCACCATTAGATAACCCAACATAATATACTGGATTATGATAAGTGTTCGTCAAACAAGATTTAGTACGAGTAATATGATGAGAAGTGTTATCTGCATTTTTACCTGCATAACATGCAGCGAATAATTAAGGAGAGACGAGAAGTCACTAAGCTGCCCAAGGGTCTCACTCAGTGATCACAGAGGATTAAGGCTCTAAACCTGTGGACAAATCCTCACAGACCTCCGCGAGGAAAGTCCTCACAAATGCAGACCTTAAGGGAGGTATCCGCAAGTCAGTAACCCTCTCCTTTGGAAGGCGAGACCTTTTGCTCCCGCGAAGATCGTGGGCCTTCCATCAAGATGTATTGGTTCGGGGTACTCCTTTAACCTGAAGAGGTTCGGTACGCAAATGCCAGCCTGAGGGCCCACCACTCGCTCATTTCCTATGTATATTGTCAGAGGTACTTGTCTCTCACACCACATAGAGCGTGCATGTCCTTATGTACCATGCAAACCAATCGAATAACTAGGAGCAAGAGTAATTTAAAATATGAGAAAGGCCCTAGAGTGACACACGTCCACCGTCAGTACAGCCAGTACAATCTGACATCGGTAGAGGCCACATGGAAAATATGCCACCTACCAATCAAACGGTGCGGGTTCATCCTTATACAGATCCATCAACGACAGTCCTTGCGAGAGAATTGACCTATAAATACCCCTGAAGGCACACAAGGTAGGGGATTCGATCCGAGCTTCGACTTCCTCTCCTTCAATCCCTTCGACTCTCCACCTTAAGACCAAAGGAGAATTATTGGCAAACACATTACTGTAACTCTATTATTAACTCTAGAATATTCCTACTAAGTGTAAAGACCGCTTAACTTTAATATAGAAATTAGCATATAAATATGATTTAATTATGAAACTTGCATATTAGTTATGAATTATCAGTTTACGGAGATTTATTTGAATTCAGAATGCATTTTATATGTCATATATGAAAATTTATATTTTTTGCATGTTTTGTGCCCGGTAACATTGGAACGCGACGTTTGACTATTAGAATCACATCTTAGTATTTTTTTAGTATAGCGAGGCAATATAGTTAGACATTGAGAATATCGGAATTAGTTGAGATTTTAGAATTGACCAAATTACCCTTAAGTAATTTTATGACTTTTTAGTTAAGTAGGGGCAAAATAGTCTTTTTACCCTTAGATGCTTTTTGTGTTTTAGTGGGTTATTATGTAAGTTAAAATCTGATTATTAGGTTAATATAATTAGGAAAAATCTTTCTTTATTTTATTTTATCCAAAAAAAATAGAAAAGTCATGAAATGGACTCTCTCTCTCTCTCTCTCTCTCTCTCTCTCTCTCTCTCTCTCTCTCTCTCTCTCTCTCTCTCTCTCTCTCTCTCTCTCTCTCTCTCTCTCTCTCTCTCTCTCTCTCGTGAACCCTAGAAACCAGCAAGAACTTTGGGTTTTCTTCAACAATTCTAGGAGTAGGCAGCATCTTTGTTGGGGTTTCAAGCTTAGGTAAGTTTTCTAGTCCATCTTTTCATGGTTTCATAAGTTTAAAGTTAGGAATTTTGCTTGAAATTGTGAGTTAGGTACTGTAGTTGCTGTTGTTGTTTGTTGATGTATTTTGAAGTAAGTTTATGGTTATTTATGTTGAATTGAACTTATTTTGGTGGTTTTTATAAGGTTTGAGCAAGTTTTGAGTTTTAGAACTTAAGTTTGGCTTTAGGGGTGGGCATCCGATCCAATCCAACCTTTTTTCCCTCATCCGATCCAATCCAATTAGTAATTGGATTTAGAAAATCATCATCCGATCCGATCCAATCCAATTAGACCTCAAAATCCAATCCAATTACTAATTAGATTTGATCGGATTTTTTATTGGATATCCAATTATACACCTAAATTTCAATATTAACTTAAAAATATGAAGAAAAAAATCCGTAAAAACTAACTATCACCTTCTATTTAAGTTTAATACTTCATATATATACTATTCTTACAAGTGTAATGTAGCTAAAAATTTTAAATAATTAAAACAATAACATTTTTAAGTAACAAAATAGAACAAAATATCAAGAAAATAAATACACAAAATAATCAAGAATTAAAAATTTAACATATAAAAAAATCTAATAAAATTATAATAAATATATATATTATATTTTTCAATTTTTTTTATTATATAAATAATTTTTCAATATATATGTAAATGTAATTAGATTGGATCGATTTTTAATTCGATTTAGAGATTGACATCATCTTTCCTTTGAAGCCATCAGTACCTATTTATAGGAAACCACTTAGGGTTAGGTTAGATTTAATTAGCATTAAAATAATGAAAAAATAAAGTGGCAAAAATCTTCCCAAGTGGGCGACCATGGATAGTGGGCCCCCACTTTGCAATTTTGTCATGTTGCATTTTTCCAATTTTTCATTTTATTTTCTCAAAATTGTCATTTTTCCAATTTAACCACTTAAATGCCAATTCTAATTATTTAATAACTAAAATTAATTATTAAATAATATTTTCATTTAATATATTTATTAATTAGACTTAACAAAGTCTCTTAATTAATAAATAAACCCTAGAATCTCTTTTCTTCACAATTAAGCCCTAGCTTAGTGAAAATTCATAAACTAGACATAGTCTAATTTTAGAATTATAATTGATTAATTAAAATCAATTAACTGAGTCTTACAAGTAGTATTGTCTCAAGTAATATGGGGACCATGGGCCTATATATCCGAGCTTCCAATAAGTAAATCTAGAATTTACCAAGTAAATTCACTAACTTATTAATTCCTTATTGCATCCACCATAGAACTTGGAGTTACACTCTCAGTTATATAGAACGTTCTATATGTTCCATGATATAGATACGCTATTAGTTATCCATTGTTATAATTCCAATAATCAATGATCCTCTATAGATGATCTACATTGTATAGGGATTAATTTACCGTTACACCCTTCAATGTATTTTATCCTTAAAACACTTAGCTACCTATAAATGATATTTCAGTGAACTAACATAATTACTGAAATGAGTACTCAACCATTTATCTCTGTTTAGCCAAGCTCGAAGGAAATCATCATTTCACTTCTATGTCTAAATAGAAGCTATAGATTCCATATCTATGATTAGCGCTCCCACTCAATTGCACTACCATGTTCCCAAAATGTACGTACCCTGACCAAAAAGTAGGCTTAACTAACAAATCAAAGAACATGAATAATACTCTTGAGATCGAACCTAACCATGTCAGGATTAAGATCATTTGATCTAGGATCAACTAGGTGATATTGAATTGAATAGATATTACGGTAAATTTATCATATCTAATCCAAGTTCAATATTGGTCCCTTCCAATGCATACTCCATGCATCCAACTCAAGCTTTACTTTAACCAATGCCCTAAAAAGGACATAGCACTTTCTAAGGTGCAAGTAAACTATGTTGTAGATTATCATATCAATTAAACCCTATGTATTGATAAAACTAGGAATATATATTTAATCACACAATCTTGATTACTTTCCACTGTGCTGACGACACAATAAACAAGAATATAAATGTGATAAGGGTTTGGATGAATTTATAAATCAAATAAACATATAAATGATAACATGAACTAAATGACACATTAAATAAGTGATGAAAATATTTCTGTCTCTTTATTGATAATTAAATGATAGAGATTACATTGAAATAGAGTTTTATTTAAGCCCAACAGTACGGGAAGCTTTGAGTTGGATAAAACTAAAAAAATGGCAGTTGGTAACACTCGAAACATATTGTTTGGTGGTTGTACAAGCAATTCGAAGCTCCATTGAAATGATCTCTCCTTTTGGTCAAGTTATTAGAGATTGTAAAATTTTGCTTGATACTATGAAATATGTGTCTATTTTATTTGTCAAATGGTCAGCAAACTTAGTCACTCATTCTTTAGCAAGAGCTTCTAGTTTATATACTGATCCTGTTTTCAGTATGGGCAATGTCCCAACTGATTTGCTGCCTCTCTTAGTAGCGGAATTTGATATCTAATAAAGTCTGATTACTTTGTTTCAAAAAAAAAAATTATTTAAATGATAATAACAAATTTAAAAAATGATATTGGTTATTAATTTGTTATACGATGTCAATCTTCCAAATACTTAAACACTAGATTTATGATTATCCAAATATTCATCTCCAAGCTTCCGCCAGAAAAGAACAAGAGCAGTAACCTCAAAATCTTTAAACTTCAGCCAATCACATTCCGAATAGTACATCTCACAAAATAATAAGTGGCAGATTTTATTTTAAAAAATAAAATAAAATCAATGCAAACTCACACGGCAAGTGGTCCTTCCACACCCACATGCCAAGACTCCTCCCACACTACGATCGGAGACGAGATCTCTTCCATCAATGTGTCTCAACCAAGAGCCTAGAGCTCCAGTCCTCACACCCTCCACCCTCGCAGCTTGCCTTCCAACTATCACATCGTCGATCCTTTGAAGTGTACCAAGAGACTAGGAAGACGTAGGCCATCGACCTTCTGCAAAGAGAGGATGGGCCTGGGTGATGAGGAAGACGAGGCCATGGGAGTACCTCTTCAGAGAAATAGTGGCGGCTCTAAAGGGAGGGCATCTATTGAACTTAAAACTACCCCTTTTTATTACACATTAACCAAATATAGCTCTAAAATAATTTTAATTGATAAATACCCTTTTTTATAATCAAAGTACTAAATATAACCTCACAAAATTTATCAAAATTAGACTTCTTAATGCACATAATGGAAATATAACTTATAAAAGTGGGTATAAATTAAAGAGTAATAAAATGAAGGTAAAAATTAAAATATGAAACAAAAAGTGGGTATAGAGTGTAATTTTCTCTTTATATTTTGGATTTTTATTTTATTTTATTTTCATTTGTTATAGTGAAAAATAATTTTATTTTAATTTTTATTTCAATAATTTACAATTATATATTATTTTAGAACAATTTACTATTTATATTTAAATCAATTCAAATAATAAATTAATATAATAATCATATAATGAATTAGAGTGGGTTAATTTGAGAATATTAAAACATTAAATACTTAAGGTATCAAAGTTATTGTAGTTTTTTAAAATAAAAAAGTACTAATTGATTATTATCCCAAATAAAAAATAACAAACGTGAATTTTAAAAAAAAACATAAAATACCAAATAACTATATATTATTTTTTAAATAACAATCAACCGAGATGAAATAAAGCCCTACAATAAATATTTTATAAAATAATAAAATTTCAATTTAATAAATATGATTGGTTTAGAAAGGATATTATACCCTTGATTGTATATACTTGGAGCAACTTGTGCATGTTGCAGATCGAGTGAATCAATCATCCCTAATAATAAGGCACTGGTCACGGTGACATGCAATCCACCTACAGAAAAGTTCACTCTTTTGCTTTAATGACATTACTTATTGATCATCACAAACATAATCACTCTAAGTCATTGCATATTAACTTCTAAGAGCATCTTCATAGACACATTTGGCATAAAAAAAATATTTTTACTCCAACCTACAACACAAAAAATTACACTAAGAAAAATTCCTTATTATTATATTAATTTTTTAATAAAATAAAAATAATAATATCATATTAATTAACAAACACAATTATTATATTTAATTAATAATTTAAATAAACCTATTAATTAGATAAAATAATAATACTGAATTTTTTTTTCAGCGTGTTAATTTTTTCAAAATTTTTCATAATTTTGTAAGGTGTCTTAAATAACTATAATGTACACAACCATGAAAAAAAAAGACTAAACAAGTCTCTCGAATGCCGAAAAATATAGGAGTATATCAGTACGCCACTTTTAAAGAAGTACCTTATTTTCGGCGTGTTAATTTTTTTAAAATTTCTCAAAATTTTACAAATATCTTAAATAACTATAATTTACACGGCTATATAAAAAAATAAACTATAAAAATCTGCTGAATGCCGAAATAAATAAAAATATATTCGTACATTACTTTTAAAATTGTATATTATAAAATTTCTTTAAAATAAATTTTTAATTTCATAAATATATAAATATTAATTAAATATACAATAGATATAGCGTGATTACATATGTCGTGCACTGTAAAAATATTCTCAAAATGGTGCACTAAATGGAGTCTCATTAGAGGATGAATTATTGCATATATATATAAATACTAGGTTGATTGATGTTACGTGTAATACAAATACACGTAAAATTAGTTTTTTTTTTTAATTAGGTTCAATTAGGTGATGTTAACTGCAATACATGTATGTTTAATTTTTTTTAATTAGGTAATGTATTTTTTTTTAATTTTTAAATAACGTTTGAGATTTTGATCTTTAAGAAGAAAAAAAATAGTTATTGCTTCATTGGTGTGTCATTTGGATATGATTATATATATATGTATTTTTTAAATTTTAAAATTTTTTTTAATTAGGTAACGTATACTATATTCTTTACCAAAACTCACATAATTAAATTTGAGTGTGTTTATATATAGGTTGGATTCGTAAATTTGATATAAAGGTTTTTTTATTCTTAAACTTTACGAAAAATATGGTGTGTGAATCAATTTACCATAACTAAACTAGAAAACAATCAATTTCTTATTACAATCATTTTAATTTAAAATATAAAATAAATAATAATGAAGTTAAAAATATTGTAAAGACCGCTTAGCTTTAATTTGGAAATTAGCATATAATTAGGGTTTAATTATGAAACTTGTTTATTAGCTTTGAATTATTTATTTACAATGATTTATTTGAATTCAGAATGCATTTTATATGTCATATATATATAATTTCATAATTTTGTATGTTTTGTACCCGGTAATATTGGAACGTGATGTTTGGCTATTAGAATCACATCCTAGTATTTTTAGTATAGCGGAGCAATATAGTTAGACATTGGAAATGTCGGGAATAGTCGAGATTTTAGAGTTGACCAAAATACCCCTAAGTGATCTTTTATGATTTTTAGACAGGGAAGAGCAAAATAGTCATTTTGCCTATGGGAGTTTTGTCTTTTGTGGGTTTAAATTAAGTTTTATAAATCTCATTTATTTGTTAAGTTCAGCTGAGAATTAATTAAATAAAACTAATTTTTTTTATCTCATTTTTTACAAAATTAAGAAAACTCATGAAAATCACGTTCTCTCTCTCTCTCTCTCTCTCTCTCTCTCTCTCTCTCTCTCTCTCTCTCTCTCTCTCTCTCTCTCTCTCTCTCTCTCTCTCTCTCTCTCTTCGAACCCTTAGACCAGCTAGGATTCTGAAGTTGTTCTTCAATCCTTGCCAATTTCTAGCAGTTTTTAGTGAATTCAAGCTAAGGTTAGTTTCTAAGCAACTCTCCCTTTGGTGTTCTTAAATTTCAAGTTATAGATTTATGCATGTTTTGTGATTTTAGTTGCTGTAGTTGTTGTTAGTCTTTGAAATATGTTTCTGTAGGTAGAATATGTTTAGATATGTTGAATTAAGCATGTTTGGTTGGCTGGTTTGTTCATTGAGCATGCTTTGAGTTTTAGAACTCAAGCTTGGCTCTTTAATGGTTTGGGTAGTTATTTCATTGCTTGGAATATGTCTATTGGGGTATAATATACAGGTCTGGAAGGTTTGGTAAAGTTTAGAATCGATTTGATTAGGTTTTGGAATTTTTTAGGATTTTTGGTATAAACTGGCTAACCGGTTTTACAGGACCTGTAAAACCGGTTACCCGGATTTGCTGCTGGGTTCCCCGAAAAATTCAGGTTGTCGATTTGTGCTAGTTTCAGGTTTTTGGTTGGTTAATTCCCTGCTAGTCTAGGGTATTACCTTGTTAAGTTACAGTAGATAGGGTTTTGGTTTAAAACCTAAGTCCCCGATTGTGATTTAGCTTGTCACTTATCCTTATTGTTATTGATGTGATTTAGGAACCTGTAATTTGCCGAGCAGTTGTTCCACTCAGGTTGACCGGCACACCTGAATTTGAAATTGAGATAAGATTAGTATAATGTCATGCATATGTTATTACATGTTTACCGTACATGTTGTTTAAGCCTGTTAGATTACATTGATAGCAGTAATAGTATACGTAGAGTTGTACTGATTACTGATAAATGTATGTTGGCGGAAATACTGATCAATGATGTCACATCAATATGGCTAGAGTATATTGAGTATAGGCCGACATTATGGTCGATAGTATTGTCGTATGAACGTTCTAGACTCAGTACCGTGTGATACACGGGATAGGGTAATGATTGGGTGTATGGGCGCCAGGTTATAACCCAGGATATTAGTCTGTTTTATGTTATGCTTTTCTTACTGAGTCCGTCGACTCACAATGCTATTTCCATGTGTAGGGAAGGGCAAGGCTAAAGCTGGGGAGTCGTGAGATTGAGCAAGTGAAGATTGTACATGTCGGGGCGGTTAGGCCTGGAGCGTACGATCTTTAAGACATCAAGGCTTTTTGCTGTATAGTCGCTAGACGACAAAACTTTTGTTTATGAATAGCAAACTTTTGTAAATGTATTCTATAACGAGATCTCGAAATTTTATAAATGTATTACTTTAAGTTTCTAATTAAATAAGAAAATTTTAATTAATCATGTTTTTCGTTAATCTCGTTGATTAGCAACAAGCTACACAGTATATTAAAAATCACGCTAACACGTCTAAATTAGTTAGGGTGTTACAAATATGGTTAAAAATATTTATAATATTTTAAATTTAAATTTCTTTATATAAATTATTTACATAATTTTTTTAATTTTAATTCAAAGTTAAACTAATAAATTTAAAAATATGATTAAAAATATCTATAATATTTTAATTATTTTAAATTAAAATTAAAATTTCTTTATATAAAATATTTACATAATTTTAATTTTTAAATATATATATATAAAATTAACAAAGAATATTATATTAATTAATAGGATATTATGTTAAAATTAACGTAAAAATCTAAAAGGTATCGTTAAACCAAAAATTTCGTTACACAGTCACACTTTATATAGAATAGATGTGTATCCACCTTGCACTTGCTCTACAACCTTAATTCTATCACTTAATAAACTATTCAGCCAATGAATTTTTTTGTTGTAATATTATAATTTTACAATTGGTTATATATTGCAATAGTAAAATTTATAATTAAAATTGTAATTTTTCAATTTATTTTGCGAAACAAACTATTATTAATTAAGTTACTTGTGTTTGGCCTTGAATTGGAAGTGAGAAAAAGTAATAAAATTTTTACCCCTTTAGGGTGGCACTCAATTTTTCTTTTAGATAAAGTCTTATTATGCGCCCTTTTTCAAATACTCATTACCTTCCTTTTTCTCCAAATATAATTCATTAACATGTCATTGTAATTATACATTTGTATAACTTTGGCCGGAAAAAGTTGGAAAATAGCTAGTCATTTTAGCAATATTTTGGGGTTTTTGTAGCCATAAGTTTGTTATATTATTAATTAAAGTGTAAATTACAATTTCCTATTATAATGTATTAGTCAACTTTCATAGCTAAATTACGTGTTGGAGTATTTTTTTTTTTTAATTTTTTTTTATAGTTGTATTTATTATAGTTACGGTATCATCCCTGTAAATTTTTGAAATTTTTTGAATAGTTTATCAATCCAAAAATAGAGTTCTTAATATTCAAGTTTACTACGCGCTTTTAAAAAATTTCAAACTTATTTTTCACACTATAATCTATTCGAAAATTTTCAAAAATTTACAAGAATGATGTTGTAAGTATAACAAATACCGCCATAAAAAAATTGAAAAAAATATTCCAACAAGTGTTTTCGAACACGAAAATTAATTAAGAAAAATTGTAATAAAAAATTATAATTAACACTCTTCTTAATTATTTATCTTCTTCAAAATAAAACTCAATAATTATCATATTTATAAAGAAATAAATTACCACTGAGAATGCATTAATATCCAGCTAATACAAATTTACCATAATGGAAGAGAAGAATTGACTTGAGAAATAAAAACTCTCGAATTAAGAATTAAGTGTATGTTTGGCATCATAACTAAAAAAATTATTTTTTGTTTTTAAAAATAAAAAATTATTTTTTGAAAACAATTAGGCATGTTTCACCTTGCTTTTTGAAAACAGTTTTCAAAAAATAAATTAACAAAAAACAAGAATTTCGAAAACAATAAAATGTTGTTTTCTGTATTAAAAAATAATTCACTTTTGATCAATATTGTTTTTAGAAAACACTAATCAAATGTCACTTGTGTTTTGAAAACTTCAAAAACTAGTTTTTGTTCTCATTTTTTTAAACATTTTTTTTTAAAACAAAAAACCAAAAACAAGAGAACATACTCGTTTAGTACCTTATATTTTTATAAAAAAAATATATTTGGTACCTTGAGTTTTTAATAATACTTAATTGATACCTAATTTGGAATTCATAAGAATTCATAAAATTTTTTACTATTGATTGTATTGATAAAATTTTATTAAAAAAAATTAAATTTAAAGTACTAAATATGTATGATTTTAAAATACAAGTACCAAATAAGCATCGTTCCTATAGACACCCCAAAAACAATACCAAGCATGTTCTTCTAAGTCTCTGACCAGTGATAGAGATTGAACAACTCACTGAACTCTATGACTTTTGAGTTATGAACAGAAGTTATCAGAGGAAAAAACAATTCAAACAGTGACCAAAATTTATATGTGGCGTTAGGCTTCTTACCTATTCGTTGAAAAGTATTCTCAGCTATGACTTTTCTTTTCCTCTTCTCCTTGCTCCATTTGCATTCGAAACTGCTGGTAATTAAAAACATATAAATAGCGAGCTTTTCTTTGCTTTATATTATATTTAATTATTTATATATTGATCAAAATGTACATTCTACACCACTATATAGTGTAGCTTATATATTTTTGCAAGCTAGAAGAGGGCAAAAAGGAATCAATATAACATATACACTAAAAAAAACACATACATGTAGATGAAAATGTAAGAAATAAGATATAGAGAATGTTCGTGTTAATTAACAACTGAATTTTTGTTTCTGGTGTTGTTTCAGAACCCACACTTAACATAAATCCAACACCACTGGCTGTCTTTGCAGAGCGGGAAAACGTTCAAGAGCGATAACCCGAATAAAACTCAACTCAAATAAAAAAAATTAGTACATTATATATAAATATTTACACAAAATAGTACCACCCTCCACTCATAACATCTTAATTAATTAATTAATTAATTATTATTATTTCCTTTATCAGGCCACGCGGTAGTGGAGTAACATTGTATATATATATACATGCATTAAAGAAAGAAAGTAAGAAACTAACAAACAACTTGAGAGTTCAGTCAATTTATTTAAAAAAATAAATAAAAAAAAAACGTTATAACTGTGACCCAAAACACAAAAGCAAGGTATACAAAAGAAAAGGAAGGAAGGAAGAATTTGATTTGATGTACCCAAAATCAAATCCAAAAAAACACTAAAATTGGGTCCCTCACTTTTGTGTCTTTATCCAAAACTTTCTTTTTTTCTTGTCCCTGTTCTATTTTCCCGGGTCTTCTCTTCTCTTCTTGGTCTGATCTCTCTTTTCTCACACCAGCTTAATTTTCCCGTTATATATTATTATCAGTGTTATAACTATGTCTTCATCTTCATCGTCATCATCGTTATCCTCGTCGTTCAGAGGAGGAAACAATAATAATAATAATGGGAATGCTGGTGCAAGTGGTAGAAGCACAGGTGGTGGTAGTTCGAGTAGGCGAAGGGATAGAGGCTATGAAGGACCCTCTTCGTCACAGCGGCGTGAGCCCACGAACGAGGACTGGCCCGGCCATTTCGTTGAAGCTCTCGTCACCCGAGTCGCTATTGAGGCTTCTCGTTCCACTGGTCGCCGTGCTGCTGCTCCTGCTCTCGCCACTCTCTTCCAGGTGCGTTACATTTTATTGCTATTTTCTCTCTCACTCTTTCGTTTTTCATACCATTATATCGAATTGAGGTTTGAATTTTATGATTAATTTTTTTTTGGATGTTTTACTTTGGTTACTGAAGTAACAGAGTAAATTTAATGTGTGTGTATATTATTGCGTATATAATGGAGTCTGAGGATCTTAGAAGGGGGACTGTTATTTTGAAAGCAACTGTTGTTCTGTTTTTTTGTTGTGATAGGTCATATTCTTTAGTTATCAAATTTTAAAAATGTCACTTTCTCAGGATGTAGGTCTCTTCTATTTTAGGGGAAGAAAATATATTTTAGTTCCCTTTCTCAAAGTTTAAAAATGTCTATTTCGGAACCCTTTTCATTTCCATAGATCTTTTGAAAAGGGTTCTTTTGGCCTTTTAATTTTCTTTTCCCTTTATTGGCATGTATCTTTTGTAGCCTCTAATATTCCCCTACTTTTTGACTCAACTTTCTTAGCTTTCTAGAAAACCAAATATAGGGATATCATTGTTTTTGTTTTTACTTCTTATTAATTCTCAGATTCATATACAAAACGTTTGATGTGCAACGAAAATAAACCCTGAAAGCTTGTTTAAAAATAAACAGTGCCCAATTTAAGGATAGACATGATCAGTTTGCATCTTTCTAACCGCGTGTAAAACCATTTCTAAATTATAAACTAAATAAATGTTCAAGTGTCAGATCAATGTTTTTGACAGTTTTCCATAATATAATGGAGTCATACCCGTAAATAAATTCCCTTTTTATTTATTTAGTATACATATTGCCTATATAATACAATGAAATTTTAAGGCTAGTTTCTTCTAGTATATATATACTTGTACCAAGACAATAATATATAATGTACAGTAAAGTAACACATCTGCAGTTGCTTCCCCTTGTAACCCCCCAAAAATAAAAAAAAAAACTGCAGTTGCTTTCTTAGACAAACTATAAAGCATGTTTGATAGCATATGATAACAAAGCCTATTAATTATGTAATACTTTGATAGAACCTGTTAATAAAATATAAAATGAAAAAAAAAAAAAAAACATTCATATATAGATCCCTAAAGTATTAGTGCTAACAAATTTTTTTTTTTTTTTTTTGGCTTAACCAGTGCTAACAAATTCTTGAATCCTGGGATTCCAACAAGTGGACCTACATCGAAATAAAAAAATATTAAAGATAAATTATAAAAACTATTACATTTTTTTTTTTTTTTGAACATACTAAAAACTATTACATTAAATCACAAAAATTGCTCAAATAACAACATGTAGGCCAGTGATAATTCATATATACCCAAAAAATATATTACTTTATAAATACTTATTGAACAGGGTTAAAAAAAAGTGTACTGAAATGAAAAGAAGGTTGGGTTTGAGATTTTGAGCAGTTATTAATGGGTATCAGTCAAAAGGCAGCATGTGCTGGCTAAAAAGCACATGGAGCCCAATGCCTGCTTCATAAACTGATGTCTCTTTGTCAGTTGTCACCTCAAAGAGATCTGGTCATCTCTTTTGCAGCATCACTCATCCGGCGACTTCTATTTTGTTTTCTTCTGATATTCTTCTTCTTCCTCCTCCCTCTTCCAAAAAAAAAAAAAAAAAAAAAAAAAAAAAAAAAAAAAACCAAATTACACTGTTTTGTCTGTCCATTAATTTACTGCCCACTTCAAATTGTTTTCTTTCTCAATGCAATTGTTTGGTTTTCATAGTAAAACTTGTATCAGTTAAAGTTACAGTCAAATAAAACCCTTGCTTTGCATTTATATCATAAGAGAACCGACTTATTTGAAACTTTGTGTTTATATTAGATGGATATATGTGCATGTATAATATAGAAGGCTGAAGTAGAGTAATTACTATAAGCAAGAGTCAAAATTAACAAGCATATATAGATGAGGAAAAAAGGTAGGAGAGGAGTAGGCATTTTTGAGAATAAAAGATTCGTTGTTTTTAACGAGACAGGCCTTTGGCGTGCCCTTTCTTGGAAATGGAAGAAGAAAATGTGTGGGGAAGCACGCTTTGTACACCTATATTTATATGGAATTTACAAATTATATATTTGTGTGCTTCATATATATATGATTAATTGTATGGACCACATTCAATAACTATTAGTTCTAGACAACTTGTCCTCTTCCTTCTTTATATATATTTTCTCGCCTAATTAATAAGCTTTCTCTTCTTTTCAACTGCCAAAAGATTAGCCAATTAACCCACCCGTTCCCATGGAGAGAGAGCGGGTTGTTCATTCTGAAAAGAAAAATCCCGATTGAATTATTTGTAAAAATTATTTAGTCTTTTAACAGTTTCTTTTTATTTGAAAAGATTTTAACAACCACTAATCTACACACAAGTGGACCGTGGAAAACCTCAACTCGTTATTTACAACAATTTGTGATTTAGAAGTGTTCTATTGTGAGATTTCCATTTAAGAGTTCAGTGTTAAATTAGTTTTACAGAAAAGAATCGAAGAAAAATAATATAAATATAGTCTTTGCATACATTCTTTGGTGGTCCTATAGCTACAGGTGTTATCGTCGTATAGGGTAACTTGTCTGTACTTAGTATGTACCTTGCGATGGAACACTTGGAAAGGCTATTTACGATGCGAACATGCAACAAAGTGGACTTTTATTTTTATTTTTCTTTATTATATTTTTTGGGCAATATCCTAAGTTTTTATTTTCAATTTTCATTCAGAGGAAATCATAAGTTATAGAGTAGTGGATGATTATTGATGATTTATTAATTATTCAAGGGTCTAGTTTTCAACCGAATAAAAAATTGAAAAGAATTTCAGTTAAAGCAAAAAAAAAAAAAAAAAAAAAATAGCACTCCCAAGAGCTCCTGTATAATACTAATATATTAGATTTTTACAAAACTTTTACAGTATCAACGTATAAAAATAATAAAAAATTTATTTATTTTTATTTTTGATTTCTTTTACATGTTATTTAAAAAAAAAAAAAATTGGAGGGGCCACGTACGGCACCCCTAGCTCTGTCATTTTAATATTACTTTAACATATATAATGTACATATTATTTTTCATATGTTATAATTACTATATAGAGAATCCGATTTTTTTTATTTTAGGTTGTTCTATAAATTCTAATTATTATTATTCGATATAACTAATTGACTTTGGAGAAGATATTATTATTATTATCAAAATATGTAAAAAAATATTATTAAAATAAGAAATAATATTTTAGAATAGAATATTTAATTAATTTGAAGAAGTTGAGTAATGCATGGTTTGTAAAAATTCGATATATTTTAAAATATAAAGAAGAAAAGTCGTTGGTCTAGAAACTTTAGGGTTCGGATCAACGTCTTAGTGTCTTTTTTTTTTTTTTTGTTAAAAAACGTCTTAATGTCATCCCTACCAAACTTAATTTACTGTGTTCTGTGTTGTAATAAATACGTGATCAAATGATAAAGCAGCTGGAAAGATATATATAGTTTTAGTACATTCATATTTATATGGAGCATTCCTATAAGGTACCAGTGGTACTTAACATCTTCTCGACATGTTGCATTGTGATTGGCTAGCGATATTTCTTAAAAGTTATGGTATTAAATTATATGAGATTCAATATTTAATTGAACTAATAGCGATATTAACACATAAAAAATTGCTATTACTATCACCAGTGCCGTTTAGTATTTATCTTTTATATATTTGTTTGTTATCTATATAGCGTGGACTACTGACATGCTTCTTACAACTACCTATAACACTGCCCATCTTTTCCCTATTCCTCTGTCCCTCGTTGCTGACATAAGCAGGTGAAAACAGGGTTATATATATGAATATTGGTCATGCTTTCTTTTTAGAGCTAATTCGTACTACCCTATGCAGCTATACTACACACTACACTGTTCCCTAGTCCCTGGTTTTCTCTGCTACTTCTTCTAATCTATTTAGCTTTTGATCTGTCTCACACTCATTATGGCTACGCTTTCAATGTTAAAATGTATGCAGTACAGATCTGTATTGTATCTGTATCACATTGAATTTTTTAAAGCCATTGGTTTCGCATGCATGGTCTTTCACTTTTAGGATTTTTCTGTACCTTCGGTTTTTATTTTTGCTAAATAATCCAAGTTCACGGTAACGAGTATATATTTATGTTATGGGTATATCTACAATTATGTATTTATGTTACGTTAAGATGCATTGCATGGTACTATACATTTATTAAAATTAACAATGTATTATATAATATATTAGAATTCTCTTTATATTTCGTACGTACTATCACCTACGGATATATTTTTTCATTCGTTATTTAGGATTTTAATTTGCTCCTGGAACCATATTCTGTCTCGTAAAGTGATTAAAAAAATACGTATTTTCAAAAGATTATTAAATTAGCAATCAATTAATAATTAAAAAAGATAACATAAAATTAAATTAATTTTTTTTTAATTATTTTTTCAAATTAACTATACATTGATGTGGTAATTCTATAAAGAGTATTTATATTTGCTACGTGTAAGAAGCACCATATTAAATAGGTCATAATTAGAAGGCAAAAATCTTTTTCTAAGTAAGCTTTATTTATTTATTTTTTTGCAAAGTAAGCTTTGTGAATTATTCTTTTGTAGTCAATTAAGAATAGAGAAACGAGCTTGGTCTTACTAATTGAGTAAATACTTTCTATTTGTTATGATTAAATTTATTAAAGAAAAAACCTGATCATCACAAAAAGTATTTTATATCATATATCTGAATATAACATAACAATTACGATTTTTTTCATAACACAATTTGGTTAAAATAAGAAACAATTAGTTTAAAATGAAAAATGTTGATATGATAAATGGTTATTGAAAAAAAAATATATTGGAATTGCACTCTTTCAAAAAATTCCAAATTCATTAATTCAATGATGTGACCCAGAAGGAATATCCTAAACAAATACAATCCAACATTTCTTTTTTGAAAGCAATACAATTCAACGGTGTCTTCTTTATCACTTCTGTAAAAATAAATTATTTTGTTTATTTTCTTTTCTTTCATTATTCAATTTTACATGGGATAGAAATGAAAACTTGGCAACTTGTTTTTTCTTTTGCTGTACCAGGTGTGCCCCAGGTGGCGTGAAGCCTCCGGGTCGGACCATCTGTGGCATCGTCTAACTCGCCGCATCTGGGGTCGTTCCTACCTTCTCCAGAACACATGGCGTGACGAGTACATCTATTGGCATCGGACGGCAGAGAACTTTCGGTTGGCTCAGTACTCCCACACCATCCTCCCGTTCGACCCTAACGAAGAAGATGGCCCAGCCAACAGCCTCAACTGCCGATGCCTCACTCTCTCAGACACCCACCTCGCTTGCGGTTTCTCTGATGGATCCGTTCGTCTCTTCCACCTCCCCACGCGCAACCATGTCAGCACATTCCGTCCCCGCACCAGAGCTATCCTGGGACCATTCTCACACGCTATCACAGGTATCATTATCACAAACAACCGTCGCCTAGTCTTTGGGACTCTTGTTGGAGACATCCACGTGGCGCTCATCAACGACCCCTCACATACTCGTCGAGTTTTCGAGGGCAATGCGGTCGACGATGGTGTTTTGGTTGATTTCAGTGGCTGCGGTCGCTGGTGGGTGGGCCTATACGCGGGCGTACCAGACCGAGCCTTCCACATCTGGGACAGCAACACAGAGGAACTTGTTTCAGTTGGTGGGGCGTTGACGAACCCAGACTCAGTCAGGGGTTGGCAAATGCTGATTGAGGCGAGTAACGATGTGTTGGGTCGAGTCAGAGTGACGAGTCAACAATCAGCGGTGGCATGCACAGATACGAGGGCCACGGTGTTAGATTTGAGGAATCATGGGTTGGTCCTTGGTGAGGAGGAGTACGAGGGTGGTTTGATGGTGACATCGATGGACGTGAGTAACTCTACGTATATTATAGTAGACAGACAGGGGAATGCTAGTGTGCGTCGGGCGAGCACGTTAGAGGAATTGTGCAACTTTAGTGTGAGGCGTGGGGCATGGCGCAGGGAGAGAGGGTTGGTCGGGTGCATGAATCGTGGGTTCGCGCTAATGTGCACCGGGAGTGTGATTAGGGTGTGGGAGATAGAGGAGGGCCACCACATTTACAGATTGGCGGACCAGATTGGGGAGGTCAATGTTATGGCGGCTGACGAACGATATGTCATTGCATGCTCCGACGATAATACGTTGCATCTTTGGGATTTTGGTCCCCAATAAAAAATTGGAGGACATCCACTTGGATATGGTGACTGACTAAGAAAATAAATTTAACGAAAAAAAGAGGTAACAAGGGGAAGTAGTTTGTACTCTAATCATCTTTTTTCTTTTTAGTGTAATTGAGAGGGGAGTGGATGGGCGTGGCATACACTTTTTTAGGAGCCTTTTAGGACCAGATCTGGATTTGACCCTTAGACTAGAGTATAGGCTAATTTGTAATTTTAAAATAATTTTTTATTTTGTTAATTTTTGTTTGTACAGTTTAATATGAGAAGTGCTATTCAGCCCGAGTCTAGTGGCTTGAATTATATCCCGATGTGATGTGTCCTTTGCATATGTAGCCACATGTAAATAAGGTTGTTTTTATATTAAAATGTATATTTTAATATTTAATTAAGAGAAATGCTAAAGGCACTAGTGGCGCCTAACACCCTCTTATGTGTCAATATCGCTATTATCGGGTCTCATATAATTTAATATAATAGTTTTTAGGGAGTATCGCTAGCCAATCGCAACGCGACATGTTGAGAAGGTGTTGAATAAGTTATAAACGTGTTGAATTCTTCATAAACGTATTATTAGTTGACATATTTAACAAGTAAGCCTTTAAATGGAAAATGTCATTAACGTTCGGACTAAGCTTTAAAAAGTTCCAAACTCGATTTCTAACTCAAAATCACCTCAAATTCAATAAGTAAACATTAAAACTAGTCCCCTAGCTACCAAAGACCAATTATACAAAGTCAGAATCTTCATAACCACTCTAAATCACAAAGCCACTATATAAAACTAATCGCTTTTAACTTGAAACGAAATTAAACCATATCTTAAGCTTTCCTTCTTCAATGATTTACTATCTTGCTACTACTGGAGCGTGGAATACTAGGTTTCGAGTTGAAAATCAAAGAAAATGGATTAAAGGGGGAGAGGATTTTGTCGCGCAAAGGAGAAAAGAGAGTTTCGTATGTTTCAATTTATGTTTTAAAACTTATAACATATATATATAAATCGATAAGAATCGATAAGAATCGCTTATACATATCATAATAACAGTAATAATAATAATATAATATTAATAAAAACTTTATTATTAATAGCTATTTTATTAGTTTTAGCCACTAAAAAATCTTTAACTTTAGGATATTTGGTCAACTCCGAGTACCTCAAAATACCTCAATATTTTTAAAATTAACTTATCTCAATAAAATTTTAACAAAAAGCTTCGTTTCTTCTCTTTTCTCTATTCCATGGCGAAGAAAAGAAGAATGATTCGCAAGCCAGTTACTCGTGGGATTGATCCTGATTCAAGTGTTGATTAGTAAGAAGGGAAAGCAGAGAAGAAGATTCTACTTTAGCCTCTAGCCTAGACATGATTGTCGAAATTCTGAATGAGGAGGACACAAACCAGATTATCGAAAAATTTGGTTTAAAGATCAAAACGGTGAACATGAAACAAGGTAACCTGAATTGAGCTAAGGAAATGGAAGAAGAGAATGGATCAGATAAAAAACGGAAGCAGTTTCAGGATTCAACTATGAATCATTGGAAATTGTTCAAGGAGGAGAAAATCTTTTATTGAGATCCAATGTTGGCATACACAAAACCTATAGTCAAGATCAGTTTAAAAATAGCTTTAAAAATAGCTCGAGTAGACCCAGACAAAGTTAAAGAACAAGCTATTGATTGGAACACGACAGCGATATGTATGGTGCTTGGAGCCAACCTCCCATGGTTGTCTTTTAAGGCTTTATCAAAAGGATTTGGGGACACCTAGAGATTGCTCAAATTGTCAGGATGACAATGGGCTTGATTATGATCAAGTTCAACGATGAAGCAACAAGGGATCAGCTCTTAAAAGCAAAGGGTGATCCAATTCGACAAGAAACTTGTAATACTGAGACCTTGGTCTACAGATCTGAATGCCATTAAATTGATTCATTCAGTGCCTTTATGGATTCATCTACATGATCTAGATCTTCAGTATTGGGGAAAAATGCCTGAGTGCTTTACTTAGTACGATTGGGAAACCAATTATGGTGGACCAACATACTAAGGATCGCATAAGGATGCAATTTTCCAGGGTTTT
Organism: Cannabis sativa; assembly: GCF_029168945.1. Taxonomy (NCBI): domain Eukaryota; kingdom Viridiplantae; phylum Streptophyta; class Magnoliopsida; order Rosales; family Cannabaceae; genus Cannabis; species Cannabis sativa. The sequence goes on along the minus strand of NC_083608.1, from coordinate 33,027,928 downwards.
AGTGGAAATGGACATAACTGATAATCCTCCTAAATCAATTCATTTTATCAATGAACACGACCAGCTAATGGAACAGAGCATTATTATGAATGGCTCCCAGTTAAATTTTAAAATTGTCTAGGGTATGGCCATATCATGGCAGACTGTCGAAAAAGGGGAGATTAAGAAGAGAAAGTAGGGCTCAAAAGTAGGTAACTCTGCTACTGAAACAAGGAGCAAGATGTTAGTGAATATAGGGACTGAGAAGATAGAAGGGAAAGTGTCTGGATAACAAGGAATGAAATCGAAGGAAAGAAGTCGATGGGGTCTCTAAGACAGAAGTTGGATGTTGGAAATATTTTACCAGCATCTAGATTTACTAACAAGTATGTTTCATTAACATCCTAATATGAATTTCTAAAACAATGAAATAAACACATATAAAGTTTAAGAAAACCTTACATTGGGTGCAGCGGAATATAATGACTCCTTCTGTTCAGATCTCTAGCCCTTCATTCCTTTCTATAGCAGAGCATTATCAAGATCTGAACCTGGATCTCTTTCTCTCCTTCTTGTTGATTGGATTCTTCACAGTCTTACATACTATGATTGAGGACCAACTTGATGTGTGTGGGCACTTACTCAATCACTAATGGCTGAAATAATTTAGTGAAGAAAGGCTATAGGTTTCAAATTGAAGAAGAAAGAAGAAGGAAGAGGTCTCATTTAGGTTTTTAGCTTTTGAAGGCATTAGTTTGGATGAAGAGACCATAGCTATCCTTTTATACTATCTTCAATAGGGTTAGGGTTGAATTATTATTGGATTAAAAAAAATATTGGGCAAAAATAACTTGTTGGACGTACACTTCAAAGGGCCAATCTCTAGTTACAATTTTGCCACTTTATTTCAACCACTTATTCTTCTTTTCAATAATATCACATTTTCCAAGTCAAACCTATAAATGCCAAAACTATTTATTTAATAATTAAAATAATTATCAAATAAAATTGTCAATTATAATATTTATTAATTAGACTCCATACAGTCTCTTAATTAATAAACCAACCCCAAAATACTATTTCTTCACAATCAAGCCATAACATAGTGAAAAAAATTCATAAACTAGACATAGCCTAATTTTAGAATTATAATTGATTAATTAAAATCAATTAACTGAGTCTTACAAGCAGTTTGTCTCAACTAGTATGGGGACCATGGGCCTATATAACCGAGCTTCCAATAAGCAGATCTAGAATTTACAAAGTAAATTCACTAACTTATTAATTCCTCATTGCATCCACCATAGAACTTGGAATTGCACTCTCAGTTACATAGAACGCTCTATATGTTCCACGATATAGATACGCTATTAATTATCCATTGTTATAATCCAATGATCCTCTATAGATGATCTACATTGCATAGGGATAAAATTACCGTTACACCCTTTCAATGTATTTTATCCTTAAAACACTTGGCCACCTATAAATAATATTTTAGTGAAATAATATAATCACTAAAATGAGATCTCAATCATTTATCTCTACTCAGCCAAGCTCGAAGGAAATCATCGTTTCACTTCTAAATACCTATAGAAGCTATATATTCCATATCTATGTTTAGCGCTCCCACTCAATTGTACTATCGTGTTCCCAAAATGTACGTATCACCCTGACCAAAAAGTAGGCTTAACTAACTAATCAAAGAACACAAATAACACTCTTGAGATCGAACCTAATCATGTCAGGATTAAGATCATTTGATCTAGGATCAACTAGGTGATATTGAATTGAATAGATATTACGGTAAATTTATCGTATCTAATCAAAGTTCAATATCGGTCCCTTCCAATGTATACTCCATACATCCGATACTGGTAAACTTTGCCAATGCCCTGGAAAGGACATAACACTTATCCAAGGTGTAAGTATACCTATCGCTGATTATCATGCCAGTCTAAATCCAATGAACTGACAAATCAGGGAATTAAGCTTTCGAACATATAATCATGATTATATTCCACTTTGTTGACAACACTATAATCATGAACAAATACATATGTTCTGGACCTAATAGAATTTATAATCATGAAATAAATCATGTGAACTATGCAACATAAAAAATAATTTCTAATCTTTATTAATTAGTAAATCTAATTATATTTAAATGTATTTTATTTAGGGCACAAAACCCAACACTGGATTACTCCCAAAAAAAAAGCCCTCAAAATTATATTAGAGTCATTTTTGAAACAACTGAGGAGGGGCAAGCTACTGGTAATAGCTTCAAGCCCTTAGAAGATTTGGAACAGGGCCAGATTAGAATAGAGGGTCCTAAAGAAGATGCTGAATTAGGTACTATCTCATTTAGTCATGGATAATTGCAATATTTTTTGCTAGAATGTTAGAGGTGTTAATAAAAAGGAGAAACAAGATGCAGTTTTGGATTTCTGAAGTGTCAATAAATTTGGTGTAGTGCCTTAGTTGAAACAAAGTTAAAGGAGAATAAAGTTAAAGAGATGATGGAGAATAAGTTTGTTAATTGGGAGTATTTCTCAAGTCCTACAATTGAAGATCGTATCCTAATTGTTTGGAGAAAAGCTTTTGTCATAAACTATAGTCATTACTGAAACCCCACAATTGGTTCATAGTTATGTTAAAATGTTTGGCCACACTAAAGCTTGTTGCATAACTTTTGTTTATGGTTTTAATACCATAGATGAGAGAAAGAATCTTTGGAGGGATCTATCGAATTTGAAACATCGAGTAAAACCCTGGCTTAGTCTAAGGGATTTTAATGCGGTGTTTAACACTGAAGATAGATCAGGAGGTAACCCCTTTTGTCTTGGTGACATGGCTGACTCTAATGACTGCATTTCCCAAGCTCATGTTGAACCTCTCAAGAGCACTAGTTCAACTTTTACTTGGACTAACAACCAAGATGGAGTTAGTAGAATTTATTCAAAAATTGCCCATGCTTTTGTTCATGAGGATTGGCATGACATGTTTGCTAATTCTACTGCTCATTTTGGCAAGGAGACAACTTCAGATCACTGCTCTTGTGTTTTTTCAACAAGAGCTGAAGTGAAAATAGGGATAAAACTCTTTCGATGTTACAATTTTTGGGTTGATCACCCTGACTTCAAGAGGCTGGTTTTATCTAGTTGGGAGAAACTGATGACAACACCTGGTTTAAACGGAATTTACCTCAAGCTTATGAGATTGAAACATAGCCTCAAGAAATTTAATCATGAGACAATAGGAGATGTGGGGAAAAACTACCAGCAAGCTAAAGACAGGTTCCTTGAAGCTAGAATGAAGGCCCAAGAGAACCCTAGGGATCATTTGTACCAGGAACAAGAGAAGACAACAACTAGCAACTTTATCTGTCATGAGAAGATGTATTTTAATTTCCTAAGACAGAGAATTAAGATCAATTGGCTGCAGAAACGAGATGATAACACAAAGTACTTCCATGCCTATATCAAGAAAAGAAAGGTTGAGAGCACAATAGCTATTTACACTAATGAACAAGGGGTTGTTATAGATAATTTTCCTCAGGTTGCTGACCATTTTTTGAGACATTTTTGAGAGTATATGGGAACAAGGAATGAAGGCTCAAGTGACCTGAACTAGCATTTTTTTTAGCAGACTATTAAACGATTTAGACCAGCAGCTGCTTCCGGTGCGGCCTTTCTCCATCAAGGAGATAAAAAAAAATCTATATTCAGCATCCTAGACACTAAATCCCCAGGCATAGATGGGTTTAGCTCTAGTTTTTTCAAGTCGTTGTGGGCTTATATTGGCAAAGAAATTTTCAAGGCTGACTCTAATTTTTTTGTGTCAGGTTATATGCCTCCTGAATTACACTCTGCAACGATTTCTCTAATCCCTAAACATGACAACCCATCTAAGGCAATAACCTATAAATCGATTGCATGTTGTTCAATCCTCTATAAGTGTGTTTCAAAGCTTCTATGTTCAAGACTGGCAAGGATGCTTCCTAACCTGATTAATCAAAACCAGGGAGCTTTTATCCTAGGTAGATCTATAGCCCATAATGTGATGATACTTCACGATCCTTTGAAGAACTATACAAGGAATTATATATTCCCTCGGTGTGCTATCAAGATAGACATAAGAAAGGCTTATGACACGATAACTTGAGATTTCCTTGAAGCCTTACTGAATGCATATAATATGCCTCAAAAGTTTGTCCAATGGGTGATGATTTGCATAAGATCTACATCTTATTCCATTATCATGAATGGAAGAGTCCAAGGGAGCTTCAATTGTGAAAAAAGACTTCGTCAAGGTGATCTTTTATCCTCTTTACTCTTTGTTCTTATAATGGAATATCTCACTAGTTACTTCAGCAGGCTGCCAATAATTCCAACTATAGATTCCATCTTATGTGTAAATCCCTTAGGATAGTTAATGTGACAGTCAGTAGTCCCGTGATCCGTAAGGGGAAACACCGGGTAAGCTGTGCAATCCCACACCGCCTGGGGAAGGTCAAGTGGGATGATTCTGAGACTGTGTAGGTATGGGACTGCACAGTTGAAGTAGGTGAAAGAAAGTTCTTGGGTCCCGAAGCTGTCCAGAAAACAAGATGCACCTTGTTGATATAGGTAGTACCAATCAATCCATTTAAGCTCTCTTCAACTGTGCAGTCCCATACCTACACAGTCTCAGAATCATCCCACTTGACCTTCCCCAGGCGGTGTGGGATTGCACGGCCACCGGTGTTTCCCCTTACGGATCACGGGACTACTGACTGTCACAATCACCCCCCCTTACGGGGTCCGACGTCCTCGTCGACCACACTTTCGGCTGGGTCAAGGCTCTGATACCATTTGTAACGTCCCCGCTTCAAGCCTCCATTGGGTCCTTACACCTACGGAATGAATGACTCTTATACACGAGTACGTCACTTTAGCTGCTTCCTGAATTGATGACTGACCCTACAGACCAACACGAGTGTTTCCAGCGTGCTTTGTCCTCACTCGCACGCTTCCTGGGAAAATTTCCCAAGAGGTCACCCATCCTGAAATTGCTCCCAGGTCAAGCACGCTTAACTAAGCACGCTGGAAACACTCGTGTTGGTCTGTAGGGTCAGTCATCAATCCAGGAAGCAGCTAAAGTGACGTACTCGTGTATAAGAGTCATTCATTCCGTAGGTGTAAGGACCCAATGGAGGCTTGAAGCGGGGACGTTACAAATGGTATCAGAGCCTTGACCCAGCCGAAAGTGTGGTCGACGAGGACGTCGGACCCCGTAAGGGGGGGTGATTGTGACGGCCGCAGTCCCGTGATCCGTAAGTGGAAACACCGGTAGCCGTGCAATCCCACACCGCCTGGGGAAGGTCAAGTGGGATGATTCTGAGACTGTGTAGGTATGGGACTGCACAGTTGAAGAGAGCTTAAATGGATTGATTGGTACTACCTATATCAACAAGGTGCATCTTGTTTTTCGGTAGCCCATCACGAAAGAATTCCACAGTTAAGCGTGCTTGACCTGGGAGCAATTTCAGGATGGGTGACCTCTTGGGAAATTTTCCCAGGAAGCGTGCGAGTGAGGACAAAGCACGCTGGAAACACTCGTGTTGGTCTGTAGGGTCAGTCATCAATCCAGGAAGCAGCTAAAGTGACGTACTCGTGTATAAGAGTCATTCATTCCGTAGGTGTAAGGACCCAATGGAGGCTTGAAGCGGGGACGTTACAGTTAACCTTTGCTTTGCTGACGATCTTACTCTAGTTAGCAAATGTACCATCCAATCAATATCTGCTCTTAAACAGGTACTCGAGGAATTTAGCAAAGCCTCAGGCTTACACATTAATTCTAAAAAATCTTAGATTTATTTTGGTGGTGTTGAACCTATAGTGAAACATAATATTCTTACTGATATTAAGCTTGCTAAAGGGTCCTTTCCTCTGAAGTACCTTGGGATACCCTTAAGGAATACTAAGTGGAAAGCTGAAGATTGTGGCATCATCATCAAGAAAATAAAACAGATGTTGTATAATTGGGCTAGTAGGCACCTGTCCTATGCTGGTAAAATGCAATTGATTCACTCAGTTTTACTTGGTCTTCGGAGCTACTGGATGAGCATCTTTGTTCTGCCTCAAAGTGTGACTAAAGAATTTGAGAGGTTATGTAGAGGCTTCCTTTGGGGTCCCAATGACAATAAAAGTAAAGTCCACATGGCTTCTTGGGAGAAAGTCTGTCTCCCAAAAGCCTATGATGGATTAGGCTTCAAAGTTTGAGTGAGATGGAATTATGCTAACCTAGCTAAGTTTGTGTGGGCTTTAGCCAGCAAGAAAGATCTTTTTTGGGTTAAATAGATTAATACCATTTATCTAAAATCAGATTCTTTTTGGTCATATGTTCTAAAGCCTAACACTAGCTGGTATTGGTGCAAATTAGGTCACCTAAGGAAGAGATTCTCAGAGATGGATATCAAGTCGGCTGGAACCTCAGGAAAAATTCAAAACTAGTTATATAACATTTCATTGCTGCAACAACAGGTCCCCTACCACAAAGCAATCTGGAGCTCTCTAAACTTACCTAAGCACCATTTTGTGCTATGGCAAGTGGTTAACTCCCAGCTATTAACTAGAGACAATATGGCCAGGTTGCAAATTCAATTAGAATCTCCCATCTGCCCAGTTTGTGAAAAGGAGAATGAATCGCATGAGCACCTTTTCTTTTCTTGTTACCTTTCCAACAGAGTGGTAGATCTGATTTTCTTTTGGTTGGGTAATCGATTTTGGCCTTTGGACTTCAAAGATTGGATTAGTTGGCTGTCTTCTGACTTGTCAAGTTAGGTGCATCGTATTCTTGTTGTGGTTTCAGCAGTTGTTTGCTACTGTATTTGAACTAATAGAAACATGTGTATATTTAAGGGTTGTTCAAGTTCAGCAAACAAAATTGTTGAAGATGTAAATAGCACAGTTCAGTAATAGATTACAATGTGTAAAGAATAAGAGAATGACTAGAATAGGGAGAGCTTTTATTTTGAATTTGCAAATGTAACAGGTTTTTATTTGTTTGTTGTTGTTCACTAGGAACTGATTCAGTTCCTTAGTGGCTGTTTTGTATTTGTTTGGTGCTTGATTAATAAAGTTATTCTTCTTGATATCTCAATAGTTCTATCAATAAAACTAAAACTAATGTGATATTTTTGGCCTCAAATTGGATCTCCAGTGTCGCCGAACTTGGAATTTTTTTAATTTCACAAATAACTTACATTATATCCACGTATTTCAATTAAATCTCCGTAATTAATAAATTACGCTTATTTATCCACTTATCGGGTCTTCAGGGTCACCGAACTTGAAAATATTTTTATTTTACAAATAACTTATATTATATCTACATATTTTAATTAGATCTCCGTAATTAATAAATTACGCTTATTTATCCACTTATAGTAAAATTTATAATTTATGCTAAATTAAGTTAGCAGGATCATAATCCTATTTCTACTAAATTAACACATAATATATAATAAATCCTAATTATTCATAATTAAGTTTTTGGGATATTACAGTCCAACACACATGTTGACACTTGGTGCTGGGCCCAGGGCCTAAGTTGACATATTTTCAACTTGGGCTTTTTCCAATCAAGTTCACCAAAAAGTGTTCTGGGCATTTTTTCCTTCATCAGAAATAATGAAGATTCAAGCAAACTCAGGGAGAAAACCACAAACCCAAGCCCCTGGAAACAGGGCCTAGCACCTAGATTGATCTGGTGCTGGGCCCAGCGCCCTGGTTGATAATCAACCTGGTGTGCTGCTTTCGATTGCTCAAATGCAAATCTGATTCGACCAATGATTCTGAAATGGTCAAAAATAGGGTAGGAGACATCGTCCTCAAGTTCAAGAACCTTGAAAGTATCAATACGAGATCTCGAGAGCTCAAGAATAGGGTACCCAACGCCCAAGTTGACAAATGGCCTGATGCGATGGGTTCTGCTTATCCATGTGACAATGCTTTTTATCGATCAAAATTATGTTTCTCTTACCCTTCAAAAAAAACCTAACAATTATGTTTCTTTTACTAGCGGTCCGTGTAATTTTATCTTAAAAAATTTACATTATAGACTAAAAATTACAAAAATACGTTAATACAGAAATATTTTTATTTTTACTCTTTGAACTTTTCAATTTACAAAAATACATCTTCAGTTAAAATAATAAACTATTTTTATATCTATTCTATATAAAATGTGGCTATATAACAGAATTCTTGGTTTCTGAGAAATTATTGGGTGACTTTTTTTTTGAATAAAATAAAAACAAATTATTAGATGTTGCCAAAGGGTCAGCATCCATGCAGTTAGTTAAACCTAAATGTAATTAATCCACCTAAAGTGTTGCAATTAATAATAAATTTGTTCATATTGTTTATTTTTTTAAAAAAAATTATTTTCAAATTTTGATATTTAGAATTAGTTAAATTTTAAATATTATTTTAAATTAAATTTGAATGTTTTGATAGTTTAACCAGATGAGCATTTTCATTAATTGCAAAGATAAATTTAGGACGAATAATAATTTTTTTTAATTACTATTACAAAGTATAATAGTAATTTTTGTTTTTATTTAAATTACTATTATGCTTTCAAATTTCAATAATTATCACTACATTGAATATTATTAATTTTAAAATTATGATATTAAAAAAAACTAAACACTAAAATAAAATTAACATACGTGACTTGACACGTAACATCTATCTAGTATATATATAGTTGTATTATAGTTATCATGAGAATATTTTTCTGATTGTTCTTTTTTTGTTTTATAATTTATTTAAATTTGTAGTGAAATTGATTTCTCAATTTTTTACTTTTTGATGAGCAAAATATATTTTAATAATTTTAAAATTTTACAAATGAAATTTTTGTAATTAAAAATTTTAAATCGTAAAATTGTAAATAAAATATAAAAGAAAAATATTTTTTAAAATTCATCAATTATCTTTATCTTCATATTATTTTCAACATCAAGTTATAATCATTTTTGCAAAGTTAAAATATAATATTTGCTTATAAAACATTTTGGAGAAAAAAAATATCATATGTACACTTTTAGGGAGTTTTGAATAATTTACTTTGCCAGAAATAAATTTCAAAGTGTTTCCCTAGCCTGTTTGCAAGAAAATATACATTGTAATTCTTTTTTATTATTATTTAACAAATCTACATGCAAAGAATAAAAACAAAGATGATAAAAACTTTTACTTAAGCATGTGCTTCAGCAGTATGACATCTAAAGTAAAATCTAAAGAAATGCTAATAACCAATCAAATTCACACAACTACATAAAGATTAGGTCACCGGATTGGATACAAAGATTACATGTCTTTAATAAGCTGAGCAATTTCGAATATACTGAACACTTGTAATTTGGATCAATTTAGGGACCGAAGGATATTTTTGTTTCATAAGGTACTAGACCATCAATCCCATAACCAAAATACAAAAAAGGCAATACGAGGCACCATGCCCTTCTTCTCTAATCAATTTAAGTTTGAGCAGCTTTATCCAGCACAACGGTTGGTTATAGAGCACCAACCGGGTTCACAGCGCTATTCAAATGCTTCATCTTATACATTATCTTATAATGTTTGGCCAAATAATCACTAGTCATGACTCATGAGCAGCATGGCTGTTACCTTATACAACAAGCAATAACTATACAAGTTCTGTAACAAAATTGAACACAAGATATGATCATGCTTGAGCTATCCCTTTCTTCACAAGCATATCATATACCCTATCAACTTTGTTGGGATCAACCTTAAACAAGTTATAGGCATCAGATTTCTTTGTTACCTTGCCATTCAACACTTCCACGGACATGATCTGTAACATGTTGAGATAATGTGAAGGTAGTATTCGGATTTCACTGCAAAGCTGTTTCTCCTGCATAGAGATTATAACAGCTAGATTAAATTTGTGTAAACTACAAGCCATTTTAAGCAATGAAAATTGTCACCGTGTTCTTACAGTTTCAGAGAGTAAATCAGCCCCCGCCAACCCAGTGATGTCCCAATGATCCAATGAGTTTGGAACCGATGGCATTGCTAAAGACGGATCCTTGGTACTAGAATGTAGATCAATGGATCCCCTAACAAGTCCCAGAGGACTACCATCAAATTCTTCTTTAATGTGACCAGGCTTATGCAAAACTTTGCCACTTGGACCAGCTTGAAAACTTTCTCTAATCCTAAGAGCACTTTCTTCGTTACTCCTCTTTTGTTGAATAAATTTATTAGCCTCAGCTGCTGTTTGGCAACCAACAGCTCGAGCTTCCTGCATAAGGTATAAATCAGAACAAGGTAAATTAAATTTTCTTTTTGATACAACAGGGCTGAGAACTCTTTCCCCCTCCTACACACACTCACACACCCAACCATGAACAAGGTAAACTATTTTATTTTAACATGGTTCACAGATTAATGCACATAAACTGATTACCGAGTTTTAGCACTTTATACATAAAGAAACCTGAGTACACCATCCCTAATTCATCAGAGAAATGCTGAAAGCACCCTAGGGTTGCCCAACACCATATACTGTTATAGGTTAAATAAATATCAGATCCTACATCTTTATACTTAAAATAATCTAATTTGAATTACCATATAACCCACTACTTAATTGCACCAATGACAATACACCACTTTGGACACCATGGTGCCTTATAGCAATGCTCAATTCATCAGGTATTTCTGGAGTCTTTTTTTTCATGACAATTAAAATATTAATGCTACTATTTTGGAAGGGACCAAGTACTGAAGATACAAAACTCACCTTAAGATCTTGTATTCTTTTTATAATTCGATGCTCCTCAATAATAATACGAAGAAATTCCTCGTGCTCTTCTTTTGAGTGGAATCGCATGAAGACCTTGAACCGCTGATATATTTCCTTTTCATCAGGTGAAAGATTCTTCTCAAATGGGTTGGGGTGAAGCAAATTTCTTTCCAGTATAAAGTCCTTCCTCCGTTTCCTCTCATCAAGCCTGTCAAGGATTTTCAATATCGATGAATAGCTTTATATAACACAGATGAAGTATACTTGAAAAATGTAAAAAAGAATTAATTCATAATATATAACCACCATCACACACATAGCTATAAGTTGTCATAAAAGACAGAGGAGAAGATGACATCTACTTTATTCTTCTCTAATTTCTTCTATTCTATTTTCATACATTTTCTCTTAACATCATAAAAGAATAAATCAAACATAATTGAGAAATTAACATATACTTTTTTGAGTAGATACGCAGTACTCGTAGTTTCAATTCACGCTCTGCCTCAGTGTCAGTATCCTTAAATTCCATATCTGCAAGCAATTGCTCTGCATCGTTATCATATTCAATTTCAAATTCATGCCTCTTGATATTATAGCCACTCAACTCTGTCAATGTAGGTCCCTCATCCCCTGATAAGCGAGGTTTCTTCTCCCCAATACTCCTATCCACTTGAGATTCTGTTAGAAATGTAAAATAAATTGATGACAACTAGAATATTTGAGTGTCACAAGCCCAACATGCATTGTCTAAGAGATTATTTGAATGACAGGGCATAAACAAACCTTCAGCTTTAATTTCATCTTTGATCATAGATTCGTTAGGAGGCTTTACTTGATCCCCTCCAACTTCTGATGTCCATGAGAAGAAAAAGCCATATTAATCAAGTAAATAAAACACATACACAAAAGAGAGAGAAAAAAAAAAAAAACGCAAAAACAAAGGAACATTTAACTATTTTACCAGTAGTTGGATGAGATGAATATGTAGAACCGGGATCTTTTTTGGTTTCTTCATATCTATTCAGCACAACAAAATGAATAAGCAAAGAGGCCTAGAGAAGGAGAACTGAATATACACACACACACACACAAACACATGTATTACACATAAACAAACACAAAATATACTTGACTATAGCAGATAAGGGAGGCTCTTCACTCGGTGGAAGCTCTATAATCATGGGGTTCTCTGCAGTTAAGAAAAAAAAAAAAGAGATGAGCAAATTTTTTTTCAGCCAACTTATCTATTTTTTTTCAAAGTTGTGAGGCAGATAGAAATTCTCTAAGATGATAATGAAGTGTATATTCACTGTGACAAAGAGTAAGTAAAAAGATGACTGAAAAAAAACAGTCTAATTAAGTAATTACAAGTTACCAAACCACAAAAATGAGCAAACAAAATGAAGAATAAAAGTGGCACCAAGTAATAACTAAGAAGCCGTAGACACCCAGAAAAGATTTATACATCCATTTGGCCAAGCTTCTACTTTTGCTTATAACTAGAAAAATAAGATAAGAATAAGCTTTGACTTATTTTTACCGTTGTTTGGATAACTATTATATGAAGATCTTTTTTTGAATGAAAAGTACCTAGCTATAAACAAAAGTAGAAGCTTAGCCAAACATGGCCAAATCCTAACTTCTTCCAAAAAAACTTTTCATTTTTTATCCAAACACTCCTAGAAGGACTTCAGAGCTTATAGAAACAGTTTAAATGGTTAAATTAAATCTATGGGGCAATTCTGATTAGCAGATAAGCATACAAGTGTATATAGTTGCGAACTGTGCAAGATCATTTTACTTTCTTAGCAAAGGTATAACATGATGAAATTGTAGGATTTATGGACTGACCTGTCTTGACTTCACCAGGTACTTTGGCCATGGCAAGGAGCTCATCTTTGCTCTTTCCCATAACATGGGATAAATCCTAAGTGGATAAATCATGGAAAACACCAGTAAAGGAAACTATACACAAACAAAAAAATAACAAAAGAAATTACATTAATAGCATTAGTCTTACAGGAAGGGGAAAACACGGGGACTTCAAGTATATAGCATCATAATGGTCAATACATTGTGCTTTGCTTTTTGTTCCAACATGTTCTGCAACTTCGTTCCAGTTCCCAAATCCATACATCCCAATACCCTAAAGAATGCAGGAGGTTCAGCCCCAAAACTCGAATTCTTTGAGATACTGTTTCATTGCAAATCACTAAAAAAATTCCGATAAATTTTTTTAAAAAAGCCAAACAAACAAGATTAATGAATAAAGAACCAATTGAAGTTTTTATCTTTACCTCCAGCAGTAATGTCTCTTCATCTGCATTCCAATCTGGACAAATCAGTGGAAAATACAAGTTGTCCTGTTGTAAACCAAAATCATATTCTTATACATTTAAATACGAAATGATCACTAACTTGATTATTTATAGAAATTTATATATTTGACAAAGTAGACACCGGTAAAAATTATAAATTCTTTAAAAAAAAAAAAAGAATATATAAACAGAATGACTAACCATAACCCTATAAGGGTGATTGGATTTGTGAGGAGTAACCTCAGCTCCAACTGAGAAGCACTCAATACAAAGATCAAAATCAGAGCAGACAACACATTTGATCCGAATTTTTCCCGAGATATCTTTGTTGCAATAATTGCAATGATATAAAGGAGCTTTCCTATCGCCATTTACTTGCCCCAAAACCACATTGTAAGCTGCGTTCTCGGCTGAATCGGAATTCAAAGCAATTCTCTTTCTTTTGGAAGATTTACTGAACATATGAAATAGAAAAAAAAAAATGAATTTCACGTAGTATCATAGTACAAAAAGCTGAAAGATAATTAGGTTAGAGTTTAGAAAAAGCTTGAATTTTAATCAAACTGAGAACCTCTGGTTGAGATCACTATCAGCAATTTTCGATACAGCTCGAGATCGACCCATATCTGGTCGAATTAGCCAAATGAATAAAAACCTAATTCGTCGTCGGTGCTTAGAAATTGGGGAAAATGGAGATGTAGAAATTTGGCTTCACGATTTTCGATTTCGAACCCGTTCGTGAAATATTAACCCAGAAAAAATTTGAAGTTTGACCTTTATAATAGGTGAAAAGACCAAAAGCCCCAAACTATAAGGGAAGGGGAATTTGATTTTAGGCTAATTAGTAATTTTTCCCCCCAAATTTTGACATGTACTAAATCGTGCCTCTAAACCTTTTTGGCGGTTAAAAATTCCCCTCGAACTATTGAGATTGTTAAATTTAAGGACTTTTATCTAATTTTAGTAAAAAAATTGTAACATAGATGAAAGTTTATGGGGCGTGATTTAGTACATATCAAAGTTTGAGGGGCGTGATTTGATAGATATCAAAGTCTGGGGAGCATGGTTTAGTACATAAACAATCACTGAACAGTAAAATTGAATGAAATTAGACAAAAGTCCTTAAACTTAACAATTTCAATAGTTCGAGGGGAATTTCTAACGGTCAAAAAAGTTCAGGGGGCACGATTTAATACATGTCAAAGTTCGGGGAGAAAAATTACTAATTAGCCTTGATTTTATATACTTAAAAGATTAAAAAAATTTAGGAAAATTTACATCTCAGTACACTTATTTCATTCATTTTATAAAAATGTGATGAGTTCAATTTTATACTAAAGTGTACCGTTTTGAGTACCGTTTTAAATTTAATTATTGAAAAAGTTGACTGAGACGTGTGTGGCGTGTGCTGACGTCATCATCACATCCATCACGTCTTCTTTCTTGCAGGCTTCAACTATTCACGCGCCCATTTTTGCAGCTCTTATTCAAATTACTGTCGGTTATTAAGTATTAGAAAAGGTTTATATTCCATATTTTCTTTATTTTTATATATTAATTATCAATTTTATATGGTTTTGAACAAGTTGAAGAGAAGGATGACGTCAGCGACAGTTGGATGGGACGTGCGTCAGGAGGTGCAGAGCACATGATCACGGTTTTCCAAATTTTCCATAATTGTTTTAATACCCCCTTCTGTAAACCTCCTTCCGTAAACCTCTTTCTGTAAACCTTCTTTGTAAACATATTTTGCAAAGCTGCCTCTTATAAATTTCAATATTTTTTGTTGCTTTCATATCAAGTTAGATGTTCACAATCAACATTATTTTAAAGTTGATATGTTTACAATTATTAATGGTGTTTATAATTTTCTTTTTATTTTCAAACTAAATATTGAATATATTCATGATATTAGTTTACAAAACTGATATACAAAAGAAAGATAGATCATACAAAGTAATTCATATAGAAAACATACTATTAGTTATGTTAATAAATCTATTAGTTTATTTTTGCATATTAAAACAAATTTTATTTTTCTTTTGTATATTGGAACAACAATTTATTTCATTTCATATAGCCTACAATATGTTAATAAACCTACTAGTTATCGTTTGTTGGAGGAATAATATTTTATTTTTTTTCAATACAGAATAAACTATAAATCAAACATATTGATATACGCCAAGAAACACATTAGTCTAATTTCCATGTATATTGGAACAACAATTCATTTTTTTGTTTCAAACACAATGTGTGAATATAAAATAACAAACTAATTAGTCTATTTTTTTTCAAGTTGAGACATCAAATCTGGTTGTATACAAAGTACATTACTGTAACATGTCTTATATAGTAAACCTGAATAACAATATATGCACTTGTCAAAGATTTGAATATGATGAAATTCCTTGCTCATAAGTTTATTAGGCATATATGAGTATAGTAGCCTTTTCATATAGCCTATCATCGGATATGCTAATAAATCTATTAGTTTATTTTAGCATGTTGAAACAAATTTTTATTTTTCTTTTCGTGTATTGGAATAATAATTCAGTTCATTTCTTATAGTATACCATTATATATGTCAATAAACTTAGTAGATTCTATTTGTTGGAACAACATTTTTTTTTTCAATACATAGTAAACTATAATCAAACATATGTCAATAAACTTATTAGTCTATTTTGATGTCGAAGTTGACGTACTTCTTCTTCCTCGAAGCAACGATCTCTGGTTTTCGTTTTTTTTTTTTGTTGTGATCAACTGATAGGTTTATTGGTCGATTGAATTGTAGATCGATTTAGAGAGATGATGATTTGCTTGTTGTATACAGCAACGTATTTGAGAGATATGATGATCGATTCTCTAATTTTCAGATCTGTCGAGGTCTCCGTCAATGGTATTTTTTCGTTCAAGTTTGGTTTGGTTTCTGTTTTTTGATTTCGTGTATTATTCTTATGGTATTTATAGCTTTCCGTTTTAATCAGGTTAACCACGCGCAGGGATGGCCGAGAAAAGTGGAGTTGTGGGCGCGTCTCCTTCATCGCCGGTGGTTCCAAAATAATCCCGGCTAATAACGGTATGGGTGATGACGTGTCACGGTATATGGATGGATTGTTTTTATATAACGTTTTTTTTTGTAATATTAATGTATATAATGTATATATATAAAAATTTCCCAAAAATTTATTCTTAAACCAAAACCTTTTAAACTAAAAAAACTATGATATTTTTTTCAAAACCCAAAAATACCCCCTCATAATTCAAACTCATTCTCTCTCCTTCCCTCAAACTCTCTCTGCATCATCTCTCTCTCTCTCTCTCTCTCTCTCTCTCTCTCTCTCTCTCTCTCTCTCTCTCTATCTCGCATCCCACAACCGCCCACCCTCACCACCACCTCCGACCACCCGCACCAACACACTCGACCCAGCCCCCCTCTCTCGGACCACCCAAACGTCGCACCCCCTCAGCCCCACTCTCTCTTCCTCTCTCTGAAATCGAAAAAAAAGAATCCCCAGAGTCCGATGGTCGGACCCCGGTCCGACCAATCGGACCCATCGGACCTGGGGGATTTTTTTTTCTTTTCGATTTTAGAGAGAGGAAGAGAGAGTGGGGTCCGATTGGTCGGACCCCATCGGACCACATGGTCCGACCATCGGACTCTGTGGGTTTTTTTTTTCGATTTCAGAGAGGAAGAAAGAGTGGGGTTGAGGGGGTGCGACGTTTGGGTGGTTCGAGAGAGGGGGGCTGGGTCGAGGGTGTTGGTGCGGGTGGTCGGAGGTGGTGGTGAGGGTGGGCGGTTGTGGGATGCGAGATAGAGAGAGAGATGATGCAGAGAGAGTTTGAAGGAAGGAGAGAGAAAGGGTTTGAATTATGAGGGGGGTATTTTTGGGGTTTTGAACAAAAAAAGTCATAGTTTTTTTAGTTTAAAAGGTTTTGGTTTAAGAATAATTTTTTTTTTTTTTAAGTATATAAAATCAAATTTCCCTAAAGGAAATACAAGAGAATAAAATTGAGCAAAATGTATGTATACTAGGTTGATGTTCATTGCAATCCACTAGGTTCAATTAATTTTTAATTTTTGAAATAACGTTTGAGATTTTAATTATTTTTTAGTAGGTAATGTATCTTATAATGTAATTTATTATATTCTTTAACAAAAATTCACATTAGTAAATTTGAGTGTCTATATAGGCTAAATTCGTAAATTTGATATAAATTTTTTTTTATTTTCAAACTTTACGAAAAATAATAATAAAGTAAAAAATATGGTTGAAAATATTTATAATATTTTAAATTTAATTTTTTTTTATTTTAATTGAAAGTTAAATCAATAAATTTAAAAATATGATTAAAAATAGGAAAATTACCTCATATAGTATTTTTTTTAATTTTTTTTTCAAATTTACAGTTTGTGTTTTTAAAGTGGTTTCTCCGGTAGTTTTTATGTGGGTTGCTATACGGATTTTGGTTGTAATTTAAGTTGTTCTGTTAGTTGCAATAGGGGTTTCTATATAGAATTTCGTAAAAATACAAAAAAAAAAATTGTTTTGAAGTGTAAAAATGAAAATATTTATATAAATTAAAATATAATGGGTCGGTGGTCATGGGTTGTCGGGTGCTTCTCGTGGGTCGTCGCAAGTCATAATGGGTCTTCTCGGTCGTGGGTCGTCTTGGTCGTGGGATGTCTTGGTCGGTCGGAGCTCGTGAACTGTCGGGGCTTGAGTGCTTCTCGTGGTCCGATGGAGTTTTGTTGATGGTCCGGTGGAGTTTTGTTGGGAATGGGTTTGGAGAGTTAGAGAAAGAGAGAGAAACGAGAGAGTTAGTGGGAGAGTGGGGTTTGAAATGAGGAGAGTATTGTTGAGATTAAAGATGTTTGGAGGGTATTATTTTTACATTTTTTTTAAGAAGCATATAAAAACAATTTATGCTTTTTTTAAGTATATAATGTCAAATTTCCCAAATATTAAGTGAGCACTAGTGGAATTTAAAAAGTAAAAGATTTGAGTATTTTTAACTTTTAAGTGTATATCTAAAATTTCTTTTGAGAAATTTGCGGCAAAAGTCCCCAAAAAGTTCACGTTGATGCTGATTAGTCCCCAAGCTCCAAAAATAGCGGCAATAGTCCTCAAGGTCACACTTTTTATTTGTCAGTTGGTCTTCAAGTTAACAGATCTGTTAAACCCAATTCAAATGTCACGTGTCGAAATATTATTGGTGGGTATTATTATTTTAATTTAAAAAAATAAAAATAAAAATAAATAATTTAAAAAAAAATTATTTTTTTCTTTTTCTTTTTTTGTTTCGTTTTTTTTTTCTTTTTCTTTCTTTTCTTCTTCGTCTTCTTCGTTTTCTTCTTCTTCAACCCAACCCTAACCTAACCAGCCACCGGAGCACCACCACGACCCCATGGCCAGCCCTAATCCCACTCCAGCCCCGATCCCACGACCCCACGGCCAGCCCTAACCCCACTCCAGCCCCATCCCCACGACCCCAACCACAACCCCCGACCAAATCTGTCGCAATACATCAAATTTACTAAAAATTTCAAAATAATCCCCTCATTCACAGATTCAAACCCACAACAATTTCAAACTTAAAAACTACAAAATCAAGAATGCAAAACAATAACCAATAAAAAAGAATCAAATCAGATGAATGGATCAAAAAAAAAAAAAAACTAACCTTTGGAATCATATTTATATTTGGGACAATCGCAGATCCCCATGGGTCTTAACGACAACGGATCAGTTAGAGGAGGAGGGTGGGGTTTCAGGAGGCGGTCAACGGTGCAATAGTGGGTCTCGACGGGGCGGAGGGTGGATCAATTTGAGAGATGCAGGTGCAACGGTGATTGGTGTTCAGCGAGGGTGGGTCTCGACGGGACGGAGGAGGGTAGGCTATCGGGTTGGGTGTCAACATGGTGGAGGTCTGGCCGTGGGGTCGTGGTGGTGGAGGTCTGGCCGTGGGGTCGTGGGGTCGTGGTGGCTATCGGGTTGGGTCTCAAAGAAGACGAAGAAGAAAAGAAAGAAAAAGAAAAAAAAAGAAAAAAAAAAAGAAAAGAAAAAAGAATTTTTTTAAAAAATTATTTATTTTTATTTTTATTTTTTTATTTTTTTAAATTAAAATAATAATACCCACTAATAATATTTCGACACGTGGCATTTTAATTGGGTTTAACAGATCTGTTAACTTGGAGACCAAAAGTGTGACCTTGAGGACTATTGACGCGCTTGGGACTAATCAGCATCAACGTGAACTTTTTTTAGAACTTTTGCCGCAAATTTCCCATTTCTTTTTATTGTCATTGTAACTTGTAAGTACATAAATATTGTGTGTTTGTTTGTTTGTTTGTTTTCTTTTTCAAAATGAATAGAATGTATATTTGCAAAAGATTTTTGTAGATGGGAGAAGAAGATTTTCTAAAACTCTACAAGGTGGAAAAAATCCTATGAAAAAACCTTGGCCGTCTTTCTCTCTCACAAACTCTCCCAAAAACCGTTCGTACCTCTTTCCGGCCTTGCTACCATTACGGCGCCTCCGCCATGTCTGTTCAGATTTCAGGCTTCTTCTTCTTGGCTTCTTTCTGCAAATATGATTGAACTCTTCTTCTTCTTCTATAAGCACCAAGTAAATGTCGTCGTTTCGGAATTCAGAAGGAGTTATCACCAGGTGACAACGTTCTTATTTCGTTGGATAAGCTTGAATTTATAACAGGCCTTATTATATGTTACATAGCACATAATAAAGGTCATCATTTTCTGTCTTTCAACAAGGTTAGTAGGTCATTATGTAAAGTTTTTTTTCTGTTAATGGAGTAAACACATTGCATTATATTAATTTTGGGATGACCGATAATTTCAATTACTAGGGACTCAAATATTTTTATGTCATGAGTAAGTTCCCATTTCGTCGGTTTTCAACTTTTCTTAATTCAACTGAGAAGGAATCTATCAGTGTTGAACCCATAATTTCTGGGATTTTGAGGGGAAGGAATTGGAATCCGATTCCATTACCCCACAGAACGATTCCTGAACCGCAAGGACAAGACCTTGATTTTGTTAATGTTGCTCATAGCCATCTAATTCATTCCGATTGGACTAAGCTTGACTCTTTATCGAATGGCTTGACCGCATTTAGGGTAAAACACCTTCTGTTGAAGATTCAGAAGGACCATGTTCTTTCACTTGAGTTTTTCAACTGGGTTGGAAGTCAAAAGCCTAGTTTGCATACCCTGGAAACCATTTCCATTATTCTCCACATTCTCACCAGAAACCGAAAATTTAAGTCCGCGGAAGCTATTTTGAGGCCTATTCTTGCCTCGAATTCTATAGACTTACCTTCCAAGCTGTTTGAATCAATAGTGTATTCGTACCGGTTATGTAATTCTTCTGCTCATGTTTTTGACTCCCTTTTCAAGACTTTTGCTCATATGAGAAAGTTTAGGAATGCCACTGACACTTTCTGTAGAATGAAGGATTATGGGTTTTTGCCAACGGTTGTGTCCTGCAATGCATATCTGAGCTCTTTGCTCGGTCTTGATAGAGTTGATATTGCTTTAGCATTCTATAGAGAAATGCGGCGCTATCGAATTTCACCAAATGTTTTTACTCTTAATATGGTGATGTGTGCGTATTGTAGAATGGGCAAGTTAGACAAGGCTGCTGAGGTTTTTGGTGAAATGGAGAATATGGGTTGTAGTCCTACTATTGCATCCTATAACACATTGATGTCTGGGTATTGTAGTAAAGGTCTTCTGAGCATGGCTACGAATCTCAAAACTTTGATGGGTAAGAATGGCGTACACCCTAATGTCATAACTTATAACACTCTTATCAATGGTTTCTGCAAAGAAGGGAAATTACATGAAGCAAATAGGCTTTTTAGCGAGATGAAGGCCATAAAGGTGGATCCTAATACTGTAACTTACAATATCTTGATAAATGGTTATGGTCAAGAGGGTAATTGTGAAATGGGTAGTAGGCTTCATGAGGAGATGTCAAGGAACCGAGTAAAGGCTGATATTCTGACATATAATGGCTTGATTTTGGGACTATGTAAGGAGGGCAAGACCAAGAAAGCTGCATATCTGGTTAAAGATCTTGATAAGGAGAACTTAGTTCCAAATGCATCTACTTTCTCTGCCCTGATTAGAGGGCAATGTGTGAGGAACAACTCTGACCGTGCCTTTCAGATATATAAAAGTATGGTCAGGGGCGGTTTCCATCCTAATGCTCATACTTTCGAAATGTTGATTTCATCCTTTTGCAAGCATGAAGATTTTGATGGTGCAGTGCTAATCTTAAAGGAAATGTTTAAAAGATCTGTGATTCCCGATTTGGTTATATTGCATAAACTTTATGAAGGGCTGTGCCAGGGTGGGAAACAAAAACTGGTCCTATTATTATGCTCTGAGATGGAAGCAAGGGGCCTTACACCTCAAGGTTTTGACAAAGATAAGATTATATATGCTCTGGGACTTAATAAGGAGAGCCAGCCATTCAGAGATTAACTTATAAGGTTACAACCTTACTTGCCTTGTATCAAATTTTTAACATAGATTTTTTTTTTTTTTTTCTTAGTGAAATTTAACATAGATCAGTACATCATGTTAGCACAATGTACATTTCATTTGACATCTGTATACCTATAGCTTAAATGTAGTATTTATGATATGCATATGTACATAATCTTTGTTTTCTTTTCTCTCTTACACCTAAAATGGTTTCGCATAATGGTTTGAGTTGTTTGTTTACAAAAACTATTTAATGGATTTAATAACCTTCTATGCTCTCTATCAGTTGCACATGAACGTTCGTTATAGTTGATTTTGCATTATCACATCTGTATATGATTGGTGTCCAAATATTAATTCTAATTTAAGAAGTGGATTGTCTTGGTACAATTACTTGAAACTCTACATAGACAACAAATGCTGCTTAATTTTCTCCCAAGGTCAATTCATTCTCAGCTGCGTTGTGAGTTAAGTACAATACAGATATGTCTAAGTTAGTTAGATGATAGTATTATAATTTTTAATTATAATGGATAATGTCATATACACCATTGCAATGTACATATCCTTGGTTATATGTTGTTTGGCAGAGCAATTGATAAAATAAATAGCATCTATAGTAAAGATATGCTCGGTACAAAAAATCAATCTTTTGCGGATATTAGTATCTTACATTGATTTGACTTAAAAAAGAAAATGGAAATTATTAGTGATAGCTCTCTCAACCTAACTCGAAAACATAACTCAATGAAAGTCTAATACACCCAAAAAAGAAAAAAAGACAATGCCATTTAAAAAATACAAAAAACAAATTTATGTTGAAAAGATGAACCACATCAGAGGGTAATAACTTGGTTGGGAGAACCACACAATAGCATAATCATTCAAAACCTTCCGTGACACTATACTCATGAGTTAGGTTCATTCAGAAATTATTAATATTACATGACTATAGCATTTATAACGACTTGGGACAAAAATGTATTATAATACTATTGTAAGCAGATTAGAAACTGGTATAGCAGAATAAAATTATAGTAGTAATAATATTAACCAAACATGCAAAAGTTTTGAGAGGCTGGATCTCTCCTATAATGCTGAAACTATTATCTAGCTCAAGCACAATCTTTCACTAAATTACTCGACATTACAATAAATAAATTGAACCAATAGCAAGCTGCCCTTGCCTTAGTGTAACCCTTTACCTCTTCCTAACATTTTGAAACACACGATGAGTCTAATAATTTATATATTTCTTGTAGAACTTTAATAGGTGAGCTCCAACACCACTGCAAAAGGGTGAAAAAGAAAACGTAAGTATCCATCTAAAGTATTTGTATGAATAGTTCATTTTATAAATAAAAATATAAATACAAACATCCACATATTATAAATGGTAAAGTAAATAGTTAATTAAGCATAACATTAACAATAGTCAATTGTATTGGTATTTTTATTATACATTTGAGTTTCATGATTATAAATGAAGCAATATTTTGTACACTATTATACAATATTTTATACATTTGAATAAGCTGGTTGGAGACTGGTTATGTTCCGAAAGATTAGTATGAGACTATGAGTCAAATCAAACATTAATATTTCCAATTACTTTTAGTTTGGATGTTACTTGTAAAAATAAATTTTTTCTTCTTATAATAAGTACAGTTTTTGGTTTTTGGCAGAAAAATATAAAGGGAAAGCAAAGCACAACCCAAGTCCATTCGGTTGTCAACAATTCTCTTTTAGTTTATCTGTTTGGTTGTCGAGGAAACGGAGGGAAAATGTGCAAACCTACAAGAAATGTCCACCATGCTTTGTAGAACCCCACAAAAGAAAATCCCAATCCATGTTCCAAAACCCATATTCTCTATTCCATGTCGCTCACTCTCTGCCATGCCACCTGCGGCGGCAGAGCTGGAACAAGTTGCTGCCATGGCCGAACTCATTCTAAAAGCTGCCCCAGAAACTCTACCCGAAACTCTTCTCAACTCCACTTTAGATTGGTCCCCGGACCTAGTTGATAAGATCCTTAAACGACTCTGGAACCATGGACCTAAAGCCCTCCAATTTTTTAGGGTCCTCGATCGCCACCCTAAGTATGCTCACTCCTCCTCTTCATTCGACCATGCAATTGACATTGCCGCCCGTTTGCGGGACTATAAGACAGTTTGGACCCTAGTTGCTCGCATGCGCTCTCGCCGGCTCGGTCCCGAACCCAAAACTTTCGCCATTATTGCCGAGAGGTATGCCGCTGCTGGTAAGCCTGATAGAGCTGTTAAGGTCTTTTTGTCTATGCACGAACATGGTTGTCCTCAAGATTTGAATTCATTCAATGCTTTTCTTGATGTGTTATGTAAGTCAAATAGGGTAGAAAAGGCTTATAATTTGTTGAAAGTTTTCAGGACTAAGTTTAAGGTTGATACCATTAGTTATAATATAATTGCAAATGGGTGGTGTTTGGTTAAGCGAACTCCCAAGGCATTGGAGATTTTGGAAGAGATGGTGAAGAGAGGATTAAACCCAAGTTTGACTACATATAACATAATGCTTAAAGGGTATCTTAGAGCTGGTCAGATTAAGGAAGCTTGGGATTTTTTTATGGAAATGAAGAGAAGGGATTGTGAAATAGATGTTGTTACCTATACCACTTTAGTTCATGGTTTTGGTGTTGTTGGTGAGATTGCAAAAGCTCGGAAAATTTTTAATGAGATGGTTGGGGAGGGTGTGCTTCCTTCAGTTGCCACTTACAATGCTTTGATTCAAGTTTTGTGTAAGAAAGATAGTGTTGAAAATGCCATAGCTGTTTTTGAGGAGATGGTGAAGAAGGGTTATGTGCCTAATTCTATAACTTATACAGTGTTGATTAGAGGACTATGTCATGCGGGTCAGATGGAGAGGGCGATGGAGTTTATGGACCGAATGAAGGGTGATGATTGTGAGCCAAATGTACAGATATACACCATTGTGCTCCGTTACTTTTGTGAGGCTGGGGAGATTGAAAAGGGGTTGAATGTGTTTGAGAAGATGAGCAGTGCGAATTGCTTGCCCAATTTGGATACCTACAATGTTTTGATAAGTGCAATGTTTGTGAGGAAGAGATCAGAAGATTTGTTGATTGCTGGGAAATTGTTAATTGAGATGGTTGATAGAGGATTTCTACCCCGTAGGTTGACGTTCCATCGAGTTTTGGATGGACTTTTGTTAACGGGTAATCAAGCTTTTGCAAGAGAAATTTTGAGATTACAGACCAAATGTGGACGCCTTCCTCGTCAATTCAAATTATAGGGCTGTTTGATGTTTCAAATTAGCTATTGAACTTGAATTGGAGTGTAAGTGGAATTCATTTATTTGATTGGGTGAATAGGTCTTGGAAAGACATTTCAAGTTATAAAAAGCAATGTTTCCGTTTGTAATCTCCATTTTTGGAGTTTTGAATTGAGTTGGTCAGCCTCTTCAAGTAAGTTTTAATACTAGTCATTGTTGCTTCTGTAAGTGGTCAACAAATGGGATTGGCTAAGGATAACCGAACTCTTTTTAATCTTGAGTCTTCCACTGGAAATGATACTTTGCAGGGCAACAATTAGATGAAGAAGAGTATCAGTTTGGTTAATTCTGAGATTCATTTGTTTCTTCTCTGGGCTATTGAAATCTCATGTTTTGGGATACCATTGTTGCCAATTTATTTCATAAAACATAAAATTTATTGTATCATCACTTTGTAATTCAAGGGGCAGTGATATACCATTACCAAATACAAAAATCTTAGATGGGCACTTGGAAGTTTTTTTTTTTGTTTAATTATGTATAGGAATGAAAGTTTCATTTAATATAATTGAAAGAGAAATTTACATGAGATGACCTTAATTTGAGTCCTACTCTAGCTCTCCCAAGGAGTTTCTCCAATATGAATCAACTTGTTATAAACACCAATCAATGCAGTGAATCACGAAGAACAATCTAAGAGACTTTGGCTCTTCATGAGCTCTTCAATCCATCATGACACCATGATCTTCAGCCAATTTCTTCAGGTCTTCGATCTTCTTACTCTCTCTCTCTCTCTCACTTGAGCTGAAAGGCTCTTTTCTCTCTCTGTCTATGTCTTATTTCTGTTGTTGAATAACAAAGACATGGAGCCTTATATAGAATTAGTTGCTGACAACACACTAATGGCTCAATAACTAATACCAATCTTAACAGAATTTTCTTTAAAGATTCAGTTACACCTATAACTGTAATAACAGTTGGAGAAATAAACTAATGTTGAGTTTTCAATGGATTACAAACCATACAGGCTTTGTAGACTCTAACTATGCAAGGGATATTGACTCAAGGAGATCACAGTCAAACTATGTTCTCCAACTAAGTGGGTGAATTATATGCTCAAAAATCAACCTACAAACTATTGTTGCCTTGTCAACAACTGAAACTGAGTACATTGCATGTACAGAAGCTGTCAAAGAAACCTTATGGCTTAAGAGCAGCTCCAAGGAGACTGCAAATTGATAGTTTAGTGTATATAATTGATCCAAAGAGGCACCAAATTGAGCAGCAAATTGTAGGATTCTCTACAGTGCACGGCATATATGCCGTGCACTGTAGACACGGCATGTTTTTTTTTTTTAAGTTTTTTTAATAATTTAATTAATATTTATATATATTTATATTATTATATTTGTAAAATTAAGAATTATTTTTTGGGAAATTTTTTAATACACATTTTTAAAAGTGATGTACGAATTTACTCCTATTTATTTCGGCACCCGACAAACTTTTTTAGTCTATTTTTTTATATAGTAGTGTATATTATAATTATTTAAGACATCCTCTAAAATTTAAAAAAATTTGGAAATATTTAATACGCCGAAAATAATGCACTTCTTTAAAAGTGGTGCACTGATTTACTCCTACCTGTTTCGACATTCGGGAGACTTGTTTAGTTTTTTTTTTATGGTCGTGTACATTATAGTTATCTAAAACATCCTGCAAAATTTTAAAAAATTTAAAAAAATTTAAAATGCCGAAAATAAAATTCAAACTTTCTGTTGCGTGACTCTTTTATTTAGAAGAATACATTGTAAAAGCACCTTATAATATTTTGTTTGTGTAAATTTAAATGTGAATATCATAAATTATTTTTTCTTTTAATTATAATTTAAGTAAAAATTTATTATATTTTTTTATTTTTTTTTAAATTAAATAATAAAAATAATTTTTAAAATTAAACACATATTATTTTTATTAATTAATATGATATTATTTTTTTATTTTATTAAAAAATTAATATAATAATAAGGAATATTTTTTTAGTGTAATTTTTGGTGTTGTGGTTGGAGTAGAAATAATTTTTGACACTAAATTTGGTGATAGTGTAACACCAAATTTGGTGTCTCCTTGGAGATGCTCTAAGGGAATCTCCATAGAAGTTGGCATAGACCAAAGATGCATAACTATCAATTGTGATAGTCAAAGTGCTTTGTATTAAGAAAAAACCAAACTTTACATGAGAGAACAAAACACATAGATGTGAGGCTGCATTTTATTGGAGACGTACTAACTGGTGGAAGAGTTCAGCTAGTCAAAGTTGCAACAGAAGACTTCAGTCATTGTTTGAGACTATTAAATGTAATAGAAGTTTAGTTCCTGCTTTTATGTGTTTGTAATCTCTATTGCACATTATTAGTCAAGGTGGAGAATTGTTAATAGTGGATGACTTTGTAATGTGCCACCTTAGCAGAACCAAGACAAACCAACTCGACAGTTAGTTTGTTAGCAGTTAGGTAGTTGTTTAGTTTCTATTCAGTGGTATTAGTGTATAAATGTGTTATTGTAACTAGAAAACTCAACCCCTTTAGTTGTAAATCTGTTTAGATATACTCAATAAAACAGTTCTTATATATTCTTTTTCAGTTGTGTGTTTATGTATTCAATTGGCATTGGAGTTTGTTTGAGCTTTGAGGATTAATTGTTCTTAGATGTTCATTGAATCATCTTGGTGTGTGAGATTGTCACTGTCATCTCTAACAACTTGTTACCAGCTGTAGCCTGTAGCTATAAAATACTACTCTTTATAATTAATAGAAAACTTCTCATTTCATTCTTGTTTCTCTTTATCATTAATAGAAAACTTCTTTTATAATTATTTTATCCAACTTTTATAACAATGGAAGGAAGAAGTAAAGGAATTAGGGTTTACTTTCTTTCCACTCAATCAATGACTTAAAAACAGAGTTTAGCTTCGGATACCTTTGTGGCCTTCTCTGTTTCTTGTCCACGGTACAGATGAGTTTTTTGTCTAAATCTACATTTGTTTTTTTTATTATTAAATACTTTTTACAGAAACTTCCAAATAAAATATTACGAACAAATTATTCTAAATAGAAAAATATAGTTTTCTAAAGACTAGGTCTCATAAGTAGATGTGAAACTTGACCACAACAAGATATGTTAAAATAAGTAAGATAAAGAATTTCTTTTTTTACTTCATTAGTACATTTTGTTACAGTCACATGATTAATTAGTATGAGTTTTCATCCCAAAGTACCCCAAAAAACAGTTAATATGACCAAAATGACCCTCGTATTGTGCAAGAACAAGACCCCAAATAAAAGATACAAGCATTTATAGCTAAATTTTGCAAACAACGAGAACATCAGATTCCATAATAGCTCACTTCTAGCTAAAAGGGCAGTTAGAGAAAGATGTCATATGTATTGATGAACTAATATAAGAACTGTGGCCGTAATTTCATTGTTTTCTTTTTCAAAGTCTTTTTCTGCTTACCTTGTACCCAGTTGTTTGTTTGTTTAGATCCAAATTGTTTTCATGCTCTTATCATTATGTGCATGCTTCAGTACTAATTAAACTTTCTATATGTCCCAAGATTTTGATCAAACAAATTGTTTGTTTATTCTTCTTGACTTTCCTAACCCCCCAAGGGAATTGGATATATATAAATTTAAATACATAAAGAATAAAATAAGAAAGAAACCAGTAAAAATGTCTTTAATTATATATTGTTGTTCACCAATCACCATGATGGACAAACACTAGAAAGTAAAAAAGCTTGGTCAGTAGTAGTACCAAATATTTCAATATTCAGAGGTAATATTAAAAAAAAAAAAAATCTTACCCTATATTATTGCATAACAATTATTTTTTTCCATGAAAGTCAAAACTAAACTAGAAACATTTAGATACATAATATTAATGTGAGGTTGAGGTATGTGTATACAAAGTTATAAATTATAATAGTATATAACTGTGACACATGCACAAGTGTAAGAGCCATTCAGTGATCTAGAAGATTTAGTTTGATAAAGTGTGTGTGTGTGTGCATACATATTAAGTCTTCGATTAAATGATTGATATTCTCTTATATTTGCAATAATACTATGTATCATCCAAGGAATATTGAAATTAATTCTCAGCAGTGTTGATAACATAAAATGAAAACTTAGCTATAGCCGTAGAAATTTTCTTTGAAATAAATGATGAACACAAGAATGAAGAATATATAATTGTTAAATGTTTACAATCAATCAAAATCAAACCACGCAAAAAGACACACATATAAGCAGAGAGTCACATGAGAATAAATAAATTCAAAAGCATCATCATACCATAGGAGCCGTGGACATTTGGCAATTTAGTGAGATTTTACACAGAATAATTATATAGATCTTCATTCCATGTATGATTAAAATTGATTTGTACATACTCTAGTAATACGGAGTATGAACAGTAACAACAAACCAAATTGTTGACCAACTTAGCACATGGCCGCTCAGATTTATTTAAGTATATACAAAATCCAAACAACAAAGTACAAAAAAAGAGTCGTTTGGTGGTGAAAAATAGAAAAGAGAAAGGTAATAAGAAAGAAAGTGAAATTAATAAATTCTTTCATTGCGTTTTCACTTGGTCACTTCACGGGTATATATATTAATGTATATATATATATATATATATCCTCGTTGATTTTAATTTTGTAAAAGCTTCCAATTATCAAATTCCTCCTAGGCAGACGTCCAAGGAACAATTCCAAAGCAATACAAAACAAGTGTCTGTCTTTATACATGGCCCCATATATAAATGATAGATGCATGGCTAGTACTGTGGGGAAGTCACCTTAGTCAGAAGTCCCACACGAAAGGGCACTTTAGAAGAAATCTAATGACAAAATTTGTAGACCCTTTCGCATGCATTAAATGCAAAGTTTTGTGACTAAAAAGGACTTGAGGGGTTTCCTTTTCTGGGCCAAAGTCCAACTCCTTGGAGACAAATCATATAGATACTATGCTTTGTTCATAATCGTAAGTCAGTCTTCTATCAATTTGGTTTGTAGCCAATGGCATATTATTATTCTTTTCTTTCCTAACCAGCTTTTGTACGAATATAATATGAATAGAGGAGAGAATTTAATTTGTGACCTTTGCTTATTTTCTTTCTTTATTATCTCATCGAACGACAGGACAATTAATGCACAAACAAAATCAATGGAGGTGATGAGAATTTTGGAACTTGGGAATTATGCAAATTAAACGAAAATTCAAACACGTGACAAAGATAGAAAGTTGGGTTTTGCTAATCGGGCATTATGTGTTATTTTTACTTAATAAATTTAAGGAAAAAAACTCATAGAAAGTCAATTTTGGATTCTATATTTTTCAACTTTTTCGTGTTGATTAA
Organism: Cannabis sativa; assembly: GCF_029168945.1. Classification (NCBI taxonomy): domain Eukaryota; kingdom Viridiplantae; phylum Streptophyta; class Magnoliopsida; order Rosales; family Cannabaceae; genus Cannabis; species Cannabis sativa. The sequence goes on along the minus strand of NC_083608.1, from coordinate 32,997,592 downwards.
TAGACAACAATACGATTCACACCATCACCCAATAAATTCAGAACTGTGGATGTTTTGTCGGATGTATACACCACGAGCTCACATTTTAGAAAATTAATTAATTAATCAGTTAATTAGGAGAGTATTTTCTTTGAAAATAGTAATCAGCAGGTGAATGAATATATATGTATTCCTATGCATTGGTCTAAATTTAGTATCAACTGTTGCTACTATTAACCAATAATGACATAAAATCTTAAGTTAAAGATTATGTCACTGTTGTAAATCTTTTATTATAAATCAATAATAGGCTAAAGGCAATATATATCTAGTGAGTGAGACAAAGGTAATAATGTTAGAGTGTAGAGGTTATAGGGAGCCGTTGTCATTGGAGCCCTGAATAAATCAAAAATGGCCTGGCTTAGGATCCTATATATATACATCACCTATGATAGGTAGATGGTCCACACCTCATTCTACCACACACACACACCATTTACATATATAATATCATGTTGATAGACTTTACAGACTATCGATGCACAATATTATGACTAAAACATTAATATATTTCAGTAAAAACTCTATATCTGTAAGAGTGTTTGTTTACATGATATAAATATGATAGTTTTTTTCTTTTTTTTTTTGTCAAAAGTAAAAAAACACTAGTCTTCAAAGTTAGCGATAAGTCACTCACAACGGCCAGCTGCTTTGCTTTCAAGTTGAAAAATATAAAAGCCGCACAGTCTTGAAGTATGCAAAAACAAGAATACAGAAACAAAAACAACAAAAACAACAAACAACAAAAACCCCTGCTTAACCCCGAATACAATATTTAATTTATAACCAACAAAAAGAAAAGCACGGCATTGGTTCATGTTATCTTCGCCTTGGAACTTACCCTTTGGCTCTTTTCTCTCTACTCTCGATACCCTACTCTCACCACCCCACCCCTCTCTATCTCTCTCTCTCTTCCTTCCAACACTAAAAAACTTTCTCACTAACCAAACAAACTAAAAATATTAATAATAATAACCAAATTTCTCTTTCTCTCCCTTCTCTTTTTCTTAGAAGTCAAATTTACTAAACCCCACTTCACTCTTTTTACTCCACTATATATAAATTAACCAAATACTCTTCATGCCTTTCTTAACACTCCCCCTCTCTCTCTCACACTCTCTCTCTAGTGTCTCAAAATCTTCTGGCTGGCAAGTGCAACCACCGTGAAAATATATACATAGAATAGAAATATCTCCAAATAAACATGCACCAAAACGACGTCGGAGTAGTAGCAGCATATAGAGATTACACAAAACGACAAGCGTTTTGCATAAACGACCACATTGACATCCTCATAGAGGTCCTGAAGCGACTAGACGGGGCCTCGCTGGGCGTGGCCGCCTGCGTGTGCCGACTCTGGTGCGCTCTCGCTCGCAACGACTCGCTATGGGAACACCTCTGCTTTCGCCACGTGTCATCTCCGCCGCCTCCTTCGGTGCGGCCCGTGGTGGTGGCGCTGGGCGGGTACAAGCGGCTCTACATGGTCTGCGTCCGTCCCGTGCTGAGTCGACTCGGCGGAGACTCGGGCGTTCTCCGTCGCCGAATCTGGACTCGGGACGAGGTCCAACTCTCTCTCTCGCTCTTCTGCGTCGACTACTACGAGAGGCTTGGTAAGCTCGGCGGCGGTGGCGGTGATGCCTCTGCTTCGTCTCTCATGTTCCTGTGCAAGCCTGTGAACGTTTGATATGTTTGACTTTTTGTCTGAACTTTGACTGTTGATGAGATGGCAATAAAAATTGGAAATGAAATAACATCGACCAATGTGGCTGGCTTGCAGTAATAGTAGTAGTGATATTATTTTTTGTTATTATATACATATATCAAATATTCTGGAAAAATAAAATATTTAATAAGGGAAAGTGATGACGTGATTATTCTTTTTTCTTCTTTTACTTATTATTGATTTATTACTTATTTTTTTTTTCGCAAATTAGATTTATTAGTTATACCTATTTTTGTTAATTTGTAAGGAAAAAAATAAGAAGTTTGGCACAGTTATATTCATTTTTGTTGTTTTTTTTTCCCTGGGTCTTGTTTCTTTTTAAGTGGTAGAAAACTGAGAGGGACGTATATGCAGGGGCGGAGCCAAAATATAAAATTAGGGGAGCGAAACTATTTTCTAAATTTAAATGATAAATATTTTAAAAATACTTTATAATTTAAATTAAAATGCAGAATTTTTTTCTTACATATCATAAAAATTATCCATAAGTGAATCTATACTAATTTTTTTTGATAATTTTTCATTTTTAATATATAATACTAGCAAACGACTACTTAAATATTCATTTTTTATCTTGTTGAAGTGTAGTTTTTACTATATTTATAGCTGAAAAAGATCATTTTATAGTAGTTATAAAAGTGTAGTTATAAGAGTTATCACTTTATACTTAATTAAAAAATTTAAAGTGGTACCTCAAAAAAAAAATGGTATGTCTTGCTAAGCAAATTAATATATATTATTAAAGAATAAATAATAAAAAATGGTATGTCTTGCTAAGTAAATCAATATTTTTAAAGAAGAAATAAATGTTTTAAAGAAAAAAATAAATAAATTTTTCATATAAAATAAATAAAGTAAATACGTATAGACACAAAGAAGTTAATATATTTTTCTCAAAAAAAAAAAAAAAGTTAATATTTATAAATTTTAGTTTGACTTTTTCAAAGAAATACAATAATTATTAAAAAAAATTCAGTTTACATATATAAATCTAAGCATATATTTATTCTAGGGGCCCATGGCCCCTATATTACATCACGTACGTCCGCCTGCGTATATGTATTATAAAAAAATTTAATTTTAGTAATTTGTGACTAAAATATCAGTCGCCAAAAATATTAGTGATAAAAATTATAATTTGGTGTGACTAAATATGTTTTTAGTCATAATACTTTTTGTAACTAAAATTAAATTAGTGACAATTTGTTTCGAAATAATATGTTTTAATTACGAATAACTTTTTATTGTGACTAAAAGTCATATTTAATCATAACAAATTTATATTGTGACTATTTTTTTATAGTAATAATATCTTAACACATTTTTGATAGAAAAATTTCAATATTGATGCATTAAAAAATTTCATTAATAAAAAATATATACAAATAAATACTTAAATTTTATAAGTTATACCAATTTTATCACTCTAACAATAAACATTCAAATTAACTTTTCTCTCTTTCTCTCTCAATTAAATTCTAAAACACAATTACCATGAAGCTGCCGAAGCCACCAATCACGTTTCGGCCATCGCACATCGGCCGTACCCAGGCCCGGCCCTGGGCATAGGCAGGCTAGGCCTGTGCCTAGGGCCCACCCAGCCCAGGGGCCCAAAATTTTTTTTTTCTCTTTTAAAATCATACATTTTTTTTACTAATTTTGAAAAATACCACATTTTTTCTAACATATGGGCTCAAAAATTTTTTTTTCCCTGTGGCCCACTTTGTTTCAGGGCCGACCCTGGTTGTACCACGTCCACCTTTGCATGTTCGCCTTTACACTAAACGTCAGTGCTCTCTTTGTAGTGTCTCTCTCCTCAACCAAAACTAAACTGTGTAAATTATAAAAATGACAGAATAACAAAAGAATCAAAACACCATTAATAAACCATTAAAAATGTGTCATAGTCGTATCAAAAATTATCATAATGACAAAAAAATATAAAAAATATATTTTAAAAAAATTATTGATAACCTATCGATAACCCATCGAAAAGCCATTCGAAATAACTTATCAAGAAGCCATCATAAGTCATCGATAACATATCGATAAGTTATCGAGAAGCCATCGAAATAACTCCTCAATTTACTTTTTAGCATAAGAACCCCAAATCAGATTAGAAAATACCATAACCACATCAATCTCAGACCTAAAAAAACACACACATACAAGTCCAAGTAACAAAACTAAACATTTGGCTTTGTTGATAAAGGTGGGGCTTCGACGGAGGGGGTAGGGTGTCGACGTCAGACTAAGTTCAGTCTTGTCAGTGTCAATCGTCTTCTCGTCACCTCTCGGATGGGTTCCTTCAAAGAGAGAGATATATTTTTTTTGGTTTTTTGTTATGAAGGGGTAGGGAAACTATAGTAAAAGTAAAAATAATTTGGTATAAAATATTTTTATATATAAAATGAGTTATCGGGTAAATATCTAAGGATGGTTATTGAAATTTCTCTTTTGATATCGTGTCAAATAATTTTAACTAAGAGAAATGATAAGGGGTACTTTAACGTGTCAAGTACCATAAGAGGTGATATATCGCTATTGATTCATTTTAATATTTGGTCCTTCACATTTTTATTTCATAAAAAATATATGAAATCGTCAACCAATTATAAAATGTCACATCGAAGTAGTAATATTCTTTAACTAATCATATTTATTTAAGATGAATCTCACTTATTAAAAGTAACTTTTATAAGTGAGTTGTGCTGGTTTATATTACACTCAGTCCAACCAAGTCTTGCTCAAAGATAGGGTTTTGGTGTGATTAAATATATCAAAAAAAAAAATTTGCGTGCTGTGTGAAAATTACGACTAAATGTACAGAATCAAATCAATGAAACTCTAAACAATTAAACGATTAGCAATGACAAGATTATCAAATCAAGAATAACAATCGGAAATAAAACAGGAGCAAGCAGAGTATGTGAAATCAGAAAACAATAAATGCAGAAAATAAAGAAATCAACACCAAGATATATACTGGTTCAAGTCCGATAGATCAATGTAATCTATGACTCTACTCTAGTTTTGGAACACCACCGAAATCCTTCGTTATTAATTGAGCAAGAATAGGTACAATACAGTCGAGACGAGATTCTCTGTTGTGTTCTCATAAAGTGTTTCAACTCTCACACTTACACCCAAGAATCTTCTTCACCTACAGAAGATTCTTCTTACAAAACCCAAACCCAATCTCTCTTTTTTCTCTGCACCTCTCTCTACCTCTCAATCTTTTCTCTCTCAAGCTCTCAATCTCATCTCTATTTCGTGTCATCTAAAATAGCTAGACAAGATGGTATTTATAAGCTTAGGATCAAGATCATAAAGTTAGTGGCTGCAAGAAACGAGATTGTTAAGTTAGTTAGAAATAACTAACTTAACCAACTTCTCTTTGAGCGAAGTCTACGCGTTGGCTTAAGAATCAGAGCCTCCAAGAGTATATACTTTCTAACTAACTTAACCAACTTCTCTTTGAGCAAAGTCTACACGTCAGCCTAAGAATTAGTGCCTCCAAGAATATATACAGGCTTCTGGACTCACAGACCAAGGACACTCGCTGATGACGCTTTCAGATAGGATAGCGCCTGCTGGAGTTAACTATCCGGAACTACCAATCTCGAAGGGACAACTAGCCAACCAGAACTCCATCTTTGAGTGAGGCTAACTACCTTGAGAACTGGACCCAGAGTGGACATGATAGTCATCTGGGAACTCCCTTCCAGACTCGACTATCATTTTGCAAGACTCCTTCTGGGATGAACAAGTTAGCTGTTCAGAAACAAGATCCAGGAGACACCTAACTTTCTAGGGACGACTTTCCAGAAATGATATTGGAGACCTTTTCATTTGGAGAAACTTTACCACACGTGTGTTTCGTTTCACATTGCTTATATGTGAGTGACTTGTATGGTTCATATTACAATCATGATAAAATCTTAATAATTTGATAAATGTAATAAATAAATTGTATATAATTTGTGTATGCACATAATTACATAAAGCACAATTTTTTGTAATAAATATATATTTTTACGTTTAAAGAAATTTCTTTTGCATTTTTAAGGTTTTTATAAAAACAACATGAAAATAAAAAGAAAAGAACATAAAGATAATATGAAAATAACAATAAAAAATAACATACAGATGACAAAAAATCAACAAAAAATTAAGAAGAGTACAACATAAAAATATCGTATTTTCTGTAAATAAAATAAAAAAAATCGTGAAAATATTTAAATTATTTAAAATTTCGTAAAACTGTATTTTTGTAATTTTATTAATTATGTGTATTTGTGAAATAATCCCTATATAATCTATTGAAATTATTGTATAGAGCCAAGCATATTCTTAGCTGGCCAAATGGGCTTTGACAGTGAGGGATCGTAGTGCCAAAATTCAGTGAATTTTATTGTCCTTTGTTTCTACTTTCAAAGATCTTTGTCCTTAGGTCATGTAGAAAACCCTTTTTATTATTGCTTTTTATTTATAATAATAATAATAATAATAATAATAATAATAATAATAATAATAATAATAATAATAATAATAATAATAGGGGTTTCTATTTCTTATTTGAAAAATATATAATAAAGTAAGATTTAACAATTTGTTTGTTTTCATATTCCAGTTGTATATGAAAGTGATTATTGTTTTTATTTAATTTTTCTCTATATGTTGCTTGGTTTTGAATGAATTCTTAATTCTTTATAATGATTCAAACTAAAAATCTTAATTCATAAATAATTTAGGTAGAGAGTCACCCTAATATTTATTAGGTATATTTAATAGATTATCAGTTTTTCAATTCAAATTAACTTCAATAAATCTTTATTCAAAAGTTTAGGCTTATGTCTTTTTGACCTCAATCAGGCCAAGAAACTATAAGACATTTACTTGGGCCAGCACAACAAATACACAAATTAGAAATCTAAAGAGAATTTAATTTTGTAAAAATGACAAAAGAGTATCTGGTTTTTGTGCTTTAAAACTTGTTATGGGCCACAAAAGTGTTGATTGAGACTTGATAAGGCTGACTCTGATCTAGCAATTACGGTGGTCCAATACAATAGCTGATCATTGACTTATTATGTGACAACTCATCATATTATTCCAAGTTTCCAACACTTCCAAACCCTAAATAGTCTCATGTTTTGCTTACATAAATTATTACTTTGGACAATTTTCTTCTTTTTATTTTCTCTTCTTAATATAAATAATAAGTAAAATCTATATCGGCAAAAACAATAGCCAATTTCAAGTCAGTCATCTCTTACAAGTTGCATATAATTGATTATAAAATTGCAACTACTAAATATATTATTATATTTATATGTATTAATGGTTGCCCAACTTTATTTTATATTTTGATAAAAAAGAAATATTATATATATATATATTTTTTTAGGGAAAGGGAGCCCGCTAGAGAGAAAGAAAACTTCTGAGGTTGCAGGGGTCATCGCCTAACCAAATTGCAACTTCGTCTAGCCCTGAAGCCCAGTGAGCCAGCTTATCTCCAAATTGCATCAGGGATATGAGACAAAGCTTCCTCAATTTGTCTAATTAGATCTCCGAACACTGATAAATCTTCTTTGGGGTGACTTGGAGAGTCCGTAATGGTTTTACAATTTATTTCTATTTCATGGACAAGGAAATGCTCGTCAATACACCAACACAGCGCCTGGAGAAGGGCTTTTGCTTCAAGGGTGGCTATTTTCCTGCCTCCTATGTACGGGGTTGCAATCACTGCTACAACGAGGCCATCACTATTTGGCATTGTTTTTTTTTTTTTTTTTAAATGGATAATATTTGCCATTGTTAAAGTCTATTTTGTATTATATACTTGTAAGTACTTGATTAATCTACATCATCCATATGTCTATGATAACCTCTATATTCGGATAAGATTAAATTAAAACAAAAATTATTATTATTATTATTATTATTTGAAAGGAAGTGTTTTATGGTTTTGAGAAAAAAAAATATATAAATTGATTTTCTTGGGGATAAATGTGAATTACACTCCAAGCATTGATAAATTGATTCCTCTTTAAAATGTGATTTTAATTTTTATTATTTAACTTGGTTCCGGTGGAGGTATTAAGCGAGCCAAGCACGGAAGACGTCGAGATAATAGATAGCTCTCCTACATGGATGACTCCTATTATCAGTTACTTACTCGACGGACAACTTCCAAATGACAAAAACGAGCCACAAAAACTATTGTATTCAGTGCCTCGCTACACAATAATTGAATGCAAACTATATAGAAGGGGGTACTCGATGCCCCTACTTCAATGTGTTCTCCCTGCAGAAGCGAATGAAATCATCAGAGAGATTCATGAAGGCTTTTGTGGCGATCATGCGGGTTGGGAAAGTCTGTCTAAAAAGATCATTAGACAAGGATAATATTGGCCAACCATCAACAAGGACACCCACGAGTTTGTCAAGAAATGTGATAAGTGTTAGAGGTTTTCACATATACCTCGCGTGCCGCCAACAGAATTAAGAATGATGACCTCGCCCTACCCATTTTCTATATGGGGAATTGACCTAATCGGGTCATCACCCACTGGGCGAGGAGGAGCTAAGTATGCGGTAGTAGCAGTCGTCTTCTTCACTAAATGGACGGAGGCTGAGCCCCTTATTTCCATAACCTCCAAGAAAGTCCTCGACTTTGTCGTTAAGAACATTGTCTGTAGGTTTGGAATTCCCATGAAGATAGTATTCGATAATGGAACCCAATTTGATGGAAACTTGTTCACTAAATTCTACGAGAGGAACAAAATTATAAAGAGCTTCTCGTCAGTATTTAGGCCTTAGGCGAATGGACAAGTGGAAGCTGTTAATAAAACCTTAAAGGATACTATCAAGAAGAAGTTAGACGCTGCCAAAGGCAGATGGGTTGACGAGCTACCTCAAGTACTCTGGGCCGACAAAACTACCGAGAAGACAGTGACGAGACACACTCCTTTCTCGTTAGCATTTGGCTCGGAAGCAATGCTGCCTATTGAGGTGAACATATCGACTCACAAAAGAGAGTTATATAATCAAGAAGAAAACTGAGAACTTCAAAAATTGTCCTCAGATCTACTTGATGAAAAATGAGCTGAGTCGCTAATCACCAACGCAACATATCAACACCGAGTTACAAGATACTTCAACAAAAAAGTCAAGAACAGACTATTCAATGTTGGAGACTTGGTGCTAAGGTGAGTATTTGCAAATACTAGAGATGCATCTGCAGGAGTGTTCAACACGAACTAGGAGGGTCCATATGTCATTGAAGCAGTAGTTGGAGTAGGAGTTTATAAATTGGCTCGACTCAACGGCTCGCTAATAAGAACTACTGGAACGTGGAACATTTGCGACCCTACTACCAGTAAATAAATGATGTAACTCGCATTATTGATGTAAAATTTAAACTTTAGTTATGAATAAAGAGAATCATTTATATTAAGTAATTACAAAGTTTTACTCTTTAAAATTACTTAAGGTATGATTAACCGAAATTCATCTGGAAATACATAGTATAATGCAAACCCACCATTTCAATTTTTTTTTTTTAAAAAATTAAAGGTTATCGACTAAACCTCTTTGACGAAAGGGGAGTCGAACTGTTATAACCACCTGACCAAACCTTTTTGACGAGAGAGGGGTTGAATTGTTATAACATCTTGATCAATCCTTTTGACGAAGAAGGGATCAAACAACTATAATTTTTTATTTAAAACCTATCTGACGGGAAAGGAAAATTAATAGTTTTAACTCGCGTATAAAACTAAATACTAACGGTTCTCGCGAGCTAGGAAAGTACTAAACGAGGCATCGCGACACCTTGATAAAAGTACTTGAACCTAGAAAATGGATAGATAATTTAACTATTCATACGAGCAAATTAAAAATATACAAAGTGGTAAAATTATTAAAGTATATTTAAGTTTGCTTAAGGCAAATCATAACTGCTATAGCGAGGCAGAACTGACAACTACTCGAAAATCAAAAAGTTTGGTAGATCACTAACTACTTAAATAGGAAGATTGCGAGCAATGGAAAAATCCAAAAGTACTGTACATTTGATCGAAATATAGTTGTTTACATTGTGAATAAAAATGCAAGCAAACACAATTGTATTAAGTTCGAATGAAAATAGTACAAGGCATTTAAGATAAGAAAAAATCCAAGTTGGGTTACAAACTTGTCTTTACAAAAATACCACTAGGGGCAAACCATTAAGTCATCTTTCTAAACAAAGGATGAGAGGGGAAGTCGATAAACTCGAGAAAGACCGTCTTCATATAGCTTAAGAAAGACCGTCTACACATAGCTTGGAGAAAGACAAGCTACACGTGGCTTGAGAAAGACCATCTACATGTAGAGAGCCTTGCTCTCTACACAGATATCATTCTCCTCATCAGAAGATCCCATTTCCTACAGCCGAGACCTTATTCCCAGCCTCAGGATATTCCTCAATACTAGAAAGAGGTTGGCGCAAAGGTCTTTTAGTGCAGGTTTAGGTCTCGGGTTAGCTAGATTCTCTTATAGAAACCTCACCAACTTCCATCCCGGATTCATCCGAAACCACGCCAACTTTCCTCCAGGATTCCTTATCAGCTTGAGGAGGACCTTTAAGATCGCTCACAGAATGTCTATTCCTGTGGAGACAAAGAATTCACAACGAATAACACTTACCCTTAAGGATTACTTTTGAGGATTGCCCATAACGAGGTATGAGATTCCCCTGGTTTGATTCGTCAGAAGCACCTCAGCCTTGGAATCCATCGTTTTTTATTCCAATTGAGGTTGGAAGATCCTGGGAACGAATGGAAAATGGTTGATGCATTCTGGTATTATGAGTTTGGGAGGATAAACTTCTAAACTTAGATGGGACATCTTAGCAAGAAGGAGACAATCCATTCTCAAGATGGATCTCACCAAAAAACCAAAAGTTTGTGAAATATGGAAAACTTGAGCCGCCCTTTTATACACAAAGTCCAGTGACAAGAAAGCCAAAGATTGGGAGATCTAACGGTTGGGAATAGGGCAAAATATGAAGAGGCGATTCATAATTACCCTTGAAACCATACAACCGTCAGAATCAAAGGATGCGTCTTTTAAAAAAGGGGATTATAACAAAAATGCCCTTTGTAATTATTAAAAAGCACGTTTTACTAAAAAAGAATTTTTTAAGGGGCAATTGTTATACCCAAGATTCAGCTGCCATCTTAGTGGAAAACATGTGTTAAGATAAAAGGGAATATGGATCGATGCAACCACTTTTTACGGAATAACTCATTAATTACATAAGCATCAGAGTATATTTGTAACCTGCTGGCTGTAAAGTTTTAGGCAAGGAAAAAATACACAGACTGTTGCCTAGTATATTAGCAAGAAACTATATGTCGTTGAATGTGAATAGCAAGGCATCAAGTACTTTACATCTAGGAAGACAAAAGCGACACATATCGACTGCGAAAACCCTTAGTGTATAATGTACAGACTAAGTGTGACAGTCGGGTTGGCTCGAGACCTAGCAAGCGAGATGCCTATCTCGCTATGGGAGGACTTCCTGTAACTTTACCCAGTTAACTTCAGACATTTTCTCAGTAAGGCTTACAATCCTGACAAAGTCAGAAGCTAACAGTCGAAACGGGCCTCAAAGAATCCATCGTAAATAATAACAGCGGTCATCACAAGACGTGCATCGTCGATCTCAAAATGGCCCCAGCTCGCTATTATGGTCACTGGAACTAAGCTTCTGTCGAGACATCCCTGGATACAACAATTAAAGATGTGTTCTAATACACGATCACTTTGACCCAATAAAAGCGAGAAAATCATAGCTGTATGATTTTCCAAATAATAACCGCATTTACACTGCGTGATATGTAATCAAACCCCATGATTTTAGGGGATGATAGTTGTAAACAGATTACAGTCAACTTTGTAATTAACTGCCCACTATATAATTATAAATAGTGGCAAGAAAGATCAAAAAAGGGACAGAAAACTCATACAAAAGAAGCCCTGAGAAAATAATTAGAAATCTGAATAAGATTGACTCATGGACTATGCAGAATTTTAACTGCAAAACCACGTAAAAAATCTTGTGTTCATACTTTTACTTTGATAGCTTTTATTTTTTCTGAGTGAAATCGTTATTGTGAGGCTCAAATTTGGTTAACAAAAAGCTGCGTTTACAATAGATATTTAGGATTTTGAAAACAAAAAATTCAAAATTAGTGAAAAAATATCACAAAAATTGAATTTTTGGTGCATAGCTGCTGCCTAGGAGGAGGCTGAATGTATCCCTCTACGCGCGTGCAATGTGGGATGTGCAGGGTCCCTAACCGAGTTTTCTCAGTCACCTACAACGTGTCATGCAGGTGGAAGCAGCATTAGGTGTCCGAGGTGCGAGTTGACCGAACATTCAGACAATTCCTGTCTGATTCTGATGAGTCCATATCTATCTTATAGATATGATAAATTTATGTATTAATATTCTTAAATTAATTCTTTAAATTACTAATTAGTGTGATTTTAATTGTTTAGGATATTTTAAAGACTAATCATCCATTTAGAGTCATTTGAAAGGATGTTAGCATATTTTTGTAGAAAATAGTGGAAGTCGGCGAGCTCAGTTTTACAAGGCAGAACTTAATTGTAAATTTTAGAAGCAGAACTGGACTTGGAGCTCAAAATAAAAGTTTTAGATCTCATTCTTAGCTTTCCAGAACATCTTGAATTGTCCAATTCTGAGTTGTATTAAAAAATTTATGGCCAAAATACTAATTAGGCGTAGAAAAAAAATTGTGTTGGGTGCTATAGCGCCCAATTCCTACGCTATAGCGCCGGTCTGGAAAAAAACACACAAAAAAATTAGCGCTGTCTTATTTTTTTTTTTTTTTAAAAAAATCCTAATTCTAAGGGGATTCATCTATCTTTTCAAGCACTATAAATAGAACCTTTTAGGCTACGAATTTTAGGATTCTAGAGCTAAATAGAGAGAGAGAGAGAGAGAGAGAGAGAGAGAGAGAGAGAGAGAGAGAGAGAGAGAGAGAGAGAGAGAGAGAGAGAGAGAGAGAGAGAGAGAGAGAGAGAGAGAGAGAGAGAGAGAGAGAGAGAGAGAGAAAGAGAGAGAGAGCAAGGAAGAGAAGGAGATCGCAGCTTCTAAATGTTCTTCATTCTAGTTCTTTTCTTTCCCTTAAAATCTTATTAAAATATTATAATTTTCATTATAATGCCTAGTTCAGAGTAGTTTTTTTTAGTTACGGGTTATTTCAAAACCCGAGACATTAATTCTTAGTTTTATTATTGAATGTTAATTTCTAGTTTCCACTATATATCAAATTGCTTCTATTCTTCTGTGTTTAATATCATAATTATTATTTTAATCTTGTTTAGGCAACCACTAAATTAGGTTTTACTTTAATCTACTGTCATCTTATGATTACTATTCACCTAACAGTCTAGGATTCTAAGTATCTTCGACAAATTACAAATTTTAATTGTGATGAATAGAACCTAGGTTAAATGAATTATATACTTTATTAATTTGTTTCCTAGATTAGTCTATCTCCATAAATCTCAAAGCTTTATCTAAGTTAAATAAATTGCATGCTTCGTGAATTTACTGCTTAGGTAAAATAATTAATTATTGAACGTTTCGCCTTGATTACATACAATGGGGAGATTGGGATAATTGACTGCTTCAGCTTTATCTGCGAGATTAATAATTTGATTGGAAACTAAAATTACATTTATTAATAGAAATTAGAAATGATTGTTGAGGGTGACGAATAACCTTTAAGTAGTTTCTCATATCGTAGTCTCTCTTTAAACTTGTTTTCTTTTTATTTTTATTATTGTTATTTTATTCTAATTATCAAAACCTCTTCTCTAATTCCAGTTACTAATTTGTGAATAATTGAATAAACATAGTCATCAGGGGATCGACCCTTACTTAAAATTATACTAAAATAATTCGAGGTATTAGAATTAAAAAAATAGTAAATTTGATATGGCATACGACATGCATCAAATTTTTGGTGTCATTGCCGGAAACTATTGTTTGATTTTATTATTCATATTTAATTTTTTCTTTACTAACTTGTTCTTCTAGTTATGGTCTTAATTTTCAGATCTTCCTTTAGAAACATGGCGATGTACAATCAACAATACTATGATCTATATTATACCTCGCCACAAGTGTATCAATATGATCCCTATTACGACACTTAAACTTACAATCAACAATGGGAAGATTATTCTAACACTTCCTACAGTGGGATCAATCAATATGTTCAACCAACTTTTTACTATCTTCCTGTAGCACCACAAGATCAAGATCATTCTCTTATTGATCTTCTTAACACTTTGGAGGCTTCTACTACTCGGATCAAACAAGCACAATTTTAACAACCTACTCATGTTGCAGTTTCAGCAAGACTTTCAAAAAATTGTGTAGAGCACCCAAAAATCTTTACAAAAATTAGAGAATCTTACGGAGCTAATGGAAACATCTATGAGTGGGTATGAAACTCAAAGTTCAAATACTTTACCTGCACAAATAAAAAGTAACTCAATGGAGAATGTCAAGGCCATACCACTCGAAAGTGGTACACAACTTGAATCACCACCACACCAAGAAGTTAATGATTTGATTTCAACTAAAGGAGTCAACAATTCATCCCTTGAAGGCTCATCTCCACCAAAGGTTGAATCTCCTACTTTAGTTGGTCACCATCATTGAAAAAGTCTTACAAACAAATTATACCAACTTATGTCACTCCTCCACCTTTTTCAAGTAGATTGAAAAAATCCAAGAAAAAAGATCCCATCAAGGAGATTACTGAAATTCTTCTGAAAGTTGAGGTAAAAATTGTATGTCTTGAGATAATCAAATGAAGAGCCTCATCGTGCTAACATTCTCAAGGTGTTATGTCCAAACAAGAAAAAGTTAAATGGCGGTGATAAAATAAGTGTGGGAGAGAATCTTTATGTTGTTCTCCAAAGAAAGTTGTTGCCTAAGTCAAGTACAATTCAATGCACAATTAGTAAAACTAGATTTAATCGTTGCATGATAAATTTAAGAGCAATTATTAACAATATGTTTTATTCCAATTTTACTTCTTTAAATCTTGATTCGTTAAGAGAAACTCATGTTTTTATTGAATTGACTAATCAAACTAATCCTTATCCCTTAGGGATAGTTGAAGATGTTTTTGTGCATGCTTATGGACTTGTCATTCTAGGTGATTTCTACATAATTAAGATGGAAGATGAGGGTTTTCCAAATCCTACTTTAACTCTATTTGGGAGACCCTTCTTACTCACTACTAAGAAGTTGCATATGAAAGCATGGATACTTATAATGGAATGATGGGGCAGTAATTAAGTATAATGTGTTAAATTCCATTGATAAATACATAAGGAATGAGTCTTTGTTAGAAGACCCAACATGAAGACCACATGAGCACAACATGCAGTCGAGCTAACGACGTTAAACAAAGCAAACTTAAGGGAATTTTTCTTACTAAACAAAGCAAACTTAGGAGAGTTTTTCTTACTCTTTTCTCTTTATTTTATATTGATTTTATTTGATTGAGTCTTGAGAACAATGCTTATATTAAATGTCGAGGGAGGGGGGAAGATTAACTGTCATGTCTATCTAGTTTTTTTTTTTCCTTATTTGTTTAGTTATTTGTTTTTTTTTTTTATTTTTAATCATTTTTATAACTTATATTATTTTTTTCTCTCTTTCTTTAATTTTAGTGAGCATGGTTGAAAAAATTTTTGTTAACAATAATTCCTCGTATTTGATATGTGTTTTACTTTGATGTCATATGCATGGTATTGTGGAAAATAATTTTATTGATGATGAAATTCTTGATTGTGTGATAGTTATAATTCTAAGAAAATGATAGATTCTCATGATTTGTGTGCTTAACTCATGATTAATTACTGCTTAAGCTTGATTTTTTTAAAAAAACTTTTGCACATCAGTTGAATTAACATATCTGCTAATGTTTATGTTATTTTAAATTGATCACATGTTGAACATAATTCCTTACCACACTACTAGACTTATTGACCATGTAGATTTAATACTCTGGTATTTGTGATTATGAATGTCTTTTGTTGATTTAAAATAATATGATTGTCATAGTTCAATATCAAATGTTAAATTGGACTGGTATGTTGAGATGCTATCACAGAACTATCATTTTTAAAGTGGCCACAAATGTTTTCCTGTTGTTCAACCCATGAGTCGTTTTCAAACAAAATTATTTTGATATATAATATATATGTATTAAAATTAATGTAGCCCAAGTGGGAGAATGTTACTTTTATTTGGGCTTACATTAACTTTTATTGGTTTTATTAAAACTTGTGTTGATTGGATAGTTCTTTGTTGTGTTAGTCCATATTATTGGTGATCAATAATTAATGGGCTTAGAATCTGAGTAAAGTCTAGGTGAAGTAGAAGTGTGGGCTTTTCTAGATAACTGAAGCCTTTGATGAACAGACCCAGTTTAACTTGGGTTATGTAGCTAAGTCTCCTCCCTAACTCTATAAATACATATTGTCTCATCACAATTGTTACATTTTGATAATTAGATAAATAAACTGCTTCTGATTTAGAGATCTAGGGAGAAAGACTTAGTTGATAGTATTGCCCTATCAAATTACGGTAATTGTTATGGATCAATCAGGTACGCATTTTCTAATTATTACATATTATTATTGTATTCTATATTGTATAGAAATTACTCTTGAGTTTACTATCGATATTTTCTAACGTTTGACTTTTAAATAATGCAATATGAAAAATAATATTTCATAAAAAAGTTATAGATTTTACAATTATCTTTCTAATGGTATCTTATAAATTACAATCAATCTCTTAAGAAAAAAATTATGAATAAAATACTAAAAATTATTTATTTATTTAAAAAGTAATTTATTAAAAGATTAACTAAAAAATATTTCGTTAAAAAATAGTAATATTATTTAAAGTTAAAAATAATAATTATTAACAGTTTAAATAATAATAATAATACAATCTGTACGTCTAGGAAAGAGAAAACCTAACGAGTCGTACATCTTAGGAGAGAGAAAAATATCGCGTCTACATCTAGGTCCAGGAACGACAATCAGTATAGGAGCGTCGTCTTCCTCTTGCTTCACGTTCGTACGTCATCGGCCAGCGTCGCCGATCAACGACGGCCACCGTCTGCAAGTCTTGTCTTTTGTGACATGGTGTGATTATTTTCTAGTCTGAAATTGTTTCTTATTTTTTAGTTTGAGATTGTTCTTGATTTTTCCATTGTTTTCTGGTTTAATAGTCTAAGTTTTCTAGTTTGAGATTGTTTATGGTTTTTTGGTTTGGGTTCGGTCTGTCGGTTCTTGTTTAAGATTGCAAGTCTTGTCTTTCGTTTGTTTTGTGATGGCTTCTAGCAGTAATAAGAGGATGGATGAAGAGGATAGGGCTACAGTTATCATTGAGGAAGAGGATGCGGTAGTATTATCCTATGATGCGAGTGTCACTACTAGTAATGATATTATGATGATTGTTGGTGTATTGTTGGTAGATTCTTGATTGAGAGATCCATAGATTTCGACGCGATGCACTATATGTTGGCTTCTCTTTGGCAACTGGGAAGGGTATGTTCGTTAAAGAATTTGATTCTAACATATACTTATTTTAATTCTATCACGAACTAGATATTCAAAGTATGATGGATCGTAGTCTTTGGACTTTTAATAAAAGGGGGGAAGATCCACGATAGATAGTGCTGAATGAAGTTGACATGTGGGTCCAACTGCATGATCTTCGATCGGAATTTAAAACGGCTACGATTGTAAAAGATATAGAAAATTATGTTGGGAAGTTTGTCGAATCAAATGAAAGAAATTTTATGGGATTATGGCAAGACTATTTACATGTCCGAGTAACTATTGATGTGACCAAGCCATTAAAGAGGCGGATGAAACTGCAGAATACGGACGGGATTGAGTTCTGGGTTAACTTCAAATATGAGCATCTACCTACGTTTTATTTTATTTGTGGGATAATGGGGCACTCAGATAAATTTTTTCCTTGTCAGTTTGATGCTGCAGAGGGAAAGATAGTCAAGCCTTATGGAGAATGGATGAGAGTGTGGCCTATGCGTAAGAATCACACCATAGGAGCAAAGTGGTTGAAATAATTCATGGTGGCTATGGAGGAGGTACCTACTGCTCCTGTAAACATGACCGCCAGTGAGGTTCGATGGTCACAGTTAGTCGGTGCTGGTGCGGGTACAGTTGGTTTTTTGAAATCTCCTATTATTGTGGAAGATAACATGGGTCAATGTGATATCCCTATTAATGTGGAGACTGATTTTATGGAGGCTGCTACTGATCAAGAATTTATTGAGAATATTGCTAAAGATAATGATTGTTTGTTGGTGGTGGACACGAAGAGAAGAAGGATGGAATCGGGCTTGTTTGATGGGCCGAATGAATTGGATGAAGATCGGGAGATTAACAAAGCTGCAATGGGTTCAAAAAATATGAGTCTAGTGGGTTCTGGTATCCAGGCCCACCGTCCATTATGAAAATATTATAATGGAATTGTCATGGGCTTGGGAACCCATGGGCTTTTCAATTCCTTAAGAATATTGTGATCCAAAAGTAACCCAAAATTGTATTCTTCGTGTTTTGTTGGGATATGATGGGATGATGGTTGCCGATGTTCATGAGAGGAGCGGAGGAATTGCATTTCTATGGAAAGAAGAAGATGAAGTTTTAGTGTTGGGGTTCTCAACAAATAACATTGACGTGAAGGTTTCAGTTGAAGGCATGGTTGTATGGAGGTTTACTGGTCTGTATGGAGAGCCAAGTAGAAGCCGTAGGATTGCTACCTGGAATCTTTTACGTTTGCTCGCTACTAATTCAAACTTGTCTTGGTGCGTCATGGGAGATTTGAACAATATTTGCTCTCACAAAGATAAAAGGGGAGGGAACGCTATCCTAAATTTTTAATTGAACGCTTTCAACAAGCTATGAATGATAGTTGTTTGCAAGATATGGAGCTGTGTGGCTATCCTTTCACATGGGAAAGAGGCAGAGGCACTTCTCATTGGGTTGAAGTTCGATTCGATAGATGTTTGGCAAATCTTTCTTGGCTGCAAGCTTTTTCATTTGCTAAATTATATAACCTCGAGCTTTCGACTTCGGATCATTCTCCCACATTGCTTGAACTCGTTAATATTGCTACGCAAAGGAGAGTAACTCGGTTTTGTTTTGAGAATGCGTGGCTTTGAGAGCCTCTGTGCTACCAAATAGTCAAAGATAGCTGGGATTGAAGTGATGTAACTGATGTGCAAGAAAAAAATCAAGTTTTGTGGGCAGCAGCTGAGTTCTTAGGGGAAGGAGGTTATGGGAAACTTTAAGGACATGATAAAGAAGTATAAAAGTGAAGTGCAATGGTGGAAATTGGGGCGTGATGAGTCTTCAGTTAGCAAGTACAAACAAGCTAAGAAGGAGTTGGCTGAAGCTTATGTACAACGAGAAGTTTTTTAGCGTCAAAGATCGAAGAAATTGTGGCTCCAAGAAGGTGTTAATAATTAGTAAATATTTTCATGCTTATGCTACTAATCGACGTCGTAATAACTTTATTGCTAAACTCAAAGATAATAATGGTAATTGGGTTGATTGGAGTTCGGGTTTGCCTCAAGTTATAGTTGATTATTTTTCTACACTTTTTTCTTCTTCAACTAATTCTTGGCTGGAAGTTACGAGTGCTGTGGACAATCGAGTTTCAGCTGACCAAAATGTTGACTTGTTACAGCCAATTACTGATGAAGAGGCTTGCAAGGCTTTGTTTCAGATGCACCCTGACAAGGCTCCGGGACCTGACGGTATGACACTAGTATTTTTCCAAAAATGCTGGTCGGTTGTGAGTAGTGATGTAATTACTTTGGTTCGAAATTTCTTTCAAATGGGGCAGCTTCCTAGAGGTTTAAATAACACTAATTTAGTGTTAATTCCTAAGAAGAAACAACCAATGGCCATGGGAGACTTAAGACCTATTGCTCTTTGTAACGTTCTTTATAAGATTGTTTCAAAGGTCATTGTGAATCGGCTTAAAGTTGTTATGCCTTCAATTATATCAGATACTCAAAGTGCGTTTCTCCGAGGTCGTTTAATATCGGATAATATTATGATTTCTTATGAGATAATGTATTATTTGAAGAGGAAGAGAAGAGGCCGGAATGGTGTTATGGCACTTAAGCTTGACATAAGCAAGGCTTACGACTGACTTGAATGGGGATATCTTCGGGCTATGCTTGAAAGAATGGGCTTCAATGGTAGATGGATTAATTTGATTATGCATTGTGTGGGCATTGTCTCGTACACGATCTCTCATGGGGGAAAGGAGTTGGGCCCTATTGTTGCACAAAGGGGGTTGCGCCAGGGTGATCCTTTATCACCATATTTGTTTATTCTCTGTCTTGAGGGTTTCTCTAATTTGTTGCGTAGTTATGAGCAAAGTGGATCAATTACATAATGTTAAAGAGTTACCGTGTACGTATGAGATTGCTTCTGGCTAAAAGATAAATTTTTCAAAGTCGTCAGTGTTCTACAGTCACAATACTAGTACCTCTCAAAGGGATATCATTTGTGAGCTGTTAAATATTTATGAGGTTGATGAGAATGGGTCATATTTGGGACTTCCATACTCGGTGGGAAAGAATAAAATTGCTATCCTTGGTTTTCTTAAAGATAAAATAAAAAAGAAAATTCAAGGATGGGAAGGGAGGATATTGTCTCGTGCGTGGAAGGAGGTGTTGCTGAAATCTATTGCGCACTAATTTCTTAGCTATGCAATGAGTGTTTTTCTGTTACCTTTGGATACTTAAAGGGAGTTGGAGCGTCTCATGGCTAAGTTCTGGTGGCAAACGGACTCTGTTCGTAGATCGAGTGTTAGTTGGATGAGTTGGGATCTCTTAAGTCGTCACAAACATGTTGGAGGTTTGAGTTTTCGAAGTCTGTGAGACTTGAATATGGCCCTGTTGGGGAAACAATGCTGGAGGTTGTTGGTTAATGATACGTCCTTGGTGAGTAAAGTTTTTAAAGCTAAATACTATGCCAATGGAACTCTTCTTTCAGCTGAATTGGGTGACAATCCGAGCTTCGTATGGAGGAGTATTTTTGAAGCAAAAGGTCTGATACAGGCTGGGGTAACCCGTACGATAGGCACAGGTGAACATACTTCAATTTTATGTGACCCTTGGCTTCCACACAACACGAATGACTATGTTATTTCTTCACATCCTGCACTTGTTAATCAGACTGTAAGCAGCCTTTTCAAAATGAATTGACGAGAGTGGGATGAAGAGGTAATTAATGATCTCTTTGATGATAGAGATCAAGAGCTGATTTTTTCTATATAATTAAGTTCTACTGCAATATCCGACTATTGGAGCTGGCGCTTCGAACGATTGGGGTACTGCTCGGTTAAGAGTGCCTATAAGTTCTTACAAGAAGAAAAAGGAGCTTGGCCTATTATTGGAGCTACTGGTGTTTGGAAGGATTTATGGAATTTAAAAGTTCCCCCTAAAGTAAGCAACTTCTTATGGAGGGCGGTTTCAAGCTCGTTACCAACTTGTGTTCAACTGGAAAAAAGACATGTTCCAGTTAACCCAACATGCCCCTTGTGTCTCACTACAGCTGAAACTATTTTTAATGCATTAGTTGAGTTTGTTCATGCTCGTGCTTGCTGGAACAGGACAAGTGTGGATGTTGGCAGTATGGATGATGATTTCAGCAATTGGTTGCTGGAGCTGCAATGCCGAGGAAGAGAAGGCGAGTTGGAGGAGGCGGCTATGGTCAGCTGGGCCATTTGGCGTGCCAGAAATGACTTTGTTTGGCAGCAAAAAAGTTGGACTGCTGCAAATGTGGTTACAGCAGCAAGAATGCTACTTGATCAGTTCGAAGACGCTCAAAAAAGAAAGGGTCTTTCTTTGTCTTCATTGTTCGACGGAGGCCGTTTGGTTGAGCATTCGAGTGCACCTTCTTCAGGATAGATCAAGGTTAATGTTGATGACACCTTATTTGAGCATGAAGGCAGGTTTGGGTGGGGTTGTGTGGCTCGCGACTGCCATGGCAATGTCGTGGAGGCTTTCAATCGGGGTCATTTGGGGAGAGCTCAACCTAAAGTTGCTGAGACGGTTGGCATCAAAGAAGCTTTAAGTTGGATTGATCGGCACAATTGGGGATAAGTAATTTTGGAATCGGACAACTTGATATGCATACAAGCTATTCAACGTAAAATATCTATGATATCTTCTTTTGGTCTTTTAGTGCAAGATGTCCGTGCGATGCTTTTATCTTTAGACAATATTGATTTGTGTTTTGTCAAACGATCTGCAAACAAGCTGACTCACTGCTTAGCCAGAGACGTTTGTTTCTCTCCAGGTCGTATGCTTCAGTTGGATGATTGTTCCTCTAAAACACATTCTATTGTTATTAACCATTTAATTAGTTGATAAAGATACCGATTTTATTCAAATAATAATAATAATAATAATAATAATAATAATAATTATTATTATTATTATTATTATTAATAATAATATTAACTATTTGTTATTTTTATAGCTACATATATGTATTTTTAAACGGGTAGCAGTCAAGTCATTATTATTTATAACAAGATTTTTAAATTTTAAATGATTTTTGGAGAAAAAAAAATAGAGATATATGTAAGAGATCGAAAAACACAACTAGAGATACACAATTTATAAAACTTGAGTATGCGATTACCAAAACAATCTTAATAACTAAATTGGTATAAACAAAGTAAAACTGAAGGGATAATTCAAAATGATTACAAGTTCACGCACACAAAGACACATAAATATATATATATAGAAGATGTTTTAATGGTTACATTTTTATTGTAACCATCATGGTTACATCTTTTTAAGTCATTGGATTAATATTAAATGGTTGTGATTAATTTAAAAATTAAATAAAAATAAATAATAAATAACTTGTAACTTGAAAGTAACCTAATAATTTATTTCCTTATAAAACTTTAATTAAGATTAATTATATTTTAAAATTAGATTATTATAATTATTAATTATTTTTTTGCAATTTATTTCTATATAAGGATCTTTTAGCAATTTATTTTTTTGCACTTAAATTATTTAAAATTTTATAGCAAAACTTTTTATAATTTAAAATTATACACATATAATTTCATAATTTAAATTTTATTATACTTGTAATCTTAATTTTAAATTATTACACTTAATTATTTAATTTTTTTTATTTAAATATTTAAAAAGTAAAAAGTGAAATAAGTTGAAGGATTTTTTAGAAAAAATGGCTGCAATTGTTATCGATTGACTAGTTTGAGGCCTCATACTTAATTTATCTAATTGTAACAAAATAATTAAATATCATTTAAAAATTTATTATAAGAAGAGAATTTTAATTTGTGTCAAAAGAAGTTTAATTTTTGTAAAAAAATAAATTTTATTGTAAATTATTAAAATAATTAGAGTTGGGATTTAAATATAAATATTAATTGCTAAAAGAGGTCTTGTCAAATATTTAATTAATTATTTTAAGAAAATAGTTAATTATAATTAATTAATTCTAAAAAAAGAATGTGTATCTATTAGTAATTTGCTATTACAAGTTAAAGAAAAATGTAACCATATGGTTACAATAAAAATGTAACCATTGAATAGTCATATATATATATATATATATATATATTGCTAAAATTCATTACACATAATTGTGTGTTTTAGCATTACTCACCCTGTCCTGTAATAAGGTTTTGTACTTGTGTTCCAAAAATGAATCCCTTGATTCTTACATTAGCTATAATAGCTGCTATATGGTAGTTGGAAGTTGGAATCGGATTAGAGGTACGTTGAGTCTTCTTGTGTTTTCTAACATTATTAGTTGCCCATACCACATGAATGAATACGTAACATACATGCATCGATCCTTAACATTTATTTAACCTATTTCGAGAAACAACAAACTACACTTCTGCATCAATCCTTAATTTACAACTTCCTAAGATATACTCACAATTCTTAATATATATTATGAAGAAACCATCATTTTGTTTAATTCTAATATGTTTTATTTATTTATTTGTGTTACATATATAGCTAGAAAGTAGACGAATTATTGGTGTCATAGTACAATTTCATGTGATGGTAACACAAGTGGTTCCAAGTGAAAAGAATAAATTGTTAAAAACTAAATTTATTTATATTATTAGAAGTCGATTGTTTAAATGTTAAATTTAAAATAGTATTTATTTATTTATGTACATATATATGGCACTCACATAAAGTAAATAACTTGAAAGGACCACTCATAATGTCCTAAAATAATAAAATTAATCTCAATTCAATGAGTGCTGTTGTGTATTGGCTTGCATTCTATGTTAAGAAAAAAAAAATTAACATAAAATCAAAAAAGGAAAACAAAGAACAAATTCAGATATCTATTTATTTTGTTCATATTAATGTCGTAATTAATTAGAAATTAAACTCTATCAAGGAATATTGTTGTGTAAGAGCTATTGGTATTAACTTGCATTTTTTTTTTTAAAAAAAAAAAAAAATCAACTACACAAAAAGTATTTGCTTCTATTTTCCAATATAGAAAAAATAAAAGAAAATTATAAAAATAATTTTCTCTTACCTAATATTATAATTGATAATAATGAGATGAGCCAATTAATTTTTTTAATAATTTTTTAATTAAACAAAACCAAGTCCATTTCTACCCACTACCAAAACATATCTCAACCCTAGAACATAAAACCAAAAAAGAAAAAGAAAAAAAAAAGAAAAGAAAAAAAAAATGATGCCCATAACGCACCACTGCGCAAAATAGCATCCTCCACCATTAAACACTATTAACACACCGTTTATTACAATTCTTCCCAGAAAATTAAAAAATAAAGAAAAAAAACCACACAATTTCTTTTTTATTACCAGTAAATTGTCTCCATTTCCGATCGGCTCAATCGACGGAATCTAGAATTCTTCGCCGCCGATTAGCCGGAATTTTTCTTTTATCCGATTCTCTGAAAATTTTGGTTCCCTAAACCCTAGAAAACCTTTACTATTTAGTACTTCCACTATAATCACATATTATTTATATATAGATATAAATTATATATAAAAAAGAAAATGCGTTTTTTTTTTCTCTGTCTGTGCTTTAGGTACAGTGAGATTTACAATTAGCTCAGCTTGATTTAGCTCGAGCTCCCAAGTACACGTGGCGATCTGGGTCTTCTTCACCTCCACTTCTGCTCAAGTTTCAGTGAGTATTTTACTATAATCTTTGTGCTACATCGTTAGTGTGTACTACTTCAGTTTTCCAGTTTTGTTTTTTGAATTGTCAGGAATGGAATTTGAGCTTTAATTTTGTAGTTTTTGGGAGATGGGTTTTCGATCTCAGCGCATTATTCTTTGGGGTTTGAGTTGAGTGGAATTCGGATCTTAGATTTAGGATATTCAGCTGATTCTTACTTATTTGGGGATTTTGAAGAATGGACTTGATTTTGATTGTGGATAGTGTTTGGTGGTTGGAAAAATCGAGGATTATGTAGGAAAAGGAAATTCTAGTTGTATTTCTTGGTTTGCATTTATGTCTTATAAATCTTAACAGTATAAAGTTCAAATCTTCGGTTATGATATTACGTTTTTTTAATTTCTTCGGTCGATCGCAAGGTCAATCATAAATCCTTGCTTCAGATTTAGACTTTTTGTGTAGCTGCTGCTGGAACGTAAACGTAAGAGATTGCGTTTCTGACTTTATTGTCATTAATACGACATGGTCAATCACAGTTCTTAGTCTTTTTCTTTATTTATTTATTTTTGAAGCGCAATACTTGATGCCCATCAACCGTCTTTATTTATATATACATATGTATTGCGATTTTAATTTGTTGCTAATTATTTGCAGAAATGAAAATGTGGGTATGCTTGAGAATTGAGCTTCTTTCGTGGTTAAGCACGTTGTCTTGGTTGTAGCTTAATTTTCAAAGTTTTGGTTTTGATGTAATTTGAATTACTACACTACATGGAAGCAAACAAGGAAGAAGCTCTGAAAGCGAAAGAGATCGCTGAGAAGCGATTTTTAGAGAAAGACTTTGCTGGTGCAAAAAATTATGCGTTAAAGGCCAAGACACTGTATCCGGGACTGGAGGGTATATCCCAAATGGTCACGACATACGACGTTTATATTGCTTCTGAGGGTAAATCCAATGGTGAAACAGATTACTATTCTATTCTCGGGTTGAAACCTTTTGCAGATAAAGATGCAGTAAAGAAACAGTACAGGAAAATGGCCGTGTTGCTTCATCCTGATAAGAACAAATGTGTGGGAGCTGATGGTGCTTTCAAACTTGTTTCTGAGGCGTGGACCTTGTTGTCAGATAATTCCAAAAAGAAGTCTTACGATCACCAGAGAAACAAACAATCCTCCACAGTTGTTAACCAGACAAATTTGTCTTCTGTTCATTCTTCTGGTGTTGTTACAGGCTATAATAATTGCTCCAATTCCTCTGCTTCTCACGGTAGACTTGACACGTTCTGGACAGTTTGCACTTCATGTAAAGTGCAGTATGAGTATCTTCGGAAGTATGTGAACAAGAGACTTTCGTGTAAAAATTGTCGGGGCGTTTTCATTGCTGTGGAAACAGGGACAGCCCCAGCAAATGGATCTTTCCCCTATACTCCTTGGTCCTATGTACCTGGCAATGGTTATGCTGGAAGTCATGGCTACGACGGGGTTACATATGTTCCCTCGAACACGACCTATTTTGCAGGAAATGGGGTCTCCGGTTATCATTCTGGACATGGATTTGAATATGTTTCCAATGTATCATTTCAGTGGAGTTCGTATTCTGGAAGTTCTGTTGGAGTTATGGGTCCTACTGGACCGTCTTCTGTAGCCCCTGATGCTATTTATCACACCCATGGAAACGTAGCTGGAGCTAAGTTAAACACCAAAGCCAATGGAAAGCGTTCCATGAAAAATGTTGGGGCTAATGGAAATTTGAATATGCCCACTGGTGGTTACGATTCATCAGGGTCAAAGGTCAACAAACTTGATAAGAGAAGAAAACTTACAGTGTCTTCCAGTTTCCGCAATGGATATGACGAAGCTGTTCCACCATCTGATTTGGAAACAAAAATGGAAAATGGGAATGCAAGTAGTGTGCCTGATCATAAACTATCTAGTCCAGTTGAAGTTCTGAATAAACGATGCTCGGCAGCACCTGCATTCGATGCTAGAAAGCTGTTGATTGAGAAGGCAAGGACAGAAATTCTGAAGAAATTGGAAGAGATTAAGTTGGATTCAACTGCGGAACCCATAGTTAAAAAGTCAAAAGCGCTATCTGAAGTTGGTCAAGCTATGGTAGCTAAAGAAATAACCGAAAAAGTGGACTCAGATGCTTCTGTTTTCCAATTAAATGGACGTAAAACTGCTCCTCTCTCTATTACTGTACCTGACCCTGATTTCCATGATTTTGACAAAGATAGATCAGAGGAATGCTTCAAGCCAAAACAAATATGGGCTCTGTATGATGACGAAGATGGTATGCCTCGTTTGTACTGTCTGATACGTGAAGTGCTCTCACTTAATCCCTTTAAGATCCTTATTACTTACTTGAGCTCGAAAACCGACAGTGAATTCGGGTTGGTGAATTGGCTGGATTGTGGATTTACCAAGTCTTGTGGAAATTTCAGGGCGTACAACTCTGATATTGTTGAACAAGTCAACATTTTCTCTCACCTTTTGAGCCGGGAAAAAGCTGGCAGGGGAGGATGTGTTCGGTTATACCCGAGGGGTGGAGATATTTGGGCTGTGTACAGGAATTGGTCACCAGATTGGGACAGATCAACGCCAGACGAAGTGAGGCACCAATACGAAATGGTGGAGGTCCTTGATGATTACTCTGAAGAGTTTGGGTGTTGTGTTTCTCCTCTCGTGAAAGTCACAGGATTCAAAACAGTATATGGCAGGAACTCTGACAAGAATGCCATACGATGGATCCCGAGGAGGGAGATGCTACGCTTTTCTCATCAGGTGCCGTCGTGGTTGCTCAAGGGAGAAGAGAATGATTTGCCAGAGAAACGTTGGGATCTGGACCCAGCGGCGACCCCAGATGATCTGCTTCATGCTGCTGGAGAGGCAGAGGCTTAACACACTAGAAGAGCAGGGGAGCACAATTTACTTGGTGGGGAATGTCATTTTAGCATTCTTTAAACAAAACTTAGGTTTAACTGTACAAATATGTCACACTTTGGGTAGAGACCATTGCAACAATTAGGCGCCGGAAGTGGTTTTAGAGGGTGTCATGTTTTTACTGAGTAAAAACTTATCATTAGATTTTATAAATTTATTGACTGCTTGTTTACATCTTATCCCTTTTCAGCTGTTGTAAGTTGTAACAGTTATTTAGTATATCAGATTGCCAAGTCAATCGTGACTTTAATTTTTTGTTTTTCCTTTACCATGATTTTTTTAAATTACTATTATTATTATTATTCCATAAAAAGCTTTGTTGTTAGACTTCGATGAACATGGCCCTTCTCGGATCTTTCGATTGCCGTGTGGCTTTGAGTTGAGACCTGTCATGGCAATATAATATTTGTCCTGTTTTGGCTCTAGTCTCTATCTAGTCTCTACATTTTTTTTTGTCTTCTCTCTATCGATTGAAAACACAACTTCATGTCTCAAATATGAGACCCCCACATCTCATGCATTAAATAATACATGATATTACTTATTCGGTGAAAGACGATCACTTGGTAGTGTATCATTACCTTTTTAATAGATGTTGAAGATTCAATGTTGTCTGAACGATTATTATATTTTATGATTCAACCGAACTAACTGCAGAGTTTAAAATAACGCCAAACATATGCACAATCAGTCACCTCAACCAAACGTGTTTTGGCTTTTGGAAACATGCTCCTCATATTCCAATCAATTTATAAGGAAACCAGCTTCACTATTTTTTCCCTTTTCCAGCTTTAACCAGCAGAGCATGAATTCGTGTTTAATAAATTACCGAGTATTTGTTTTATAACCATAAATAATTTATCAATCCATGATGAAATTGTTTTATTACCTTCAATTATCCATTGAAATTACACTAGCAAACGAAATTACTGTTTTATCTTGCTCTAGTAAAATCATATCAATAATTTAATTCCTCCAGTTGATAACTCATCACTTGTAATTTTCCATCTCCAAATTCTCAGAGAAGCATTTTAGCACTATTGAGACTTGATGATATCTCAACAATTTATGGGGAGCAAAATTTTCAGGATGAAATAGTTACCTATATTTATAATTTCGTTATAAAAATATAAATAAATAATAATAAGATTTGATGGACAGAAAGGCCAAGGTAAATATATAGAACTCTTGTATTAGTCATATATATATATGTATCACTATTAAATGATTATATTTCTTTTACCAATAATAATAAATTATTAATAGGTAAATGTTCTTTTTATAAAATTAAAATAAGTATAATTAATTAATTAATATATTTAATAGATTTTTTTAGTAATTAATATTTATAAATATATTTTTTTTATATATCTAAATCGGAATATTTACACAGGGTGCTATTTTTTATAATTTTTTTTTTATTGTTATACGCATATATTTTCTTTTTTACGGTATAATCTACATATTATACTGAATTAGCATAAAGTTTTTTCTCTTTTATGCTTTTTGTCACTTCAAGATATGTTTTTTTTAAAAAAACTAATTATAAAAGTTTTTATTGTATTTAATAGTAAAAAAGTTTTGATGTGATGGTGTTGTCATTTTGTGAATTTTTTTTTTTTTTTTAAAAAAAAACTAATCATAAAGAGCTTAATATACATCTTTCTGGTTTCTACACGTTATCTTTTTTCTTTTAAGGTGTAATAGCTTTTATTATTTATTTTTCATTGTATTTGAGCTCTCTCTCCACTATTCACCTTCTTCTTCATTTTTTTTCTTTTTTTTTTCCAAGTCTATAACATTACCCAAATAAAAGCTAACTCTCTCCTTCTGTAGTAGGTAACAAAATAAAAACAGTATGTGAAGGAGGAAGAAGAAGAAGAATCGAGAAAGATGAGAGTGTGGTTGTGTGTGTGTGAGAGAGAGAGAGAGATGGAGAGCTTGCTCTGTGATGGCCTTCTTGTAGAAATCTTTCAGAAACTCCCACTAAGTTCATGTCATTCAGTCTCTTTGGTCTCAAAGCGTTGGCTCCATCTCTAGCGTAATTCTAAAGCCACCATCTTTCTCCAACTTACCCTTTTCTGTTACTAGTTTATTTTGGTATTTATTTTATTATTGTTTTAAGGTTGTTTTAATGTTGTTTTCTTTTATTTTTTTTATCATATTTTCCAAATATTATTGTACTGCTCTATTTTTAATAGTAATAGAAAAATAATGAAATTTGTATGTAAGTTATTTTATTCAATATTATATGCTCCAATATATGTTCAGTTTTCCTCTATTGTTTCAGTGTTATTTTTTAGTTGTTCTGCTTCTTTTCATTTTGATGTCTTCTCCTGTATGTTCTCCTGTTGTGCGCTAGCTCCCTACATTTGTTGTATTTGTTATGTTGTTTATTTTCCCAGCCAGCTTCCATCCATTTTTTTTGGTCTTCTAGATTTCACCATTTCAATGTAAGGTAAGACTATTACTGTCCATAATTCTTTCATTCTAGTTACCCTCAAACAAATATTCAATGGTTGGTTTAATCTGTGTAATTTAAAACTAACATTTGTTAAACATACGAAACAACAGTGGAACAACCCAGAAACAATATTAGAAAAACTATGACAACCCCAATATTAATAGTTTTAATATTTCTCCTTCATCTCACCATACTTAATGGTTGTTTTCGGATGTTTTGGTGTTGCTGTTGTGGATCTGTCTGTTGGTGGGGAAGATGGAGACCTCATTTTTTTTATTTTTGGTATTTACAGTATAAAAGAAAAAAAAAGTCCCAATGCAGTATAAAAGTTATTTTTGCCGTATGACAGTATTTTTGTAAAGATTGGGTCAAAATTCAGTATTTTTGTAAGTTTCCCTATTATAATTTGTTTTTAATATTCAAACAATTTGATTATAATATTTGTAATAAAATCTCATTTTTTATTTTAGATAAAATACCCATTCTAGAAAAAAAATTGTTAAGCGGTAAATAACTATTTAGTACCATGTGTTTTTTATTTTTTTCAAAATACAAACTTAGTACCTTATGTTTCTGATCACTTTGTCGTGTGTGGAAGCAATAAATAGCAAAAGATAATAATAAATATATATCAAAGCAGTAAACAATAAAACACACATAATTACGTGGTTCAGCAATTTGCCTACTCCACGGGTTGCAACTGATAGTATTGATCTAAGTAAGAATTATACAAAATACAGATACAGATTTCTTACTAATAATATCTCTAAGTATTTTTTAAAGTGTTTCCCCAAACTCGCGAAAGTATTTCTCAAAGTTTGGATATACATCTCTCTCTCTCTCTCTCTCTCTCTCTCTCTCTCTCTCTCTCTCTCTCTCTCTCTCTCTCTGACTACCCACTGAACCCGATTGTACCAATTTGTACACTGAATTGTTCACCCTGAATTCATACACACCGAATTTCTATATACTGAATTGTAAATGCTCTTTAAAGAGCTCTATACTTATAAAAGGAAGACCTCAACTCCCAATCATATGTAATTAAAGAGACATAGTTCCAACCATATGTAATAAATAAGAGGTAGTTCCAGCCATATGTAATAAATAAAAGAGCATAAGCCAAAAGCTATTCAATAGCTTCATTGACAAATGTGGCAAATAACAAGTTCTAAATCTCTTGAAAGTTGGACCATATATTTGTAACTTCAAGACAATTTGATATTTGAGTCAAATCCAACAATCTCCACCTTGGCGAGAAAACCAAACCAAAAACGATATCTCCACATGCGCCCTAGGCACTCTAAGTCTGAGATGTTAATCAAGTCCAAGTAGTGTTGAAACTTGATTCCTATAACCACTTTTGTAAGCATATCTGCATGGTTATCTGTAGTCCTGACTTTCTGAAGTATAACATTTCCTTCATCAATGATTTCACAAACAAAATGAAATCAAACATCGATGTGCTTAGTGCGTCCGTGATGGACTTGGTTGTTTGCCAAAAAAATGGCATTCTGGCTGTCGCAGAAAACCTCCACGTTCTTTTAAACAATACATAACTCCTTGGTCAACCAAAGAAGCCAAATAGCTTCTTTGAATGCTTCTGTTACAACCATATATTCTGCTTCTTTAGTAGACAAAGCAACTGTTTACTACAAAGTTAATCCCCAGCAAATTGGTCCTCCTACTATTGTGAACACATAACTAGTAGTTGATCGACGCTTATCCAGATCTCCAACGTAGCAAGAACCAAAATATCTGACTAGATGTTTACCAACAGTCTTATCCCTCTCAAACTTCAAACCAATATCCACAGTACCATAGACATACCAAAGAATCCAATCTATTACTTTCCAGTGACCTTTACCAGGATTGTGCATGTAGCGACTCACCATACTCACAACATGCAAAACATCAGGTCTGGTGCATACCATTGCATACATCAGGGCACCGAAAATATTTGCATATGGAATGCGCTCCATTTTCTTCTTCTCATCAGTGGTTATGGGTGACATCTTTGCACCAAAATTCAAATGAGGTGTAAGTGGTGTATTGACAGGTTTAGTCTACTCGTCCATGTTAAACCTATGCAGTACTTTCTTCAGATATTGAGTCTGTGTTAGACAGACTATGCTTACAACTTTGTTTATTGTGATCTTCATCCCAAGAATTTTCTTAGCTTCTCCAAGATCTTTCATTTTAAATTTTGAACTTAGTTGAGTCTTTAGCCTAATCTCCACCTTGCTCTTAGATGCAATTAACATACCATCATCATTTAAGAGAAAATAAATGAAAGTATGATCTTGGAGTTTTTAAAAGTATACACAAGGGTCGTATTGGTTGCAGGTATACTTCTACTCTCTAATGAAGTTGTTAAACGTGTGTACCACTATCGCGGTGACTGCTTCAAACCATATAGTGACTTTCTCAGCTCTCTTAGATGCAATTAACATATCATCAACATATAAGAGAAAATAAATGAAAGTACCATCTTGGAGTTTTTGAAAGTATACACAAGGGTCGTATTGGTTGCAGGTGTACTTCTACTCTCTAATGAAGTTGTCAAACGTGTGTATCACTATCACGGTGACTGCTTCAACCCATATAGTGACATTCTGAGCTTGTAAACCCAATTCTCACGACTTGGCACTTTGTAACCATCCGTCTGAGACATGTAAATCTCTTTATTTAAAGTAAAATGGAGAAAATCTATTTTGACATCAAGTTGAGCTAACTCGAGATCAAACTGTGCTACCAAAGTCAAAAAAATTTGAATAAATGAAAGATTGACGACAGGTGAGAATACGTCATTATAATCTATTCCTTCTTTTTTTTATTATAACCTTTTGCTACCAGTCTGTCTTTGTATCGGATGTTGCCTTTACCAAGAACTCTCTTTTTGGAACATACCCATTTCCAGCCAATAACCTTTTTTCCTTTAAGAGGTCGAACCAACACCCATTTTTGATTGAGATGTAGAGAGTTCATTTCTTCATTCATTGCTAACTTCCATTTCTTTTCATCAACTCTCTGCACAACTTCTCTGTAAGTGCATGAGACATCATCATCAATTACTAAAAGTAAAAATGCTACCATATATGTGTATGTAGCAGGCTTTTTAATCTTCTTTCTCGTTCGAGTAATGACAATAGATTCTGATTATTGATTGATTGGTGGTGATGTTGAGGGAACCTCTACCTCAGCTGAGATCTCTTCTTGATCATCACTCTCATCTTCACCATGATAGTCAATTGGAATAGTCTTTTCAGGATCTTCCAGTATCTCACGCTCCCCCTTAGAAAGAGTATTTGGGCTTTCATTCTCTTTCACTAAGGTAGTCTGTCTTAGCATAACAGACTCATCAAATGTGACATCTCGGCTTAAGCTGATCTTTTTTGATTTACTAGACCAAAGTCAAAAACCTTTTACTCTACAATCAAAGCCCAAGAAAATAAATTTCTTTGCTCTAAGATCCATTTTGAATTCTTTGAGATGGAAATATGTAGGACACCAAATATTCATAAGGAATCATAATTACAAATAGGTTTTCTAGACCATACCTCTTTAGGTATTTTCCCATCTTGTGCATTTGTAGGGAGTTTGTTGACAATATGGGTTGCATATGACAAATTCTCGACCCAAAATGCTTTTCTCAATTTGGATTGAGATAGCATACATCAAACTTTCTCAACCAAAGTATAGTTCATTCATTCTGCCATGCCATTTTGTTGCGGTGCACGGCGCACGGGGTACTGAAAAAATGTATGATTATCCCTTCTTCTTGACACACTTGTAAGAAAGGATCTCATTTGTATTCACCACCATTGTTAGATCTAAGCTTCTTGATCTTCCTGCCTGTTTGAGTCTCGATCATTTTCTTCCATTTAAGGAAGACATCCAAAACTTCATTGTGTCACATGGTGTATACCCAAACATATCTAGGGAAATCATCAATAAAAGTCACAAACCATCTTTACCTCAAAGTGAAGCATTCTTGCACGGTCTTCAGACGTCTGTGTGGATATAATCCATAGTTCCCTTAGTGCAATGCAAAGAAATGTCAAACTTAACCCTTATTTGCTTTCCCAGCACACAATGCTTGCAGAAATCAAAATTTTTGCTCTTGGCCCCTTTTGTAGACATTATCTCACTAACCCTTGCAAAGCCTTCTCTCTAGAATGCCCTAAGTGCATGTACCAAAGGACGAGGAGTAAGATGTCTTTTCTTCCAAACTGCTAGAGACAACTACTCTTCTGGTAACACTATTCCCATCTAGGAAGTATAAATTTTCTTTTCGAGTACCTTCCATTGCAAAAAATGAACCTCGTACAACTTTCAAGTATCCATCCTCTAATGTTATCTTGTAACCATCAGAATCAAGAACACCTAAAAAAATAAGATTTTTCTTTAGATCAAGAATGTAACTCACATTCGTAATTCTTCTGATTGTACCATCGTGTATCTTCAATCGTATTGTTCCAATCCCTTTTATCTGACAAAAAATGTCGTATCCCATTAGGATAACTCCTCCATCAAGTTCATCAAAATTTGAGAACTAATGTCTGTTTAGACACATATGATAGGAGCATTCAAAATTAAGGATCCATTTGTTTGAATACATATCTGATGATGAAACTGAAAAGGTAGAATCTTCTTCGATGTCGGCCTTCTGTGCAACATTTGCATTTTACTTCTCCTTGTTTGGAAAATTTTCTTCTAGTACCCTTTTTGATGACAATAGGCGCACTCGTCTTTCACAAGATTTCTTCTTGATGACTCTCCTCTAGACTTTGATTTGGATCGCCCCCTATTATTCGATCCACCTAATTTCTTGTTATTCAATTTGCCTTTAGTTGCAGCCAATGCTTCTGGCGTTGAGTCTCTGTGATCATGTTGATCCATCTTCTGATACTCATTGTTTACCAAAGCATTATAAACTTAACCTCATCTTTACCATATAACAGAGTTGTGGTTAAATGTTCATAGCTTTTAGGTAATGAATTCAGTAACAACAAAGCTGTATATTTATTACTAATTTCAACATCTAAATTTTGCAAATCTGCCAAAATTTTGTTAAAATTATCTAAATATTCAATCATATGGGTATATTTCTTGAACTGGAAATGGAAATGTTTCTTCTTCAGGTAGAGTCGATTCTCTACACTTTTTTTCATGTACTTGTCCTCTAGCTTTTTCCAAAGAATTGCAGCTACACTTTCGTTTATGAAAAAGTACTTTTGATCTTTTCCCAGACACAGTTAGATTGTGCCACAAGCTTGACGATTGAAAAAATTTCAATCTTCATCGGAATAATATTCTGGCCTGGACTCCAAGGCAATATTAGATCCTTCTCGAAACAATAGATATGATACTTCACATTGCCACATGACAAAATTACTGGTACTGTCAAATTTCTGCACCTCAAACTTTGCATTTGATAACATGGTTCTCCTCATAGAACCTCTTGACTCGACACAACTTTTTATGTCAACTTGTGCATCTTTTTCAAGTTCTCTGTTGTTAACCATAAGTGTGAACAGATGACAAAACTTTTGTGCTTATGACTTAAAACTATGTTTTCCAAAATTTCAATACCTTATTTTGAAAAATGGATGTTGCGGTAGAATTCCAAACAGTCTAATTAGTTAGGAATAGGTTCGACTCGGTTGAAAATGAGTGAAAAATGGGCTAACTCAGTCCAAAAAAACACTATTTGACTGAGTTAACTTAGTTATCGGCAGCAACACTCTAGCGACTTAGTGGTGCGTTAGACCTCCGATTGAGGCGATTCTTGCAGCGTTAGATTCATCTCGTCTAGATCTTCAATTTGGTATATAATATTGCTATATTTGGCTCTTGTTATCCCATTTTTCACACTATGACATGGCAGCATGTACGAGTAATACGTGTCTATCATTCCTTGCACTTGGGCAGAGAGGTATACCGAACAGACTTCAAGCAATATATCTACACGCATAAAGTCTGCCTTGCCGAGCAGGGCAAAAGGAAAATTATCCGAGCAAAGAAAAAAGTTAGTTCACCGAGTCGTGTCAAGACTTAACTACTTTAGAATGGTATCGTGAAGCCCAAACACAAAGGCAATCCCTACAATCATGGGATTGTATCAAAGGGATATGGCAGACTGTCTTAATCTCCCATTTCATGTGTTCTTAATATGTAATGAATGTATTAACCAATTATAGATATTGTAAGCAAAAGGGAAACCTTCCCTCATGTATTTATCCCTATAAATAGTGATCTAGCTTCACTGAAAAAGGGATCGAAAGAATTGCTTTAGAGAGAGATCTAAGAGAAAACACTCAGAGATTTCATTGTGAGAGCTTTGAGAGAGGAAACACTGTGTTCTTTGTTCTCAAGTCAATACAATCTTACTGAACTAAAGGGGCCGAACCTCTTTTAAACTTGGTGTTCTTTATCGCTTATGGATTTTTGCTTTGTTTTTATTACATTTCTAATCGCTTATTAATGACTCACTATTGTTGGCTAAAAGCGAGATAAATATTTTGGTGCTTTCATTGAGAGCGAAAATCCAAGTTTTTTATTTGTCTTAAGTTTCAATAGATACACATAATGGCGGTGGAAACTCGTAGAGGCTTGGTTGATCAGAGTGACCCATTGCTGACAGATCCTGCCATGCAAACCACTGGGAATAAAAGGGTCCCACCAGGAACCAATCCTTAGCAGCCTAACACACAGCCACCTACTGTGGGCCAAGATGTGACTTCCCTTTTGGCTGGGATCACACCAAGTGTGCAAGAGACTGGGAATACCAGTTCTGCAACCAATCGAAGCACTCACATCACTGGAATCCTGTCCACAACCAATGCTCAGACGACGGTAGGGGATGACACTGAGATTCAAAACCTCTGTAACGCCCTTGGACTCATGCAAGGTCACACTAACACCTTGCATCATGATCAAGAGGATCTATGTGCTGCAATAAACCTTACGTTCGAAGAGTAGTGATGCCAGTTCATTGAGTGGAGGGATAGGGAGATGGAAACATTAAAGGCTCAGCAAGCAGCCATCGATGACCAAACAAGGTAGGCTACCGTACTGATACGGAAAGCCTATAAAGTTGCTATCAGCAATCGACTGCTACGTTTAGTATCCCACTGAGCGGTACAGAATAAATTCTTGCTGGGCATACTGCCCAGACTCATAATGGTCAGTCATCCAATTCTCGATCACAACCTATGGGCTAAGCGGTAGATGGCCAGACCCTATTTGACCGTTCTTAAGGTGGAGTTATACCTAATAACTCCATCCAAACTGACAGTTCTAGCTAACCTACCGGCCAAACCAGCCAATCATTGAGGCCACATAGTGCTTCAAAATTCAATAGATTGGGTACAGGCCATGATCTCCCGAATGATTTAAATAGAAGAAGAAATCTGGACGATCAATACGTTCAACCGGCCACTCAGCCAGCTATCCACATCCAGAACCCAACTCTAAGAGATCTTGACGTGACATAGGTCATTTAAGAAGCTGAACTAGTTCATCCATCCGTGCAAGCACATTTAGATGAACTAAAAAATATGTTTTAAGGCCTGGCTGGCTAAAAACTCACCAATCTCGAGCTGGACCGAGCACGCGGATCACCCTTCACTCCTAAGATCAACGTCCTTGAGCTACCCCTAAAGTTCAAAATGCCGACCTGGAAGATGTACACGGGGAAAGAGGATTCCTTGTCACATCATAAATATTTTGAAATGCAAATGGATTTGTAAGGGGTACGGGGTGATGTGCGGTGTAGGGTATTCCTTGCCACACTCTCAGAATTCGCACATCAGTGGTATTTTAAGTTACCACCAGGAAGATCTCATTCATGGAAAGCTTTCTCTTCAGAGTTCCATGCGCAAATCTCCTCTTCTCACCATCTCCCGTTACATTTAGAAGACCTTGTCGAAGTGAAACAAAGACCAGGAGAGCCCTTAGAGCCTGCATAAGCAGGTTCATGACCGAAGCTACAAAAGTAGCAAGATTAACTGAAGAAGGAAGGCTGGCTGCCATACTGGGGGCATTGAAGTACTTAGAGAACTGTGGAAAGACATTAAGAAAAGTGGCCCTGTGGGATCTACGGTGGAGTTTTTGGACCGAGTAGATGGGTTTATCAAGCTTGAAGAGGCCATTCAGCGAGCAAATGTCAAACCTAGGCTGGGCCAACCATAGGTCTCCTCAGTAGGAGCACCTGCTCAAAGCCCACAATATCCTAGCAGCTCAACCCCGCACAGAAAAAGGTCCAATAACAATGGCAGGCAAGGCCATGGGAAGAAGGGAAAGTTCACATGCATAGCCTAACACACCCCTAGAGAAAATGCCTCCAAATTCACTGCCTTCTCTGTCCTAACTGACAACCTAGGGACAATCTACATGGAAACCCAGTCTATGGTCCCGTACAAAAAACCTGCTCCCATGAAGAAGGACGTAAGTAAGAGAGACATGTCCAAGTTTTGCTATTTTCATGGAGATTATGGCCACGACACGAATGAGTGCAATAATTTGAAGCGGGAAATTGAATTCTTAATCAGAAAGAATAACCTGCACTTACAGAAGTACGTCAAGGCCGATCATAATCAACGAGCCACCCAAGTAGACAATAATCAAGACCTACTAATGCCTCCACCAGTGGACGGGCATTTATAAGTCATTATTGGGGGTCCACACATTTCTGGAGACTCGGGCAAAGCTCAGGAGAGGTATGCCTGAACTTTACAGAATGAACGAAAGGAAGTAATTTTGGTCGTAGAGGACAGAAAGCCAAAAATGCCACAGGTAGGAGAACCCACTATAACATTCACTAAAGAAGATGTTGTCCACGTTCGCTTCTCGTACAACGATTCCTTGGTCGTGGAAGTACAGATAGTAAATAATATAGTAGCCCAGACCATGATAGATAATGGAGCCTCTACAAATATTCTGTTCAAGACACCATATGAGAAAATGGGACTCTAACTCAAAGATCTGATCCCCTGTACCCAATCGGTGTATGGTTTCTCCGGCTAGATTGTTGCACCTTTGGGGAAAATTGGTCTACCGCTCACTGTTGGACAAGCTCTAAAGAGCATAACTGTGATGCCACAATTTTTGATAATTTATGTTCCATTAGCTTTTAACGTCATGTTAGGCCGACCGACTTTATATGACCTGAAAGTTGTCACATCAATTTTCTATTCATGCATCAAGTTCCCAACAATGAATGGGGTAGGGTGCCTAAAAGGGAATCAACAAGTTGCACGGGAGTGCTATAACCTTGCCCTGACTAAGGCCAAAAAGGAAAATTCCTCTAGCTAGAGTTCAGACAATGGGAAAAGTATTGCCCAATAGGAAGTCGCCCAAGGCGGGGACGAGGATGTGGATCCCCGACTTGGGGAACTAAATCAAATGCTGGGCCAGTAGAAGAATTGGAAGAGATAGAAATCAACCCAAATGTCCTGACCAGGAAACTCAAAATTGGCAAAGCTTTGTTGCTTGAAGTAAAATTAGCTCTAATAAAATTTCTAAGAGCGAACCTAGACATTTTTTCCTGGTCGCATGAGGACATGGTCGGTATCGATCCTTCTATAATATCTCACGCCCTAAACATTGATCCGAACTTCCGTCGCGTTCAACAAAAAAGAAGATTATTAGACAAAGAACTGGCACAAGCATTAAAAGAAGAGGTAGAAAAGCTACGCAACAACAAGTTCATCATTGAAGCTTTCTATCCAGCTTGGGTAGCTAACCCCGTACTCGTACCCAAGCCCAATAAAAAATAGTGAGTATGTATTGATTTTATCGATCTCAACAAGGCGTGCTCCAAAGACTGTTGTCCACTTCTAAGAATAGATCAGCTTGTGGATGCAATAGCTGGGCACGAGATCCTAAGCTTTATGGATGCCTATTCAGGATACAATATAATCAGGATGCATCCACCAGACCAAAAACATAAAATTTTCTGAACAAATATGGGTTTGTACTGCTACAAAGTCATGCCATTTGGTCTAAAGATTGATGGAGTTACCTACCAAAGGTTGGTGAATCAAATGTTTAAAGACCAGATCGGACGAAACATGGAAGTATACATGGATGACATGCTCGTCAAATCTGGGAAGGCTGGGGGCACATATATGACATGGAAGAATGCTTCAAAATCCTCAGAAAATACAATATGAAACTCAATCCCTTAAAGTGCTCCTTTAGAGTCAGCTCGGGTAGGTTTCTTGGTTTTATTGTTAATGCTTGAGGTATCAAAGCCAATCTAGAGAAAATTCAAGCCCTCCTTGGATATGAAATCACCAACAAAAACTAAAGAAGTCCAAAGCTTAGCTGGTCAGATAGCAGCATTCAGTAGATTTGTTTCAAAATCAACAGACAAGTGTGTTTCTTTCTTCAACATCCTTCGAGGAAACAAGAAATTTGAATGGACAGAGGAATGCGAGAAGGCCTTTCAAGAACTAAAAAGACAACTTACAAAACCTCATGTACTCTCAAAACCTCTGGCTGGAGAAGAATTAGGAATATATTGTTAGTGTTGTGCTGATCAGAGAATAAAACAACGTACATCATCCAGTCTATTATATCAGCAAAAGACTCGTTGAAGATGAAGGACGATACCCATTGATAGAAAAGCTTAATTATTGCCTAATCTTAGCAACAAGGAAGTTAAGGCCCTACTTCCAGGCTCATCCTGTTCGGGTATACACTGACCAACCACTACGCCAAGTATTACAAAATCCCGACGCTTCTGGGCGGTTACTCAAATGGGCAGTGGAATTGGGTCAATATGAAATAACCTTTCAACCCCGAACAACAGTCAAAGGACAGGCCTTATCAAACTTTGTAGTTGAGTGCACAGGCAAAGAAGAAAGCATTTCAAAGTATAACCTGGAGCCAATACAAGAATCCTGGCCAAACAATAATGAAGACAGACCTACATGGAAATTAAACGTAGGTGGGTTTGCTACATATCAAATGTTTAGTGCAGGGATTGCCCTTGTCACATCTGGGGGTGAACACCTGCACGGGGCAGTCAAATTTGGATTCAAAGCTTCCAACAATGAAGCAGAGTACGAACCCCTCATTGCTCTCCTTGTTGGATTGTGGTCTCTAGGGTTAAGATGCTCGCACGGGCCCATAAACCCTAATTTGGGCAAACTTGGGTGTGTGAGTCCTAACACCAAATGGTTGACCAATGTTTTTGAGTCTCCTAGAGGTGCCATGGGACCCTCAAGTAGGATGTCTTAACGTATTTAATATGTGAGTCTTGGTCAAAGTCGTAGGGTTAACTTTAGTGTTTTCAAGGTACTCTTGGCTTGTGGGCCCTTGTGCAAGAGTAGCCATTTTTTTTTGTTTGCAAAAATTGGATATAACATTTGCCTCCAAAAGTATTTTCTTGTAAGCCTTCAAGTAATTCTTTTGCACTTGTCCCAAGGCTTGCACAAAAAATACTTCTTTGTAGAGTGCATGAATATTACTTCTCTTTTGAAGATGTGTGCATGGGCACGAAGAATTTCCTTAATGGTTGTGAAGAGGTTTGAATGGGCACGACCAATGCTTTTAATTGTTGTGAAGAGACATGCATGGGCACAACTAATGTCCTTGGAATTGTATGTGTGAAGTTTTTAAATCACACGACTTCTCCTTAGAATGTAAGCTGAGTTATATTTCATATCTCATGTGGTAGTCGAGTAGAGTTACGCCTCTTGCTTGATTTTGAGAGTTTTGCAAGGTTTGAAACTTTTTGCTTAAGTTTTTCAATTCAGAGTAGAGTTATATCCCTTTCTCAAACTCATCCTTGAGTAGAGTTAAATCTCTTGTTCAAGTTGGTTGGCAAGTAAGGTCTGCCGTGAACTGAGTTGAATTCTCTTGTTTTACACTTTTTTGTTGTGGATTGATGTTGGGACCCACATGTATGGATTTGTATATGTCCACTTGTCGTAGATTGCCTATTAGTTAGGACTAACAAGTCTTTCTCACATCTTTGAAACTTTTTAAGTATATATAACTTAATTTATTCTGTATCTTGGCGACTTTGGAACTTAAGTTTAATATATTTTTTGGCGCTCATTTTATTCGATGCTTATTATCTTTGTAACATGTGATTCTAAAGATAACATTAATTGTTGCCAATGGTGGCTT
Source organism: Cannabis sativa (assembly GCF_029168945.1). Classification (NCBI taxonomy): domain Eukaryota; kingdom Viridiplantae; phylum Streptophyta; class Magnoliopsida; order Rosales; family Cannabaceae; genus Cannabis; species Cannabis sativa. Next base: position 32,954,933 of record NC_083608.1, on the reverse strand, counting down.
GCGTGTTGCTAGTTCGAGCAAGTTGTCGGCATGGGACTTAACTCTTTGGGTACTCAATTTTAGCACGCGACCTACTTGTCAAAGTCTCAAATATAGGTCATTCAAGATGTCTTTGTTAAGCAAAATTTTTTAAGTTATGGTTCCTTGGATCGCCCTCACTTGTCTTTTATCTCATCTATATACTGACTTTGCCCCCTGTCCGAGGAGAAATTTTGAAAAAATATTCATGGAAAAAATTTTAAAATCCCACACACTTAAAGTGACGTATCAGTAATGACTCTGAGATTTGTATTTTTTTGTTACAAGCACAGTTTTATGTAGGCTCTTTTACCCCCAAGTGTTCATAGGTTAAGTATTATCATATTTTACTCTTTGGTGGGTTTGGCATAATAGGAAAATATCTGGTTACTGTAGCACTCTTATAGATGTGAGTTTAGCTATTTACATTATAGAAAATAAAGGTAATAGTTTAATAACTAAAAGTTAAAAAGAGAGTGTCTTTGTAAAAATAAGGCAAAAAAACTCAAGAAATGCTAAATGCCTTCTGGCTCCATTGGTGGAGTTTCAATTAGTTGACATGTCCTCCTTGAAAATTTTGTTGTGCATAATGGGTAAGTGTCTTGTTAGGACTAGAGTCTTAATTTCATCTTTGAGGTTTCAACACTCATTGGTTGTGTGGCTGATGTCTTATGGTATTGACAGTATCTTGAGGCATCTCTCTTGGCTTGATCATGCCTTATGGGTTTAGGAACTCGATGTTCATTCGCCACATAGATGGCCTCTTGGGTTTTTATCAACTTGGTGTAGATTAAATACATAAGGTGATAAGGGCCATCACTCTTACTCTTCTTAGGACTTGAGTCCTCACCATCTATGCCTTCTCTTTTACTGTTGTTGAAAGAGTTAGTAGCCATAGTGGCCTTAGTAAGTTCTAGTAGTGCTAATGCAGCTTGAGTAGGCTACAAGGATTGGAGAGGGAGGTTGTTTGATATTCTTTCCTCTTCAATGTTGATGTATTTTTGTGTCTACTTCATGAATTTGTCAATGGTGCATGTGCTCTTTCTTTGAAGGTTGTTCCAAAATATGGAACCATGGCCAACACCTGCCACTAGTGCCATTAGTCTTACACTATCATTGATGCCATGAATTTTAGTAGCTTCGATGTTGAAACGGTTGATATAGGCCTTCAAACTTTCTCCTAGAAATTGTCTCATGTTGGCCAAGGAGGAACATTCAAGCTTACTGGTTCTAGCAACTTGGGACTCCTTTTTGAAAGCATTTGAGAGTTGGATCCATGACACTATGAAGTACCTTTTAAACTTTTTGAACCACGAGGATGTAGCTCCATATAAGGTAGCAAGGAATAACACATTTCAAATCTCTAACCACTTGATGTGCTTGCATAAGAGTATGAAATCACTTATGTGGACCCCAGGGTCAGTGGTCCCATCATACTTGATTGTAGTTGGCATTTAAAACTCTGGAGGGTAAGGTAATGCTAAGATATAAGGCAAGATTGGCTCTATTTCTTCAGCAGATTTATACTCCTTCATTTTATTGTTATTCAAAAGTTATTTGTATAGCATAATCAACTCTTACAGGTAGAGGAGGATTATTGGAATGGTTACCACCATGTGGATTGGCTCCTTGAATAGGAGGAATGTTGGCCTAGTTACCAATATGAGGATTGGCTCCTTAAAAAGGATGGATTTTGGCACGATTACCAACATGAGTTTTAGCTCCTTGAAATGAGGGATGTTAGCGCAGTTACCAACATAAGGATGTGTTAAATGAGAATCTTCTCTTTGGATATGCCCCTGTATATATTTTCAATTGGTCTTTCCCCATGGTGTTGATGATTAGTATAATGTGCTTGATAGGGCCAAGTTTGAATGTAAGTATCTTCCACTGGCTATTCTTCGGTGATCTGATATGCTCGCCTGATCAGCACGGTAGCTTGCCTGGAACAATTGTCAATTATTTCTTGTTGAGCCCTTATGATTTCCATTTGTTCATTTATCCATTTTTAGAAGTGGCACCTTTGTTCTACAAAGCAAAATTTACGACTACTTGGGTATCTTACTGATTGTAATGAAGAGTGTTGTTATGCTCTTGTATTTTCCCTAGAGCAACTCGTAAATTTTATCTTTCAGTGTCATCACCGATCGACCTTTGAGAATTTGTAGTAGATGGAATTCCAGTTCTAGGGCCAGTTTGTTCAATCTAAGTACTAGTGGTTCCAGTTTCTTGCACGCCTTGAGTGAACCCAGCCAGAGGGGGTGGTCACTCCTTGCCCTACTGTTTCTGGGCCTATTGGTGAGGATTAGTTAGATCGGGATCTGTCCTGAATGGATCTCTAGGATTCACAAGTGTATGCACGTTAGGATCCGTAGCCATTGGATCAGTAGTTGATTTGTCAAATTTTACCTCCGTGTTTGTACAACCATCTTGTGTCCTGAAAAGACTTTAAACAAAGACTTGTGCTTCTTCACTATTAATGAAAGCACCAAAATATTGACCTCACTTTTAGCCAACAGAAATGAGTCAAATTAAATCAATTAGGAATAATTAAACAATAAGATTGAATTAAGATTAAGTAAACAAAACACCAGAATTATAGAAGTTTAACCCCTTGATGATGGTAATAGCCTACTCCCCTTTAGTTTGTATTAACTTGTGAGTAGAGAAGCAAGAAGGCCTTTATCTCTCTCGAAAGCTCTTACAATAATCTCTGAGTATTTTACTCTTAAATCTAGATTTCTCTCTTGTGTTTTCTCTAAATGAATTTTGTATCCCTAAATAGTGAGATAATTCCACTATTTATAGGGAAGCATTACAAACAATTGGCCTCCCAAAACCAATAAGAAATAAATTTAGGAAGCTATCTACTTTTTATAATTACAATGAGTGAAATAAGAAACTAGTTAGGTTGTTTTTTTTGCTTGATACTACATATCTATCTCATGAAATTAAGGATATTATTGTGTCTTGCAAGCATGAGAATATGTGGGATATATCCTCTAAAAATGTCGAATTTTCACCCTCTGGTCGGCTTATGCAAGTTGCCCACATGATGAAGGTAGTTGGGTCTTCCATCCAAGTCATGGAATATATTCCACGTGTTACCCAGATGGATGCCACATCACCCTGTGTAGAAATTTGGATAACAATATCAAAGCACATATCCATCTTAAATGAAAAAATGCAACATTGTAGATTTCATAGAGTTATAACCCAAGTCAAATAAACTCAAAATCAAATGTATAAAAACTAAACCAAGAAACCATTCAAGACAACATATCAAAAGAAATGATGTCGGTTGTTGTGCGGTGGCAGTGGCGATGGCAGAGGAGAAGGTTCAGTTCAATCGCTATAGGTATTGATAATTTTGGGGATATTATGTATATATATCTAAAGCAGTTATAAGAGGGGGTCACTTTTACCCATACTAGCTAAAAATTTTATATTTTTTTTGACGATTTCCTACTTTTCTAAAGAAGATGAACTCAATGTAGCTCGATAGGTTACTTGCATGTTTAAGAACCTTTTAAAGTTCTATTGTATGTTACTTGACAACAATTCAATGCCTCCATGTTTGTGGTTTTTTTTTTTTTTTTTTTTTTTGGTTCTATTTATTGCTCTTTTATGGGGCTTAATTTTTGAGTGTCTTTCTTGATTTCGTTTGATGCCCCTTAATAGTAGCTCGATTAGTATTATTTTCCATGAGCTTGATGGGGCTCAAAGTGGGTTTGGAAAAAGCTTACTTTGAGTGTTTTCTCCATGAGCTTGTTGATGCTCGACAAAGTCTTGATGTGGCTTTAAAAGAAGATAATTTTTAAGTTTTTTTTCCATGAGCTCGATAGATACTGGTAGGGACTCGATGTGGGTTCCATATACTAATTTTGAGTATTTTTTCTATGAGCTTGGTGGAGCTCAATATGGGCTCAATGATTCGATAGAAGTTAATATCGAGCCAAACCCCATCAAGGGCATTGAGTTCATGGAAAAATAACTCACAATTATATATCATCAACTCTGTATCAAGTTCTCATCGAGAACCCATCAAGTCATCTTCAACCAAAGACATTCTTCAAATGAAATCCTCCATCAGGTTTACAACAAAATTGTATCGATTTTGCTTCAATACTAAATCAAACCTATTAGACTCTGTATCAAGTTCTCATCGAGAACCCATCATGTCATCTTTAACCAAAGACATTCCTTAAACAAAACCCTCCATCAAGTTTGTATCAAGATTGTATTTATTTCGCTTCAATATTACCTTGAACCTATCGTGTTTAAACAGAAACTAGTGCAAAAAGATGGTAAATTTCACTGAGTTATAAACTAGTTCAAACAAGCTCAAAATTAATCTCTATGAAAACCCTCCACCAAGTTTGTATCAAGATTGTATCAATTTTACTTCAATATTACATCAAATATATTAGGCTTAAACAAAAATAGTGCAAAAAGATGGTAAATTTCATTGAGTTATAAACTAGTTCAAACAAGATCAAAATGAATCTCTATCAAAACCAAAACAAAACAAACATTCAATCGAATGGTTGAATGGAAATGGTGGTGGTGAGTGTGTAGTGGTAGAGGCGAAGGTCCATTTCAATGGTCGTGGGTCTTGATGACTTTGTGTATTAAGGTTTAGGGGTTTAGGTTTTGAGGATAACGGTATTTCAAGGGCCTAGGTTTCAGGGTGGGGATTACCAAAATGGAATGGGGTTGTCGAAAGGGAAAGGGAAAGGGTGGAGGTTTTAGGTTTCTAGAATAAGATAAAGAGTAAATATGAAAAGTTTGAGGATATTATGAAAATAGTATTTTGAATAAAAAGAGAAAAGAACAGTATATTTTTGTCATGTGGATATTAAGTGAGACATTTTAAATTAGGAAGTGATATAAAATATAAAAACTCAAATTTCACAATGCATTTAGCACTTGTTGATAAATACATTAATAATATTAATGGTTAGAATTTGGTAAGGTATGGTTTAAGATCCATGATGTTCTATCTCAAAATCAATTGGTAATGAGAGGAGTAACTCATTTATTTTATATATGATATTTTATTTCTACACATTAGTAATGTGAGACTAACTCTAATACATCATCTTAACGTTTGGGCTTAGAAAGTGTGAGCATAACGAACAACCTTTAAGATACCACAAGGCTGAACTTGACATTTGAAAGAATCTCCCACAAGACATTTGAAACATGTCAAAGACCCAACACTAGAAATTGGCACACATTGACCAAAAGATCCCAATTAAATAGAGGTTAAAGGGGGAGACAACGGAACTTTTTAAGTTTGGCTCGTCTTTTTAGACCGGCGGTACTTTGGACTCACAACGAATCACAAAAGACTCTTTTTAGCTATAGGATACTCATTAGAGTTTAATTTGACTCTGATACCATGTTAAAATTTGATAAAGTGTGGTTTAAAATGCATGATGTTTCATTTCAAAATCAATTGACAATAAGAAAAATAGTCTATTTATCTTATATATGATATTTTTTTCACATATTAATAATGTTAGACTAACTATAATACTTATTATAACTAATTGATTGTGATTCATAAATATCTTTGTGTAAAAGTCTAACATTACTTTCCTTTACAAGTTTTTCTCGTGGTTGTTATTAGGATCGGGATTTATATATAAAATTGAAAATCATTGTTGTGTACTTTTATTTAATTTTATGTATTCACTTTAACATCTAATTAATTAAAAATAAAATAAATTAAAACATGAACAAATATAAATTTTTCTTGAGCAGGTACGACGTCGTTTGAGAATGTTGACTTCTAACAACGCCAACCACTTCTTTGAATGGAATGTAATAGAGGTAGGGGAAATTGGGTCTGTACTTGAACTTGTATTACCCGTAGTTTCGAGCAAACTAAACCATGGATCCTCTTCACTGGCACAAAATAGCTGCCATTTCTGGTAGAACTAAATCACTTGTATTCGATGAAATGAAATTTGTTTAATTAGAAAACTTCGAGCAAATAATTTATTACTTTTGAATGGAAAACAGGTGTGGCCGCTGTTGGGTTGGGAGCTTATGGTGCCCACGCCTTCAAACCCCAAAATGCTGCTTACAAAGAGGTTTGTTTTCAATTTCATTCACAACCCATGAACCCAATTGAACTATGTCACTAATTTGTGGTTCTCCTCATTATTATTATGTATGTTATGTGTAATTTTGTTGTTATGGCCTCTAGGTTTGGCATACTGCATCTCTTTACCATTTGGTTCACACAGCAGCTTTGCTTGCTGCTCCAATCACTAAACGACCCCACGTTGTGAGTTCCTTTCTTTTAAATTCAATTAAATTATCACTAATTTTCTTTGATATGTTTTCAATTGAATGTGTTGGATGATTTTATAAGCTGGTTCTTATATTTCAGTTTGGAGGCCTTTTGAGTGCTGGTCTCGTGGCATTCTCTGGGACGTAAGTGCCATGTTTTTGTTTGTTCATGTCGTAATTTTCCGAATGAAATGGATTGTTTTGAGGTTGTTCATTGCTTTTTCTTTTTCTAATTTTCAACATAAGTGGTTCATCTGATGATATTTAGAGAAATGAGACTTATTAAAATCCAAATCTTTGTATCATTCCATGTCCAAATCAATGAAAATTGTACAAATCTATAAACCAACTAGTTTGTTTGTCTCTTTTTTTAATTTTTAAATTGATGTAGTAGCTCTGAACAAATCGGGTCATTGTTGAAAATTTCCACATATTAAACTGTTTCAATGGAAACAGTTGAAGAGATCCTGTTAAATTTACAACCAGGGTACCTCACATTCTTTATATTGCTAAAGAAATCTTGGTTTAAAAGACAGGTCATTAGGTTCAAGATGCCTTTTAAATTAAACAGTGCGGCAGCTGTGAATTTCTGATGCCTTTTAATTTTGATCTCTTTCCATTTTCAGTGCCTTGTCTTTGGGACTTTTACTGGTTTAGTTGTTTGTTTGTTTCTCTGTATTCTTGTCAGTGATTTTTTGAACTTATAATGTCAGATCACTCTATTAAAACTTGACAGTTGATAATATATGGATGTTGTAGGTGCTATGCTGTGGCACTTCTTGAGGACAGGAAGTATTCTACCTTGGCTCCATTTGGTGGGTTTGCTTTCATGGCTGCTTGGGCCAGCTTGCTTTTCTAATCTTGAACTTCAATGAAAGCTCTAAACGTTATCGATATTCAGTCACTTATCTTCGGTATGAACTGGAAACAATTTTCATTGTCTAGGCTTTTCCCTTCATCTTTCTCACTGATTTTTCTTACGAAATACCCCATTTACGTGTGAATAGTTCATTATATAAGCATGGAGTTGTCTGCTCTACAATATTTCATACAAAACAGTGAAAACATTATGCTATACAGTGCATAAAAACTCAGTTAATTGTTCAAACAAATCAGTCGAAAGAAAACGTGAGCATATTAAATCATGTGGTTTACATGATTATCCTTGTTATCATCCAACATTTGCAATATTCCTGCGACATTTTTTAATATTTTAGTCCTGAATTCAAACGACATATATGATAATTGTTTACTTGGGCTTTCATTAACAAACTCTGTTGTAATAGAAATATTAATATAAAAGATATAAAAGAATCGAAAACCACGCCATGATCTGCTTCTTACTCGAGTAGTAATAATGGTTTGCTCTATTAATTCATAATGGGATGGCTTCGTTGTCGTTACACTGCTCCCTCTTCACTAGGCATTTACATGTGACAAGTCTCTTTCTATTATGATTGCTCTTGCTTATTATAATGGATAATTGGTTTGTTAAATCATTTCTTTTACTATTTTTTTTTAGAGTAAATACTATTTTTTTTGAACTTTATATTTTGCAAAAGTTGTTAAATTGAACTCTTTGTTTTGTTAAATGGCAAAATGGATTCTGTATTTTCTAAAATAGTACAAATAGGATCTTGAATGATTTTTTCTCAAAATAAAATTTAATAATAATCCGATCTAAATGTTTTATGACAAAACTGTTTACATTTTCTGTATCTGTTCATGTTAGGAATTGTCTTTAAGTTAGTTAGATTAAAAAAAAACGTTGTCAGAAATTAAGCTCAGGGTTCTATTTTTACCATTTTAGAAAATACAGAGTTTATTTTGTCATTTAACAAAATAGAGGGTCTAATTGGTAAATTTTACAAAATATATGGTCCAAAATGGTATTTACCTTTTTTTGTATTTGAATATTGAAACAAAATAAATTTTAGCATAAGTTACTCTAATTAATAAATTAGAGTACATGGTTGAAAGTGGGTATTAGTTGGCCATTTTGACACAGCACGAAATTGGTACGAGCTCGAGAGGCACGAAAAAATATAGGCTTTGGCACGACGCGACACGATGCTATAAATTGACACGACACAACACGAATAATATGGGCTTGAGTATGATAGGGCACGAAAAATATAGACTTAAGTACAACACGATACGTCAAGCTAAATGGCATGGCATGTAAGCACAATTAATCTATTCTGAAAGTGTTACATGTTAAAATTCTTATATTTGATAATAGTAATAATAATAATTTGTATATTTATAGTAAATATTCAAATTTTAATAAAACATATCTTTAGTAGTCTAAGAAATATTTGAAATTTAAATAGTATAAAATAGAAAAATAATATAAATGAAAGAGAAATCATTTTTAATTTTATTATCGAATTGATATTATCTCATTAATTGTAAAAATAACACGTAGAAAAATAGAGTACAAATTTGAGTCCGTATAAGAAAACAGACTTCCATGAGAAAAGCACATCAATATTTTGAGCCTCTCGAATCACCTCACTCCCCACTAACTTTTTTTTTATTGAGACTTTGGGTCTTTTCCATTTCCATCTTCGGTGCTTCGACTCTGAATTAGTGGATAGTTAATAGATTTTTAGGTCTGTGATTACTTCTGTAGCTGATTAGACTCGTTTAGGTGTCTTAGGAATTTGGGAGGCTTGGAATATTGATGTGCAGTGAGTGAGGAGCTTCCAATTGGTCTCCCGTTAGCTAATACTAAAGAATGCTTATCTAAATGGAATAAAGAATGTTTTGGATTCTGCAAAGAAATGTTAGCGATTCTTAGTAGATTTCTTATTGAGGTGCAAGCTAGACTCCCTTCCCAATATAATCTTAAGTTGGAAGCAGATACTATTCTTGAAATAGAGGAGATTTCTCATCGCAAATTTGAGATTTGAAAACAAAAATCATGCGAGCTATGGCTTCTTGAAGGGGACAGATATACCAAATTTTTTCACACTTCCACTCTCGTCAAAAGGAAGTCTAATTTCTTTAATGCAATTTCTGATGATGGTATTCACTGAATCTCTGGTCATGTTAAGATCGACGAATATTTTTGACAATATTTTGAGGATGTGCATTCTTCATCCTTCCTTCGAGGGATCCAAATCTGTTCAATCTTATTGAGTCGGTGATTTATCGGGAGGATACTGGGAACCTAGTAAGAATTCCTTCTCTAGAGGAAGTGAGAAAGGTGGTTTAGTCCATGGCCCCTCTTGAGGCACCTGGACCAGATGTGATGTCGAAAAGATTTTATCGTGCTCACTGGGATATTATTGGCAAGGATGTAGTGGATATAGTGGTTCAATTTTTCCAGATCGGAGAATTTGTTAACTCTTAATCAAATTTTCCTGGTTCTTATACATAAGAAGGAGGGGGCGTAAGGTTTAGATGATTTTAGGCCCATTAGTTAGTGTAACTTTTTTTACAAAATTATCTCCAAGATTCTAGCAAATCGTTTGCGTACTCTCCTTCCAACTTTGATCTTTCCTTTTCAGTCTACTTTTGTCCAAGGTAGATGGATAGCGGAGAATGGTATTGTGGCCCATGAGATCTTAGATTCTTTTAAGAAAAATAAAGGGTGTTGTGGATTTGTTGGCCTCAAATTTGATATGTCAAAAGCTTATGATAGACTTAAGTGACCCTTTTTGGACCACCCCTTGGAAGCTTTTGGTTTTAATGCTAGTTTTCATAAGTTGATGTTAAAGTGTGCATCTTTGGTCTCCTTCTCATGTTGTTGAATGGAGAGCCTCTTCAACTCTTTCGCCCGGAGCGTGGCTTAAGGCAGGGCGATCCCTTATCCCAGTACCTATTCATTTTGTGTAGTGAAGTGTTGTCGAGGTTGCTCCTTAGGGCAGAAAGGTTTGGCCGACTTCATGGCTTTAAGGTGAGTCGTCAAAGCCCCTCGGTCTCTCACCTTATGTGCGTTGATGATACCTTTATTTTTTGTAATGCCAAGTTAAACTAACATGAAATCAGCATTAAGCAATAATCTAATTGTCACAAAGGCTATGTAAATACTTTCGTTTCACATCAAAACTTAAACTATCCAATTTTAGCATTCTCAATTCTCACTTTTCAGATTTTGAATTGAGATCATAAAACATGTAAAAGGTGATCAATCTTGCACATGGAAATTAAACACAAATATGAATAGTATTCACAATCAAGATGGAGGAATGGCAATTAATCATTAACTAGGAAAAACTTAAACAACATTCATCATTCTCCCTAAATAGGAGTTTAGTTCAAAACATCCATAATCAAATCCATAATTAACATTGAAATAGAAAAGAACATAGAAAAATTAAAGAGAAGAGAAAGAACTAGTTGAAGCAATTGATCCGGGTCGCCACAAGCCGCTCTTCTAGCCTCCTCCTTTGTTTCTAGGGTTCCAATTCTGAATAATCCCTAATTTTCACGAACTCTCACTATTTAAACCAAGTCTCAACTTAAAAATCCGTGAAATTACGAAACTGCCCAAAAATCCCGTCACTGGGTCCCCGTCGCGACTGGCGAAGCCCCCGTCGCGACGGGAGTTCAACTTCGAATTTCTTGAAACTTTCTGCCAGTTCCCGTCGCGACTGGCAAATTCCCCGTCGCGACGGGAACAGGCAGTGACGCCAATCTTGGTTTTTTTCTTCTCGATTCTTTCACCATTTTTCCTCAATTCTTGTACATACTTTCTTTAAATGCCCGAGGACCTGAAACAAAAGAATCAAGCGTAATATAGCCCTAAAACTAGAAACAAAGAGTGAAAACTAACCGAAATATGACCCGAAACTTAGACTAATTTCAGCCTAACAGAGATACTATGAATGGTCAGGACAATCCATTAATGTCAGGAAATTCACTTTGGGTTTTTCTTCAAATACAGATATGGCGATTAAGATTGAAATCAATTCTTATTTGGGTTTCTGTGAGCTAGATATGTCAAATAAGTTCCTGAGCAATCCTTTATTGATGTCTAATAGCCAAGTTAGAGACTTTGAGTTCATCAAGGATTGTAACTTGAGAAGGTTGGATGGGTGGAAATGCAAATTTCTATCTCAAGTCGGTAGGAAAACTCCGATTAATTCAGTGATCTGTGCTACCCCTATCTATGCCATGTCTACTTTCCTTCTCCTTAAGGGTCTATGTGAGTCCCTTGATAAATTGGTGTGTAAGTTCCGGTGAATAGGTACCTCTAACAAAATGAGGTATCTAGCTTTAACCAACTAGGACTCAATTTACCTTCCCAAAGATGTGGGAGGTTTGAGTATTAAGAAGATTGCGGACTTGAATTTCTCCCATGTATCTAAACTTGGTTGGAAACTGGAGGTAGGGGATGCTTCCCTTTGATGTCATGCTTTAGAGTGAAGTACTTCCCCCGCCAGACTTCCTTTTGGTCAATGTCTCTTAGCTCTAATGCTTCTTGGCTAACAAAGGGTATAATCTCGATTCGTGAGTTTTTACGTAGTGAGACATGTTATTTGGTAGGCAATGGCATGCTAGTTGATATTTGGCATGCTCCTTGGATTTCGTGGCTTGATTGGGAACATTATCAGGATGCCTTCAATCCTAGAGTTCAGTGTAGGGGGATTACTCTTCATTCGACTCTTCTTAATCATGTTGGTTTATGGAGTTTTGAGGCTTTAAAGGCTTGGTTCATTCTAAGCTTGGTTGGGTCTATGATGTTAGTTAAAAGATTGCTTGTCGGGTCTTCTGATGAACTTATTTGAAAGGACTCTTTTGACGGTAAATTCTCTGTAAGGAGGGCTTATCATGGTCTTATCAAATCCCGTGGTAATAATGTCTCACCTATGTGGAAGAAGTCTAGAAGGCGCCTATTCATGAGAGGGGGTTTCTTTATGTGGAAAGTTGGTAGAGACATCTTGCCTTTTGGTATTAGACTTCGTCAAATCTTCAGCAGCAATGTTAATTGTGCTATTTGTAATAGCCATGATGACTCTTACCAGCATTTGTTCTTTCACTGTCTTCTAGCTCATCATTTGTGGTTCAGTAGCCCGTGGGCTATTAGGAGTGATATTCTTCTGTTTAACTATCCGTTTGATGTTGTTCATTGAATTCTACACCCTCCTTTTTTGAGTAATACGGTTAGTAATGATCTTATGTTTTTTCAAATGTTTTGCTTCTCTTCGTTGTCTTTCTCTGTGATTGGCTAGGAACAAAGCCTTTCTTAAAGGGATTGTTACTACTATTTTTGGAATTTGTTCTACTATTGTTAAGGCCATTAGAGAGATGGATTGTTAATCCCAAGAGGTCATCTGTGACTGCTCTGCGGGAACCTTTTGGGAGGGAGGTGAGATACCTTTTGGATCTCATATTATTATTGTTATTGATGCTGCATATTGCGATTCAAATGCCTTTGAGGCAATGATGGTTTTTGACTCTTTTGGGCAGGTGGTGGAAGCTATGGTTGTTAAGCTTATTGGTGATAGTGCTTTGGGTCGGGGGCAAAGTCTGTGACAATTCTGCATGCTGTCTCTCTTGCCTTGTGTAGGGGTTGGCATTCACTAAATTTTTTCTCTGATCGTCAAGTGTTAGTCAATGGTATCGTGCACAGGTCACTGTCGTGTTGTGAGAGGAGTGCTTTCCTCTATTTGTTTTCTTGTTTTGATTTGCTGCCTGGTGCCTCAGTTGTTTGGGTTCCTAGGTCTTTGAATTTGACTGTCCATAATTTTGATGCTTGGGCAATTTCTGTGAATTTTTGTGGTTTCTTTTTTTTAGGGAAGTAGAACCCTTTGTTTTTACTAATGAACTTGTTTGTGGCTTCACTTTTACTTAATTAATGCATGATTTTGAATTATATATATAAAAAAAATACTACCATTATACTATACTCAGTTATATCTATCATATTACAAGCATAGCATGTATTCCGTATACTATGGGTTCGTTAAACTATAACCCCATGCATCGGGCATAGCTCGTAAAGTGTGCACTACGCGTACAGTGAGCTTGGCCACTTGTCCTGCACATTTGAGCTCATAAAATTTTTCACAATCCCACATGTCGTTGCACTATGAGTACCCCTCAAATTTTCGCTTTGGGGTAATTAATGATACTTTTAGGCCTTTTACTTTCATTAATTTAAGCTTCGTGGGAAAACCCACTAGCTTCTGCATAGTCGATCATCTCATGGACATTCTATAACGATAGTGCACTTGTGCTTGTGTCCTAATACTACCAAGCAATACACCAATTATTTTATGATGTAGCCATAAATCAAAGTCTGACTCACCTAGAATCCAGAATCCATATGCTTAGCTTTTTAGTGGGATTAATTGTGTCATTACCCTTTTAGCTGTTACTGTATTATAATACGATGTCAACATTTTGTTACTAATTATAGTAACAACTAACTAACTACATTAAAGCATCTATAAGAACGTTGTCCCTGGTCTCAATTTACCATACAAGACTAGTGATCCATCCCCGTAGTGAGTCATAGCAGGTAGGAAGAATAGGAACTTGGTGTCCCGCTCCTCATCGGTGTCCTTTTCCAACCATTAATTATGATGTTACTAATACTTTCAATTCTATCATTAATTATGTTACTAGTTACTCGGTCTCGCGTCCTTTTCTACTAGCATTCTGTGACCGTTTATCAGAAATCGTCCCATGGCTATTCATAGCCATAGAATTACTTAAATGCAACTATCTCAATATATATAGGATTATTCAAACATTCTTTAAGTTTATTTTTTATTGAAAAAAAAATATTATATTTCTCCTTGAGATAATTTGTAAAATTTTTACATAAAAGATTTTTTTTTTTTTTTCATTCTTATGATATTTTATAAAAATAACACGAAAACAACAAGAAAATTACATAAAAGTAATAGGAAAAATAACATCCAAACAATATCAAAATAACAACAAAAAATATCATACAAATAACAAAAAATTAATAATAAATTAACAAAAGTACAACATAGAAAAATATTAAAAATTATATTTTCTGTAAATAAAATTATAAAAATTATAAAAATATTTAAAATTCTGCACATTTTTTTTTAGTTATTTGTGAAATAATCCTTTTCCTTTGTTAAGCATATCCCCTATTTTAGGTTTTGGGTCTTGGCCCATTAAAGAGCTTTATAAGTTCTTTTCAAAAAGACACCAACTGTAAATATAATTAGGATCTTCCAAAAATACTACTCAAAATTTCATAATATTATTCTTGTTCTAAACTACGTAAAATGACAAGTCTATTGCAAGATCACGTATCCTAGACTTTCACCAATAATTAGATTTTGCAAAAATACTACTTTCATTGTCTTGTGACATTAAAAAGGAATTAGCCTACCTACTTAATTTATTCGCTTGGCCCAATCTATTTTTAAGTAAATGAATCGGTTTAAAATATAAAATAATTGAAAATAATATTTTATTATGTTTTTTACTAAACTGTTAGTAACAAGATTTATATGTACTCTGTTTCTATATTTTTCCTCTGCCTATACTATGCTTAGCCTTATTGTATCCGTTAAGTTAGTTGAGGCAGTTATATTAGTTTAGGTTGTTTGTTGACTTTAGGATTGGCAGTTAAATTAGTTATGGTTGCCCTTATCTTTCGGTTGGACTTCTTTGACCGACTATAAGCTGTATATATACATCTCTTTTCTCTGTAATGTTTAATTCAATTCAATCAAATAAAACCATTTCCTGTTTCATTGTCTCTTCCGCAATATGGTATCAGAGCAAGGAAGACATGCTTCCTTTCGATTCTGATTTCACTCCGCTCCTTCTCGCCGCGTTCACTCTCTTCTTCTCCGGCGAAGATCACCTTCTGTATTGATGAATTCATCTCTTCATTGAATTCTTCATCGACATCCTTTTTCTTTCTCTTTCCTTTCTTTCTTTTCTTCTCCTACCATGTCGACTAATGACCAAGAAACAAGAACTGATGATGGAACCTCCACCCTGTCCAACAATGGCAAAAATCAAAGTCAGGTGGCTGATATAGGAGTCAACGCACAACTAACCAGATCAAGAAGTCAGATTGAAGATCCCTCGGATCCATATTTTCTGCACCATGGTGATAATCCTGGAAATATCTTGGGGTCCCAGCTGCTGACTGGACAAGACAACTATGTTGCTTGGAGTCGTGCAATGGAGTTAGCCATTTCTTTCAAGAACAAGCTAGGCTTCTTAAATGGTTCTATTTCTAAACCTCCTATCTCTAATCATGTTCTTTACAATGCTTGGATTCGAAATAACAACATTGTGATTTCTTGGATCATTAACTCGGTTTCTACAGAAATTTTATCTAGCATTTTATATGATGAATCGACCTCTGCTATTTGGAACGATCTCAAAGTAAGATTCCAACAAAAAAAACGGTGCTCATATCTACAATCTCAGAAAAGACTTGATGAACTTGAAGGAAGAAAGTCAAACCGTGAGCATGTACTTCACTAGACTCAAAACCGTTTGGGAACAATTGACCAATTTCAGACCTAGTTGTACCTGCAATGGATGCTCATGTGTTGGAGTCAAGAAATTGCAAGACCATTACAACATGGAGTACATTATGTCATTTCTCATGGGGCTATCTGATTTTTATGCCCAAGTCAGAGGTAATATTCTTGTTATGGATCCTTTACCTGAAATTAATAGAGTTTTTCACTTAGTTTCACAGGAAGAAAATCAAAGGGGAGGACAAAATGTATCTTCAGACCCGAATGGTAGTATGGCTTTTGCCTTTCAAGGAGAAAAGAGTACAGGAAAACCAGATTCTTCGAAAAATCAACCACCAAAACGTGGCAGGCCCTTTTGCACACACTGTAATATGCATGGACACACCATAGAAAAATGTTATAA
Organism: Cannabis sativa; assembly: GCF_029168945.1. Lineage (NCBI taxonomy): Eukaryota > Viridiplantae > Streptophyta > Magnoliopsida > Rosales > Cannabaceae > Cannabis > Cannabis sativa. Next base: position 32,938,766 of record NC_083608.1, on the reverse strand, counting down.
AATACACGGTTATCCACCGTGATATAACAAAACTGGGAAGTCGAAAGAAGCTACAACAAATCAATTCCATGCTTCCAATGAAACCAGTTCCAGCACTAATGAGAACAATGCTGTGCTGCCCCAGTTAACTCCAAGTCAGTATCAGCAACTGCTGAGTCTTCTTGCTGCCCAGACCTGCAATCAGCAGCCCACTGATCCAGGATCATCAACAGGTAAGTCAGGTATAGTATTAATCAATTACTCATATTTACCTGAAGTCAATTCTTGGATCGTCGATTCTGGTGCAAATAGACATATATGTGCTGATATAAAATCCTTTCAAAGTGTTCACCCTATAAAACCAACCAAACTGTTTTTACCTAATAATGAACATTTGATTGTGAACAGAAGTGGTAATGTATATCTTGGCAAACATCTGATTCTTCGTGATGTATTGTATGCTCCTTTTTTTAAATTTAACATTATCTCTGTTAGTTGTTTAACAAGAGATGATAATCATTCTATTAAGTTCTATGCTGATAAATTCTACATACAGGAGTCACAAACCAAGAAGATGATTGGCAAAGGTGATTCGAATAATGGTCTCTATGTTTTGGATACCAAAATCGTTTCCATCAATGCTTTCACCTCTACTGAAGTTTGGCACAAACGTTTGGGTCATTTGTCAAATAAACACTTAGATATACTTTAAGATGTTTTACATTGTAATACCAAGAATTTGCATAGTAATGAGCCTTGTCACATCTGTCCTTTAGCTAAACAGAAAAGGCTCCCTTTTCCTAATAATGCAAACTTTACTTCTCATTGGTTTGATCTTATACATTGTGATATTTGGGGTCCTTGTCATGTTACTTCTCACTCTAACCACAGATATTTTTTGACTTATTTGATGACCACTCGAGATTCACTTGGGTTTATCTCCTCAACCAAAAATTTGATGTACTTTCAATAATACCTGAGTTTATTTCTTATTTGCAAACTCAATACAATTGCATTTTTAAACGGTTCAGGTCTGACAATGCTCCTGAGCTTACATTCAAAGACTTGTTCGCTAAACATGGGATATTGCATGATTTTACTTGCATTGAAACTCCCAAACAAAACGCTGTTGCTGAGAGAAAACATCAGCACCTCCTTAATGTTGCTAGATCATTGTTTTTCCAGTCAAGAGTTCCTATCAAATACTGGACTGAGTGCCTATTAATGGATTTTTTCTTAATTAATCGCACTCCTACACCAAACCTACAAAAACGGACGCCTTATGAAATTTTATTTGGTAAGAAACCCAATTACAGTGATCTAAAATGTTTTGGATGTCTGGCTTTTGCTTCAACTATCACTTCACACAGAACTAAATTCGAACCAAGAGCAATGACATGTGTTTTTCTTGGCTATCCAAGAGGTATCAAAGGATATAAATTGTATGACTTAAACAATAAACAGATCTTTGTTTCAAGAAATGTGGTATTTTACGAAAGTGTCTACCCTTTTCACAAACTTAATACTAATCCTCATACTGTTGACCCGTTCACACCTCTTGTCCTTCCTAATACACATGTTACTCACACACACACATCACTGATTATAACGCACCAGATACTTGTGTTGTTTCTCCTAACTCTTTTTTGCAGGACGAACTCGATCGCACTCAAGAAACACCCACTGCAGAACATTCTACAACTCCAAACCACCAGGAACATATTGCAGACCCCCCTGCAACTCAGCACCAGCAGAATTCACCATCTCCACCTGCTGCCTTACTAAGAAGATCTACTAGAGTTTCAAAACCACCTAGTTATTTACAAGATTTTGAATGCTATAATTTACTACAGGATAAATCTAATACTACTTATCCCATTTCAAAGTTTATTTCATATTCTAAACTCTCCAAAACTTATAAAGCATTCATCCTTGCAGTTACAGCCGAGTTTGAACCTCAGAATTACAAGCAAGCGTTCCAATTCAAACGATGACTACAAGCTATGGATGATGAACTCTTAGCTCTCATTACCAACAACACTTGGACAGTGGTGCCCCTTCCACCTAACAAACGCGCTATAGGGTGTCGTTGGGTATATAAAATAAAGTACAACAGCGATGGTAGTGTGGAACGTCTCAAAGCCTGATTAGTCGCTCAAGGTTACACTCAACAAGAGGGATTGGACTTCTTCGACACCTTCTCCCCCGTAGCTAAAATGGTTACCTTTAAGCTTCTCCTTGCCATTGTCACCAAAAAATAATGGCACGCATTACAACTCGACATCACCAACGCGTTTCTAAATGGAGATTTAGAAGAGAAGGTTTATATGCAAATCCCACAAGGTCTTAAAATTCCATCCTCTGTCACAGGGAACAACCTTGTTTGCAAGCTACACAAATCAATTTATGGCCTTCGCCAATCCTCACGGCAATGGTATAACAAGCTCACTGACGCCCTCTTGCAAGAAGGATTCACTCAATCCCAAGCTGACTACACACTTTTCACAAAAGGATCGCAGAATACCTTTATTTCTCTTCTCGTCTATGTAGACGATATCATCATAGCTGGCCCCAACATTGACATTCTTCAAGCTCTACAAGACTCCCTACAGGCCAGATTTAGACTCAAAACTTTGGGTCCCCTCAAGTATTTCCTTGGGTTTGAAATTGCCCGAGCCAAGACAGGTCTCTTTTTGTCCCAATGAAAGTACACCCTACAACTTCTTCATGACACCGGGTACACTAGCAGCAAGCCTGCTAAAGCTCCTATGGATCCAAGACAACGATTAGATGACACTGAAGGAGACATCCTCGATAATCCTTCCAATTATCAACAACTTATCGGTCGCCTTCTCTACTTAACTCTCTCACGGCCAGATATTACGTTTGCTGTCAACACCCTCAGTCAGTTCATGTCATGCCCTCGGACACCACATTTGACAGCCCTTCATCATCTCCTTCGTTACTTAAAAGGTTCACCTGGCAAAGGAATTTTCTACTCCACAGATTCTTCACTTCATCTACGCGGCTTCTCAGATTTTGACTGGGCCACCTGTCCCACAACTCGTCGATCAACCACCGGCTTCTGCATCTTCATAGGCGATTGCCTCATTTCCTGGAAAACAAAGAAGCAAGCCACAGTGTCCAAAAGCTCTGCTAAGGCCGAATATCGTGCATTAGCTGTAACCACTAGTGAGATGACTTGGATCCAATATCTCCTCACCGATCTTCACATTGCACAACCAACACCAGATTTTATTTACTGTGACAACCAATCAGCAATCCATATAGCTAACAACCCCACTTTTCACGAACGAACTAAGCACATTGAGCTCGACTGCCACTTCATTCGTGAGAAAATTGCCAACTCCACCATCCGACTCATACGTGTCAGCAGCAACCTTCAACTTGCAGATGCCTTTACGAAACCCCTTCCTTCCACTACTCTCAATTGTCGTTTATCCAAGATGGCCATACATGACATATATGGTCCATCTTGAGGGGGGGGGGGGGGGTAACAAGATTTATATGTACTCTGATTCTATATTTTTCCTCTGCCTATACTGTGCTTAGCCTTGTTGTATCCGTTAAGTTAGTTGAGGCAGTTATATTAGTTTAGGTTGTTTGTTGACTTTAGGATTGCCAGTTAAGTTAGTTATGGTTGCCCTTATCTTTCGGTTGGACTTCTTTGACCGACTATAAGCTGTATATATACATCTCTTTTCTCTGTAATGTTTAATTCAATTCAATCAAATAAAACAATTTCCTGTTTCATTGTCTTTTCCGCAATAGTTAGTAAACAAGATTAGGATCATTTTATTTTGTTTAAGGAAAATATAATTAAAATGCTTTAATTTGACAAAAAGTGTTATTATTAGAACGTGTAATTATTTTTTATTTAGATTTTTGAGAAATATGTGTCTTTTTAATTTTTAGTTAATAAATGTAAAATTAAAATAAAATAAGTTATGAAAGGCAAAAGTATTCACTATTTAAATTGGGGAGAATTTTTTTCTTTATTTTCTTTCTAATTTGCGTGGCTACTACTAATTTTTCCCTTTTAAAATTTCAGTAAACAATTCTAAGAGAATCAATACTGTACAATTTATTTCCATTCCACTCAACTAAACATGGTATTTAAACTTAATTATTCTTACTTAGTTTTCTCATATTTATCAACTTTTTATTGATTTTTTTTTTGAAAAAGCCATATATTTGCTAATCATAAGCATGTGGTAAACATTTATGAAACATCTTTTGCAGTTTCCCAAGTACCTTCAAAAAGTTATTTTATGAAAACGCCACTTTATACAAAAACCAATTTTCTCTTGGCAAACCATTTTGGACATTTATGAATTCATTAATCTAGGCTCTATATAATTATAGGAGAAATTTAGTGTACGCCCTCTTATCTTTACCTATAGCATGGGGAAGTTAAATGGGTCACTAGAAAATAAAATATATTGTACACTTAGTATGCAGGATTGGACTGAGTTAGACTGGACTGGACAAGATTAGGTTATGCTGAAAGTAATTCTGTGTTTAGTTTAAGAATAGACTGTACTATTTTATTTATTTCCTTGTAGAAAAAAACTTAAATTAAAATAAAAATATAATAATAAATTAAAATAAAAATATGTAGTAATAAATAAATAAAAATATTATTACAACAAAAATAAAACTAACTAAATTATAAAATAAAATAAAATAATATATTCTATATAATCAAGTATATATTATAAATATATAATAAAATAGTTTTTCATATTTTTTATTTAATAAATAATTAAATAATAAAATAAAAATACTTGAATAATATATAATTATTTATATTAAACACTAATTTAATATAAATATTAATATTTAAAATATTTATACAAATTTTCTAGTAATTTAAATATAATATATAATTTTATTGTTATATTATTTCTCTTAGAACCAATTTAAGTAACTATTGTTTAATTAATAATATTTTAAATTTTAAAAGCTTATGTATGATAATTCAAAATTATGTATTTTCACTAATTTTAATAAATAAGTTTTTGATAAAAAAAAATTATAAATAAATTTGTGATAATTCTTTCATTTAAATTCTTTTTAAAATTCAAAATATATTAATAAAATCAAAATTAAAAAAAAACGATAAAAAAAAAAAATCTCACATGCATGAGATTATTTGTCCCACCCTGCTGGATGGGATAAATAATCACAGACAGGTGAGATGAGCTGTTTTAGTTATCCAGACTTCTAACATGCCCAAACGCTGGACTGGATAAATTAGTTTGTCTAATTCAGTCTAGTCCTGCATACCAAATGAGCCCTTGGTGTACTCTTTTACAGCAGATTTTTAAATGAGAAAATTACACTCTATACCTTTTTTATATTGTCCTCTTTTATTTTTATCCTCTTTTTTAAAATCTATCATTTTTACCTCTTTTACTAAATATTGTACCAATTTTGCCCCTGTCACTTCAAGATACTCTCTATGTGACTCTCTTATGTCAGGGTATTTTGGGTACAATACATATAAAAAGAGGTATGTTTCAATTAAATATAAAATTAAGGGTAAATTTGATTAATTGATTAATCAAAGTGGTATTTTTCAACTTACCCCTTTTTAATTTAAACAAAAAAAAAAGAAACCTACTTTATCAAAGAGATACATGGTGGTTGATTTTAAGGGTGTTCATAAAATAGTTGATCCAATTCAATCCGTACGATCCAATCCAATTCGCAAAGTGCGGATGTCCGCACTTGTGGGAATTGAAAAATTCAAAATTCGCACTTGTGCGGATTAGATGTTTTTTAATATGTAAAAGTAACTATTCAATTCAATTTACACATATTTATTAAAAAATTTTAAAAATTATATATACAATTAATATTTTATGTAAAGAAAATAATAATTGAAAAATCGAACACATATAATACAAATATATTTTAAAACTTAATAGATCAAATGTATATTTCATTTTTATATATATATACATATATTTTTCTACATACAATTTAAAACAAAATTAAAAATTTCTTTACACATATAATTTTCCCTCCTTTTGAATTTATTATCTGTTATTTTATTTAGTTGCTAGTTATGTGAAAAAAAAAATATATTTTTTCATAAATATTAAATAACTTAATATTAAAAAGTTAGCAACCTAAAATAACCGATTCAATCTACACTTTTGCGCATTGAATTGGATTTGATTTGAGCTATTGTGCGAATTGAATTGAATCCAAAAAATAAATTTGCATTTAGTGCGGATCAGATGTACTATGAGTAAAATAGTGTAGGTTAGATTGGATAAATACCCGTAGTGAATTTTATGAGCTTTTAAAATTTTTTATGAGATTATATAGAAAAACTAAGATTATAATTATTAAAGAGCCGAAAATACAAAAATATACCAAAATTAAGTGTCGAATTATATATTTTAGATTTAAATACAATTAAAAAAAATAATATTTTTACCCATGAATTTATGAGACTATGATATGTGACCTGTTAAATTTTTTTTTCAATATACCGTTGTAGAAATGTTTCCCTTATGATACTTTTTATTATATTTAAATGTTTAATTGATGGCATGGCATTTCAATAAAGGGTAAAAAAAATAATTAACACTAATTTAGGATAAAAAGAAAAGTAAATACCATTTTAGACCCTGTATTTTGTAAAAGTTATTGAGACATTGTCGGGATGTCTGTGTCAAAGATGGTACAAGATTTTTTCAGTACTGGGGAGTTTGATAGTAAATTCAATTACTCCTTTATCTGCCTAATCCCCAAGGTGGATAGCCTAGATAAAGCGGAAAATTTATGACTGATCAGTCTTTGTAATTTTGTGTATAAATTATTGTAAAGATCATCTCTCTGAGGCTTCTACCTTTGATGGAGAATCTTATATCTCCCTTTTAGTCAGCTTTTATTCCGGGAAGATGGATAGCGGAGTCGTTAGTGCTAACGAAGGAGTTGGTAGAGACCATTTCAAAGAAGCATGGAAAGGGCGGTTTGATGGCAATTAAATTGGATATGCACAAAGCCTAGGATTGAGTGGAAGTTCATGCACAGAGTTCTCGTGGAAAATGGGTTTAATTCGAGAGTAAATAAAATGATTATGAATTGCATCAATACAGTCACTTACTCGGTGATACTTAATGGCAGCCATGTTAGGAAATTTTCCCCGGAAAGGGGTCTTAGACAGGGAGACCCCCTATCCCCCTTTCTCTTCTAGATGTGCCAGGAGGTTCTGCCAAAACTACTGAGTAGAGAAGAAGAGAAGGGGTGCTTTCATGGTATAGAATTCAGTCGGAATGCCCTTCCCATATCGCATTTGATGTTTGCGGATGTTACATTCCTATTCTCTAGAGCTAACGAGAAGGAGGCCGAGGTTCTTGTTGAATGCATGAGGAAGTACGAAAGAATATGGTCAGGAAAACTCTGTAGCATGGAAAAAAAAGAAAGTTCTATTCTCAGCAAACCTGCGTAGTGAAAGGAAGAAGGGTATTCTAAGAATTTTGAACGTCCAACAAGCAACGGGGAAGGAATGGCATCTGGGTAATCCCTTTCTTTTCAAGAGAAGAAAAAGAGAAGATTACTTATTCCTGAAGGATAAAATGAAGAAGTGCATTGAAGGGTGCAAAATGAAGCTTCTCTCATATACAGGTCATACTACTATGATTCAATCGGTTGCCAAAAATGTACCAGTGTATAATATGTTCTCTAGAAAATTACTGTTGGCTACATGCAAAGAATTAGATGGACTGATCAGGAAGTATTGGTGGTGCGGTAATATTGAAAAAGATAGATTTCTTACTCTTAAGTCATGGGATCAAATTTGCCAACCAAAGATAAATGGTGGCTTAGGCTTTAGAAGGTTTGAGGACATGGATAAGGCCCTCCTTTCCAAGTTGGCTTGGACAGTGGCAGTGAAAGAGGTAAACCTTGGGTTAATTGTTTCATTTCAAAATATTGTTCAAAGGAAAACTTTTGGACAGTGGCTCCAAAAAATTCGAATTCCTTTATCTGGAAGAATATTTTGGAAGTGAGAAGAACTATACAGCAAAATAGTTGTACCATCATTGGTAATGGAGAGGATATTAACCTTTGGAAACCACCTTGGATCCCTTGGCTTAATTTTGTGGAATTTCGAGAGGTAACGAAAGCATGCCGTATTAACAACCCTTATCTGAAGTCGGTGGCAGAAATTTCTTGCGGGAATTCTCGGAACCAGAATACAGTACGAGAGCTTTTTAGTGAGGAGATGGGAAACAAAATCGTGGGGATTGCTAGACTCCCTTCTGATGAGAAAGACACTGTTATCTGGAAAAATGGTAACTCAAATTCACATTCAGTTAAGGCGGCGTATTTGTAAGACCAAAGGGGTCGGTTCTGTGCTACAAGAGATATCTGGAAGTGGATTTGGAAGCTGTTTCTGCATCCTAGAATCAATATGATGATTTGGAGGGCCTGTCATAATATCTTGCCAACTCGTGACAGACTCCCATTTTTTGATGAAGAAGACTGTCCTCTTTGTTTTCAATCCAATGAAACAGTTTTAAATTTGTTTAGGGACTGTCCCCTGGCCAAAGTAGTTTTGATGGCGGGGGTCTATCCTATATAGAGTAGCTTTATTCTGGGTAATCATTTTATTGATTTTTTTTTGAAAACCTATGTCAGTCTACCTAGGGAAAGGAACGGGAGCATCTTCTAGTGTTTACTGGCTATCTTTGTATGGAAATCTGGGTTCTAAGGAATAAAAGACTCTATGAGGGGAGAGAGGTAGATTGTGGCGACCTTGTGAAAGCAGTTCAAGCTAGAGCTACTGAGTTCAGCAGCTTGATTGTCGAGAGATCTCCAAAGCCCCTAAGGGATTGCTTTTATCAACAGAATGAGATACTTTCTAATGATACATTTGATCTCTTCTATGTGGATGAATCCTGGAAAGATGGTGTCACGGGTTCAGCAACTGTGTGGTGGTCTATTGCCACTAGTAGGTTGTTCTCTAATTCCAGTAGATGCCCAGCTCGGTCTGCAATTGAAGCTGAGGCTCAGACAGTTTTGTTGGCTCTTGAGTGGGCTGCAAAAAACAAGCTCTAGAGAATTGTTGTGTGCTCTGATGCACAGGTGGTGGTCCAAACTTTTTCAAAGAGGCTAAGTAATTGGAGTTGTTTTAATGTTTCAATTTTAGTCTATAATGCTTTAAAGGACCTTGAATTATGTTATTTTTTGTTTATTAGTCGTGAGAACAATGTCATTGCAGATGGTCTGGCAAAAAATGCAAGAATTTCTAGCAAGGTTGTTGGTATTATCCAGAGGGAGGGACCCCCTCCTCTGGCTCCCATCTTTGTATCTTAGTACTATGAACAATTAATTCTTTCAAAAGAAAAAAAAAAGAAAAAAAAGTAAAAGTTCATAGAAATAGGACCGATCCTCACAATATATAGTATTTGTTATAAAATAATATAGAATAATATAAAATAGATGAGAAGAAAGAAGAAAAAGATGAAGAGAGAAAGAGAAAGTGAGTGAGAATTTTTCAGTTGTTTATTCCAATGGGGTGAACCCCTATTTATACAAATACAAGAGTTAAATATTAAGAAACTAAGAAAAAGAAACTAAGAAAAAAGGAATGTTGATTACAATTAATGATAATAAATAAAAGATTTGGACATCCACATAATTATTAATATTTATAACACTCCCCTTGGATGTCCATAATAACTGCCTCATTAATAATCTTGTATAAAAAACTTGATCAAAAGAAAAAGAGTATAGTGTAAACTAACTCCCCCTCATTTAGGCATTCGTGGATATCTTTTAATCGACGAATTTCGATCTTTTCTGATGTCTTCTCAAATGTTGATGTTGGTAATAACTTTGTGAATAAGTTTGCAAGATTGACACTTGATTGAATTTGTTGAACACCAATATGCATTTTCTTGAAATGTATAAAGAAGAATTTGGTGAAATGTGTTCAAATTCTATCTCCTTCAATGAGATGTAAGCAGTATTATCTTCATAGAAAACTGCTTCTGTTGATACTTCTTTATAGAGTGCAATCCATATGTTTCCCAAATATTCTATGTCAATGATCTCACTCCTACACATTCTCTACTTGCTTCATAAAATGCAAGTATATGTTAGCATGATTTCAAGTTGACTCGTTAAAAACCTTGTTAGGAAAACTCAGTGGGACAAAACCTGAGCTAAGAAAAAAGAGTACAATATATATTTCATATATATTCATAATTATTTGCAAGTTGCCTCGTTAAAAACCTTGCCAGGAAAACCCAGTGGGAAAAACCTGAGCTAAGGGAAAAAGAGTGCAACATGAATATGTCTCCCCCTCATGCACATATGATCCATAATTCTTTTGGTGATAATATATCTCATAAGATTGTTGTTATCACTTTTAAAATATCACCATATACTATCTATGATCACATATTTTCTATAACTCTTCCAGAGTATATGTTGACTTCTAAATTATTGAGGGGTTCCTGTAATATAAATATTTATCCAACTAGTTGTATCATTCGTGTGTGTACACAACTTTGTTCATACTAAAATTTAAAATTTTAAGTAGATATGAACATAACACATTAATTAAATATAAATTTTTATTTATAACAATGATGGTACTCCAAGACCAGGATTTCTCTACTAATGAACAAACTTTATACATTTAATATTTCTCGATATACAAAAGAAATAAAAGCTTGTTCATCAATTAATCAAAAACTCTGCAAGAGTCTATCACAACGTATAATTTAAAAATTTATACTGCATAGACAACCATATGTATTTTTCAAACAATAATTTACTTACATGTCTTTATTTCATACAAAGATCTTTGTCATATAGTGCGAGCGACTTTGAATTTATACCACTTAAGACATGTATTAAATTCTTCAAGAATTTTTAGATAAGGCTTATTTCAAATTCTCACTATATGAGGAGCTCCAAATAAATAACATTTTGTTGGAACATTTATGTGACGCTTATAAATCCTCATAAAATATATTCCAGGCTATAATCAAATCATGATTATATTTTCTCAATAATTAAGCCTTACTTCAATCAATCTCATGTCTCTGCAAACTTTGTACAACAATTCATTATGTACAAATATATATGCAAATTTCTCATTAGAAATATTTATTTTCACACCCTACAGGTCTTACTTCACTTTGTGCAAGTAAACTTACCTAGACTGCGTCATCATATTTTGGCCAAAAACAAAATGTATGTCGATAATTCTCGACAAATCTAATACCATGATCCTTGCTATCTCATGTTAGTTTATTACATATGCACACATTCAACATCTATTGTCGACAAAAATTTCATTATATGATAATTTCCTCCCATATTGACATAACTTATAGAGATCTCTTTAAATTACATATTTTTTAAATATGTTTATCATTTATAGGTACCTATATAAAACCACTTCAGGGATTCAATAATTATGATCAAATGTGTTATGTCTAACTTCTTTTGGGAGTCTCTTCTAGAGTACTGTCTCCTTCACGGTTATTATTTTTAAATTATCAATACTTTATAATATTAAGGTATCTCCATGAGTACCTTTAGATTTAAAACTTTCAGGACAAGTCAAATGAACATTTATTAATAATTTCTACATTGTTCATTTACGCTTTAGGCGTCTTCAACTCATTCTAACTCAACTTTGAATAATATTGATTTACAGTTGGTATATATCATTTTGAACTATATCGTTCTTATATACTTTGTGCAAGGATCATTTTTCAAAAATTATCATCGATCTCAATTGCTTCTCTCCCCCTGATCGAGAGAATTTTTAAAAATTGTGATATCTAATAATATTAATACACCTGTAGGGATTTTAATATATCACAATGAATCAATATTGATTTAAACCCATATATACTATATGACGTTGAACTTCAAGTTCAAGTTCAATACGTATGAACTTACTTCATTTCTAAGAATGAGTCACACGTGTATAATTAGAAATACATAAATTTACAAATTTTGTAAATGCATGATCATATGATCTTATCACATCGATAGGATACTATGCAATAAAAATCTAATAATGGCTCAAGGTTGTTAAAGAAATATAATTTAAATATTTTGTATGTGCAAATATATGCACGTTCTTCTTTTGAGCCTTATAAATTAACAATGAGAAGAATCTTCTGGTTCTTTAACAAAATTTAGTCAAATCATTTGACAATTTATTGCATATGATTGATCATGTCAAAATAACTCAGTTCATGAACTTCAGGTTCACTATTATTCGTATTTCAATGAAACTTTCATAAGGTAATATAAAATCACTACAGCATAATCATTACAAGTTTTATTTTTATATACACGAATAATATAATTATATTATTCTCCAAAATATATACGCTCTTCAGGAGTCACTATTATGTTTATTAAACTTTATATTTCTTCAGGAATCACTATAATCAATTCAATGATGTATATAATTTAAAAGATACATGACAACTTCATCATGTTATTGTAATGGTCAAATAGATATAACCATAATATATCATTCATTTTTCGTGGTATTTTTCTAACAAGTCGTCTAATTTATTAATAGACTATTCATCAGTCTAATTATCATGACTTGATATATTATATATTTAAATATACAACCAGTACATATAATAAGTTATTTCTTATTACATTCATAACTAGATAAAAGTTATACATACAAATATATTTTACTACTCCAAGTAGCAATTGTATGTAAGACTTCTTTAGGAAGCTTTTCAAATAATTATTTTGTGATTCTTGATCACTTTGATTATATTGGATCACTAACAAATATTAGTAAATTATATATTCACTTCTGGGAATATGCAAACTGAATTAAATAGTAACTGCATATATACATATCTTGTACCAACAATAGTTTGAAATTATTGATTTCAAGATATAATAAAATATGTATATATTAATTTATTTCTGGCATTACCAATATATATGAAATCTATATTCTTTGAAATAGAATTTCACGTCTATTCATTCTCTTCAGGGAATGATATTTAAATATTCTAAATGTACAATAAATTTGTACAATTCACATTCTAGTCAATAATCAAATGTACTTTTATCTTGATTATAAGTGTGTCCGTACTACAGGTACGCGACTACTATTATTTAATTCCACACATGATATATAGATTTCATGCACTTTGATTGTGTGTGGTATCTCATCTTTTGGTTGTTTCCACGTCCTTCTAAAAATATTTGAGTAGTAAATAATGCCATCGATTATTTAAAATCATTACATTCACTTCGGGGAATGACGTTGAACAAGTAGAATATTATTATAAATTTCTTAAAAATTTATTACTTGTTCATCCATAAAAATAAAAGAAATTATTCAAAAATTTCTTTTACGATATTTCAAATAATATATGAATACAGTTTTTACATAGTCTCCAAGATGTATGCAAAACTTGATCTTTAATATATGTCACATGCAATAATTTCCAATATAAATATTGCAAGTAATAACAATGTATAATAACATGACTAATACGAACAATCTTTAAAAGTAATTGAATTCAATTCGTATCATTCTTTGCAGGGAATGATGAATAATAAATGCATGCCTCATGTATTTAAATAACATTAGTCATGCTTATTGTTATTATTATACTTTGATGTTTCAATGCAATTTTCTTAACATTCTTTTTGGGTATTCAAAATCCACTATAAAATTGCATCAATAATAATCATTTTTAATGATTCTTTAGTTGTATTCACATAGATACAATCATTTTTTTTTTTGACAAATATAAACCATTTACTTAACGAAATGTTTGTCAAAATCTATATTGATATTAGATTACTTTTTATTGTTTTCAAAGAATACAAGAACATATATAGAAATATGTATTCATCTCTTTCATTATATATCCATCAACTATATAATGAATATTATGTTTGCATAATCTTTAGGATATATGCAAGATTTTATTGAGGACGCATAATCTTCAGGATATATGTAATATTTTATCGATGATACATAGTCTTCAGGATATATGTATAATTCATATAGATTTTTTCTACTATATCATAGACACACATATATTGTAAATATTACAAATAATAAGAACATAATATATATATATATATATGAAATCAATAATAAACATATAAAAAGATATACATACATATATAATATATAGATATATAGATAAAAAGAAAAAAGAAAACAAATGATTCTTGAAATTGTTTCAGTCAGATAAGTATATATAAATATATATTTAATGTATCGTGATTTTAAAATAATTCAAGAACTTTAATAAAATACTTACATTATTTGGGCTTGGGCTAAGACTTATGCTTGAAGCTTGGGCAGAGACTCGTGCTAATAACGTGTTATAAAACAATATAGAATAATATAAAATAAATGAGAAGAAAGAAAAAAAAGATGAAGAGAGAAAGAAAAAGTGAGTGAGAATTTTTCACTTGTTTATTCCAGGTGAAGCTCTATTTATACAAATATAAGAGTCAAATATTAAGAAACTAAGAAAAAGAAAAACTGAGGTTCTTTCAATATAATCTGAACTGAGGTTCTTTCAAAAAAAAAAAAAAACTAAGAAAAAGGAAAACTAAGAAAAAATGAATGATTACAATTAATGGTAATAAATAAAAGATTTACACATAATTATTATTAATATTTATAACAGTATCATTATTGTGATTTATAAATAACCATTTCAATTTGCTTAGCCAGCTTTTTTATTGTAGTATTTACAAATCGTGATATTGAATGTGATGTGATATTAAAAAGTAAACAAATAAATTGTCAAATGTTGGACGTCGCTATATTCGATCTAATATTTAGGTTGGAACATAATATAAAATGCTTAATAACATGATTTTGAGGTGCATATATAGGCCGTAATTGGTACATAATATGAGGTTTCAAGATTCTAATTTCTCCAATTTTTTTGTTTAAATTACACAAAATATAGCAGTTATTTATTTATCAAAACTCTATTATGGAGTTTGATCTATCCATCTTTAAATTATTAAATAATTAAAAACAAATAAAGAAAAGAAGCTGACTTATAAACTCAAGATTAGTTTAATATACAAAGAGTATTTTAATTTTTAGTTTGTCCAAAATTGCTACTAAACTCTGGAGACTTTGATTACATTATTTGTTCAAATAATGCAATATATCATATACTGGAATTTCAAAATAGGCTGCGGAGCGATTGAAAATGATAGTTTACTTCTGTCACATGTAAGAGATTTCATTTGGTCAAACGATTTTGTTTCTCAACTCAGTATACAAATTAAACAATAATGTAAACAGATATATCGATCAAATATTTATATACAAGAACAATATTCTACACGCCTATATAGCTTGCTGTTAAACAATTCTTAAATTTAAAGATCATGGAGTCATACACGTTCTCATTACTGTTTCTAGGCTTGTGTTTCTTCCTCCCTAATTGTGTGAAGCCACAATGCCATGAAGATGAGAGAAACGCCTTGTTGCAATTCAAAGAGAGTGTTATCATAAATAAGTCAGTTTCTGAGGATCCTTTGGCCTATCCAAAACTTTCATCATGGAAGCAAGAAACCGATTGTTGCTCTTGGCAAGGAGTAGAGTGTAATGAAAACACAGGTAATGTCATAGTATTGAATCTCAATAGTAGTTTCCTTTATGGCTCTATCAACTCAACCAGCACTCTTTTCCATTTCCCTTATCTAGAGAAGCTTAACTTGGCTGATAATCACTTCAATTACTCTCCAATTCCATCTGGGTTGGGTCGTTTCCCAAAGTTGACACATCTCAATCTCTCTTCCTCCTATTTCACTGGACAAATCCCATCAGAAATGTCCAAACTCACCAATTTGTCATCTCTTGATCTTAGTTTTCTGAATTTGTCCTCTACAGTACCTAGTTTTCTTGCCAACTTCTCATCTCTAAGTTATCTTCACTTAAGAAATTGTGGAGTCTATGGAGAATTCCCAGAAAAAATCTTCCATCTTCCGAAACTCGAGTTTCTTGCACCTCTCCACAATCAAAATCTCAGTGGTAAATTCCCTGAGTTTCGATCAGGTAGTCCTCTTAAAACAATATGGTTTAGTCGTACTAGTTTCTCTGGTACTATACCTTATTCAATAGGTAACCTTGTTTCATTAGAATTTCTTAGCGTTACAAAAACCAAGTTTACTGGTACTCTTCCTACTTCAATCTCTAAACTAAAAAATCTTACCTATTTAGATTTTTCCTACAACCAATTTAACGGTGAATTCCCTACGTTTCTCCAAAATCTAACCAAGTTGACAATATTATGGTTGGGAGGGAACCAGCTAACAGGTCAAATCCCATCTTGGATTGGAAATCTTACAAGCTTAAATGTTTTAAGCTTCGCAAAAAATAAGCTGTCCGGTCCTTTACCGCCATCACTGTCTAGATTAACAAATCTCCGAACTCTGAATCTTTTCGAGAATGAATTGAATGGTACTGTGGATTTCAGCTTGTTTCTTAACATGACTTATCTGGTCGAACTACGACTTGATGATAATAATTTGACGGTGACCACCAGAGAAACGGAGGACATGAATATGACTAATAAGTTTGAGATCTTGGGATTGAACATGTGCAATTTAAACCATTTTCCAAATTTCTTGAGGTACCAAGATAGACTAAGGTATTTGGATCTTGGAGGAAACAATATTCATGGCTCAATACCCAAGTGGATATGGAATTCAAGCGTTGAAACGATGGCGTATTTGGCTCTTAATGATAACTTATTAACGAGCCTTGAAGTAGCAGACAACAACAACATGAACAACGCATCATCACCACAAAGTGATGACAAGGAATTTCCCTTGTTTTGTAACCTCAAGTCTCTTCAACTTCTTGATCTTTCGAACAACTTGTTCAGTGGGTTAACACTTCCAAAATGTATGGAGAATCCAAACAACTTGCTGGCAGTACTCAACATCAAAAACAACCACTTCCACGGTACTATTCCTCAACTATGCTCAAACGAGGGAAGAAACTCGTTCAAAATGGTTGATATAAGCTACAATCAATTCGAGGGACCGATCCCAAGATCAATGGCCAAATGTTTAAGACTTGAAAGTCTTAACATGGGAGACAACCAACTCTTTGATGTTTTCCCATCATGGCTAGGGACTCTACCAAACTTAAGACTACTCATACTACGATCCAATCGCCTTCATGGGATCATAACCAATCCAGTTTCAAGCTTCGAATTCCAAAATCTTCGCGTTATTGATCTTTCTCATAACAATTTCACAGGCCAGTTTCCATCCAAGTACTTGGAAAACTGGAACGCCATGAAAGTAATCGAGTCAAGCACGTCGTACATGAAAACAGAATCGAGTTTTGAAGCTGTTAGACGGACATGGATGTTGGAGTACACGTACTCCACCAGCATAACAATGAAAGGTAGCGAAGTACCTTATGGGAAGATCCAAGAAGTACTTGTGGTGATAGACTTGTCTAGCAATAGATTTGAAGGAAAGATTAGTGAGGCAATTGGAAGCTTACAAGGGCTTAGAGTTCTCAACCTTTCAAACAACGTTCTCTGGGGAGAAATTCCTTCGTCTTTGGGGAACATAGCAAGGGTCGAATCTCTGGATTTGTCACAAAACCAACTTTCAGGAACAATCCCTCAGAGCCTTGTTCAGCTCACTTTTCTAGCTTTCTTTAATGTCTCTCGTAACAATCTTACGGGACGTATACCGCGAGGGAATCAACTCAACACGTTTGAGAACAGTTCGTACATGGGAAACTTGGGCTTGTGTGGGGATCCATTGACTTTGAAGTGTGGAACTAGTTCGAAGGATAATTTGAGTGAACCGGATTTGGAAGTAGATGATTCTTCTTCATTTATTGACTTTAGTTGGAGAACTGTGGTTGTTGGGTTTGCTGTAGGAGTTATTGTTGGAGTTATTATTGAGAACAATGTGAAAACCAAGAAGAGAGAATACTTATGGTTATGGAAGAAGTCTAATTATAATCAGAGAAGACTCGTCAGAAAGGTCGATGATGAGGAGACTTTAGAACTTAAATACTAGTGTTTTATGTGTATCCCAAGTTTACACTTCAATTAATGAAATCGTACAACATATAATATAGAGTGCTAGTTTCTAAGTATTAGATGTATTGTATTTGTATTTTAGAATTAGATTATATATTATATTTTTTATATAATATTATATTAAAATATTATATATTTAGATTTAATATCAGATATAATTTTCATAAAAATATTAGAGGCTTTTTTATTAGTACATATATACAAAGTTTTTTATTCATTTTTACGGTTCTTTAATAAATATTTCATTTATATATAATATTGATTTTGTTTTTACAAAAATACAACTCATACACAATCATAAAATTACTTTAGTGTTATATGATTGTTATATATATATACATGTACTTTAGCAAATCTTTTTATATATAAGATTTATGTATATATATACATGTATACAATAGTGCATTTATATGAAGAGTGATATAACATATAATTATTATTCATGATTTGTTTGGCTACTTTTAATGTTTTCATTTGGTCATTTTGCTCTTATTTGATTCTTTGTCTTTCAGTCAAGATAATAATTTATTTATATACAGAGAATGATAAACATGTTTTAGATTATTTCACAATGTTATTCTATTTTCGAAAATGAGAAAAAAATAAAAATTTATAGCTTAAAAAATCAAATGATGTATATATAATGATTATAATTTCAAATAAGAAATATTTGTTGTATGAGACTAAGTTGCTTTTAGGTTTGGTAATGTGGTTGTTGTATGAAGTTGAGTTGTGCTACATGTTGTATAAGATTGGATTGGACATAGTTGTTGTATGATATTAGGTTGCTAACATGGTTGATGTATAACACTAAATTACTAACATAGCTATTGTAAGAGTTACTAATATGGTTGCTGTATGAGATTGGGTAGCTGTAAGAATTGCTAACAATATAGCTTGTGAGATTGTGTTGCTATAAGGGTTGCTAATATAGTTGTTATATGATATTCATGAGTTGCTATAAGGGATGCTAACATGGCTGTTATGAAATTGAGTTGTTGTAAGTGTTGCTAACGTAGTTGTTGTATGCGATTGAAATGTTGTAATTATTGCTATAACATAGTTGTTGTATGAGATTGGGTTGCTAACAAAATTTCTATATGAGAGGGTTACTAACATGGTTGTTATATGAGATTTGCTAATATGATTGTTGTATGAGATTTGTTGTAATCAGTATTGCTAACATTGTTGATGTATGAGATTGGGTTGTTATAATTGTTGCTAACATGGTTGTTATATGAGATTAAGTTGCTATAAAAGTTTTAACGTACTTGTTGTCTATGATTTGGTTGCTAACAGTGTTGTTATATATTTGAGATTGGGTTGCTAATATGGTTATTTTATGAGATAAAATTGTTGCAAGGGTTTCTAGTATGATTGTTGTAAGGGTTGCTTAAATGATTGCAGTATGAGATTAATGAATTATTATTTACTCTATGGATTGCTAAAATTATTGTTATATGAGATTGATTATAAATTGTCTATATAGGATTTGCTATAGTGCACGTTAAGCATCAAACTACAAAAAATAATAAATAATCCTATACAATTAAAGGAAACATGATCAATAATAATTATTCTATTTATTTTACCAAAGGAGCTTTGAGGTTTGCTAGAATAGGCTTGATCACAAAATTGATTTTATAAAATTTTATACTAATATATATTACGCTTAAGGCTTCCGGCAATACATATTATTCTTAGAAATTTCATTCAAAAGATGACGATTTAAAGAATTCCAAGCAAAGAACCTTTGTTTTCATATGCTTCAAAATTTTAAATACTAGTGTTTTATATGGATCCCGATCCTGTACGTTTACGCTTCAATTAATGAAATCGTACAACATATAACATACAGTACTAGTTTCCTAAGTTGTATTAGATGTATTGTATTTTATTATATGGAATTAGATTATATATTATATTTTTTATATAATATTACATTACATCTTAATTTATATTAAAATATTATATATTTAAGTGTCTATAAAATTAATATCAAATATAATTTTCATAAAAATATTATATAAAATATAATTTAATATAATATTATACAATACAATACCCAATAAACTCATAATTAGTGAACTTCCCTGTTAAATGGAGCCAAATTTTTTCTCTCAAATGTTTCATGTCCCTCTATCCCAAGTCAATAAAAATGCTACACTCAATTAAGAAGTTATCTCCCATTTAAGAGTCAATATATATATATATATATATATATTTAAAGGAGAAGAATAAGACGCTAGTGGCACTCTAAAATTAGTTTACATAAGTTTATGTATTCTCTCCTTAATTTTTTTATTTTTTATATTTTTATAATATAAAATATTACACTTACTCTAATTTTTTATTTTTATTTTAAAAATTCTACTAAAAAAAATCACTCCTAAAACCTTATAAAATCAATACGGCTAAACATTTTTTTTAAACAATTTATTACTAGAAAATACTTTCAATTTTCTAAACATTCCTCATATTTTTGGAAATCTATTTTTATTAATGTAGATTATTTTCCTTTTTGTTTTTTTTTTTAATAGATTGAGATCACACTCACAATAAAACACAAGAAGCCAATAAATTTGAAAAGTGGTAAGGTAATTAATTGATTTTTCTTATATATTTATTTATTCTCATATGCGCTTACATAAAAGCTTTTTAGTATTTTTAGTTTTTTTTTTTTTTTTTAATTTTGTATTTTGTACATGCAACATAGAATTATGCTTTATACATACATTTAGTAATTTAGGGTATATACTATTATTCGTGGTCTACTCTATCATTTTAGGGGTTATTGATTTGTGAGTGCATATTTTTTATCATTTAAACTTTTGTTGTTTACTTGTACTTTATCCATGTCAAGCTTTTAGCTACTGGCAAAGTAAAAAATATACAAGTGACAATCACTAAATTTTTTAGTTATTATATTTAGGCTTTATTTTAAGTATACTATCACTCTCAAACAAAATATAGATATTGTTTGGTGGAATATAACTAATAAGTAACCCATATATATTAAAAGATATGAAAATAGTTTTTAGGATAGAATTTTAGTGACTGGATTAATGCTACAAAAACATAAAATAGTCAAAATTATGAGGAAGACTTACACAAAATTTGTTTTACATTTATATTTTTTTTTCCAAAAGAAAAATTAATAATAATTAATGACTATATATGTTTTGAGAAAGAAAGTTCATACTTTTTTATTAATAGAACATAAGTTAGTATATTTAACATACAAGTAGTATATTTAGTATTTTTTTTGTGTTGTTTCATTTACTTAATTATTTTATTTAATTCTATAGTTTTGATTGTTAATTATTTAGCATAGTTTTAGGTTAGTTAATTAGATGTTACATAGTTATTTTAATTTATTAATTATTGTTAATTTGAAATATTTACAAAAATTAAAATATCTATAATATAAAAATATCTTAACTAAATATATATCTATCTATTTATCTAGATATAAGATGGTGATATGTCACTCTACTCTAAATAGTATTATTTGTTCGTTCTTTAATTCTCTTATTTTTTGAATTTTTAATTAGTCTTATAAATATTAATCTAAATACCTCTAGATTTTTAATTAGCCTTAAAAATATTAATTTAAATATCTTTATCTATTCTCTATTTAATTTTTTTTATTTTTTAATTTTTCATTAGGCTTAAAAATCTTAATTTAGATACCTCTTAATTCTCTTTTTTTTTTTAAAAAAAATAATAATTATATTTATAAATATTAATTAATTGATTGATTAATAAATATATATATTACTATAAAACAATTAACATGTTAGGTATATATTTTTTTTTAATTTAAACATAATTGTATTTTAAAATTATATATTTTAACAACCTATCATTAATTATTTTCTTAAATAAATATAAAATTAATTAAAAAATATATATTTAATTAACCTAACCCTAAAACCCTATTTTGTTTCACCGCCTCTTTCTTCTATTTTTTTTTGGATTTGTTCACCGTCTCTTGGTCTCTCCTTCCCTCCAAGGTGGCAAGCTCCTATACAATCACGCTCTATCCCAAGCTATATAACATTTTTACCATAAGCAAGCGGCAAAGGAGTGGTATATGTATTGTAAATATTAATATATTTTATACTTTTGTATGTATTTTTCTGTCTTTTTTGGGCATATGTTGTTGATCTATTTATTTGGTCCAATTATTTTTTTCAATTTAGGTGGTAGAAAAATATGTGCAATAATATGTTTTAAATTATAAGCATTCTTTTCATAAAGTATCTTTCTATCTATATATCTATATAAATGATCTATGTCTATATATCTATATAAAGGAGAAGTATGAGACGGTGACATGGCGCTATAAAATTGTTTGAAAGTCATCTTTTTTTTTTTCTCCTTAATTCTCTCAATTTTCAATCTTTTATTTGGCTTATAATGTATATTAATTGGTTTCATCAATTAAAAATACTCATACAATTTACAATATTTATATCTATAACCGTATCCCAAATAATTTTTTAAAAAAAATAAAAAACAAAAAACTACAAAGATGTTAAACCTAATTTTCATAAAACCTTAATTACGATTGATGATTTTATTATAGTTTATATATATATATTTATAAAGATATAAACTAAACTACTTCTCATTCCCATTCTCTGCTTATAAAAAGATCTATCTAATTATATTTTCTATTTTTTGCTTCAACCAAATTATATTTTTTAATGTGAGGAAGAAACTTTGACAAGCATGGTCTTTTGAAAAAGGTATGGTTTTTTACCAAAGTTGTATGTATTCTTTTATATAGTAATCATATAGATTTTCTTAAAAAAAAGTTATGCAAATAATTGTATTTTTTGTGATACGATTATGTTAGAATACTGTAAACTCTGAATATAACCCTAATTAATTCAAGAGAATTAAACAATAAGATTAAGAAATAGGCGTACCGGAGTCCATAGAATCGATTTTGTAATGACCTTTAATTGGTATGATCTTCCAATTTGCATCAAAACCTTTCTCTGTAAACTTTTGCTCTTGGTGATGGGGATACAAGAGTGAAAAGATACGATGCAAATGGGGACCATTACCCGTTATATTACCAACAGACAAACTTGTTAGTCATATTTATTGACTATTTCTATTTGGCCCCTCATCAATATAGAAATTGTCTAATTGGTATCCACATATTAAAATCATGACAATCATGCCCTTAAGTCATAAACTTTATTCCAAAATAGACCACATAAATTTGACTTATTTATTTGATGACCCAACACACATTTTATATATATAATTGTGACCCCAATAAATTCTAACAATCTCCCACTGGGTCACATATGTATACATATAAATGTGTTAACCTTATTGAGCTCATAACTTTGTCATCATAACTATAGGCATGTGCAATCTCGTCCATTAACTACATCAACATAGGATCAAAGCGATTTTCGTTGTATCAATCACAACTAAACCCATCAATGGTCACATACATCAACATAGCCAAATGACATAGATCAATCATGATAATGTGGTATGAAAATTACATGCATGGTGATCTATCCATGTAAATTTTCAATTGGTCCTACTTTACTTTATGCAGATCAAGACTTTAGCTTAAATGTACAAAGTGAAATAAATTGAATAACATAATTTCTGATCAGAAAAAATATCCAAATACACATGTTAATTTCATGAAAAAAAAACACACACTAAAGACAAACTCCCACTGAATCTAGATATCCTCATAATCTAAAACACCCATACGAGCAGTGTGCTCATGAAAGACCTTGGGTGGAAAACCCTTAGTAAGGGGGTCTGCAATCATGGAGTTTGTTCCTAAGTGTTCTATACAAATCTGTCCACTTTGTACCCTTTCTTTTACAACAAGGAACTTGATGTCAATGTGTTTTGACTTCGTCGAGCTCCTATCGTTGTTGGAATACAATACAGCTGACTTATTGTCACAATACAACTTAAGTGGTCTTTCAATTCCATTCACAATACGCAGCCCTGTGACAAAGTTTCTCAGCCATATACCATGGTTGGATGCCTCATAACATGCAACAAATTCTGCTGGCATGGTGGATGAAGCTATGAGTGTTTGTTTTGCACTCCTCCATGATATAGCTCCACCACCTAACAGATATATGTAGCCCAAAGTGGATCTCCTACTATCTTGGCATCCCGCAAAGTCAGAGTCAGAGTATACAATGATCTCAAAGTGATCTGACCTCCTATATGTGAGCATGTACTCTCTTATTCTCTTCAAATATCTCATGACCTTTTTGGCTGCTTTCCAATGATCAATTCCTGGATTGCTTAAGTATCTGCCTAGCACTCCAACAATGTACGCTATATCCGGACGCGTACAAACTTGAGCATACATTAGACTCCCAACAGCCGAAGCGTAGGGAATCTTTTGCATTTCCTGAATTTCAAGGCTTCCTTTAGGGCATTGTTTAAGACAAAATTTATCTCCTTTAACGACAGGGGTATCACCTGGTCTACAATCTTGCATGCCAAACCGTTTGAGTACTTTATCGATATAGCTCTTTTGTGATAATCCAAGAATACCCCGAGAACGGTCTCGATGTATTTGAATTCCTAAGACAAAAGAGGCGTCACCAAGATCTTTCATCTCAAAATGCTTAGATAGAAATCTCTTGGTTTCGTGCAATAAGCCTATATCATTAGTGGCAAGCAATATGTCATCGACATATAGAACCAGAAAAATGCACTTACTCCCACTAAACTTATGATACACACAATCATCAACAACATTCATCTCAAAACCAAATAAGAGAACCACTTGATGAAATTTGTGGTACCATTGACGGGAAGCTTGCTTGAGTCCATAGATGGATTTCTTTAATTTGCAAACCATATTCTTTGGGTCACCAACCACAAAGTTTTCTGGTTGCTCCATATAAATTGTCTCATCAATGTCTCCATTGAGAAACGCTGTTTTAACATTCATTTGATGTAACTCAAGATCAAAGTGAGCAACAAGTGCCATTATTATCCTAAAAGAGTCTTTCGATGAAACTGGAGAGAAAGTCTCTTTATAATCAATGCCTTCTTTCTGAGTATAGCCTTTTGCTACAAGACGTGCCTTAAACCTCACCACATTACCATTTTCATCCCTCTTGGTTTTAAATATCCATTTACAACCAATGGGTTTTACACCTTCTGGTAATGGGACAACTTCCCATACTTTATTGTCTTGCATAGACTTATTCTCTTCATTCATGGCATCATTCCACTTTTGAGAGTTAGAACTTTTCATGGCCTGATGAAAGTTGATTGGATCATCTTCCATCATTCCAATGTCATCCTCATGTTCTTGAAGATACACTATGTATTCATCTGGATTAATAGGATTTCTTCTTTCTCTAGTGGATCGTCGCAAAGGCACTTGTTCTTGAGGTTGTTGAGTTTGTACCTCTGGGATTTGATTGACTATGTTTGGTTGCTCTTGATCTAAAACTTGATCAATATTAGGAATGGAATCCTGAATATTGTCAAAAGCAACTATTGGAATAGGAATCAACTCATCTTCAAGAGAAGTGGGTGATTCTAAATCCTCCTCAAAAACAAAGTCTTTAACCGTATTTCTCCCCCCAAACTCAATATCCTCAAAGAACTTTGCAGTTCCCGTTTCAAATATATTTTTTACTTTGGGATCATAAAACTTGAAACCCCTGGATCGTTCAGAATATCCAATAAAGTAGTTGCTCACAGTTTTAGGTTCCAACTTCTTTTCATTTGGCCTATAAGGCCTAGCCTCAGCTGGACATCCCCAAACATGAAAGTGCTTAAGACTAGGCTTTTTCCCTGTCCAAAGCTCATAAGGTGTTTTTGCAGCTGCTTTAGTTGGTACCCTATTCAAAATGTAGGCTGCTGTCTTAAGTGCCTCTCCCCAGAGTGATTCTGGTAAGGTTGAATGACTGATCATACTCCTTACCATATCTTTAAGAGTACGGTTTCGTCTTTCAGCAACACCATTCATGCTAGGAGATCCTGGCATAGTGTACTGTGGGACAATTCCACACTCCTCTAGATATCTGGCAAAAGGTCCTGGACGTTGTTCACCTGATCCGTCGTATCTACCATAGTACTCACCACCACGGTCAGACCTGACTTGCTTTATTCTTTTGCTAAGTTGATTCTCAACTTCAGCCTTAAAAGATTTGAACACGTCCAACACTTGAGACTTTTCATGAAGTAGAAATAGGTACGCATATCTTGAGTAATCATCTATGAATGATACAAAATATCGTTGACCATTCCAAGAAGGTGTAGGAAATGGCCCACAAATATCTGTATGTATCAACTCTAAGACATCTATAGCTCTTTTCGCACCCAATTTCTTTGTTTTGGTCTGTTTGCCTTTGATGCATTCAATACAAACATCAAAGTCTGAAAAATCAATTGAATCTAAAATTCCATCAGACACAAGTCGCTCAACTCTAATTCTAGAGATGTGACCTAACCGTTTGTGCCATAAGGAACTTGATTTTTCATTATCCATTTTACGCTTAGTACCACGTGATTTAACATTCAAGGTTTCATTATAAGAAGCAACGGTGTCAAGCAAATATAAGTTGTCATAAACCATAAGAGAACCAGTTCCAACAGTATTTGAATTAATAGATAAACTGAAACAATTGTTTCCAAATGAACAACAATAACCTAATTTGTCCAAATAAGAAACAGAAACCAAATTCCGTCTAAATGACGGTACAACAAAAGTATCTATCAAATCCAAATAGTAACCAATACTTAATAACAACCTAAAATGCCCTATTGCTTCCACATTTACCGACTTGCCATCTCCCACATAAATGCTTCTTTCAGCATCATTTGGCTTTCGGTAACTCAGGCAACCCTGCATAGAAACACTGATGTTAGTAGTAGCACCGGAATCTAACCACCAAGTGTTTCTTGGTACTGAAGCTAAATTTACCTCAGAACAGACCAAAGTAAGAAATGTACCTTTCTTTGCTCGCCATGCAATATACTTAGCACATTCCTTCTTCATGTGTCCTTTCATGTTACAAAAGAAACAAGCATCATCATTATTGGCTTGAGTTTGTTTCTTATGTGCAGGACCTTTATCCTTAGCAGCCTCATTCTTTCTTTTCTTGCCCTTATCTTTAGAGGTGCTTGCCAAATGAGCACTTTCAGTCTTCTCTTGCTTCAATCTTTCTTCCTCTTGAACACAAAATGAAATGAGCTCATTAAGAGTCCACTTCTCCCTTTGGCAGTTGTAACTGACCTTAAATTGACTGAATTGTGGAGGAAGAGAGATAAGCACTAAATGCACAAGCAAGTCATCTGAAAGCTCAAGCTTTAGTGCCTTCAACTTTGAAGCAAGGTGAGACATTTCCATAATGTACTCCCTTATATTTTCCTTGCCCTTAAACTTCATGGAAATAAGTTTCTTTAAAAGAGTACTTGTTTCCGCCTTATCGCTTTTCGCAAAGCGCTTCTCAATTTCAACAAGGAAAGTTGTGGCATCAGTGACCTCCTCGGACACCGCACCCCTAAAAGCCTCAGGTATGCCGCGCTTAATGATCATAAGACTCATGCGGTTTGAACGGTCCCACTTCTCATAAATCCTCCTTTGCTCGGAGGTACTGGTATCCGTAAGAGAAGCAGGACGATCCATCCTTAATGCAAGGTCAAGATCCATGCAGCCAAGAACAATAAAAATGTTCTCCTTCCAGTCCTTAAAGTTATTACCATTAAGGACCGGTACCGAATTAAGGTTAGCAGATACACTAGCAACAGCTGAAAAGAACAATACAATTACATAAATAACATGCTCATATAAGAATCCGAATAAAACAATAAATTCAAATAATGGTTAATCCCATCTCAAGATACCAAACACAACATTAATATTAAGTCTTTGGACAGTAATATTAATTGTAAGCGGTACTCTTGTCGTAGTGATCAAACATTGACAATAAATTATGTCAAATAATATGCAATCTTTGGACTAACATATTATTCACACAAAATACTTTATAATTGTCACACATTTATCACCACAAACATGCATAAAATTCAACCATATATTAACTCACCTTTGGGTTAGTTAATAAATTTATGAATCACATACACACAATTATCATAATATT
The DNA here is from genome assembly GCF_029168945.1 of Cannabis sativa. Lineage (NCBI taxonomy): Eukaryota > Viridiplantae > Streptophyta > Magnoliopsida > Rosales > Cannabaceae > Cannabis > Cannabis sativa. The sequence goes on along the minus strand of NC_083608.1, from coordinate 32,910,538 downwards.
TTTATTAAATTAATCTACACAAAAGAGATCACTTTGGTGATATTTTGTTTCAATTAATTTAATTAAATATTAGATATCCTTAATAAACTTTAAACCAAAATTTGAATTTAATTGTTACTGAATTATTATTATTATTACTTTAAAATTATTATATATTATAATAAAATAATAATAATAATAAAACTAAAGAAAAAATCAGAACAGAATGCATTCTCTAATGCATGATATCGATGCATACTCGCATCAGTAAAAACAGAAAATATAAAAAAAAAAAAAAAAAGACAAAAAAGAAACATATATACATTAATCGCATATGTATGAATTTAAAATGCTGTAGATTCTTTTATATATATATATGTGATTGATCGAAAAAACTAGAACGTTGACCAAATACTGTAACATGGCAGTATATATAAAACTGTCATATTTATATACCAAAATTTTCAATCGGCAGAGAACAACCAAATCACATAATAGCAGATTTTTTTTTTTAATTAATCGCATATACAACAATTATAACCTCAAAAACTCAAACCAAATATTCAACATATCTATATATACATATATCTTTATCTCATAAACGAGAATAGTATACAGTGCCTTCAAATATATATATACTCCATGAACGACCGAATGAAACATAAATTCAACAAAATGATTATAATCCAAATTCAATATTTCAAATCCCACTGTATATCATATATATATAGCATGATTGACTAAATATTCTAAATGCAAAAACAATAATTTAATGGAAGATCAATACTACCATAAATTCTCAAGAATTAATTTAGGATGCTCTTGATACCACATGTTAGAATACTGTAAACTCTGAATATAACCCTAATTAATTCAAGAGAATTAAACAATAAGATTAAGAAATAGCAGAAGCGTACCGGAGTCCATAGAATCGATTTTGTAATGACCTTTAATTGATATGATCTTCCAATTTGCATCAAAACCTTTCTCTGTAGACTTTTGCTCTTGGTGATGGGGATACAAGAGTGAAAAGATACGATGCAAATGGGGACCATTACCCGTTATATTACCAACAGACAAACCTGTTGGTAATATTTATTGACTATTTCTATTTGGCCCCTCATCAATATAGAAATTGTCTAATTGGTATCCACATATTAAAATCATGACAATCATGCCCTTAAGTCATAAACTTTATTCCAAAATAGACCACATAAATTTGACTTATTTATTTGATGACCCAACACACATTTTATATATATAATTGTGACCCCAATAAATTCTAACAGATTATTGATAGGTATGATTGAAAAAAAAAAAATAATCAATCCAAATTCAATAGTTAAAAAAAAGGACACAATTTTTCTTTTTTCTTTATTAGTTACTTCTTTTTCAAATATCACATAATTTTAAAAATGATAACTCACACATTTTTTTTTTCAATCACTTACTAATTGAACTCTGGCTCTCTCTCTGTATATATATGTATATCTTAAATTATTTCTTTTACACCTAACTTATCATATTATTAAAAGAAAAATTGTATACAAATAAGTTAATAATGTTACAGTGTTGAGAATAATTTTAAGAAGAGTGTTATATGAACCATGTCGGGCTTTCATTATAAAAAAGAGATTTTGTACTTACATGTCAAGCTGACCCGTTTGTACACATATCTTCTCATATTATTCATATAAAAATTATATGAAAATAAGTAATGTTAAATTTTTTTATACTTCCGCCGCGAAGCGCGGGTTGTTAACTAGTATATATATAAAGAAGAACTATGAGACAGTGACGTGGCGGTCTAAAATTGCTCAAAATACTACTATCTATTATCTCCTTAATTTTCTCTTTTTTATTAAGGTTATAAAGATTTATTAATGAATTAATCTTTCAAAAAAAAATTAATGGATTAAAAACTTATTCGTGTACAACTAAAAATTTTTATTTATCAACATTAAATAATCATTAAAATTTTAAAAAATATCTATCTAATCTAACTACGGTAAACTAATAAAATTCTAATAGTAAGTAGTTTTTAAAATAATAATAATAATAATAATAATAATAATAAAATTTACTTAACTAACCCGAAATCATTAGTCACCAATCTATATAAACCCTAATCTTTATATAATTTAAAACTAATCAATTTCTTTGGTAACCATTATAGCCATCAATATACATGTTTTTTTTTTTTTTTAATTATACCATTTCAAAGCTCCATGATATTGAAGTACTACTATAGAACATTCTCAATCACATTTATATAAATGTATTATATTTTATTATATATATTTATTAAAATACATAATTTATTTTTTATATATAGATTCAAAATATTTTATATATCCGCCGCCGCGAAGCGCGATATATTTACTAGTTATCTTCTATGTGAGAGTCACTAAGTTTTTATTATAAAAAATACTCTCTATGTTTTCAAGATATATGTGAGTTTTTTTTTTTTTTTTTTTGCTTTATTTTACTTTTTTCAATTCTTTATTGTTTTTATTTTGTAACAAATGACATGTTGTGTAAGTAGTGTTTTTATTATTTTTTTACAATAATAACATTGAAGAATAAAAACGACAGCCAAAGAAATAAAAAAATATATAAAACAAAATCAATGAAGAAATTTATGAAGATGAGTCATTCTATATCTTTGTAGATTCTTACTACAATTTGCATCATATTTATATTATTTAATTGTAAATATAAATATTATATCCTTTAATTTTGTATTTACTTACCTTTATTTATTTTATATTAATATACTAAAAAAATACAAACGCATATATAAAATATAAAATATTAATAAAAAAAATAATTAATAAATTAAACGGGTCTCCGTCGGGGCGGGGAGTGCCATCCCCGTCCCCGCCCCGTTTAACGTTTGGGGATAAAATTTGATCCCCGTCCCCGCCCCGTTCCCCATTTAGACGGGGAATCCCCGCCCTATTAGGGGTGGATCCCCGCGGGGCCTCATCCCCATGGGAAAAATGTGCATCCCTAATGTGAACTATTTGAGAAAAAAAAGCTTATTTATAATTTACAAAGATTTTTTTTAGCTTCACTCCCAGGTGATCCCGCAAGTCACTGTGTTTTTTGTTGATTTGGTGTCTTAAATCAACAGGAGGGCATCTTTGCTTCCCTCTTCCTCTTTCTTTGGGTTCTTGGTGCACAAAAACGCTCTTTCGGTACTCTCGATCCTGAGGGCCAAGACTCCCTTTTTGGAGTTTGCCCCTCTGCGGACCTTTCCCTTTCAGGAAATCTGAGTGAACCTTTCGCGGATCCTATACCCTTCTCTTTCTCCCTGGGATGGAAGTAGGGTTTTTTCGTTGATTTTCTTCAAAGGGATACCGTATAGGGCTTGGTTCCCTAGACTTGTGCTTCTGAGTGCTTGGAGAGGACTCTTCTGGGGTTTCCTCGAGTCCTGCTGGGATGGCCTTAGGGTGTATGTAAATCCCTACTGTCTCCATGGCGACCATCACCTCTTGCATCTTTTTATTTTGTTCTTTAGCAGCTTTTTGCCTTAAGAGCAGCAGCTCTGTGTAACTGCCTTCGTCGTAGGCATCATACTCGTCAAAGTTTTCCTCGTACTTGTCATCGTTGGCCTCCTCTCGCTCCTCAGAATCCACGTTGACTCTTAAGGCCACTTCCTCGTCTTCGGGATTTTGAGCATCTTGATTAGGACGGGGCTAACGTGTGTTGCGAGTTTCTACCATTGTTGCTTCAATTTATAAGATTGTTGTCTGTTTGAAGACGCTTCCTTCAGCTCTCAATGAAAGCACCAAAATGTTGACCCAGGTTTTCGGCAACCAATTAAATAATATATAAGAAAAGCTGTAGGAAGTTTAATGCATGAGATTTTTACGTGGTTGGGGCATTAAATAGCCTTAGTCCACGAGTCTTTGTTATTAATGAGAGTATTTATTACAGAGAATGTTCTTGGTGAATTTCTTGTTGGAAATATTTTACCAGGATCTTAGATCTACTCACAAGTATGTTGATTAACACCCTAAATATGAACTTTCTAAAACGATGAAATAAACACATATAAAGTTTAGTAAACCTTACATTGGGTGCAGCGGAATAATATGACTCCTTCCGTTCAGATATCTAGCCCTTGATTCCTTTCTGTAGCAGAGCATTATCAATATCTGAACCTGGATCTCTTTCTCTGAATCTTTGATGCTGAAACCTCCTTCTTGCTGAAAGTCTTTCTTCACGATCTTCCTCACTATGATTGAGGTATCACTTGCTGTGTGTGGGCACTACTCTTACACTAAGAATTTCGAAATTTAAGGAAGAAGAAAGAGAGAGTGGGTTCGGCCAAAGATAGGGAGAGAGAGAGGCTCAGTTTTTTCTGAATCAGAAGTATCAGAAGAAAAGTGTAATTTTCCTGAAGCCTTCACTATCTATTTATAGCATTCCACTAGGGTTAGGTTTGAATTATTTGGCACTAAAATAATGAAAATATCAGAGGGAAAAACCCTACAAAAGTGGCCGGCCCTACATAGTGGATTTGGGCCTCACTTTTTGCAATTTTGCAGTTTTACCTTTTCTGCATCTGATTTTCTCGAAAACGCCAATTTTCAAATTCAACCATTTAAATGCCAATTCTAACTATTTAATAATTATAAATAATTATTAAATAATATTGTCATTTATCATATTTATTAATTGAACCATACAAAGTATCATAATTAACAAATATGCCCCTAAAACTCTTTCTTTACAATTTCGCCCTTACTTAGTGAAAAATTCACAAATAGACATAGTCTAATTTGAGAATTATAATTGATTAATCAAAACCAATTACATGAGTCTTACAAGTAATATTATCTCAACTAGTGCGGGGACCATGGGTCTATATAACCGAGCTTCTAATAAGTAGATCAAGAATTTAGCACTAAAATTCACTAACTTATTAATTCTTCGTTGAATCCACGCATAGAACTTAGAATTGCACTCTCAGTATATAGAATGCTCTATATGTTCCACCATATAGACACATCATTAGTTATCCATTGTTATAATCCTAATGTGATCACTGATCCTCTATATGAATGATCTACACTGTAAAGGGATTAAATTACCGTTACACCCTACAATGTATTTATTCCTTAAAACACTTGACCCCGTATAAATGATATTTCAGCTTATGTGAAATGAGTACTCCACCATTTATGTTCGTTTGGTCAAGCTCGAAGGAGATCATCCTTTGCTTACTATTCGCCAGATAGAAGCTATAGATTCCATGTTTATGCTAGCGCTCCCACTCAATTGCACTACCGTGTTCCCAAAATGTACGTATCACCCTGACCTAAAAGTAGGCTTAACTAACAAATCAAAGAACACGAATAGCCTTTCAAGATTGAGCCTAATCATAACAGGATTAAGAACATTTGATCTAGGATCAACTAGGCGATATTGACTTGAATAGATATTACGGTAAGTTTAATAAATCTAAGTCAAAGTTCAATATCGTTCCCTTCCGATGCATACTCCATGCATCCAACCTGAGCTTTACTTTAACCAATGCTCTGGAAAGAACATAGCACTTCTCCAAATGCAAGTAAACTCTGTTGTAGATTATCATATCAGTGAAACCCTATGTCTGATAAATCTAGGAAACTTTATTCACATAGTCATGTTTACTTTCCAATGTGTTGACGGCACAATAAACAGGATCAAGTATGTGAAAAGGGTTCAGATGAATTTATACATTATGTACATATAATCATGAAATAAATCATATGAACCATGCAACATTAAATGTTATTTCTGATCTATATTAATAAGTAAATCTGATTATATTGAAATGAGTTTTATTTAGGGCATAAAACCCAACATTTCTCTCCTATTTTCTCTCTCTGATTCCTTTTTCCCCCAGAATCCTCGACCCCCTTCTCAGTGTGTTTGTGGGGTATTTATAGTATTTTTCTGGGGTGATCCCTAGAAATGAATCACTTGTCTTTCTATGCAGGCTTAATAGGGACACATATTCCCAACAGATACAAAATAGGAAGTACATGACTTATACCGTAGGTATCTTAGGGGTTAGGTGGATATAATCTTTTATCCCCTCTTGATTAATGTGATTTCTCATAAAGTAGTCGTCACTAGCCTTATTAATCATAGCGTAATAGCTGAAACAGGGGGGTTACGCCATCTGTCATATCGTTTGTGGTAGTTTCAATACGTCTTCCCACATGCGGCATTTAATGCGAGATAATTGTTCAATAGAGTCCAGTACCTCCCGGAACTGCTTTAGTATGTCCATGGCCTCTGGGAGCGTAAAGAGCCTTTTCATGTCTTCTTCGGGAGATACCTTCCCAGAGACACTCCTCTGTTGTCTAAGACTTAGTTGATTTCTTTAAGAGCTGGTCCTCTCAGCTCCACGTGTCATCCTTTTCCAGGTCCACGTATTTTGGGTAAAATCAAGGGCAACAGTTTCATTTTCAGACATCTTAAGATCATCAAATTTAGCTTGAAGCGTAATAAACCTAGAACGCTTTACATCAGATGTTCTTTCAAACTGAGTTTGAAGGATCAGCCAAGCATCCTTAGCAAATTCACAAGAAGATATAAGCTTAATATAGCCTTAACCTACTCCATTAAATATAGCATGTAAAGCTTTGCTATTATAAGCAGACAATTTATCATCTTTAGTAGACCATTCAAGTTCAGATTTTAATTTAAAATTACCTTTGGAATCTACCACAATAGGAGGAGACCATCCTGAAAGAACCATCATCCATGCTTTCTCATCTCGAGACTTGATAAAGGCTCTCATTCTAACCTTCCAATAAGGATAGTTAAAATCATTGAGGAGTGGTGGGCGAACAATAGAACTTCCTTCTGCAAAGAGAAACATATTGCAAAAATACAAGAAAATGTTAAAAGGATCATACTAAGAGTTTAGTGTCCCGCTCTGATACCGATTGAAAAACTATTTTTTTGCAAATGCCAATAATTATACTAAATTTCAGTAAAAACACTACTGTAACAGACTGCAGCATCAGAATATAATTCTATCACTGCATAACACAATTTTGCAGAAACAAATCAGAAATAAATAGTGCAGAATTTAAAAACTTGACCTAAGAGAATTGTACGTGGTATCAGTGTTCTTTCAAACACTACTAGTCCACGGGACCACGCTCAAAGAATGAAATCAATTAGTAATGTATCAAAGTTTACAAAAGTAATTGACTTAAACAAATTTAGACCCTCTCTAGTGATTTGCCGCAACCCTTTGTAATCTGATCTCTTAAACACACTAAGTAGTGAACTCCCTTCAGCTATTGATGTGTGCTTATTTCCTCCCGAAGTAAGGCTTAAACAAATCGTATCCCGAAGATGTATGCTCACTTCCTCCCGAAATGAGACTTGGAAAAGTCTTCTCCCGAAGACTCACACTTGTTCAAAGCTTCTCTTCAACCTATTCTATGAATAATATGATATCATAATAAGAAAACCAAAACGTAGTTGAACACTCTAGGTTTTTACAAATGAAACACTCTTCTCACAAGGAAAAATATGAAAATATGAGACTAGAAGAGATAAAATCGTTTGACTGCTCTCTAGGTCTTATTTATATAACATACCAACCCTAAAGACAGCCACAAAAATGATTTCTCAGCTATACGAAACTTTCTTAAAAAAAAATCCTAATTTGCAGTATCAGAATTGGGTTTTGCAGTAGCAAATTAGGACCAGAAAAGAAACTTTCCAAATTGAACCAAGATCAGGAATTTGGACTTCAAACCTGCCAAATAAACTTTATTTAATTTATTCTATTAAAGGAAAAACCGAAATCATCCATTAGAGTTAGACAACTTTCCATAAAAGAATTCTTTATCTTACAAAAATTTTCCTAAACCAAAAAGAGATCTGAGAAGAAATCTTTCCTTAGAAGAAAAAAGTAATTGAATGCAAAAAATCAATGTAGTAAAAACAATTTAAATTCCCAATAAAAATGCACATTAATTAAAAAATATTTTAAGAACTAAATTACCAAAAAAAAAACTTAACAATACCCATAATTTTGAAAAAAACTAAAAGAAAAAAAGATTACTAAAGCAAAATAAAATACACATCTTTTTTCTTGCAATATTATTATTTATTTTATTAATATTATTATTTGAGGCAGGCAAGGGAATTGAGATTTGAGAGAGAGAGAGACACGCATTAAGATGAAAAAGAAGAAAGAAAAAAAGGAGAATGGGCAAAAAAAGGCAAAATAACTCAGCTTCACTCACCTCACCTCTACTCTCTCAGACTCAGCCCTTCTCTCTTCCCTTCTTTCTTTCTCAATCGGTTTCTCCTAAACAAATGTAGAGAATATACTTTCCTTTAATCCATTTTCAACGCACGGTGAGTCCAATTTTAGGGGGTTTATTGTTTTTGCTGTATTTGTTTTCTTCTTCCTGCCTACTTTCCACCTTGCTTTTCCAGTTCATAGAATAATTTTTTGGACGACATGATGGGGTTTCAGTAAGACCCGTTTTTTTATTTTTGCCCATCTCTTAATCTTATCTCAAAAATATTTGTGGGTTTCATTAAGATTTGGTTTTTGTTTTTTGTGGTTTTGGTTTTCGGCTTTGCTTTTGTGAATTGTAAAGGTCAATTTTTTTAATGAGGGTTAGAATGATTAGGGAGATGAGCAAAGAACTACCACCTGAGCCTCTTGATTTCTTCATTTGGACTGTTGAGGTGAGCTCTTCCAACCTTCCACTATTTATAATCGTTAATTAATTTGGATCTTGATCTTCTTTTCATCAATCATCATCTGTACTGTTTCTTCGTTCTTTTGATTAAAGTATTTGAGCTGCTTAATTATTGATGAAAATCTAAATTTGTTGCTTGATACTTGCATCTGATCCTTTTTATAGTTCAGGTTCTATATCTGATTGGAAATTTGATCTTTGTCTTTTGCTATTTAGTATTCTACAATTTAGTAGAAGTTATGGTATAATTAGATTCATATTTAATGGTCTTGTTGAATGGAACAATATTTGTAATTGCAAATTTTATCTTTGAGAAAGGATCAACTTCATTAGTCTTTATTTATTGACAGAAACAATTGCAATTTTTTGTGGCCTTATAGCAAGTTTGGAGTATGGCTTTCCAGCTTAGTTTTTGAGGTTAAGAATTTGTTACTTTTTGTATTTAACTGAAAATAAAAAATTGCTGTTTAGTACTGCTTCCAACCAGTTACTGTCCGTCAACAAAGAAAACCCATATGAAGTTAAGAAGCTGTGTGTGTGCAAGTGTTTATTGTATTAGGATGCTTTGTAGCATCATGAAATACCTGTTTTAAATAGTGAGACTCTGGATAAAGTAGAAATTTATGGCTGAAAATTTTATGGAATAAAGATGCTGCTGGTGCGAGAGGAAAGTTTGGATCATCTTCTAATTGATATATTTGAGTTTAGCAGGGGTTTTCAAGTGAATATTGGTAGCCCTTAGAGTTTTCTTAGTTGAAGGAAGGTACTGTTTATGCATGTGATGCTTTGTAGAGTTGCTCCTTGATGGGTTTTAGAGGACATAGTTACAGAGGATTGAGTTGTATTTAGCCATTTTAATCTGTAGAAATGCATGTTGAAAGCTATTGTCACTAGAACCCTTACTTTTCACATGTTTCAGTGTATTTTGAAGGACTAAGTTGATGATCGCAGTGCAAAAGTTACAATAACAAAAACTTATGAAATTTCCTTGTGTGTGTGTGTGTTCTTCTGAAAATTTAGTGAAAAGCATATGATTGAATATACCATCTCTTTGTCAGAAACAAAGGATATGCTTCATGGTTCTTTTTCCTTGACAGGATGTTGGTTTGTGGTTGGAAGAGATCAATCTAGGTAGTTACCGTCAGGTATTTAAGGAAAATGGTGTCAATGGAGAATACTTGGAAGGCATGTCTATGTTTACCACTGAACAAATTCTTCGATTTATTAGACGGTGTCACATGAAATGGGGAGATTTCATAACATTATGTAAGGAACTCAGACGAATTAAAGGTATTTCTTCTATCTCCCCCACCACTTTATTACATGTGTAATCATCTGATATGCAGAGATGATAGAATATATAACGTAATAAGTGGGGAGACTGGTTTCCTTTTCTTTAGGAATATATTTCCCTTGAAAATAGGTTGTTTAGGCGTGACTAGATTATTTCATTCCAACATGATGATGATGGCATACTGGGTTTAGTGTGCTCCTTTTCTAGCCTTGCCCAAATTTTTCTGTTATATCTGTAGCTGTGGAAGCAACAAACTTGCTAGTGTTAACATTTCTAGCTTTACCTGAGTCTTTCTGTTATATTTGTGGTTGAGATCCATAACCATACCAACATGCTAATGATGGCAAACTGAGATTTGATAATGGACTAATGTGCTCATTTTCTAGATTTACCTGGGTCTGTCACCTATTACATCTTATGTTTAGCGGAGAAATCCATGCTCATACCATTTTCTTATTTTTGTTTGCTTAAGATATGTATATTTATGTTCCTTTAGTTTTAATATACAATTTGGATGCAAGTGATGTATGCTAAAGCAAATTGTTTATCCAGTGGCCTGTTTAAAGGGGGAGCAAAAGGTTCGCAGGCCATGGTGGGCACCGTCATGCCTCTCCGTAGTCTTTGTGAAGGTGGCAAAGCGTAATAGACAATCACGGGTTGTTTCGTTGAATTTGGAACCTTGATGAAAGAAAAGATCTGCTTATCTGTATGTATTCATATTTTTCTTTTTTATTTTTTTTTACTTAGAGAACAGAAAAATAGGAGAACTTTTTGTGTTGAATCTGTCAAGATGACTGTTGGTTCTTCTTTGAAGAACTTTGGTGTAATCTCAAGCTCGTTTATGTATTTATTTCTTGGTGATTTTGCTATTGGATGACACTATTTGGTAAAGAAAAGGCATGAAGCAATTGAGTTCCCGTTGCAATTTTCTTTGAACATCTCTACAAGTGATTGTATCACATCTTATAGCAAATTGAAAAGGGAACTCCATATTTGTTTTGGCTTATACATCTTCATTTTCTACTACGATCAATGAGCATAGTTGTTGGTATCGGACATATAATAATGTTGGTCATCTAGAAATGTGTTTAGAAGGTCAACAGTCTTTTCACCCTCAATTTTGGTTAACATTTCAAAATTGAGTCATGTTTTTGTTTTGTTCTTCTTTGCCTTTTCCTCCCTGTAAAACTCATGGTAGTCATGTCATTTGAAGTTTGATAAGTTTATGGTTAGCAGACAATGCCACATGGATGCTTGGTTAAGTAGAAAGAAAAGGGGATGTTGAGGGGTATGTACGTGTGGCCCTCAATGGAGCCACTTTTTCTCATTTTCTTTGTTTTGGTTAGGGGACATGTACCTTATGGCCTGGCAAATTGAGACCTGTGCTATTGTGTTGGAATAAGTTAGTGATTGTGGGTGAAGTAATTGGTTAATGAACCAAAGGATCAATTTACCTTTATTCGCCTCGAAAATCCTCTCTTTTTTATTACAATGGTGTATAAATTATGAAATTATGAAATTATTTTAGTTGCTTTTGTGTTTCTTCTTTTAATATACGTGTGTTAATTTGTGAAGGTGGACAATTGCAATTTTAGAGTCCTCTTTTGAAAGCTTTTAACTAGTTCACATCGTTTTCATTACCAAAAACACCATCATCAAAAAGGGAAATTGCTTTTTTTTTTGGCCAACACGTCAAGACAAAAATAAAATGAATAAGGTGACACGTAATCAACGTCCACATGGAGTTTGCTTTCACTTATCCAGATTGAATATTATTTTTACCTTTTCTTCCTTGTGAATATTAAATTACTGTATTTTATTAAATTGTTTGGTTTAATATATAGTATTTTGTTAATTTGGAACCGTGATATGTTTTTGTTAATAGGAGTGGCTCTTCTATACTACTAGTTTTGAAATTGTGCCGATGGCACTTTTTATGTTTAAGAAACTTTTAGAGTAATTTTTTTTTTTTTTTGTAAGTACCTAAGTATTAAGTAAATTGTCATGGTAATTCTTGATTGGTTCATTATTAAATTTTTATTTTTTAAAAAAAAAAAATAATTTAAATATAGTAGTAAGAAAGTAACACGTGGACAATGATTTAATATTTAATAGTTAGGTACTTACATAGTTCTAAAAATATAACCTATATATTATTACCGTTAAAAATTAAACTTAAGTATTTATTTGCAACTAGGAGTTAAACTTAAAAATTTATGCCATAAATTACTCTAAATTTTATATATATAAAAAAAAATACAAAATAACAAAATCACTTATTAACTATGCATTTATATATTGATTTTATATGATATATATATTAGTGTGAAGACGTACTAGAGGCACGTAACTCTCGTCCAAATATATAAGTTAATCATATATCTTATTTTCATCAATTACGTTTAAATAAGAATGGTTTGATATAGGTTCTTTTTGAAGATAATGTGTGATTTGTCATATTATTTAAATGTATGTCCATGATTTTTTCCATTATTATTTATTAATAAAATAACACAAAAATATTAATATAATTTGTAAGGCAATATTTGGTTTGATGTAATGAAAATTGTAATATAATCAAAATTACTATAATATTTGATTTTTTAAAAAGTGATGTAATCACATAACAATGTAATGTTGATTACATTATGCAATAAAATTTTCTTAAATTGAAGAAGCTGTGTGTAATGAGAATGACATCACAAATATTAAATAAAATAAAAGTAAATAACTCAAATACTGTTTTTTATATAAGAATAAAAATTAAAGTATAGGGATAATTTTATGAATTTATTACTTATTCAAATTTTATTCCGACAAGAAACAAATATCGTAATTAATTCTCATTACTATTTTTATTCTATAATATTACTATTACTATTTCATTAAACTAAATATTACTTAAGCTTGTATAATTTTTTACACTATTATTTACTAATAAGAAAATAAGAAGAAAATCTAAAAAAGAAAAAAAAAATAGCAAATACAATTTAAAAAAAAAAAACAAAAACAAAATATAGGAGAAAAAAATATACAAATATATATATTTAAAAAAATGGAGTACATATATAAAATGTTTATTTTTAGTGAGATTAAAAAATAACTGAGATTTATATATATATATAAATATATATAGATATATATAATTGAGATTTTATAATATAAAATGAATTTGTCAAATATAGTATAATTTTTACATTTTTTATTAAAGCTGTTCTTGCAAACTTATGTATAATTAAAAAAATCTAATCGAAGTTAATAAAGAAATATACATATCAACAACGAAAATGTTAAGGTGCACATTAAGGTGTCAAACACAACAAAATGCATCATACCGTTATTGATGCATTTTAATATCAGCTACCAAAAATTTTTATTGAATAAAATGATTTGGTGAACTACTAATCAATTATTAGATATCACATCGGCATGGTATGAAAGGTATTACATAGCAATAATAGTACAAAAAGTACAAAAATCATGCATAACAAAAAAAAAACAAATAAAAAAACAATAGATAAATTTTGTATCAAGTTTTTCATTTGTGTATTGAAATATAATACCTAAAATTGATGCAATATAATGTAATTTTTACATCTCATTGAAGATATTCTTGCAAACTTAATAATAATAATAATAATAATAATAATAATAATAGAAGTTAATAAAGATATGTACATATATTAATAACAAAAATATTAAGGGACATATTAATGTGCCAACTGCCAAGTACCATAAAATCTAGCATACCGTTCTTGGTGTATTTTCATATCGATTTTCACAAATTTTAATGTAATAAATGATTTAGAAAAATGCTAATTAATTATTAAGTAGCACATCAATATGATATTGAGCACCTTAAGGAATGACATATTAATAACAGTACAACAAATCATTTACCAAAAATATTAGTACAGAAATCATCATAAAAAATAAAAACACAAAAGACCAAAAAAATATTAACTAATTATTAGGTACCACATTAGTATGATATTAAACACTTTAAAATACTAATAATAAATACAAAAAAAGTCATTTACCAAAATAAATGATATATAAGAAAAAACATAAAACATAAAAAAAACCAACAAAAACAAGTAGTTTGTTTTTGTATTATATGATGATCCATTCTTTTATTGTATATAAATATATATTGGCAAAAAAACACGTTCATTTGCTAAGTAAATATAATTTGGATTGCTAATTATAATTTTTAGCCAATTTTTATGTTTAAAATTACATGTTGAAATACTATTTTTTAATAATTTTTTTTATCAAAGTATTCGTTATAATTACTGTTAACACCGTTTTTTCTTAACAAATAACTAAATATTAATTTAATAAATATATTTTAGAATAACAATAATAGTTATAGTAATAATATCAAGAAGGTTTTTACGTAGTTTTAAAATTAATTCTTTATAGTCTATGAGTCTATCTTATTACCAAAAATTGATTATTAAGTTATAGTAATAATATTTGGTACATATGCAGTTCAAAGATCATTAAGTTGATTTTTTGAATTATATCCAAACTTACCTTCCCAGAAATTCGATTTGCATATTGATGATAGTATAAGGTCTATGATTAGTTACTAGCCGTTGCCTAAGTCCCTCTAAGGAAATACCCTAGTGATAGGAAAATTTCAGAATGATCGAATGGTTGTGTACTTAGTGTAAACCATTACTAGATTCATGGATGACCTAATCGTAATCTTAAGAAAAGCTAGAACTGTTAACTAAGGTTTGCATGTTTGATAGCTATTCTAAGTGATTAGGGGTGGACCATCCCATAATCATTAGATAAGAAAGTGTTTGTTTTAACAAATACTACTTTTCTAAGAAAATGAATAAGTCTGAAAACAAAGTAGAAAAATAAGGGAGAAATTTTTTTCCTTGATTCCAAAAGTGTTCTATTATCTTATTTTGTATAAGATGGTCTCACTGCCTCTGTTGTCTTGACACAACCGAAGAGGATAATTCCACTTATGTTCTTAGACAGAAAGTCACGGTACCTTATTGTAAAGGGAGGGTCTCAAGGAACTCACCCTGTTATAACTTGAAAGATACTTGTGATGAAAATCCATTGTTAGTTTAAACAAGTAATGGATTGTCAGAATAAGGAACTAAGAAGTAAAGCCAAGAGAACTATGGTTAAAACCATTCATATGGAACAACCAAAAGTTTTCTATTACAAGGACAAGAAAGGAAATTTCGTTAGTAAGTCTATTCAATGGACTTAACAAAACTTCCTGTTCTTAGTATTAAAGGTTTGAGTTTATCTAAACCAATGGCTTGTGGTGTGTCTGGTAATTTACTTACTCTAGTGCAAGCAACTTACTTTAGTAAGATGCTGAAGCATTATTTTTTTCTAGTGGCTAAATCTATAAAAGCTTTTCGACTTCTATATATAGATTTCATTTATCTAAAGAAAAGTTTCAACTATTCTAGAAAAGATAAAGGCCAATGAAAGAATTCCTTAGGATCAACAGTGAGAGGTCTCAGATATGCTTTAGTATGCATTAGACCAAACACCTACTGTTGAGTGGGAGTAATGAGTAGGTATCAGATTAATCCAGGAAAAGAACATTGGAAGACAATCAAGTGAATCTTAAGATCAAGAAGAGGAACTATATGTTAGTCGATAAGGGTGTATTTAATACTCTTAAATTACACCAAATCAGATTTATAGACTTGCCTTAGTGCTAGAAAGTCTGCTGATGAGATGGTGATTACTCTAAGGGTAGAGTAGTGATTTTGGAGAAGTGTAAAAACCTATCTGAAGTCTCTAAGTCTACCAAAGAGACTGAATGATAAAGTTGCAGGAAAGATACTTATTCAGTCTAAGAAGAGTTCTATATATTTTTGGCATTGTTCCAACATTTATTAACTACTAGTGTTACTTCCTGATTAACGCAGAAGTAGTTGCCAAAAAGTAAAGAATCCAGTATCCCTAAAGGAGTAGACATATAGAGAGGAATTTCACTATATCAAGTATTTTTTGATTAAGGAAATGTAATGGTGGAGGAAAGTTTGTATTGAATACAACATGTCAGATGCTATTACGGAGAGTATACTACAAACTACACTTAATTTGGATATAAAGGTGTTGTGATTATTTGAAATGCACTTTTTATTTTATATTAATGCAAGTGGGAGTTTTTTGGGTTTGTGCCCTAAATAAAACCTATTTCAATATAATCAGATTTACTAATTAATAAAGATCAGAAATCGCATTTTATGTTGCATGGTACGCATGATTTATTTCATGATTATATTTAATGTATAAATTCTATTAAGTCCAGAACATATGTATTTGTTCATGGTTATAGTGTTGTCAACACAGTGGAATATAATCATGATTATATGTTCAAAAGTTTAATTCCCTGATTTGTCAATTCACTGGATTTATGGATTTAGACTGGCATGATAATCAGGGATAGGTATACTTACACCTTGGATAAGTGTTATGTCCTTTCCAGGGCATTGGCTAAGTTTACCAGTATCGAATGTATGGAGTATACATTGGAAGGGACAAATATTTATTGGATTAGATATGATAAATTTACCGTAATATCTATTCAATTCAATATCACCTAGTTGATCCTAGATCAAATAATTTTTAATCCTGACATGGTTAGGTTCGATCTCAAGAGTGTTATTTGTGTTCTTTGATTTGTTAGTTAAGTCTACTTTTTGGTCAGAGTGATACGTACATTTTGGGAACATGATAGTACAATTGAGTGGGAGCGCTAATCATAGATATGGAATCTATAGCTTCTATATGGACATAGAAGTGAAACGATGATTTCCTTCGAGCTAAGCTAAATAGAGATAAATGATAGAGCCCTCATTTTAGTGATTATATTAGTTCACTAAAATATCATTTATAGGTGGCCAAGTGTTTTAAGGGTAAAATACATTGAAAGGGTGTAACGGTAATTTTGTCCCTATGCAATGTAGATCATCTATAGAGGATCATTGATTATTAGGATTATAACAATGGATAATTAATAGTGTATCTATATCGTGGAACATATAGAGCTATCTATGTAACTGAGAGTGCAATTCCAATGTCTATGGTGGATGCAATGAGGAATTAATAAGTTAGTGAATTTACTTGGTAAATTCTAGATCTGCTTATTAGAAGCTCGGTTATATAGGCCCATGGTCCCCATACTAGTTGAGACAAACTGCTTGTAAGACTCAGTTAATTGATTTTAGTTAATCAATTATAATTCTAAAATTAGACTATATTTAGTTTATGAATTTTTCACTAAGATATGGCTTGATTGTGAAAAAATAGTGTTTTGGGGTTTATTTGTTAATTAAGAGACTTTATGGAGTCTAATTAATAAATATTATAAATGACAATTTTATTTGATAGTTATTTTAATTATTAAATAAATAGTTTTGGCATTTATAGGGTTGAAGTTGCAAAAAGTGGTATTTGTGAAAAATTGATAAAATAGTTGAGAAAAATGATAAAGCCCAAACTAATGTAGGGCCCACTACGTGGCCGGCCATTAGGGGTCAATTTTACTCTAATTTTATCATTTTTTATTCCTAATAATTCAACCCTAACCCTATTGAAGATAGTATAAAAGGAAGGCTATGGTCTCATTATCCAACTAATGCCTCCAAAGCTAAAAACCTAGTTTTCTCTCTAGGTTGATGAGACTTCTTCCTTCTTCTTCTTCTTCTTCAATTTCGAAACACTATAGCCTCTCTTCACAAAAATAAATTCAGCCATTATTGATTGAGTACATTCCCACACATAAGAAGTTGGTCCTCAATCATAGTGTGTAAGATTGTGAAGAATCCAAATTCAAGAGAAGGAGAATCGGGCTCAGATCTTGGTGATACTCTGCTACAGAAAGGATACAAGGGTTAGAGATCTAAGCGGAAGGAGTCATTCGATTCCGCTGCACCCACTGTAAGGTTTCTCAAACTTTATATGTGTTTATTTATATTGTTTTAGATATTCATATTTAGGATGTTAAATAACATACATGGTAGTAAATCTAGATCCTGGTAAAATATAATCCAAAAGGAAGCTCCTCCGATCATGGAAGCTCTCCGATCTTGGAAGCTCCTCCGATCATGGAAGGTCCCCCGATCATGGAAGCTCCTCCAATCATGGAAGCTTCTCCAATCATGGAAGCTCCTCCGATCATGGAAGCTTATCCGATCATTGAAGCTCCTCCGATCATGGAAGCTCCTCCGATCATGGAAGCTTCTCCTAAGCAGCAAGGGATTAAAAATTCCCAATTTTCAGTCCCCCAAAATTAGCTCCTAGCCTAACCAAAAGCTATTAAACTTTCCAAAATAGTAATTCAGGGTAATCGAAACATAACCCATATGTGACAGTCAGTAGTCCCGGGATCCGTAAGGGGAAACACCGGGTAAGTTGTGCAATCCCACACCGCCTGGGAAAGGTCAAGTGGGATGATTTTGAGACTGTGTAGGTATGTGACTACATAGTTGAAGAGAGCATAAATGGATTGATTGGTACTACCTATGTCAACAAGGTGCATCTTGTTTTTCGGTAGCCCATCACGAAAGAACTCCACAGTTAAGCGTGCTTGACCTGGATCAATTTTAGGATGGGTGACCTCCTGGGAAGTTTTCCCAGGAAGCGTGTGAGTGAGGACAAAGCACGCTGGAAACACTCGTGTTGGTCTGTAGGGTCAGACATCAGTCCATGAAGCAGCCAGAGTGTCGTACTCGTGTATAAGAGCCATTAGTCCGTGGGTGTAATGGCTCAATGGAGGTTTGAAGCGGGGATGTTACAAATGGTATCAGAGCCTTGACCCAGCCGGAAGTGTGGCCGACGAGGACGTCGGACCCCGTAAGGGGGGGTGATTGTGACAGTCAGTAGTCCCGGGATCCGTAAGGGGAAACACCGGGTAAGCTGTGCAATCCCACACCGCTTGGGAAAGGTCAAGTGGGATGATTCTGAGACTGTGTAGGTATGGGACTACATAGTTGAAGAGAGCATAAATGGATTGATTGGTACTACCTATGTCAACAAGGTGCATCTTGTTTTTCGGTAGCCCATCACGAAAGAACTCCGCAGTTAAGCGTGCTTGACCTGGATCAATTTTAGGATGGGTGACCTCCTGGGAAGTTTTCCCAGGAAGCGTGTGAGTGAGGACAAAGCACGCTGGAAACACTCGTGTTGGTCTGTAGGGTCAGACATCAGTCCATGAAGCAGCCAGAGTGTCGTACTCGTGTATAAGAGCCATTAGTCCGTGGGTGTAATGGCTCAATGGAGGCTTGAAGCGGGGATGTTACACCATAACTCAAAAGCATCTAAAATAACATGCAATGAAATTCACCATGGATGAGCAAAGCTTCTAAGGTGGCAAATCTTCTAATGAGTGATGGGGATTGGGATATCCCCAAGCTCGAGTCCCTGTTTGACTCTGAAACGATCACTGATATCCTGAAAGGGGGAAGCCTTCCAGTAAGGGGAGAGATAGGTGGATTTGGACTAAAGAAGGAAACGGTAAATTTACCACTAAGTCTGCTTATTTGCTTCAGGCTTATGAGAGAGCCCCCGTCTGTGTGGTTGTGCCAACATTATGGAACAAACTATGGAATTCTAAGATTTTGGAAAGACATAAAATCCTTTGGTGGGGTATCCTTTCGAATGCTTTGTCGGTCCGCGGTATCCTGGCTAAGAGAATCCAAATTGAAGACGAGACTTGCCCCTTGTGTGGGGAGGCTGAGGAATCAATGGAACACTTGTTCCTCTATTGCAACTTCGCTTACCATCTCTGGAGGTCTTCTCCCTGGGGGGTGTTCCCGATCCATGACTCTGGTGGTCGGGTCTGGGATCGGGGTAGACTCGGATAAGCTATTCCTCTATGCTTCAGTCATCGTGGAAACAATATGGAGAACCCAAAATGACAAGGTACATAAATTGCAACCGAGTAACATTATAATGACCATTGACTCTATCTCTCATTGTTATACAGATTATGTGGCCTGCTTATTCCCTCCGACGTTACCTATGGCTTCTCCTGCTTGGACCCCTCCGCCTGAGGACTGGATCGAAATCAACTGTGATGCTAGGGTTGGTGGAGATTCTATGTGCATTGCGACCCTGGCTAGAGATCACACAGGGGATGTTTTGTGGACTGCTGTTTCCATGCTCAGCTTTAGGGACCCGTTGATTGGAAAGGCGGCGGCGTGTCACCTTGCCATTGACTCGGCTAGACTCAGGAGTCACATTCTATATTGTGACTAGAATGTAGACTCAAAGCGCTAAAGGGTCTACATTCTATATGGAATATTGATAATTATGTCTCTTTATGTAATTAACTATCTAAAAACTTTGTATCTTGTAAACTTTTGTTTATTCCTCGTTGTTATAATTTCGCTGCTCATAATGTGACTAGATGGGTGTTTGCCCATAACATTACAGGTTTTGTGGAGCCCTCCTCGATATCTGTTACTATTCTTTGTAATTACCAGGAGGTCTAATTTCCCTATCTATATAACGCTTTATTTTCAAAAAAAAAAAAAAAAAAAAAAGAAAGAAAGTAAGATGAATGTGAGTGTATATTAAAATGTATGAAGTTCCATCTTAAAATTAGTTAATAATGAGAGAAATTAATTGACAATAAAAAAAAAAATAAATAACTCATACATCTTATATATGAATACACTCTTTAACATTCTCTCTAAAGATGGTGAATATTTTCTTTATTACTAATTTTGGACAGCTCAATTACAAGTGGCTTACAGCTGTTCTTTTTGGCTTTACTTTTTGAATTAGGATGAAGGTAAGTATAGTTGGGTCTATAAAGTTCTATTTCAAAATAAATTGACAATAAAAGAAGTACTCACTCAACATCTTATATATGGTATTAAATTTCTACACATTATCTATATACTCCCTAGGACACTTTGCCCTCAAAGTATGATCATGCATCACATGGGCTATTTCAGAAAAGTATTTAACTTAAATTTAATTCCAATTAATTGACAAAACAAGAATAATTAGTAACTTCTGTACGTAGTATATTTTTGCCTCCACGTCTTTAAATTTGTATACAAATGCTCATTAAAGGAAAGTTGACCTTATTTTACCTACAACTACTTCTCTTAATATAAATATTCCTTATTTATTTCAAATATAAATAGATCAAAAGAGAAGAAAAATGAGAGTGGAAAATATGTTTTTTCGAAAATAAAATAACAAAGTTTAGACAATGAATGTTAATGTTGATTCAATCTCTATTTGTTACATAGATTATGAGTCTTGTATGTTTTGCCTTGATGAAGGTTGTTGTGTCCCCCAATCAGCCCCTCCCGGACGATTGAATCAAAATCAACAGTGATGTTAAAATTGGTGAAGGTTCAATGTATACGGTGGCCTTAGTTAGGGATCACTTGGGACAATTTTGTAAGTAGCGTCAAACATGCTCAATTTCTTTGATTCTCTCATTAGAGAAGTTGTAGCATGTCTGTTAAATATGGAAACGGTTGTTTCGTTGAAGCATCAATATGTGGTAATAAAGAGTGATTCGGAGACAATTATCAAGACGCTAAAGGAACATATTCTACTTGAATATTAATAACTATGTGAATCAATGTAAAATACTCTCTAACCTTTTGATAAGTTGTAATTTTTCTTTTGTTTTATGAACTTATAACTTTACAGCCTATAATGTAATTAAGTAAGCATTTACCAAAGGTATTACTGGCTTAATTGATTTGTCTTCTATACCAAACAACATTGTTTATAATGACCATAAAGTTCAGTTGCTATGTTTTAGTTTTTCTATCTATAAAACGTTTTATTTTCAAAAAAAAAAATAAATAAATGTTAAATCTCGACATAAGGTAAGACATTCGTAACTAACAATATATATACATAAAAAGCATAAAATAAGAAATAGGGTGGAAGATTTTTTTACTCCATATTTTAAAGGAATATCTTTTTTTTTTTTTTGCTTTTTCATGATCTATAGTTGATTGGCATGGCTGCTAAAAAGAAGAAAACAAAAGCTAATAAGATGAGGGAGGAAAAAAAAAGTTGCGTCTCTGTAAATGGAGAACATATTCTCTAGTGGAATTCATAGTGACATTCAGAATTATTGAATTGGAATATCTTGTATCAAAAGAGGAGACTATATGAGAGATATTTTCCATATATTCAATATGCATTTATAAATATATATATATATATATATATTTTTGCTGGGACAATACACAGATATTTGGGTACTGCGTTTTACACATAAATGTACTCATGTCAAATAGTCGGTTATTGGAGTGAAAACATCAAACTGAGTTAAGGTTGTACACAATTATTATAGACTGATTTGGTAGTGGCAGATCCTCACCTAGTATAAAGACAAGGAGTAAAATTCATAGGAGTTGTTAAAGCAAAAACAATCAAAATTGAGAGGTTCCTATTTGGAAAAATCCAACCAAGATCTTTCAAAGATAACGTACCAACCACTGTCGGCATGGCTTATAATGGCACAAGCTTTCATATTTCACAAAAAGACTATGCAAAACACAACCAAACCTCTACTTTGGGAAAATTGGTAGGGACTACTCCTACTGCTATAACATTTTTCATTTGGCTCAAACCCTTCTTATCAAGACATGACTACTTATTATGAGGTCGTTGTTTTGATTTGTTACCAACTCTAATGTGTTTCCTTTTGAAGTGAAAAACCATGCATTGATACTGCTAGAATAGACTGTCATGTATAAAATAGCTCTTTACAAAAGGCCCAAGCAAGATAGTCAACATGACAATTCCAGAAATGAAGCTATTCATAGCCTACTCACTCGTCTAGCTAGAAAGTTGACAAAAAGAAATAATAATATGTTATGAGTGGTTATTAGGCAGTGCCCCTGTGGAGGCTATAGAAGGAAGTATATCGTGTTATGAAAGGATTACATCTGAAGGAAGATAGACAATAATAGATTTTACAAATAAATAAATTGCTCACAGTAACTTCACACACTAGGTGGGGAAAAATAACAAATAAATAAATTTTACATCATTGTACATGCCCATTCAAAGATGAAAAAAAAAAATCCAACACTTCCTCTGTGTGTTAAACACAATCAATAAATCATACCATTTCTCATTCTTTTGAATAGCCTAAAGGTTGGGCAGGAAGATCAATTTCCAGTACAATACTCACAAAACCGAAACTCAACCTCACACTAACCACAATCAAACCCCATATTTCGAAAATTGGATGGGCTAGGCAGGTGTATAATTTATCGTATGACAAACTTTAGAAGCTGCTAGCGGATGAAGTGTTACCTGTTTGCGAAGTACCTGAGGTTGCAATACTTGTCTTGCTAATGATCCCCTTCCCAAAATACTCAGCAATCACTGAAAATCCATTTTTAGAACTCTTTACTTGTTGAAAGAATAGGTCTTGGTCTTTGGAGTTCTGCTCTAAGTTTCTCTTCATTTCTAGGACAGACCTGTACTCAGGGGCACATTCAGGACATTCTTTTTCATTATCTCCAAGGCAACGCTGATGGAACGAGTGCATACACATAAAGTGTACTGCAGGGAGGTCAAGAGTGAAAGTGCACGCAGTGCACTTACTGAGCTGAAAGATTCTGGCATTTGTCCTAAGATCCTGGATTTCTTTCCTCATGGTCGTTGTATCTTCCTGCACAATTTAAGAAATTTGTTTAGACTTCCACCATTTATCATTTGAAAAATCTTCTAAAATACATCTCGATGCTATCCTGAGAATGATTTTATTCCTCAAAAATTTTATTAACAAAGACCAATCCTCATCCAGACAGTTCGGGTTTGAAACATACAGGCATTAACTTTGCGCATTTAAACAGGCATGCTCTATCACGTTTAACAGCATACCTACCAAATTTGTGCCTGAAGGCTCCATTTTTATTCAAATGGTCATTGCTAAGATGTCTCCGATTACCTACTTAGGTAAACTTAAGATCTACAACCAAGAATTATGTAAATACTAAACCCTAAAAGCCCTATTGACAAGCATAAAATGTGGATTGCCCAGCATAGAATAAATAGATTATCACTTCTCCTTAACTTCCCCTTGTTTCTTCACTCCAACACCTCTATTACCCACATTGACATTGGTATTAAATATGTGCAACCATTGTTGGTAGATTTCAAGTTTATGTTCACTATGATACCTTCATGATTATTTCAAATACCACAAATTTGTTTTCACTTGGCCTTCCAAAGAAGCCCTTCAAAACATTTGATTAATAACCCCCCTTTATGGATACCAAATTGAAAATCAAAATGATACAATAACATAATAATAAACTACCCATTACAGCTGAATGAATAAGCCACTGACCTGATACTTATCAATAGCTCGCCGGTCCTCCTCAATCAGCTTTGACTCTTGTTCAAGTTTTCGAGCAATGTAATCCTTAATGACAGAGATCGTAAGACATGGATTTCTGGACAAAGTTTGAAGAACAGTAATGGGAGGTAAGATATCATCTCTTTCTATATAGGTTAAGACTTCTTTCACTTCCTTGGAGCAATCTACGCCAAGTTCACCAAAATATTTCAGTAGGTCCGCCCAAAGAGATGGGTCCCCTCCCTTCCCTGAATCCCCCAATCTTTTGCAGCAAGCGATCAGTCCCTCATGGTCATGAGTTTGCATGTAGCAAGCAATCACCTCCTTATATAATTTCATCTTTTCATATATATACAGAAGCCCCTCTTTAAATGAATTTGTTAAACAGAGAATTATTGCAAGATTTATATCATATAGAGGTTGTTCTAGCTCTGATGGCCATGCATTTCTTAGCAATTGGAGCCCCTTTTTCTGCCTTTTCAAAAGATCATTTTCCTTGGTTAAGTTTTTGTTATCATCAACTGATTTCCCATTGGACTCGGCTCTTGACAAAACATGTGCTCCCGATTTTACCATGAGACTTAAGTCAACATCATTCTTAGCTTGCAAAATTGAAGGGGAGTTCAAATCATTGGACAAGTACAACTCCAAGAGTGTGTTGTGAATTTCTACTTGAGCAGGTGAGTCTTTCACCTTGTCAGTATACTTTTCAAGAAAATCCATTAATGACTCTGGATGATGGATGAAGATGTTCAGAAAATCAACAGGAGAAGGCAGCAGAGATAAATATGCAAAATTTGAGCTTTCTCTCTTGGCTGATTCTCTGTCTTCAGTGCAGAGTCTCATGAGAATCTCAATTGTGTCAACAGGCTTGTGCTCTATGAGAATCTTACCATACTCTTTAATTGTTACCCCTGCTTGACTTGGTTCAAGGCTTGAAATATACTGCAAGGCTTCATCATATCTACCAAGGTCTTCAAGCAAGATTTTCAAGTACAATTCATGCCTTCCTGCCTTCTTAGCAACATACATTGCATGCTCATGGTAATTGGCAGCACGACAAACCCTAATGGCAGTTTCTACATCAAACTTATGTTCTCCAACACCATCTTCACTTTTTATAAAGACATTTAACTTTTCAACATCTTTTAATTTGGTATAACAGTTCAGTAGAAGGGTGGTGTGATCCTTCGAAGCGAGTCCCTTCTCGTGTAACTTTTCCAGGTAATTTGTAAGGTTGTAGATTCTCTGTGCATCTAAGAACTTCTGTATCACATAAGAAGGCTCAAGGTGCCCGATAGTAAGAATATACTGAGCCATGGCCTCATCATAATCTTGTTTGCTGTATAGATGATCCCCATATTTCCTTAGAACTTCCGCAGTTGCAGCAGCATCAGCTTGCTGACTTTGTACAAGGTTGATAGCTACAGTATAAAGGTTTTTTTTAAAGAGCATATCTAACTTGCTTTCCATGTCCTTTTCCCCAATGCATAAAGCAGACTTATCAGACATAATTAGAATTATGTTGCCCCACTCACAGAGCATGTGAGAAACTTCTTTAACCACAAGGCTGTGTGCAATTAATCGATTTTTTAGGTCATATACGTTGAATGTGTTCTTTCCATTTCTTTGATCTGCTATAACACACAGAAGGTATCCGCGAAACCACCCAAGGAATCTCTTCTCTCCTTCAAAAGCCCAACAAGGACCACGGCCATCAACTTCATAAAAGTACACGGCCTCGGGTCTACCAACTATTAATTCCTGATTACAAGAAGAAGAAGAAGAAGAAGAAAAATTGCCTATCAAAACTCGATTCATTAATCATGTGAAATGTTTTAAAAACAAATGAGAAACAATAAAACCAGAAAACAAGGATTGTCTTTTCCTTAACTGATTTCAAGGAATATATGTAGAGTGCACAAAAATAGTTGCATATTTATCTAAGTAAACACATCAGTGTATGTAAACAGAAACACTCCGTTGTTTCCCACCCATTACAGTTAAACGAGCCCCTTGATAACTTGATACGTATAAACAAATTTTGTTCTGTATCCGAGCTATATATTCTCATTTATTTTATTAGTTATTGCATAAATGAAACTTTAATGATATTACTGATTGGTTTCTTTTCTTTCAGTTACATTCCAGTACCTTTTTCTAGTTATAACAAAATAAGTACTTCCAATGTATGAAATAAAAACTCCACAAGCTTCAGATACTATAAGTATAACCTTTCCAATCACGATAATATTTCTTTCTTTTCCATTTATGACTTTTCAGCTAGAAGTAACAATATAGACACATAGCAATATTGACATATTGCAACATAAAACCATAAAAGCAGACAATATTGAAGCATAGATACAAAAGCAAAATGCATACCGAACGATCACTCATTGCAACATTAACAATGGATCCAATCTGATCAAGGGTCTGCCGTTTAGGCGGTTGACTTTGCAAGCTAAACAAAGTCACTGAGGTTGGAGTCACAGCAAATAACTGAAGGGTTTGACCATCCACCTTAAACCCCAGACCTGTAATTGAGGAATGACTCTTGTTAGAAGAACCATCCACCTGAAGCTTGAAACGGGTGATACGCTCCCGTGCAATGTCTCCTTTGATGCAATAAATATCACCGTTATCTAGGCCAATAGCTATTAGCAATATTGGCGGGGCTTCTTCAAGAACTAAAAAAGATGTAATCTGTAGGACAAAATTTAAGTAAATCAAAAAGTTCATCACTGTAGAGATTCAAATTAAAAAATGTAACTTAATGTGAACCAATATGTAGTGCCTTCACTACCTTGGCCTCAGGAAACTGATTGGTGAATATGCGTAAGATTCCAATACAATCAGGACTAATTGAGCTTGACCCTTCAGGTTGCATCCTATCAAGGTCAAAAACCTTAAGGCAAATAGCGGATTGCTGTGGAGAAACTTGTTCATCTTCTCCAATGGTAACCAAAAAGTTCCGTTGCTACATAATTAATAATGATATAAAAAAGTCGTGATCAGAACAAATTACAACATTGGGAAGATATTAATACCCGAACCCAATTCAAAAAAACTTACCTTGATTTAAAATTAATCAGAGTAAACCAGACCCATAAGAGTTTCGACATAATCTAATTCTTTTCAAACTACACTTTCCTATAAACTAATCAGAACAGAACTAAAGAAAGAGGGGAAAAATACCTTGAGCTGCTGAAGGAAAAGAACAGAGGAAGAGTGAGCCTGGAAAGCATAATTGAAGTTGAGACCTCTGTCGAGAAGGCTTACGGCGCCGTCCTCGGAGCCGATCACGACCTTCCCTCTTCCGCTGGAGCAGCACTGGATCTTGCCTTGAACGTCATCGGGAATCGCGCACTTGCCCGCCAATTTCTCCTCGAAAAACTCGAACTTCCTCCATTGATACATAGCTTGGCTTCGAATCAAATGTACGAGTTCTGAGAGATCCTCGAACTCGAATTTCGTTTGGTATTGTTCCTCTGTTTTATCTTATACCCTATTTCCGGGTCGGGTCACTGTTCATAGTTTTCTTTCTTTTTTCTTTTTTTTTTAAAAAAAATAAAATTAAGTGTTACTATGTTAGTATTAAGCGTGTGGTTGCATTTTATTTAGCAATAATTAAACCATAAAATTATATTAAATTTTGTATTTTATATTTTAAATTTTGATATTTTTTTTTATATATTTTTAAATATTATAAATTGTTATAAATATTAATAACTAGTAAATATTCCGCACTTTGCGGCAGATATATAAAATATTTTAAATTATATATATTGTGCTTTTTAATTAATAATAATTATTTAATAAAATAATATTAAAATTTTAACTTTACTATTAAAAAATTTGTGACATAAATACTTAAAATATTAAATTTGTTGCTAATAAATACCGAAATTCGAAAAATAATAACATAAATCCTCATTTATGGTTTACTTTTTATTCTGATGTATGTATTAAATTCTAGGTACGAATTTTATTGTGTGTGTTTTTAATGTTTGAGTTTTAGTGTTTTACTGGGGTTCTAATATTTGAGTTTGTGTTTATGAGATTTGTTTTTTTATTTATTTATTTATTTATTTTTATAGATTTTGATAGCTTGAAATTTGATGTTGTTTCTATTGATTGTTGGGATTGAAAGTTTGATTTTTCATACGGAAATTAAAGTTTGCCTTTTTCGTTTATTGATTGAAAAATATTAGTAGAAAATTTATGGAATGAGAATTTAGAATCTATAAAAATAGAATTAAAAAATAGCATTTAAATCGAAAATCAAAGTTTATAGTTGATCTGTAAAGATAATATGATTGGAAGAAGATGGAAAAATAAATTTTTATTTCATTTAATATGTATATAATGTTTTTTTTTTTGAATAATATAAATTTATTTTAATTATTTTTTATTTTTTAAATTTATTTTTTCTAAAAGAATTATTAGTTTGATCAATACTATATTTACATGTAACACTTTATTGATCAACTAACAGAACGATAAATTAAGTGTTAAGTTTAGAAATTTGAGAATATCAATAGGAACTACAATGATGACATCAACTTTACATGATTGGAATATAAATATATTGTATTATGAAAAAAATTTGATTCATAATCTTACACCTGTTTTTTCTTTTACATAATTTCACACCTGTTTTTTTTTTCAATTCATAATAAATTTTTTCTATAAAAAAAACATTTTACTATATTCTGCAAAGTAAAAAAGAAATTACATATATATAGTTATGAATATATATGTATAAATAATTAAATAATTATTTAATTTAATTATTATGTATTTTTTAAAAAATAATTAATTTAAGAAAAATATTTTTAGAGAAAATTTATTAAAATAATAGTAAAATTATAATTTGTAAATTTTTGCTTTAATAAAATATTAAAAATTGAGAAAATTAAGGAGAAAAAAATAGATCTAGAGAGATTTTAGACGGCCACATCACTGCCTCATACTTTTTCTATATATATATATATAGATATAGATTATGTGGATGTCTAAATCTTTTATTTATTACCATTAATTGTAATCAACATTCCTTTTTTCTTAGTTTTCCTTTTTCTTAATTTTTCTTCTTCTTAGTTTCTTAATATCTGACTCTTGTATGTGTATAAATAGGAGATCACCCATTGAAATAAAATACTAAGAAAATTCTCATCTCTTCTCTATTTTCTTTCTCTAAATTATAATATTACATAATACGTTATCAGCACGAGCCTCTAACCAAGTAATAGACATTTGTCATCCTATACATGATTGTACAAATAATGGTGATGATATGTGTTTGGTGGATAGCGCAACTACTCATACAATACTTAGAAGTGATAAATATTTTTCAAATTTATCAAGAATGAAGGCAAATATTAATACAATATCAAGCATAGCAAATTTAATTGAAGGCTTCGGAAGAGTCATTATATTGATGCCTAGAGGAACAAAAATTATTATAGATGATGCCTTATTATCCACCAAATCAAAAAGGAATCTGTTGAATTTTAAAGATATACGTCGTAATGGTATCATATTGAGACAATAGATAAAAATAATTTTGAATATCTCTGCATTACATCTATTGTTTCAAGAAAAAAGTGCATATTAGAAAAATTACCTGGTTTGTCTTCAGATTTGTATGTTACACGTATAAGTACAATGGAAACTCATGTTATTGTGAACGAGAAGTTCGCAAACCAGAAAAATTCATTTGTTATTTGGCATGATCGATTAGGTCATCCCGGTTCAATCATGATGCGTAGAATAATAAAGAACTCACATGGTCATCCATTGAAAAACCAGAAGATTCTATTATCCAGTGAGTTCTCAAGGAAAGTTAATCATTAAGCCATCACCGGTAAATTATTTATAGAAAAAATTATTACTAGAATTATATTTTTTTAAAAAAAAATAATTATTTGATTTTTTTTTTTTTTTATTAATAAGGTGCTAGTTGAGTGCCACATGCTCAATATGTGCTTCCCAAGAAGTCCAATATCACTTTTATTTTATTTTTTTAGAAAAGACAAAATTAAGAAAACACTTTTTTAATTTATATATTGTACATGCTATTCCATGATAAATAGTTTGAACCTTCAAAAGTCAACATAATAAATGACTAATAAAATATCACTATCCTATGAAGACAAATGAAGTGTTCCTACTGTATATATAACATCAATGATCCTAATGTTAAACCTACTATACTATCGTCAAGTGGCTAATTTTAAAAGACATTATTTGT
Source organism: Cannabis sativa (assembly GCF_029168945.1). NCBI lineage: Eukaryota > Viridiplantae > Streptophyta > Magnoliopsida > Rosales > Cannabaceae > Cannabis > Cannabis sativa. The sequence goes on along the minus strand of NC_083608.1, from coordinate 32,879,918 downwards.
AATTGTCATAAATTTATTATTGTTAATTTAATTCATTGTCATAGAACGAAAATGTTATATTTTGATATAATATTTTTTATTGATTAAATAACTGTTACAGAAGTTACAAGTTTGTCACTAAAGAGATAATATTTAATCTAGTGGGGGATTGTTATATTATTTATCAATAATATAATGTGTAGATTAAATACATGTAACAAACTAATATGTAACATATGACATTATATATTATGTGTCATCATTTTGTAATATTTGGAGGAGTTGTTACTATGAGTAACACTTCCACCATTATCACCAACATTAAGAGTGTAAAAGGTATTACACATCTTTATTTGAAATTCTTAATGGTATAGGAGTTATGGTGTGCATGAGTTACATCTCTTTATTGAGTCCATAACATCCATGGAGGTTATGACTTATGAATTTGAATTTCAAATGGTGATATCCTAAACACTATATAAAGAGGTCTAAGATGGTTATATTGAGATGGAGTTTTCTATCAAGAAAGCACTTTGTTAGAAAACCCTAAAAGGTTTGATAATTCCCAAAGTTATTTCCATGAGAGTTCCCTTAGTGCTTAGAGATAGGGGAAATAAGCTTTTGGACAAAGGTGTAATACCTTGTTCAAGTCATGGTGATCCCCACTAATCTACACTCAAGGTTGTGAGTGAGTGTTTATATATATATATATTATTCTCTAGTTATATATATACATATATTATATTACATGTGTTGTGTCTTCAACTCTTCTACCTTTCATATATATATATATGTAATATATAGTGTATATATGTGTATTGTAACATATATTTAATCAATTGCTTATTTTAATTTTTGTATTATTTTACAATAGAGTTGTAATGCATCTTGATTTTCTTCCATTGTAATAATATCTCTAACAGAAAATTGTAGTAGTTGATACTTTAGCAAAATTTGTTTTGTCTGCTATTACAAATATAGTTTTGTAGCCAAGATATCCTAGTTGTATTTAGAATTTTTGACTGATGTTATTTATAATGATATTTTTTAGTCCACGACTCTTTAGAGTTCTCTACTCATAGTTGGTGTTTTTTGAGGCTATTTTTTTAAAAAAAAAAAAAAATAGTAGCACGAGGGAGAAAAGGTCGTTATAATTGAATAATCAAACGTTAAATTGTTAATTATTCAAAAAAAAAATATATTAAATTACTACAAGTAAAATATTTTAATTTTCTGTGTTTATCTTATATGACATATCTTTATATATTAAAAGTGCATATCTAACGGCATTTCTTGGTTTAACAGAATATACTTAAAAATAAAAGAATATTCTGTCAAATTTAACGATTAGGTTTGATCTCCCGTTAACAAATAAATCCAATAATTAAACCCAAAAAATTAAACAATCTTTTAAATATTAATAATCTCTTTTTAAATTAAAAAATTCATCTTAGCCCCATATCTCTCTAACAAACCTATCTTGTTAGGATATTAATAATTTTTTTATTTATTTTTTTAAAAAATCATTATTTTTTTGATTCCGATGCATAATGTGATGTTATTCTTTTTAATTGCTTTATTAATTTCTTTTCTACTCTAATGTGAAGAAATTTTTGGCAATAGAGAGTCATCAAATGTAGTCCAAGTGTTTGCACTCCATAATCTATATATCTATCTATAATATAGGTCATTAGTATAATTATTAATTTTAATTGATGATAAAATTTAATTTTTCTATTTTTCTATCATATAAGGATAACTATTTTTTTTTATTGTTATTATTTTTTTCACTATGATGTTTGTAGATATTTTTTTTGACTAAATAATTATTAAATATTAAATAGATTAATTAAAAATATCTAAATCATATACCATTTAAATTTAAATTTGATTAGATTTAATTCTGTATCTACTTTCTCATTATTTGTAATTGTTCTAAATCTAATCGTGCAAACTCATATATTAAACACAATACTCCACCTTGAAACCGTTCTCTGTTTTTTTTCTTTTTTATTGGTTGGTGTTAATTCGCCTCGATGATTCAAGTGTCATGGTTTAGCAGAAATACCATTTCTATCTTTGTGTGATTGCAGATATACCACTTCTGTCATTGACCCACTTTTTAGCTTTATAAATGCAGATGTTCATATAATATTAACACTTTACAGAATATTTATAAATATAAACTTACATTACAATGCTATCTTAAAAAAAATTAACTAAATAGAATAATCTACTACTCTAATAATAAATTTATTTACAATTTTATAATTACACTAATATTATTTTTAATACATTATTAAATAATATTTCAAATATAAATATTTAATTTTTTCAAACAAAAAATTTGTAATCTTTAAAAATAAAATATATTCAAAATCTTAAAAAGATTAAAATCTTAAATGAAACTAGCAATACGTGGCTCGGCACGTACATTCACCTAGTTTGTTGTGTACTAGCATTTACACATATTTATATATTTTTCATGTAGATTCTCAACCTTGTTTGTTGTTACTCATAAATATATTTCTTGATAATTTACATATGTTGTGTGTATTTATTTTTCATAATGAATTCAATTATATATTTTGATTTTATGTTGTTGTGTATTTATTTTCCATAATGAACTTAATTATATATTTTGATTTTTTCATTACTTTCAGGTTGATGCATGAAATTATAATTAAATTTTGAAAGTAAAGATCTAAACCAATGCTTCTTAAGGAATCATAAAACCACAATCTCTTAAGGAATCATGAAACTATTGTCTCTTCAGGAATCACGAAGTCATCTTGAGATTGATGCATCTCACATACAACAACCATAAATTTAGTTGTTTGTAAATTTTTTTTTGAAATATACACATGGAGAGCTTCTTATAATGTAACTCTTCAATGAATAAAAATAAGTATGCTTGTTCTTGATTTGTTTAAAATTGTAATTATGATTTGGCACTAAAACTGGAATTTTATTTCCACAAAAAAACATTTTGTATATGGGAGGATGAATCATGAAGTATAATATAATTTAACATGAGAGGTTATATTTAAGAATGCACTGATCCAAGTAGTATTTTTCATAACATTTTTTTTAGTAACTCTTGTGTATATATGTCATCATATTGTTAATATTATTTTTTACATTCTCATGCATGCAATTCAAAGAAAACAAAGATATGTCGTTAGTAGATGGAGCAAATTAAGGAAGAACTATATTTGGTGAGGGCAAATTTATTGAAAAAGGGATCTTTTGATGTTGTAGGGAGAGCTATTTGTGGAGGTTGGTTATTAACTAAATTATAAATAATTATTCTAGCATTTATGCTATATAACAAGGTTGTAACAAAAGTAAAGAAGTACATCATAATAAACATTTGTTTATGAACAAATTTTTATTAATCTATATAATGCTTGAATTTAATTTAATCTTATATTAATCTAAGTTTTTATTCGAGTTTAATATTTTGTAATTCATAAATAATGATTTCTACTAATTTTGTTTTATTACTTATCTCTCTTCGCTATATATATGAGTACACTCTTAATAGGTATTACACATGAATGGGCAATAGTAGAAAAAATTGAGTTTTATGCTTAATTTTTTTATTCAATTAGAAAAACTCTCATTTTTAAATTATATGGACTGAGATTGTTTCATCGACTGAAAAATAATAATAAAAAAATAATTTCGACAAAAAAAATGATAAAAAAAACGTTGAGTTTGACTTAATTATTTTTTATATAAACATATTTTTAATATAGTATAAAAAGGGGTATTTTTATATATTTTCTTTAATTAAGTAGCTAAATTAAACATATAAATACAAATTTCTTTTTTGTTATTTGTCATCGAATAAAAATTTAATGGTTTAATACTTTTAAAATAAATATTTATAATTAAATTTATTTAGTACCCATCAATGGGTAATACCCATTGCGAAGTGTTCCATATATATTAATAAATATACAAATAAAAACTAATATATCTATTAATTCTAATTTTTATTATTACAAAAGGAGAAAAACTAAAATATCTATAACTAAATTATGTACCAATCCTTAAAAAAAATGAACAAATTAATAATTTCAAACTTAAACATTTAAATTAATTTATTGTGATCATGAATTTATTTTGCAAGATGTACTAAAACTAAATTAAAAATATTTATAACAATAAAATTTATTTGAATTTAAATTTTAAAAGGGAAATTTGATATTATATGCTTAATATTAATTTATCCATTAAAAATATGCTAGCATATTTTGCATCAGGCAAAATATATTTACACCATTTTTTTATCCAATTTTACCCCTAAACAAATAAAATCAAACATCCTCTCTCTCTCTCTCTCTCTCTCTCTCTCTCTCTCTCTCTCTCTCTCTCTCTCTCTCTCTCTCTCTCTCTCTCTCTCTCTCTCTCTCTCTCTCTCTCTCTCTCTCTCTCTCTCTAGGATACTCACACCACACACACACACACACTATACAGTCAGACCTCCCATTGTCGGAGCTAGTATTATTCGGCCGCCTTACATTACGGAAAGTTGAAACCAAAGCTCTAAGAAAGAATTTCCTTCAAAAAATAATGAGTATGTTATTTTTTTAGTAATTATTGTTTGATTTAGTTGTATTTATATTGATATGAATAGATCTATACATATCTTTATTTTTATGTACCATTTTTGTCAAGAAAACACGAAATGCAGTGATTATGCGTTTTCTTAGTTTTTTTTGTGATTTTAGCGATATTTCATGATGTTATTAGCGACATGTAGCGATAAAAGAGTGGGTGTGAGGTTAGTGATGAAGTTTCTCGATATGTAGCGATGGGTCGGGATATACTGTAGTCTTGTGTTATGTTAACTCTTTTTTTCAATTTTGTCGATAATGTCGTGATGTTTGTCGATATATTTAGACGTAATGTCTGGCCAAGTCCAAAATGACATTTATCGACAAGGATCGATGTGTCGCGATATAGTTGTCGATAATTTCCACGATAAATAGTGATGCTTTTCGCGATATTTTGTGACATATTATTTATTTGAATTAATTTTTTTGTTATTTTTGTTTGCAGATTCAATTGTGTTTGTGGTTGTAGTTGTACTGTATGATGGGGCTTGGGCAGTTGAATGTTTCAACTGGATATTCAATAACTCAAAAAGTAAGATGTTAATGTTTGAGGTTGACACTACTTTACAGATGCATGAAATTTTGTATGAAGAGTTGGATATAGTGTTGGGTTTTATGCCCTAAATAAAACTCATTACAATCTGATTAGTTATCAACTTAGAAGTGAAGTATAATTACATGTATGTTACATGTTTATGGTTTAATACATATACTTGATATATGCACAAAATCAGTTAAATCCAGAACATATAGTTATTCACAATTACAGTATCGTCAATACAGTGGAATGTGATTGTGATTATATGATTCAAAAGATTTGGTCCCTGTTCATCAGTGTTTTGGATTTACACTGATGTGATAATCAGCGATGAAGTATACTTACACTTGGAGTAAGTGTTATGTTCTTTCCAGAACATTGGCAAAGTATACTGGTTTCGAATGCATGGAGTATGCATTGGATCGGATAGATATTGAACTTGGTTAAAGATATTGTAAACTTACCGTTGTATCTTTCCAAGTCAATGTCAGAAGTTGATCTTAGATTAAGAGAATCTAAATCCTGATATGCTTAGGCTCAATCTCAGGAGTGCTATTATTGTTCTTTGATTTATTAGTTAAAGCCTACCTTTGGGTCAGGATAATACATATATTTTGGGAACATGATAGCATAACTGAATGGGAGTGCTAAACATAAATATGGAAATCTATAGCTTCTACTGGTGTATAGAAGTAAAGTGATGATTCCTTTTGAGCTTAGTGTAATATCCAGTACAAGTATATTATTTTTGGTATATTATTGTGTGTTTTGATATGTTATTGTTGCATTAAATAAAATATGAATATTATTGGTATTTGCTAAGTACAATTATATAGTTAATTAGATTCAGTATTAATTTATATTAATTATATTAGAGAATAAGTTATTAGTAAATAGTTGTATGATTAAGTGATAAGATTTGTTATACATGTAATAGGAATATAGATAAAAATTAGTATACTATTTCATACGTATAGGTTTATTAAATAAATAAGACTAGTGGTATTTATAATAGGAATATATATATATTTTGTATAACTTGATAATAAAATATATATATATATATATATATTTATAAAGGCTATAGTAATAGATGAATAGAGAGAGGGACACGTGAGAGTGAGAGAAGAATGGGGAAGTTAGTTTAGGATATTTGATTAGTTGAATTTAAATTTAAATTATGAGGAATTTTATATTAGTAATTAATTAATATTTTATTCCTTAAAAAAATAAAAGTATAGCTGAGTTTAAATTTTAAATTCCTAGATTTTATCTAATCAGTTGAATATATACGATATGGTTTTACCATTCAATGAAACGATGAACACAAATTTCAGTCTCTACTTCTTTCTCTCCACTTAGATAATTCTTAAATCTCTCATAGCCTCTATCACACCAAATTACAGCATAGCATAAATTGAAGCCTCTATCACAGTATTCAATTTCTAAGGTAAAAACTTTTACTGTCTCTTAATGTTAGGGTTGGATGTAGGTTTTTCGTAAGTATGTTTTATTTTCGTTTCCAGAGAAATAGGTTTTCATAAAACTGCCATATCTCTCTCCTCGTATGTCCGTTTTCAGTGATCTAGGTACCATTTTAAAGATAATTTAATGTTCTACATTTTTCATGAAGAAACTATTTCCTAATTCTGATTATTTCGATGTCAAAAAATTCATGTTTTACACTAACTTTCGAATTACAGTTTTTTTTTTTAAATTTCTTTTTGATATTGCCTTAGTAAAAGTGTGATATCTCTCTCGATATCTATTATTTTCAAGCGATTCTTGTACTGTTAGAAAGATAATTCAATAATCCATATTTTCTTTGAAGAAACCTTTCCCTAATTCGGAGTTCTTACCTGTCAAAAGTTAGTATCTTTACTCGGTTATGATATTTCGTTTTAAGTTTTATTTCAGAAAAAGTATCTTCAGTAAAAATTCAATATCTCTCTCACTTTTGATCCATTTTAAAAGATCTTTATCTCGTTTTAAAGCTTAGAAAAATAACTACATTTTTTATGAAGAAAGTATTGTCTAGATCGGGGTGTAACTATTTTTAAAACTTTTATTTTTAGGCTGTATTCAGAAATCGGCGTGATCCAGGATTTTAAAGAAACTGTTTTGAGAAAACATGCATAACTCCTAGGTTATAGCTACGATTTTGATGATCTTTATACCGTTAGAAAGGTCTTTCAATTAACTAAAAACTTTGTGAACAGTATGACTTCTAATTCAAACGTTTTATGAGTCAAATTCTAGGCTAAACTTGCTGTACAGTAAGAGTAATAAATATATTGAGTTTATCGGTGGACTAAGGGTTTCACTAATTGTTATAGGGCCTAGAAGGTATCGTAGGAGTTAATTACAGCGGAGTTGAGGTAAGGAAAAATAATTATACTTTATACTTGCTTTTTATATGGTTTGAGTATCTAGTATGACTGCTTGAATAAATTGTATTGAAACTGTGGAATGTGATAGTTTCGGTGAAATAGTGTTTTATCGATGAATTGTATATGGCTGTTTAATCATGTTCCAGGTACTTGGAAGTGGTTGGAAACCACACATGTATGGTGATGTGGTAAGTGAGGCAGTGTACGTAAGGGTGCACTGGTTATTGGTACTGCGTTCTGGTTAAGAACGTAAGACACTCCAGATTTGTATGGAAGCTGGAGTGTGATTGTGAGTGTGAGTGTGTGGTATTTCAGTATTTGTGTGGCTGCCTCTATTTATACTTATGATTAGGTTGTTGTATGTTTGATGTATATGTTTGTGCTATGATGTGTGAATGCTGGTACATAGTATTTTGTTTTTCCTTGCGGGCTTTGCGGCTCACCCCTTATTTACCCCCTATGTGCAGATAAGTAAGCCTGTAAGCTTTCGGTGACAAGTTGAGTCTGGGCAGCATGGGGTGTATCTCGTGTGATCATGTAACTGCGTGTGGTCTTGGCCATCTTCCGCTGAAAGTTTTTTTTTTAATTTATTAAACTTATCGAGGATGTTGTCGTTTAAATTTTCTATTACTTTTCCCTAAGTGGTAATACTTTATTTTCAACTGGGTACCCATGTTTTGAAAAGTGTTATTTTTTTTTTAATAAAGGCAACATTAGTATCTTAACGCCAGTTTATTTATGGCATCTTATTTTACGTAAGTAAGGGCGTTACAAATGGTACCAGAGCCACAGTTACATTGATCTTGAATTCACGCGACATACACACCATCGCTGCAAAGGATCAACTTGTCATCAAGTATGTATGCTTTATATATATTATGTCTTATATGTTAAATTTGGTTTAGTCTTTATCTTTGGATTTTCCTTTAGTTAGCTAGAAGCTTAGGGTATGGTTAATCAAAACAATTAACTGATTCTTCGGAGTTAGAATTTTAGTATAACTCAAACAATTTTCTTATTAGTGTAATTTTTTTTTTTTATATGAGTGAAGATTATTTATTTATTTATTTTACATGGTGAATTGTTGCTTGATGATTTACGTTTTTTTTTTAGTTTATATAATTTAGTGTATAGATATTTCCTTTTTGAGCGAGATACATCTTTGGTTATTTTTCTTATCGATACCATCTCCTTTCTTTTGAAGAACAAGTTAAGGGATTTGATGGAAAACGGTGAACCCAGAAGATCAACTCGGTTGAATGAAAGAGCGGCTGTAAGAGACCGAGCTAGAGGTCGAGGGCGAGGAAGTGCTCGCGGTCGAGGTCGCGATCGAGGCAGGGGAAACCAGCATGTCCCTGCCGAGGCGGTGATCCAGGAGAATCGAAATGCCCCTGTAAATGGACAACAACCAGGTCAAGGTGGGGGCAACCACGAAGTCCCTGCTGGGGTAGTTGGTCAAGAGCACCAAAACGCCCCTGTAGTGGTGCCACCACAACAAGAAGATTTGGCGCAAGAAGTTGCTCGTCTCAGGGAAGAAATTAGGAAGCGAGATGAAGAGGCTCACAACCGTCAGGAACAACCCAATCAAGGACAACATCGATTTTTGCCGGTGCAATACATGCCTGTGCCGGAGGGTCGATGGGAACCAATATATGAAAGGTTCCGCAAGCAACACCCACCAAATTTCGAAGGGGGCTCAGATCCAATGGAAGCTGAGGAATGGTTAAGAACAGTGGAAGGTATTGTTGAGTACATGCGGCTCGGTAACGGAGATAGTGTAGCTTGTGCTGCTAGTTTATTGAAAAAGGATGCCCGCATCTGGTGGGATGTTATTAAACAAACACGGGATGTGGCCGCAATGACCTGGGCTGACTTTGTACAAGTTTTTAACAAAAAATACTACAGTGAAGCAATACGCTCAGCTAGAGTTAATGAGTTCACGAACCTGAGGCAGGGTAAGTCTACGATTCTGAGTATGCTCGCCAATTTGACAGATTAGCAATGTTTGCCAAAGATTTGGTTCCTGCGAGTTTACGAGGATTCATCGTTTTCTTGAAGGGCTCGACTCCCGAATAAGTCGGGACATAGCGATGTCGGGAGTAAGGGCAACCACGTATCTTGAGGTAATGCGGAAAAAGCCCTAGAAGGCCGAGTTGTGTGAAAGTCGTATACGTAAAGACAATACGGCAAGGTGGGAGGCCGGAAAGGCCGATAATGGAGGTGGTGATAACAAAAGGAAACTGCCAAGTAACCAACACAACGAAGCCGACAAGAGAAACAAGATAGGGTCCAATAACTACAAAGGGAAGAAGCCATATGTGGAGTACCCCCTATGCCCAACATGTGGTCGTAAGCATCCGGGAGAATGTCGACTGAAAGGCAAGACTTGTTACAAGTGTGGGCAACCAGGCCACTATAAGAAGGACTGTCCGCAAAAGGGTGATCAGCTCAAGGATGACAAACTTGTCCCAGCTCGAGTATTTGCACTAACCAGAGGGGAGGCTGAGACTAGTAACACTGTGGTTGCAGGTCAGATTTCTATCTCTGGAAAACTATGTACTGTTTTATTTGATTCTGGAGCTACGCACTCATTTATTGCTTTAAAGATGATAGATAAGTTAGAACTACCGTATGTAAACTTTAGTTATAAGTTCATGACGGAGTTGCCCTCGGGCGAGGTTATGATATCATCTAGAGGAGTGCGGGATGCGCCAATAAGGATTGCAGACAAGGAACTTAGTGGAGATCTAATAGAGCTGGAGATGAGGGATTACGATCTTATCTTGGATATGGATTGGCTATCACGACATGGAGCAACAATAGACTGCCGAAAGAGGACAGTGACTTTCACCCCTGAATCTGGAGAGGCATTCATATTTGAAGGAATCAAAGTCAAGTCAAGCTTACCGCTAGTTACAGCCCTGAAGGCACAAAGGATGATACGTGCGGGATGTCAAGCATACTTGGCCAGCATAGTAGACAAGTCAAGAGAAACCACCCTCAAGCTAGAGAATGTCCACATAGTATGTGAATTCCAAGAAATTTTTCCGGAAGACCTACCAGGGCTACCCCCAGATAGAGAGATAGAATTTGTGATTGAGTTAACGCCAGGCACAGCACCAATCTCGAGGGCTCCATACCGCATGGCTCCCAATGAATTGAAGGAATTGAAGGCTCAACTACAAGATCTTCTAGACAAGGGGTTCATTAGACCAAGTTACTCACCTTGGGGTGCGCCAGTGTTATTCGTCAAGAAGAAGGACGGTAGTATGCGAATGTGTATTGACTATCGAGAGCTGAACAAAGTGACTATAAAGAACAAGTATCCCTTGCCTCGCATCGATGATTTGTTTGATCAGTTACAAGGGGCGATCGTCTTCAAAGATCGACTTGAGATCTGGGTACCACCAATTGAAAGTCCGAGAGGAAGATATAGGATAGACGGCATTTCGAACACGGTATGGGCATTATGAATTTCTAGTGATGTCATTTGGGTTAACCAATGCCCCAGCAGCCTTCATGGATTTAATGAATAGAGTATTCAAGGAATATCTTGACAAGTTTGTGGTGGTATTCATTGATGACATACTCATTTATTCAAGGACAATGGAAGAGCACGAGGAGCACTTAAGGCTAACTCTAAGCAGACTCAAAGAGCACCAATTGTACGCCAAATTCAAAAAGTGTGAGTTCTGGTTGGAGAAAGTGGCGTTTCTAGGCCATATAGTGTCCAAAGATGGGGTAGAGGTGGACCCTGCGAAAATTGAAGCAGTGAAGAGCTGGCCAAAACCAAAAACTGCAAGTGAGGTTCGGAGTTTCCTCGGACTAGCTGGATATTATAGGAGATTCGTTGAAGGGTTCTCAAAAATAGCCACACCATTGACGAATCTGACTCGAAAGCAACAAAAATTTGCATGGACAGATAAATGTGAGGAAAGCTTTCAGACATTGAAAGATAAACTCATAACAGCACCCGTCCTGTGTGTTCCAACTAACAAGGACAAATTTGTAGTATATTGCGACGCATCAAAGCAAGGGCTCGGTTGTGTGTTGATGCAGAATGAGAAGGTGGTAGCCTATGCCTCTAGGCAGCTAAAGGAGTATGAGACAAGGTACCCAACTCATGACTTAGAGTTGGCAGCAGTGGTCTTTGCATTGAAAATCTGGAGGCACTACCTCTATGGAGAGAAGTGTGAAATATACACAGATCACAAAAGCCTAAAATACTTCTTTACGCAGAAAGAGCTCAACATGAGACAGAGGCGGTGGTTGGAACTGGTAAAAGATTACGATTGTGAGATACTATACCATCCTGGAAAGGCTAATGTAGTGGCGGATGCACTTAGCAGACGCCACTATGCAAGCTTATCAATGTTAAGGGCATTAAAAGTGTCGTTGTAACAGGAAATCGAGAGATCTGGAATAGAGTTAGTAACAGGAAAGCTAGCTAACCTCACAATTGAATCAAATTTATTAGAGAATATCAAAGAAGAACAAGCCCAAGATGAGTTTTTAATCAAGAAGCGGGTCGAACTACAAAATGGGAAAGCCGAGGACTTCTCAGTTAATGAAGAAGGTATTCTACTATACAAGGCAAGGGTGTGTGTACCTAAGAAAGCGGAGTTGCAATCAAAAATCTTACAAGAGGCGCACACTACACCCTATTCTTTACACCCAGGATCAACCAAAATGTACAATGATCTGAAAGGTAGGTATTGGTGGCCGGGTATGAAAAATGATATAGCAGAATTTGTAGCAAAATGTCTTACCTGCCAGCAAGTTAAGGCCGAACACCAGAGACCTGCAAGGCTGTTGCAATCTCTTGATATTCCTGAGTGGAAATGGGAAGATATTGCTATGGATTTTGTGACAGGGTTACCGAAGAATAGCAAACAACAGGATTCTGTCTGGGTGATTATTGACAGACTTACTAAATTAGCACATTTTCTGCCTGTGCGCACTAATTACAATGCAGAGCAATATGCTGAACTGTATGTAAAAGAAATTGTAAGGCTACACGGAGTCCCAAAGACCATTGTATCTGATAGAGGTTCAGTTTTTACCTCTAAGTTTTGGGAAAGTGTGCAAAGTGCTTTGGGCACAAAACTGAAATTTAGTACAGCATTCCATCCTCAAACTGATGGACAATCGGAACGAACTATTCAAATACTAGAAGACATGCTACGAGCTTGTGCGTTGGATTTCCCAGGTAACTGGAGTAACTATTTGCCACTAATGGAGTTCTCGTACAACAATAGCTATCAATCTACAATAGGGATGGCACCCTATGAAATGTTGTATGGGAGGAAGTGTCGATCACCACTACACTGGGATGAGGTTGGCGAAAAGCGATACTTAGGCCCAGACCTAGTAAGAGAGGCCACTGAAGCGGTAGAAAAGATTCGAAATAGAATGGTAACTGCACAAAGCCGCCAGAAAAGTTATGCCGACGCAAAGAGACGGAATGTGGAATTTGCAGTGGGTGATAAAGTGTTCCTTCGAGTGTCACCTATGAAAGGGGTTATGCGTTTTGGAAAGCGAGGAAAGCTAAGTCCAAGATTTATAGGTCCTTTTGAGATATTGGACAGAGTGGGACAGGTAGCTTATCGACTGGCACTGCCACCAGTATTAGCTGAGACGCATAATGTGTTCCATATTTCTATGCTACGAGAATACGTGTCGGATCCATCACACGTGCTGAACTATGAAAGAATGGAGCTAAAGCAGGACTTGAGTTATGAAGTGCGACCAGTTCGCATTATAGAGAGAGGAACGAAGGAGTTAAGGTCCAAAAGTATTCCTCTAGTAAAAGTTCTGTGGAGCAACCGTTCAGAAAGGGAGGCAACGTGGGAAATGGAGGGAGACATGAAAGAGCAATACCCCAAACTTTTTGGTAAGTCTAATTTCGAGGACGAAATTTCCTTTAAGGAGGGTAGAATGTAATATCCAGTACAAGTATATTATTTTTGGTATATTATTGTGTGTTTTGATATGTTATTGTTGCATTAAATAAAATATGAATATTATTGGTATTTGCTAAGTACAATTATATAGTTAATTAGATTCAGTATTAATTTATATTAATTATATTAGAGAATAAGTTATTAGTAAATAGTTGTATGATTAAGTGATAAGATTTGTTATACATGTAATAGGAATATAGATAAAAATTAGTATACTATTTCATACGTATAGGTTTATTAAATAAATAAGACTAGTGGTATTTATAATAGGAATATATATATATTTTGTATAACTTGATAATAAAATATATATATATATATATTTATAAAGGCTATAGTAATAGATGAATAGAGAGAGGGACACGTGAGAGTGAGAGAAGAATGGGGAAGTTAGTTTAGGATATTTGACTTAGTTGAATTTAAATTTAAATTATGAGGAATTTTATATTAGTAATTAATTAATATTTTATTCCTTAAAAAAATAAAAAGTATAGCTGAGTTTAAATTTTAAATTCCTAGATTTTATCTAATCAGTTGAATATATACGATATGGTTTTACCATTCAATGAAACGATGAACACAAATTTCAGTCTCTACTTCTTTCTCTCCACTTAGATAATTCTTAAATCTCTCATAGCCTCTATCACACCAAATTACAGCATAGCATAAATTGAAGCCTCTATCACAGTATTCAATTTCTAAGGTAAAAACTTTTACTGTCTCTTAATGTTAGGGTTGGATGTAGGTTTTTCGTAAGTATGTTTTATTTTCGTTTCCAAAGAAATAGGTTTTCATAAAACTGCCATATCTCTCTCCTCGTATGTCCGTTTTCAGTGATCTAGGTACCATTTTAAAGATAATTTAATGTTATACATTTTTCATGAAGAAACTATTTCCTAATTCTGATTATTTCGATGTCAAAAAATTCATGTTTTACACTAACTTTCGAATTACAGTTTTTTTTAAATTTCTTTTTGATATTGCCTTAGTAAAAGTGTGATATCTCTCTCGATATCTATTATTTTCAAGCGATTCTTATACTGTTAGAAAGATAATTCAATAATAAATATTTTCTTTGAAGAAACCTTTCCCTAATTCGGAGTTCTTACCTGTCAAAAGTTAGTATCTTTACTCGGTTATGATATTTCGTTTTAAGTTTTATTTCAGAAAAAGTATCTTCAGTAAAAATTCAATATCTCTCTCACTTTTGATCCATTTTAAAAGATCTTTATCTCGTTTTAAAGCTTAGAAAAATAACTACATTTTTTATGAAGAAAGTATTGTCTAGATCGGGGTGTAACTATTTTTAAAACTTTTATTTTTAGGCTGTATTCAGAAATCGGCGTGATCCAGGATTTTAAAGAAACTGTTTTGAGAAAACATGCATAACTCCTAGGTTATAGCTACGATTTTGATGATCTTTATACCGTTAGAAAGGTCTTTCAATTAACTAAAAACTTTGTGAACAGTATGACTTCTAATTCAAACGTTTTATGAGTCAAATTCTAGGCTAAACTTGCTGTACAGTAAGAGTAATAAATATATTGAGTTTATCGGTGGACTAAGGGTTTCACTAATTGTTATAGGGCCTAGAAGGTATCGTAGGAGTTAATTACAGCGGAGTTGAGGTAAGGAAAAATAATTATACTTTATACTTGCTTTTTATATGGTTTGAGTATCTAGTATGACTGCTTGAATAAATTGTATTAAAACTGTGGAATGTGATAGTTTCGGTGAAATAGTGTTTTATCGATGAATTGTATATGGCTGTTTAATCATGTTCCAGGTACTTGGAAGTGGTTGGAAACCACACATGTATGGTGATGTGGTAAGTGAGGCAGTGTACGTAAGGGTGCACTGGTTATTGGTACTGCGTTCTGGTTAAGAACGTAAGACACTCCAGATTTGTATGGAAGCTGGAGTGTGATTGTGAGTGTGAGTGTGTGGTATTTCAGTATTTGTGTGGCTGCCTCTATTTATACTTACGATTAGGTTGTTGTATGTTTGATGTATATGTTTGTGCTATGATGTGTGAATGCTGGTACATAGTATTTTGTTTTTCCTTACTGGGCTTTGCAGCTCACCCCTTATTTACCCCCTATGTGCAGATAAGTAAGCCTGTAAGCTTTCGGTGACAAGTTGAGTCTGGGCAGCATGGGGTGTATCTCGTGTGATCATGTAACTGCGTGTGGTCTTGGCCATCTTCCGCTGAAAGTTTTTTTTTTTAATTTATTAAACTTATCGAGGATGTTGTCGTTTAAATTTTCTATTACTTTTCCCTAAGTGGTAATACTTTATTTTCAACTGGGTACCCATGTTTTGAAAAGTGTTATTTTTTTTTAATAAAGGCAACATTAGTATCTTAACGCCAGTTTATTTATGGCATCTTATTTTACGTAAGTAAGGGCGTTACACTTAGTTAAATAGAAGTAAATGGATGAGCTCTTGTTTCAGTGACTATATATTAGATCACTAAAACATCATTTACAGGTAACTAAGTGTTCAAATGGGCAAAATACATTGAGGGGTGTAAACGGTAAATTGGTCCCGTCTCGATGTAAATCATCTATATAGAGGATCTCTAAATCACATTAAGATTATAATAATGGTTAAATGAGATAGCATATTGATATCGTGAAACATATGATATGCTCTATATAAGTCTGAGAGTGCAGTTCCGAGTTCTAAGAGTGGATTCAACGAGGAATTAATAAGTTAGGGATTTACTTGGTAAATCGGTTCAACTTATTGGAAGCTCAGAATATAGATCCATGGTCCCCATTCTAGTTGAGACTATACTGTTTGTAAGACTCTATAATTGATTTATGATTAATCAATTATAATTCTAAAAGTTAGACTATGTCTAATTTGTGAATTCTCACAGTTTAGGGATGAAATTGTAAATAAAAGGGTTTCTAGGTTTAATTATTAATTATGAGACTTTGCATGTCTAAATTAATAATTATTTTAAATGGCAATATTATTTAATAATCTATTTTAGTTATTAAATAATTAGTTTTGGCATTTAAATGATTAGAATTGGAAAAATGGCATTTTTGGAGAAATAGAAATAAAATTAAGGAAACTGCAAAATCCATGTGAGGCCCATACACACCATGGCCGGCCACATGATTGCATGTTTCCCAATTATTATTTTCAATTTAATTTGCCATATAATTGCTAATCAAAGCCTAGCCTAAATAGGAAAGTGGTGAATCACACTAAATAAGGCAGTTATTCAATTACACAGTAAAAGAGGAAACTGTTTATTTGGAAAGTTGTGGTCTTCCCTTTTCCTATTTATAGCCGCCCCCTCTCTACTCTTCTTGTGCATGAGAAAACTTTGCTTTACATTGTGTGTCACACGAAATCAAGAGAGAAAACAAGAGAGAAATTTCGAAATTCCTAGTGAGAGAGAAGTGCCCTCACACATCATTCAGTACCTCATTATAGTTTGGAAGACTGTGAAGGATCACATCCAACTGAAGAACTTTCGGGCTCAGATCTTGATTATACTCTGCTACAGACAGGAATCAAGGGTTAGAGATCTGAGTGGAAGGAGACATTAATTCCGCTGCAATCACTGTAAGTTATTCTTAACTTTTATGTGTTTAGTTCATCGTTTTAGAAGTTCAATATTAGGTTGTTAAATCAACATACTTGTAAGTAGATCTAAGATCCTGGATAAATATAATTCCAACAACTGGTATTAGAGCCATGGTAATTGATTTGCTTGCAAGAAATTTGGACTTAAAACGATTTGCTTGTGATTTGGATGGTTTAATGATGTGTCATATTGATATTTGATTGATGTTTGTGAATTCTGGGAAAAATAATTGATTGTCTGTATCTGGAATTATTTTTATTGGATAGTTTGGAAAATTCTAAGCAATTTACTTTTTTACAGAACTCGATTTCGATTTAGTTTGAATTAGTTATGAATTTTTGAAAATCGGGAAAAATCTAGGTGGTGAGCACCTTCCCTACGCGCGCGGAAATCATGCGCAGGGGTGCTTGCGCCCAGTTTTCTGGGCTATGTCTCCCCTTCCATGCGCGCGGACAGCATGCTTTGCATGCTGTCCGTACCACCTGCTTTGTTCTTCGTTTTCTTCGATTTTTCATGCTATTTCATGGAATTAAATTCCGATTTTTTGTGTAGTTTTGTATGTTGATTTTTGTTTTTCAAATTTCAAATCTAATTATCAGAAATAAATTAATTTTAATTTTTAAAATTAATTTTAGATATTAGTGCAATTTGATTTTGAAAATGGGAAAAATCAAGTTTTGCTTACCTCTTTTCTTATTTCCTTTAAAATTTGATTATTTTTTTTTTTAAGGTCAGATATTAATTTTTTTTGGTAACTTGACCTTAATTAAAATAAGATCAAAATAATCATGATAATTTTAAAAGAGGAAATAAGGTATTTTTGTTAACTTTTAAATTTTGTTATTTTTCAATCTAATTAAATTGTAAAATAAGAAAAGGGTATGTATTTACCATTTTCTATTTTATTATTTGATTTATTAAATAACATGAAATTTAAAAGGAAAGTTAGCAATTTAATTTTGAAATGCATTTAGGTTACCCAAAACCTAATTTTTCAAAATGGTAGGTTTAATTTTAATTTTATTTTTCGAAATATAGATTTAAAATTAAATAAATCCTACATCCAACTATCCAGATCTAACCTTGTTGCAGGAGTATGTGTTTTAGATTGTTTGTAAGTTTTTCTAAAACCTATTATTACTTGATCTAAATTGCCAAGGTTAACTTGTTGACAGATCAAATGATCTGATTTTAACCCATGGTTCAATTGATGATAGATCAAGTAGATAACTTGTAAGAGGTAATTTTTACAAACTTCTTTCATCTGTGTATGACCTAGTAACATGATAGGATCCATCCAAATCTGTGTGCCTGTGTGAGCCTATATGTTTAATTTCTATTATAGATACATATAGGTTGTTGTTGCTAAATAAAATGTCATAACCTGATAGATTTTATTTAGGCTCATTTAGTTAATGGGCCTATTCAATTAATAACAATTATTCATTTTAAGGTTAAATTCCTCTCTTTTGGGCCTTGTGTGAGAGTTGGGAGCCTTAGAAGTGGGTGCGACATACTGGACCCAGCCCCCCCTCACATGAACAACCCCAATTGTGAAGGCCCATTTGCCTGATTTAGATAACTGTGCTAGGTTAATTATATTAGTTTGACCTAATAAAATTGAATAGCAACATAATTAATTTCTTCGAAATTAATTTAAGAAAAACATAGTTTAATGAATTTCATTTCTAGATAAACTATTTGTATTTTTCTTGTATTTAATTAAATAAAGAATTTTAACTAACTAGATTCTTTCTGAAACTTACTTTTATTATTTCATTAAATATTCTTATTTAAGTTATGAATTAGTAATTACTAATTTTTCCTTTTAACTTAAATTTGAATATATTTTGATAATAATATTAAGCTGAGGAATTCTAGGAATTAGTTATTGAAGATTCTTAAAAGATATTATTTTAAGTTGGTTTTAAACTTAAAAAGGGAATATCTTTAAATTAGGTAGTTAACACCTAATTTTGATATTTAATTAAATTTTGTTTGGAAAATTTTAAGTTTGTATTTATAGATTCTTTCTATAATAACTTAAATCAGATATTTTCCAAATCTTGAAAAGATACTTAGTAGGATTGAGATATTTTCTAGATATTAATTTCTATACTAATTATTATTTCTAATATAGGAAAATATCATTGATTGTGAAATTAATTGTTTAATAATTAATTTTGGTACAATTCAATTAAGGATATTTTTCCTTGTATTAAATTGGAAATTAATGATTAAGCCTTCTCTATACTTAATTATTTATTTCCTGAATTTAATACATTTAATTAAATTGAAAATTAAATATCTAAGTTGATTTTCATAATGATACTTAGATATTGTTATTCTCATGATATTTAATTAAATAAGAAAATTATTTTAAGTTGGGTATTTCCATAACAGCTTAAATTTGAATAATTTTCAAAATATATTCTATTTATTTTATTAATCATTTTTTCAAAATTGCATTTAATTATGCAAGATGATTTTGAATTTATCTTGAAAGATAGATTGAAGTTGTAAATTAATTATTTTAATTAATTTTGAATCAACTTAAATCAATGATCTTTTCATTTAATGATTAATTTAAAATAAAAGAACTGAAATATATTATTAGAAATTGGATTAATTAGTCAAGAAAATCTAGATAGATAATATTTTTGCTTGAAGTATTTTTTCTAAGTAAAGTTTGATTTATTTTAAATGTATTTCGAAAATTTTATATTTTTAGAAATACAATATATATATTTGTAGAAAATTTTAATTTGAGTTGCAAATTAATTTAAATTAATACAGCTTAAATTAAGTCATTTTCTTAATATTTGTTGGAAAATTAACACTAAGATGGAAATAATTCATTTTATTTTCTTAACCATCTAAGTTTAATTTTACAAATATTAAATTAAATTTTATTTAGATTCTATTCTAAATTTAAAATTTAATTAATATATATAGATTTAAAATAAATAAATAATAGAAGAAAATACAATTTTAAATAATGAGCTTTATTATTTTGAGACATTCGATCTCCATTGTTGGTTTTACATAGCTATTGTTTTAGTGAGTAATTCTCCCTAATGGAGGAACGTTCATTAGCAAGTTAGCGCCGTTTAATCTCGAAAGATAAGTATGTTTGTAAGTGTTTTATATTGGTATTGATCACCCTAATGGTGGGTACTGTATAAGACTTACAAACATATGAAACAATGGTAGAAGCTCATGAAATAAGAATGACCTTGACTCTCGCCTAAACGGGACAACGTCGGATTCTCTTTTCGATCGAATAAAAGGTTGCTAGAATGTTTGCCATTTTAGATGAGCTGACAACTTTATTCGATGAATGATAGCTTTGACTCTCGCCTAAACGGGACACTGATATCAGTTTGTTGAAAACCTTGGAAATTATTTAGGATTGATTTTTTTTTTTTTGTATTTTCTCTAGTCATTCCTACTTGCTGTGTGCTAATAATTTCTAAATAAGATTTTGTGATAAACCATAATTGGTATCTATGTGTTATCTTGTAGTATCCTGAATTGCAATGTCAAATCCCATGTTGTCACTCTTAACTGAAAATAAGCTAAATGGGTCTAACTTCCCAAAGTGGAGAGAGAACATTCATATTGCTCTCATAGGTGAAAGTGCCTCGTTTGTGTTGGCGAGCGGGTCCCCTGAGCAGCCAAGTGACAATGCAACCAAAACTGTGAAAGAGAAGTTCGAGCGTTGGCATAATGCTAACAATAAAGCTCGTTACTTCATGCTTTCTAGCATGGTTGACACCTTGAAAACAAGGTTTGCAAACACTGTCACGGCTGCAGAAATCATGACGCAGTTAACTGAGCTATTCGGTATGGCATCTATCCAGTCTCGTTTTGACGCGACTAAGAAATTTATCAACGCACGGATGGAACCCCATCAGAATGTGCGTGATCACCTTCTCCAGATGGCTAGTTATTTCCAGGAAGCCCAGAATCATGGTGCTGAAATGGATCCGATTACTCAAGTGAGTCTCACCTTGAATAGCCTGACTCCAGATTTTCTGCCATACACATCAAATTATGTCATGAATAAGAAGGAGCAAGACTTTCATACTTTAGTCAATGACCTTCAGACATATGAAAATTTGATTGGAGGTCCCAAGAAAAGAGGGAATAAACCTCAGTATTCTGGAAACGGTAATAAGACGAGTAATCCTGAGGCACTTGTTGCTTCTACTTCCAAATCCAATCATAAGAAGAAGTGGAAAAATGCCAAGAAGCGAGCTCAAGCTGCGAATGCAGCTAGGAACAAAAATGCTGGAGCTTCTGGCAATACACCAAAAGGAAAGTGTTTCTACTGCAATGAGAAAGGCATTGGAAATCCCAATGTCCTAAGTATCTCGCAAAGAAACAAGGTATTTTCTTAATAAACTGATGTGTTTTTAGTGAATTATTATCCTTTTGGATTATTAATTCTGGACTACTAACCTTGTTTATTATTCTTCTTATAGCTAAAGCTTCTTAAACTCGGGTGCTGTCTTAGCGAGTTGGATTAGAAAGCTGGATGGTGGATGGAGATTGTCTACAATAAAGAAGAAGCTCTTTCATTTGAATTAATTGTTTAGTTTTTCAAACAATTTGGATTTCAAGTTTTGGGATCTTAATTCCCTGTTTGGTTCTCATAAATATTGCAAACAATTTTTTCTGGGTTTATAATAAAATATCTTTTTCAATTATATTGCAATTTATGAGTTGAGCTTCAGTACTTTATCTTATCTATTACCGATTATTATATTTATTATGTTTGAATGTGTATGTGTTTTTATTATTGATGCAAATTCAAAAGGTATTTAAACTCCTTACAGAGTTATTACTACATAAACACTAGAAATTATTTCTATGTTTATGAATAATTGTTAGTTCCAAAAACAATTATTTGAGAATTTGTTTAATAAAAAGATCTTTTGATCTGATAGGGGTGGAGAAAAGTTAAGAATAATATGCAGTTCAAACGATTTTTTATATCTAATGAACTCTGGATTATATTCAACTCCACAGACTCTCTATCACACTTAGAGATTTACAACCTTTAGGGGTGGACCATAATCTCTATAAACTTAGGGGTGGACTTTATTCTACAGTACCCTTTGTGACACATAATTTTAAACATGGAAATAATATAATAAATTAGCTATTATCAGAATAAATCCTTGATCTTGATTATATGTTCCAGTTTAGATTTACTGTTGTAATAGTTATTGATACCATTAAAGTTCTTTGATAATGTTTCACATTACCTTGGTTGAGTGGGAGAATATTAAAATTCTTTACCCATCTTCGTTTGGTTGATAATTGTGATAGGAACTTAAGAACACCTCTGATAAAAACAAGTCTAACCATTCACATGGATAGAAACAACTTATCAGAATTATGAGAGTAAGATAGAAGAATTCTTGCACAGTCTATTCGAAAGACTTGATTCAAGATGTCTATTTCTCATAACATTTTATGGTATCTTGATTTGATTGCTTAAATCTCTAACAAGTATTTTACACTTCAAATACTAGACTGCTATGTTGTTGACCTAATCTTAAAGAAACTTACAGTTTCAGCTTAGGATAATAAGTCACAATGAGATGTTCCCAGAAACAATAGTAAAAGGTTAAAAGTTTCTAACCAGATATCTGCTATTGAGTGGGAGCCATCTGAGATGTAATCAAATGGGGAACATTAGGGGACAATCAAGAAAGATTTACAAAAGTGACGTATATGTTATTAAGGAACTATGCATTAGTGATCCTGATATGCACACCGACTCATTAAAAAATTGTGAGATGGTGGTTACTGCGGGGTGGAGGAATCATTATAGAAGAGTGTTAAAACCCATCTATAATAATTCAAGCTTCATCGCAGAAGATATAACTTTGTAAATTCAAAATTACCGAAAGTTATTTTACTGAAGAAAATTCTACACTGCTTTATCTCAATTCCAAATTTTAAAGTTTGAGAGATATGTCTTCTGGTCGTTCAGATGTACTTAATGGGCAGTAAGGATTTCAGTATCCCTTGATGAGTAAAGCATAAGTTAGGGAGGTTTCATGAGTCTTATGAACCTGGTTCCAGATATATGGGTGGATTCAAATATACTACACTTGATCAGAGGATCAAGACAAAAGATTGATTGTAATGCACAACTTGTTTTATGTTAGTGCAAGTGGGAGTTTGTTAGGTTTTATGCCCTAAATAAAACTCATTACAATCTGATTAGTTATCAATTTAGAAGTGAAGTATGATTACATGTATGTTACATGTTTATGGTTTAATACATATACTTGATATATGCACAAAATCAGTTAAATCCAGAACATATAGTTATTCACAATTACAGTATCGTCAATACAGTCCAATGTGATTGTGATTATATGATTCAAAAGATTTGGTCCCTGTTCATCAGTGTTTTGGATTTACACTGATGTGATAATCAGCGATGAAGTATACTTACACTTGGAGTAAGTGTTATGTTCTTTCCAGAACATTGGCAAAGTATACTGGTTTCGAATGCATGGAGTATGCATTGGACTGGTCCGATATTGAACTTGGTTAAAGATATTGTAAACTTACCGTTGTATCTTTCCAAGTCAATGTCAGAAGTTGATCTTAGATTAAGAGAATCTAAATCCTGATATGCTTAGGCTCAATCTCAGGAGTGCTATTATTGTTCTTTGATTTATTAGTTAAAGCCTACCTTTGGGTCAGGATAATACATATATTTTGGGAACATGATAGCATAACTGAATGGGAGTGCTAAACATAAATATGGAAATCTATAGCTTCTACTGGTGTATAGAAGTAAAGTGATGATTCCTTTTGAGCTTAGTTAAATAGAAGTAAATGGATGAGCTCTTGTTTCAGTGACTATATATTAGATCACTAAAACATCATTTACAGGTAACTAAGTGTTCAAATGGGCAAAATACATTGAGGGGTGTAAACGGTAAATTGGTCCCGTCTCGATGTAAATCATCTAT
The DNA here is from genome assembly GCF_029168945.1 of Cannabis sativa. NCBI lineage: Eukaryota > Viridiplantae > Streptophyta > Magnoliopsida > Rosales > Cannabaceae > Cannabis > Cannabis sativa. The sequence continues at coordinate 32,855,812 of NC_083608.1, read as the reverse complement.
ATAGAGGATCTCTAAATCACATTAAGATTATAACAATGGTTAAATGAGATAGCATATTGATATCGTGAAACATATGATATGCTCTATATAAGTCTGAGAGTGCAGTTCCGAGTTCTAAGAGTGGATTCAACGAGGAATTAATAAGTTAGGGATTTACTTGGTAAATCGGTTCAACTTATTGGAAGCTCAGAATATAGATCCATGGTCCCCATTCTAGTTGAGACTATACTGTTTGTAAGACTCTATAATTGATTTATGATTAATCAATTATAATTCTAAAAGTTAGACTATGTCTAATTTGTGAATTCTCACAGTTTAGGGATGAAATTGTAAATAAAAGGGTTTCTAGGTTTAATTATTAATTATGAGACTTTGCATGTCTAAATTAATAATTATTTTAAATGGCAATATTATTTAATAATCTATTTTAGTTATTAAATAATTAGTTTTGGCATTTAAATGATTAGAATTGGAAAAATGGCATTTTTGGAGAAATAGAAATAAAATTGAGGAAACTGCAAAATCCATGTGAGGCCCATACACACCACGGCCGGCCACATGATTGCATGTTTCCCAATTATTATTTTCAATTTAATTTGCCATATAATTGCTAATCAAAGCCTAGCCTAAATAGGAAAGTGGTGAATCACACTAAATAAGGCAGTTATTCAATTACACAGTAAAAGAGGAAACTGTTTATTTGGAAAGTTGTGGTCTTCCCTTTTCCTATTTATAGCCGCCCCTCTCTACTCTTCTTGTGCATGAGAAAACTTTGCTTTGCATTGTGTGTCACACGAAATCAAGAGAGAAAACAAGAGAGAAATTTCGAAATTCCTAGTGAGAGAGAAGTGCCCACACACATCATTCAGTACCTCATTATAGTTTGGAAGACTGTGAAGGATCACATCCAACTGAAGAACTTTTGGGCTCAGATCTTGATTATACTCTGCTACAGACAGGAATCAAGGGTTAGAGATCTGAGTGGAAGGAGACATTAATTCCGCTGCAATCACTGTAAGTTATTCTTAACTTTTATGTGTTTAGTTCATCGTTTTAGAAGTTCAATATTAGGTTGTTAAATCAACATACTTGTAAGTGTTGGAAATTATTTTACCAGGATCTTAGATCTACTCACAAGTATGTTTATTAACATCCTAAATAAGAACTTTCTAAAACGATAAATTAAACACATATAAAGTTTAAGAAACCTTACATTGGGTGCAGCGGAATAATATGACTCCTTCCGTTCAGATATCTAGCCCTTGATTCCTTTCTGTAGCAGAGCATTATCAATATCCGAACACAGATCTCTTTCTCTGAATCTTTTATGCTGAAACTCCTTCTCTGATGATCTTTCTTCACGATCTTCCTCACTATGATTGAGGTATCACTTGCTGTGTGTGGGCACTACTCATACACTAAGAAATTTCGAAATTTCAAGAGGGAAGAGAAAGAAGAAGTGGCAGCTAAAGATAGGGAGAGAGAAAGGCTCAGGTTTTTCTCTGAAGGAAAAATAGAAAATTTTAGTGTAATTTTCCTGAAGCCTTCACTATCTATTTATAGCATTCCACTAGGGTTAGGTTTGAATTATTTGGCATTAAAATAATGAAAATATCAGTTTAAATTTCCTACAAAAGTGGCAGGCCATACACTTAGTGGATTGGGCCTTGCTTTTTGCAATTTTGCAATTTTAACACCTTTTGTATCTGATTTTCTCAAAAATGCCAATTTCCTAATTCAACCATTTAAATGCCAATTCTAACTATTTAATAACTATAAATAATTATTAAATAATATTGTCATTTATCATATTCATTAATTGAACCATACAAAGTATCATAATTAACAAATATGCCCCTATAAACTCTTTCTTTACAATTTCGCCCTTACTTAGTGAAAAATTCACAAATAGACATAGTCTAATTTGAGAATTATAATTGATTAATCAAAACCAATTACATGAGTCTTACAAGCAATATTATCTCAACTAGTGGGGGGACCATGGGTCTATATAACCGAGCTTCCAATAAGTAGATCAAGAATTTAGCACTAAAATTCACTAACTTATTAATTCTTCGTTGAATCCACGCATAGAACTTAGAATTGCACTCTCAGTATATAGAATGCTCTATATGTTCCACCATATAGACACATCATTAGTTATCCATTGTTATAATCCTAATGTGATCAATGATCCTCTATATGAATGATCTACACTGTAAAGGGATTAAATTACCGTTAAACCCTACAATGTATTTATTCCTTAAAACACTTGACCCCGTATAAATGATATTTCAGCTTATGTGAAATGAGTACTCCACCATTTATGTTCGTTTGGTCAAGCTCGAAGGAGATCATCCTTTGCTTACTATTTGCCAGATAGAAGCTATAGATTCCATGTTTATGCTAGCGCTCCCACTCAATTGCACTACCGTGTTCCCAAAATGTACGTATCACCCTGACCTAAAAGTAGGCTTAACTAACAAATCAAAGAACACGAATAGCCTCTCGAGATTGAGCCTAATCATATCAGGATTAAGATCATTTGATCTAGGATCAACTAGGCGATATTGACTTGAATAGATTTTACGGTAAGTTTAATTAAATCTAAGTCAAAGTTCAATATCGGTCCCTTCCGATGCATACTCCATGCATCCAACCTGAGCTTTACTTTAACCAATGTTCTGGAAAGAACATAGCACTTCTCCAAATGCAAGTAAACTCTTGTTGTAGATTATCATATCAGTAAAACCACGTGTACGATAAATCTAGGAAACTTTATTCACATAGTCATGTTTACTTTCCAATGTGTTGACGGCACAATAAACAGGATCAAGTATGTGAAAAGGGTTTCAGATGAATTTATACATTATGTACATATAATCATGAAATAAATCATGTGAACCATGCAACATTAAATGTTATTTCTGATCTATATTAATAAGTAAATCTGATTATATTGAAATGAGTTTTATTTAGGGCATAAAACCCAACAAACTCCCACTTGCACTAATATAAAAAAAAAAGTGCGTTTCAAATAATCTCAACACCTTGATATACAAATCAAGTGTAGTAGTAGTAAACTCCTCGTAATAGGATCTAAAAGGTTGAATTAAACAAACCTTTTCTCCACTATTACTCTTCCTTAATCACAAAATCATTGATAATGTGAAATTCCTCTCTATATGTTTACTCTCTTGGGATACTGGATTCTATACCTTTAGCAACTACTTTTGGTTAATCAGGAAATTAACACTAGTAGTTTAAGGCAATTTGGAATGGTGCCAAAGATGTATAGAACTTTCCTTAGACTGAATAAGTACCTTTCCTGCAGCTTTAACATTCAGTCTCTCTCTGGTAGACCTAGAGACTTCAGATAGGTTTTTACACTTCTCCAAAATCACTATTCCACCCCCAGAGTAACCACCATCTTATCAGAAATATTTATTAGCACATAGGCAAATTTCAAAATCTGATATGGTATAGTCTAAGAGTTTTAAACACACCCTTATAGACTAACATATAGTTCCTCTTCTTAATCTTAAGATTTACTTGACTGTCTTCCAATGTTCTTCTCCTGGATTAATCTGATACCTGCTCATTACTCCCACTCAACAGCAGGTGTCTGGTCTAAGGCATACAAAAGCATATCTAAGACCTCTCACTGTTGATGTAAGAAATTCTTTCATGGCTTTATCTTTTCTGGAATAGTTGAGACTTTTCCTTAGATAAATAAAATCTATGTCTAAGAAGTTGTGAAACTTCTATAGATTGCCATTAGAAAGAAAATGCTTCAGCATCTTACTAAAGTAAGTTGCTTGCATTAGAGTAAGTAATTACCAGGTATACCACAAGCCATAGGTTTAGATAAACTTAAACCTATAATACTAGGAACAGGAAGTTTTGTTAAGTCCATTGAATGGACTTATAAACGAAAATTTCCTTTTATGTCCTTGTAATAGAAAACTTTAAGTTATTCCATGTGAATGGATTAAACCATAGTTCTATTGGCTTTTCTTCTTAGTTTCTTATCTTAACAATCCATTACTTGTTTAAACTCACAATGGATTTTAATCACTAGTGTCTCCTAAGTCATAAGAAGGTGAGTTCCTAGAAACTCTCCCACTACGACAAGGTACCGTGAATTATGTCAAAGAAAACTAAATGGTATTAACCTCTTTGGTTGTGACAAGACAACAGATGCAGTGGGATCATCATATATCAAATAAGATGATAGAACACTTTTGGAATCAAGAATTAAATATCTCCTTTATTTGCTACTTGTTTTTCAGACTTAGTCATTTTCTTAGAAAAGTAGTATTTGTTTGAACAAACACTTTCTTATCTATTGACATTGGGATGGTCCACCCCTAATCACTTAGAATAGCTAAGAAACCATGGTTAACAGTTCTAGCTTTTCTTAAGATTTTGATTAGGTCATCCATGAATCTAGTAATGATTTACATTAAGTATACAACCATTACATCATTCTGAAATTGTATTACCATAGAAGGATTTAGGCAACGACTAGTAACTAATCATCAACATGCAACTCGAAATTTACGGGAGGTAAGTTTGGATATAATTCAAAAATCAATTTAATGATCTTTGAACTGCATATCTACTAACTATTTCTCCACCCCTATCAGTTCGCAAGATCTTTAACCACTGACCTTAATGGTTTTAACCATTGCTAGAAATTAATGAAATTTTTCAAACATTTCAAATTTCTTTGCTAAAAGGTATAATCTAGAGTGATCGTTTTAAGAATACAACGAAAAACTCATATCCACCCCTGAATGTACATCCATCTGCGAATGAGATGAACTACTTTCAGTGGATATAGGCATATTAACTCTTTGCAGAGATTGATCTTGTTAAATCCACTATGAACAAGATACAAATGCCATAGATTAAGAAAAATGCGATTGTGTCGTTTTGATGACTTAGGTATAGTTACATCAAAGAGTTCTTAGAATACTGCAAGTGGATCCTGGTCATAGAATACCTAACTCATATTCCATACAATTTTAATCCATTAATAAAAGATGGATATTAAACACTTGAGAAAGTGTAACTGTATTGTATTCTGGAATTAGAAATATAAGAAAATTTCTGTTTGGATTCTAAAATTAAAGTCAAAGACTTAAATTCAACCAAATATAATGAGTAATTCTTTCTTGGACCAGCACTACTAATATAACTCTAAGTCTGATTTGCCCATACAAGTAGGAGATTTCTAAGATTAAGGATTTATATCAATTGGGAATTGAATTTCGGGATTATAATCATAAGCGTCATTTAATTTCTTAAGAGAAAATATAATGACATGAAATGATTTATAGACCATTCATCCAATAATATATTATGGAGCTAATTCGAAATGAATAAGCGAAGAGGAATTAGGATAATTTCGATTATAAATAAGAATCCAACGATGCTTCGATTAGCGAAAGTCAAAGTAATCTTATTTATACAATCTTCTTGTTTCATATCGTAAAATACTAGTCTAAGGTGTCATCAATTGATGAACAGTTAGATGTCGCATATACAATACTTATCTTTCGAGATCTTACACTATTATGTATGTCTAATGGTGAAAATCCATTAGGGATTTATCTCATTAGAAAAACAAACATGTTAGACCAACAATGAAGATTCGAAATTAAACTACAACTTAATAACAGAAAATAACATGGTTCAATATAAATTCATACACAATTCAGAAATTATAAACATATAGCAAGTAGGAATGACTAGTGAAAATACTAAAACATACAATCCTTAATAATTTCCAAGGTTTTCAACAAACTGATACAGTGTCCCGGTAGGCGAGAGTCAAAGCATCATTTATTGAATAGAGTTGTCAGCTCATCTAAAATAGAAACCATTCTAGCAACCTTTTATTCGATCAAAATAAGAATCCAACGTTGTCCCGGTAGGCGAGAGTCAAGGTTATTCTCATTTCATGAGCCTCTACCATTATTTCATGTTTCATAAGTTTATCTCTAAGTAGTCACCGTAGGGGAGAGTCTAATAGAGACGAAAACTTACAAAACACTTATCAAATGAAATCTTACGGTGTTAAATGCGTTCAACGAATAACCATCCATAGGGGGACGAAGTCTAGCGTCTCGAGGTTATATTGAAAACATTTAACTTTTGTAAGACCAACAATGGAGATCGAATATCTTAATAATAATCAAGCTCATTATTTAAAGTGAGTTGTATTTTCTTTGATTCTCTTTATTTAATTTATTTATTTTAAATATATATTTATTTAAAATTTCCAATTTAGAATGAAAAATTCTAAATATAAATTTTACTTAAATGGATATGAAAATAACATGAATTATTTCCATCTTAGTAATAATTTCCAATAAATATTTAGAAAAATATTCAATTTAAGTTGTTACAAAATTAATATAAATTAATTTACAACTCAAATTTAATTTTCTATAAATATATATTGCATTTCCAAAAATTAAAGTATTTAAGAATACAATTTTCGAAAATACATGTTAAAATAAAAAATTAATCCTGGAAAAATTATTCTAATTTAATGTTGGCCCAAAATTAATTTACAACAAAAAATATAATTTTCCTATTTAATTAAATATATAAGAAAAATTTCAAATATTTAAGTATGATGATGAAAATCAACTTAAATATTAATTTTCTATTTAATTAAATACACTAGAAAAATACTTCAAGCAAAAATATCACCTATCTAGATTTTCCTTTGACTAATTAATTCAATTTCTAATAATATACTTTAATTCAATTTATTTTAAATTAATCAATAAATGAAAAAATCATTGATTTAAGTTGATCCAAGAATTAATTAAAATAATTAATTTACAACTTAATCTATTTTTCAAGATAAAATTCGAAATTCTAGCATTTAAGAAATGCAATTTCGAAAATTGATTAATAAAATAAAGAAAAAATATATTTTGAAAATGATTTAAATTTAGTTGAAAAATTAAATTTCAACTAAAAATAATTTTCTATTTAATTAAATGTCATGAAAAAGAAATATTTAAGTATGATGATAAAAATCAACTTAGATATTTAATTTTCAAATTAATTAAATGTATTAAATTCAAGAAATAAATAATTAAGTGTAGAGAAGGCTTAATTATTAATTTCTAGTTTAATACTAGGAAAAATATACTTAAAATAAATTGTACCAAAATTAATTAAATAATTAATTTCACAATTTATAATATTTTCCTATTTAATATTAGAAATAATAAGTAGTCTAGAAATAACTATCTAGAAAATATCTTATTTGACTAAGTATCTTTTCCACAAAATTTGAAAAAATATCTAATTTAAGTTGTATTAGAAAAAATCTAAAACTTAAATATTTTTTTTCAAATTTAAATTTAATTAAATATCAAAAATTAAGTTGTAACTACTTAATTTGAAAATATTCCATTTTAAGTTAATATTCGAAAAGATATTAACTTAAAAAATATCTAAAGAATCTTAATAACCAATGCCTAAAATTCCTCAACTTAATTTTGAAATTTTGAATTTAAAAGATATTCAGATTTAAGTTGGTTAGTTGAAGGTAACTAAATATCAACTTAAATAGGAATATTTAATGAAAAATTTAAATTAAGTTCGAGAAAGAATCTAGATGGTTATAATTCTATATTTAATTAAATACAAGAAAATACATATAGTTTAGCTTAGAATAAAAAATTCTTTAAACTATAATTTTCTTAAATTAATTTCAAAATAAATGAAATTAATTATGTTGCTAATCAATTTTATTAGGTTAAACTAGTGTAATTAACCTAGTACAGTTGTTCAAATCAGGCAAATGGGCCTTCACAATTGGGGTAGTTTGTGTGAGGGGGTGCTGGGTTCAGTATGTCGTACCCACTTCTATGGCTCCCAACTCTCACACAAGGCCCAAAAGAGAGGAATTTAACCTTAATAAGAACAACTGTTATTAATTGAATAGGCCCAAAAACTAAATGGGCCTAAATAAATTCTATCAATAACTATGATAATTTATTTTAGCAACAACAACCTATATGTATCTATAATCAAATTAAACACATAGGCTCACACAGGCACACTTTGGATGGGTCCTATCATGTTGCTAGGTCATACACAGATGAAAGAAGATTGTAAATATACCTGTTACAAATTATTATCTTGACCAAGGGAGCCATCAGATCATTAGATCTGGCAAAAGGTAACCATGGCTATTTGCAATCAAGTAATAATAGGTTTTAAAAACTTACACATAAGCTAAAACACATACTCCTGCAACAAGGTTAGCTGGATAGTTGGATATAGGATTTATTTAATTTTAAATTAAATAATTAATTTCGAAATAATTAATTAAATAAATAAAATATTTATTTTTCGAAAATTTAAAAAAAAATAAAAAAAAAATCGAAAATGTAACGTCCTAATGCTAAGGCACGCTACAGTGCTTTTTCAATTAATGTGCAAACTTTGCTAATCAAAGTAATTTCTCGAAAAAACGTGTCAAATTAAAATTTTTGCTTTAAACATTAAACTTTGTAATTTAATAAAGTATTTACAAGTGCCGGGATCCCGATTTTTAAAACTTTACAAACTTTACTTTATGAATATACATTCCAAAATATGCAGATTTACAGGTCGCACAGCGACATTCAAAATAAAACTCCCAGATGTCCCGAGACCGAACACTCCAGGTCGCGCTGCTTGACATGTACAATCTCACCCAAGCTCAGGTTCACTCCTGTTCAGCCTTCGCCTTTCCTTTACCTACACATGAGAGCAGAAACTGTGAGTCAACAGACTCAGTAAGAAATGCATATAACATACCATATAATTTCCGACCTGTAAATGGGCGCCCATACACCCATTTACAGAGCTTAACAGATGAGCATGAACGTTCACTACCAGGGTACAACCACTATACCACATACACAACGTACCTCGCTGTACGAGTGTTGGTAGGGTTTATCCCGATCACTGAGTATCACTGAGTGATGTACCACACACCTTAGCATTTTCTATGCTTGTGTTGGTATCACTGTACCATACTCAAATTAACAACAATCACTGTACCAATACACTCACACAAGTGTTGGTAGTATTTAACATAATTCAAGCATGCATATATAAACACATATACACACATTCAGATAATCACATCATACATTATACACAGTTCTTACCTGTTTTCCGAATTCAAGTGTGCTGGCCGACCTGAACGGAATTCACGTGCTAGATGGATGCCCTAATCACAATAACGGTAACACAGATGAGTGACTCGCCAAATCACTTTCCGGGACTTAAAACCCGAAACTAAATGTTCCCCTATCAATAAACCTCATGGCAATACCCTATATTACCCAAAATTGGCTAAAACTAAGGTTCTGGAAAAACTCCCAACGGGCGAATCGATCCAACCCGGTATCCGGTTACTGGGTCACCAACCGGTCGGCCGGTTGGTACAGACCACCCGAGCCGAATTCGGCTCATCCTGCGTAAACCCAAAATTTCTCCCCCTTGATTCAAATCAAGCCCAATCTTTACCAAACTTTCCAGTATACCTAAACAATGCATACACAATAAAACCCAGCCAGTATTTCACAGAATAACACAATAAATATCAACTTGCCATTAAAGCTCAAAGCTTGAGTTTCAAAACTCAAGCTTGCTTAAAATCATTCTCAAGCATTTAAAAACAGTAGCTACGGACTTCAATCAACTCAAATTAACCCTAGAATTCGAACTCTAAGCAAATCAAACCTTAACAGCTCCTAACACCCCAAAACACCATTCAACCTAGCTTAAAAACTTAAAAAACTAAGAAAGGTTCATTGAAGCTTACCTTAGATTGATTATCTCCTATGAAATCCTTGCTGAAATCCAACAAATCACAACAAACTCCCTTGGTTTGTCTCAGCCGAAAGCAAGAAAGAGAGGGATTCAAGAGTAATGAAATTTTCTAATTTTTCCTTTTCCTTGGTTTTTCTTCAAATGAGACAAAAGGGTTAAGCTAATCCCTTGCTGAAATTAACTAGCTTAGGTGTCAAAAACCTAGGGCAGCCACCTATCACTTATTATTTTTAAATGACAAAAATGCCCTTTAACTTAAAACTAGGGTATTTTCAAAGCTAGGGGTAAAATGGTCAAAATCCATAACCCCGCTCAATCCCGATAATTATTTTCTCTAAAATAATTCCCCACTAAGAAATAGGGTTCTAAACTTACCCATGTGATCAATCTAGCCATCCATCGCATTTTCCGTTGTCGCCGAGCAAAATTTACAAAATTAACATATTTCACATATAAGCTAAATAATACCCCTAGAGTTTAATAAAATCTCCGGAATTGAGAAATTATAACTCTAACATTTATTTCTAAATATTGGGGTCCACAAATAAATTAATTCACAAATAATAATAAAATAATAAAAATTAGTGCTAATTGCCTTTTCTAATCCACATTACTAGAGCGGTCATTACAATTATCCCCCCGTTAATAGGATTTCGTCCCCGAAATCTAACCTGAATAGCTCTGGATGTTGAGTCCTCATATCTGATTCCAACTCCCAGGTGGCTTCTTCCACCTTACTATTCCTCCAGAGCACCTTAACCAGTGCAATAGTCTTGTTCCGAAGAACTTTTTCTTTTCTATCCAAAATCTGAACAGGTTGTTCTTCATAGGATAAGTCTGGTTGTAGTTCAAGGGCTTCATAACTCAAGACATGAGTCGGGTCTGACACGTATTTCCTCAACATAGAAATGTGAAATACGTCATGAACAGCTGACAATGCTGGTGGCAAGGCTAGCCGATACGCTTCCTGCCCGACCTTCTCAAGTATCTGAAATGGCCCAATGAACCTAGGGCTTAACTTACCCTTCTTCCCGAAGCGCCGAATACCCTTCATGGGTGAAACTCGCAGGAAAACATGTTCCCTTGCCCGAAATGTGACATCTACGCGCTTCGGATCGGCATAACTTTTCTGCACTTTGCTTTGAGAAGCAAGCATCCGAGCCTTGATCTTATCAATAGCTTCGTTGGTCTTCTGCACTAACTCAGGACCCAGGTACTTCCTTTCTCCTGTCTCGTCCCAATGAATAGGAGAACGACATTTTCTACCATATAACATCTCATAGGGAGCCATCCCTATTGTACTTTGGTAGCTGTTGTTGTAGGAGAATTCAATTAGAGGCAAGTACTTAGCCCATGAACCCTCAAAGTCCATGACACAGGCTCGTAATAGGTCTTCTAAAATCTGGATAGTTCTTTCTGACTGACCATCAGTCTGAGGGTGAAAGGCTGTACTAAACTTCAACTTGGTACCCATAGCCTTCTGGAGACTCACCCAAAACTTCGATGTGAACTTTGGATCCCTGTCTGATACAATAGATTTAGGGGCTCCATGGAGACGAACTATCTCCTTCACATACAATTCAGCATATTGATCCACTGAATATGTAACTTTCACTGGTAAGAAGTGAGCTGACTTTGTGAATCTGTCCACGATGACCCAAACAGAATCATACATCCCTGTGGTTCTAGGCAAACCAGTTACGAAGTCCATTGTGATGTCCTCCCACTTCCATTCTGGAAGGACTAAAGGCTGTAATAACCCTGCCGGCCTCTGATGTTCAGCCTTAATCTGCTGGCAGGTTAAACATTTAGACACATAGTCCACCACATCTCTTTTCATCCCATACCACCAGAAGTAGGGTTTCAAATCCTGATACATCTTGGTGGTTCCCGGATGCAATGAATATGGAGTGGTGTGAGCTTCATCCAGTATTTCTTTCTTAAGCTCATTCACACAAGGAACACAGACTCGAGCCTTATATAACAACATTCCACTGTTCGAGACTGAAAAACCTCTAGGCCAACCGGCCACCATTTCATCTCGAACTTTAACTAGCTCGGGATCTTCCAGTTGCGCCTTTCTGATTCTTTCCAACAGATCAGATTGGAGTGTTAAATTATGCAATTTCCCGACCACGAACTCAATTCCTGCACTAACCATTTCCGAGGCTAGTTGAGGAGCTATCATAACCGTAGTACACACCTGACCGGGACCTTTTCTGCTCAGAGCGTCGGCCACAACATTGGCTTTCCCGGGGTGATACAGTATTTCACAATCGTAGTCCTTAACCAACTCCAACCACCTTCTCTGCCTCATATTCAGATCTTTTTGGGTGAAAAAGTATTTAAGACTTTTATGATCCGTATAAATCTCACACTTCTCACCGTAAAGATAATGTCGCCAAATCTTTAAAGCAAAAACCACAGCAGCGAGCTCTAAATCATGAGTTGGATAACGCTGCTCATAATCTTTCAGTTGACGAGAGGCATAAGCTATGACTCTGTCAGCTTGCATCAGAACGCATCCCAGACCCTGTCTGGATGCATCACAATACACAACAAATTTCTCTTGATGCGATGGCAAAGCTAACACGGAGCTGTTATCAAACGCTGCTTCAACTCCTGAAAGCTTGATTCACACTTATCTGACCACACGAATCTCTGATTTTTCTTAGTCAATTCGGTTAGGGGCATAGAAAGTTTAGAAAATCCTTCGACGAAACGTCGATAATACCCTGCTAACCCGAGAAAACTTCGAATTTCAGTCACAGACTTGGGCCTCGGCCAATTCTTCAAGCGATTCTATCTTGTTTGGATCAACCATAATTCCATTTTTCCCAACTATGTGACCCAAAGGACACCTCGGACAACCGGAATTCGCACTTTTTGAACTTGGCATACGGTTGTGATCCCTAAGTCGGCTGTAACACCATTCGAAGATGATGCTCGTGCTCCTCTTCGGCGAGAGTATACAAGAATGTCATCGATAAACACTATAACGCAGTTATCGAGGAAATCCTTGAACACCCTATTCATGAGATCCCATAAAGGCTGCAGAGGCATTGGTCAATCCGAACGACATTACCAGAAACTCATAGTGCCCATATCTGGTTCTAAAAGCGATCTTTGGTATGTCCTCCTCCCGAATTACGAGTTGATGATAACCGGACCGTAAATCAATCTTCGAAAACAATGTCTTTCCACAGAAGCCGATCGAACGGATCATCGATCCTAGGCAACGGGTACTTGTTCTTAATCGTCAGCTTGTTTAGTTCCCGATAATCAATACACATTCTGAGGGAACCATCTTTCTTCTTTACAAAAAGAACCGGAGCTCCCCAGGGCGATACACTGGGTCGAATAAACCCAATATCCAGCATCCCCTGAAGTTGCAACTTAAGCTCCTTGAGTTCTGCTGGAGCCATCCTATATGGAGCTTTAGAAACAGGTTTGACTCCAGGTGCCAAATCAATAACAAAATCAATCTCTCGTTGTGGTGGCAATCCCGGCAACTCCTCGGGAAACACATCAAGAAAATCTTTCACTACTCGAACTACCTCAGGCCCAAATGTTTCAGGTCTGCTGGAGTCAAATACTACCGCTAGAAATCCTACACAACCATTGCATAGTAAATCCCTAGCTCTCAACACAGAAATAACCGGGATCCGAGACCCCTGAACCGATCCAACATAAACAAATGGATGTTCACCTTCCGGCTGAAAAGTCACCATTTTACGCCTACAATCTATACTGGCCGAATACTTGGATAAGAAATCCATTCCCAGTATAATATCAAACTCAGTTAGTTTCAATTCTATAAGGTCAGTACTCAATTCCCTATCTTCGATCCTAATCGGCATAGACCTAATGCGCCTATTAGAGATAACCAATTCCCCGCTAGGCATTAGGGTTCCAAACCCTCTTTCTAAAATGTCACAAGGTCTACCCAAAAGATCAATCACCCTTGTAGCCACATAAGAACGTGTAGCTCCCGAGTCAAATAATACTGTAAATAACAAGTTGTTGACGGGAAGCTGACCTGTCACAACAGAAGGACTGGCTGCAGCATCAGCTTGGGTAATGGCAAACACACGAGCAGGAACCGGTTTCACCTCAACTTTTGGCTCCTCTTTCTTTGCACAGGGCGATCTTTCTTGAAATGCCCCACCATACCACATAAGAAGCATGTCTTAGGTTACACTCTCCGGATGATGTTTCTTGCACCTTGGACACTCGGGATAAGAATAACCACAGCGTCCTCCTCGCCTTGGTTCCCACGGAACCGCTTGCTTTGCCCCGAGCCACCAGGAAGGCGGAACAACCTTTCTTTTACGCTCGATGGTGGAGTCACCACCATCCCTACCATAAACGGGGAGTAGGAGCACGGTGGGGGTTCCACCAACACTCGGAGTCACCGGGGCTCTGAAGAAACTTTCTTGCACCTCGGCTCTCAAAGCCTTCTCGGCCATATCTGCATACGTGGTTGCTTCGGTAGTGGTAATAACCGGATCATGCTTGGGATCTTTGCACTCAAACCCGCTAAATATTTTTCTTTCTTACTGAAGTCCGTGGGTACAATTCCTGCCGCCAACTTAGCCAACCGATCAAACTTCGTTGTATACTCAGTGACTGACATACCCTCAGTCTGAACTAGATCAGTGAACTCTTTCCGCTTTGCACTGCGGACCGCTTCATTGTAATACTTGGAGTTGAATAACTCCCTAAATTCTTCCCAGGTCATCAATGTGACGTCCCGTGTGAGGGTTATCAATTCCCACCACACGAGGGCATCTTCCTGAAGTTGGAAAGTGGCACAGGTTACCCGGTCATTTCCAACCACTCCCATAAAATTGAGGATGCGCTCTATTACCGAAAGCCACTGCTCGGCCTTCATCACATCAGGGCCTCCCAGAAACACTGGAGGTGCCTGTTTTCGAAATCTTTCGTACAACGGTTCCATACGGTTGCCAACAACAGGTTGTTCTGCTGGCACCGCTGGAACTGCAACGGCCTGAACTTGTTGAGGAGGCACGGCAGGAGGACCCTGCTGCCTCAATCTTTGGATCTCTTCATCTTGCTGACGAATCCTCTCTTGCATTTCAGCAAATCTTTGCTCCCAATCAGGAGGAGCTTGAGGTGGATTTACAGGGCGACCACCCTGAGCTCTACCACGGCCACGGCCGCGACCACGGGGATTTTGAGGATTCCCCTGACCGCCTCCGGCCTCAACCATGCCACCCTGACTTCTTGTATTTCGCGGGGCGTCCATTTAATAGGACTTAGCCTGCGAATCCATAAGGTAGGCAGGTTAGACGGCGATCAAAATTAACACCGCTCTTAATAGCAAAAAGGCAACGCACTTTCTTTTCTTTTTAAAGAAATATATTTAATTTAAATCTAATATGCTTCCTAACATGCTTTTATATCACACTTATTTAAAATACTAAATAAGTACGGGCTTACTGAACCGTGAACCGAGCTTTCTCTGATGAAGATTGTACATGTCATAGCAAGCTTCGGTAGACAAACCTGGCGGCTCTGATACCAAAATTGTAACGTCCTAATGCTAAGGCACGCTACAGTGCTTTTTCAATTAATGTGCAAACTTTGCTAATCAAAGTAATTTCTCGAAAAAACGTGTCAAATTAAAATTTTTGCTTTAAACATTAAACTTTGTAATTTAATAAAGTATTTACAAGTGCCGGGATCCCGATTTTTAAAACTTTACAAACTTTACTTTATGAATATACATTCCAAAATATGCAGATTTACAGGTCGCACGGCGTTGTTCAAAATAAAACTCCCGGATGTCCCGAGACCGAACACTCAGGTCGCGCCGCTTGACATGTACAATCTCACCCAAGCTCGGGTTCACTCTGTTCGGCCTTCGCCTTTCCTTTACCTACACATGAGAGCGAGAAGCGTGAGTCGACGGACTCGATGAAATGCATATAACATACCATATAATTTCAGGCACAGTAAATGGGCGCCCATACACCCATTTACGGAGCTTAACGAGATGAGCATGAACGTTCACTACCGGGGTACAACCACTATACCACATACACAACGTACCTCGGCCGTACGAGTGTTGGTAGGGTTTATCCCGTCCTTTGAGTATCAGCGAGTGATGTACCACACACCTTAGCATTTTACATGCTTGTGTTGGTATCAGCATGTACCATACTCAAATTAACAACAATCAACGTACCAATACACTCACACAAGTGTTGGTAGTATTTAACATAATTCAAGCATGCATATATAAACACATATACACACATTCAGATAATCACATCATACATTATACACGGTTCTTACTGTTTTCCGAATTCAAGTGTCTTTGGCCGACCTGAACGGAATTCACGTGCTAGATGGATGCCACAATCACAATAACGGTAACACAGATGAGTGACTCGCCAAATCACTTTCCGGGACTTAAAACCCGAAACTAAATGTTCCCCTATCAATAAACCTCATGGCAATACCCTATATTACCCAAAATTGGCTAAAACTAAGGTTGGAAAAACTCCCGACGGGCGAGGCCGGATCCAACCGTATCCGGTTCTGGGTCACCAACCGTCGACCGGTTGGTACAGACCACCCAGAACCGGAATTCCGGTTCATCTGCAGAAACCCAAAAATTTCTCCCCCTTGATTCAAATCAAGCCCAATCTTTACCAAACTTTCCAGTATACCTAAACAATGCATACACAATAAAACCCAGCCAGTATTTCACAGAATAACACAATAAATATCAACTTGCCATTAAAGCTCAAAGCTTGAGTTTCAAAACTCAAGCTTGCTTAAAATCATTCTCAAGCATTTAAAAACAGTAGCTACGGACTTCAATCAACTCAAATTAACCCTAGAATTCGAACTCTAAGCAAATCAAACCTTAACAGCTCCTAACACCCCAAAACACCATTCAACCTAGCTTAAAAACTTAAAAAACTAAGAAAGGTTCATTGAAGCTTACCTTAGATTGATTATCTCCTATGAAATCCTTGCTGAAATCCAACAAATCACAACAAACTCCCTTGGTTTGTCTCAGCCGAAAGCAAGAAAGAGAGGGATTCAAGAGTAATGAAATTTTCTAATTTTTTTCCTTTTCCTTGGTTTTTCTTCAAATGAGACAAAAGGGTTAAGCTAATCCCTTGCTGAAATTAACTAGCTTAGGTGTCAAAAACCTAGGGCAGCCACCTATCACTTATTATTTTTAAATGACAAAAATGCCCTTTAACTTAAAACTAGGGTATTTTCAAAGCTAGGGGTAAAATGGTCAAAATCCATAACCCCGCTCAATCCCGATAATTATTTTCTCTAAAATAATTCCCCACTAAGAAATAGGGTTCTAAACTTACCCATGTGATCAATCTAGCCATCCATCGCATTTTCCGTTGTCGCCGAGCAAAATTTACAAAATTAACATATTTCACATATAAGCTAAATAATACCCCTAGAGTTTAATAAAATCTCCGGAATTGAGAAATTATAACTCTAACATTTATTTCTAAATATTGGGGTCCACAAATAAATTAATTCACAAATAATAATAAAATAATAAAAATTAGTGCTAATTGCCTTTTCTAATCCACATTACTAGAGCGGTCATTACAGAAAAATTTAAAAAATTTAAATTTAAAATTAAACCTACAATTTTTGAAAAATTAGGTTTCAACCAACCTAAATATCATTTCAAAAATTTGCTAACTACTTTTAAATTTTAAATGTTATTTTATAAATAAAAATTAAATAAAAAATTAGAAAAGATAAATAAATATCTTTTTCAAATTTTAAATGTAATTTAAATAAATAAAATAACAAAATTTAAAAAATTAGCAAAATATCTTATATCTATTTAAAATTACATGATTATAAATATCTTATTTTAAATTTAAATAAGGTCAAAATATCTAAAAAGATTTAATTTTTAAAAAAAATCTTAAAAGATAAGATATAATCAAATTTAAAAATAAGATAGATTTTTAAGCAAGAAGATAGATACTAATTCTATTCAAATTCAAATTACACTAATATCTTGAATTAAATTTAAAAATATTAAATTAATTCAAAATGATAATTAGAATTGAATTAGGAATAGTAATAGTATAAATACAAAACTATACAAAAAATTGGAAGTTAATTCCATGAAAAAGCATGAAAAATTGAAGAAAAACAAAAAATTTCGAAACTGTACGGACAGATTTGCGATCGCAGGAAAATATCAGCACACCCCCGATTTTTTTCAAATCTTCAAAAAATCATAACTAATTCAAATAAAATCCAAATTAAGTTCTGTAAAAGGCTAACTTGCTTAATTTTTTCCATACTATCCAATAAAAATAATTCCAGAGATAAAATCGCAATTATTTTTCACGAAAATTTCACAAACATCAATCAATCATCAAATAACACTCAATACAACATGATATCATCCAAAGAACATACAAACAATTGTTTTAAAGTCCAAATTTCTTGCAAGTAAATAAATTACCATGGCTCTGATACCAGTTGTGGAAATTATTTTACCAGGATCTTAGATCTACTCACAAGTATGTTTATTAACATCCTAAATAAGAACTTTCTAAAACGATAAATTAAACACATATAAAGTTTAAGAAACCTTACATTGGGTGCAGCGGAATAATATGACTCCTTCCGTTCAGATATCTAGCCCTTGATTCCTTTCTGTAGCAGAGCATTATCAATATCTGAACCTGGATCTCTTTCTCTGAATCTTTTATGCTGAAACTCCTTTGCTGATGATCTTTCTTCACGATCTTCCTCACTATGATTGAGGTATCACTTGCTGTGTGTGGGCACTACTCATACTCTAAGAAATTTCGAAATTTCAAGAGGGAAGAGAAAGAAGAAGTGGCAGCTAAAGATAGGGAGAGAGAAAGGCTCAGGTTTTTCTCTGAAGGAAAAATAGAAAATTTTAGTGTAATTTTCCTGAAGCCTTCACTATCTATTTATAGCATTCCACTAGGGTTAGGTTTGAATTATTTGGCATTAAAATAATGAAAATATCAGTTTAAATTTCCTACAAAAGTGGCAGGCCATACACTTAGTGGATTGGGCCTTGCTTTTTGCAATTTTGCAATTTTAACACCTTTTGTATCTGATTTTCTCAAAAATGCCAATTTCCTAATTCAACCATTTAAATGCCAATTCTAACTATTTAATAACTATAAATAATTATTAAATAATATTGTCATTTATCATATTCATTAATTGAACCATACAAAGTATCATAATTAACAAATATGCCCCTATAAACTCTTTCTTTACAATTTCGCCCTTACTTAGTGAAAAATTCACAAATAGACATAGTCTAATTTGAGAATTATAATTGATTAATCAAAACCAATTACATGAGTCTTACAAGCAATATTATCTCAACTAGTGGGGGGACCATGGGTCTATATAACCGAGCTTCCAATAAGTAGATCAAGAATTTAGCACTAAAATTCACTAACTTATTAATTCTTCGTTGAATCCACGCATAGAACTTAGAATTGCACTCTCAGTATATAGAATGCTCTATATGTTCCACCATATAGACACATCATTAGTTATCCATTGTTATAATCCTAATGTGATCAATGATCCTCTATATGAATGATCTACACTGTAAAGGGATTAAATTACCGTTAAACCCTACAATGTATTTATTCCTTAAAACACTTGACCCCGTATAAATGATATTTCAGCTTATGTGAAATGAGTACTCCACCATTTATGTTCGTTTGGTCAAGCTCGAAGGAGATCATCCTTTGCTTACTATTTGCCAGATAGAAGCTATAGATTCCATGTTTATGCTAGCGCTCCCACTCAATTGCACTACCGTGTTCCCAAAATGTACGTATCACCCTGACCTAAAAGTAGGCTTAACTAACAAATCAAAGAACACGAATAGCCTCTCGAGATTGAGCCTAATCATATCAGGATTAAGATCATTTGATCTAGGATCAACTAGGCGATATTGACTTGAATAGATTTTACGGTAAGTTTAATTAAATCTAAGTCAAAGTTCAATATCGGTCCCTTCCGATGCATACTCCATGCATCCAACCTGAGCTTTACTTTAACCAATGTTCTGGAAAGAACATAGCACTTCTCCAAATGCAAGTAAACTCTTGTTGTAGATTATCATATCAGTAAAACCCTGTGTCTGATAAATCTAGGAAACTTTATTCACATAGTCATGTTTACTTTCCAATGTGTTGACGGCACAATAAACAGGATCAAGTATGTGAAAAGGGTTTCAGATGAATTTATACATTATGTACATATAATCATGAAATAAATCATGTGAACCATGCAACATTAAATGTTATTTCTGATCTATATTAATAAGTAAATCTGATTATATTGAAATGAGTTTTATTTAGGGCATAAAACCCAACAGTAAGTAGATCTAAGATCCTGGATAAATATAATTCCAACATATAGACCCTCTTGTGTATGAACTGAAAATAGAGGTGTGTTACATGTATATGAAAGGCAATATGATACCGCCAGAAGTTTTAGTCAAAGATAGTTAAGTAAGATTGTTCTTAAGAATGAACGTAAAAATGAGTGTGGAGAACTATTGGGTTTTGTGCCCTAAATAAAACTCATTTCAATATAATCATATTAACTAATTAATAAAGATCAGAAATCATTTTTTGTTGCATGGTTCACATGATTTTATTTCATGTTTATATTTAATTTATAAATTCTATTAAGTCCAGAACATATGTATTTGTTCGTGATTATAGTGTTGTAAGCACAGTGGAATATAATCATGATTATATGTTCAAAAGTTTAATTCCCTGATTTGTCAGTTCACTGAATTTAGACTGGCATGATAATCAGCGATAGGTATACTTACACCTTGGATAAGTGTTATGTCTTTTCCAGGGTATTGGCAAAGTTTACCAGTATCAGATGTATGGAGTATACATTGGAAGGGACCGATATTGAACTTGGATTAGATATGATAAATTTAGCGTAATATCTATTCAATTCAATATCACCTAGTTGATCCTATATCAAATGATCTTAATCCTAACATGATTAGGTTCGATCTCAAGAGTGTTATTTGTGTTCTTTGATTTGTTAGTTAAGCCTACTTTTTGGTCTGGGAGATACGTACATTTTGGGAACATGGTAGTACAATTAAGTGGGAGCACTTATCATAGATATGGAATCTATAGCTTCTATCCAGACATAGAAGTGAAACGATGATTTCCTTCGAGCTAGGCTAAATAGAAATAAATGATAGAGCACTCATTTTAGTGATTATATTAGTTCACTAAAATATCATTTATAGGTGGCCAAATGTTTTAAGGATAAAATATATTGAAAGGGTGTAACGGTAATTTTTTCCCTATGCAATGTAGATCATCTATAGAGGATCACTGATTATTGGGATTATAACAATGGATAATTAATAGTGTATCTATATCGTGGAACATATAGAGCGTTTTATGTAACTGAGAGTGTGATTCCAAGTTCTATGGTGGATGCAATGAGGAATTAATAAGTTAGTAAATTTACTTGGTAAATTTTAGATCAGCTTATTGGAAGCTCGGTTATATAGGCCCATGGTCCCCATACTAGTTGAGACAAACTTAATTGATTTTAGTTAATCAATTACAATTCTAAAATTAGACTATGTCTAGTTTATGAATTTTTCACTAAGATATGGCTTGATTGCGAAGAAATATTGTTTTGGGGTTTATTTGTTAATTAAGATTCTTTATGGAGTCTAATTAATAAATATTATAAATGACAATTTTATTTGATAGTTATTTTAATTATTAAATAAATAGTTTTGGTATTTATAGGGTTGAAAGAGCAAAAAGTGGTATTTGTGAAAAATAGATAAAATAGTTGAGAAAAAATGACAAAGCCCAAACTAATGTAGGGCCCATCATATGGTTGGCTGATTAGTGGTCAAAAATATCATTTTATTGATGTTAAAGTTTAAATTAAATTAAGTTTTGATTAATATTTTCATGAAATTAATATGATATATTATATAATTGAAAATATTATTTTAAATTTAGTTTATGTTCATTTTGCAGGAAAGAAAATGATTTTTGGTAAAGTTGACAAAAGGAGAAGCCCAATAGCATAAACCCATGAGAAAATCTAAGATTGATTTTATTCTCTCTAGTTTGTACAACTCAATAGCAGTTGTAAAATTGGATCACATTCAAAGAGGATTAACAATTTTGATTGGTTCCATTTCCCTATGAGTACGACATGTGGCAAGGAAGTTGGGGATTGTAATTTAATGGCCACGTTCAAGATTATCTTCTTTCTGATTTGGCTTAATCAAATTGTATATTTTCAATTTGATTAGTTGTTGCTGACAAGGAACGTCTCAAGCATGCCTCAATTGTGCACTTTAAATTTCTAATCCCAAAAATTAAGTTATTTTCAATTTAAATTTATTCAGCTTTCCTTTTTAATTCTATGCATGGATTTTATTTCACATTTGTGTCTCCAAAAACACTATATAAAGGAGACCTCTTGTACACATTTGGTGTGTAATTTTTCATTGGCAAAAACTATAGTAAATTTTAGTTTTATTTTATCTATCTCTTCTCATATTTTCTTTTTAGATTATTGTGAGAATGACTAGCATTTTTGGCTAGTTTCCTAGATAAGGTAAAGGATGATCTTATATGTGAGGTAATATTTACTTGTGTTTTGATTCACCAAGTGCTTAAAGTTTATACATTTGAGTAGTATATTTTTCTTCTTTTTTTTTATCTCTATATTAATATATTTATCTATTTAGTATTATATAGAAATAGTCATGCTTTTTCTATGTGAATATGATTAGGATAAATATACATTAATATTATAATTTTATGATTAATCTCTTATTGCATTATTACCAAACAAAAGGTATATTGTCATTCTTAGATTTTTCATAAGATTATTTTCTACAATCTTAATGTGAGAATTCTATATTACTCAAATACATTTTTTTTATTATATGTTCTTCAAGTTTTATCTTCCGATTAAATTATTGGGAAGTGAATAATTTAATTGTGTTATATGTGTGAATCAAAACCCAAATAAATGAGCCAAACATATAGGTGATTCTTGAAACCTTATCATTTTTTTATTATAATTTTCTACCAATTTTATTTGCTTTAAATTTATTTTCAAAATTTTCTCAAAAACCACCAATGATTTATTTACTTTTTGCGCTTAAAGTTCTACTAATCACTTTTTGATAAGATATCTCTCTGTGGACACGACCGCCCATGCTACACTACAACAACCGCTTTGTGAAGACAAGTTTGGGCGTAATCAAATTTTGGCGCCGTTGCCGGGGAGATTGAAATCAAAACTTAGTGGACTTTTTAGCCAAGAGGTAAGTCATTCTATAATGTGTATATATAACACTTGTATTTTTTTTTTTAATTATTAATTTTTCTCTTTGTGTCTAATAACTTAAAAAAAAATTGTCATATTTATTATACGCTTATATATTTATATACATATATTTTTATTTTCTCTTTTCGTTCAATTATATATGTGGTATTAGTTATATATAATATATATATATATTAGTCATTAATTTTTTTTTTACATATTTTTCTTTTCTTTTCTACATTTATTGTGTTCAAATTATCATTCATTGTTAATTTTGTAATTATTTGTCATTTATTATTTTTTTCTTTAGCTTTAAATTTATAGATTTCAAATTATTAGGTTTAGTCCCTTAATTTGTGTAACCTTAGGTTTTAGATTAGCTTTAATTTAGGTTCCACCTCTTCATTATTAAAAAAAAAAAAAATCATAAAATTCTAAAATAAAATTATTCATAAAACTTTATAGTATTAGGAACAAAGTGTAATGCAACAAGTGGTAAAAACTGAGATTATTCTGTCTAGAAAGATTGGCTTTTAAGGCTTGTGATAGAGTACCCTCTACACTTTCCTGGGAACCTTGGTTCTGTCTAGGAAAGTGTGGGACGAAGCGGTACCTTGGCAACCTTCCCAATCGGCCTGGGAATATTTCTTGTGTATGCCCTTGTCTTATTACATTTTTGGACTTATTACTATTTTAAAAAAAAAAAAAAAAAAAAAACCAAGCTTGTTCCTTCAAAATAATTAATTTATTTTACTTATTTGTCATTTGGTTAGAAATATTTGAATTGTGATTTTTCATACTCACTTAGTACCTAGGGAGTCTCGGTGAGGCATGTAAGATCATTTCAAATTGTCCAAATTTACCAAGAAACAAGTTTAACAAAAAAAAAAAAATTAAAAAAAAAAATTAAGTGAATGAATCGTCATAGAGATGAACTAGGGAGATTTGTAAGGAGACCCAACACCCCTAGTGATAACTCTTCCGATACATCAAGCATTGCCTCTCCCACCTCAACAATTGCTCATAATCCATTCGCCATGGCCCATCATGATGAAATTCAGCAGAGAAGTCTTAATGACTATCTCCATCCTACTCGCACTCCTACCCCTTCTTGTATCCTCTTTCCACCTAATATGCCCAATTTTGAATTCAAACCTGGCATGATTCAACTCTTGCCAAATTTCCATGGTTTAGAAAATGAAAATCCTTATGTACATATTAGGGAATTTGAGGATGTGGTAGCCACTTTTTATAACCAAGATAATATCGCGGGTACTGTGCGATTGAAGTTTTTTCCCTTCTCTTTGAAGGATACAGCTAAAAGTTGGTTATACTCCCTGAGACCAAGGTCTATTGGAATATGGGAAGAAATGACATCATCATTCTTTCACAAATACTTCCCTAACCACAAGACCAATGGTTTAAAAAGGCAGATTTCCACCTTTTCCAAAAAAGACAATGAAACTCTTTATCAAGTCTGGAAAAGGTTTAAAGAACTGTTAACTCTTTGTCCCCACCATGCTTATGAAAAATGGCACCTAGTTAGTTATTTCTATGAAGGCCTCACTAGTCGTGAACGCCAGTTTATAAAAATGATGTGCAATGGTGAATTCCTCCAAAAAGATCCTGAAGAAGCCTTTGAATATCTCAATGAGCTTGTAGAAAAATCTCATACTTGGACTGGTCCAAGTGCTACTGAAAGCTCTAACAGAAATCGACCAGCAGGAATTTACCAATTAAGGGAGGAGGACAGTCTCAAAGCCCAAGTTGAGTCCTTAACGAAGCAACTTGAGGCCTTTAAGAAAAAAAGTGGGCAAGGACAGAACATGGTTTCCCAAGCAGAAACACATGAGCCATGTTTTGTGTGTGGAGAAACAGATCATTTAGCTAAGGATTGTTTAGCCTTTAGACAAATGAGGGGGGTTTATGAAGAGCAATGCAATGCCTTAGGGACCTACAATACGCCATTCTCTAATACGTACAACCCTGGTTGGAGAAACCACCCAAATTTCAGTTGGAAAGATCCCAACCAAGCACAATCTTCTGGAGGGCAATGGAGAAATGAGCACCAAAATCAACCATCAAAAGCTCAGTCTGCTCCTCAATACAATTCTCAACCTCAAAGGAGTTCTCTTGAGAACACCTTTCAATCATGCTTGGAGGATCAAACAAAAATAAATTGCCAAATGATGGAAGAAAGCAAAGAAATGAATAGTCAATTTTCAAAATTGATTGGATCCTTCGCTATTTCTGAAAGAGGCAAACTTCCTTCTCAGACTCAATTCAATGCACAAGGGCAACATATGACTTAAACCTCCAGCTCTAACGATCAAACCGTTAAGGAGGCTAATGCCATCACAACTAGAAGTGGTAAAACTTTGGAAGATCAACCAATAGTAGCTACCACTTCAAAATCTCCACATGTTGTCGCTGAAAGTGTGCCATCCAATGCTTCTGTAAAAGTTCCATTCCCCCAGGCTCTGAGACCTGCTGGGAAAAATCTTGAAAATCGAGGAGAAATCCTTGAGCACTTGACACAAGTGAAGATTAATCTTCCTTTGCTTCATGTCATCAAACCAGTGCCAGTCTATGCTAAAATCATCTAGGATCTTTGCACTGTAAAAAGGAAGCATCATGTCAAAAAGACTGCTTTCTTAAACAAGCAAGTTAGTGCGGTAATTGAACAAAAGACACCGCCGAAATACAAAGATCCCGGCTGTCCCACCATTTCTTGTCAAATCGGGACTCATGAATTTAGTCAAGCTTTGCTAGACTTAGGAGCGAGTGTTAATCTCATGCCTTATTTCGTCTACTCGCAACTTGGTCTTGGTGAAATCAAGCCTACTTCGTTGTCTTACGGTTGGTGATCGTTCTATCAAGAAGCCTCGGGGAATTGTTGAGGATGTTCTTGTTCAAGTTGACAAATTCTATTACCCCGTGGACTTTCTTATCCCGGATACTCAATCTGTGGTTAACATGGAATCCAAAATCCCTATCATACTTGGAAGACCTTTCCTCGCTACAGCTAATGCCCTTATTAAGCGTAGGAATGGTCTAATGAAAATATCTTTTGGGAATATGACTCTTGAGGTCAATATTTTTCATGTTGCAAAGCAACCACATGACGATGATGAGTGTTATCGGACATTTTTGATTGACACGCTCATTTCGAGGAGATTCAATTGCAAAAAATTCGATGATCTTGATGAACTCTTCTCGGTTCGAAAGTTCGGTTTTAATGAGTCAATTAATGAAATTTCTTGTTATAAAGACTCACAAAACGGAAGAGCAAAGTTTTGGCGACCTCGATTTGAAGAGCTACACGGTGAAAGGGAAAAGCCAAAACCTTCTACTGAAGAGGTTCCCACTGTTAAGCTAGCCCAACTACCTGAGGGTTTAAAACATGTTTTCTTGGGAGATGGTGATACCTTTCCTGTTATCATCTCGTCCAAACTTGATCCTTCACAGAAATGCAATTAGTCAAGCTACTAAAGAAGCATAAACCTGCAATAGGTTGGACGTTTGCCTGATATTAAAGGTATTAGCCCTTTAATTTGCTCCCATAGAATCAAGTTGGAGGAGGGAGCAATCCCTCGAAGAGATCCTCAAAGAAGATCGAACCCCACCATGAAAGAAGTTGTGAAAACTGAAGTGTTGAAACTTTTGGATGCTAACATCGCTTATCCGGTGGGCGATAGCAAATGGGTCGGTCAATTCGGGTAGTACCTAAGAAATCGGGTGTAAGCTGTTATTGAAAATGATAAAGGGGCCCTTGTTCCCACAAGGACCGTGACGGGTTGGCGCATGTGCATTGATTATCGAAAGTTGAATGCCGCCACCCGTAAGGATCATTTCCCACTTCCATTTATCGACCAAATCCTTGAACGTGTGGTGGGCATCCTTTTTATTGCTTTCTTGATGGCTATTCAGGCTATTATCAAATCGAGATTGCATTGGAGGATCAAGATAAGACAACTTTTACATGTCCTTTCGGTACTTATGCTTTTCGGCGTATGCCATTTGGATCGTGTAATGCACCACCACCTTCCAAAGGTGCATGATGAGCATTTTCGGTGACATGGTTGAAAAATGTATGGAAGTATTTATGGATGATCTAACAGTCTTTGGAAGTTCTTTTGAAACATGCCTTCTTAATTTAGAAGCTGTTTTAACACGATGTATTGAGAAAGGTCTTGTACTCAATTGGGAGAAATGCCATTTCATGGTATCTTCAGGCATAGTCTTGGGACACATTGTCTCCGAAAGAGGGATTGAGGTAGATCGATCTAAGATTGATCTCATTTCTAATTTGCCCACTCCAAAGACTCGTCAAAGATGTTAGATCTTTTCTTGGGCATCTTGGTTTTTATAGGAGGTTCATCCAAAACTTTTCAATGATTTCTCGTCCACTGTGCAACCTCCTCGCCAAAGATGCTAATTTTGAGTGGACACAAAAGTGTGAGGATGCATTCCGAACACTTGTTGCAAAATTAACGTCCGCTCCCATCATACGATCACTGATTGGAATTTGCCTTTTGAAATCATGTGTGATGCAAGTAATTTTGTCGTTGGAGCCGTTTTGGGACGGCGAAGGGAGGGGAAACCTTTTGTTGTCTATTATGCAAGTCGAACTCTTAATAGTGCTCAAATGAACTATTCCACTACCGAAAAAGAGTTGCTTCTTTGTTGTCTTTGCTCTTGACAAATTTCGAGCTTACTTGATTGGTTCACCTATTACGATCTTCACAGATCATTCTGCCCTTAAGTACCTCATTTCCAAAAAGGATACTAAGGCGCGCTTAATACGGTGGATCCTTCTATTGCAAGAATTTGACATCACAATCAAAGACAAGAAAGGTGTTGAGAATGTCGTCGCAGATCACTTGTCTCGACTTGAATTTAGTGATTCTGCTGATGATCCACCTATTCGTGATGATTTCCCCGATGAACAACTGCTTGCTGTTACTAAGTTACCGTGGTATGCACACATAGTTAACTACTTAGTAACAGGTGAACTTCCTTCTGAGTGGAGTTCACAAGATAGACGCAAATTTCTGGTCGAGGTGCGCAATTTCTATTGGGATGATCCATACTTGTTCAAGTATTGCCCCGATCAGATCATACGAAGATGCATCCCTGATGATGAGGTGTCTAGTGTTTTGAACTTTTGTCACAATGATGCTTGTGGTGGTCACTTCTCTGTGAAGAAAACTACTGCAAAAATCTTACAGTGTGGCCTTTATTGGCCCACTTTGTTCAAAGACACCAACGAATTTTGTCGTTCATGTGTGAGGTGCCAAAAGTTAGGCTCTCTATCTCGTCGTCACATGATGCCCTTGAACCCTATTCTTGTGATTGAGATATTTGATTGTTGGGGTATAGATTTCATGGGACCATTTCCATCATCTTCTGGTTACCTTTACATTCTCCTTGCTGTGGATTATGTTTCTAAATGGGTTGAGGTTGTACCTTGTCGAACCAATGATAATGCAACAGTTACCAAGTTCTTGAAGGAAAACATTTTGTCAAGGTTTGGTACGCCTCGTGCTATCATTAGTGATCAAGGCACACACTTTTGCAACAAGTCTTTTGAGGCTCTCATGCGGAAGTACGGTGTGCTCCATAAGGTTGCTAATTCTTACCATCCGCAGACCAATGGGCAAGCGGAGTTAGCCAATAGGGAGATAAAACAAATTCTAGAAAAAACGGTAAATCCAGACAGAAAAGATTGGTCTTCTCGTCTTCTTGACGCTCTGCGGGCATACCGTACTGCTTTCAAATCCCCTCTTGGGATGTCTCCCTATCGGCTTGTTTATGGGAAAGCTTGTCATTTGCCTGTTGAACTTGAGCATAAGGCATATTGGGCTGTCAAAGCCTTTAATTTTGATCTTAATGCTGCAGGCATTAATCGCAAACTCCAGCTGTCTGAAATTGAGGAGTTGAGAAATGAGGCATATGATAATTCCAGGATCTACAAGGAAAAAATGAAAGTTGCTCATGATAAACAGATCCTGCGAAAGAATTTTGAGGTGAATCAAAAGGTGCATCTTTATGATTCTCGGTTGCATTTCCACCCAGGTAAGTTGAGATCACGGTGGACTGGCCCATTTGTGGTGAAAAAGGTTTTTCCGAATGGTTCTGTTGAAGTTGAGGACCCAACTGATGGGAGAATTTTTAGAGTCAATGGCCAGAGATTGAAGCATTACATCGAGAGTGTGAGTCATGTTGAAGAGGTCCTTCTTAAGGACCCTATCTATACACTCTGAGTTGTTCATTTCTTTTACATGTTTTATTTTATTTTATATATATATATATTTTTTTTTACTTTTCTATTAGTTTTGTGTGTTTTCGTTTTCGTTTTCGTTTGTTTTGGGTTTGTTTTGTGTTATCAGGTTGTTTCAATTACCGCCCCATGGATATTGTCATCTTCCAGGTGTTCTCTTTCCCCTATCTTTTTCATTGCATATTTATTTTGACATTGAGGACACTGTCTGATTTTCAGTTGGGGGTGGTAAGCTTTGGTGAGCTTTCATTTGGAGAATTACATTGTGGTGTTGAACTTTTAAGTCAAATTTTCTCAAAATTTTCTAAGCATGATTGAAATATTTTGTTTGAGTTGGATTTTGCTATGTTTAGCTATTAAGGAGTGATTTTCAGAGTTCTTTAATGCACTTTCCAAACATGTGGTAAGATGGTTGTTAACACAAATAGTTGAGAAAATTTTCAAGCTTAAAGTTTTCCATATTTTTTTTGTAAGTTGTGAGAGTTGAGAAAACGACTTTTTGAACTTTTATTGATCATTTGAGTTGGTCAATTTAGATTTTTAGAATTTAAACACATGACATATACTGGAGGGACAATTTCATTTGTTAAAAGAGCCTTTGTTGTAATGTTATTTTTCATATTTCTTTTTATTCATGTATTTTTATGTTGCCTCTTGTAAAAAAAATCAAAAAAAAAAAATTCAAAAAAAAGAAAATTAATACAAAAAAAAAAGAGAAAAAAAAAAAGAACAAGAGCAACATTTCGTTATTGTATTTTCTTTTTACAAAAAAAAAAAAAAAAAAAATTGTTCCATATAAAAAATTGAATGAAAGAAACATCACTTCATGTGTTTCTTAAAAAAAAAAAAAAAAGTGTTCTTTTCTAATATTTACAATTTTCTTTTAGTTGGCTCTTTATTCTTCAAGTCTCTTGTAAATCCCAAAGGGTGTTTGTCATTTAAATTCTAATTATTTGATTTTCCTATCTTATGATCAATATTTGTTCAAATTGTTTGTCCTAAAAAGTTTGTCTTCTCTCATTTGAGCGTTAATTGTTACAATTCCAACTCCAAGAGTGTCATCTCTCCCATAAAAAAAAATACTTTCAATGTCTGTGAGGAAATTGGAGTTGAGACCTTTACGCTTTTGAGATTTTTCGATGCTATTTGTGTTATGGCTTGTGGTAAGAAATGGATATGGTTTGGTGCACACACCCACAACTCTGGGGTTACAACTAAGTAGTTTGCTTAGCAATTTCTGATTTCTTGATGATATTTTAAAATGCATGGCTGGTTTTGATTGGTGTGACTTGATTATTCAGCTTGATAATTTTCTTCTCCGCTTGAATTGCTAGAGACTAGCAATAAGCTAGTTGGGGGTTGTGATTAGTGGTCAAAAATATCATTTTATTGATGTTAAAGTTTAAATTAAATTAAGTTTTGATTAATATTTTCATGAAATTAATATGATATATTATATAATTGAAAATATTATTTTAAATTTAGTTTATGTTCATTTTGCAGGAAAGAAAATGATTTTTGGTAAAGTTGACAAAAGGAGAAGCCCAATAGCATAAACCCATGAGAAAATCTAAGATTGATTTTATTCTCTCTAGTTTGTACAACTCAATAGCAGTTGTAAAATTGGATCACATTCAAAGAGGATTAACAATTTTGATTGGTTCCATTTCCCTATGAGTACGACATGTGGCAAGGAAGTTAGGGATTGTAATTTAATGGCCACGTTCAAGATTATCTTCTTTCTGATTTGGCTTAATCAAATTGTATATTTTCAATTTGATTAGTTGTTGCTGACAAGGAACGTCTCAAGCATGCCTCAATTGTGCACTTTAAATTTCTAATCCCAAAAATTAAGTTATTTTCAATTTAAATTTATTCAGCTTTCCTTTTTAATTCTATGCATGGATTTTATTTCACATTTGTGTCTCCAAAAACACTATATAAAGGAGACCTCTTGTACACATTTGGTGTGTAATTTTTCATTGGCAAAAACTATAGTAAATTTTAGTTTTATTTTATCTATCTCTTCTCATATTTTCTTTTTAGATTATTGTGAGAATGACTAGCATTTTTGGCTAGTTTCCTAGATAAGGTAAAGGATGATCTTATATGTGAGGTAATATTTACTTGTGTTTTGATTCACCAAGTGCTTAAAGTTTATACATTTGAGTAGTATATTTTTCTTCTTTTTTTTTATCTCTATATTAATATATTTATCTATTTAGTATTATATAGAAATAGTCATGCTTTTTCTATGTGAATATGATTAGGATAAATATACATTAATATTATAATTTTATGATTAATCTCTTATTGCATTATTACCAAACAAAAGGTATATTGTCATTCTTAGATTTTTCATAAGATTATTTTCTACAATCTTAATGTGAGAATTCTATATTACTCAAATACATTTTTTTTTTTATTATATGTTCTTCAAGTTTTATCTTCCGATTAAATTATTGGGAAGTGAATAATTTAATTGTGTTATATGTGTGAATCAAAACCCAAATAAATGAGCCAAACATATAGGTGATTCTTGAAACCTTATCATTTTTTTATTATAATTTTCTACCAATTTTATTTGCTTTAAATTTATTTTCAAAATTTTCTCAAAAACCACCAATGATTTATTTACTTTTTGCGCTTAAAGTTCTACTAATCACTTTTTGATAAGATATCTCTCTGTGGACACGACCGCCCATGCTACACTACAACAACCGCTTTGTGAAGACAAGTTTGGGCGTAATCATTGGCCATTAGGTGCCTTTTTCACTTTATTTTTATCAATTTTTTTCCCCTAACCCTATTGAAGAATAGTATAATAGGAAGGCTATGGTCTCATTATCCAACTAATGTCTCCAAAGCTAAAAATCTAGTTTTCTCTCTAGGTTTGATGAGACCTCTTCCTTCTTCTTGTTCAATTCAAAACACCATAGCCTCTTCTTCACAAACCAAAATTCAGCCATTATGCCCACACATAACAAGTTGGTCCTCAATCATAGTGTGTAAGACTGTGAAAAATACAAACACAAGGAAGGAGTTTTGGGCTTAGATCTTGGTGATACTCTGCTACAGAAAGGATACAAGGGTTAGAGATCTGAGTGGAAGGAGTCATTTAATTTCGTTGCACCCACTGTAAGGTTTTAAAACTTTATATGTTTTTATTTACATTATTTTAGAGATTCATATTTAGGATGTTAAATAGCATACATAGTAGTAAATCTAGATCTTGGTAAAATATAATCCAACAAGAACTTGTTGCCATTGTTTGTGACTAAGGTTAAAAGACATGCGATTTTGGGGCCTACTCTGCTAACTGTCCCCCCAAGAAGTGTTGTTGGGAGTTTTGTCCTAGAAACAGATCCAACAGTAGGTTTGAATGAGCAGGTCCCTACTAATATAGATGAGGATATGGTTGACAATGTATTTCACCAGTTTGATGAGTTTGATGGTCCCTTTTACAACAATGATCTTGTGGTAGATTTGAACGAGGATGGTGATGCAGAGTTGCAAGTTGATGAACCTATGAAGGTGTTGGGATTTTATGCCCTAAATAAAACTCATTTCAATCTAATCTGATTTGTTATCAATAGAAGATTATAAGTCATTTATGTTTACATGTATTTTTCATGTTTATGGTTTAATGTGTACAATCCAGAACATATAGTTATTCACAATTACAGTGGTGTCAACACAGTGGAAGGTTATTGTGATTATACGCTTCAAAAGATAATGTCCCTTGATTCATCAGTGCACTGGATTTACACTGATGTGATAGTCAACGATAAAGTATACTTACACCTTGGATAAGTGTTATGTTTTTTCCAGAACATTGGCAAAGTATGCTAGTTTCAGATTTATGGAGTATACATTAGACTAGGACCGAATTGATCTTAGTAAAGATATTATAATCTTACCGTTGTATCTTTCTAAGTCAATATCACTGGTTGATCTTAGATCAAAAGATCTTAATCCTGACATGGTTAGGTTCGATCTCAAGAGTATTATTTGTGTTCTTTGATTTGTTAGTTAAGTCTTCCTTTTGGTCCGGGTAAAACGTACATTTTGGGAACATGATAGTACAATTGAGTGGGAGTGCTAAACATAGATATGGAATCTATAGCTTCTATCTGGACATAGAAGTAAAATGATGATTTCTTTCAAGCTTGGTTTAATAGAGATAAATGGAAGAGCTCTTATTTCAGTGGTTATATTAGTTTACTGAAATATCATTTAAGGAAGCTAAGTGTTTTAAGGATAAAATACATTGAGGGGTGAAATGGTAAATTTGTCCCTACTCGGTGTAAATCATCTATAGAGGATCTTTGATTATTGGGATTAGAACGATGGTTATATTTATAGCGTATCTATATTGTGGAACATGTAGAGCGTTCTATATAACTGAGAGTGCAATTCCAAGTTCTATAGTGGTTCAATGAGGAATTGATAAGTTAGGGAATTTACTTGTTAAATTCTAGATCTGCTTATTGGAAGCTCGATTATATAGGCCCATGGTCCCCATACTAGTTGAAACCATACTGCTTGTAAGACTCAGATAATTGATTTTAGTTAATGAATTATAATTCTAAAATTAGACTATGTCTAGTTTGTGAATTTTCACTAAGATATGGCTTGATTGTGAAGAAATATGATATCAGGGTTTATTTATTAATTAAGAGACTTTATAGAGTCTAATTAATAAATAATATAAATGACAATTTTATTTGATAGTTATTTTAATTATTAAATAAATAATTTTAGCATTTATATGGTTGAAAGTGCAAAAAGTGGTATTTGTGAAAATAGATAAAATAGTTGAGAAAAATGGCAAAAATATAACCAGTGTAGGGCCCATTACTGTTGGAATTATTTTACCAAGATCTAAATTTACTAACAAGTATGTTTCATTAACATTCCAATATGAATTTCTAAAACAATGAAATAAACACATATAAAGTTAAAGAAACCTTACATTGATTGCAGCGGAATATAATGACTTCTTTCGTTCAGATCTCTAGCCCTTCATTCTTTTCTGTAGCAGAGCATTATCAAGATCTGAACCTGGATCTCTTTCTCTCCTTCATGTTGATTGGATTCTTCACAGTCTTACACACTATGATTGAGATACCGCTAGATGTGCGTGGGCACTCACTCTATCACTCAAGGTTATGAAAATTTGAAGAGAAAAAGAGAAGAAGTGGTTAGGCTATGGGTATAGAATAGATGGCTCAATTTTTCCTGAAAGCAACAAATCTCAGCAACTTTAAGTGTAAGCCATCAGTATCTATTTATAGGCAACCACCTAGGTTTAGGTTAGATTTAATTAGCATTAAAATATTAGAAAAATAAATGGTAAAATCCATGCATAGTGGCCGGCCATGAGTTGGATAATGGGCCCCACTTTGCAATTTTACCATTTTCCCATCTTATTTTCTCAAAAACGCCAATTTTCTAATTTAACCACTTAAATGCCAATTCTAATTATTTAATAGCTAAAAATTAATTATTAAATAATATTGTCATTTAATATATTTATTAACAAATAAGACCTAGGATCTCTTTTCTTCACATTTAAGCCCTTGCTTAGTGAAAATTCATAAACTAGACATAGCCTAATTTTAATATTATAATTGATTAACTAAAATCAATTAACTGAGTCTTACAAGCAGTATTGTGACAGTTAGTAGTCCCGTGATCCATAAGGGGAAATACCGGGTAAGCTGTGCAATCCCACACCACCTGGGGAAGGTCAAGTGGGATGATTCTGAGACTGTGTAGGTATGGGACTACACAGTAGAAGAGAGCTTAAATGGATTGACTGGTGCTACCTATATCAACAAGGTTCATCTTATTTTTTGGTAGCCCATCTCGAAAGAACTCCATAGTTAAGCATGCTTGACCTGGGGTAATTTAAGGATGGGTGACCTCCTGGGAAGTTTTCCCAAGAAGCGTGCGAGTGAGGACAAAGCATGCTCAAAACACTCATGTTGGTCTATGGAGGCAGTCGTCAGTCCATGAAGCAGCCAGAGAGACGTACTCGTGTATAAGAGCCATTCATTCCATGGGTGTAAGGGCCCAATGGGGCCTTGAAGCGGGGACGTTACAAGTATGGTCTCAACTAGTATGGGGACCATGGGCCTACATAGCCGAGCTTCCAATAAGCAGACCTAGAATTTACAAAGTAAATCCACTAGCTTATTAATTCCTCATTGCATCCACTCATAGAACTCGGAATTGCACTCTCAGTCATATAGAACGCTCTATATGTTCCATGATATAGATACGCTATTAATTATCCATTGTTATAATTCCAATAATCAATGATCCTCTATAGATGATCTACATTGCATAGGGATAAAATTACCGTTACACCCTTTCAATGTATTTTATCCTTAAAACACTTGGCCACCTATAAATGATATAATAGTGAACTAATATAGTCACTAAAATTAGCGCTCTATCATTTATCTCTATTTAGCAAGCTCGAAGGAAATCATCGTTTCACTTTTATGTCTGGATAGAAGTTATAGATTCCATATCTATGATTAGCGCTCCCACTGAATCACACGACTATGTTCCCAAAATGTACGTATCACCCTGACCAAAAAGTAGGCTTAACTAACAAATCAAAGAACATGTATATTACTCTTGAGATCGAACCTAACCATGTTAGGATTAAGATCATTTGATCTAGGATCAACTAGGTGATATTGAATTGAATAGATACTACGATAAATTTATCATATCTAATCAAAATTCAATATCGGTCCCTTCCAATGTATACTCCATACATCCGATACTGGTAAACTTTACCAATGCCCTGGAAAGGACATAACGCTTATCCAAGGTGTAAGTATACCTATCGCTGATTATCAGGCCAGTCTAAACCCAGTGAACTGACAAATCAGGGAATTAAACTCTTTGAACATATAATCATGATTATATTCCACTATGTTGACAACACTATAAACATGAACAAATACATATGTTCTGGACTTAATAGAATTGATAATCATGAAATAAATCATGTGAACCATGCAACATAAAATGTGATTTTTGATCTTTATTAATCAGTAAATCTGATTATATTGAAATGGGTTTTATTTAGGGCACAAAACCCAACAATTACATGGCCGGCCACTAGGTGCTATTTTTGCTCTATTTTTATCAATTTTTTATTCTAAATAAATCAACCCTAACCGTAGGTGAAATTAGTATAAAAGGAAAGCTATGGTCTCATTCTCTAACTAATGCTTCTAAAGCTAAAAACCTAGTTTTCTCTCTTTGACAACTAGCTTTATGAGACCTCATCTTCTTCCTTCTTCTTCTAATTTCGAAATCACATAGCCATCTTCACAAACCAAATTCAAACCTTAGTGATTGAGTGCATGCCCACACATAACAAGTGAGTCCTCAATCATAGTGTGTAAGACTGTGAAGAATCCAAATCAACTGAAGGAGAATTGGGCTCAGATCTTGGTGATACTCTGCTACAGAAAGGATACAAGGGTTAGAGATCTGAGCAGAAGGAGTCATTTAATTTCGTCGCAATCAATGTAAGGTTTCTTAAACTTTATATGTGTTTAAATTACATTGTTTTAGAAATTCATATTTAGGATGTTAAATAACATACATGGTAGTAAATCTAGATCCTGGTAAATAATCCCTAACAAAAGGTACCTGCTTTAAGGTTAGAACTGTTGGATTTTGTGCCCTAAATAAAACCCATTACAATCTGATTAGTTATCAATTTAGAATTTTGAAGTGATTTATGATTACATGTATGTTACATGTTTATGGTTTAATATATATATTTAATATATGCACAAAATCAGTTAAATCCAGAACATATAGTTATTCACAATTACAGTATTGTCAATACAGTGGAATGTGATTGTGATTATATGATTCAAAAGATTTTGTCCCTGTTCATCAGTGTTTTGGATTTACACTGATGTGATAATCAGCGATGAAGTATACTTACACTTGGAGTAAGTGTTATGTTCTTTCCAGAACATTGGCAAAGTATACTAGTTTCGAATGTATGGAGTATACATTGGACTGGACCGATATTGAACTTGGTCAAAGATATTGTAAACTTACCGTTGTATCTTTCCAAGTCAATGTCAGAAGTTGATCTTAGATTGAGAGAATCTAAATCCTGATATGCTTAGGCTCAATCTCAGGAACGCTATTCATGTTCTTTGATTTATTAGTTAAGCCTACTTTTGGGTCAGGGTGATACGTATATTTTGGGAACATGATAGCATGACTGAGTGGGAGTGCTGAACATAAATATGGAAATCTATAGCTTCTACTGGTGTATAGAAGTAAAGTGATGATTCCCTTCGAGCTTAGTTAAATAGAAGTAAATGGATGAGCTCTTGTTTCAGTGACTGTATATTAGATCACTAAAACATCATTTACAAGTAACTAAGTGTTCAAAGGGGCAAAATACATTGAGGGATGTAAACGGTAAATTGGTCCCATCTCGATGTAAATCATCTATATAGAGGATCTCTAAATCACATTAAGATTATAACAATGGTTAAATGAGATAGCATATTGATATCGTGAAACATATGATATGCTCTATATTAGTCTGAGAGTGCAATTCCAAGTTCTAAGAGTGGATTCAACAAGGAATTAATAAGTTAGGGATTTACTTGGTAAATCGGTTCAACTTATTGGAAGCTCAGCATATAGATCCATGGTCCCCATTCTAGTTGAGACTATACTGTTTGTAAGACTCTATAATTGATTTATGATTAATCAATTATAATTCTAAAAGTTAGACTATGTCTAATTTGTGAATTCTCACAGTTTAAGGATGAAATTGTGAATAAAAGGGTTTCTAGGTTTAATTATTAATTAAGAGATTTTGCATGTCTAATTAATAATTATTTTAAATGGAAATATTATTTAATAATCTATTTTAGTTATTAAATAATTAGTTTTGGCATTTAAATGATTAGAATTGGAAAAATAGCATTTTTGGAGAAATAGAAATAAAATTGAGGAAACTGCAAAATCCATGTGAGGCCCATACACACCATGGCCGGCCACATGCTTGCATGTTTCCCAATTATTATTTTCATTTTAAATTGCCATGTAATTGCTAATCAAAGCCTAGCAAAAATAGGAAAGTGGTGGATCACACTAAATAAGGCAGTTATTCAATTACACAGTAAAAGAGGAAACTGTTTATTTGGAAAGTTGTGCTCTTCTCTTTTCCTATTTATAGCCGCCCGCTCTTCTCTTGAGGTAATGGTTTTTGTGTGCAATCACTATACACGAAATCAAGAGAGAAAAAGAAGAGAGAATTTCGAAAATCTTTGTGAGAGAGAAGTGCCCACACACATCACTCAGTACCTCAATCATAGTTTGGAAGACTGTGAAGGATCACATCCAACTGAAGAACTTTCGGGCTCAGATCTTGATTATACTCTGCTACAGACAGGAATCAAGGGTTAGAGATCTGAGTGGAAGGAGACACTTAATTTTGCTGCCATCACTGTAAGTTATTCTTAACTTTTATTTGTTTAGTTCATCGTTTTAGAAGTTCAATTTTAGGTTGTTAAATCAACATACTTGTGAGTAGATCTAAGTTCCTGGTAAAATATAATTCCAACAAGAACTACCTCCACCACCTCCACCACCTCCACCACCTCCAAGGGACTAGAGGAAAGAGCAAGAGAGAAGAACCCCTTGTAGTGAAATCACCAAACACCAGGCACCAGTAGCAGCCATCTAGGTCCTCCTTGTAGTACAACACCATCTGATTTTGAAGTTTGTACAAAATTTAAACTTATTGTGTGGACAAGGGAAGACATAGAGGAAAATAATATTTATACAACTTCTCTTACTGGTACACATTCAGGGGAAATACATGTTGGCAAGTTGTACACAAATAAGACTGAATTGAAAAATGTAGTGGGAAGGTTTGCACTGAAAACGAATTTTGAGTTCATGGTGAAGAAGTCTAGGACCAATGTTTTTTTTGCAACTTGCAGGGATTCAAATTGCAAATGG
This sequence comes from Cannabis sativa, assembly GCF_029168945.1. Lineage (NCBI taxonomy): Eukaryota > Viridiplantae > Streptophyta > Magnoliopsida > Rosales > Cannabaceae > Cannabis > Cannabis sativa. The sequence continues at coordinate 32,816,247 of NC_083608.1, read as the reverse complement.
AGAGTGAGGGGGAGGAAGAGGGCACGTTATGACATGTTTGAGGTCACTGTATTCCACAATGAACACACATGTAGCCTGGATTCTAGACATGTTGATAACCGTCAAGCAGCACCGCAGGTTGTTGGCCACCTTATTAAGAACAAGTTTGAATCAGATGGAACTAAGTACAAGGCAAAAGACATACAAAGAGATATGTTTCAGGACTATGGGATCAAGATGAGTTATGAGAAGGCTTGGAGGTGCTGAGAGAAGGCATGCGAGGGGTACACCAGCTAAAGCTTATAGTCAGTTATCTGGTTACTTTTACATGCTGGAACAGAAGAATCCAGGTACTATTACAGACATTGTTATAGAGGACAACAAGTTCAAGTACTGATTCTGGTCACTGGATGCTTGTAGGAAGGGATTCAAGTTTTGTCGTCCTGTGATTAGTATCGACAACACGTTCTTGAAGACAAGGTATGGGGGCACAATGCTAGTTTTCCGATTGCCTTTGCAATTGTTGACAGTGAGAATCATGACTTTTGGAAGTATTTCTTGCAGAAGTTAAGGGAAGCAATTGGGGAGGTTGAAAACTTAGGGTGCGTTTGGGATAGCTTTTAAGAAAGCTAGAAGCACTTTTTTAAAAAGCTATCATTCAAAATGTGTTTGGTAAAATTGGAAAACTAGCTTTTTTAAGAATTTAAGACAAAATTTTAGCTTTTTGCAAAAGTTGGCCAACACCAACTTTGGGAAATTAGCTTATACGGGAAGCTATTTTGTTGGTTTAATGAATATTTTACTTGACAAAATTACCCTCATTTTAATTATAAAATTCCTTTTTTACTATTTTATTTTAAGATTCTCTTCTCCCCAATATATCTTTCTATATCATTTTTATGTAATAGATGATATTTATGTAATTTATTTTATTATTATTATTAGTACAAGTCTAACTAATTATTTTATTATATATATATTTTTAAAAAATAATATAAGAAAAAAATTATTGTAATTTGTAATAAAATAAAAAATAATTATAAATATATTAATATGTATGAATTTATTTAAATAAATTAGATAACAAATATCATACTTATTTTGGTAATTGTATATTTAATAGCTATTCAATCATCTAGCTTATCAAATACTTATATACAATTTTTTCAACTCACAGCTATTTTAAAATTATATTTACCAAACACTCAGCAGTTTTTTTTTCACAGCACAGCTACAGCTGCTTTTTCTCACAGCACAGCTACAGCTGCTTTTTCTCACAGCACAACTGTGCCAAATTGGCCCTTAGTGTTTGTATCAGATAGGCATCAAAGCATTGAAAATGTTGTCGAGGTTATTTTCCCCGAAGCATGCCACTGCGCATGCTACAAACATATTTCTATGAAAGTCACCCACAAGTTCAAGACTGATGTATGTAATACGCAAATATGGTTGGCTGCTTATGCATGGTCAAAGAGGGAATGTGATAGACATTTGCAGGTGCTTTGATAGATGGATCCCGCCATCGCTGCTTATGTTGAGAGTATAGGATTGGAAAAGTGGGCTCGTCCTTATTGTCTAGGAGACAGGTACAACATAATGACAAACAATGCTATTGAAAGCCTCAATAACGTGACTAAAGAATTCCAAAAACATCCAATAACTACGAGTTCATAAGGTTCACACTACAAAATTAGTTCGCTGACCGTCTCGAAAAGGCAAGTAAGTGCGCTACCCCTTTGGCAACTCATTTTAAGGAAAATTTGATAAAGCAACAGGAGGATGGAAGGTTTAGAAGCGTCATACGTAACAGTGCACAATTGTTTAACGTTTCAAGAGGTTCTGACTGTGAGAAAGGTGGTGATGTGAACTTAGTTGAGAGAACATGCACATGCACACATGTTCCAATTGTTGAAAATATTCCTTGTCCCCATGCATGTGTCGCGACGCTTACTCAGAATGTCAGTCTGTACGCTCTGTCCTCCTCCTATTACACAAAAGAGACGTGGAAGAATACTTACGATGCAACAGTTAATCTTGTCGGCGAGGAGGATGAATGGGTGCTTCCAGAACACATGCAGAACATGAGAGTCGGGGTACTACTGGAGAAGAACCCGTAAGTCATCCAAGAAAGAGCAATGCATGAAGAATACAGACTAACCGATATCCATCTACGGTCAAAAAGTTGTTACAGTAATAAAATTATTTACGAATGTAAATTTAAATTAGAATTTTGCTAATAAGTAATTATTTTGAATAATATATATATACAATTTTTTTTTCTTCAAATACTTCTATCAATTTTTTTCTTAATTCTCTTATTTTTAAATTTTTTTTATTCTACTTTAAATTCTCTCCTTAATTTTTTCATTTTCCATTTTTTATTCTTTTTTATTTAATTAGAAATTATTAATTAATTATTTTTTATTCTACTTTATTTAATTAAAGATCATTAATTTTGTCAAAAAAAATATAAATTATCAATTAATTAAAATATATTACAAAATATATAACCATATATGATAACTAATGACTCATGTTATGTATAAAAATAAATACTTATCATTGTTTGATTCATGTAGAGAGCAAACCTACAGAGAATAATATTTATGATAACTATAAGTGAGATACGGTGATGATATCAATTTTAAATGTAGTGGTGACTACAAATGAGATATGGTGATAACAGCTATTTTGAAATTTTTTTTGTATGCTTTCTTTTTATATAAAAAACTGTATGATGATTTTTTTTTTTAAGAATTCTTTAAAGTATTCTATATAAATTTATCATTTATTAAAAAAAATATACATAAAAATATGTTAGAAATTATTTCATATTATTTTATTATTCAATTAATATTTATATATATATAATTTTAAATTTTTATAAACAACCGCACGTGCGAAGCGCGACATGTTTACTAGCTAGCAAATAGAATGAAATAAATTTAGCAATATATCGCAATATATATTAAATTTATATTTATATATTTAGCTTTATAAGTTTATTTTTAGAAAATAATTGAAAGTAATTAACAAGTTAAAATCGTAAACATATATATATTTATTTGTAAATATTCATAAAATTGTATATAAATATGTAATTATATTTTTTGCACATTTTTTTTATAATATTGTACATAAATGGAAATTGTCTATGAAAAATATACAATTTTATTTATAATTTATAATTTTATGTACTTTATAGCACTTAATTACATTATATGTGCATAAAAATTTATTTACAAATTTATTATATATTTTATTAACTATGAAAATTATTGTTGTCGAGCAAATTTCGACAACACCAGTTTTGTGCGAGTATCCAAGGGTTGCTTGGATACCAAAAAATAGATATGCGAGTACCCACTTAGAATGGCGAGTACTCAAAGAATATAGTGTATAATATATGCGAGTATTGTAAATAGTATAAAATAGACACAGAAAAGTATAGTGGTTCAGCAGGAGCTTCGGGCTTGGCCTGCCTAATCCACTATTGAAAAGAGTACTCTAGCTCTCTTTCTTTTATTCAGATCAGCCCCCCTTTGAATGGAGGGGGAAGCCCCTACTTATAGGTAGTAGGCATCGATTACAAATAATGGCCATAATGAGACCGTTACAAAATAATAACAATAATATGCTTATTAATCAAATTAATTACAACGGTTATAAATATATGTAACGTTTGTCATGAATGCTCCTTGAATGTTTGACTGTTGACTTTCGTTAATTGGTGTATGTATTTGCACCTTTTCCTATTAGTACTGCGAGTTCACCAAATATGCGAGGTGTGCCTTTCTTACTATAGCGAGGTCTCTTTAAGTTAATATTGCGAGATCTTTTCTTTCGGTACTGCGAGTACTATAATATTGCGAGTCACCTTCAATACAACGAGTTCTCTATAGACAAAGTCTTTCTCGCGGGGAGGGTAAATTTATGCCTATAACACATGCCCCTAGTTCTTCAGTATAGCTCGCTCTGTGCTCGAGAACTTAAAATAGTCCAAGCCCGCGTTTGTCGATGATCATGATGCCTTATTCATGTTGTGCGTCACATTTTCGATTGATTATCTAAACTCGCAGGTTTCTTATAAGACCATCGCACAATAAAAATGTGAATCTCGCGGGATTCTTTTGGATGTGTGAACCGCTCGTGGTTCATATTGATGCATGGACCTCGCGGGGTTTTCATCGGTGTATGAACCTATCGGGGTTCTTATGAACCTTGTGAGGTTCTAATTGATGCATGAACTTCTCGGAGTTTGCACTGATGTATGAACCTTACGGGATTCAAATAAATGCACAAACCTCTCGGGGTTTGTTTTGTTGTATGAACCTCTCAGGGTTCTTAACTCATGGAATGCTTGCGACTAAATAGGTCGCGTATCGGGCATTCGTGTATGAACCTCTCGGGGTTCTTATTTCATGAAATGCCTGCGACTAAATGGGTCGCATATCAAGCATTTGTGTACGAACCTCTCGGGGTTCTTAATTCATGGAATGCCTGCGACTAAACGGGTCGCGTATTGGGCATTCGTGTAGGAACCTCTCGGGGTTCTTAACTCATGGAATGCCTGCGACTAAACGGGTCGCATATCAGGCATTCGTGTGTGAACCTATCGGGGTTCTTAATTCATGGAATGCCTGCGACCAAACGGGTCGCGTATCGGGCATTCATGTGTGAACCTATCGGGGTTCTTAATTCATGGAATGCTTGCGACTAAATGGGTCGCATATCAGGCATTCATGTGTGAACCTATCGGGGTTCTTAATTCATGGAATGGCTGCGACTAAATGGGTCGCATATCAGGCATTCATGTGTGAACCTATCGGGGTTCTTAATTCATGGAATGCCTGGGACCAAACGGGTCGCGTATCGGGCATTCATGTGTGAACCTATCGGGGTTCTTAATTCATGGAATGCCTGCGACTAAATGGGTCGCATATCAGGCATTCATGTGTGAACCTATCGGGGTTCTTAATTCATGGAATGCCTGCGACCAAACGGGTCGCGTATCGGGCATTTGTGTGCTGACAACATAGAACTCGCGGGTTCTGGTCGAGTTGTCGTGCACATTAGTCATACGGACCAAGTGTTTGTAAAGATGCGGTCTTTTTATAGGCACGGGGGAGAAGCACTGGCTCATCGCATATACTTGATATATGTCGTGACTGTGCTAACTTCTCTCTACGTCCCGCTTTTAATCTTTTTACTATGCGATGCATAGTGTGCGACTAGACCCTGTCTCGGTCGCACCTTCTCGTAAGTTTCGATCATGCGAGGAAATACTCTGGGAATTGCTCCCCCATCATGCCCCTAGTTCTTGCGATGACATGTTGTTGTCTAATCGTTGAACTTTTCTTGAGGGACATTTGATTTGTCACATTGCAGGTGATCTTTAGTTTTACCTTATCGAGGTTTTTATAATGACTATCGATCATCATTTATATTTTCAAGATGCCCTATCAGCAGAACTCTTTGGGATCTGCACTGTTCGTTAGGACGGAGAGGCAATTTTTTCACGAATCGTCCAAATAAGGCATAGATTTGGCCATATATACGATGTGCTAGTGTTAAAAGTACCGAGCACGATCAGGGATTCGCAATAAACTTGTTATTTTATCATGCAAAAATGAGTCTTTGGACTCGCCTATTTATGATTATTAAAATAATTATTGCAATAGAATCTCTAAATAATTAAGCAAAAATGAGCGCACATAGCTCGCCAATTTGCGATTACTTAAGAATGAGCATAGTTGGCCCAAATAATTATGCAAAAAATGAGCACACATTGGGCTCGCCAATGAACGGATAAATGTATAAAGGGCATATTTGGCTCCTAAATAGCCATGCAAAAATGAGCACAGACAATGCTCGCCGATTTTGCGATTAGATAAGCATAATCGTGGGCAAATATGAACACTATTTTTTACTTGCCAATTATTTGTGAGCGTATGCAAAAATGAGCATTATAGTTGGCTCTAAGTATCATGCAAAAATGAGCACACATTGGGCTCGCCAATTTGCGATTGTAAAAAAAAATAGGTATTGCAATACGCTTATAAATAATTATGCAAGAAATAAGTGTCATGTTTCACTCTACTTTGCAAATAAAATGAGCACATGTAAAAATATAGCTTTATCATCTATTCAGATGCATTTCTATTCTCCTTAGAATTTATCAAATATAAAATGATTATTTGACCAAAGTATTGGACTTGATTAAAATAGAGGAGAAATTGCACCTGGTAATCTGCGGGTGTTGGGCTATCCGCATACATCGCATCCATGCATTGATTAATTCCTTTCCGCTCTTTCTAATGTCTCGTGCCTCTTTATTTTTATATATCCGATATATAAGAGTGTGGTATTTACCAAGTGGGCCATCGGGCCCTAAAATGAGACAAAAAAGTCTTTTGGCTTTGGTAATTAATTCATGGCCTGAACCTTTTCAGTAGGGTTCGATTCTTTTATTTTTCTGAGACGTTAGCCAGCAAACCTTTTGGGTTTGTGCTGTCCGATTGAATCGGAGTGGTGCCTAAGCGAGGCATTGGACATATCTGCGATGTGCTAATGGGTAAAAATAATTGAGCACTATCGCGAGTTTGCCATATACTTGGTATTTTAGCATACATAAATGAGTGTTTGAGCTCGCCTCTTTGAGAGTACATAAGTATAATTGTGAACTTGTCAAGTAATTTTGCAAAAAATGAGCACGTGTAAGGCTCGCCAATTTGCAAATAAAAATATAATAGTGAATTTGCTAAATGACGCAAAAATGAGCACTATATTAGGCTCGCCTATTTGCAATTATGTATAAGCGCACTAATAATTTTGTTGAGCAGTTATGCGAGAATGTGCACACGTGGGGTTTGCCAATTTCGCAATTGCAATAAAATTTGGTCTCAAATTTCGCAAGACCACATATACGTATTTTCATCCTATAGTTAACTTTCTTTACGAAGAAAAAAGAATATATATATATATAAGTAAATTAAGAGCACCTGACTGAAATATGGGAGAGGTTTGACCAGCGAGTTATCATATTTCGTGGGATATGATGCGACTTCTAAATTCAGCTCACTTTATCATAATTCCATAATTAACTATGCAAAATTTCACCAGGTCACGTACCTATATTCAATATTCTCTCTGTCAAATTTCAGTGGGCCCACTCCCAATTAATTGTCTTTTACATTTGCTTTCCTCGTGGAAATTGGGCTTTATCCTTCTCAAGAAATTAATTCAAGGCCCAAAACTTTAGTAGGGCTTTCATAGTTTACCAATCTCCTCCTTCGTTTGTAGCAGCGCCGATAATGGCATTTCAACTCTTAGCTCCTTCAAGTCCCTCCTTTTCGTAACAGCTTCTTTCTTAATTTATATTATTTTTCATGCACTTTTTTGACCCTTCCTTCCATCCGTTGAGCTGCCTCCTTTAGAATTTAATGTATTGATTTCATCAAGCCGTTTTAGCGTTTGGCTACGATGCATGATGAAATTTATTGAGTTGTTTCTGATGGAGATGTCGCTTGGGTTCACCGATTAAATTCTCTTCCAGCAATGAGAACGACAACATGGTGAGTGAGAACGATTTGTTCTTTCTTTGTTGAGCACCCTTATCACTGCTTATTTCTTAGTGCGATTTTCTTTGCTATGCCACCATTTATATTGCCACCGTTGTAATGATTTCTTCAACGGTGCGAGGTCGTCATTTCCAGAATGTTCGGTATGTGTTTCATGCGACTTCTTATCTGACCTTTGAGATTCTCCAAGGTTGCAATTCTCCTCGCGGCGATAACTTTTGACCATCTTGTTATGGTTGCTTTGGGGCCATTTTGGTAAGAACTCTTTGCCATTGCTTCTGCACTTGGTATTGCTATAATAAAGACTTGTTGTGAAAGTAGGATTTATATCCTGTTCTTCGCTATTTGTGGTCTCTTCAAAGGAGACCGAAAGTCGAAGTGCATCTATGCTTGAGCGGCTCCAAAATAAGAGCGTCTTCAGAATCTGGGCAACTCCGTAACCCGAGATAGCAGTAAGAGTCATTCCTTCTTGGGAATTTTCCTCAGGTCGGGGATATTTGTCTCTTCACGGGAGTTTGTGGATAATCTCAAACGGAGATGTTTATTTGATTTTGCTGATGTGAATTTTCCTCATGGAATTCTTTGTGTTGCTCTGAACAGTGTTGTTGACGATCTCTTGATTTTTGTTGATCTCTGAGTGTCGGGACTGAGATTGCTCACATCTTGTTTGATTGAACATGTTGATTCTGTGTATACCCGGTTAATCACGTTATGATTTTCCTCCAAAAATCATAAAAAAAAAATATTTCCCACAGACGGCGCCAATTGTTGTCGAGCAAATTTCGACAACACCAGTTTTGTGCGAGTATCCAAGGGTTGCTTGGATACCAAAAAATAGATATGCGAGTACCCACTTAGAATGGCGAGTACTCAAAGAATATAGTGTATAATATATGCGAGTATTGTAAATAGTATAAAATAGACACAGAAAAGTATAGTGGTTCAGCAGGAGCTTCGGGCTTGGCCTGCCTAATCCACTATTGAAAAGAGTACTCTAGCTCTCTTTCTTTTATTCAGATCAGCCCCCCTTTGAATGGAGGGGAAGCCCCTACTTATAGGTAGTAGGCATCGGTTACAAATAATGGCCATAATGAGACCGTTACAAAATAATAACAATAATATGCTTATTAATCAAATTAATTACAACGGTTATAAATATATGTAACGTTTGTCATGAATGCTCCTTGAATGTTTGACTGTTGACTTCCGTTAATTGGTGTATGTATTTGCACATTTTCCTATTAGTACTGCGAGTTCACCAAATATGCGAGGTGTGCCTTTCTTACTATAGCGAGGTCTCTTTAAGTTAATATTGCGAGATCCTTTCTTTCGGTACTGCGAGTACTATAATATTGCGAGTCACCTTCAATACAAAGTCTTTCTCGCGGGGAGGGTAAATTTATGCCTATAACAATTATACTCTTAATTTATATATAAACTATATATAGTAAAAATAAATAATAAATATATAAACATATATAAAAATAAGTAATAAATATATATTTTTTATTTATAAATTTATATTTAAATTTTAATAAACACATTATATCAAGATATCATCACAAACTCAGTTAAAAAAAACATATCATCACAAATATTATCATAACAAATTTATATTAGATTAATGATTAATAAATATTATTATTAATAATATAAATACATAAATTCACATTTAATTATAATTTCATTTATTTTTTTAAACACATTTTTCAATAATTAATAAGCATATAAGTGTTACATTTTAAATTATTTAAGACCTTTTAATAAAAAAAAATATTTATTCAAATAAATAAATAATCTTAAATGTTTCATTTTTAAAATTATTATCACTTTTTAATAAATAAATTATATTTATTATTATAATAAACGTAATAAATTAATAATAACATTATAAACATTAATAATACTAAAACATATTAAATTTTTATATTTTTTTTTAATTTTATATTAAATTTTAGTAACATATTATTCTAGTAATATATTAAAATATAAACATTAATTTTAATATTTATATATTTTTTTAAAAAATAATTAAAAGTAATTAACAAGTTAAAATCATAAACATAAATATTTATTTATAACTTTTAATTTGTAATCAAATTGTTTTTTTTTTTTCAAGCCAATCCAAATTATGTTTATAGATACATCAAATTTTTTTTTTTTTTTTTTGAAACGGATACATCAAATGTTTAACTCTTGGTTTTAATATAGTAGCTTTTTCTCAAAAAAAAAAAAAAAAATGGGAAGTTTGGTGACAAAATTAATAATTTAAAAAAGAATGAAAGAAAGATCCTATTGTGATGGAGCAAAGTAAGTAACTGAGAAACTCTCTCCCTTAAATAGATTTTTTTGAAAAATCCTATATAGGATTTACTAAACTGTATTCAAAATAATTATCTAATTATATCCTATTTTAATGCATGTTGAATCGGTAAGGATTTTCGTAGAAAAGGAAAATATAAATAAATTAAATCTCAACGCTCCAACAAACTTGTATATCACTATACGGTGACTTCCACCTTTTTTGATCTAAAAGAACAGAAAATATCTTTTTATTTAACCTTTTTTATTTATTTATTTGTTACTCTAATTAATATCCAACAAAATACGTAATTACTCTTCTACACCAAATTAAATTACGAATAAAATATATAAATATCCACAAATCACATATTAATAATAATAAATTATCAAACTTTAGCTTAGCCAATATGACGGTTATCTTTTTCCATAAAACGAAAAGTGACATTTGGCTTGCCATTTTCCCAAAGATTTATTAAATTTTATTAATAGAAGAACCAAAGTCTTAAAATGAAAAGAAAAAAAGAACCAATATCTTTCACTTCTTAAATCTTGTGGTCCACTTAGAAATATATAGAAGTTTTTTCATTTTTTTTAAACAAGAAAATATACAGAAGTTAAATACATGTTAGTTTATTAGATAAAATAAATAATTGGTGCATTAAATAGTTGAAGAATAGGATATGCTATGCTTCGTAATATATTTTTTAACGGCTGTTTCGTATTATTAAATAGTTTAAAAAAGAATTAAAATAAAAAAAAAAAATTAAGAAAAGAGAAGAAAAGAGTAACAATTATAACCACCAATCACGGACTAAGAAACTGAAACATAGAAAAAGTACATTGAGCGGTTATGATTTTGCGGAGTCTCCTTCCGATTTTATTATTTGAATTTTTTTTAAAAAATAAAATAAAAAACGAAAGGCTTTGGTGAGAAGGCAGACTGCTGAATTGACACGTGACTAGCATGCAGTCCTAATTACAATTACATCAGACTATGCAGTCCAAACTGTAACTTCAAGTTTCAATCACAGCCGCCCATCCAATTCTCGTTGGCCCAGACATAGCTGCATGTGAGCCACGTAGACTTTACCCAACTTACGAAATGACAATAATACCCTCCTTAAACCATTGTTTTCATTTACAAAAATCTCAAAAAGTGCATAATTGGTGTTATTATACACCGCATCGATAGGTAATAATTACAAGTATCACCGTACTTTTACATTAAAAAATTGCTGCCTATTCAGAGCTAGTAGTGTGAGTTTAAGGATTCTTGAATGATTGAAAAGGTTGTGATTGCCAATGTAATGTGTTGATTCGGTGATGGTGTGATACACCTAATATGCAACATAATTTAATTCATTTCCATGGTTTATATAGTATTAAAAAAAACTTGAAATTATTATTTTCCATTTATCAATATATTCTAATGTTTTATAATAGCTTTCCATTATAATATTCTTTTAAATTCCATTTATAAATATTCTAAATTTTAGATATAAAATTTTGGAAACACAACTATATATTAAAAAAAAAAGATATACTTTTTTATACTCTTTTTATTATAATGGAAAATGAAACATTCTAGCTGTTAACAAAAATGAAACATTCTACAATTTTCATTATTTTTCTCTAAAAGACAAATTGTAGACAATTTCCTTGAAAAAGAATAAATAAATAAACAATTCTAATTAATTACGGCACAAACCTTAAAAATTAGAATCTCGCTTCAATATCGAAACTTTATAGAAATATTTATCAATATCCACAATCCCAAATATAATAAGTTTTTATTTTTACTGAAAATAAAATGTATATTTTTTATTATCCATGAAGAAATTTTTTTTTAAAAAAAAAAAGAAAAAAAGAAAAAGAGTAAATGTTATTTTTGACATTTCAGTGGACTGTTTCGGAAATCCAGGAAGATTATGCATACATGTATATATTCCCGCATTTCTCTGTAACAACAAGTACAACTGTTAATATTTAAGGTATATGTGACAACCGAGCGATAAGAGTAAGCTTAAATAGAAATTGAACACTTAGTTAATTGAATAATACATATAAAATTTGTTTACTTTTTCCATGTGAGTTTTAAAGAGGTATAAAATATATATAAATAAATCCAAATAAACATTTGTATATATCTTATATATATTCTTCGTTTGTTGATTTTGAACTAAAGACAAGGCGCCCTTTAAAGCTATCCTTTCTGTCATTTTGCTTTCTGAGGAGTGTTGTTAGTGTCACAATACAAGAATTGAAGAGACAAAACAAAGAAAGGGAAAGGAAAACATGGATTAGAAGAAGAAGAAGAAGAAAAGAAAGAGAGAAAAAGTGATTGAGCAATAATGGAATTTCTGGGGCCTAGGATTGGCTGATTTCACTTTGTTTCATCTTCTCACGTTTAAGACATTGGGTGGGTATATCAATCTTTTATCTTCAACCCATTATTCTAATTAGTTTTTTGTTTTTTATTCCATTTCTTAGTTAATTATTCTCCATTATTTACTGAAGTATTCCAGTCTTTTAAAATGGGTTTTTTTCTTCTTCTTAGATATGTTAAAAAACCATGGCAACAGAGTTATTAAATGTCTGGAACTTATTATCATTGTTTTTTTTTTATTTGATAATATATAGGCTAGAATATTTCTGATTTTCGTCTTCGTATTAATTTTTCTTGTCTGGGAATATAAAGATATATTATATTCCAGAGTTCTTAAATGAGTGCTTGGGATTATAGTGGTCTCTTATCTCATTTCTGTTGTTTTTTTTTACCTCTGTAAATGTGGTAATAACGTGATATACTATGTCGGATTTTTCAGTACAGTTTTTTTAGTCTGACATTTCTGTTTTGAGTATTTACACTCACAATTCCTGGTTATCTGTGTCTACATTATATGCGTATATATTATTTATTTTATTTTATCTTCATTCATTGATTTTTATTCGATTTGTTAATTTTTATTGAATTAATATTCCCTCCAGTACAATCTGTTTTTCAATTAAAATTTCTTTCATACCATTTCCGCATCATTTAAAAAGTTGTTAAGAGTTAAAAACTAATTCTCGTTTAAGAACCAACAACTCTTTTAATTTTTTTAGGAATAAAATTTCATTTCCAGGCTTTTATGAGCGAAAAAGGTTTCAATTTGGGTTTTATTGGTTGATAATTAGGCGTTTAGAGATTTGTTAAAATAATAATGTGAATGTTTTTTTTCTTGAACTGGTAAGTTTTGCTGTGTTTTGTTTGTTTATACAATATTTGTATTCATTGTCCCATTTTTGGTAAAACATTGCCTTAACTCTCATTCCCTTCCTCTGTAGACAACAAAATTTGGTGTAGTAAATTTTATACTTCACATATCTGGTTTATTAATTTCCTTTTCTTTTTGTTTTTTTTCATTTCTCGTGTAATAATTTCACATTATGAGATTTTGCCAAACTCTTCTTACTGAGATATTTACTCTATGTATTGTCCGACTAACATGATGTGTTCCTCTAATAGATTTTCATATTCAGGATTGAGATTTAAGATGGATTTTTCAGATTCTACCAGAGTAGTATTTTCTAGAATTCGAGAATTGGAGCCAGAACATGTGACCAAGATTATTGGGTATCTTCTGCTTCAAGACAATGGGGATCGTGAGATGATCCGGCTGGCTTTTGGCCCGGATAACTTGATACAGTCTTTGGTCAACAAAGCGAAAACAGAGCTGGGATTGTCGAAGCCATCGCCTAGTTCGCCTTCTCAGGCTAATCAACAACCTGTTCTGGACCATTCTTTGCACTTCAGTTCCTACACTCCTGCTTCAGCAAGGGTTGCTTTCCCTCCACCAACTCTCATAACTCAGAGTCCTTATTGGGATCACCAACTGTCTGCGGAGCATAAATTATTTCGTAATGCTGAGCTGCAGCCACTGTATCCTGACTCTGTGGCTGCTGAAGATTTTCATCTTCAAAACCAACTGCAGTTTTTAAGATTGGATGATCCACTGGAATCTGCTAGCTCTGTTAGTGCAGACCAAGTTAGCAGTTACTACTACACTGAGCCTACATTGGGTTTGAGGCAGAGTCGAAGGTCTCCAAGCTTGCCTGAACTTCCTGTTAAGACTTGTCATTATTTCAACAAGGGGTTTTGTAAGCATGGAAGCAACTGTAAGTACTATCATGGCCAACACTCGCCAGATAGCTTTCTTCATCATCATGTATTCTCTGACTATACCAATGATGACCATGCTATCTCTCCTGGCTCTCTTGAGAAGCTGGAGATGGAGATAACCGAGCTTCTGAGATCGAGGCGGGGGTGCCCCGTATCTATTGCCTCTTTGCCAATGATGTATTATGAGAAATATGGGAGGTCACTTCAGGCTGAAGGATACCTTACAGAAAGCCAAAGGCATGGTAAGACAGGTTACAGTCTTACAAAACTCCTAGCTCGGTTGAAGAACAGTATTCGACTCCTTGATAGGTGACTTTAAAATTCACGTTTTATGATTTTATCTCTATTCATTGTTAAATAGTTTGCTAGAATAGATTTCTCATGTTTTGAAGTTAACATATATAAATATATATATATATCTTCAGGCCTCATGGTCAGCATTCAGTCATATTGGCAGAAGATGCTCCTAGATATCTAGAGCATGGTGGTGACAAAAATGAATCTGGTGGAATTGTTTCTGGTTCTCGACAGATTTATCTTACTTTTCCTGCTGAGAGTACCTTCACAGAGCAAGATGTCTCTAATTATTTCTGGTAATTGTTTAGGCATATTTTTTTCTTCTCACCCTTAATAATTTTATCATTAGAACTTATTAGTGTTTCATTTTATTTAAATTTTTTCAATTGCAGCAAATATGGACCTGTTCAGGATGTAAGGATTCCATGCCAACAGAAGAGAATGTTTGGATTTGTTACCTTTGTTTACCAGGAGACAGTCAAGGAAATTCTAGGAAAGGGCAATCCTCATTTTGTCTGCGGTGCTCGTGTTTTGGTAAAACCTTACAGAGAGAAGTCAAGGCTTGTTGATAGGTTAGTTTTTTATCAATTTTCAGATTGAAAGGTTAAGTTAATTGCACAAATTTTTGTTCTTGGAAAAGTTGGATATATTGACATTCATGTGTTGCTAATTTGGAAAAGTTTAGTTAAAAAAAATATAAAAACAGAATTGTTTTATATAAATTAGGTGGAAAAGGAAGGATTCATTGATCCAAGAGAAGGAGTAGAAGCCAAACTGAGAAATGAAAATATTCTTTCTAAAACCCGAATAGTGCTACTGATGGCCTCCCCTGTTCCACATTGACAAATTCTACCATTTAGGGCAAATGTTAAGTTTATAATTTATGAAATCATTATACGAATAGTTTAGTATGATTATAAATTATAATCTTGTAGTAAAGTATTTTTTTCTTTGCAGGAAAGAGAAAATGTTATGCTGCAATAACTTTGTAGATAGAGAGTCCGATCTTCCATTGTGTGAGTAAAATGTTGTTATTTTTATGCAACTTCAAATTTTATTATTTCTTATGTGTATTTGATTGTATCTCAAGTGCTTGTATGATTTTATAGTGCCAAGGGTATATGATGATTCAAGCATCTTTAGGAAACACTCAATCTCAATGGACAATGAGCAAGCATTCGAAGTTGATAGGTGCTTCTCGGAGATGAATTATGCAGCTAAGACCTTGTCTAACCATTCTTTTTATAGCTACCCAATGGATGAGTTGAAAATTACAGAAGGTACGTTGCCACATTTTGAATATGAAACTTTGCCTTTTAAAAGATACTACTCTCATCTCTTGATGTTGCTTGGTCTAGCCGGTGGTGGTGCAGAACAAGCTGAATTTCCATCTCTTGATGGTTTTAGTTACTTTTTTGATGCTTTAAACAACCCTACCAACATTGAGGAAAATAGACTTCATATTCGTACTAATTATAGTGATCATCAAGATAGGTAAACTATCCATAACTCGAGTATCTCTTTTTTCACTCTTACTTTTTGTATTCCTCCTTTTAATGTTTTTTTTTTTGTTTGTTTTTAACAGCCAGGGAGTAAATCTTCCAGAGAGTCCATTTGCACAGGCAATAGGAAGCAGCATATCAACGGTTACTTAGATACTCAAGACAGCCATCATGTTGTTATGACTAATTCAAGGGATTAATACAACAAGAGTTTCGTGTTTTATTTTATTTCCTTTTTCTTTTTATTTTAGTTCTCACCTCAACAATATTACTACAATTACTTAGGAGGTTATACTGAGAGAAACACTAGAAGGAGAAGGAGAAACTTCAGTTGATTACAAATAATTGGTATAGAAAGTTGATATGTGACAAGGAATGATTCTAAAGATCTATCCAAAACTTGAATTCTAATAAAATAGCAATACATAGTTTTATTTCTACTTTGATTGTTTAGTTTATGATGTTTACCTGTAAAATTGATTGAACTTTTACATATTGTTGTGTTCATAAATAGGCAGCATGACACTTCTTAAGAATGTAATATGTTCCGGTCATCGTGTAAAGTTAGTGGTATTATTCTTTTATCAATATAAGGCTATCTAACATATTACTCTTCAGTGTTAAGGTTTGACAACCTCATAGCATCTTTTATAAAGTGGAGAGAAAAGGGTCATGATTTTCATTCATTTGATCTTTATAATCACCATATAAAGTAAGTTCGGTCCCGAGAACCACCATATAAAGTATTGCTTACTTTATAATCTATATACCATTTTGTGGAAGAAAAGTAATATTGCATATAAAACAGGGACCAAGTTTTGAGAACATTAGTCCAAGTAGCCCTTTGTTCCCTACCAATAAGATCCATAATAACTAATAAAATTCACCAGAATTCTAAGGTAAAAAAAATCTACTATAGAATGCATTTTGTTATCTCTTATGATTGGGTTTATCTAATACTTCTTAATTATCCAAAGGCAAAAAGTCGATATATTCATCGAAGTTCATAAAGTAAAGCTTATAGTACGTAACAAATTTTGTTTATTTATTTATTTATTGAAAAGTGTTCTATTTTTCTTTAGAAAAAGTTTGTTATTATAAATTAAACAGAATCATTTACAACAGAAAAAATTAACATGAGATATACAAACTGAAGAGAGATAGGATAACTGATGTGACACAATCAGCACCAAATCTTAACAACTAGAAAGATTTGATGTAGAACAATTCAAAGAATTAACGAGAATCAACGAATAAGCTTCTACTAAGTCAATTGACAAACCAAGTTGTCTAGCCCAACAAACACCATAAAACATGGCATTTGCTTCCATCTCCTGAGATTTATAATTTCCAACAACTGATTTATGGAAATCTCGAATAATAACACCCAATCCCATTTTGTTCCTCGAAGAATCATTAGCCGCATCGACATTTAATTATAGTTTGTTCTTTAGAGAGGTCATCAAGGCTTATGTGCATCCATTCTGGTTTATTGTAGCAAGGATATCAACACTGGTATAATGCATTGAATAAACCTGAAATGAAGTCTGTAGCAACTTGTCATGGACAAAATTATTTCGATCCCACCAAATATACCACATAATACAGAGAATCTTCTCCATATCAACTGTGGAATAGATTGAAGAAAGATGAATAAGAAAATCTCCATCTCGCCTTTGATTTTCCATTCTGAACTCGAATGAATAACCCTCCAAACAGCTTTGGCATGTTTACTATTGGGCTTAGATGCATATAGGAAGCCCATTTATTTTTAGATATATAAATGGACTAGGTTGCTAAAAATAAAATATCATCATGATAGTTTTATTTAGTCCCAATTAGTATTGGATTTATTCAATTAATAATAATTATTTAATGAAATGTTCAATTCTTCTCTTTTGAGCATTGTGTGAGAGTTAGGGGGCCAATAGTAGTGGACACTATTGGGATTTTATGCTCTAAATAAAACGCATTTCAATATAATCTAATTTGTTATCAATAGAAGATTAGAAATCATTTATGTTTACATGTAGTTTTCATATTTATAGTTTAATGTATACAATTTCTGTTAAATCCAAAACATATAGTTATTCACAATTACAGTGATGTCAACACAGTGGAAGGTAATTGTGATTACATGTTTCAAAAGATAATGTCTCATGATTCATCAGTGCACTGGATTTATACTGATGTGATAGTCAGCGATAAAGCTTACTTACATCTTGGATAAGTGTTATGTTTTTTTTCAGGATATTGGCAAAGTATGCTAGTATCAGATGTATGGAGTATATATTGGACTAGGACCGATATTGATCTTGGTAAAGATATTATAATCTTACCGTTGTATATCTTTCTAAGTTAATACCACTATTTGATCTTAGATCAAAAGATCTTAATCTTGACATGGTTAGGTTCGATCTTAAGGGTGTTATTTTTGTTCTTAGAGTTGTTAGTTAAGGCCTACTATTTAGTTCGGGTAACACGTACAACTTGGGAACATGATAGTACAGTTGAGTGAGAGCGCTAATAATAGATATAAAATCTATAGCTTCTATCTGGACATAGAAGTGAAATGATGATTTCTATCGAGCTTGGCTTAATAGAGATAAATGGAAGAGCTCTTGTTTCAGTAATTATATTCGTTTACTAAAATATCATTTATAGGAAGCTAAGTGTTTTAAGGATAAAATACATTGAGGGATGAAACGGTAAATTTATCCATACTCGGTGTAAATCATCTATAGAGGATCTTTGATTATTGAGATTAGAATGATGGTTAAATTTTCATAGCGTATCTATATCGTGAAACATATAGAGCGTTCTATATAATTGAGAGTGCAATTCCAAATCTATAGTGGTGCAAGGAGGAATTAATAAGTTAGGGAATTTACTTGGTTTCTATATCTACTTATTGGAAGCTCGGTTATATAGGCCTATGGTCCCGATACTAGTTGAGACAATACTACTTGTAAGACTCAGTTAATTAATTTTAATTAGTCAATTATAATTCTAAAATTAGACTATATCTTATTTATGAATTTTCACTAAGTTAGGGCTTAATTGTGAAGAAAAGAGATTCTAAGTCTATTTGTTAATTAAAAGACTTTATTAAGTTTGATTAATAAATATATTATATGGCAATTTTATTTGATAATAATTAGTTTTAACATTTAAGTGGTTGAATTAAAAAATATGGCATTTGTGAAAGAAAATGATAAATAGTTGAGAAAAATGATAAAATTGTAAGTGGTGGGCCCATATCCTATGGCCAGCCACTTAATTCCTTTTAGCCATTTATTTATTATTTTTTAATGCCAACTAATTCAAATCTAAACCTTGAAGGATTCCTATAAATAGATAGTGATAGACTCAAAATTGACAATTGATGCAACTTAAGCCTTCAGTGAAATTTGAGCCTTCTCTTTCTCTCTTTATTTTCGAATCTTTCGAATCCTAGGAAAAGTCTTAAAATGGACCCCCAAATTAACCATAATACCATATGCACTCAGTACTCTAGTCATATGAGTGTTGGTAGCATCAATCCATACTATAAGTACAACTAACCATAATACCACATGCACTCAGTACTCTGGTGTACTAATGTTGGTAGCACTAGTTCATGCTTTTAGAAGTATTACCAATTATAATACCACATGCACTCAGTACTGGCGTATTAGTGTCGATAGCCTTAGTTCATACTTTTTGAATTGCCAAACACATATATTCACAATATCAAGATGCCATCATATATACACCAACTATCGTTCTAACTAATATGTCATACATCTGGCAAACATAAACATAAACATGTACATATGTATGTGTGTTATACTAGTCTTATCTCAATTTTGATTTCAGGCGTGCTGATCAACTTGAGTGGAAATAGCTGCTGGTAATTGGAGGCCCTAAGTCACATTTCCATAAAAAAAAAAAACCAATAAGTGTTGCCCTAACACTTTTGGGGACTTAAATTCACAACAAAAAGTTGTCCTATTAATAAATAACATGGAAATATCCTAGTTATTGAGAAAACACTCAATCGAGGTCCTAGGAAAAGTCTTAAAATGGACCCCCAAATTTTGCCTAAATCGGACAGTTTGAAACTCCATTGCCTTATTTTAAAACTTGCATAACTCATTTAATTCTAAGCCAAACCTTACCAAATTTTGTAAGGTACCCAAAAACATTGTAATAAATATTTTTTATGGAGAAACCTCAATCAAATTCTCAACATAAATCAAACTAAATGGCCGTCATAAAACTGCCTAAATAGGATGGCTCGAAACCTCTCTGTCCAAGTTTGGAAACATTACCAAATTTTGTAAAGCACCTAAAAACATCATAATGAACATATTTCATGAAGAAAACTTAACCCAACTCCCAACAGAATTCAAGTTATCACAACCAAGTCAAGTTTGAGTTCTTCAAACTTAAACTTGCATAACTTTCGCTACAAGCACCCAAAACACTTCAAACCACTTCTAAACAGTCCTAAATAACCTTAAGAAGCTTTTCCTAAACTTTCTAAACTTCTTCAACATGTTTTATTACAAACAGCCATTGAAAACAAACAAAACCCCTAGAAAACTAATAAATTTTGGGTTAGGTTTTACCTTAGAAGTTTGGAGGAGCTAGGGGTTGAACTCCTTGATAAAATTCAGAAAGAAAGATGCTTGAAAATGGTATAAACTTCTAGTTTTTGGCCCTGGTTCAGAAGCCACGAAGGAGAGGAAGAAGGAGAATGTGATTTGGTGTTTTTTATTTTTACTTTCCTTTTTGCTTTTAACTTAGGTTTTTGTTTTTGGTTCCTTTTTACTTTATTTTGCTTTTCCTTATTTGTTTTCTTCCTAAGAAACTAATTATCCTCAAAAGGATGAGCCACAAACACCTATCCCTTCCAAAAAGAGTGACTAATCTCTTAGGGTAAAAAGATTAAAATGCCCCATAAAATACTTGATACAAATTTATATCCATTCGACCCATTTCTACTGTTACTGGGCGTAAAAATGTAAAAATATGAAAATTCACATATAACATGTATATCACACCTATCGTTCAATAAAATCTATAGAATTGAGAAATAATAATCATAACACATATTTTCATGAAAATAGGGTCTATAAAGCATAAAATGCATAAATAATCACATAGTCAGATTAATTAGTGCTAAGTGTCCCAATAATCTCATGTCTAAGTATAACAGTCATTACACTACACCTTGTTGGACATAGAAACAAATCATATATACACATCTCGGGATGTTGTCTTTCATGAAAACATATTCCCTTTTCTCTCTCGAAAACCTAATATAGATGTTGGCCTCTATTTTTCACAAACCATACTTCCATTTAACACACCAATTCTCTCATCATCATCCCCACAACCAACCGACTTAAACAACTTACCCTCAACAAAAGCTAGTCGTACCGTAAAAAAACCTTCTCATCTAAATGACTACATTCGCCTTACTACCTCCACAACTCCCCATTGAGTCTTTCTCTCCCATATTAAACTAAGTCCTCAGTTCAGAGCTGCTGTCCTAGCAACTTATTCTGAAATAGAACCTCAACATTATGCTGAGGCATCACAGTTCACACATTGGCTTAAAGCCATGGATACCGAGACATAAGCTTTGAAAAACAACAACACTTGTGTTGTAACCAAGCTTCTCCTAGGACAAAAAGCCATTGGTTGTAAATGGGTTTGCAAAGTAAAATACAACCAAAAAAGGGAAGTAGATCGTTTCAAAGCCCATCTAGTAGCCACAATCAACGACAAGGAATCGACTACTCTCAAACTCTTGCCCTCGCGGCTAAGTTTAATACTTTAAAAAATTTCTAGCTCTTGCTACAATGAACAATTGAAATGTCCACCAATTAGACATCAATAATGCATTTCTTCATGGTGACCTCCATGAAGAAGTTTATATGAAAATTCCTCCAGGATACAAAGCTCCTCCCAACTTAGTTTGTCTTTTAGAAAAGAGCATCTATGGCTTAAAAGCAAGCCAGCCGATAGTAGTACTCCAAACTGAGCTCCACCCTTCTTGCAGATGGTTTTTCCCAATCATCATTTGATAACTCTTTGTTCATAAGACGGACAACAATGTTTCTTGCTGCCTGGTGTATGTAGACAACATTGTTGTAGCTAGCAACAATGATCATGCCATATCCCAGTTTAAAACTTCACTTGACACCAAGTTTAAACTCAAGGATATTAGTTCCCTTCGCTTTTTCTTTGGCCTTGTAATCGGTCGCACAAGTAAGGGAATCTCAGTGTCCCAACGACTTTTCACACTTCAACTGTTGAAAGACACAGAATACTTAGGAACCAAACCAATATCATCACCAATGGAATGCAATCTTAAACTCAGCAAAAACAAAGGGGATCCTCTCCCCGATCCAACTACATGTTGGTAAATTAATATATCTCACCATAATGAGACCATATATCTCATATGCTATGAACCATCTAAGCCAATTTTTACAAGCACCTCGAGTACCACATCTTCAAGCAACTAATAGGTTATCACAGTATATAAAGTGCACACCCGAACAAGGCCTTTTTTTTTCTTACAAACACCTCTCCAACAATCTCAGCTTATGCAGAAACTATTAGGATTAGTTATTAGCTTTAGTCTTCTCTTTTAGGACTGCACACGGGTCGGGTTTTTGGGTGGTCGGGTTCAGGTTTTTAGATGTCGAGTGTTTAAAATGTATAACCGAACCCAATTTTTGGGTGGTCGGGTTTGGCAGGTTTCGGGTCAGGTACATCGAACTCTGCGTGGGCGGGTTCGGATTGTAATAGGCCAAGTCCGAATGAATGATTTTTGAGCCCAAATGAAATTTTGTTTTTAAAAATACCTTTTTTTTTTTCTATTTTTAACAATTAACAGTAAGGGTATTTTCACTTGACTTTTCTTGTGTCAATGAATCGATGATGAATAAAAATCGGTAAGGGTCTTGGTCTTCTAATGACGAATAGAAAAAAAAAACAATTAACATATTATTTCATTGAGAAACAAATGTATAATATATTGAATCATTGATATTACAGATACAAAGAAATACATAGAAAAATAAGTAACGAACTCAAAATTAACAAGTATGCACTTTCTAAATCATATACAATATAATATATATAATTTAACTTTAAACTTAAATTACTTAAGAAGAGAGTAAGAAGATACATAAGTACTAAGTAGCATTGGACATCTTGCTTGGAAGAATCGAATTGATCTGGTTGCAGCTTGTAAGGATGAGAACTTACCGTTGCCGGAGGAGATGAGATGATGACTGATCAATTCGATTCAGGGATGAGTCGGTCGGTCTTCTTCTCTTCCGTATCATTTGGGGACGAATCAATTTACTAATATATTTTACTTATTTAGGATTATTTACTATTTAAGGAAGAAAAATATTTTTTTAAAAAAAAACTGTTTATTGATTCGGGTTTCAGGTGGACACCCGATTTCTAAAATATGCATTTTAAAAATCCGAACTTGATACCCGTATATACCATTTTCAGGTGAGACCCGACCCGATCATATGTGTTTTGTTTTTTTCAACTTTTTTGGCAGCGGGTTGGGGCGGGTTGGCGGGTTTCCGGGTTCAAATGTTCAGCCCTATTCTCTTTATTCAGTTACAATTTGTTAGTAAATCAAATTCAACTGAATAGAGATAAAGAAAATTTTTACTCTTAAAATCTCTTACACAAAAATTTATTTTAATTCAATCTTTAATATATTCTATGTTTTAATTTTTTTTTCTTTAAAATGAAATTAGTTTCAAGTTTTTTTTTTTAAAGTTTAGTTTACAAATATAAATTTTACGTTAAAATGAGGGTTTTTATAAATTAGTTTCATTTTACTTTTCATTTTTTTATAAAAAATTTAATTACTTTTTATTTTTGAGCCACATAAGCAATTACATAGATGAACCTGTTAGTGTATTGTCTACCATGTTATACAATGTTAGTCCAATTTATAATATTTTTTTTTTAATTTTTACTAATTGATAAAGTTAAGGGAACATTTTTAATAATGCTAATATTACAAGGAACACAATTGTATAAGTAACAAAGTTAAGGTGGAAAAATAATTTATTTTTTAACAATATTTTTTGTAAGATTTTAACAGAAATATTAAGTTATTCTAACAGATAAAGTTAATGTGGCATAGACATTAAAAAAAATTAGAGTAATGATTGGTTGAGCATGTATGCCCTTAGAAAGCTCTGTGGCAGTGTTTCCTTCTTTTAAATTTCCTTACTTTTAACTGTTTTTAACTGCTTATGAATTAGTTTTTTCAAGAATTCCTTTGAGTCTCGACGGTTACTGGTTTCCTACTGCACTTTTTTCTTCATCTTTTTCATCTTTCTAGTTTTTTCCATGGTCTCAAATCTCCTCTTTCATGGCTTTTCGACCTCCCAATCTCAGTAATAACATCTCTCTGACTGATATAGAGAGAGAAGTGAATGATTTACCAGCCTCAGTTCAGTTACGAAATCCAACTCATGGTGATCATACTCTGCTTGCTCGTGTTTTATCTTCCAAGGAGATTAATTGGAAGACTTTTCGCATCAAGATGAGTGGACATTGGAAGGGTAGATACCCTGTTACTATCTCTGATCACCATTCTGGTCTCTTTATGGTTACATTTGGATGTGCAGGTGACAAGAAAATGGCCCTTATTATGGAACCTTGGCACTTTCAAAACCATCATATTGTCCTACGTGCACCCTCTGCTCTTCAAGAAGTCACTGTGGAATCTCTGCATCAGTCACCATTTTGGATTCAATTGCACTGCCTTCCATTTCTAAGCAAGTCCAAAGCGATGGTTGTGTGGGCTGGAAACATAGTTGAAACTTATTTAGAGGTCGATGAAGACTCTCTTCACGAGGGATGGGGACCCTTTCTTCGTTTCCAGCCCTTGTTAGATGTTACTAAACCTCTTTTACGAG
Organism: Cannabis sativa; assembly: GCF_029168945.1. NCBI lineage: Eukaryota > Viridiplantae > Streptophyta > Magnoliopsida > Rosales > Cannabaceae > Cannabis > Cannabis sativa. The sequence goes on along the minus strand of NC_083608.1, from coordinate 32,791,463 downwards.
GCAAAATGGCAAGAATTCGTGATTCTAGAGAGGAATTTTGGGTCGAGTTTCGTTATGAACGCCTTCCGGAATTTTGCTTTGAATATGGTATCATTGGCCATCCTTTTGAACAATGTCCTACTTTTCTAGACCAAATTTATAATGGTCTTGAACCTTCACTGTCATATGGTCCAGAAATGATGGTATCACCTTTGCCTTCTTCGGGTTATGATCGGTACAGATCAAATTTTTTCAAGGGTAACGTATGGTCATTCATGACTAGATTAGCAAAAAAAATCTTTTGCTGCAGCCTCACCTAACATTGTGGATAGGCTGAACCCCCATCCATACCCTCTCACTGTGACTGAAGCCTCATCCCCATCCACTACAAATCAGCCCCTTCAACCATCTCACTCAATCAATGATAATTCACCAGAATACATTTCCAATGATGCCTCTGTTATCCCTTTTCCATCATATTTACCAATCTCTCTTCCTTCCTCCATTACAAATACATCAATTCCCTTTACCACTTACCCTCCCTACACTAACCTTCATTATCCTCATCATACTTCTCACAACACTATCTTTTCTAAAAATAAGGCTGTCATAACAGAGTCAACTTCTACTACAACTTCCTTCTATGTTATTACCAATAGATTGGCCCATAACTTTGGTAATATACATTCAAACAATGCATCTTCATCAATTGATAGAGACTTTCTCGGACACCATAACACTCTGAAACGACAAAGTAAATTTGAATCTCTTCGCAAATTCCTTAAACGCTGTCGTTCTCAAAACACTGATCAGTCTGTCTCCAGCCTTGACTGATCACTCTCCTGCTTCAGTTGTTTCCGGTATTACTACAGATTCAGCCTTGCACCAGCCTGGTTCTTCCGCGGTGGATGCTATGCTCCACTGTGACTCGCCATGAATCTCGTAAGTTAGAATGCGAGGGGCTTGGAGAACCCCACAACATTCATATTTTTACGCTTGCTTATCTCTTAGCAAGCTCCCTGTGTGCCTTTTCTTATGGAAACAAAATTGCAAGCTGGTAGAATTAATAAGTTTCATAATAGTTTACATTTTCCTAATGGCATTGAGGTTCCTCGTACGGGACTTGGAGGTGGTCTTATGCTACTTTGGAAATCAAAGGCCGATGTGGTCATTAATAATTTTTCTCATAATCACGTTGACTGTTTCATTGAATATCAAGATCTGTATTCCTTTCATTTTACTGGGTTTTATGGTCATCCCAACAGTAGTCAACGAGTTCTTACTTAGACACTCCTTAAAAGATGTTATGACATTGCTCCTACTCATCCATGGCTGGTTTTGGGTGACTTTAACGAGATCCTCACTCATGAAGATAAAGTTGGTGGTCCTCCCCGTAATAATGGTCAAATTCAAGCTTTCCAAGCAACTATTGATTACTGTCATTTAGCAGCAGTTGCTTATGAAGGTGAACTCATTACTTGGACTAACAAAAGTCAAGGACTTGGTAACGTTAAGGAGAGACTTGATTATGGTTTCTTCAATGATTTTTGGTCTGAATCCTTTGAGAAACCAATTATTCAGCATCTTGACTTCTACCATTCGGATCACAGAGCACTTAAGTTAATGGTTTCAATGGCTGGGGTGCAACAAATTGAACCTTCATACAAATCTCGGTTCCGTTTTGAAAAATTTTGGCTCAATGATCAAGATTGTTTGGACATCATTTTCAAGAATTGGGTCAGCAATTCTTCGAATGCTATATCTCAAACAATGAGTAATTTACAATCATGTGCTACTCATTTACAATCTTGTCACCATCACAAGTATGGACATATGAAGCAGGACATTAAAGAGGCTCATAAAACATGTGGAAGTGCTTCAGAATTCCTCTAACACAGATGCTGATCACTTTACTGCTCTTAAAAAATCAGAAACAATATTGGATGATTGCTTGCACAAGAGGAAGACTATTAGAAACAAAGATCTCAGATCTCGTGGCTTAAATCTGGTGATTCAAACACTAAGTTCTTTCATCAATGTGCCAATGCTAGACACTCCAACAATAAAATTAAAAAAATAATAAGTGACGATGGCAGTGTGTACACCAGCAGCAGTGACATTCTTCAGCAGGTCGAGCTTTATTTTGCTGCTATTTTTACTTCTCAAGGTGTTGATCAGCAAGCTCTTGAGGCAGTGCTCGATACAATTCTAGTTGCCATTACACCAGATTCACAAACTTCTCTATCTCTTCCTTTTACGGCTGATGAAGTATTTAGTACCTTAAAGTCTATGACTGAAGACAGCAGTCCAAGAATAGATGGGATGTCTGTTATGTTCTGCACCAATTATTGGCATATTGTTGGGCCTCTTGTTACTAGTACTATGTTAGATGTTCTCAATAATGGTGGTGATCCCTCTACATTCAATAAGACCCCTATCACCCTTATCCCCAAAGTCAAGAAACCAACAAAGATCACTCCATTTCGGCCGATTAGTTTGTGTAATTTATTATACAAACTAGTCTCCAAAACAATAGTTCTTCGACTTCAACCTTATCTTGCAATGGTTATATCTGAATTCCAAAGTGCATTTCTATCTCAAAGGCTTATTACAGATAATATCCTTGTGGCATTTGAAGTTTTTCATTCACTTAAAACAAGGAAAAGAGGGAGTCAATGTTATGCAGCAATGAAACTCGATATGAGTAAGGCTTTTGATAGGGTGGAATGGTATTTTTTAGAACGTGTGGTGTTAAACATGGGCTTTGGTATTCAATTGGTAGAGTTGATTCTACGCTGTATAAGCTTGATTTCTTATTCTTTCTTGTTGAATGGTTCTATTCAAGGGTCGGTTACACCTCAGCGTGGCATCAGGCAAGGTGATCCATTATCACCCTATCTGTTTCTAATTTGCTCGGAAGGCTATTCTAGGCTGCTGCAACATGAAGAATCTACTGGTGCACTTTAAGGTCTTAAGGTCTCAAGATCAGCCCCCTCAATTTCACATTTATTTTTTGCTGATGATAGTGTTCTTTTTTGTCGTGCTTCTCGGTCTTTGGCTAGAGCAACTCATCGATGTCTTGATCTTTATAGCCGTGCCTCTGGCCAAGTGATTAATCCTGACAAAAGTGTGCTCTCCTTTTCACCAAACACAAGAAATTCAGATCAAGAGTTCTTTCACCAACTCCTCAATATGCCTATACAACCATGCCATGAATAGTACTTGGGGCTGCCATCATTTTCAGGCAGGGACAAGACTCAATTGTTTAGTGGAATTACAGATAAAATTTGGAAATTGTTGAACTCTTGGAGAGAACAACTTTTTTCTATTGGTGGGAAAGAGGTTCTTCTCAAAGCTGTTGTTCAAGCAATTCCAACCTATGATATGAGTTGCTTTCAATTGCCAATCAAACTTTGTACTCAAATAGAGAAACTTATGTCAAGGTTTTGGTGGGGTTCGTCTGTAAATGGCAACTCTATTCATTAGAAAAATTGGAAATTTCTTTGCAAAGCTAAGATTCATGGTGGTATGGGTTTTCGTAACTTTGTTCATTTTAACCAAGCTTTATTGGCCAAACAAGCTTAGAGAATCCTTGAGTGTCCATCCTCACTCCTTGCTAGAATACTGAAGAGCAGATATTTTTTGAATAGTAATTTCATAGATGCCACAGTTGGTACACAACCATATCTCACTTGGAGATCAATAGTTTGGGGAAATGAACTACTGCTTCAAGGTTTAAGATGGAGAATAGGTTCGGGTGCCATTGTTTGCTACAATTCACAACCTTGGATCCCAGGCCCCTTAAACTTTAAACCCCTGGTGCTTTTTGGGAATGATCCTAATATCAAAGTTGCTGAATTTATCACTGATCTGAGACAATGGGATGTTCAAAAACTCAAAGCTCACTTCTGTCAACCTAATGTGGATAGAAATCTTTCAATACCATTGAGTCTGTTTCCTTGTGATGATGTTCTTTCATGGCATTATACTATATCTGGGACTTATACAGTAAAAAGTGGTTATAAATTGGCCTCAAAAGAACCAGATTCCCCTCTTCCAAGCAGCTCTCATACGTCTGAAACACGGTGGCAGACTTTCTAGGCTTTAAAATTGCCATCTAAAATTCGAATTTTTGCTTGGCGTGCTTTCCATGAAGCTTTACCTGTTGCTGCAACTCTGCATCATCGACACATTTAAGCTTCTCCCCAATGTACTCTATGTCAGCTGCATTTGGAGACGATTAACCATGCACTTTTTTGGTGTACTCGTGCTAAACAAGTCTGGAAAAATTGGAATTCAGTGATCAATTGGCAATTATCTAAGTCCCGCTCTTTCTCTGATTTTTAATCTATGTAGCCTCAAAACTTCAGACTGAAAATGTTGAACTCTTCATTACAATTCTTTGGTGCATTTGGATTGAAAGGAATGCTGAAACACATGCTAAAACTTCAAAGTCTGCTTTGTGTATCCTGCAATTTGCTAGCAACTACTTATGAGATTACAAACAAGCTCAGACCAGCAATTGTAAAACCCACCAACATGTCTCTGGATGTTCAATCCCCCAGGATACTGCTGCTGCTAGCAGTTCGTATTCTCAGACTTTGGCTGCGGCAAATAATGCAAATACTCAGGTTTCAGCTACTTTGCAGCATCGTTTGGTGCCTCCAAATAAGCCTAAATGGCTAGCTCCACCATCAGGTAAACTCAAATTGAATACTGATGCTCCTGTCAACGTTTCTTCTGGTGTGTTTGGCCTTAGGGCTCTCCTTCGAAACTCCAATGATGATGTTATTACTGCAATGGCTAAACTTATGAAAGGGTGTGTTAAATCAGAAGAAATGGAAGCATTAGCTTTGGCTTGGAGTCTCAAATCGCTGGTGTCTCTCAGACTTACTGTTGATTTAATTGAGTCCGATTCATTAATGGCTGTTAATGGATTAGAGTCTCAATCTAAATGTCTCTCAACATTTTATACTATACTTAATGATGTTACTTTTTTGTTATCCAATTTCTCACGAGCACAGATCTCCTATGTTTATAGATCTGCTAATAACGAAGCCCACTTGTTGGCTAAGTTTGCTCTTATAGTGGATTCAGATTGTGTTTGGTTAGAGGAATTTCCGTCTCTTCTATTGACTGTTATGTAATTTGTTTTCAAATTAATATAATAGTCTTTTTATTTTTTTTTTAAAAAAGTTAATGTGACAGAAATACTAATATTATAAAGGCACAATTATTTAAGTGATTTAGGGGTAAAATAGTTTTTTATTCAATAGAAAAATTATAGTGATGTATTTTGGAAGATAGAGTAGAATAAAATTGGAAGTGCTTTTGTAGTGTAAAAATAGAAGGTAAAATAAATAAAATTGAATATTATTATTTGAAAGAAGTAAGGAACATTTTGAGGGAGACATTGTGTGCTGTGGTTGGTTCTACCTGATAATTACTGCAGGCGTTTTAACTTGGACTCAACTCAGTGTATGACTAAGCAAAGCAAGTCTTTATAATCCCTAAACCCCAAAAACCCATAATTCATTTCCCTCCATTTTCATCAGAAGAAGGATGTTCTCGCCTGGAACAAAGAGGTCTAATGCTAGTTCTCGAAGGGACCCTAATCTAGGGCACGCAGGCTCTCCGGTTACTCCTCTTACCGAGAATCGCCGTTCGACTTCCGATAATGCCGTTCCAAATCGCCCTAGTACTGGCACTCCGGCCCCTTGGGCTCCCCGGCTCTCTGTTCTGGCCAGGTATCACCGCCATTTCTATTCTATATGAGAATGTGTGTGTGAAAACGAAGTTAGTTTAATTGGCTGATAGTGTGTTTTGGAGCTTCATTGTTGGTTGATCGACTGCTTTATTTATTGTATTATGTATTGACATAGTAATCATAGTTATATACAAGTTCATGGAAGTACTTCCTTTGTGAATTCCAACAGTGCCATAAATGAGTGTGGATCTTTTATATACTAAGTAGAAAACTCTGGCTATTGCATTGAATCGAAATGGTAGCTCAAATCATTCATGTAATATCTTATTGAATCATTGTCGATTATCTTTTCTAGAATTCCGACTGCGAATAATAACGAGAAAGGAGATGTTGCAGACCAGATTAAACCTGTTTATGTAGGAGAATTTCCCCAGGTAGTTCGTGATGAGCAGACCATGTTGCTGCAGAGGCATGGTCGGGGTTAGTTTCTCATACTTTTATAACTTTTTTGGTTGAGAGCTTGAGAACATGAATTTTTTTTTATTTTACCGTGGAAAACTAAATTTATTGTTCAGGTGATGCATTTATATGTGGTGGAGTGGAGAAGGGAACATCTATTGCATGGATTATATGTGGAAGCAAGCTCTTTGTTTGGAGTTACCTATCTCCTGCTGTGTCAAAAAAATGCGTTGTTCTTGAAATCCCTTCAAATATTTTAGAGAGTGGAGACATTGACAGAAGTGATGGTAACTGTTGGTTTGTTTGTGCTGTCAGTTGGGATAGGACATCTAGTAGAACAAAGAAACTTGTAGAGCATAACGACTTTGCTGCTATTATACTGTGTAACCAGAAAACTCGCACTGTTATATACTGGCCTGACATAAATTCTGAAGGGAAAACTGCTCCAGTCACCAGTAATGCATCTCCTAATGAATTCGAGGTGACATCTTCACCTATCAATGTGAAAAACATAACGAACAAGAAAAATAGTAGTTTTACTGGTTTGTGTTCTTTCAACTCTTTGATTACTGCTGCAGTTCCCAATTTGCCACATGTTTGTATTGCACTTGCTTCTAGTTCAAATGGTGAAGTATGGAAATTTCTTTGTAGCCCATCGGGTATTAAACGCCACAAAGTAGACTGGGATACTTCTTTGAGTTCAACCTCTCGAAGTAATGATGGTGTTCAAATTTTAGGAAGCAGGGGATATCCAAGGTCACTGATCTGGCGTTTTTCACATCCTTCAATGCAAGAATCCAGCAGGCAGTTTTTTCTTTTGACTAATTATGAAATACAGTGTTTCAGCATTGAACTTTGTCCTGATGTAAATGTGTCGAAGGTCTGGTCGCATGAAATTATTGGCACGGATGGTGATTTGGGTATTAAAAAGGATCTAGCTGGACAGAAGTGTATATGGCCCCTTGATATGCAGATAGACAATCATGGTAAGGTCATTACCATTCTTGTTGCTACATTTTGTAAAGACCGAGTTAGCAGTTCAAGCTACACACAATATTCTCTTCTAACCATGCAATATAAGTCTGGGGTGAGTACAGAGGTGGCTCACGAAAGGGTTCTAGAGAAAAAAGCTCCAATACAAGTGATTATTCCTAAAGCAAGAGTTGAAGATGAAGATTTTCTGTTCTCCATGAGACTTCGAGTAGGAGGCAAGCCTTCAGGCTCAACGATTATACTTTCTAATGATGGAACAGCAACAGTGTCTCACTATTATGGAAATTCTACCCGGCTTTATCAATTTGACCTACCTTATGATGCTGGTAAAGTATTGGATGCTTCAGTTCTTCCTAATACTGATGATGGTGAAGAAGGGGCGTGGGTTGTACTAACTGAGAAAGCAGGAATATGGGCAATACCTGAGAAGGCTGTTATAATTGGTGGAGTCGAACCCCCTGAAAGAAGCTTATCTCGTAAAGGTAGCTCAAATGAAGGATCAGCACAAGAGGAGAGGAAAAATATCACATTTGGAGGTAATGTAGCTCCTAGAAGGGCTAGTTCTGAAGCATTGGGTGCTGGAGATAGACAGAGGGCAGTCGTGGGTGTGATGGCACACCGAAATGCCCAAGATGAAGAGTCAGAAACTTTGTTGAGTCAACTTTTTCATGATTTTCAAGTATCTGGACAGGTTGAAGGCTCGCTTGAAAAGCTACAAAAAACTAGAGCATTTGAAAGAGGAGAAGAAACAAATGTTTTTGCCAGAACAAGCAAATCAATTGTTGATACTCTAGCTAAGCACTGGACAACAACCAGAGGAGCTGAGATTTTGGCCATGGCTATTGTTTCTTCCCAACTCTTTGATAAGCAGCAGAAGCATCAAAAATTTCTCCAGTTTCTTGCTCTGTCTAAATGCCACGAGGAGCTGTGTTCTAGACAGAGTAAGAGCCATATATCTATTAATTGTCATACTGGTTAATACATTGAATTAAATCTATTGCACGTGGCTTGAATATTTTAAAAGTCCACTTTCAAATTTAATGAAACACAACTTTTGCATGCATGCTCATCAAATCCAATTGATTAATGAGCAGTCCTTATTTCACATGTTTTACTTTTTGCACTGTTCCTGGAGCTTAAAATCATTTCAAGATTTTGGGTAATAATGACCTTTATAAAGAAAAACCTATTTGTAGGTGCTTCATCATAATTGACTCTCAGGCTGTGTGATGATGCTAAAGTTTTGTACTGTTATTAATACATCACTGGAGGACCTACGCACCATTTGATGTTGCTTATGTTGACACCTGAGTTTAAACAGATTGCATTTGTGTTTTGAGAATTTGCATCAACCTCTTCTGCTAGAGGCTAGAAAGACTAGAGCAACTTCTTATTTTCTGTGTTATGCGTTGGCATTTTCTTTTTAGAAATTTATCACAATACATAGAGTGTATCAAATTATCAATTCTTAGATGGGTATGTTTCCTATTATGTTGTGTTATGGAAGTAATGGCACATATTGAGATATTTTCTTTATTGAGAAAGTCTACTGAGGGGGAAAAATGGGGGTAGAAATGAGACTTTTCAAGTCTAATTATAACTTTGTTGTCAGGACATTCCTTGCAAACCATCTTGGAACATGGTGAAAAGCTTGCTGGAATGATTCAACTGAGGGAGTTGCAGAATGTTATTAGCCAGAGCCGTTCTACAGCTGTTGGTTCATCCCACTCCACTCAAGAAATTCAAACATCGGGTGCTCTTTGGGATCTTATTCAATTCGTTGGGGAAAGAGCCCGGCGAAGTATTGTTCTTCTAATGGACAGAGATAATGCTGAAGTATTCTATAGTAAGGTTTCAGATCTTGAAGAAGTATTTTATTGCTTGGACAGACAACTAGAATATGTAATAAGTGCAGAACAGCCATTTGGAATTCAGATTCAGAGGGCTTGTGAGTTGTCCAACGCGTGTGTTACTATAGTCCGGGCTGCCATGCACTACAAAAATGAGCACCATTTATGGTATCCACCACCTGAGGGATTAACACCATGGTATTGTAAACACGTGGTACGTAATGGGATGTGGGGCATTGCTTCCTTTATGCTCCAGCTGCTGAAGGAGGCATCCAGACTTGATGTATCTGCAAAATCAGATTTATATACTCATCTAGAAGCACTGGCTGAAGTTCTACTTGAGGCATATGCTGGTGCTGTCAATACTAAAGTTGAGCTTGGAGAGGATCACAAAGGTCTGGTAGAAGAGTATTGGAATAGAAGGGATATGCTGCTCGATTCACTCTATCAACAGGTCAAAGAATTTGTGGAAGCCAAGCACCAGGTTAACTCTCTTGTCTTTACTCAAAAATCAGTATATCGATTCTGTTTTCATGGTAGTGGTTACCTAAACATTCTTGAATTACTTTTCTTTTCAGAATTTAAGTGATGGAGGTGAGGAAGAAATACTGAGGAAGTTTTTCTCACAGATATTATCAATTGCAAAACGTCATGAATGCTACAATACTTTGTGGAAAGTTTGCTGTGATCTCAATGATTCTGACTTGATTAGAAATCTAATGGTAAGTATATGGTTATTTATTGTTTTCTAGTATCTAATGGCAATAAAGTGGATTAAAAAAAAAAAGAAAAAGAAAAGGACCAAGTCCTGTATGCTTCTGAAACATTGGCAGTTAATGAGTCCTCAGAAATTCTGCTACTTTTATCTCTAATTTATCTACCAAATGGTCACTATAAACTATAAAGAACAAAAATGTATTTCTCTCTGTGCAAAAGGCGAATTTGTGCTGCCTACAATTATACAACTTCACGAAATGCAAGGGGATTTCATTATAGTAAACATTTCTTTATTTTAACCATCAAAATACATCCAATCTTTTTAATGTCTATAGGTAGTTTTGTTCTGTTATGGTGTCTGTGAGTATGTATTTAGATATTTGTTTTGCTAGATAGAAAAAAAATTCATTTATTTCATTGTTCTTACTCTTCTAACACTTGATACAGTTGTCCAACTTTCCAAAATGTAAGGGGATTTTGTCATAGTAAAATTTCTTTCTTTTTGCCATTAAAATACATCAATCATTTTTTTTTTAAAAAAAAAGGAAAATTGTCTATTGCTGGCTTTATTCTGTTATGGTGTCTGAGTGTATATATCTATTTCTACATACACACACACATATGTAAAATATTTGTGTATTATTTAGAACAAACAGTTCATTCTTTTATTGTTCTTACTCATCTAACACGTAATCCAGTTTTACTAATACCCTGTAATAGTGACTGATTAGTTGTGTTTATTTTTAGTACTTAATTGCTGAAAAGTTTTTCAATGATTTGTTTTATAGCGGGAGAGCATGGGACCCAATGGAGGTTTCAGTTATTTTGTATTCAAACAATTGTACATAAGCCGGCAGTTTTCTAAACTTCTAAGGCTTGGGGAAGAGTTTCCAGAAGAGCTATCTATATTTCTGAAGCGTCATCAGGATCTTCTTTGGCTTCATGAACTGTTTCTTAATCAATTTTCCTTGGCTTCGGAAACACTTCACTCGTTAGCCCTTACTCAACAAGAAAGCACAATGTCCGAAGCTGAAGAGGAGACAGACCCCAGCTATGCAAATGTGGTAACCAATTTACAGGACAGAAAGCGTCTTTTGAATCTCTCAAAGATAGCTGCAATAGCAGGTAATTGCCTCTATGGTCTTCTTTGTTCCTATGAGTTGGTATCGGTTCTTGCAGCAATTCAAATTCAGAATGGTTTTTCTGTGTGATTTTGTTTTCTACATAATGAAGAAATGTATTAATTTGTCGGAAGCAGTGTTGCTTGTATAAGAAGTCTTCAAAAAGAAAAGTTAATCTAAGTTTTACTTCTTATCTATATTTTTCTTTTATAATGTTAGATTCAAAAGATCTATGCTTCTTACTTCTTGTGTTTATTTCTTAAGTCAAGTATGTGCTTCATTAATAGAATAAAATACGAGCACCGAACAATCTTTTCTGTTTGCTATATCTCTTTCTATTGTGCAAGATCTTGATTGTTGCTTTATGTCTATGTTGGTGATTGGGCTTTCCAATACTTAATTTTTTCTTATATTGGCTTAATGGATAGGTAAGGATACTGAATCAAATGTGATGCGTATTGAAGCCGATTTGAAGATGTTAAGATTGCAGGTATATTAACAAATTCGATTACTTATCTTGACATTTACTTAAAGGATGTTGTTGATTGTTCTTCATTTTTCTATCCTATGATTGGTTTCAGATCTCCAGCTATGAATATTTATATATATATATGTATATGTGTATGTATATATATAAATAGATACCAGCATTTTCTTAAAATGGTCATTGACTCATAGTAGCCTGTCTTTTATAGTGTCGTAGGCCCCTCTTGCTTTGTTCTTGCATGTGCAGTATAATTACTAGGTGCCCAAATGAACTTCAATTGTAGGTTCCAATTCTTTAAAATGGCAGTATTTCATGCAGCATCTTCTTTAGGATTTATATAGTAACAGGAATTCTAACAAACCTTACATAATCTCCTACACAATAATAATAGTAGTAGGCAGTAATGACTATATTAAAATATTTTTGTTTCTTTTTACATTTCTATTTAGCTCATGTATTGTTTTTACTTGTAGTCATCTAAAGCTTTATGAATAATATTTAAAAATATTATAGAAAATATTTAAGGGGTTATTTTGGAAAATACTATTTTAAATATTTCAAAATTGGAATAAAATGACTTCCAGAAGTGGTCATTCCGGATTAGGATTGACTCATTTAGGTGGAATAGCTATTCCATTAAATGATTATTTCTGCTGTTTATTTCTGCATCTTCCACTTTTGATCATTACGAATCTTATACAAAATCATCACGACATTTTGTTCTTTTTGCGCTTTGACAGTACATTAATGTCTATAAATACCTGATTTCAGGAAGAAATAATAAAGTTCCTGCCGGACGATGGTACAAAACAAACTGTTGGAGAAAGGCTCCTCAATCCTGAAGAACTCATTAAGCTGTGTCTTGAAATGAGAAGCCCAGAGCTATCCTTGTGTGTTTTTGATGTGTTTGCATGGACAAGCTCTTCTTTCCGTAAGGCCAATAAAACCCTTTTGGAGGAGTGCTGGAGGAATGCGGCAGATCAGGATGATTGGAGCGAACTTTATCAGGCGTCAGTCATTGAGGGGTGGACGGATGAGGCAACCATGCAGAACTTGAAGCATACCGTGCTTTTCAAGGCTTCAAGCAGGTGTTACGGACCCTTAGCTGAAACTTTTGGGGAAGGATTTGACCAAGTCTTGCCGCTGAGGCTGGAAACCTTGGAGTCTCCAGCCAAGAAAGATGCTTCAGTAGAAGCAATTCTGATGCAGCACAAGGACTACCCGGAGGCAGGGAAGCTGATGCTGACTGCAATCATGATGGGGAGTATACAGGCTGATACCAAAGAAGAAAAGGTTGGTGATGGTCCTTCTCCAATGGAGTGACATTTCATCGAGTTGATTAGTGATCATAATGGTAACATTTTGAACTTTTCGTATGAATTACCTTTTGGCTTCTAACACTAGCTATTATAGTCGAGGATGTTCTCTAATCCAAAGTACATATGATTTCTTAGTGAAAACAAAATGAAAGAAGGCATGTCGTGATGTCCCTTATAATAAGTCCATTAGCTTTACATTTTTTCTTTCGAAAGTGTACCAAATACCAATGTTGTGTGTTATGACTAAATTTTGTTAGAAAAAAAAAAGTTATGACTAAATTTTGGGTTTACCTTGTTCTTATTCTTTACCCTAGTTATTTATTTAGAATTGCTGAAAAAATGTGTTCTTTAGGCCAACTTGAATGGAACGGCAAAATGTCAAAATTAGAGTGATTTGGATCTCAATCCTTTCCAATGATACTCTAAAACTTATTTTATATTTGGACTTGTCTATAGTGTCCCACTAATATTAGTATGTTAGTGGGAAACCATACTAACATACAAATTTTGTTTTTTAGTATTATTTAATACAGAATAATTAATATTTTTGTCTCCAAAATTTTCGACACTACTTGATTTTGTCCTAAAAATTCTCTCTAAAATGTAATAGTTACATAATTATGTCTCTTCTGTTAGGTTTTGTCTCTTTTACCGTTAAAAATTAGAATTTTTATCTCTTGAACATTGATAAATACTAAATTTTGTCTCGTTTCATTAAAAAAAATTAATTTTAAAAATTATAATTTTCTATTAATTTGGAAAAAGTTAAAAAAAATTATTAAAAAACTTGATAAAAATATTAAATGAATAAAAAAAGAGTATTAAGTTTTATTAAAAAATTTAAATTATTCTTAAAAAAATATTTCAAATTTTATTTTATTTATAAACACATATCTTAAAAAATTAAATCAAAATTATTGAAAATTCAATAAATAATTTAAACAAACTAAGATTTTGTGAAAAGAAAATCAAGCTTATTTATATTTATAAACTCATATTTTAAAGATAAAAAAATATTAGAAATTCAATAAAAATATTAAATTATTTTTGAAAAATTAGAAATTAAATTAAAAAAAAATGTTATGCTTACTTAAACAAATCTTAAATTTTAGAGAAAAAAAAAAACTTAAACTTGTTCCTGTGAAATTAAATTTTTAATATACTTTTTTATATCTTAATAGAGTTTTAATATACTATTTTATATCTAAATCACTTAATAGTTTAAAATTTTGATTTCTTTTTTAATTTATATTCATTCAAAATATATTTTTTAAAATCTAAATTAATTTTTAAGATTTATCAAAAAAGTGTTAAATTTTTCTCTTTTTTATTTGGAGGGTGTATGATTGATAGTTGTTAAAATTTAGAGGTAATATTGTAAATTTACAAAGACATGTCAGCATTTAAACGGGATAGTGAGATAGAATCTAACATAAGGACTAAATTTTTGTAAATGAAAAAGTCCAGGGGTAATTTTTAACAAGCCATAGATTTAAAGAGACATGATGAGGTAGTGTCGAAAGTTCAGGGGCAAAATTGTTAATTAATATGTAGTACAATATTATGTTTGGTATTGACTTATATAATAGATTGTGTAAAATCATACTCTTTTTACCATAAATTGACCCAATACCAACCCCTGACCCGACCCGGGATCTTAGTTGAGCTTAATGGTCGGGTCTCGGGGCGGGTCCTGGGTTCGGGTCAGGTGTAATGCCCTAATGCTAAGGCACGCTACAGTGATTTTTCAATTATAGTGCTATCTTTGCTAATCAAAGAACTTTCTCGAAAATCGTATCAAATTAAAACTTTTATATTAAATATTAAACTTTGTAATCTTTACATAAATATATATACAAGTCGGGATCCCGTTTTTAAACTTTTTACAACATACTCCAAAATACAGATGTCAGGTCGCACAACGACAACAAAATAACAACTCCAGATGTCCCGAGATCGAACACTCTAGGTCGCGCCACCATGAGATGTACAACCTCATCCGAGCTCAGGCTCACTCCTGTTCAACTTTCGCCTTTCCTTTACATACACATGAAAGCAGAACTGTGAGTCGACAGACTCAGTAAGAAAAGCATATAACATACCATATAATACCGACTTGTATCTAGGTGTCCATACACCTATTTACAAGGCTTAACAGATGAGTAAGAACGTTCCATACTAGGGTACAACCACTATACCACATACACTACATACCTCATTGTACGAGTGTTGGTAGAGTTTGTTTCGTACCCGGAGTACCACTGAGTGATATACCACACACACCCTGTACTTTCCCGTACTTGTGCTAGTATCACTGTAATGTACTCCTTAGCAATATACACTATACCAATGCACTCTGTACCATAACTGTACAAGTGTTGGTAGTGTAACAAGCATATAAGCATGCATAGACACTTAACATATACATACATTCGCATATTCATATTACACATTATACACAGTTCTTACCTTCTTTCCAGATTCAAGTGAGTTGGCCGACTTGAACTGAAAGTCTTGTGCTAGATGGATGCCCTAATCACATATTAAAACCGGGTAAATTACATGTCCAAAATCCTAATCCGAGAAATTCGAATCTACAACTCAAGGCTCTGTTATATTCACTAGGCATTACATTAACATAGGAAACAGGAAAGCACCCAACTAAGGTACTGAAATGGACAAAAATTGAGAAAACGGGTTATTCGGGGAACCTGCCAAAATCGGTTAACCGGTTTTACAGGTCTTGGCAAACCAGTTAACCGGTTTGTACCAGTTTCCCCCAAAAAACCCAAATCTTGCTCAAAACTCAACCAAATGCTACCAAACCTTCCAGAGTACCTAAACAGGGCATACACAACATATTCCAACCAATAAAACCAAAAAAAACTCACTTCAAAACTGTCATTAAAGACCTAAGCTTGAGTTTCAAAGCTACAACTTGTGAAATTTCAACACAACACACTCAAATCAGTAACCAGAACCTAGAATCAGCTTAAAATGAACATAAAAACTGATCTATAACCTATTCAAACCCTAACAACCCCAATTTCCTAAAATCACAAGTTAAAACCAATTCAAACCTTGAGAAAAACATAACCAAAGAGTGTCTAGGGCTTACCTTGATTAAACCTCCTCCAATCCTTGCTGAAAACACAAAACTTAGCAACAAATCCCCTAGTTTTTGGCTGGTTCGAAGAGAGAGAAAGGAAAGAGAGTGTTCTTCAATTTTTTGGCTTTTCTTTCTTAATTTTCTTTATTTTCACTCAAATGAAAAATAAGACTAATTACATTAATCTTGGCTAAAAGTAGAAGCTATGTGTCAACATCTAGGGCAGCCACCAAATCACCCATGTGGCAAATTACTAAAATGCCCTTTCTTTTATAACTTAGGCATCTTCAAGACTAGGAGTAAAATGGTCAAAATCCATAATCCCGCTCAACCCCGGCACTCTATTTCCTCCAACATACATCCCACTAAGAAATAAGGTTCTAGACCTACTCATGTGATCAAACTAGCCATCTATCGCATTTTTTGTTGTCGCCGAGCTAAATTATAAAATTTCATAATTCACATATAACACAAATAATACAGCTAGAGTTTAATAAAATCTCTGGAATTGAGAAATTATAACTCTAATGCCTATTTCTAACAATGGGACACACAATTAAATAAATTCACAAATAATTTTAAAAATACCAATAATTAGTGATAGTTGCCTTTTCTAATCCATATTATGAAATGCAGTTATTACAATTATCCCCCCATTAAAAGGATTTTGGCCTCGAAATCTAACCTGAATAACTCTGGATATTAAGTCCTTATGTCAGACTCTAACTCCTAGGTGGCTTCCTCCACCTTGCTATTTCTCCAGAGCACTTTGACCAAAGCGATGGTCTTGTTTCGAAGAACTTTCTCATTTCTATCAAGAATCTGAACTAGTTGTTCTTCATAAGATAAGTCTGACTGTAGTTCAAGGGCTTCGTAACTCAAGACATGAGTCGAGTCTGAAACATATTTCCTCAACATTGAAATATGGAATACATTATGAACAGTTGATAACGCTAGTGGTAAAGCTAGCCGATACGCTACCTACCCGACCTTCTCGAGTGTCTGAAATGGCCCAATGAACCCAGGGCTTAACTTACCCTTCTTCCCGAAGCGTCTAATACCCTTCATTGGTGAAACTCATAGGAAAACATATTCCCCTGCCTGAAATGTAACATCTCTGCGCTTCAGATCAGCATAACTTTTCTACCTGCTTTGGGAAGCAAGCATCCGAGCCTTGATTTTATCTATAGCCTCATTGATCCTCTGAACTAATTTCGGTCCTAAGTTCTTCCTTTCTCCAGTTTCGTCCCAATGAATAGGGGAACGACATTTCCTACCATACAGCATCTCATAGGGAGCCATCCCTATTGTACTCTTGTAGCTATTGTTGTAGGAGAATTCAATTAATGGCAAGTACTTACTCCATGAACCCTCAAAGTCCATGACATAGGCTCGTAGTAAATCTTCTAATATCTGAATTGTTCTCTCTGATTGCCCATTAGTCTGAGGGTGAAAAGCTGTACTAAACTTCAGCTTTGTGCCCATAGCCCTCTAAAGACTCACCTAAAATTTTGATGTAAACTTTGGATTCTTGTCTAAAACAATGGATTTAGGAGCCCCATGGAGACGAACTATCTCCTTTACATATAGTTCAGCGTACTAATGCAATGAATAGGTAATTTTAACTGGCAGAAAATAAGCTGACTTTGTGAACCGATCCACTATGATCCATACAGAATCATACATTCCCGTGGTTTTATGCAAACCAGTTACGAAATCTATTGGAATGTCCTCCCACTTCCACTTAGGAAGGGCTACTGGTTGCAATAACCCTGCTGGCCTTTGATGCTCAGCTTTAATTTGCTGATAGGTTAAACACTTGGACACATAATCTATCACATCTCTCTTCATCCCATACCACCAGAAGTAGGGTTTTAGATCCTGATACATTTTGGTGGTTCCCAGATGTAGTGAATAAGGTGTGGTGTGGGCTTCATCAAGGATTTCTTTCTTAAGCTCATCAACATTAGGAACACAAACTCGAGCTTTACACAGTAACATTTCATTATTCGAGATTGAAAAGTCTCTAGGCCGACCAGCCATCACCTCATCTCGAATCTTGACTAGCTCAGGATCTTCTAACTGTGCCTCTCTGATTCTCTCTAACAAATCAGATTGGAGTGTCAAGTTATGCAACTTTCCAACTACAAACTCAATTCTCGCATTAACCATGTCTGAGGCCAGTTGAGGAGCTATCATAACAGTGGTGAAAATCTGCCTGGGACCTCTTCTACTCAGTGCATTTGCCACAATATTGGCTTTCCCGGGGTGATATAAAATCTCACAGTCGTAGTCTTTAACCAATTCTTGCCACCTTCTCTTCCTTATATTTAAATCTTTCTGGGTGAAAAAGTATTTGAGACTTTTATGATAAGTGTAAATCTCGCATTTTCACCATAAAGATAGTGTCACCATATTTTTAGAGCAAATACCACAGCAGCAAGCTCTAAATCATGTGTTGGATAGCGTTGCTCATAATCTTTTAGTTGATGAGAGGCATAGGCTATAACTTTGTCAGCTTGCATCAGAACAAATCCTAGACCCTGTCTGGATGCATCATAGTAAACAAAAAACTTTTCTCGATCTGATGGCAAAGCTAACACCGGAGCGGTTATCAAACGTTGCTTCAACTCTTGAAAACTTGCTTCACATCTGTCTGACCATATAAATCGCTGATTCTTCTTAGTTAACTCAGTTAGTGGCATAAAAATCTTAGAGAATCCTTCGACGAAACGTCGATAATACCCTGCTAAACCAAGAAAACTTTCAACTTCAACCACAGATTTTGGCCTCGGCCAATTCTTCACTGATTCAATCTTACTCGGGTCAACCATAATTCCATCTTTTCTGACAATATGCCCCAGAAAAGATACCTTCGATAACCAGAATTCACACTTTTTGAACTTTGCATACAACTTATGATCCCTGAGTCCCTATAACACCATTCGAAGATGATGCTCATGTTCCTCTTCTGACTGAGAGTATACAAGGATGTCATCGATAAATACTATGACACAGTTATCGAGGAAAGCCTTGAATACTCTATTCATGAGGTCTATAAAGGCCACAGGAGCATTAGTCAATCCGAATGACATTACCAAAAACTCATAGTTTCCATATCTGCTGCGAAATGCAGTCTTTGGTATCTTCTTCCCGAATTCTGAGCTGATGATAACCGGATTGCAGATCAATCTTTGAAAATACAGTCTTCCCCTGAAGTTGATCGAATAAATTGCCAATTTTGGGTAACATATACTTGTTCTTAATCGTCAGCTTGTTCAGTTCTCGATAATCAATACACATTCTGACGGAACCATCCTTCTTTTTCACAAACAGAACCAGAGCTCCCCAGGGCGATACACTGGGTCGGGTAAAGCCTATATCAAGCATCCCTTGAAGCTGTAACTTTAGCTCATTGAGTTGTGCTAGAGCCATCCTATACAGAGCTTTTGAAACAGGTTCGACTCCAGGTGCCAAATCAGTCACAAAGTCTATTTCTCGTTGTGGCGGTAATCCCAACAACTCCTCAGGAAAAACATCGAGAAAATCTTTAACAACCCTGACCACCTCAGGCCTAAATGTTTTGGGTCTTCTAGAGTCAATCACAACCGCTAGAAGTCCTACACATCCACTGTGTAGTAGATCCCTAGCCCTTAACACTGAAATAACCGGGATCCGAGACCCCTGAACCGATCCAACATAAACAAATGGATCCTCACCCTCTGGCTGAAAAGTCACCATTTTTCGCTTGCAGTCTATACGAATACTTGGACAGAAAATCCATCCCAAGTATAATGTCGAACTCTGTTAATTCCAGCTCTATAAGGTCAGCACTCAACTCCCTATCTTCGATCCTAATTGGCATAGACCTGATGCGCCTATTGGAGATAACCAACTCCCCGCTAGGCATTAGGATTCTAAACCCTCTTTCAAGAAAATCATAGGGCATGCCCAAAAGATCAATTACCCGTGTAGCCACATATGAGTGTGTAGCTCCCGAATCAAATAACACAATATAAGAGGAGTTGTTGACAATAAGCTGACCTGTCACCACAGAAGGAATGGCTGCAGCATCAGCTTGAGTGATGGCAAACACCCAAGCAGGTACGGGTTTTGCCACTGACTTCTGCTCTTCTTTCTTTGCCTGAGGGCAATCTTTCTTGAAATTCCCCACCATGCCGCACTGAAAGTATGTCTTCCGGTTGCACTCTCCGGGATGATGTTTCTTACAACGTGGGTAGTCAAGGTAAGAGTAACCCTAGCGTCCACCTCTACCTTGGTTCCCACGGAACTGCTTGCTCTGCCCCAAGCCACCAGATGCTAGGGTAACTTTTCTCTTTTGGTTAGTGGTGGAATCACCACCATCCCTACCACAAGCAGAAGTAGGAAGAGTGGGGGTCCCACCAACACTCGGAGTCATACAGGGCTCCTGAAGAAACTTAACCGGACCCTCAGCTCGTAGAGCCTTCTCAACCATCTCCGAATATGATGTTGCCTCATTGGTAGTAATCACCAGATCATGTCTAATTTTTAAATTCAAACTGACCAGATATTTTTCTTTCTTATTGAAATTTGTAGGTAGAATACCCGAGGCGAGCTTGGCCAGACGATCAAACTTTGTTGTATACTCAGTAACTGAGATACCCTAGTCTGCACCAATTCAGTGAATTCTTTTCGCTTAGCACTGCGAACTGCTTCATTGTAATACTTGGTGTTGAATAAATCTCAGAACTCTTCCTAGGTCATTACAATGACGTCTCGTGTGAGGGACACTAACTCCCACCACACGAGAGCATCTTTCTGGAACTGAAAAAGTATCGCAGGTCACCCGATCATTTCCAAATACCCCCATGAAATTCAAAATTTGCTCAATTCCAGTGAGCCATTGCTCAACCTTCATCACATCAGGACCTCCCAAGAACACTGGAGGTGCTTGCTTATGGAACCTCTCATAAAGCGGTTCCATACGGTTGCCAGCAACAGGTTGTTCTGCTGGCACCGCATGAACTACGATGGCATGAGCTTGTGGTAGAGGCACTACAAGAGGACCATGCTGTCCTTAGTCTCAGAATTTCTTCATCTTGTTGGCAGATACGATCTTGCATCTTCGCAAACCTCCGCTCCCAATTTGGAGGAGCATGGGGTGAATTCACAGGATGACCACCCTGAACTCTACCATGGCCTCGCTCGCGACCACGGGGATTCTGGGGAATTTGATTTCCCTGACTGCCTCCGGTCTCAACCCTATTACCTTGACTTCTTGTATTTCGCTGGGCATCCATTTAATAGGACTTAGCCTGCGAACCCATAAGCCACGCAGGTTAGACAATGATCATAAAACTTAATACCGCTCTTATGGATTTTAAGGCAACGCAATTAAAATAAACAACCTATAAACTAATACACTTCCTAACGTGCTTTGATAATCACATACAATACTAAGCAAGTACGGGCTTACTAAACCGTGAGCCGAGCTTTCTCTGATGAAGATTGTACATGTCTTGGCGAGCTTAGGTAGACAAACCTGGCGGCTCTGATATCAAAATTGTAACGCCCTAATGCTAAGGCACGCTACAGTGATTTTTCAATTACCATGCTATCTTTGCTAATCAAAGAACTTTCTCGAAAATCGTGTCAAAATAAAACTTTTATATTAAATATTAAACTTTATAATCTTTACATAAATATATATACAAGCCGGGATCCCCTTTTTAAACTTTTTACAAAATACTCTAAAATACAGATGACAGGTCGCACAGCGACTACAAAATAACAACCCCAGATGACCCGAGATTGAACACTCCAGGTCACGCCGCCATGACATGTACAGCCTCATCCCAGCTCAGGCTCACTCCTGTTCAGCTTTCGCCTTTCCTTTACCTACACATGAAAGTAGAACTGTGAGTTGACAAACTCAGTAAGAAAAGCATATAACATACCATATAATACCGACTTGTATCTAGGTGTCCATACACCTATTTACAAGGCTTAACAGATGAGTAAGAACATTCCATACTAGGGTACAACCACTATACCACATACACTACGTACCTCATTGTACGAGTGTTGGTAGGGTTTGTTTCGTACCCTGAGTACCACCGAGTGATATACCACACACACCCTGTACTTTCCCGTACTTGTGCTGGTATCACTCTAATGTACTCCTTACCAATATTCACTATACCAATGCACTCTGTACCATAACTGTACAAGTGTTGGTAGTGTAACAAGCATATAAGAATGCATATAGACTTAACATATAGATACATTCGCATATTCATATTACACATTATACACAGTTCTTACTTTCTTTCCATATTCAAGTGAGTTGGCCGACTTTAATGGAAAGTCCTATCCTGGATGGATGCCCTAATCACATATTACAATCGGGTAAATTACATGTCTGAAACCCTAATTGAGGAAACTTGAATCTATAACTCAAGGCTCTGTTATATTCACTAGTGATTACATTAACCTAGGAAACAATGAAACACCCAACTAAGGCACTGAAATGGGCAAGAATTGAGAAAACGGGTTATTCGGGGGCAAACCGGTTAACCAGTTTGTACCAGCTTCCCCAAAAAAATCCAAATCCTTCTCAAAACTCAACCAAATGCTGCCAAACCTTCCAGAGTACCTAAACAAGGCATACACAACATATTCTAACCAATAAAACCCAGAAAAACTCACTGAATCAAAACATGTCATTAAAGACCTAAGCTTGAGTTTCAAAGCTCAAACTTGTGAAATTTCAACACAATACACCCAAATCAGTAACCTGAATCTAGAATTAACTTAAAATGAACATAAAAACTGATCCATAACCTATTCAAACCCTAACAGCCGCAATTTCCTAAAATCACAAGTTAAAACCAATTCAAACCTTGAGAAAAACATAACCAAAGAGTGTCTAGGGCTTACCTTGATTAAACCTGCTCCAATCCTTGCTCAAAACACAAAACTTAGTAATAAATCCCTTGGTTTTTGGCTGGTTCGAAGAGAGAGAAGGGAAAGAGAGTTTTCTTCAATTTCTTGGCTTTTTTTCCTTAATTTTCTTTATTTTGCCTCAAATGAAAAATAAGACTAATTACATTTATCTTGGATGAAAGTAGAATCTAGGTGTCAACATCTAGGGCAGCCACCAAATCACCCATGTGGCAAATTACTAAAATGCCTTTTCTTTTATAACTTAGGCATTTTCAAGACTAGGGGTAAAATGGTTGAAATCCATAACCCCTCTCAACCCCACTACTCTATTTCCTCCAACATACATCCCACTAAAAAATAAGGTTCTAGACCTACCCATGTGATCAAACTAGCCATCCATCGTATTTTTTGTTGTCGCCGAGCAAAAATTATAAAAATAGCATAATTCACATATAACACAAATAATACAGCTAGAGTTTAATAAAATCTCTGGAATTGAGAAATTATAACTCTAATGTCTATTTCTAACAATGGGTTCCACAATTAAATAAATTTATAAATAATTATAAAAATACCAATAATTAGTGCTAGTTGCCTTTTCTAATCCATATTATGAAATGCAGTCATTACACCATGTGTTAAGGGTTATGCCCTGAAAATCCTATAAATACATTTTTAATTTATAAATAAGAGTTGAATACTTTCATATATAGTTTATTGTTAAATTATTAATACTTAATATTGAATTATTTATATAATATATAAATATCAAAAAATTTCTTTTTCATACATGAGGCTGTGACTTGTATTGCACGAAAAATTAAGATCAGTTAGCTATGAATAAAATAGTCATCTGCATATTAATATTTAGGGATCTTTAATCAATGGTTGCTAGTACGGTTTACTAATGCCTGTTATTCAGTGTAAGTAATCTCGATTGAATTACTGATGTAGTATGACATCTAAGTGAAGGTGTTATATTTAATATAGATTATATATGACAAGGACTGATATGTAATTAAGTTGTCTTTATCAAAGATACCGTTTACAATAAAGACCTGATTCATATCATAATGATGATCAATGGTAGATTGGCCTAAATTCTGAGTAATCATGAACTCATGTTCATGTTATTAGTTTATTTGATTCACTCATTAAAGTTTCATGAACCATCGCAAATCCATCTAATCTAGCATGCTATTGTTATTCTGGATGTATTGTTAATGTTGTTAAATTCTAAGTTAAGGATCAAGATGACAGTCGTAACACCCAAAATAGTGGTATTTTGGTGCCTAGAGAAGGTGGTAAATTTTTTTATGGCATACTCAAACAAGTGTACGAGTTTGCTTACATGAAGGATTGTAGTGTTATTATTTTTAGGTGCAAGTGGTGGGACACAAACGATAATACAACAGAAAATGATGGTTTACTCACTAGTGTCTGTGTCGCCCGTGAATGGTACCAAAATTAACCATTCATACTTGCATCCCAAAAAAATTTGATATATTACATTCTCGACCTAAAGAATGGAGTTGATTGGAAGCTTGTCCATGTTTACACCCCCCGCAATGTCCGGGATCTCTCAAATGAGGATGAGGATGAGACCACGACTATACAAGAAAGAAACTCTTCGGGAATCTAATTAGTCGTTCAACTTTCATAATTGGACGATGTCAAATATGTCTGTGATGATGTCGACCTAATTGAAGTGACCACCAGAGACCGTGAGCAGCCTAACCGTTAAGATTCAAATGGTTTCATTGTTTATAGTTAAATTCTATTTTTAATAATTACCAAGTGAAATTATCAAACAATTTAAATAATGAAAAACTGTAGTAAAATTGCTTGAATAGAATTTGTCTCTATTCTATCAGACACAAAATCTGACAGAATAGAAATATATTGCAGAAAGTAAAATGCAAAAAATTAAAATGACACAAAACATTTTATACGTGGTATCAACAACTCTTTCAAATTGCTCTTAGTCTGCAGGGCCACGCCCAGAGAAAGAAATTTATTAGATGAATCACAAGTGTTTACAAAACTAAATTGACTTATACAAATAAAGACTCCCTCTTTGAATTTGTTGCAACTATTGTAACCAATTCTTCTAATCAAATTTCTGAAGTGCCGAGACCTTGAACTCCCTTCAATTCGTAGCACTTGCACACTTCATCCCAAAGAGTGTCTCACGTGCAATCTTCCTCCCGAAGAGTGTCTACTTGCAATCTTCTTCCCGAAGAGTGACTAACTTGCAATCTTCCTCCCGAAGAGTGACTAACTTGTAATCTTCCTCCCGAAGAGTGACTAACTTGCAATCTTCCTCCCGAAGAGTGACTCACATGCACTTTTTCCTCCCAAAAAGGTGACTCGCGAACAAGACTTCTCCCAAAGCTTGATTAACAACATCCAAGGTGTTCAACCTGCATAATTTCAACAAGAAACAATATAGAGTAACACAATAATAAAATACTAAGAACTTGTTGGACTCAAGTTCTTCATACAACAAAAAAAACACTCTCTAACTTTGAAAAGTAATATAGAATTGATACACCAAGAGAGCTAACCAATACCAGCGACTTAAGGGTGTATATTATACACTTTAAAAACCCTCTAGATCGTGGTCAAACAACCAAGAAATGATCAGGTCATCAAATGAAAATCTTCCCAAAAAGGAAAGTCAAAATCTATTTAAACAAACAGTCAGTCTGTACAAATAGACACAATGAACTTGAACAGTTTTTAGCAAAGTTTCCATAAATAAATAAGGCAACTTTGACTACATTAATACTCATAGTTGTGTACGGTTTCTTGGTCAAGAAATCAGATCAAAAGAAATAAAATATGAATAAGACTTTCCTGAAAAAGCAAAGTATAAAATCAAATAATTTATAAAAAGAAATCATATTTAATACACAATAAGTCAAAAAAAATATAAGATCTGATTTGGAAGTCTTTTCACACAAGAGAAGGAAACTAGATTTTTGAAAATAATGAATAAACAAATAAAGACAATTTCGAAAATACCACAAATAATATTTTTATATATTTTATCAAATATGCCAATAAAGGGTTTTACAATCTCCCCTTTTGGCAATTTGATAGACAAAAATAAAACAAAAAACCTGCAACATACAGTTAGAAATAAGAAAAGAGAAGAACTCCCCTGCAAGCTTGCATAACTCATAACAAATATGAAAATGAAACTAAAACTTAACTCCCCCTCAAAATAAGAAGGTCCAGAGTTACACAAATCAAAATATAACAGGTTTTTGAGTCTACTCTCCCCTTTTGTGTCTTTCAAAGTAGCTAAAGTACTAAAAGCAAAAAAGAAACAAATATGCCAAACCTAAGACTAAAGAAAGTATCAATGCTCTTAGGAATGGAGACAAAAAATAAAGGGACAAGAAAAACTAAGCTTCTGGGACCTTAGACAAGGCTTTGACAACATCCAAAACTGAACGTTGGAGTCCCTCAAGAGTCACTACACGATTAGTCAAGGAATCGAGGGAAGCTCCAACATCAGAGAGTTTTACAGAGATAGATGTTGAAGCAGTTGGAACAGGAGCTTCTACAGAAAGGTCATCCGAAGAAAACACCAGAGATTAAGGCTTGGATTTCTTAGATGATAAGGCTTCAACAGTATCAGGAATTGGAGTAGAAGCCTTGTAAGATGCAACAGTAGAAGGAGCCACCAAATCCTCTTTCTCTGTCTTGAGATCACTTTTTTGCATACTTAAAATGTTGTATGAGCACCAGTGTACTGAGAAAACTTAAGAAATGCACTTTGACCATAAGGCCTTGCAGGCTGGACAATCATGTCTTGGGGGTTCTCAATAGAAACAATAACTCTGGCAGCGAGCTGGAGCTTACCATGAGTGTGCCTTCCTATAGCGAGATGGATGTCTCGCTATCCATTATTTATGTCTTCCTTAAGATTATGCCTTCGAACGTGAAATAATTTCTCGTCAATACGCGAACCAATAGTTTGCACATCCTTATCTCGCTTAAGACCGTGCAGTCAGTGAGTTACAAATATACTTTTATTAATTCTGCATTGAATGAGTTATTCCATATTATATTTATTGATATAATTATCAATATATTCGTTGATTCATATTCCCCAAGGTTGACACGTGTCACCCTCTGAAGTACCACCCAAATTTCGGGTATAACAACAAGATACCGAACTTCCTTCTACAAAGAAAGACATTTCATACAAGGAACAAATTAAATAGAAATTAAACACAAGATCTCACTAAGAGTTTAGTGAACTGCTCTGATACCAATTGAAATTTTGTTTTTAATTGTTACCAAGTGAAATTATCAATTAATTTAAATAATGCAAAACTGTAGTAAAATTGTTTGAATAGAATTTGTCTCTATTCTATCAGACACAAAATCTGACAGAATAGAAATACACTGCAGAAAGTAAAATGTAGAAAATTAAAATGACTAACAACATTTTATACGTGGTATTAGTAACTCTTTCGAATTTCTCCTAGTCCACGGGGCCACACCCAGAGAAAGAAATTTATTAGATGAATCACAAGTGTTTACAAAACCAAATTGACTTATACAAATAACGACTCCCTTTTTGAATTTGTTGCAACTGTTGTAACCGATTCTTCTAATCTAATTTCTGAAGTGTCGAGACCTTAAACTCCCTTTATTATATTTCAGTCAGTTATATGATGAATATTATATTTGTATAATCTTCAAGATATATGTAAGTTTTAATTGAAGACGCATAATCTTCAGGATATATGCAAGATTTTATCGAGTATACATAATCTTCTTGATATATGTATAATTTATATAAATTTTCTCTATCATATCATAAACACGCATGTATTATAAATATTATAAATAATAAGAATATAATATATATATGAAATCAATAATAAACATATAAGAATAAGAATATATACATACACATATAATATATAGATATTAAATAAAAAAGAAGAAGAAAAAATGGTTCTTAAAATCGTTTCAGTCAGATGGGTATATATAAATATACATTTAGTGTATCGTGACCTTAAAATAATATTCAAGAACTTTAACAAAATATTTACCTTGAGGCTTGGGTAGAGACTCGTGCTGATAACGTGTTATAAAATAATATAAAATATATAAGAAGAAAAAAAGAAAAAGAGAGAAAGAGAAATTGAATGAGAATTTCTCAGTTGTTTATTCTAATTAGGGGTGAGCATAAAATTCAGAAAACCGAGAAAACTGTTCAAATCGACCTACCGAACACCGTTGGAGACGAAACCAAAAACCAAAAAAATCACTAACGGTTATAACCGCTATTGAATGGTTGGTGTTTTTTTGGGTAATAAACCGACCGAAAAAACTGAAACCAATCGTTATACATATATATATATATTAATTTATTAAGTTTTTTTTTTACATGTATTATAGTTACTAATAATATATAAAAATAATATATTATTTATTTATTAATACTAAAGTTAAAAGAATAAATTAATTAATTTTTGAACAATTAATTTGTATGTTTGTAGTTGTAAACTGTAGAATAATGTATTTATAGATAAATTGGATCATTTTTTTTTAAAAAAAAGTTCAGTTTGGGCGGTTTAAACCGACCAAACCAAGGTTCAAAACGGTCAGTTTTAAGATAGGTTCTGAATTGGTCGGTCGGTTTTCGGATTGCACCAATCCAGATCGAAAATTGAACTTGGGATTTTTATATAAAAAAAAACTGACCAAACCGATCGATGCTCAGTCCTAATTCTAATGGGGTGAACCCATATTTATACAAAAATATGACTAAAAGATTGAGAAACTAAATCAATGTAACAAAGGAAAATACAACCAAACATTAATGGGGATAATTAATTTGGTGATTTGGACATCCATAAATCATTAATATATATTTCATAACAATAATAAGTTATTCTTTTATATAGAGTGTGTTCTATAATAATTTTAGGGCTCATTTAATACACAGTGGTGTATTGTATTGTATTATATTATATTTGATTGAGTTATATATATATATATATCATATTTTTATGTAATACTAAATTTTAATTTATACTAAAATATTATATATTGTATAAAATACAATTTAATATAATACTATACAATACAATAGTGTAATACAACATACCAAAAAAACTCTTAATTATTTTTTTCTAAATTAGAAAAGCGAAAATAATTTTAAGAGCATGTTCTATAAATTTATTTTCACTTTTTAAATTTTAAAATGAGAATTAAAATTTTAAAAATAAAAAAAAAAAACATTTTCAAAAAAATTCAAAACATTTTTTTAATTATAATCTAATTGTATTTTCTTTTATTAATATTTTGGACCCCAACCTGGAGCCCAAACCCTAACCCTGGACCCCAACCCCGATTTGGATTCGAGTCCAAACCCAGACCCAGACCCAGACCAAAAACTTAGACCCAGACCCGGACCCCGAACTTGGACCTGGACTCAGATCCAACCCATGTTGGACCCCGAACGTGGACCCCGCTCCCGGCCTCGGACCTCACTCACTTTCTCTCATCTCAATTTCTTTTTCCTCACTTAAATAAAAATGGGTAAATACTATTTTGAACTCTGCATTTTGCAAAAACTGTCAATTGGTCCCTCTATTTCATTAAATGACAAAATGGACCCTGTATTTTTCAAAATGGTAATAGGATCATAAACTGATTTTTTGTCAAAATAAAATTTAATAATAACCCGATCTAGAGGTATTATGAAAACAAATTGTCGAAAATTGAGCTCATAGTCCTACTTGTACTTTTTTAAAAATACATGGTCTATTTTATTATTTAAAAAAGTAGAAAGTCCAATTGGTAACTTTTACAAAATACAGACTCCAAAATAATATTTATCCAATTAAAATAAAAAATAAAATAAAATTTACAGACACAGTTTTATATATTTTTTTATTTTTAAAAATAAAAAACAAAAATAGTTACTTAATAAATTTTTATCCTATTTTGTTAACAAACACTACCATAATTAACTAATACAATTGGGATTAATTTTTGTATATAATAAATAGAAGTGAAATCTAATAAAATGAAATAGATCGATAAAGTTTGTGGTGCAAAGTTTGTCAAGATTTGGTATGCTCTTTTCACAATATTATTGAACTATACATTACCGCGTTTTGCATTGACCAGTTGACCTATATAATTGTATTTTTTACAAAAATATATTAATTGAATTTAACTTCTTAAAAATTAATTCAAAAAAATAAAAAAACCTAATAATTACTCAAAAAAACAAAGGAGCAAAACGGAGATACACCCACCAGATAATGAGGTTACTTTCCAAGCCTTTTCATTTATATCATCAAAAAAAGAACAAAAAAAAAAATACGGAGTCCACTTTACATGCTAGCTAGGTAGCTAGTGTACTTTGTCTTCTTACTGATGGATGATTATTATTTTGTGCTTTATCTTTCAATAGATAAAGTTTGATCATCAGAATATAATTAATTAAGGACTCAACTACTTTTTGGGTTCTTATTACACATTTCGTATTCTACGATTCAACTCCTCCTTCTTTTACATTTCATTATTATTTCCACAAAAACGCGTAATAGAACTTATATAAACTCCTATTTTTCTCCATCTCTAGCACCAAACAAGTTGAACTTATTAAAGAGTAGAGTGCCCATTTTTTTTTCTTCTTCTTCTTCTACTTATTACTTACCAAAATTAAGTTTCTAGTTACTGTTTTGATTTTTTTTTCCTTACCTGTTAGTATTGTTTAAGTCAAGTCAACAAGTTACTGTTTTTGTTTGTTTTTCTTTTGTGGTCAAGATGTTCCCACAAACTAGTGGCGACAATGAGGCCGATGGCACTGGTACTCTCACCGCCGCCGGCTTAGTGGTCGATGCTGCTGCAGCTACTACTACTACTACCGCCATGTTTGGCGAGAAAAATAGCGTGTGGTTTCGTTATGTGGTTCTAAGTATCAGCGTTTTCATTTCTCATGGTGATGCGGCGGTGGTAGCCTCGGAGCAATTACCTGATGATGATGATGATCAGATCCAGATCTGTTCTGATATTCAAAGAGACGACCATCATGTGATTGACATGATCATGAAGCCTGATTGGTACTGGGACTGGGAGAGTCTTGTTCAGATAGTGAAGGAGCAGAACTTAGTTGGTTTAAAAAGAAGAGGTGGCCTAGATTGGGTTTTGTCACTAGTGGCCACATCTCAAGACACTCACGAGGTAGATAGCTAGCTAGACTTTTACTTGGTATAAGAAAAAGTTAATATGTCCACTTATATCATTATAATAATCTGTGTTTATGAACAGGAAAAAAGTACCGATGAGGAAAAATGGAAGGCGCCAATTATTAGTAGTAAAGAAAAGGGATTTTTGTATTACTTATTGCAATCATGCAATGATTGTACAATTTTCCTTTTGGTTCTTTCAGCTGGATTTCTATTCGCCATTGAAAGCATGCAGCAAGGACCAAAAACTGGTTGGCATGATGGTACGGCCGTCCTTGTTGCCATTTTTGTTATTATTGCTTCCTCTTCGGTTAGGAACTTCATTGGCCAAAGAGAATTGACAAAAAAGATGATCAAAGATAAGAGCATGCTTATGGTGACAGTTGAGAGGCCTAATGGAATGAAATCAAGGATGGTCCTTTCTGATGTCAAGGTTCGAGACAAAGTCTACTTGACTGAAGGTGATCATGTTCCTGGAGATGGTGTGTTCATATCTGGTGAAAAGTTGAAGTTGGTTCATGTGTTCAAGAAGTTTGATGTTGATATGGACAAAAATCCTTTTCTATTAGCTGGTTCAAGAGTTGTGGAAGGCAATGGCACCATGATTGTTACGTCCATTGGTGATAAAACTATTTATGGTGAGATCATACCAACCTTGTTGAGCTGTGATAATAATTATATTGGTCATGGACAAACGACACTTTTTGAAGATTTGTTGAGTGTACCCTACGGTTACATAGAAAAGTTTGGTCTTTTCATGTCTGTATTGATTGCGTTTGTGGCGTTAATTCGACTGCTCTTGAAGAAACATGACAGTAATTACAATGAATTGCCGGAGTTGAAAGGGCATCTCAGCATAGCTTATATGTTTAAATTATTGGAGAGGCTTGTTTCAAAACCACAAGGAAGGCTGTCCATCTTAGTGAATACTCTTGTGGTGTTTGTTATAGGGATTCAACATGGAATGCCTTTAGTAATTGGCATTTGTTTACACCAATGGAGAAAGCAGAAGTTTCATTCAAATAAGGTGAATCCTCAGAATCTCTCCGTTTGTGGAACCATTGGACTCGTCACAGTCTTATACATTGATGCAACAGGTGACTTGATGTGTAAGCAAATGGATGTTAAGGAATGTTGGGTTGGTGGCAAGGATATTAGCAAAGAACCAGCTTTTGAAACAAGCCAAATCGCAGCTAATCATGGCAAGTTATACCAGGGGATAAATGTTTTGGTTAACTTGCCCAAGATTTCACTTAGTTTCGATGATAACTTGCTCATTTCTGGGGTGAAGTCAAGATGGGGAGGAAATGAGGAATTTTTTGGTAAGGAATTTGAAGTTGTGAAGTACAGAAGATCGATCTCTAGCAAGAAAAGTTGTGGGATTCTAATGAGGAGTAGAACAAGCAATCAAGAAGATCAGATTATGCAGCTTCATTGGAACGGGCCTGCTTCAACGATCTTGGGCATGTGTACACAGTTTTATGATAGTGATGGGAAAGTGTGTTCAATGGAGGAATCTCACAAAGATAATTTTGGGGAAGTAGTGAAAAATATGGAGGAGAATGGACTTAGACCTATTGCATTTGCTTTTGGAGAGACTGAAGATGAAAATCTTAAAAAAGAAGACTTAACCTTATTGGCAATGTTGGGTTTGAAATACTCTTGCAAGGAAGATATCAAGTTACTAGTGGAAACTCTTAGAACAGATAATGGGTTAATTGTGAAACTAGTGTCAGAAGATGAGCTATCTAAAGTGAGAGCCATTGCTTGTAACCTAGATATTTTCGGTGGACGAAATGATTACATTGAAGTTGAAGGCGAAAGTTTTCAAGAAATGGATGAGCCAGATAAGGAAAAACATACCATAGAGGCCATTGTAATGGGAGATTTTCATTCAAAGGAAAAGCTTTATATAGTTGAGAAGTCACAAAAGAATGGTCATGTAGTTGCATTTTGTGGGGGTTTGACAGCAAAGGATATTCCGGCTATGAAAAAGGCAGATGTTGGGATCATCTTAGAAAATAGATGCACAGAGATGTCAAGGCCTTTTTATGACATCTCATTTGAGAAACTATCTGCAACACATGAGATACGAAAGAATAGTAAATGCATTTACCATAACATTCAAAAGTTCTTCCAACTTCAGCTCACTACCGGGGTATCTGGGTTAACAATAACCTTGATTTCAACAATAGTTTTAGGAGATTCTCCATTGACATCCCTTGATATGATTTGGGTGAACTTAATTATGTCTCTTTTGGGTGGTTTAATGATGATGATGGAGTTCAAAGACCAACAAGAGTACTTAATTGTTGCTAATTGCAAGCCATTTCATCGAAATCAGTCACTAATAACAAAAGTGATGTGGAAAAACATAGTAATTCAGGTCGGCTACCAGATTTCACTTTTGTTGATCTTTCAATGGGTGGGCTTGCTTATGATGATGGATAAAGATGTCCTACAAACAATAATCTTTAACACTTTTGTTTTCTGTCAGATCTTCAACCTATTCAACATCATGAACATAGAAAAGATGGAAGTCTTAAAAGTTGTCATTAGTAATAACTATTGGTTCCTTATTACTTTGACAACTACTGGAGCTTTACAAATAATGCTTGTTCAACTTGGAATAGGTCTTCTCTGCAAAAGTACGTTGAATGTTCGATGGTGGGTTTTATGTTTATTCTTTGCAGCATTTTCGTCTCCATTGAAGTGGGTCATAGAAAAGATTTTTGTTTGAACAATTTTTTATTGAAATTATTCTACTTAATATTCACATTATACATATTATTTGTATTGATTTGTGTACTTGTTTATGATAGGAATAATGAGTTGGAAGTTATTTTTTGATAGGGTTTATGCTCTGAAAAACTTGTAAAGATATTTTTTGATTATTAAACAAAGAGTTGAACATTTAATATATGTATGAATGTTAAATTATTAATATTTATTATTGAATTAAATATTTGAAAATTCTTAATTCATATATGAGGTTGTGGCTTGTAGCTGTACAAAGAACTAAGACCGCTTAACTATGAATAAAACAGTTAACATATTAAAGTTATGGAATCTTTAATCGATGGTTGCTAACTAGTACGGTTCACGAATGCCCGTTCTTTGATGCAAGTAATTTCGGTTCAGATTATGGATGTAGTATGACATCAAATCAAAGGTGTTTTATATAATAGATATTATATATGACAAAGACCGATATGAATAAAGTTATTTTTATTAACATGTCATTTATCATAAAGACCTAATTCATATTATAACAATGATCAATAGTAGATCGACTTAAATCCTGAGTTGTCATGAACGACTGTTCATGTTATTAGTTTCTTTGATTCACTCGTTAAAGTTTCACAGAGAAGATAATTCTTACAATTTCTATTTTGGGAATCTAATAATGTGGATGGCTGGGAACATGATTTGCAATTATGGAATCATGACTTTCCTAACGGATCGAATGGTCGTTTCCTTTTAAGTGTTAATTCTAGAACTGGAATGTTGTGCACAAATTTAGATGGGATCTAAATTATACTTCCAGTAGTGAATTAATGGTACTAAAGGATAAAGAAGTAATTAGAAGGGTAAAATAGTAATTTGACCAAAACTAATTACAAACCAACACATGAAGGGCTAATCAATGAAATTGATTATATCAATGAACATTGCAGTTAAACTCAATAAATATAATTCTATAATTACTAAGAGTTCAATTCCATATTTATAGTAGAGTAATCATTGAATTAATAAACAAGGACTATTTAGTTGATGAGACTCAATAAATAATCTAGTTTATTGGAGCTTAGAATTATAGGTCTATTGTCCCCGAATCATCACCTTAAAACACTGCCAAGGATTGTGATAAAGAGGTGTATAATATCATTCGCAAAAATCTATTTTGAATTGGAAAAATAGTAAATATTTATTTTTGTAATAAATAAATACTTTCTCAAATTAATTAAATAGGGAAAAGATAAAAATTATTAAGACAAAAGTTGTCAGGACACAAGGCATCCTTGTCCTAAACAACAAGGGTAGGCGCCTAGCATATATCATGTCCCTATAGAGTTTGTCTTTTGGGCTAATTAATTATTTAATTAATTCAATTAGGTAAATATCTAATTTGAAAAGTGGTTATAGATATTTCAAGGTTGTTGAGATGTTCTCTCAAGTAGTTGAGAGATTCTCTCATAAATATCAGTAACCAAATTCAGTTATAGATATTTATTTATTTAAATAATTTAATATGATTTAATTAGAGGTTTTTTAACTACTATAAATAGAAGCTTGATATGAAAAATTAGAACACTTCCCTGACATATTAATTTTTGAAATTAAGCAAAGAGAAGAAAGAAAGAATTTTTTTCTCATCTGTTCTTGATCATGTGTTGAGAACTCAAAAGGAACAAACCTATACACTTTATCCTAATAGCCCACACCATTCCTTGTGTCCAGTGAAACGATTTGGAAGACACTAGTGGAAGTTCAAATTGCATTATCTGGATTAAGGGATACAACATACGAGAAGTTTTGAGGATACCCTGATATTCATCAAAATGTATTAACTCTAAACTTACTATTTATTGTTTTGATTTAATTTACACGCATGTGGAGATCCATTGGGATATGGTACAATAATAATCAAATAATACGAAACTCTTCCGCTGCATACCTAATTTAGTACCAGGATTTTAATTTGCTAACATGTATGTTTGATTATTACATAAATAATCTAACATCCTAAAATATAAAAATCATAAAATGACGTGTAGCACATATAAAGTTTAGGATTCCTTACATTGATGGCAACGAAAATAATTGACTCATTTCATTCAATCACTGTAACCCTTGATTCCCTTTATGTAGAAGGGTATAACCAAGTGATGAACTTGGATAGCTTTCCTTAACTCAAACAACAACAAACTAAAAAGTCTTCCACATAGATCTGAGTACCACCATGAATAGAGTGGGCTGGTACTCAGTACACTATAGGGCTGAATATGAGAAAGTGTTTGAGAGACTACGAATTTTGAATTCTATAAGGAAAATACAGCTTTTACTGAATCACTCAAAATTATGGTTAATAATCTCATAAATTAAAGCTCCATCTCATTTCTTATATATGCTCTCAATAGGGTTAGGTTTGATTCGATGGGGTAGGAAAATATAATGGACTTAAAAATCAATTAATTGAGTCTACAAGGTAGTATTATCCTAAATAATGTGAGGACGACGTGCCTATGAAATCAAGCTCTCACTAATTAGTTCTTAAATTTACTAAGTAAATATCCTAACATATCAATTCCTCCTAACTTCAAGTATAGATTTAGAATTGCACTCTTTATTACATAGAATGCTCTATATACCAAATATAGTTACACTATAATTATCTATTGTTCCAATCTAAATAATCAACGATCCTCTATAGACGGTTTATATTGAGCAAGGACAAATTTACCATTTTACCATTTAGTGTATTTTATCTTTAAAACACTTAGCTTCTTGTAATGATATTTCAGTAAACTATTATAAATACTAAAATGAGTACTACACCATTTAACCCATTTAGCCAAGCTCTAAGAAAATCATCATTTTCCTTTTAAATAATCATACAAGCTATAGATTTCATATCTATGATTAGCGCTCTTACTTAATTTCACTACCGAGTTCCCAAGATGTAAGTATGGGCTAGTCATATGGGTAAGAGAGTAACGAACAAGTGAAAGAACCTAGATAGTAAAATTAAGCTAAAGCTTAACCATCTCAGAATTAAGATCAAATATGTGATATTGACGTAGAATAGATATAACAGTGAGTTCATAATATCTTTTCCACTATCAATATCAGTCTAGTCTGATGTATAGTCAATACATCTGATACAAGTCTACTTTGCTAATGCTCTAGAAAAGAGATTCTATGTATACAAGTGTAAGTAAACCACATCTTTAACTATCATGTTAGTGTAAATCCAGTGCACTGACAAATCATGGAACTAAAATAGTTTGAATCATATTATCAGGATTATTTTCTACTGTGTTGACAACACTATAATCATGAATAAAAATATGATTGGGATTTAATAAAATTTATATATCAAACATATGATTATGAAAGTAACATGTTAACCAAGGAATGTACAAAAGTTATAAAATAATTTTTTATCTTTTATTGATAAGAAAAATAAGATTACATTGAAATTGAGTTTTCTTTAGGGCATAAAACCCCAACAAACTCCCACTTTCACTAACATAAAAAAATTAGTACATTTCAACTAATCCTATATTCCATTTGCACTTCTCGAATGCAGTCTCTATCAGTGTCTTCATGAATGGGCCAATAATATTATTTTTAGTGTCAACCTTCTTCATGAGTACATCTCCTCTCGCCACATACTCCTGGGTAATGTGGTATTTCCTCTCTATATGTTTGCTACTCTTGTGGCTTTAAGGTTCTTTATTGTTGGCAATGCCACCAGTGTTATGATAGAGTAACACAAGTTGTTTTTCCATATTTGGGATAATACCAAGCTCTGTAAAGAACTTTCTTATCCAGACCAAGTCCTTACTAGCCTCAGTAGCAACTATGTACTTGACCTCCATAGTAGAGTCAGAGATTGCAAATTGCTTAATGCTTCTTCAAATCACTACTCCCCCAAGAGTGAAAACTATCCAAGATGTAGACTTTCTGGCATCGACACAAGCCTAAAAATTTGAGTCAATGTAGCCTAAAGGGTTTAAAGCACCACCCTTGTATACTAACATATAGTTTTTTGGTTCTTTTCAAGTACTTCAGAATGTGTTTAACTATCGTCCAATGTTCCTTTTTTGGGTTGGACTGATACATGCTCACAATTCCTACTGCATAGTAAATGCCTGATCTAGTGCATAACATAGCATACGTTAGACTTCCAACTGTTGAAGCATAAGGAATTCTTCTCATGTCTTCTATCTCTTGGGGATCAGTGTGACATTATGTTGTGGTCACGCAAGTGTACGTATCGTTAACAAGTAGTAAACTCACCAATAGTGAGGTCGATCGCACGAGAATTGTAGTTAAGTACGTTAAAATTAAACTTTTACTTCTCTTTGGTTGAATAAAAATTAAGAAAAGATTAAAACTAGAAAATCATAAAAACAGTGAAAGAAGAAGCCATTAAACTAATAAGGAAATTAATAGTTAATAAAAACTAGGGCTTTGATTTCAATTGTTTTTATTGAATTATGGCTTAATATGATTATCTTCCTATTATCAATTTCTATGCAATAGCAGGTTTACTAAGGTAATTTATAGTCTTCTCAAATATATAAATCTCAATTACATGCAAATTTTTTACTCTCGTGATAAATTTAACATGCAACAAGCATTAAACACAGAAACCCTATAATTGAAACTCAACCATACAGGTACTCTCGTCCTATATCAAAATTAAGTTCTATTTCACTATAGCATAATTGAAACTCACTTCTCAGATCTCACATCAAAATCATAAAACAGTTAATTGATGGCCATGCAATTAAAAGTAATTAAGTACGAATTTAATAGAATACATAGAAATTAGGGATAAAATAAATCATATTAAAATCATAAAGCAATGTCAAACAACATCCATCTAACCCTTATCAAGTGTTTAGCTACACATGTTCATGGAAGCAAAACACACATATTAACTTTAAGAAAGAGAAGAAGATAGAGAATAAAATAATGCTGAAAATCCTCTGCAGAATGCCTTCAGTATTGACTTCTGTCTTTGAAATTCGTACTCCTTTTTTCTTCTAAATGTCTTCCCCAAAAACTATTGAAGTCCACTTCTTTTATAGCCAAAAAAAAATGATAAAATAAAATAAAAATCGCTGAAGTAAAAAACCTATTCTCCTTAGGATTAGAAAAGCTATTCTGCTTAGGATTAGAAGAGGAGGTGAGTTTTTTGCTGCGTCGACTGATAGTATTTTGGCCACAACTCTCTCGATATTTCTCAAAATTGAACGATGCAAGATGTTCTGAAAAGATAAAAGAGAGATCTAGAACTTTTATGTTTCTACTTTTTCTAAAATCTGATCAGAACATAGTCGAATTTAGGATTGAATTTTCAGCTTTATTTTTTTTGCATAATTTTCTCTATTTTATATATCATCTTTTTGTGAGATTTTTTTATCTTTTTTTCCCATTTTTTCCTCTGATATTTTTTCTAATCTTCTTTTATTTTAAATCTGCAAACATAAAAGATAACAAGCGTAAAAATACTTCAAACACAATTAAAACTAAAGTAAAAATATACTAAACTTAATCTAAAATTCAAACTAAAAATAACCTAACACATTGTTCCTTATATAGATGCATACCATGTCTAGAAGACATATGAGCATCTTTGGCGTTAGTCATTAAGAAGCACTCAAGCACCTTATCAACGTAAGCTGCTTTCAATAGAGTAAGTGATATGTTCTTCCAGTCTCTATTAATTTATATCCTAAGAACATAACTAGCTTCACCCAAGTCTTTCATCTAAAACTGGGTGTTCAACTATTCCTTTACATCAGTTATCTTCTTGACATTGTTTCCAATGACCAAGATGTCATCCATAATAAGGACCAAGAAAACTACCACTTGATTTTCCTTGAGCTGGTATACACAAGGTTCATCATCATTTTGGTGAAAGTTGTAGGTCCCTATGATTTCGTGAAAACTTTTGTTCTAAGAACGAGAAGCCTGCTTAAGTCCATAAATGGACTTGTTTAGCTTGGAGACTTTCCCTTCTTGTCCTAGAATCTTGTAGCCTTCTGGTTGCTCCATATAGATGGTTCCATCAAGAATTCCGTTAAGGGAAGCTGTCTTGCCATCCATTTGCCAAATCTCATAATTGAGAACAGTGGCTATGGAAAAAAAGTATCCTAATGAATTTGAGCATGGAGATTGGATCAAAAGTATCCTCATAGTCCACACCTTCTCGTTGGGTGTAACCTATTGCTACAAGTCTAGCTTTATAAGTTTCGACTTGACCATTTGTTAGAATATTAGTTGTAAAAATTAAGGTAACTTGTACTTAGTAGTTTCCTATTTGTATTTGATAGTTTCCCATTTAGTCTCCTAGCTTTGTATATAAATTTATACTCTTCTATGAAATACAACACATAATTCGATTCACCATTTGCTACATGGTATCAGAGCCATAGTGATTCGAAATTCA
The DNA here is from genome assembly GCF_029168945.1 of Cannabis sativa. Taxonomy (NCBI): domain Eukaryota; kingdom Viridiplantae; phylum Streptophyta; class Magnoliopsida; order Rosales; family Cannabaceae; genus Cannabis; species Cannabis sativa. Next base: position 32,751,374 of record NC_083608.1, on the reverse strand, counting down.
AAATTCGAAATTAGGGTTCATAAAAAAAAGAGAGATTAGGATTTGAGTTTAGGGTTCTTTTCCAAAAACCCTATTTGGAGTGCGAGTTTATTCTCACCGCCCACTCAAGAGGATTGCCCAGCCGCCGATCTAAAAAACCCCTAAGTCTGGTCATTGGATTCCTTGCGCGTGGGGCTCATATGCCACCTAAAGTTTCTGCGCACATTCCCACGCACCGGTGCATGGAGGCACGTGTGACGGCATCTTAGATGGCATTCTTTTGCCAATTCTTTACTCGGTTCTTGTAAGCCCACTTGCATCTTCCTCAGGTTGTAATTTGGTATTTTTTTTGCCTTCTTCGTGTTATTCTTTGGTGTTCATTTTCTTCCTTTTCTCTTTCAATTGTTTTTGCTTTTGAGATTATGGCAGAGATAAAATCAAATTCGAAATCAATCGTTGTTTCTGATGTTGTTCTCGTGATGTCTAGAATCACGGATCATAAATTGATTGGTTTGAATTATTTGGAATGGAGTAAGCTGATTCGACTGTATCTAAGGAGTATTGACAAAGATGATCACTTGATTGATAATCCTCCCAAAGAAAAAGACGATTCAAGGAAAATATGGCTCCGTGAGGATACTCGCTTGTTCCTTCAAATTCAAAATTCTATCGATAATGAGGTAATTAGTTTGATTAATCATTGTGAATTGGTTAAAGAAATAATGGATTACTTGGAGTTTTTGTATTCTGGCAAAGACCACATATCTCACATAAATGATGTTTGCAAAGCCTTTTATCGTGCGGAGAAAGAAGATAAGTCTCTTATGAGTTACTTTATGGCATTTAAGAAAACATATGAAGAACTTAATGTGTTATTGTCATTTAGTCCTGATGTGAAAGTTCAACAATTATGAGTTTTCTTGCAGGACTCTCATCTCAATTTGACTCTACAAAGTCACAAGTTCTCTCTGGCTATGATGTCTTCTCTTTACAAGATGTGTTTACTCATGTTCTTCACACAGAAACTACCTCTTCAACTCCTCTTAATAGTGCCTGTAACATCCACGCTTCAAGCCTCCATTGGGCCCTTACACCCACGAAATAATGGCTCTTATACACGAGTACGTCACTATGGCTGCTTCATGGACTGATGACTGGCCCTACAGACCAACACGAGTGTTTCCAGCGTGCTTTGTCCTCACTCGCACGCTTCCTGGGAAAACTTCCCAGGAGGTCACCCATCCTGAAATTGCTCCAAGCCAAGCATGCTTAACTGTGGATTTCTTTCATGATAGGCTACCGAAAAACAAGATGTACCTTGTTGACATAGGTAGTACCAATCAATCCATTTAAGCTCTCTTCAACTGTGCAGTCCCATACCTACACAGTCTCAGAATCATCCCACTTGACCTTCCCCGGGCGGTGTGGGATTGCACAGCTTACCCGGTATTTCCCCTTACGGATCACGGGACTACTGACTGTCACAATCACCCCCCCTTACGGGGTCCGACGTCCTTGTCGACCACACTTCCAGCTAGGTCAAGGCTCTGATACCATTTGTAACGTCCCCACTTCAAGCCTCCATTGGGCCCTTACACCCACGGACTAATGACTCTTATACACGGGTGATTGTGACAGTCAGTAGTCCCGTGATCCGTAAGGGGAAATACCGGGTAAGCTGTGCAATCCCACACCGCCTGGGGAAGGTCAAGTGGGATGATTCTGAGACTGTGTAGGTATGGGACTGCACAGTTGAAGAGAGCTTAAATAGATTGCTTGGTACTACCTATGTCAACAAGGTACATCTTGTTTTTCGGTAGCCCATCTCGAAAGAACTCCACAGTTAAGCGTGCTTAGCCTGGGGAAATTTTAGGATGGGTGACCTCCTGGGAAGTTTTCCCAGGAAGTGTGCGAGTGAGGACAAAGTACGCTGGAAACACTCGTGTTGATCTGTAGGGTCAGTCATCAGTCCATGAAGCAGCCAGAGTGACGTACTTGTGTATAAGAGCCATTCATTCCGTGGGTGTAGGGGCCCAATGGAAGCTTGAAGTGGAGACATTACAAATGGTATCAGAGCCTTGACCCAGCCGGAAGTGTGGTCGACGAGGACGTCGGACCACGTAAGGGGGGTGATTGTGACAGTCAGTAGTCCCGTGATCCGTAAGGGGAAATACCGGGTAAGCTGTGCAATCCCACACTGCCTGGGGAAGGTCAAGTGGGATGATTCTGAGACTGTGTAGGTATGGGACTGCACAGTTGAAGAGAGCTTAAATGGATTGATTGGTACTACCTATGTCAACAAGGTGCATCTTGTTTTTCGGTAGCCCATCTCGAAAGAACTCCACAGTTAAGCGTGCTTAGCCTGGGGCAATTTTAGGATGGGTGACCTCCTGGGAAGTTTTCCCATGAAGTGTGCGAGTGAGGAAAAAGTACACTGGAAACACTCGTGTTGATCTGTAGGGTCAGTCATCAGTCCATGAAGTAGCCAGAGTGACGTACTTGTGTATAAGAGCCATTCATTCCGTGGGTGTAGGGGCCCAATGGAGGCTTGAAGCGGAGACGTTACAGTGCCTTGGTGAGTCGTAATAATTTTGCACAGGAAAAAAACTCTACTCCAAGTGGATACAAAGGAGGTAATTCACAAGGACCTGATAATCAAACACTAAATTTTGGGAGCATCATGTGCAACTATTTTAAAAAACTAGGTCACACCAAGTTTGAGTGTAGGAAGTTACAATTCAAAAATTAACAACAACACTCTCTAATATTGCAAGTACTAGTGATACATCTGACAAATCGGTCCTTATTTATGCTGATGAATTTTCCAAGTTCTCAAGGTATCAGTTTACACTTAAGTCTTCATCTTCTTCTGTCACTGCGACTGCTGATTCAGGTAACTCTAATACATGCCTTCTTTCCAAATCCTCAAAATGGGTCATTAATTCTGGTGCCACAGATCATATGACAGGTAATTCTAGTCTCGTTTCTACTCTTCAGTCTCATAGTCCCACTTATATTGTTACCTTAGCTGATGGATCAACATCCTCTATTCTTGGATCTGGAACTGTTGTTCCTACACCTATGCTCACTTTATCATCAGTCTTACATTTACCTAATTCGTCCTTTAATTTGCTTTCTATTAGTCAACTCACTCGTAATCTAAATTGTTGCATCTCATTATTTCCCCATCATTATTTGTTTTTGGATCTTATGACGAAGAAGATTATTCGTAAAGGACATGAATCTGGCGGCTTGTATGTTCTTGAACCACTTCCACCAACCTTTATTGCTTGTTCGAGTGTTGCTTCTACTTTTGAGGCTCATTGTCGTTTGGGTCATCCATCCCTTCCTTTGCTCAAGAAACTTTGTCCCAAATTTAGTAAGTTGTCTTCATTACATTATGATTCATGTCAGTTTGCCAAACATCGTCGTGTTAGTTTGAGTCCTCGAATCAATAAACATGCTAGTCTTCCTTTTCAGTTAGTTCATTCTGATGTTTGGGGTCCTTCTCCTATTTTGTATCAACCTGGATTTAGGTATTTTGTTACTTGTGGATGATTATTCTCGTGTAACTTGGTTATATTTAATGAAAAATTGTTCTGAGTTGTTTTCTATATTTTGTGCTTTTTGTGCTAAGATTTGAAATCAATTTAATGGGATGCTTCATGAAACTTCTTGTGTTGATATTGCACGTCAAAATGGTGTCGCATAACGTAAAAATTGACATCTTCTTGAAACTGCATGTGCCCTCTTATTTCAAATGAAAGTTCCTAAATCTTTTTTAGCCAATGTAGTTTCCATGGCATGCTTTCTTATTAATCGCATGCCATCCTTTGTACTTAATGGTGAAATCCATTTAAAATTATTTTTCCTAATAAGTCATTATTTCCAGTTGCTCCTCGATATTTGGCAGTGTTTCTTTTGCTCGCGATATTTGTCCATTTGCCACCAAATCTTTCTTGGTTATTCTCATCTTCAGAAAGGGTATAGGTATTATTGTCATGATCTCAACAAATATCTTATTTCTATTGATGTTACCTTTGTGGAAAATACACCTTACTTTTCATCTTCAACTACTCCTACTCGTTAGGGGGACGATGAGGATTTGTTGGTATATTCTGTCACGTCCTCTGCGCCTGATACATGCTCTGGCAAGCCTCTTGTTCCTTCACCTGCCTCGGTCATAACTACCACAAAGTCTACACCTCTACCACCTCCACTGTAACGCCCTAACAATAGGAACGCTACAAACTGTAACTAAACATATGCTAATCCCGCTAAACTGAGATTTACTAGAGCTAAGAGCAGAAATTAAACTTTAAAATGAATAAAGAAAAAAAATAGTAACTTGTAATTATTAAACTTTACAAACATCCAAAAGATTACATTTTTGTTTCAGGATCTCATAAAAACTTTTTCAAAATATTACTAGTTATCAATACACGCCGACCTAAGCTGTAAAATTGGAAATTACAATATTTTCCCCTGGTAGACCCAACCCCCGTGCCTTAGCTTGGCCTGAACATGTACAATACACCGCAAAAGCCCTCAACCTTATGGTTGATCAACAACAAATTTACTCTTTCCTGCACAATAGAGCACCCATGAGCCAAGGCCCAGCAAGACAGTATAAACAACAATATGAATGTCAATTTTAAAATCACTTAGCATTGATGCCACTACATCTATTGTCTATTTAACATAACCTAATAAGGCTTTAGAATGGTTTATCTCACTTCTGATTACCGAGTCTAACCTAATTATGCCTTAAGCACATAATTCTTTATATCAACATATACAACACATTATTATATTCATAATCACTTAAATTTTAGAGTAATAACGCTAGATCACATAACTGCTAAATTTAGGGTAGTAACCCTAACCTCGGTTTCTCACATAACATACACATAATAACATACATGAGCGCCACTGCGCTAAACTTTATGTGCTAGTTTACTGTCTTACCTAGTAATCCAAGTATGTGGAGATTCCAAATCTCTGGGTGTTCCTGAGCAAGTGCCGGTAATCCTAGTCACATATTAAGATTTCACAAATAGGATTAATCTTAAATTAATTTTAACATATACACATAATTTAAATTCCATTTATATATTAACATATAGAGCCCAAAATGAGCTTTCCAACGATACCAAGAACGTCCAAAACGGAGTTTGGAGTCAAAAGTTATGGTACATTCTGCCCTGACAAACCCCTAGCGCAGGCCACGACACTCAAAGACCATGCAGCGGCTCATGGGTTAAAAACCTAGAAAAACTCACCTTTAGATACACGAAAATGCACCAAACTCAACCCAAAAATACCCTAACTTGCCAACAAGTTTCCCAATCAAATTGAGGTGTTTTCCAAGCATTTATACACCAAAATACATCCAATAAATATGCACAAACCAAGATTCTAATCAACACTGAATTCATCTAGCATTGGAGATCAATTGAGCTCCAAACAAAGCTCAAAATCAAAAACCAAAATCATAAATTAAGCATGCCAACAAAAACAACACACTTGCATACTATTATACAAGCTTGAAACCCAAGCATTGAAACCTTCAAAGCAATCCCCAGAAATTCAAAGCAAATTCCCAGAATTAAACATCAAAATTCAAGCCAATAACCTCTCAATTCAATCTAGATTCATACAACACAACCTTAATAACACAATCACACATAGAACATTATAATTTCCCTCACTCTCAACAACATGCATCACTAAATCACAAGAACACCAAGAACATCCAGAAACATTATAAACAAGCTTAAAATTTAAAAATTAAATCAAGTGAAATGGATTAAAGCAATTTACCCAAAGTCCTCAAGCAAGAGTATGCACAACACACACCAAATCCAAGCTCTTTTCTTCAAAATTGGGTAAGAAATATACAATAGAGAGAGAGAGAGAGAGAGAGAGAGAGAGAGAGAGAGAGAGAGAGAGAGAGAGAGAGAGAGAGAGAGAGAGAGAGAGAGAGGTCAATTTTGGGAGAAGCAAACCCAGAAAATAGTTTTCAATTTGCTAAAAATCTGATTTTTGTTGAATATTAACTTAATTGGCCAAAAGACCTAAATGCTCCTAAGGCACACATATGGGCATAAACATAAAAAAGGGAAAGTTGGTCATTCCACTCACACACACACACACACACACACACACACACACACACACACACACACACACACACACACATCACATAAATCACATTTTCTCATTTATCACATAAATACCATAAATAAATCCCAAAAATATATTTTGGGTCCCAAACCCAGTTCGGCCCAAAATACACGGTTGTAACTATACCGCGCTGACTTGTCAGAAAATACCTGCAGAAGGACAGAATAAACATAAAATATAATACTATAGTCCATAAACACAGTATACCATAAAATTACGATTTTACCCATCTCAGATCAAAATTATAAAAATGCCCCTAACACACCAACAGGGTCTTAAAATGTAATAAATCATAATAGTTTCACATATTAAATCATATAATAACATAATTTCTTATTAATACATAATTAACCTAGCTAGGGTTACTAATCGGGTTACTAACCTTAGAGTATTACAATTATCACTTCCTTATAGAAATTTCGTCCTGAAATTTACCTGAACAACTCCAAATATTTCTACTGCATATTCATCTCAGTTCCTAGGTTGCCTCTTCAACCTTACTATTTCTCCATAATACTTTAATTAGTGCAATTGTCTTATTTCTCAAGACTTTTTCTCTTCTGTCTAGTACTTGCACTAGTTGCTCCTCATATGAAAGATCTGGTTGAAGTTCCAATACTTCATAACTCAGAACGTGAGACAGGTCTGACACATATTTTCAAAGCATCGAAACATGAATCACATCATGTACAGCTGCTAGCACTGGGGACATAGCCAATCTGTACCCTACTTGCCCTATCCTCTCAAGGATCTCAAAAGGTCCAATGAACCTCAGGCTAAGTTTTCCTCTCTTTCCAAAGTGTTTAATACCTTTCGTGGGAGATATTCAAAGAAATACCATATCTCCAACTTGAAAATCAATATATCATCACTTTGGATCGGCATAACTTTTCTGTCTAGTCTAAGCAGCGAGCATTCGCACTCTAATCTTGTCAACTGCCTCACTTATTGTCTGAACAGCTTTGGGACCCAAGAACTTTCTATCACCTACTTCATCCCAGTGAATAGGTGATCTGCACTTTCTTCCATAGAGTAGTTCATAAGGAGCCATCCTGATTATTGCCTAATAGTTCTTGTTGTACGAGAACTCGATCAGGGGAAGGTACTTTACCCATGATCCTTTGGTCTAATAAACATGCCCATAGCATGTCTTCTAAAATTTGAATGGTCCTTTCAAATTGTCCATCTGTTTGAGGATTGAATGTTGTGCTAAATTTTAGTTGAGTACCCATGGCTCGATGTAAGCTCTCCTAGAATCTTGATGTGAACTTTGGATCCCTATAAAAAATAATGGACTTTGGGACACCGTGGAGACAAACTATTTTTCTAACATACAATTTTGCAAATTGATTAATGGAGACATTCGTCCGAACAGGTAAGAAGTGCGCTGACTTTGTAAACCTGTCAACTATGACCCACACAGAATCGTACTGTCTAGTAGTCCTAGGTAATCCCACTACGGAGTCCATGGAAATGTCTTCCCATTTCCATTCTGAAAGGTTCAATGGCTGCAGCAAACCTGCAAGCCTTTGGTGTTTAGCTTTCACTTGCTGACAGGTTAAACACTTTGTAACATACTCTGCTATATTGTTCTTCATTCTAGGCCACTAGTGCATGGACTTAAGGTCTTGATACATTTTTATTGTCCCTAGATGAACAAAATAAGGAGTTGTGTAAGAATTATTTAGAATTTCTCTCTTAATATCATCATCCATATGAACGCAAACACGATTCATAAACTGTAACACCCCATTATTATCCACTGTAAAGTCACTGGTCTTCCCAGCTGAAATCTTATCTCGAGACTTCACTAAATCTTGGTCTTGATATTGCACTTCTTTAATTCTTTCCATGAGAGTAGACTGCAAAGTAATGTTAGTTAACCGTCTCACAATAAACTTAATGTTAGCTCGGGTCATTTCATCTGCCAATTACTTGGAAATCTGTTTCATTGTATTCATCTGGTTTTGACTACTTAGGGCATCAGCTACAACATTGGCCTTCCTAGGATGATAAAGGATTTTACAGTCATAATCCTTTACCAGCTCAAGTTAACACCTTTGTCTCATGTTTAGGTCTTTCTGGTTGAAAGTATTTTAGACTCTTATGATTCGTGTAAATCTCACATTTCTCACCATATAAGTAATGCCGTCAAATCTTTAGTGCAAATACTACTGCTGCAAACTCTAGATCGTGAATAGGGTACCTCTGTTTGTACTCTTTTAATTGTCGAGAAGCATAAGTTATTAGCTTTCCAGTTTGCATAAGTACACAACCTACACCTTGTCTTGAGGCATCACAATAAATGACAAACTTTTCCTTATCAAAAGGAAGAGTTAATACTGGAGCAGCAATTAAGCATTGCTTTAACTCTTGAAAATCTCACATCGGTCCGTCTAGTTGAACTTCAAATTCTTTCGAGTCAATTACGTTAAAGGTCTCGCTATCTTTGAAAAACCTTCAATGAACCGACGATAATAACCAACTAGACCCAAAAAGCATCTAACCTCAGTAGTTGATTTTGGTGTTGGCCAATCCCGAACAGCTTTGATTTTGGCATGATCAACCATGATCCCATCTTTATCCACTATGTACCCTAATAAAGAGACATGTGATAACCAGAACTTACACTTCTTGAATTTAGCATAAAGCTTGTGATCCCATAATCGTTGAAGTACTAATCTGAGATGTAATTCATGTTCTTTTTCTAATTCGGAATAAACCAGAATATCGTCAATGAACACTATCACATGCTTCTCCAAAAAATCTTTAATTACTCGGTTCGTAAGATCCATGAATGCAGCTGGGGCATTGGTGAGTCTAAAAGACATCACCAGTATCTCGTAATGTACATACCTAGTACAGAATGCAATCTTCGGGATATCCTCTTCTCGAATTCTTAACTGATGGTAATCAGAACGAAGGTCAATCTTAAAAAAGACTGTCTTACCCTTCAACTGGTCAAATAGGTCATCAATTTGAGATAGAGGATATTTCTTCTTAATAGTGAACTTATTAATCCTTGTAATCGCTACACATGCGAAGCGACCCATCTTTCTTTTTCACAAATAACACTGGAGCTCCCCATGGAGAAAAACTCGGTATGGTGAATCCCAAGTACTTAAGTAATTCTTGAAGTTGAATCTTTAATTCCCTTTACTCCACTTGAGCCATTTGATAAGGTGCTTTTAATATTGGTTTCGCTCCTGGAACCAATTTTATAACAAATTAAATCTCTCGAGAAGGTGGTAATCCAATAGATCTTTTGGAAATACATCTAGAAATTCACACACCAATCTCGTATTTTCAGGTCTAGTTGAAATAGGCTGACTAGTATCCACTGTTGTAACTAAGAATCCTATGCAACCTCTGTGCATAAGTTCTCTAGCTTTCAAGATTGTAATTTTGGGTATGTGTGATCCTTGTACCTTACCCACAAACATCGGTGGGTTGGCACCATCAGGTTCAAACACTACCATCTTCCACTTGCAATCAATCTTTGCCCGGTACTTGGACAAGAAATCCATTCCCAAGATTATATCAAAATCAAATAATTGTAGATACAATTAGGTCTCCGGAGGGTAACAAGGTTCCAAACCCTAAAGCATACACATCAAACGGTTTATGAAACTCTCTATTACTCTACTTGATACATAAGAATGAGTAGCTCCCGAATCAAATAATATTGAATAAGAACAACCGTTTATAGACAACTGACTTGTTGCCACTGATGGACTACCATCAACATCAGCCTGAGTCAAAGTGAACAAATGCCTTGGGTTCTGATTGTTGTTCTTCTTTGATTTTTCTTTCTTGGATTGTGGACAGTCTCTGATAAAATGGCCCACCATACCACACTGGAAACATGCTTTGGCTCGACACTCACCCTAATGGTGCTTTTTGCATTTGGGACACTCCAGGTAAGTTCTAAATGAAGACCCACGACCTTGACGACCACCTTTGTTCCGACAAAAGTTTCTATTACTTCCTGATGTTTTAGAAGCTTCACCCTTCCACTTATGGTCTAAGTTGCTACTGTCAGTCCCCTTACTGACTTGATGTTGTGACGACATCCTTAACAGCATGTTCTTTGATCACATGTTGTTCTGCCTCTTCAGCAATTAACGCTAACTCGACCACTTTCTTGTATAATGTATCGTGATTGGTGGTAGTTTTTAAGTCCTGATTGATAGTGGCATTTAGTCCCCTTACATATTTATGTTTCTTAGTGAAGTCCGTTGGCACTAGATCGCCAGCAAACTTGGATAAACGATCAAATTCTAGCGTATACTCGGCCATTCTCCTCTTCCCTTGAGTCAATTTTACAAAATCTTATATGTGTGAGGTTCTGATGGAAATATTATAAAATTTTTCCTCAAACTAACTCTTGAATTAATCCCAAGACATGATACTAACATCTTGAGTCTGTCCCACAATATCCCACCAGACGCGGGCAAGCTCTTGAAGCATGAATGCAACACAATTAACTCGTTCAGTACTCCCATGTTATCCAGGATGCAGGTAACAGTGATCATCCATTGCTCTGCCTTAAGGATATTAGTACCTCCCAAATATGTCGGAGGTTGCAGCTTGACAAAATGCTCAAAAACTGAGTCTCAATGTGGCAATATAAATCTAGGGTTACCCAACACTAGAACAGGAGCTGGTGGTAACACTTATTCAACTGGAGCTGCCTGGGCCGGTTGCCTAAACCGATGCAACTCATCTTCCTAACGAAGTATAACGCTTTGCATTTCGAGGAACATTTACTGCTAGTCAGCATGTGGATTAGCATTATTAACCCCCGTGTTATACCCCAGATTTTGCGGAGGCACGGGCGGTGCCAGTGGATTGGTTTGGTCATTACAAGGCTTTACAAACTCACCTTATGGTCTAGGTGATTGATTAGGGTCCATTTTCTCTCAAATAGCCCTAAAATCAACAACCCCGGCGAGTCAGACACCAAAAACCACTCTTACGCACTTAATGCCTTAACCCTAACTCATACTTACTATTTTTTTATTAAATAAACATTTATCATTTTAATTACTAATCATTCTTTTCATATAAAGTTTCATTTTCTAGATGCTCATTATTAAAATAAATAGATTAAAATAAATGATTAACTAAAAATACTTTTTTTAAAAATAATAAGCTTTAATCAAAAAGATATTCGATATCCCTTGTTGGTTCTACACAGATCTTATTTTAGTGAGATTCATTCCTAATAGATGTTCGTGTTGGGTTTTGTGCCCTAAATAAAATCCATTTCAATATAATCAAATTTACTAATTAATAAAGATCAAAACTCATTCTATGTTGCATGGTTCACATGATTTATTTCATGATTATGTTTAATGTATAAATTCTATTTAGTCCAGAATATATATAAATATGTATATATTTTTTCATGATTATAGTGTCGTCAGCACAGTGGAATATAATCATGATTATATGTTCAAATTTTAATTCCCATGATTTTTCAGTTCACTGGATTTAGACAAACATAATAATCAGCGATAAGGTATACTTACACCTTGGATAAGTGTTATGTCCTTTCTAGGACATTGGCAAAGTTGACCAGTATCGGATGTATGGAGTATATATTGGAAGGGATCGATATTGATTTTATACAAGATATCATAAACTTACCATTATATCTTATTAAATATCAATGGTTGACCTTAGGTCTATGGATCTTAATCCTGATATGGTTAGGTTCAACTTAGTTGTATTATTTATGTTCTTGGAGGTGTTTGTGGAAGCTAACTTTCGGTTCTGGCAGATATTTACATCTTGGGAACATGGTAGTTCAATTGAGTGGGAGCGCTGATCATAGATATGGAATCTATAGCCTCTATAGGTATATTTAAAAGTGAAACGATGATTTCCTTCGAGCTTGGCTGGATAGAAATAAATGATTGAGATCTCATTTCAGTAATTTTATTAGTTTACTGAAATATCATTTATAGGTAGCTAAGTGTTTTAAGGATAAAATACATTGAAAGGTAGAACGATAAATTTGTCCCTATTCAATGTAGATCATCTATAGAGGATCTTTGACTATTAGGATTGTAACAATGGATAATCATAACATATCTATATCGTGGTAGATATAGAGTGTTCTATATAATTAAGAGTGCTATTCGATTCCAAATCTATAGTGGCGCAAGGCAGAATTAATAAGTTAAAAGAATTTACTTGGTAAATTCTAGATCTACTTATTAAAAGCTCAGTTATATAGGCTCATGGTCCCCTCACTAGTTGAGATAATACTGCTTGCAGACTCAGTTAATTGATTTTAATTAATCAATTATAATTCTAAAATTAGACTATATCTTATTCATGAATTTTCACTAAGCAAGGACTTAATTGTGAAGAAAAGAGGTTTTGGGGTCAATTTGTTAATTAAGAGACTTTGCATAGTCAAATTAATAAACAATATAAATGGCAATTTTATTTGATAATTAATTATAATTATTAAATAAATAGTTTTGGCATTCATAGGATTAAATTGGAAAATATGGTATTATTGAAAGAAGAATAAATGGTTGAAAAAAGTGGCAAAATTGTAACTAGAGATTGGTCCCTTTAAGTGGTCGGCGCTAGTGTTATTTTTGCCCAATTTTTTATTCTTTTTTAATCCATATAATTCAGCCCTAAGCCCTAGTTGAAACACTATAAAAGGAACATGATGCTCTCATCTCATCCTCTTGTCAACTTGACTATTCAACCAACCTAGATGAGAGAGTTCCTTCCTTAGTGATTTCAAACCTCCTTCATTGTTCTTCACCATTCGAAACCCTTAGTGAATGAGTGCCATGCCCACACATATCAAGTCAAATACTCAATCATAGTGAGTAAGATGGTGGTAACTAAACCCGAAGGAGAGAAAGAGATCTAGGTTCAGATCTTGATAATGCTCTGCGATAGAAATGAATCAAGGGCTAGAGATCTTAAACGGAAGGAGTCATTACATTCTGCTGCAATCAATGTAAAGGTTTTCTTAAACTCTTATGTGTTTAATTTCATTGTTTTAGAGAATTTATATTTAGGATGTTGATTCAACATACTTGTTAGTAAATCTAGATCCAGGTAAAATATTCCCAACAGCTCGTTCATTAGAAAGTTAACATCGTAGAATCTTGAAAGATAAGTATTATTGTAAGTCTTTTATTCTTAGTAACGTCCACCCCAATATGGCTGCTAAGAGTAGGCCTTACAAAGTATGAACAATGGTAGAAGCTCATGAAATAGGAATGATCTTCACTCTCGCCTAAATAGTGTTGGGTTTTGTGCCCTAAATAAAACCCATTTCAATATAATCAGATTTACTAATTAATAAAGATCAGAAATCACATTTTATGTTGCATGGTTCACATGATTTATTTCATGATTATAAATTCTATTAGGTCCAGAACATATGTATTTGTTCATTATTATAGTGTTGTCAGCACAGTGGAATATAATCATGATTATATGTTCAAAAAGTTTAATTCCCTGATTTGTTAGTTCACTAGATTTAGATTGGCATGATTATCAGCGATAGGTATACTTCACCTTGGATAAGTGTTATGTCCTTTCCAGGGCATTGGCAAAGTTTACCAGTATCGGATGTATGGAGTATACATTGGAAGGGACCGATATTGAACTTTGATTAGATATGATAAATTTACCGTAATATCTATTCAATACAATATCACCTAGTTGATCCTAGATCAAATGATCTTAATCCTGACATGATTAGGTTCGATCTCAAGAGTGTTATTCGTGTTCTTTGATTTGTTAGTTAAGCCTACTTTTTGGTCAGGGTGATACGTACATTTTAGGAACACGGTAGTACAATTGAGTGGGAGCGCTAAACATAAATATGGAATCTATAGCTTCTATAGAAGTGAAACGATGATTTCCTTCGAGCTTGACTGAATAGAGATAAATGATTGAGATCTCATTTCAGTGATTATATTATTTCACTAAAAGATCATTTATAGATGGCCAAGTGTTTTAAGGATAAATTACATTGAAAGGGTGTAATGGTAATTTTATCCCTATGCAATGTAGATCATCTATAGAGGATCATTAATTATTGGGATTGTAACAATTGATAATTAATAGTGTATCTATATCATGGAACATATAGAGCGTTCTATGTAATTGAGAGTGCAATTTCAAGTTCTATGAGTGGATGCAATGAGGAATTAATAAGTTAGGGAATTTACTTGGTAAATTCTAGTTCTGCTTATTGGAAGCTCAGTTATATAGGCCCATGGTCCCCATACTAGTTGAGACAAACTGCTTGTAAGACTCAGTTAATTGATTTTAATTAATCAATTATAATTCTAAAATTAGACTATGTCTAGTTTATGAATTTTCACTATGTTATGGTTTGATTGTGAAGAAATAGTGTTTTGGGGTTTATTTGTTAATTAAGAGACTTTATGGAGTCTAATTAATAAATACTATAAATGATAATTTTATTTGATAATTATTTTAATTATTAAATAAATAGTTTTGGCATTTATAGGGTTGAAAGTGCAAAAAGTGGTATTTGTGAAAAATACATAAAATAATTGAGAAAAATGACAAAGCCCAAACCTATGTGAGGCCCATTAAGTGACAGGCCATAGGGTCCTTATTTTTCTCTATTGTTATCAATTTTTTATTCCTAATAATTCAACCCTAACCCTATTGAAGAATAGTATAAAAGGAAGGCTATGGTCTCATTATCCAACTAATGCCTCCAAAGCTAAAAACCTAGATGAGACCTCTTCCTTCTTCTTCTTCCTCTTCAATTTCTAAACACAAAGCCTTTCTTCACTAAATAATTTCAGCCATTAGTGATTGAGTAAGTGCCCACACACATCAAGTTGGTCCTCAATCATAGTATGTAAGACTTGTTGGGATTTTATGCCCTAAATAAAACCCATTTCAATCTAATCTGATTTGTTATCAATAAAAGATTAGAAGTCTTTTATGTTTACATGTAGTTTTCATGTTTATAGTTTAATATATACAAAATCTGTTAAGTCCAGAACATATTGTCATTTAGAATTATAGTGATGTCAACACAGTGGAATGTGATTGTGATTATATGCTTCGAAAGACAAAGTCCCTGTTTCATCAGTGCATTGGATTTACACTGATATGATAATCAGGGATGAAGTGTACTTACACTTTGCATAAGTGTTATGTTCTTTCCAGAATATTGGTAAAGTATGCTAGTTTTGAATGTATGGAGTATACATTGGACTGGACCGATATTGATCTTGGTTAAGATATTATAATCTTACCGTTGTATCTTTCTAAGTCAATATCACTAGTTGATCTTAGATCAAAAGATCTTAATCCTGATATGCTTAGGTTCAATCTCAGGAGTGCTATTCATGTTCTTTGATTTGTTAGTTAAACCCACTTTCTGGTCAGGGTGATACGTAGATTTTGGGAACATGGTAGTATGATTGAGTGGGAGCGCTAAACATAGATATGGAATCTATAGCTTCTTTCAGGACATAGAAGTGAACGATGATTTCCTTTGAGCTTGGCTTAATAGAGGTAAATGTAAGAGCTCTTATTTTAATGTTTATATTTTAGTTCACTCAAATATCATTTACAGGAAGTTAAGTGTTTTAAGGATAAAATACATTGAGGAGTGAAACGGTAAATTTATTCTTACTCGGTGTAAATCATCTATAGAGGATCTTTAATTATTGAGATTATAACGATGGTTAAATGCTGATAACGTATCTATATGGTGGAACATATAGAGCGTTCTATATGACTGAGAGTGCAATTGCAAGTTCTATGAGTGGATGGAATAAGGAATTAATAAGTTAGGGAATTTACTCGGTAAATTCTAGTTCGGCTTATTGGAAACTCGGTTGTATAGGTCCATGGTCCCCATACTAGTTGAGACCATACTGCTTGTAAGACTCAGATAATTGATTTTAATTAATCAATTATAATTCTAAAATTAGACTATGTCTAGTTTATGAATTTTCACTAAGCAAGGGCTTAATATTGAAGAAAAGAGATTCTAGGTTTTATTTATTAATAGAGAGATTTCATTATGTCTAATTAATAAATATATTAAATGACAATTTTATTTGATAATTAATTTTAATTATTAAATAATTATTTTTGGCATTTAAATGGTTAGAATTGGAAAAATAGCATTTTTGAGAAAATAAAAGAGAAAATTGTCAAAATTAGAAAAATACCCAAGTGGGGCCCATTAACTATGGTCGGCCACTCCTAAGGGATTTTCCACTTAATGTTTTCATTATTTTAATGCCTAATAATTCTTAACCTAAACCTAGTGGTTACCTATATATAGATAGTGATGGCTCACACTTAAAGTGGATGAAAATTTCTTGTCTTCAGAAAAAATTGAGCCTCCTATTCTATAGTCATAGCCGAACCTATACCCTCTCTATTCTTCTTTAAATTTTCATATCCTTGAGTGATAGAGTGAGTGCCCACACACATCAAGTGGTATCTTAATCATAATGTGGAATATTGTGAAGAATCTAGATTGAAGAGAAGGACATTCGGACTCAGATCTTGGTGATACTCTGTGACAGACAGGATACAAGGGTTAGAGATCTGAGTGGAAGGAGACATATTATTCCGCTGCACCCAATGTAAGGTTTCCTAAACTTTATATGTGTTTATTTCATTGTTTTAGAAATTCATATTAGGATGTTAATGAAACATACTTGTTAGTAAATCTAGATCCTGGTAAAACATAATCCAACAACTGGCCTCAGAGCCATGGTAATGATTTACTTTCATGAAATATGAATTAAAACGATGATTTGTGTTGATTTGGATGGCTTCATGTGGTTTATGTGCTTATGTGATGATAGTTTAGAAATCGCAATGTATGTGCTTATGTGCTTATGAATGATATCTTTGACTCTTGCCTAAACAGGACACTGTATCAGTTTATTAGAAACCTTGGAAAATAATTTAATATGTTTAAATTTGGTATTTTTGCAAACATATTTGTTTTACTTGTTATATTTTGAATTTGTGTATGAATTTATTTGAACCAAGTAATTTATTTCTGTTTATTGATATTTGTAGTGTAAAAATGAACAACCCACACCCCAATCCTCATTTATTATGCATTTGCAAATGAACTCTCTAGTGCAAAGATGTCTCCTGGTCAGAGCGTCACTTCACACTTACTTTTGATGAACTTAAAAAATTGTTCTATCAAAAGAACAATGGGTTCAGTTCATTCTCAACAGTGTTTCACCTTAGTATAACAAAAAATTTTGTATCTTACATGATCAACAACTTTAACTCATCCGACATGGATAAGCTAAAAGCTCAAATGTGTGCTTATGAGCGGACATTGTCACTTGCAAGGAGGGCTCGCTCCAGAGTTACAGAAAAGGGCAAGAGAAAAGTTGAAGATATTGAGGATGATACCTCCAACAATGCTACTACTTTGAGTTCAATTTTGAGAGCTAGAATTGAAATTGAACCGACAATAGAGACAATTAAAGAACAACTGAGCAGACGTATTCTTTTATGTTCTCACTATGGAGAGAATGAGCATTTTAAAGCAAGATGTCCCAGACTTCTGAACCATAAGAACAAAGGTAATACTTTTGTTTTTGAATCATGTCTTTTAGAGAATGACAAATCCATTTGGATTGTTGATTCTAGATTTACTAACCATGTTTGCTCTTCATTGCAGGTGCTTGAAACTTGGGATTACTTAAATCCAAGGGAGTTAAAGCTCAAGGTTAGGAATGGCAAATTAGTATCGGTCCAAGCTAGAGGAAAAGCTCGCCTCAAGTTTCAGAATAAATTTTGTTTTTAGACAATATTTTGTTTATTCTAAATTTTAGTAGAAACTTGATTAGTGTTTCATGTTTACAAACACATAGTTATCAATTTAATTTTTTGAGTTCTATTTCCACTATTTCTCATAATGGCATTCAATTATGTGTTGCACACATGGAACAAGAGCTTTATGTTTTAAGACCAGACCAATTGTGCTCATGAACGAACTTTTTAATATTGTTAAACCTAGAAACCATAAAAAGTAAAAGATTGATAATAATGATGAAACATATGTATGGCATTTATGACTTGGTCATATAGGCTATGATAGACTTCACAAGTTAACCAAAGGTGGTCCATTGAAAAATGTCATCTTGGGTGAATTACCATTTTGTGAGTCTTGCCTAGAAGGAAAAATGACTAAGCATTCTTTCTCTACAAAGGGAGAGCGTGCCAAAGAACCTCTAGGGTTAGTACATTCAGATGTTTGTGGACCTCTAAATGTAAAAGCCAGAGGAGGTTATGAGTACTTTGCCACTTTCATTGATGATAACTCTAGATATAGTTTTCTTTACCTAATGCAAAAGAAATCCGAAATGTTTGAAAAGTTTCAACAATTTCATGCTTTGGCTCAAAACCAATTAGGTAAAACATTAAAGATCTTGTGAACTAATAGGGGTGGAGAGTATATGGATATGCAGTTCAAAGATCATTTAATTGAACTTGGAATTGAATCGCAATATATTGCCCCTGGCACTCCACAGCAAAATAGGGTTGAGACAAGAAATTGCACACTTTTGGAAATGGTTAGGTCTATGCTAAGCTATTCAACTCTATCAACGTCCTTCTGGGGATATTCTATTCAGATGGAAAATGATATTTTAAATTTTGTTCCATCTAAATCAGTCTCCAAGACACCTGTAGAACTATGGAATAGTCGTATACCTAGTTTACACTATTATAGAATCTGGGGGTGCCCTACTCATGTCTTAAGAAAGAAATAAGGCAAACTAAAAACGTGAACTGAGGTTTGCATGTTTGTCAAAAATTATAAAGAGACTAGGGGTGGACTATAGTCACAAGGATAATAAAGTGTTTGTTTCTACAAATATCACATTCCTTGAAGAAGACTATATTAAGAACTTCAAGCCGCAAAGTAAAGTAGTATTAGAGGAAATGTTTTCAAAAATAACTCCAACTAATGTTCCATCATCTTCTACTCAAGTAGAGGATAATCCCACTCCCTCAGTTGAACCAATGCAAATTAATACAACCGAGAAATCTACCACTGATGTTCCTGTTCCAAAGGTCACAACTCCTCATTGTAGTGGGAGGGTTTTCACTAACCCAGCTCGTTATGGCTTGGATGGTGAAATCAATATGGTCAAATCCATCAGAATACTTCTCTCCATAACTGTCACTTTTGATTATGAAATTTAGCAAATGGATGTCAAGACAACTTTCTTTAACAGAATTCTTGACGAGACAATCTATATGGAGCAACCAGAAGGTTATAAGCTTCCAGGCATGAAGAGAAAGTTTGCAAGCTAAAGAGGTGGAACAAAAGGTTTAATGAAATAATCAAAACCTACGACTTTCACCAAAATGAAGATGAACCTTGTGTTTACCAACTCAAGGAAAACAAGTGGTAGTATTCCTGGTCCTTTATGTTGATGATATTTTAATTATTGGTAATAATATCAAGAAAATGACTAACATTAAGGAATGGCTCAACACTCAATTCAAAATGAAAGATTTGGGTGAAGTTGGTTATATTCTTGGTATTCAAATCATTAAAAAGTAAAAGAATAGATCACTTGCTCTCTCGCAAGCAGCTTACATTGATAAGAAGCTAGAGCGATTCTCGTGACTAACACTAGAGGGGCAGTTATGCCTTCTAGACCTGGTATCTGTCTATCTAACGAGCAGTGTCCAACTGATCCCCAAGAGATAGAGGACATGAGAAAGGTTCCTTATGCTTTAGCAGTTGGAAGTCTAATGTATGCTATGTTGTGCAGTAGACTAGACATTTGCTATGTAGTAGGAATTGTGAGCAGGTGTCAGACAAACCCAGGAGAGGAACATTGGACTGCAGTTAAGCATACTCTGAAATATTTGAAAAGTACAAGGCATTATGTGTTAGTCTACAAGTGTGGTGCTTTAAAACCCGTAGGCTATACCGACTCAGATTTTCAAGCTTGTCTTGATGACAGGAAGTCTACATCTGGGATAATATTTACTCTTAGGGTAAAGCAGTTGCTTGGAGAAGTTTCAAGCAAACTGCAACATCAAACTCTACTATGGAGGTCGAATACATAGTTGTTGTTGAGGCTACTAAGGAACTGGTCTGGCTAAGAAAGTTCTTTACAGAACTTGTTGTTGTTCTTGGAATGGAAAAACTACTAGTTTTACTTTGTGACAACACTAGTGCTATAACCAACAGTAAAGAGCCTCGAAGCCACAAGAGAAGCAAACACATTGAGAGGAAATAACACATCATCAGAGAATATGTGGCAAGAGAGGACGTACTGGTGGAGAAAGTTGATTGAAATATACTGATTGTTTTATGTTAGTGCAAGTGGGAGTTTGTTGGATTTTGTACCCTAAATAAACTTTATTTCAATGTAATCTTGAATATTCACTTATCAATAAAGAAATAGATTTATTTCATTACTTCTTCAATGTGTTATTTGGTTCATGTGATCACTTGTTTGATTTATAAATTCATCCAAATCCTTATCACATTGATATTCTTGTTTATTGTGATGTCAACACAATAGAAAGTAATCAAGATTGTGTGATTAAATGTATTCCTATAATTTATCAATACACAGGGTTTAACTAATAGGATAATCTACAATGTAGTTTACTTGCACCTTGGATAAGTGTTATGTCCTTTCCAGGACATTGGTTAAAGTAAGCTTGAGTTGGATGTATGGAGTATGCGTCGGAAGGGACTGATATTGAACTTGCATAAGATATAATAAACTTACCCATAATATCTATCTAATTCAATATCACCTAGTTGATCTTAGATCAAATGATCTCAATCTTGAAATGGTTAGGTTCTAGTTCAGTTGTATTATTCATGTTCTTCAATCTGTTCGTTAAAGTCGACCAATGGATCTTCTCGTGACATATAGATAAAGGACATGGTAGTTCAATTGAGTGGGAGAGCTAATCATAGATACGGAATCTATGGCTTCTATCTAGACATAGAAGTGAAACGATGATTTCCTTCGAGCTTGGCTTAATAGAGATAAATGGTTGAGTACTCATTTCAGTAACTATATTAGTTACTGGAATATCATTTATAGGTAGCTAAGTGTTTTAAGGATAAAATACATTGAAGGGTGTAACGGAAAATTTGTCACTACTCGATGTAGATAATCTATAAAGGATCATTAATTATTAGGATTATAACAATGGATAATTCATAGAGTATCTATATCGTGGAACATATAGAGTGCTCTATATAATTACGAGTACAATTCCAAATCTATAGTAGTGCAAAGAGGAATTAATAAGTTCGAGAATTTACTTGATAAATTCTAGAGCTACTTATTGGAAGCTTGATTATATAGTGTTGAGAATATTTTACTAGGATCTAAATTTACTAACAAGTAAGTTGAATTAACATCCTAAATATGAATTCTCTAAAATAATGAAATTAAAAACATAAGAGTTTAGAAAACCTTATATTGGTTGCAGCGGAATATAATGACTCCTTCCGCTCAGATCACTAACCCTTGTTCCTTTCTGTCGCAAAGTATTATCGAGATCTAAGACTGGATCTCTTTCTCTCCTTCAGGTTTGGTTACCACTGTCTTACTCAATACGATTGAGTACTTTACTTGCTATGTGTGGGCATGGCACTCTATCACTAAGGGTTCAAATATGGTGAAGAATAATGAAGGAGGTGACATCACTATAGAAGGAACTCTCTCATCTACTAGTTGTCTGACAGAGAAAACTAGGTTTGATTTGGTTGAAGGCATCAAGTGGATGAGTGAGAGCATCATGTTCCTTTTATAGTGTTTCAACTAGGGCTTAGGGCTGAATTATGTAGATTAAAAAAAGAATAAAATATTGGGCAAAAATCACTTCTAAGGCCGGCCATAAAGCACCAATCTTTAGTTACAATTTTGCCACTTTTCTCAACCACTTATTCTTCTTTCAATAATACCATATTTTCCAATTCAATCCTATAAATGCCAAAACTATTTATTTAATAATTATAATTAATTATCAAATAAAATTGCCATTTATATTATTTATTAATTAGACCATACAAAGTCTCTTAATTAATAAAAAGACCTCAAAACCTCTTTTCTTCACAATTTAGCCCTTGCTTAGTGAAAATTTATAAATAAGACATAATCCAATTTTAGAATTATAATTGATTAATTAAAATCAATTAACTGAGTCTGCAAGCAGTATTATCTCAACTAGTGAGGGGACCATGGGCCTATATAACCAAGCTTTCAATAAGTAGATCTAGAATTCACCAAGTAAATTCTTAACTTATTAATTCCTCCTTGCGCCACTATAGATTTGGAATTGAATAGCACTCTCAATTATATAGAACGCTTTATATGTACCACGATATAGATACGTTATGATTATCTATTGTTACAATCCTAATAGTCAAGGATCCTCTATAGATGATCTACACTGAATAGGGACAAATTTACCGTTCTACCCTTCAATGTA
The DNA here is from genome assembly GCF_029168945.1 of Cannabis sativa. Classification (NCBI taxonomy): domain Eukaryota; kingdom Viridiplantae; phylum Streptophyta; class Magnoliopsida; order Rosales; family Cannabaceae; genus Cannabis; species Cannabis sativa. The sequence goes on along the minus strand of NC_083608.1, from coordinate 32,728,700 downwards.
TTTTATCCTTAAAATACATAGCTACCTATAAATGATACTTCAATAAATTAATATAATTACTGAAATGAGGCCTCAATCATTTATCTCTATTCAGCCAAGCTCGAAGGAAAACTTCGTTTCACTTCTAAATACTTATAGAAGTTATAGATTCCATATCTAGGATCAGCACTCCCACTCAATTGAACTACCATGTTCCCAAGATGTAAATATCCGCCAGAACCATTTGTTAAGTTGAACCTAGGACTGAACATCGGGCGGGTTTACCGGGTTTCGGGTTCGCGAGTTTTGGGTTCACGAGTTTCGGGTTCAAAAAAATGAAACCAAACCCAGACCCAAATAGGGCACGGGTTGGCGGGTTTCGGTTGGTCGGGTTGACCCAGTCAACTCGGTCAACTTTTTAAAAAAAAATTAAGTATTTGTTCAAATAATTATTTCTTTTATTTTTTTTTATTTATTAACTCTAATCTATAATTTCTAATAAATGTAATAACTTATTTATAAATTTATAATTATACATTAAAAAAATCTAATAAATGTAATAACTTATTTATAAACTTATAATTACATATTAAAAAAAATTCATCACCTTCTTTCTTTTTATTTTTTAAATTTTCACATTATATCACTGTCACATATATAATATAATATATTTGTCGTCTCTCTCTGTCGTGTGTGTGGTGAAATTCAAAAACTAATATATAATATATTAATATGTAATAAAAAAAATATATAATGTATTTATATGCGGGTTGGCGGGTGGGTTCGGGTTCAACCCAAAACATGGTGTCCCTAAAAACTCAACTCGTGAACACGGCCAAAGGGCACCGAGTTGAACCCGACCTGCCCGAATATTTTATTCAAAAGAAATTGCAGGTTGACCGGGTCGGATCCGGGCGGGTTGACCAAGTCCGGGTCGAACCCGTTCAAAATATTCAGTCCTAACTGAACCTAACCATATCAAGATTAAGATCCATAGACCTAAGATCAACCATTGATATTGACTTATAAAGATATAACGGTAAGTTTATGATATCTTATCCAAGATTAATATCGGTCCCTTCCAATGTATACTCCATACATCTGATACTGGTAAACTTTGCCAATGCCCTGGAAAGGACATAACACTTATAAAGGTGTAAGTATACCTTATCGCCGATTATCATGTCAGTCTAAATCCAGTGAACTGACAAATCATAGGAATTAAACTTTCGAACATACAATCATGATTATATTCTACTGTGCTGACGACACCATAATCATGAACAAATGTATACATATTTATATATGTTCTGGACTTAATAGAATTTATAAATTAAACATAATCATGAAATAAATCATGTGAACCATGCAACATAAAAACGATTTTTGATCTTTATTAATTAGTAAATCTGATTATATTGAAATGAGTTTTATTTAGGGCACAAAACCCAACATATAGGCCCATGGTCCCCGTACTAGTTGAGACAATACTTCTTGTAAGACTCAGTTAATTAATTTTAATTAATCAATTATAATTTTAAAATTAGACTATGTCTTATTTATAAATTTTTACTAAGCAATGGCTTAATTGTGAAGAAAAGAGATTTTAGGGTTTATTTGTTAATTAAGAGACTTTGTGGAGTCTAATTAATAAATAAGTTAAATGATAATTTTATTTAATAATTAATTATAATTATTAAATAAATAATTTTGGCATTTATATGATTAAAATTTAAAAATATGGCATTTGTGAAATAAAAGATAAATAGTTGAAAAAATGGCAAAATTATAACTAGTGGGGCCCATCTATATGGTTGGCCACTTAGTGTATAATTTACCATTATTTTATCATTTTTTATTTCATATAATTTAATCCTAACCCTGAGTGAAATAGTATGAAAGGAATAGGATGGTCTCATTATCCAATAACTTAACCTCTCATAACCTAGTTTACATTCTGTCAAACAACTAGAGAGTGATTGAGACCTCCTTCTTCCTTCTTCTATTTTGTATCTCCTTCATTGTTCTTCATTAAATTTTGATCCTATAGTGAGTGAGTGCATGCCCACCCATAGCAAGTCCAGTACTCAATCATAGTGTATAAGATTGTGAAGAATCCAACAAACTGAAGGAGTGTCGGGCTCAGATCTTGATAATAATCTACGATAAAAATGAGCAAGGGTTAGAGATCTGAGTGGGAGGAGTCATTATATTCCGCTGCAATCAATGTAAAGTTACTTAAACTTTATATGTGTTTAAATTCTATTATTTTAGAAATTTATATTTAGGGTTTTAATAAATATACTTGTTAGTAAATCTAGATCCTGGTAAAATATATTTCCAACACGTTAATCATAGATATGGAATCTATAGCTTCTATAAGTATTTAGAAGTGAAATGATAATTTCCTTCAAGCTTGGCTTAATAGAGATAAATGATTAAGATCTCATTTCAGTATTTATATTAGAATACTGAAATATATTTATATGTAGTTAAGTATTTTAAGGATAAAATATATTGAAGGGTAGAACGGTAAATTTGTATCTATTTGATGTAGATCATCTATAGATGATCTTTGGCTATTTGGATTAGAACAATGGATAATTCATAGCATGTCTATATCTTGGTACATATAGAGCATTCTATATAATTAAGAGTCTAATTCCAAATCTATAGTGGCGCAAGGAGAAATTAATAAGTTAGAGAATTTACTTGGTAAATTCTAGTTCTACTTATTGGAAGCTTGATTATATAGGTCCATGTTCCCACACTAGTTGAGATAATACTGCTTGCAAACTCAGTTAATTGGTTTTAATCAATCAATTATAATTCTAAAATTAGACTATGTCTTATTTATGAATTTTCACTAAGCAAGAGCTTAATTGTGAAGAAAAGAGGTTTGGGGGTTTATTTGTTAATTAAGAGACTTTGTATGGTCTAATTAATAAATAAGATAAATGATAATTTTATTTGATAATTAATTATAATTATTAAATAAAAAGTTTTGACATTTATAGGATTGAAATTAGAAAATATGGTATTATTGAAAGAAATGATAAATGGTTGAAATAAAGTGACAAAATTGTAACTAGTGAGGCCTATTAAGTGGCCGACCACTAGAGTGTATTATGTCAGACAACCAGTAGATGAGAGACTCCTTTTCATAGTGATTTCGCCTCTTGTTGCTCATCTCTCGTTGACTGCTGAAAACTTAGTAATATTTATTCGGTAGATCCACTTGTTGTTTATCACGATTTTTATGATTTATTTATCAATTTCTGGAACCTTCGCCAATTACTTCCTTAGAGCTAATTTTGGTGTTTATGTGGAGAATTTAGTTTAGGAGGAACAAAAGGGTGCATAATGATAAAATGATTGATTCATATATTGTTATTTCATGTGGTCATGACTTCCTTGCAGACTATCAGAGATTAGATAAGTCTCTTGATATTTCTCACTCTTTGGGGAGCTTGGCTTCCACACCCAGGGGCTCTTCTCGATCGGCCTGGGTGCCGCCTGCCAATGGGTTTATTAAAATCAACGTCGATGCTACACTTGATGTTCCTAATGGTAGATGTGGTTGGGTATGGTGGCTCGTGACTCCACAAGTGATGTTATAGTTTCTGCTTTTTGGCACATAATGGGCACCTTCTCTTGAAATAGCAAAAGCTCTAACTTTAAAATATCCTGCTAACCAATGTCGCTTATTGGGTCTCCAAAATGTGTGGTTTGAATTTGATTGTTTGAATGTTGTTTTGAAGTTTAATAACGAGGTTCCTTTGGCTTCTTCTCTGGAGTTAGTCTTAGCAGATTTTAGACTCAGTTTTTCAGCTTTTCACTGTGTTAGTCTTTCTTTTTATGCTAGAACTTTTAATATTGTTGCTCATTCCTTAGCTAAATATGCCTTGTCGGAAATTATTAGTAAGGTTTGGTGCCCCGGTTATCCTTGTTGTATCCATAATCTCATTTTATATGAGAAGAATTAATACAACTAGTTTTCCTTTCACCTTTTCTTTAAGCTTTTTGCTTAAAAGGTGATCTGTGGGATTTTTTTTTAAAAAAAAAAACTTTTAAAATATTTTTTATTTAAATTATTAATTTATACAATTTGAAGATGACACATGTTGCCACATGTACAAAATTAACACTTAACAGCCTAGGCACTAACAAATGCACCAAAAACCTAATGGTAAGCGTTAAAAAAATTACATAGGTATTAAATTACAACAAATTAAATTTTATAGGGATTAATGCTGTTAATTTCTCTATAATATTATTTTGATTGGCTTGTATAGTATTTATTTAATGAACATAATACAAGTAGTATTTATCATTAGTATATTATTATATTTTTTTATGAATTTATTCATTACTTAAAAAAAAAAATAAGTTTGTCAAAAATTAAAGTTAAAATATTATTTTGTATAATTTTTAAAAAATATTGGTGTAATTTATTATTTGGGTAATTTTTCCAAAACACATTTACAAAATGGTATTAACTCTTAAACATATTCTCGATCGGTTCTTCTAGTTTACTTCATTGGTCGAAGATATCCCGAAGCTCCTTGCACGCCGGTCTACCCCGTCCACTCCCCCACCGCACTCCAAACCCATACCCACTCTGACGCCACTGTAGGTGAACCTCTCTCTCTCTCACGAGCCTCTTTTCTTCTCCATCTCTCTCAGTGTTGTATAATTTCCTATATGGGATTATTGGGAGTGAGTAGATTATACAATATAGTATTGTATATACATGGAATCATTGGGTTTCCCTATGATATAAAATCATTTATTTGTGCAATTTGTGAAGCTAAATAGTCTTTTGATGTTTATTAATATGGGAAAGCATGTTTCGGGTTCCACATTTGGCAATATGATATTGTGAAGTTGGCATATGTACTGTTTGATTAAATGATTGTGTGAACAATTTGTTTATAAAGTTTTTCTTTTTCACTTTAGCAATTTTTTTATATAGTTGAAAAGCCATACAGGTGCTTTATAAGCATTCATGGATACGCTATATGGGTCATTGTGTTGTATGTTGTTAATGCCTTATAATTTCTAGTTTCTCATTTAACTGACTGTTTCTGAATTTCGTTCATAACTCAAGTTTGTGAATTAATCAATTTAGGTATTGGTATCTGCTAATTTTGATCACATTCTTTTATACTTCTCACTGGAAGCATGTTCCATTTTGGATATTAAGGGTAATATAAAAAGCATGCCTTTTCTGTAATTGTCATTTGCAATATCTAATAGTAAATTGAAGAAGAGCATGATTCTTAAGTAGTGTGAGGCAGAGTGAACTGGTTTAGAATTTCATTCATTGTTTATTTATACTTCCAATATTTTTTAAATCACTTTTTTCCTCCAGCCCTCGCTCACTCCAATTTTTCTGTTCTCCTCAGAGACTCCCTTGTTTCTACTCCATTATTATCACATGCTATTAGCTCTCAAGGCTACTTATTCAGGTATCATTTTACTGTCTCTTTCCTATGAATGGGCCTTCTTCTTTTTCTCCCTTTAATCTCTTTCTCAATAAGAAATTTTCTCTCTAATGTTGTATAGCATTTGCATTGTAAAGGTTTTTGGATCCATATGAAAATGGTGTAATGACTAAATCAGATTCGTAGGGGTTGGATTTTTCTACTAGAAAGGTAAGAATCTATTTCTATATTTTTTTGAGGTTAAGTTTTGTATTCTTTGGTTCGATCATTGTTTCTGTGACTAGAATATCCTTGATTTTTGTTTTCTGCGTTAAATGTCAAAGAGGGATATGATAGGAATTGATTGCTGCCCAAAAAACTTAGAACAGAATAATAGAATAAAAAACTAGGAAATCGGCCACATTATGGAAGAGAATGGAGTTAGAAAATAGTGGACAGATCTGATATTGCTATTAGATGATAAAAAAGTGATAAGAACAATAGAACCCGAGGTATTCGAGAGACCTCAACTCTCCCAAGGGCCAAAACTCAATCTCAATCCCATACAGTTTCCATCCCCCACCCATTCAATCTCGTCTCCTATTTATATTGCTCGGTTCATACAGCCTACCACCTCTTACAATTACCCATTTACCCTCTATTTATTATCTTAAGGCCCAACAATACCGACTGCCCGAAATTCACCATATCCTCAAGGTGAAGAACATCAAGTTTCCACCGCAGACCGTACTCGTCTTGTGTAAAAGAACCAAGCTAGCAAATGCATATTGTTCAAGCTGTGAGAGATATGCAAACATTCAGCAAGTTGACTTCGATCAAAAAACTAGCCGAACAAAGTTGTATTTCCTCTCATTCATGATGGATAAATCCAAGGTAGAGTGAAAAACAAGCTCCCTTCTACCGCTGGCTGCACAAGTTAAGAGCAGAAAGAATTTGAATGGTGCCCTTTGTCAGAAAGCCAACACTGTGAACAAAACACTAGAACAACTCTAAAATTCCATTTTCAGCAAAAAGAAAGTAGACTCGGTTTAGGGTCAGCGAGCTGAGAGAAAAATGCATTGAGCCAAGCCAAAATTCAAAGACCAAACTCCCGTGACAAAACCCTCTAGCAGCTAAGATGAATTAAAATAAAGAGTCTGTCGAAAATCCAATGCTGTGATCGCACTAGAACAACCTTAAAATTCCATTTCCAGTGAAAAGAAAGTAGACTTGGAACAGGGTCAGCGAGCTGAGAGAAAATGCATTGAACCAACCACTAATTCAAAGACCAAATTCCTGTGACAAAACTCCTCTAGCATAGGAGTTAGTTTACTGCTATGTGTGGGTTGGAAATTTGCTTGAAAACTAGCCACTAGTTTCTCGATAGCACCAAGAAGAGAAACCAAGAGCTCAGGGCTGCGCCAGGTAGAAAAAACCCTAAAACTCATCGCTCATCGAAAACCTAGAAACAACCAACCCCAGGAATCAAAATAGGAGAATAAAAACTATACACCCTCAACTGGTAATTGTGCTTCACTTGGAAACTTCAGTGGAAATTTGTTGGTATTCTTGCCACTGATAAAAAAATCTACCTAGTAATAGAAGACATTTCCTTTTGTAGCAACAGGTTCACCATAATAAGAGGCCTCCTCCATTCTCCCAACAAGCCCATAATAAGAAGAACACAAGAAAAAGTTCCATAGGAAAGAGATTGGAGGGCTGCATTAAAATTCAACTATTAAATAACCCAACAAATCTGGAACTTATTAATTTCTTGGGGTCAACAGATAGGGGGCTTGAAAAAATGTCACTGCTCTTTGTTGGCAAGCACCACGGTGGTTGTCACTGTGCGTAGGACACCCGAGAAGGGACGCGCGATCCTAAGTCCTTGCGTCTATGGTAGATGACATTGGTGAGAGCAAGTATTGAGGAAGGGACTACCATCTCGTGACAAGAAGATGAAGAAGAAATATGAAAGTGGGCCATAATAGTGGGTTGGGCCTTACTTGGGTCCTAGTGAACTAATTTATTAATTAAAATATTGAGTTTTTGGCAACTTAACCTTCCAAACTATCATTTTACTTGTACTTTACTTTTCATGTTCAAATTTTAGTGGTAAAACCCTTCAAACCACCGAATTGTTAACAAATTTAAGGTGTCATCTATTTACCACAATTAACTATCAACATAAACTGCTTATGTGTACACTCTTAGACATGTGACACATTTATATTAGTACATCTAACATTGTTATTTAAAAATTATAAAAATTATTTCAAAATTCATTTGAAAAATAAATAAAATATATTCATAAAGAATAAAATATTATAAATTAAAAAAATTAATTTTTCTTCTTGATTTCGAATTTTTCACCAAGTCTTTCTTTCAATTGTTCCAATTCAACAGCATCATCTCCAATCAACACAATATCATCAACATACACAATTAGAATTGCCACTTTACATTCTTGTGAATAGAACATTGTGTGATCAACTTGACTTTTAGTGTACCCATAACGCTTTAACACTGTACCAAAGCGTTCAGACCAAGCTCTAGGGGATTGCTTGAGACTGTATAATGACTTCCTCAATTTGCAAACTTTCCCTGCTCCAAAACTTCGAAATCTGGAGGAATACTCATGAACACTTCTTCTTTAAGTTCACCATCAAGAAAAACATTTATTACGTCTAATTGGTGTAAAAGCCAATTAGAATTAACTGCTAGAGATAACAACACACAGGAGAAAACATTTCTTAGTGGTCTATTCCATAAGTTTGAGTAAAAACCTTAGCCAAAAGCCTAACACACGAATACAGTTAATTTTAGCAACAGGAGAAAACATTTCTTAATGGTCTATTCCATAAGTTTGAGTAAAAACCTTAGCCAAAAGCCTAACTTTGTACCTCTGCACACTTCCATCGGCTTTATATTATATTGTAAACACCCATTTACACCCAACAATTTCTCCTTTGGTAACTTCACAATTTCTCAAGTACCATTCTTTTTTAGAGCATTCATTTCTTCAAACACTACTAGCCTCCAATTCGGTTCATCTACTGCTTCCTGAACATTCCTAGGCACAACCAGTTCTAAATTTTATTGGTAAAGGTTTTTATAGGATTCAAATAAGTGCTTGTAGGATATGTATTTAGCCATGGGGTGCTTGGTTCAGGTACAAGTGCCTTTCCTAAGGGTAATGGGAAGACTGTCTAAGTCAATGTTTCCTGGGGCTGATTCAGGGGTAGGTTTAGGAGCAGAATTTGGATCTAAAGCATGTTGAGATGGCTGAGTAATATGTGGAGATGAATCAATAACAGGAATAGAAGAAGAATTACCTAGAATACTTGAAGAACCATCGTCTTGTGCTTCCAATTGACCATGTGCAAGGATGATTAAAGGATCCTTACTTCTTTCAGCAACATTTTTTCTTGAATAAACCACATGCTCATGATTATTACAAATTTTTATCAATCGTAGCATTTCTTTATCTAACAAACCCATTTCAGATTTGTATTCAATGGGATTTGTTTCCTCACTAGAAATATCAAGAATGGTTTTTGGTAAAGGTTCCACAGTCTCCCAAAAATTTGGTTCCACTATATTCTCCCCTTGAATTAAATTTTCAGAGAAATAAGGGTCGTTTTCCGATAAAAAAAAACATCCATAGTCATATAAATACACTTAGTAACAGGATTAAAACATTTGTATCCCTTCTTACTAGAGGGATAACCCAAAAAAAATACATTTTTTGCGACTTTTTAATCGGGGTAGAATACTTGTAAAAATTTTGAGGGCATCCCATTTATTAAATAAAAAGTAGTAAGAATGGCATCACCCTTAAATATTTAGAATTTGCATATAAAACATCTATCATAGCACGAGTTGTTTCTAATAAATGTCTATTTTTTCGTTCAACTGTACCATTTTGTTCAGGTGTATCAGGACAAGTAGGTTGATGTGAAATACCTTTTTCTTTCAAAAAGTTACCAAGGACGTTATTAAAATACTTTGTTCCATTATCAGTTCTTAAAATACTTATTTTTGTTTGAAATTGAATTTCAATCATTTTGTAAAAAATTTGAATAAAGTTTCTCAACTTCGTATTTTTCACTCATTAAGTATATCCAACAAAGACGAGTATGATCGTCTGTAAAAGTAACAACCCATTTTTTTCCATAACTAGTGGTGAGCTTAGAAGGTCCTCAAACATCACAATGAAAGCAATAAAAAGGTTTTTGAAGATTTATAGGATGTTTTAAATAATTTTTACTCTTTCACACTAAAAAAAAGGATTTAAACCTTCAACAAAGTTGGAAATAAATGTTTTAAATAAGAGAAACTAGGATGACCTAGTCTATAATATAAAAGTAACAATCCATTTTTTTCCATAACTAGTGATGAGCTTAGAAGGTCCCCAAACATCACAATGGAAGAAATAAAAAGGTTTTGAAGATTTATAGGATGTTTTAAATAATTTTTACTCTTTCACACTAAAATAAGGATTTAAACCTTCAAACAAAGTTAGAAATAAATGTTTTAAATAAGAGAAACTAGGATGACCCAGTCTATAATATAAAAGTAACAACCCATTTTTTTCCAATAACTAGTGGTGAGCTTAGAAGGTCCCCAAACATCACAATGAAAGAAATAAAAAGGTTTTGAAGATTTATAGGATGTTTTAAATAATTTTTACTCTTTCACACTAAAAAAAAAGGATTTAAACCTTCAACAAAGTAGGAAATAAATGTTTTAAATAAGAGAAACTAGAATGACCAGTCTATAATGCCAAACCATTATTTGATCATGAACAGAGAAAAGAACTAATGCTACTAAACCCTTGAGCAATTTTATTCTTAGAAATATTATCTTAAAATAAGAAGACTATCAATCATCCTAACACTGCCAATTGTCTTTCCTGAACTCTATCCTAAAAAAAACAATTAGATTTATGGTTCATAAAACGATTAGAATCTCTTGATAATTTACTCACAGACAAAAGTTTGCAGGTAATATTAGGAACATGGAGAACAGATTTAAGATTTACTCCCTTAGATAATTTTATTAAACCTTTTCCTGCGATGGGTATGAAATTACGCAATCCTAACTTTTTTATCTCCTGAACAAGGTGTATAGGAATCATAGAATTTAGAAGAATTTGTCATATGATTGGAAGCTTTGGAATCAATTATCCACGGAGCATAAGATGGAAAAAAGCGGTTTAAGGCATGTATTTCATCACCAAATTTGCAACAAAAGCATAAGGAATACCAGATGAGTTTGAATTGGATTTTAGCAATGGATGAAGATGAGTCAGTTAAAGGATTGGTCTTAGCTTCAGTGGCAGTAGGGATACAACCTAATCTCTTAGCCTTGCTTTTCCAATTTGCAGGTATTGCAGGTTTATTATCAGATTTAGGGGGATATGAATTTTTCCTGCTGTAACCTCCTCCAACAGCCAGCGCCAAGCCTTCAACAGTGGTCCTAATTGCCTTTATTTTTCAGCATAACATTCCTCCGACTCTCCTCTCTTTTGACCTCCGTGAATATTTCACCAACTGGAGGCAAGGGGAGCCCCTTCCAATGATTCTCCCTCTCACCTCATCAAACTCCACGTCGGCTGGTTCTACAGTGATGGAATGGAGTTTTGGACAGCTACTTGGGTCTTTAGAACCAAACATTTTGAGGATTTATCATTTTTAGATTTATGTAGAGAATGGAAGACAATTGTATAGGGCAGCAGGTGGTTTTGTTTAGCTTTTCCCTCTTCTGAGGCAAAGCAGGGGAGTACTCTTGCTTTAGAATTTCTGTTTTGTTATTAATTGTAACCATGGTTTTCCTCCACCACAAGTGAGGCTTTTAATATATAACCATGGTTTTCCTCCACCACCATGGTTTTCCTGTCTAAGACAAGAGGATCTCTTCTCTTTTTTTTAAAAAAAAAGAGACATGGTGGTATCAATTTTGAACTTAGGAAAGAAGAAATTAGGGTTTAAAGAAGAGAAAGGGTTGTGCAATTAGGAAGGGATGAAGGAGGTAAGGTGCGATAGGTAGGGCTGGAAATCGTGTGATTAGGTTTTTGAGAAAAGTTGCATTAAGCTCTGATATTAGTAGATGAAGAAAACATAGGTAGTTGGGTATTCTAGAGACCCAGTGCTTTCCTATGAACTTCTCCCCCTCTATCCTTCACTACTCACTCGTACATAATACCAATACCCCATTAAAATTACTCTTATACCCTTTCTATTTATTATCCTAAGGCCTAACACTATGCTAGCAGAAAAATGTCATTAGATCACTAAATTATGTTTTGGTTTTATTTTATCTTCCATTTACCTTGTGCTAGTGTATAACTTGCTATTCTTGGACTTGAAATCATCGGCATCAGCCACTTTTCATGCTTTTTCTTGTCTTGTTAGAGAATATTTAGAGAAGTTTCTTTGCCTTAAACTGTCATCACTTCAACATTTTTCTTATCCAATGTCAAGATTTTATTAAGGAAATGTTTAATTGTATGACCTCTATCTAAATTTGTGTTTATTTTAGTAAAATGTAGTTGTATAAAATTTTGAAGGAAGAGAATGGTTGGCCAGAACAGTATAGGCAGTGATCGTTCCAGGACATATTGGACACCAATAATGGAAAGATACTTCATTGATCTAATGTTAGAACAGATGCATAGAGGAGCTAGGATTGGCCATACTTTCAACAAGCAGGCGTGGACCGAAATGCTCACCATGTTCAATGCAAAATTTGGTTCTCAATATGACAAGGATGTTCTAAAAAGCCGTTATACAAATTTGTGGAAGCAATTCAATGATGTAAAGAATCTTCTGGGCCAGAATGGATTTGCTTGGGACGAAAATCTTCAAATGGTGGTGGCTGATGATTATGTGTGGGATGCTTACATTAAGGTGCATATTTTCTGTAAGGGTTTGTTGTTGTTGATGTAAAACTTCCCTAAATTAATGTGATATAGAGTTACATGTTTGCAGGCTCATCCTGATGCACGGTCCTATAAAACTAAAGCAGTTCTGAACTTCAATGATTTGTGCCTGATATATGGATATACAACTGCTGATGGAAGATATAGTCGATCAAGTCATGACATGGATCTTGATGATGAAGTGTTAGGTGTAAATATAGGTGTGTTGTCTTTCCTTGATTTTGTGTTGGTTAAACTTCGGAAATCAGCTTAATTTATACTAAAAAGTCAACAATATTGAGATGCTGCCTATGCTAATATTTCCTGAATTGTTAGGCGATGGAATATACAATCTTATGCCTTTTAGTAATGATCGACCAAGAACAGATTGGACACTGGAAATGGACCAGTATTTCATTGAGCTTATGTTGGATCAAGTAGGAAGAGGCAATAAGGTTGGTAATGCATTCAATAAACTAGCATGGACAGATATGATTGGGTCATTTAATGCAAAATTTGGCCCCCAACATGGCAAAAGGGTTTTAAGGCATCGACACAAAAAATTGTGGAAGTACTATACTGACATAAAAATTCTTTTACAACAAGAGGGATTTTCTTGGGATGAAACACAACAAATTGTAGCTGCTGATGATAATGTTTGGGATGCTTACACCAAGGTATTAATGGTTTTTATATTCTCCTTCCAACTCTGTTTGTTTATTGAGCTCCAATTTGTTATAACTAATTGATGTAAAACTGATGCAGACATACCCACATTCACGTACATATAGAACAAAGACCTTACCAAACTTTTATGATTTGATCCTTATCTTTGGTAATGAAATCGACCATGGGTTGAACAATTGTTCTCAACAGAAGAAAAGCCTTGAAGATGATATAGTACGAGTAAAGGAAGGTGACGTTCAGTTTTCTGTCACCTAGTGACGGTGACTCTGTTTCAACTTTTTGTTTGATAGATATGCAAAAGCTTTGAAGTTTAGTTCATGAATTCCTGCCAGAATCTTGTGAAAAGTTTGTTTTGATTAATAATTAGTAACTGCTTATAGAAACAGACATAATATCAGAAAAACATGGGAAATCTTAATTCCTAATGTGATGTACAATAAACCATGTAATTGAGCATCTCTTGACTAGGTAAAACATGTCATGTCGTTTTTGCCTTCGTGGAGTATAGAATCCTACAAAGTTATGAGCATGATTTTATTTTTACAATTGTACATTCATGAGATTTGTCATGATCTAGTTATTACTATGTTAGAGTTTATCAACAAATTTCCAGATATATCGTTATGTCTGTAGGTGAAGGAAAGGGTAGCCAAGCCTCCTGTGTGGGTGATCGTACAAGAACATATTGGACACCACCAATGGACCGATATCTTATTGATTTGTTGCTAGACCAGGTACATAGAGGAAACAAACTGGGGCAAACGTTCATAAGCCAAGCTTGGATGGATATGGCCACATCTTTCAATACTCAATTTAAATCTTGCCATGACAAAGAAGTTCTGAAGAACAGATACAAACATTTGAAGAGGCAATATAATGACATTAAAATACTTATCAAGCACAATGGATTTTCTTGGGATGAATCACGGGAAATGATATTAGCAGAAGATCACATCTGGGATGCCTATATAAAGGTAATTTCTTGTGTTGTTGACTAAGAGAAAATTAGTTATGCTGAAACCTCTGTTTTATGCATGCAGAGCCATCCTGATGCTCGATGCTATAGAGTCAAAACAATACCAGGTTTCCACAAGTTGTGTGTTATATTTGGAGAAGAACATTCTGATGGAAGATACAGCCGCTTGGCACGTGATGCTGACCCATTTTGTGAATTACCCATGTTGATGACAAGTAAGTTCGTATATGGTATTTTTAACTTGATATTAGTACTTTTCTTGTTGGTTTACAGAGAAACAAATTTACGCACCAATCACGAGGTTAAGATAATTATGATAGTGAACCCAAGTGGGGTAGTTCGAATGACTAGACATGTGGTTTGCTCTCGCTAAGTTTGTGGTTCGAGTCCCTCCTAAAATCCTACATAACAATTGTTGTAGTTTTCTAGTTCCGGGAAGCCTAGTTTCAGGAAATAACAATAAAAATTGTTTCTCCTAATGACTGAGCTTTCAGTGTTACAAAAAAAAAAAACGGGGGAAATATATGACGAAGGCTTCAGTCTACATACATACAAAACCATGTAGGCCTTTTCTTCTTTCTTTCTCACTAAAAATATGTGTGAAGATAAAATCGCGTTGGCATCTTTACCAAAAATAATTTTATTGTGTTTACTGTTTCTTCTGTTGACACTTCATGTCATGATTTATTTTTTCATGGTTTACTTGACTCTAGGTGATGAGAAAAGTGATGTCTCTCCTGTGAATTCTGTTCCTTCAATTATAGATTGGACACCGCCAGTGGACCGATACTTGATTGACCTTTTGTTAGAGCAGGTGCAAAAAGGGAATAAGATTGATGATTCATTCAACGAGCAAGCATGGGGTTATGTGCTCAATTCATTTAATGAAAGATTTGGACTTCAATGTGATAAATGTGTTCTTGAAGATCGGTATGTTTGGTTGAGAAAACTGTATGATGATATCTGCAAGCTTCTTAGTTGTAGTGGGTTTGGATGGGATGAAGCTAACCAAATGGTAACTGCTGACAATGATGTTTGGGAGGCCTATAGTAAGGTGCATGCCTTACACTTCTCTTATTAGTTCCTAGATTGCCTCTACATTCAATAATCTTCCAAAGCTTAGCTCTGTGAATTTAGAAAATGCTTTCTTTGATCTGAGGAAACTTTCTTTTGACTGTGGTGTATTGTTAAATGTGATTAGAATCCTGTTCACTTTGTATTCTTTCTGAAATTATGTCTGTATGATGCTTTGCAGGAAAACCCAGATACCATCTTATATAGAAGCACAGGCTTAAGCATTTACAGTGATTTGAGTAAGATTTATCAAAGCAGAGTATTAGATAAAAGACTTGATGTTATGGATACAGAAAATATCTCTGATGATCAGGGTGCAGAATCTGCAACTGCAACTGGCCCTAGTACCCTAGAAACTATGGTTGGTGGAGCAAGCAATCTCCCATTGTCAACTAAAGAGGTTATTATGTACGAGGAACAAAAGAAACGGCAAACTTGGAGACTGTTGAATATGGCCACAGGAAATGCCAGGAAAGTTCAGAAAACTTGTGAAAATAAACTGGAGTCTCTTTCTGAGATGGCAGACCTTGTTGCAGAGTTGGTGACCAAGACAGAAAACAAGAACTGTCACTCCATAGAAGTTGCACTAGATGCACTTCAATCTATACCTGATTTGGACGATGAACTCCTTCTAGATGCCTGTGATTTGTTAGAAGATGAGAGAAAAGCTAAAATGTTTTTGGCACTTGATGTTGCCCTACGAAAGAAATGGCTACTTAGAAAGCTTCGTCCATAGTTGCTACTCTCCCTGGTTTGTCAAAACAGTCGCAGAATTTAGTGCATTTTTCACTTCATTTTGTTTTTGTTGTAACCTTTTCATGGCAGAGCTAGGGAGAGAAAAAAATTCAGTCAACTTGTGCCGCTTTTTATCAGAAAAATGTTTTGTTTGTGCATCCATCTCTTATCTAATGATGATATGATATCTGCATGTAAGATGATAAGATTTGGTAAGTTTTAAATCAATCACATTGACCTAAGTTTGTTCCTTTTAAAACAATGTGAAACTGATGTTACAATAAACAATCGTTTTCGAACTATACAAAAACTTGTTTAAGAAAACTTTCTGTTTGGAATGGGTTAATGAATAATTAGGGATGTATATTTTTTCCATGGGGATGGGGTCTTGTGAGGATCCGCTCTTAATGGGGCGGGGATTGAGATTACTTTTTATTCCTATTAAGAGTTAGTCTCACATTGTTAATGTGTGGAAATAAATTGTGATATATAAGATGAATGGGTTACTCCTTCCATAGTCAATTGGTTTTGAGATAGAATCTCATTTATTTTATCCCACATTCTAACATGGTATCAAAGCCACTTGGGATCCGTTGTGAGCCCAAAGTGTCACCGGTTCAAAAAGCCGTTTGTGATTTGTTGTGAGCTAAAGTGCCACTGATCCAAAAAGGATACTTCCGCTCTCTCTGTTAACCCCCATTTGGGACCTTTCGACCAATGTGTGCCAGTTTTCAGTGTTGGGATCTTTAACCTGTTTCAAAATTCACATATTTCCCGACGTGTACACCCATAAATTTTCTGATATTTGGCCTTGTGGAATTTTTTCAAATGCCACATTTGGCCCTATGATCTCTTAAAGGTCGTTCATTATACCCACATTTTTTAGGCCCAAACGTGAGGATGGTGTATTAAGAGTTAGTCCCACATTGCTAATGTGTGGAAATAAATTGTGATATATAAGATGAATGAGCTACTCCTCCGAATGTTAAACGGGATAGGGACGGGAATCATACTCCCTGCCCCGACGGGAACTCGGTTAATATTTTATTTATTTCTAGTAATATTTTATAATTTATAATTTGTGTTTGTATTTTTTTTAGTATATTAGTATTCTTTTTATGAATTTTAAGTTGTGTTTTGGATAATAATAAATTTATAGAATAAAAATTAATGTGTAATATTTTAATTTTTATGTAGTTTAATATTTTAATATATTTGAATTTTTATTATAAGCTTTATTGTTTTTTATTAGGGGATTTCTGGCCCTGTTCCTGCTCCTATTAGGGGATTTTCCGTCCCATCTCCAATGGAAAATAAGCGGGGACGGGAATTAAAATTCTTAACGGAAATGGGGACTGGAGGAGCACTCTCTGCCAATTCTCCACCCCGTGTGCATCTCTATGAATAGTAATGTGAAATATTAACCTGTTTGTTTTAAAGGTTTAATTTTAGAATGTTATTCTCTTAGTAATATAACTATTCTTGAAGAGGATAAGGTTGACACATTAAAAAAGGTGGGCTTGACTTATTCCTTCCATTATATTAATTTAAATAGTATTTTTAAATTAATTAAAAAATATATATATTATGATATATATTTCGTTTGTAGATCTATTTTTTTATTTTTATTTTTTTTGAAACTAAGTTATTTTTATGTTATTAGCAATAATATATATAAGCGTTTTTTTTATAAATTTTATGCGGATGGTGTACATAAATCAAATAACGAATAAAAATAAATAACATAATGATAAAATATATAAAAAAATATTTATTTTAATTTAATTAATACAATGAAAATTAATATTTTCTAATTAATGAATATATTTTTTTAATAAATAATTATTTTGTTATTATTTGTAATTAACATTAAATTTCTTCAAAAAAAAAACATTTAAATAGATATAACAAAAAAATTATTTTTTATTTTCATTTTAATTTTTTAAAATAATAAATAAGATTCATATACTCAATTAAATAATATAATTCAATTAAAAGGAATATAATTTATTATATATTACTCTACACAACTAAACATTTTACATATTTTCTTATAAAAATTATTTTAAACACACAGCACAACTTTAGTTAAGCCTCCTATATCTGTTGACTGTTGTTGTGTTTCTTTTTTTTTTTTTTTTTTTTTGAGAAAAAGCGTTTATGTCATAATATCAAATAAAGTTAGACCTCGCGGTCATTACAAAATGGAGTTTCCGGTACGGAAGAGACCGGGAGAGACCCAAACACCTGATGAGTAAAAGCCCATCTAGCCACATTATGAGCAGTAAAGTTACATGTTCTACTAATATAAGAGAAATTACAACTAATGAAAGAGGGAGAAGACTTAGTACAAAATGAGATATAGTTATCAAGTGCCCAACGAGACTCCTCCCCATTGATAGCATTGATAACCACCCTCGAGTCACTCTCCACAATAACATACTTGGAGCTGATATCCAAGGCTACTGACACAGCCAAACAGCAGGCCGCAGCTTCTCCACAAAGAACATCCGAGAAGTCCTCCCGAGTCGTGTGAACTCTAATCACTCTGCCAAAATGATTCTTTACAACAACAACAATGCACATACTATACAATCACAATTCAGCTTAATCCAATTCGGAGGAGGAGGAGACCAAGATTTTTTTAAAACTGGAGTTGGACTAGTGAGCAAGGAAGCGTGCATATCTGCATAAGAAATACAAATATTATCAAAGCATTTGTTGTTTTATGTTTTGGTGAGGTTATTGTGTTTTGTGCTTTGTTTTCTTTCTTTTACTTTAATTTCAAACTTTTCTTAAAAATAATTATGTTTTTGGGTGCTTATACATTTGTACTTTTTTCCTTCAACAGCCCTATCTAAATAAATGCATAATAAATTCTCAAATTTTCCTTTCATATCTTTTAAAATATATTTTGGAGAAAACTACCTATGAGCAAATAATATTTTAAATTTAATAAAATATTTTTCTTCCTCTATTATTTATTATTTAAATATTTAGTACTCTCAATTATAAATATTAATTCCTCAAATTTAAACATTTTAATCACAATTTTTAATTTAAATCAACAGTAAATATAACCACAAATACATTAATTTTTTTTATTCAATTTTCATGCTTGTAAAGATAAAAGTATTTTTTTACATACATATATATTTAAAATCCTTACAAAAAAAATCTTAAAAATAATAAATTAATTACAATATAAAGATATGTATTACTGTTTTGAAAGTGTGTAAAAAACTAATTATACTAGTTAATATTTTCTTAAGAGAGATTAATTTGTATGGGTAGCTCCCAAGCTCACGTGATTTGTAACTCCTTCGTCTCCGTAAGTTAATGCTCCACTCCTATAAGCAAACACTCGACTACGTACTATGTATAATTTTAGGAGCTTGCATTACTTCATGTAAAGCCAAATTTATATGTTTAAATTCATATTTAGAGAATGTAAAACTTGCACTAGTAGTACGTATAAGAGATTGATTATTAGTAATGCTAAGTACACACAAGTTTCATGGCACTACAAACCCGCTGCTGTTGTGCCTCATGCGCAAAAGGCCTAATCAATTTCTGTTGAAGATTTAACAATAGACATCTCATACGCAAACAACACCATATGAAGTTACTATTATATAGCCTCTTCATTCACTCCAAACCTATTCTCATTAATTTCCATATCTATTTGTTCATAAATGATTTTATTCAAATACAAAGGCCACTTGAATGCATAGCTATTAGCTACTGATCAACCAACCTATTATGCATCAATGGCAATAATAGATCATAATGAGGTGAGGCAATTAGAAGCAGAGATAAAGAACAATAATTCGACTATTCCCAAGGATGGATCTGTTTATTTCTCCATCAAGGTTAGGCCAACCTTGCCTGATTTTCTCACTTCAATCAGCCTCAGATATGTGAAACTTGGTTTTGGTTACCTCATTTGCCGATGGTTTTATATCTTGATGATTGCACCAATTGTGTTATTGATCTTTGGAGCTGAAATATGGAAGCACATACGCCAAGATTTGTCCACCAAATGTGATCTTATGGATGCTTTCTTTTTAGTTGGCTTGTTTGTATTGATTCTATGTGTCTACTTGTACTACTTGGTTCCTCGCTCTACATATTTATTGGACTTTGCTTGTTATCGTCCGCCAGATGATCTAAAGGTAAGACTTCATTAACAGAACACCCATGTCCGTTTGGTATCTCTAATATGAGAATGTACTACTAACTGATTATACATAATGGTCTTTTTCCAAAACTGAAGATATCAAAGGTGGAATTCATCGAGTTAGCAAGAAAATCAGGCTACTTCAGTGAAGCTTCCATAGGCTATCAACGGCGAGTTCTCAAGAAATGCGGGATAGGCGATGAAAGCTATATGCCTAGAATAGTTTTCAAGCCAGACCACAAGATAACGTTGAATGATGGCAGAGAAGAGGCTGCAATGGTGATGTTTGGGGCCATAAATGAGCTGTTTGCCAAGACAAAAATCCGGCCTAAGGACATTGGAATCTTGGTGGTCAACTGTGGAGTATTGAACACAACACCATCGCTCTCTTCAATGGTCATAAACCATTTCAAGCTTAGGAACAACGTGCAGAGCTTCAATATAGGAGGCATGGGTTGCTCTGCTGGGATCATAGCCATTGACATGGCTAAAGACCTTATGAAGGCCTATCCGGGGTCATATGCACTGGTTGTGAGCACCGAAGCTGTGAGCTATACTTGGTATAAGGGTGACCATCTTGACAAGCTCTTTACCAACTGCTTCTACCGAATGGGAGCTGCTGCTATGTTGCTCTCCAGCTCTCGACAACATAGATGGCGGGCCAAGTACGAGCTGCATCAGCTGCTGCGAACTCACCACGGCATGCTAGACAAAAGCTTCAAAAGCATTCGTGTAGAGGAAGATGAGGAAGGGAGACAAGGTGTGTGTGTGAGCAAAGACGCCATTGAGGCTCTGCTTCTCCCTGTGTCTCAACACAACGATTTTTTCAGCAACCAAATGAAGTCTAAGACAGTGTTTGAGCACATCTGCATAGTGGCAACCAGCAAGAAAGTGCTGGATGAAATGCAGAGGAGACTAGGATTGGGAGACGAACACATGGAGGCGTCCCGGAAAACGCTTGAGCGGTTTGGCAATACTTCAAGTAGCAGTGTCTGGTATGAACTGGCTTACTTGGAGTCAACTTCAAAGATCAAAAGTGGAGATCGCATTTGGCAAATTGCCTTTGGCTCTGGTATCAAGTGCAACAGCGTCATCTGGAAAGCTCTCAAGAATGTTGGGAGCCCCATCCCAAGTCCATGGGATTGAATTCATTATCCCCAGATTAGCAATGAAGTATTTGTTTTCTTTTTTTTTTTTCTCTTCAATTTGAAATCAAATAATTTTCTTTCCGTTACCATGAACACATTATTGCACAAAGCCCCTTCCTCTACTTTTTCAAAGAAAATATGATGTTCACCCTGCTTAAGGCTCACGGCTCCAAACAAAATTTTAAGATTTATGCGTATGAATTGAATTATTATCCTAATTGAGGTCTTTATATAATCTAATATTGCTAGGTATACACTAGCTGGATCTAGTGTAATGACAAACCGATGATAAGGTTGATCGCTTATCAAGAGTAAACAATTTAGTATCGAAAGAAAGATATGGCATTCACACAAATACTTTAAGGCTACAAGTTATTACATCATAATCACAATCAATCGCTCAAAAAAATGATATGAAATAACATGGTTGTTAAGAAAGAATTATGAACAAAAAGTAATACACACATTGGCTGATTCTTCATGTAACGTCCACTGTTCAAAAATGTGGGTGGTCCTTTGGCTCAGGTATGTGTCAGGAGTAAAAATCATGCTGTCAGACAAAATACCGTACTCAAACTAGCACATGGAAGTGATTTGGCCCAGCTGCCATACCAAAACAGCAAGGAAAAACAATGGGATAACCAAATTTTCTGGTCCTATGTCGAACTACTCAACTCAAGACTGATTAACGTAGAGAACTGGGACAAGCCCAGCCATTTTTCCATCTCTCCCAGGGCGTTTCTTCTTCACCTGCAAAAAGCGTACAAAACGAGAGGCATTAGCCAAAATCATTTAATGAAGTAAGTTCCTCCCTTGTCTACAAAACACTTACATAGAACCAGCCATCCACTTCGTACTGTATGTCAACCTCCTCGCCCGCTGTCAAGTTAAGCTGCATTGACATAATTAATCATTAATTATCTTCATCTTCCGCATTTGAAAAAAAATGGATGCTCATAGTAAGTAAAAGGAAAGGATAGAGCGAAATCAAGCTCATAAAAATAGTGATAAGCCCATCCAAGATTCAAGCGTCATCTCCTGTACATAACTAGCTGAACTTGTTGGGATGCCACATCTCACATCAAACGACATAATTTCTCATCTTTACCTCATCATCGCCACCGGCAGTGAAGTCGTAAAGTGCTGTTCCATGTTGCGGATTACTGGAAGAAACCCGTTCCTCATCTTGAGATTCAAAACTCTGGGATCCTTGGCCAGCCAGAGGACTGTCAAAGGACTCAAACCTTTGCCTAACAGGTGATGAGTATGGGGGAGGCTCTTCTCGAATCTGAAAAGGATCAAAGCATTAGAATTTAACTCGGTCAAAAGCTACATATATGAAAGATAAGTGGCAATGAGCCCCACCGGGGAACTAACACCCTCATACAATGAAGGACCACTTGTGGCTGGAGTGCTAAATCTACTTCCTCCTGACCTCTCCTGTTGAAGATTATTAATTAGTAAAATGAATACAAAAATGGGAACCAAATTACTTTAATATAACAACACACTTCAAGATCAACTTAGGAACAAGAATGCCAGATTGTTTTGTGATCTTATCTGATAAATAGAGCCCCTTAAACCTTATTAAACCTATCAAGTACCGCTTAATTAAAATAGAATCGTGGTTACTCTTAAATTACAAAATAAAGTGATCTCAAATCAATTTTAATTTGACTGTACCGGTCGTGAACTGAACAATGAAGGGTAGCTCATTCCACCAAAGTGCGATGATATGGAAGTTTCAACTGATCCTGTTGAATCTGGAGATGATGATCCAGATGATCTTGCATCTTCCTGCAGTTCAAAAGAATATAAATAGTGAACAGCCAGAAGGTTTTATATATATACATATGTATATTTATATATATAGTATACTAAACTTAGTTTTCTTCAGTGCTAAGCTAACCATACATGATAGCTTGAAAAATACGTACTTCTATTTCTGTAGTCTCTAAAAGTGTCTTTGCCCACATATCATCATAACTAACTGAAGGTCTGGAGATGATATGTTCATCGTCAACATCAGGAGCATCAGTTCCAGCACCAGCCAGAAATTCATTAACCTAGGAAAAAAACCAAGTTGAAAATAAGTCAACACAAAATAAGTGTAGATTCCACTGATTATTTACTAATATTAAAAAACATCTTAGTAACAAATACAACAAATATTTACTACTGATCATTTTACCCTGTTCACAGCTGGCGCATTCTTTCCAAACAAGCCATCATCACCAAGATTTACTGCCCAGGCATTCACTAGGTCGTCATCGAGTGCATCAGAGTCATCAGGTGCCGGTTTGGAGTCATAAATAAGATCGGAGATTCCAGTAGCAACAGCTGGATCACTCAAACCAGTTGATGCACTGATATTGTGCTTTGAGCGATATTTATCAATCAGTTTTCCACTGGAGAAAGAGAAACATTCAGCAATGTCAAAGAACAATGCATGGCCAATATATTAATACGACTTACAACATATATCAGTCAACAATGGATATGCATGTGGAGGAATCGGCTTGTTAAACTTTCAGTCGATGAACATTACCAAGGACTAACTACTATAGCAGATGGAGATAGTTTTTATATAAGGACCTCCATGACGTAAGATCTCAGTCTAGTTTATTAAGAATTCTTACTTGCTAAAGAGTTATGAAATAGACTAGAATTAACTAGTCCAAAAGTAAGTCCTTAGGTTTCTAATTTCAATATACCGTTCTCAGGTTAAACTATCTGAAGCTATTTTGAGATTTCTTAATCTCTAAACTACAAGCATGAGTATAAACTTCTCGCCTTGTGTCTCTTTAGCCTCTAAACAACAAGCATGAGTACAAATTTCTCACTTGTTTACTTAATATAGCAGGTTCCTCAGTATAAGCAAACTACAGCTGGACCCATCAATAAATTTCTTGTTTCTTAAGAGGTAAAGAAAACATACTTACAAAAGAAGGAATAAAGGAAAATAGGCCCAAAGTATCATTTTTCAAAGGACTCCTAATCCACCAACACCCAAAACAAAGAGAAACAGTAAAAAAACTGCAGGAAACAAAACTCGGTTCTAATATAAAAAGTCATAGTAGTGTGATGATGTACAGAAATGAGAGCCATACTACGAAATGATATAAGATATATCCAAACCAATACAAGGACTGACATATCCTACATGGAGAGAAACATGGAATATTGATGTAAAAATCATTTAACTATGCTCTTTCCTCTCAAAAAGAAAATAATCATAAAAACTTGACACCTATCAAAACAAACACAAAGTGATCTGCAAAATAGTGTCTACCTTATTGGCCCCAGTGGTAGATACTTTGCTCTTGGAACATAACAAAACAGTGAAACCAGATCAAGCAACCTTTCATGGGTTTCATAGAGTTTTTTCAGTTCTTCATCTGCCCATTCTTTTTGTGCATTGTCATGGTAACGAATATCTCTGAGTATCACAAAGGAAATTTTTGTCAGTATAAGATGTAGTACAATTAAAGAAGCTAAATAGTCATATATTTTTATCAAATAAAGAAGCAAACTTTTTCTTGAGCTGGTCTCCATTGGTTAATAATTCTTTACTTACTTTAATACAACACTTATTGTGTGTTAAATAAATAGTTATCATTTCTTATGTATGACACATCAATAATAAAGAAGCAAAATAATCAAGAGCTTACTTGATTAATTCATCTTGCGCTCTATACATTTCATCAAGAACCTTTATCATGGGACTAATCAAAACTCCAAGGCCAGTACCACTGGCCCCTTGATCTTCCCCATTACTGAGATGCATCTCTGATAGTTGAGACTGAACACCACCCTGAGCTAAAGTGTGCAAGAATTCATAGATCTGTAGCCTATAAGGCTCACCGGACCTAATTGCCATGGTTGTAAGAGCTTGAGCAGCAACAATTCGAACCTGGAGAATCATTTAACCCAAGAACATATAAGAAAGGCAAATCAAAACAGATTACTCAAAGCAGTT
Organism: Cannabis sativa; assembly: GCF_029168945.1. Classification (NCBI taxonomy): domain Eukaryota; kingdom Viridiplantae; phylum Streptophyta; class Magnoliopsida; order Rosales; family Cannabaceae; genus Cannabis; species Cannabis sativa. The sequence goes on along the minus strand of NC_083608.1, from coordinate 32,703,594 downwards.
CGATTCTCGAACACCAATTTATTTAAATCATAAGGGGTAAATGATTACAGCACTTAAACTAGGTAGGTAATCCCATAAAAGGATGGAAAATTTGGTTTTACATTGAATTCAACCTGTCATCACCCAAGATACAGATGGTATGCACATAGATAAAAACTGACCACACAGGAAAAAGCTTATACCTCCCAGCTGCCACTGAATGCACACCTTTGAAGTCGAGTCAACGCACCAGCTAGAGTTGGGTTTCGAGAGCTGGCAGCAGCAACCATTTTATCAGCATCTAACATCATCAATGCAGTCCCAGGAGGTGTTGCGGATTCCCAGGCATATTCAGAAGCAGCGTAATTTGCATTTTCTCCAAGAAACCATACCTGCCAATCTATACGCTCAGCAAGAAACAAAAATCTAAATGGTGATCAATACCTAAAATAGAAAAAGACATTAATCCCCTTACTGCTGCTTGAACTAATCTCTGCAGTGCCAAAGCTGACTTCGGATCTGATGCTGATACTCTATCTACTGATGTCAACCCCATCATTGATCCAGGTTGTGGTGGAGGTAGATCAAGAACTATGGTAACTGCCTCTAAAGCAGTATGTTTCCCATCAGGACCAGCTCCAACTAGGCATGTCTGAAAAAGGACATTTTGAAAATACTATGAATAGAAATTTCTAATATCTATATTAACAAATAATAAAACGACATTATTTTGTGGGATAAAAATTCTTCAGTATTAAACTGGAAGTATTTAAGGTACAAAAGGAACAACATGAAGGTAAGATTACAATCCAATTGATAAAGAAAATTTAAAATAGATAGCCTCAGTAAGCAAGAAGATAATACAGAAAACAATACTTTTCAGATAGAAGCAAAGATACAGCAATTAATTTGTAAGAAATTACCCCGTAACTGCTATATAACCCATCAGCAAGCAAGAAAATAATACATGACAGTGTTTTTCACAAGGAGACAATGATTAAACTATAAGCAATGATATCATAATTACGACATTAAAAAGAACTTTAACATAGAATTAATATCAAAGTCAGAATGGGAAACAGTTTGAAATGAGAACAGAACAAAACCCACTTTCCATAGTAGTTGTAACACATCAGCATCGATCTTCCCTGGAACTTTGGTAGCAAAGATCCTTGCAATTTCAAGAAGAGTGACAGCCATATCTGGAGTTGCCTAATGAAGAATGATATAGTAAGAACACTTAGTTAGAACTTAGAATAGAAGAGGAGGCAGAATATATTTTGAGAGAAAAAGCATAAACAGAAATCATAAACATCACATTGATAAAATCCAAGCTTTGGCAACAGAAAAAGAATACTTAAATATCCAACTAAGTCATTGATTATGTAAACCACAGAGATCATCAAAAAAATGTTTAAATCCCCCTAACCCATCCCAGCCAAACCACAAGTGTTATTATTTGAATGTATCCCAAACACAGACACGCAACAGGCATTAAAAATCACAAGTACAAGAATAGAAAAAGAAAAATACAATTCAGCGCATGAGCAGAAAAGAATCTTAAGAGACATTTTCATGTCCATTTAATACCTTAAAACGAGCATGCAAAGTAAGTAAAACATCGTTCAGAAGCGTGGCTGGCCAAGCTGGATCAGAAAGTTCTGATGCAATGATGGATTTCAGCTCATCAAATGATTCGTGTGGACTTTGCATCCAAATCAGAGCTTTAATAACCATTGCTCTAACATAAACACATTCACAGGCAACGGTTGTCCGCACAACTTCCATCAATGATGCTAACAAACTTGCAATTGTATCCTTGCCACCAGTTCCATTAGATATGGAAGCAGTTCTCCGGGAGCCTACATGAAAGAAGCAAAAGGAACAAAGTAAGCAACAGCAATAGCATATGCAACGTAAATCATTTAAACCATACTGCTCATAAATTATGATCCTATGTTTTCAAATATGCAATAATCTTTCCATAAAATGAACATATAACACCTGCCAGACTTGTTAAAGAACCAAAACCAGATGGCCAAAAAATAATCACTTAGTACTGCATGCACACAAAAATTCTACTAAATGCCTTAGTCCATAAAATTGCAATCTATAAACTATCACAAGAAATAAATAAATTCTAACTATCGAAAATTTAGAATAACAGAATTCAATGTCAACAATCCTGTGAAACACTAAACAGACAACATAATACAAGAGATGGGTACTCAAAGATAATTACTTTCAGTATGAGAAGCTTCAGTACTGTCTGAGTCGTGTGAATCTAATGTCTCAGAAAATGAATTAATATGTGCCCCTTCATCAATGTCTTGTACACCTAAAGCAAATGCAGCAGCTCGGCTTCTCCCCATCTCCTGCACAACTCTTGCTGCAGCATGCAGTGTTGGCCTAGAAAAACTACGAAAAGAACTCTCCAGCCTGAATACAAAAAGTAAAAAACAGAACTCGTATTACTAAAGTATTCTTTAAACGTTAATAAAAAAAATCATTTAAAATAATAAATCCTGATACTTGAAGATCACAAAAGACTACTGATGTAAAAATGAATATCAGCTTAATCCTAATATTCATCAAGAACTAAGAGGTTTTTAATCCTGGGTAAAGAAAAAGAGAGAAGTGTGGTCAACCTCCTCATTACAAGCTTAATAAGAGGTTGTGGGCGCCTTGTCTTTTGGGATTTATCTTTAGCAGCTTCCTTCAGAGAAGGAGCTTCTGGTAATTTCAGAATCTCTCTAGTCAAACGATACCACCCAGCAGCTCGCTCTTCAGTCCTATATGAAGGAATAGTAGGGGGAGAAAAATCAATTTAGGAAAGGAAACCAATAACATCTCATCAAATTGGAAAGCAGCTAGAAGTAGTCAGACCAAAAAGACTATGCAAAACCCCCTAAAAAAAAGCATAAAAAGAATAGCCAAAACAGAGGTGCAAACAATTAAAAAACACAGAAAGGAACCTCTCTGCAGCATTGTCATGTTTTCCCAAAACACATAAGATTGCCTCAAAACAGACTCTTTCACTGGGATCCAGAAGCAGTTGATAAAGCACAGAGTTGAACTGAGATTTAATATCAGGCCTCTCTGTACAGCAAACAATATTATTTAGAAAGCCGATCATATAATATACTCAAGGAAATAAAATACCAGATGGCACATGGGAAGAAAAAACACTAACCATCTAGTGCTCGAGCTCTAGATATAGTATAACACAATCTAGCTAGTGCAACTCTTGCAAGAACATCATGCAAATGCAGCACATCCTGCAGAGCCCCTGCCGTGAACATATATTATTACCACAAAATAAATCTAGCTAGTATGTAACAAAGTACATCAATCAAGACCACAAAGGAATACCTCCAGGCTGTGCAAGTTTCCCTGCATAAAAAAAGTGGCATTAGATACTGTAGGTGGAACAAAAAGAAACCAAAATTACACGTAAGGAAAACAGATTCATTTGCTTGAGCAAAACATGATCAGTGACAAAAATTAAAAATTTTAAATCAAATCAATTTACCTATGGCCATGGCAACTCCATAAGGATCTTTCGTAGCTAGCTCGGAAAGAATTTCCAAAGAATGTCTCACAGCAACAGGATCAGCAAATGAAACCCTGCACTCAAATATAATATAATATAATATAATGTATCGGATAGTCAAAATAGAAACCCGCAAGTGCAGCACAAAGAGGTACAGGTACCACAGGTGCTATGAACTAGCCTAAAACATAGAAATTAGAGCATAGGAAGATTTCCAAAAGAAAAAAAAATCCAATATAATGAAAAATGTAGCAAGACCATTAGGATCAGGGTAATCAAACAAAAGAATTTCAATCATGCTAGAAAATAATTGTAGATGTTTAGTCAAAACTCTTAAAAAAGGACTATTCTACATAGAGTGCTCAGCGTCACATCGACAAAACTTTTGAGAAAACACAATCGATTCCAATATTTCCCATAAAGCAAAAGGTAAAAGATGTTGGACCATGTGATGTTCTCTATTTAAGTAGTATGTAATCAAGGGTAACAACGAAAAATTAAAAGGAATAGCTGAACATTTTCATATTGTGTCAACACTTCTTTATTGTATGTACGTGTCTTCCCTAACCTTTGGGAGGTAGAAAACTTTAGCAACACATTATAAGTGGGAGAACTATAACAAAAGCTAGCAAAGAGATATAAGCACAACAACTAATTACTTGACATTTCTACTCAAGAACTACATGCATGCAATTGCAATAAGAGGTTAACAATCAAAATTGTTGGAAAAAGACTAACCCCTGTGACGCTCTAAGCAGAAATGCTGGGTTTCCTGGATCCAGAGGAAGCCTTCGCAAAGCACTTAAGGCAGCATATTGCAAATTACTCCGGATGATAAACTAAAATTTGAATTTTTAATAGAATTAATTTAAGGTGTATCAGCTTATAAAGTACTTCACTAGAATTTATGGAAGTACGTGGGTTAATTACCTCCTTATCGCCACCTTTAGTCCCAAACACACCTTTCTTGCGTTTGTGTGGGGCATCAGCCACCTGAGAATAGATGGATTGTTGTTTAGGATAAATATAAAGTGTAAGAGGAAGATTGATGATCCTTATGTCATACAATGGACAAATTTCAAAAGAGACTGAATTATAATCAATAATACATGTTTCATTATTCATTTACAGTATGCAGGATGACCAATATTGCAATATATTTATTCGCCGCCAATTATCATACACCTTATATAAGCATAGGGTGTGAATAGGAGGAATGCACATTATTAATGAGGTGTGTGGGTGGTGTATATAAGAGAAGAGAGTAAGAACCTTATCAAGAATCCCAAATACAATTTCATACAATTTTGATAATATCTCAGAGTTGCTTGAGGGGGCATATGTAAGAGCCTTCAATGCTTGCAGTCTTCGTGCATGAACTATTTGAAAAATTAAAAATAAATATAAAGTCAAGCATTACATAGAACAATAAATTGGAAGACAGCATCAAAATTACAAAATCTAATCTAACATTCCACTCCACACATTTTAAAATGAAAAACCAACCCTTTTTATTTTTCTAAACTGCAGAAAAATATTTTGTAAAAGCGAAGGTAAGAATTATAACATATACTAAAAGAATGAATTTTTCTAACAAAAAAGTAAAACAAGGTCGTAAGTTATATGAAAAGTAAACAATCTAAGAGACCCATGCTCAATCACAAAACCCAAGATTTATAAAGATTTGAAGAAATTAAAAGCAACATTCAAGTCAAAACCATAAAGAAGAAGCACTTTACATTCTACTTCAACATTTGAAGCCTCAGTTGTCAGCAGAGCTATAATTCTAGGTACCACATCAGCTCTGGTCACCCCACCAACAGCATCTATGTCAGCTAATGCATCCCAGTTTGGAGTTGGAATCCCACCACCAGTACTTACACCTTGTGCCCCATTATCCGACAAAATCCTGGCTAAGTAATAGTAGACATACCGTAGAACACTCCTGTCTTCACACTGCTGATTAAGCTGCAGAAAGAAAAAGAATATTCACACAACCATGCAAAAATATTTTAGGATTATTTAGTAATACATAAACACAAGATGTGCAAATGAAAGTTAAGGAATTTGAGAAACAAACCATGAGCAGGGAAGGTGCCAAAGAAGGGTCAACTGAATTGTACACAGCTAACTTGGGAAACACATGATTCAGTAACTGCTTCTGGGAACTTTTCTATTCACACAATTGATCGTTATTCAAAAAAATTAAAGAAATTAGTTATTTCCAAACTGGTAAGAGAAGATATAGCAATAAAAATGGACAAAAAGCAAATGCTAAGTTACCTGATCTGATGCGGCAGCAAGCTCGTGAATACTTCTGGCAAGTTGTGAATACGAAACAGGCTGCAATCAAGAAAGGAAAAGTAAGCAACTGAAGTAGAAAAAGGTCTTAAAGAGCTCAAAGCTTAAATGGGTTAAGTGATAATAAGCACCTTCTTCTTCCTCTGCTTCTGAGGCATCATTATGTTTGTGCGAACAGGATGCAATGCAGCTTTGGCAGCAGAGATGGTATCATTCTGGATCTGTAAGAGGGTTGCTCTCTTGGAACGCTTCTCGCCGGAAGGCTTTCCCAGAGCGGTTGGGGGACCTGTCGGCATGGATGATGCTGAAGAAGAAGATGATGAGGAGGAGGATGAAGCAGCAGGGGCGGAGACAGGGGCGGGGTCCGCCGTAATTAGATCCATGAGGGTGGTGCCGGAAGAGTCCTGCTCCACCAAAACCAATAGGAACAAATTCAAAATTCAGTAACTACAAATAATAACTGCAAAAGGGGTATAAGTATCCCAGAAATTACCGCCATTGTTGTCTGCAAATGGTTTCGTTGTTTAGCTTGGTAATTATGATTCTGTGCAAGGGAAAGAAAACGGGGTTAATTTTCTTCTATACATTAACATCATCACTCTCTGAATTGGGCAAAACTGATAAAGAACCCAAGTCAGTGTCAGTGACCAACGAAAATTTTCTGCACTGTTATTCCACAAAGATGACATAGATGTGCAAATCGATCAAGAGAGAGAGAGAGAACCCAAAGGAAAAAAAAATACAGAAGCAAATGAAAACAACTAAGTCACCAAATCAAATGACTAATAGGAAAGCCCCAAATTTAACAAAAACAACACTAAATTGGGCCAAACCTAACCAAAGTACAATGAAAGCAATCAAAGACATAACGAATTCAGATCAATTACGTACAAATATAAAATAAATAAAAAAGAAAGCGAGGGAGAAAGAAAGAAACCTGTGGTGAGAAGAGTAGAAGAGAAGAAGAAAAAAGAAATGGAGAAGGTAGAATAGCGATCAAGGGAGGGACACCGGATCTGGGCAACGGAAAGCCCAGCTCCAACAATACAACCAGTCTGGAAAAAATCACTACTTCATTTTCACCTGCGTTTTCTATGTCCTAACTCCTCCCCTTGGAACAGAGAATTAAGTCCCTAAACTCTTAAAAAGCTTTCATTTTAGTCCCTTCACTTCAAATGTTATCATTTTGATTTTATTTAATTTTATTATTTTTCGGGGGTTTTTTCATTTTTACACTTCAAAATAGTTTTTTTTTTTTTTTGTAAATTTTTACAAAATTTCACAGGGAAAATCATATAAAAACTAACAGATGAACCTAAATTGCAACCAAAATCCACATAGCAACCCACATAGAAACTACCGGAGAAACCACCGAAGCAACCCAACCCTAAATTTGAAAAAAAAAAAAAAAAAGTTAAAAAAATAATATATGAGATAATTCCCCTCTATTTTTTAAGGTAACTGATACAAGTTCAAATAACAAATTTAACAAAGTTATGCAACTAGTAGAAAAAAAAATCCATCTATAAAAGTTCATTATCTATTCTAAGAGCATGCAGAGATACAGAGAACTATACAATAAAATTATTTTGATTTTATAATTGACAAAATTATCATTTTCATATGAAATTTTGTATTTTAATATTCCTAGTTTATTAATTAATTAAATGTGGAATAATAAAACTAGTACTAAAATAGTTTTTCTGTAGCTATAGAAGACAACTCTGTAACTCCAAAAAAAAACCTAAAAAATAAACAGTGCAGAAAAGTAAAAACACTCAAGGTTTTTGAACGTGATTTCAATAATCCTTTTAGATTGTTACTAGTCCACAAGGTCATGCCCAAAGAAAAGATTCAATAGATAGATCTCAAAAATACAAAGTAATTGATTTATGCATAAATAGACTCTCTCTTATTGTATGCTGCAAGCTTGATGTATTCCACTTTCTAATTGAATCTTAACTTCAAGTGCTCGAACTCCCATCGATCTCCTTGAAGAGTGCTTGCTTCCTCCCGAGGCAAGACTTGAAAAGCAATCTCCCGAAAGCTTTGTAAAACCTTCTCCCGAAGGTAGCACATCAAACAAATCGTTTTAAGTCCAAATTTCTTGCAAGCAAATCAATTACCATGGCTCTGATACCAGTTGTTGGAAATTATTTTACCAGGATCTTAGATCTACTCACAAGTATGTTGATTAACACCCTAAATATGAACTTTTAAAACGATTATGAAATAAACACATATAAAGTATGAGAAACCTTACATTGGGTGCAGCGGAATAATATGTCTCCTTCCGTTCAGATCTCTAACCCTTGTATCCTTTCTGTCGCAGAGTATTATCAAGATCTGAACGTGGATCTCTTTCTCTCCTTCTTTAGTGTTGAAACTCCTTCTTGTTGAATGTCTTTCTTCACGATCTTTCTCACTATGATTGAGGTATCACTTGCTGTGTGTGGGCACTACTCTATCACTAAGTGGTTTCGAAATTTCAAGGAAGAAGAAGAGAGTATAGGTGGCGGCTAGGGTTTAGAAGAGAAGGATCAGGTTTTTCTCTGAAGGAAATCAGAAGTAACAGTGTGTAAAGTTCCTGAAGCCTTCACTATCTATTTATAGCATTCCACTAGGGTTAGGTTTGAATTATTTGGCATTAAAATAATAAAAATATCAGATGAAAAACCCTATAAAAGTGGTCGGCCTAGGCAATGTGGATTTGGGCCTCACTTTTTGCAATTTTGTAGTTTTATCATTTCTGCATCTCATTTTCTCAAAAATGCCAATTTTCAAATTCAACCATTTAAATGCCAATTCTAACTATTTAATAACTATAAATAATTATTAAATAATATTGTCATTTAACATATTTATTAATTGAACCATATAAAGTATCATAATTAACAAATATGCCCTAAAAACTCTTTCTTTACAATTTCGCCCTTACTTAGTGAAAAATCCACAAATAGACATAGTCTAATTTGAGAATTATAATTGATTAATCAAAACCAATTATATGAGTCTTACAAGCAATATTATCTCAACTAGTGGGGGACCATGGGTCTATATAACCGAGCTTCCAATAAGCAGATCAAGAATTTATAACCTAAATTCACTGACTTATTAATTCTTCGTTGAATCCACGCATAGAACTTAGAATTGCACTCTCAGTTATATAGAATGCTCTATATGTTCCACCATATAGACACATCATTAGTTATCCATTGTTATAATCCTAATTTGATCAATGATCCTCCATATGAATGATCTACACTGTAAAGGGATTAGATTACCGTTACACCCTACAATGTATTTTATCCTTAAAACAGTTAACCCCGTATAAATGATATTTCAGCTTATGTGAAATGAGTACTCCACCATTTATTTTCGTTTGGTCAAGCTCGAAGGAGATCATCCTTTACTTACTATTCGCCAGATAGAAGCTATAGATTCCATGTTTATGTCAGCGCTCCCACTCAATTGCACTACCGTGTTCCCAAAATGTACGTATCACCCTGACCCAAAAGTAGGCTTAACTAACAAATCAAAGAACATGAATAATCTCTTGAGATTGAGCCTAATCATAACAGGATTAAGATCATTTGATCTAGGATCAACTAGGCGATATTGACTTGAATAGATATTACGGTAAGTTTAATAAATCTAAGTCAAAGTTCAATATCGGTCCCTTCCGATGCATACTCCATGCACCCAACCTGAGCTTTACTTTAACCAATGCTCTGGAAAGAACATGGCATTTCTCCAAATGCTAGTAAACTCTGTTGTAGATTATCATATCAGTAAAACCCTGTGTCTGATAAATCTAGGAATCTTTATTCACATAGTCATGTTTACTTTCCAATGTGTTGACAACACAATAAACAGGATCACGTATGTGAAAAGGGTTTCAGATGAATTTATAAATCAAATAGACAAGCAATTGATAAGATGAACCAAAACATACACAAATGAATGAAAAATACTTCTGTTTCTTTATTGATGTTGAATAAAATGGATTACATTGAAATGGAGTTTTACTTAGGGCATAAAACCCAACAGCCATAACATGATAGTACTGATTTTATTGGATTAAAATATTGAGGAAAGAGATTGACCTTGGGAGAAACAACAACGATTTCCATGGTTAAACATGGGGTTGTCAATTTTTAGCAGATACAAGCCCTTACTGAACTCAGCATAGCCAATCATCTTCTACGATTCCACATCCTAAAAAACACAAAACTTAGCAGCAAACTTAACTTCACAATTAAGATCACTACTCAAGTTGCTTATAGAAAGTAAATTGCAATCAAGCTTTGGAACATAAAGGACAAAATTGAAGACAAGACTTGGTGAGATTGTTATAGTTCTGATTCTTGAACACAAACCATCTGCTATGCGAACAGTACTTTCATGAGAGCATTTACTTAGAAAAGAAAATAGTGATCTATCACATGTCATGTGGTCAGAAGCACTAGAATCTACAATCCAAGGGTTGTGAGGATTTTGAATAACCTAAAGTGCATGAGTATTGCATTGTCTTGCGACTAAAGAGATGACTCTTAATGAGTTTTAATCTGCCATGGAGAAAGACAATAAGACAAAACAAACAAGTATAGAATCCCAAAGAAGACGAACAAAGAGAGACAACGCTAGAAAAACGTTGCTGGAGTCGGAGAAGAGCCAAAGATGGAGAAACCTAAGAGAGACGACGCGGAAAAATGTCATTGGAGACTACCACGCGCGCCTACGCGCCGGCACGTGGAGAGAGTTAGCGCAAATGGAGGTGGTGCGTGGGGCCCACACGCAGCTCAGATGGACGCCAGATTTTTGGGTTTTGCCGGTCGGAGGTGAGAATAGAAAACTCCTTTTAATTAGTTTTCTAAGATAAAGCCTCCAAACCCTAATTTTAAGAACCCTAATTTTATGAAGGGAAGGAATGAGAAAAAAAAATTGAGAAGCTTTTACATGCTCTGATACCATGAAACAAATGAGAGAAAATGATTTTTATTTTTGATGGTCAATTTTAGTATATACAAAGGGTATATATAATACAATGTGAACACCTAGAACACTAGAGTAAATAAAAAAGCATTAAATGTAAGTTTACACCTAATTTACAGCTAGCTTGATTTCCTACACCTATCTCAACATCCCTTCTAGTTGAACCTATAATGTTTCTAGCTTAATCACTGCTAGTGGCACCTAGGATGTTGCCTAACTTCATACACTTTTCCCCATTGATATTTGCCACCCCATACTTTCCATTCCCCTCCCCAATACCCAAACACCTGATTCACTTTATTAGCCTTTTACACCTCATGGAAATTACACTGTAAACTCAAGCTACCACCATGCACATAGCTTAGCTACACAAACGAAACCTTCTCCTCCAGACTCTTCTACGCAACATAAATGGTGGAAATATTTTTGGCTCCTTCCTATTCCTTCCAAGATCAAGCACTTTGCTTGAATGGCTGAAATGATGCGCTCCCCACAGATCCAAGCTTCAACATTGGTGAATCATTCATAATCCAGTTTGCTATCGCTGTCAAGTCGTTGAGGAGACCCTAACACATGCTCTTTTTGGTTGTTCAACTGTCCAGAAGGTATGGAAACTAACCCCCTTTTATGAACATATTACTAAATATTGTTGGGATTGCCCTAAATAAAATTCATTTCAATATAATCTTTTTTGTTGTCAACAGAAGATTAGAAGTCATTTATGTTTACATGTATTATTCATGTTTATGGTTTAATATACAATTTTTATTAAATTCAAAACATACTGTAATTCATAATTACAGTGATATTAACACAGTGGAAGGTAATTGTTATTACATGCTTTGAAATTTTATGTCCCATGATTCATCAGTGCACTTGATTTACACTGATGTGATAGTCAACGATAAAATTTACTTACAACTTAGATAAGTGTTATGTTCTTTCCAGGATATTGGCAAAGTATGCTAGTATCGGATGTATGGAGTATACATTAGACTGAGCCCGATATTGAACTTGGTAAAGATATTATAATCTTACTGTTGTATCTTTCTAAGTCAATATCACTGGTTGATCTTAGATCAAAAGATCTTAATCTTGATATGGTTAGGTTCGATATCAAGAGTGTTATTTATGTTCTTAGAGTTGTTTGTTAAATCCTACTAATTGGTTCGGGTTACACATACATCTTGGGAACATGATAGTACAATTGAGTGAGAACGCTAATCATATATACGGAATCTATAACTTCTATCTAGACATAGAAGTGAAATGATGATTTCGAGCTTGGCTTAATAAAGATAAATGGAAGAGCTCTTATTTCAATAATTATATTAGCTTACTGAAATATCATTTATAGAAAGCTAAGTGTTTTAAGGATAAAATACATTGAGGGGTGGAACGGTAAATTTATCACTACTTGATGTAAATCATCTATAAATGATCTTTGATTATTTGGATTAGAACGATAGATAATTTATAGCGTATCTATATCGTGGAACATGTAGAGCGTTTAATATAATTAAGAGTGCAATTCTAAATCTATAGTGGCGCAAGGAGGAATTAATAAGTTAGAGAATTTACTTGGTAAATTCTAGATCTACTTATTGGAAGCTTGATTATATAGGTCCATGGTCCTCACACTAGTTGAGATAATACTGCTTATAAGACTTAGTTAATTGGTTTTAATTAATCAATTATAATTCTAAAATTAGGCTATGTCTTATTTATAAATTTTCACTAAGCAAGGCTTAATTGTGAAGAAAAGAGGTTTTAGGGTTTATTTGTTAATTAAGAGACTTTATTAAGTCTAATTAATAAATAAGTTAAATGATAATTTTATTTGATAATTGATTTTAATTATTAAATAAATAATTTTGACATTTAAATGATTGAAATTTGAAACTATGGCATTAGTGAAAGAAAAGATAAATTATTAAATAAAATGGCAAAAGTCAATTTAGTGGGACCCATCTTATGGCCGACCACTTAAGGAGATTTTTAGCCAATTTTTATCTTTTTTAATTCCATATAATTTAAATCTAACCCTAGGAGAAATTCTATATAAGGAATAAGATGGTTCTCATTCTCGTCCAACCTAAGTCATCATAGTTTTCATTCTTTGTCAAACAACTAGAGACTTGAGAACCACCTTCTATAGAATTCGAATCTCTCCTCTTTTTCTTCATAAAATTTTGAGCCCTATATGTTAGACTTTTATTTGGGCTTACATTAAATTTTATTGGTTTTATTAAAACTTGGGTTGATTGGATAGTTCTTTGCTGTATTAGCCCATGTTGTTGGTGATCAATTGTTAATGGGCTTAGCATCTGTGAGTAAAGTCTAGGTGAAGCAGAAGTGTGGGCTTTTCTAGTTGACTGAAGCCTTTGATGAGCAGGCCCAGCCCAACTAGGGTTTTGTAGCTAAGTCCCCTCCCTAACTCTATAAATACATATTGTCTCATCACAATTGTATACCTTTTGATAATCAGAGAAAATAAACTGCTTCTGATTTAGAGATCTAGGGAGGAAGACTTAGTTGATAGTATTGCACTATCAAATTGGAGTAACTGCTGTGGATCAATCAGAGATAATTGCTATGGATCAATCAGGTACACATACTCAATTATCATATACTATTATTGTGTTCTATGTTATATACAAAGAGATCTTGGGTTAATTTTTAATTTATATAACACTATAGTGAAAGAGTACATGCCTACCCATAGCAAGTCAAGTACTTTATCATAGTGTGTAAGACTGTGAAGAATCCAACACTTGAAGGTGAATCAGGCTAAGATCTTGATAATACTCTGCGACAGAAAGGAACAAGGGTTAGAGATCTGAGTGGAAGGAGTCATATTATTTTGTTGCAATCAATGTAAGGTTCTTTAACTTTATATGTGTTTAAATTCCATTGTTTTAGAGAATTCATATTTAGGGTGTTAATCAACATACTTGTTAGTAAATCTAGATCCTGGTAAAATAATACCCAACAAATATAACCTGTTATCTATAACCTGGTAAAATAATGCCCCCTGAATCTTACCCACAAACACTGCGCGCTGGGTTAACACTATCGGGCTCAAACACTACCTTCTTCCGTTTGCAGTCAATTGTCGCTCCATCTTTAGACAGGAAATCCATTCCCATAATTATGTCAAAATCAAATAATTGCAATTCGATTAGATTAGCGGTCAACTCACAACCGTCAATCCAGAAGGACAAAGACCGAATCCACCTAGTGGATACTATAAGGTCTCCCGAGGGTAACATGGTTCGAAACCCTGAAACATAAATATCACATGGCTTGTGAAAACTTTCAATAACTCTACTCGACACATAAGAGTGAGTAGCTCCCGAATCAAACAACACATTATATGAACAACCATTAATAGACAACTGACCTGTCACAACTGACGGACTAGCATCAGCGTCAGCCTGAGTCATGGTGAAAAGTCACCCCGGGTTCTATGTAGTATTCTTCTTGGGCTCCTCTTTCTTGGCCTGAGGGCAATCCCTGATAAAGTGGGCCACCATGCCACACTGGAAACATGCCTTGGCTCGACACTCACCAGGATGGTGTTTCTTGCATTTAGGACACTCGGGATATGATCGAAATGAGGACCCGCGACCTTCACGGCCACCTCTATTTCCCCAAAACTTTCTATTTCCCCCTGATGCTCCGGAAGCCTCAGCCTTCCGTTTGTGATCAGGATTGCCACTATCGGTCCCCTTACTGATACTACCTGTAACGCCCTAATGCTAAGGCACGCTACAATGTTTTTTTTTTTTCAATTATAGTGCAATCTTTGCTAATCAAAGAATTTTCTCGAAAAACGTGTCAAATTAAAACTTTTATATTAATTATTAAACTTTGAAATGTAATAAAATATTTACATATATCGGGATCCCGTTTTTAAACTTTTAAAAGTTAACATTCCAAAATATATAACCGTTACAGGTCGCACAGCGACTATCAAAATAATATCCCCAGATGTCCCGAGACCGAACACTCCAGGTCGCGCTGCTTTGACATGTACAATCTCACCCGAGCTCAGGTTCATTCTTGTTCAGCCTTCGCCTTTCCTTTACCTACACATGGAAGCATAACTGTGAGTCGACAAACTCAGTAAGAAATGCATATAACATATCATAAAATTTCCGACCTGTAAATAGGCGCCCATACACCTATTTACAGAGCTTTATAGATGAGTATGAACGTTCAATACTAGGGTACAACCACTATACCACATACACAACGTACCTCACTGTACGAGTGTTGGTAGGGTTTACTCCGTACCCTGAGTACCACTGAGTGATATACCACACACCTTAGCACTTTCCGGTACCCGTGTTGGTATCACTGTATTGTACTCACAACAACAGCACTCATTATACCAATGCACTCTGTATCATATACATACAAGTGTTGGTAGTGCAATCACAATCTAAGCATGCATATACAAACACATATACATACATTCAGATAATCACATCACATATTATATTCAGTTCTTACCTATTTTCCGAATTCAAGTGTGCTGGCCGACCTGAACGGAAATCTCGTGCTAGATGGATGCCCTAATCACATTTTGAAACCGGGTAAGTCACATGATTAAAACCCCAATCCCGGGAAACCCAAAACCAAAACCCTAGGTTCTGATATGCTCTTAATGGGTTATTCTAACTCTAGAAATGAGGAAACACCCAACTGAGGCATCGAAAAGGCAAAAATTGAGAAAATGAAAGGCCCTGGGAACCTTGCCAAAATTGGCTAGCCGATTTTTGTGGCACTGCAAACCGGCTAGCCTGTTTGCACCAGGTTTCCCAAAACCTTTCATTTGTTGCTCAACTCTCCACCAATTACCATGAAACCTTCTAGAGTACCTAATTAGGGCATAAACAATAATTTCCAGCCAGTAATTCACAGAACAAACCAATAAATCTCAAGTTGCCATTAAAGCTCAAAGCTTTGAACTCAATGTTCAAAGTTGCACAAAACTTAAACCAATCAACCAAACCAGCAACTAGGAACTAAAATCAACTTAAATAACCTCTAAAATTCGAACCCTAAACATTTCAAAACCTAACAGCCCCCAAAACTAAGAATCACATGTTCAACCTAAATTTAACTTCAAGAACTAGGGCTAGGAGTTGCTAGAGCTTACCTTGGTTTGATTTCTTGATGAATCCTTGATGAAAACACCACAAATCACAGCAAAACCCCCTGGTTTGCTTCAGCCGAAATAGAGAGAAAGAGGGAAAGAGCTTAACCTTTGATTTTTGACTTTTCTTTACTTTTCCAAAAATGAGAAAATGAATTTCTCAATTAAGCTTGGCTAAAAATGAAAAAAGCCATGTGTCACACACCTAGGCAGCCACTCAATTCCATATTTAAATTACTATTTTGCCTTTTAAGTCAAGACTTAGTTATTTCTAAAGCTAGGGGTAAAATGGTCAAATTTCATAACCCCGCTCAATCCCGATAATTTATTCCCACTAAGAAATAAGGTTCTAAACTTACCCATGTGATCAATCTAGCCATCCATCGCATTTTGCGTTGTCTCCGAGCAAAAATTACAAAAATAACATATTTCACATATAAGCTAAATAATACCTCTAGAGTCTAATAAAATCTCCGGAATTGAGAAATTATAACTCTAATATTTATTTCTAAACATTGGGGTCCACAATTAAGTTAATTCACAAATAATAATAAAATAATAAAAATTAGTGCTAATTGCCCTTACTAATCTAAATTACTAGAGCGGTCATTACAATTATCCCCCCGTTAATAGGATTTCGTCCTCGAAATCTAACCTGAATAGCTCTGGATGTTGAGTCCTCATATCCGCCTCCAATTCCCAGGTGGCTTCTTCCACCTTACTGTTCCTCCAGAGCACCTTAACCAGTGCAATAGTCTTGTTCCGAAGAACCTTTTCCTTTCTATCCAAAATTTGTACATGTTGTTCTTCATAGGATAAGTCTGGTTGTAATTCAAGGGCTTCATAACTCAAGATATGAGTCGGGTCTGACACATATTTCCTCAACATAGAAATGTGAAATACGTCATGAACAGCCGATAACGCTGGTGGTAAGGCTAGCCAATATGCTACCTGCCCGACCTTCTCGAGTATCTGAAATGGCCCAATGAACCTAGGGCTTAACTTACCCTTCTTCCCGAAGCGCCTAATACCCTTCATTGGTGAGACCCGCAGGAAAACATGTTCCCCTGCCTGAAATGTAACATCTCTGCGCTTCGGATCAGCATAACTTTTCTGCCTACTTTGAGTAGCAAGCATCTGAGCTTTGATCTTGTCAATTGCCTCATTGGTCCTCTGCACTAACTCTGGACCCAAGTACTTCCTTTCTCCTGTCTCGTCCCAATGAATAGGAGAACGACATTTTTTTACCATATAACATCTCATAGGGAGCCATCCCTATTGTACTCTGGTAGCTATTGTTGTATGAAAATTCAATTAAAGGCAAGTACTTACTCCATGAACCTTCAAAGTCCATGACACAGGCTCGCAGTAAGTCTTCCAATATCTGGATTGTTCTTTCTGACTGACCATCAGTTTGAGGGTGAAAGGCTGTGCTAAACTTTACTTGGTACCCATAGCCTTCTGAAGACTCACCCAAAACTTTGATGTAAACTTTGGATCCCTATCTGACACAATAGATTTAGGGGCTCCATGGAGATGAACTATCTCCTTCACATACAATTTAGCGTACTAATCCACTGAATATGTAACTTTCACTGGTAGAAAGTGAGCTGATTTTGTGAATCTGTCCACTATGACCCATATTGAATCATACATTCCTGAAGTTCTAGGCAATCCAGTTACACAATCCATTGCAATGTCCTCCCACTTCCATTCAGGAAGGACTAAAGGTTGCAGTAACCCTGCCGGTCTCAGATGTTCAGCGTTAATCTGCTGGCAGGTTAAACACTTGGACACGTAGTCCACCACATCTCTTTTCATCCCATACCACCAGAAGTAGGGTTTTAAATCTTGATACATTTTGGTGGTTCCCGGATGCAATGAATAGGGTGTAGTGTGAGCTTCATTCAGTATCTCTTTCTTAAGCTCATCAACATTAGGAACACAAACTCGAGCTTTATATAACAACATTCCACTGTTCGAGACTGAAAAGCCTCTAGGCCGACCAGCCATTACTTCGTCTCGAACCTTAACTAGCTCGGGATCTTCCAGTTGTGCCTTTCTGATCCTCTCCAACAGATCAGATTGAAGTGTCAAATTATGCAATTTCCCAACCACGAACTCAATCCCTGCACTAACCATTTCAGAAGCTAGTTGAGGGGCTATCATAACCGTGGTACAAACCTGCCCGGGACCTTTTCTGCTTAAAGCATCGGCCACAACATTGGCTTTCCCGGGGTGATACAGAATTTCACAATCGTAGTCCTTAACCAATTCCAACCACCTTCTTTGCCTCATATTCAAATCTTTCTGGGTGAAAAAGTATTTAAGACTCTTATGATCAGTATAAATCTCACACTTCTCACCGTAAAGATAATGCCGCCACATCTTTAGAGCAAAAACCAGAGCAGCAAGCTCTAAGTCATGAGTTGGATAGCGCTGCTCATATTCCTTCAGTTGACGAGAGGCATAGGCTATGACTATGTCAGCTTGCATCAGAACACATCCCAGACCCTGTCTGGATGCATCACAGTACACCACGAATTTCTCTTGATCTGATGGCAAAGCTAACACCGGAGCTGTTATCAAACGTTGCTTCAACTCCTGAAAGCTTGTTTCACACTTATCTGACCACACAAATTTCTGATTTTTCTTGGTCAATTCGGTTAGGGGCATAGAAATTTTAGAAAATCCTTCGACGAAACGCCGATAATACCCTGCTTAACCGAGAAAACTTCGAACTTCCGTCACAAACTTTGGCCTCGGCCAATTCTTCACTTATTCTACCTTGTTTGGATCAACCATAATCCCATTCTTCCCAACAATATGACCCAGAAAGGACACCTCAGACAACCAGAATTCACACTTTTTGAATTTTGCATACAACTTGTGATCCCTAAGTCGCTGCAATACCATTCGAAGATGATGCTCGTGCTCCTCTTCTGACTGAGAGTATACAAGAATGTCATCGATAAACACTATAATGCAGTTATCGAGGAAATCCTTGAATACTCTATTCATGAGATCCATAAAGGCCGCAGGAGCATTAGTCAATCCGAATGACATTACCAGAAACTCATAGTGCCCATATCTGGTTCTAAAAACAGTCTTCGGTATGTCCTCCTCTCGAATTCTAAGTTGATGATAACCAGATCGTAGATCAATCTTCGAAAATACTGTCTTTCCCTGAAGCTGATCGAATAGATCATCGATTCAGGGTAACGGGTACTTGTTCCTAATCGTGAGCTTATTTAATTCCCGATAATCAATACACATTCTGAGGGAACCATCTTTCTTTTTCACAAAGAGAACCGGAGCTCCCCAGGGTGATACACTGGGTCGAATAAACCCAATGTCAAGCATCCCCTGAAGTTGCAACTTAAGCTCCTTGAGTTCTGCTGGAGCCATCCTATAAGGAGCTTTAGAATCAGGTTCGACTCCAGGTGCCAGATCAATTACAAAATCAATCTCTCTCTGTGGCGGCAATCTCGGCAACCACCCTGACTGCCTCAGGCCCAAATGTTTCAGGTCTGCTGGAGTCAAATACCACTGCTAGAAATCTTACACAGCCACTGCATAGTAAATCCCTAGCCCTTAATACAGAAATAACCGGGATCCGGGACCCCTGACTTGATCCAACATAAACAAATGGATCTTCACCTTCTGGCTGGAAAATCACCATTTTCCGCTTACAATCTATACTGGCCGAATACTTGAACAGAAAATCCATTCCCAGTATAATATCAAACTCAGTTAATTTTAATTCTATAAGGTCAGCGCTCAACTCCCTATCTTCGATCCTAACCAGTATAGACCTAATGCGCCTATTAGAGATAACCAATTCCCCGCTAGGCATTAGGGTTCCAAACCCTCTTTCTAAAATATCACAAGGCCTACCCAGAAGATCAATTACTCTTGTAGCTACATAAGAGCGTGTAGCTCCCGAATCAAATAATACTGTAAACAATAAGTTGTTGACGGGAAGCTGACCTGTCACAACCGAAGGACTAGCTGCAACATCGGCTTGGGTGATAGCGAACACTCGAGCAGGAACCGGTTTCACCTCAGCTTTCGGTTCCTCTTTCTTTGCCTGGGGCAATCTTTCTTGAAATGCCCCACCATGCCACACAGGAAGCATGTCTTCTGGTTACACTCTCCCGGATGATGTTTCTTGCACCGTGGACACTCAGGGTAAGAATAACCCTGGCGTCCGCCTCTGCCTTGGTTCCCACGGAACCGTTTACTTTGCCCTGAGCCACTAGATGCTGGAACAACTTTCCTTTTCTGCTCACTGGTGGAGTCACCACCGTCCCTACCATAGACAAGAGTAGGAACAGTGGGGGTTCCACCAACACTCGGAGTCACCCGAGGCTCTTGAAGAAATTTCACTGCACCCTCGGCTCTCGAAGCCTTTTCGACCATTTCTGCATACGTAGTTGCCTCGGTGGTAGTAATCACCGAATCGTGCCGAATCTTCGCACTTAAACCAGCCAAATATTTTTCTTTCTTGCTGAAATCAGTTGGCACAATTCCCACTACGAGCTTGGCCAGACGGTCAAACTTTGTCATATACTCCATAACTGACATTCCCTCAGTTTGAACCAATTCAGTGAACTCTTTTCGCTTTGCACTGCGGACTACTTCGTTGTAATACTTGGAGTTAAACAACTCCTTGAATTCTTCCCAGGTCATCACTGTGACGTCCCGAGTGAGGGTTATCAACTCCCACCACACGAGAGCGTCTTCCTGAAACTGGAAAGTGGCGCATGTCACCGGGTCATTACCAACCACTCCCATAAAATTGAGGATACGCTCGATCACTGTGAGCCACTGCTCAGCCTTCATTACATCAGGACATCCCAGAAACACTGGAGGTGCCTTCTTCCGGAACCTTTCGTACAACGGCTCCATGCGGTTGCCAACAACAGGTTGTTCTGCTGGCACCGCTGGAACTGCAACAGCCTGAGTAACTTGAGGAGGCACGGCAGGAGGACCCTGCTGCCTCAATCTTTGAATCTCTTCCTCTTGTTGGCGGATTCGATCTTGCATCTCTGCAAATCTTTGCTCCCAATCCGGAGGAGCTTGTGGTGGATTTACAGGGCGACCACCCTGAGCTCTGCCACGGCCACGACCGCGACCACGAGGATTTTGGGGATTCCTCTGACCGCCTCCGGTCTCAACCATATCACCCTGACTTCTTGTATTTCGCGGGGCGTCCATTTAATAGGACTTAGCCTGCGAATCCATAAGCCAGGCAGGTTAGACAGCGATCAAAACTTGACACCGCTCTTAAGGACTTAAAGGCAACACACTTTTCTTTCTTTTTTTTTTTAAAAAAAATAATTAATTAAAAATCTAATATGCTTCCTAACATGCTTTCACATCACATTTATTTAAAATACTAAACAAGTACGGGCTTACTGAACCGTGAACTAAGCTTTCTCTGATGAAGATTGTACATGTCTTAGCAAGCTTCGGTAGACAAACCTGGCGGCTCTGATACCAAAATTGTAACGCCCTAATGCTAAGGCACGCTATAGTGTTTTTTTTCAATTATAGTGCAATCTTTGCTAATCAAAGAATTTTCTCAAAAAACGTGTCAAATTAAAACTTTTATATTAATTATTAAACTTTGAAATGTAATAAAATATTTACATATATCGGGATCCCGTTTTTAAACTTTTAAAAGTTAACATTCCAAAATATATAACTGTTACAGGTCGCACAACGACTATCAAAATAAGATCCCTAGATGTCCCGAGACCGAACACTCCAGGTCGCGCTGCTTTGACATGTACAATCTCACCCGAGCTCAGGTTCATTCCTGTTCAGCCTTCGCCTTTCCTTTACCTACACATGGAAGCATAACTGTGAGTCGACAGACTGAGTAAGAAATGCATATAACATATCATATAATTTCCGACCTGTAAATAGGCGCCCATACACCTATTTACAGAGCTTTATAGATGAGTATGAACGTTCAATACTAGGGTACAACCACTATACCACATACACAACGTACCTCACTGTACGAGTGTTGGTAGGGTTTACTCCGTACCCTGAGTACCACTGAGTGATATACCACACACCTTAGCACTTTTCGGTACCCGTGTTGGTATCACTGTATTGTACTCACAACAACAGCACTCATTATACCAATGCACTCTGTATCATATCCATACAAGTGTTGGTAGTGCAATCACAATCTAAGCATGCATATACAAACACATATACATACATTCAGATAATCACATCACATATTATATTCATGTCTTACCTATTTTCTGAATTCAAGTGTGCTGGCCGACCTGAACGGAAATCTCGTGCTAGATGGATGCCCTAATCACATTTTGAAACCGGGTAAGTCACATGATTAAAACCCCAATCCCGGGAAACCCAAAACCAAAACCCTAGGTTCTGATATGCTCTTAATGGGTTATTCTAACTCTGGAAATGGGGAAACACCCAACCGAGGCATCGAAAAGGCAAAAATTGAGAAAATGAAAGGCCCCGGGAACCTTGCCAAAATTGGCTAGCCGATTTTTGTGGCACTGCAAACCGGCTAGCCTGTTTGCACCAGGTTTCCCAAAACCTTTCATTTGTTGCTCAACTCTCCACCAATTACCATGAAACCTTCTAGAGTACCTAATTAGGGCATAAACAATAATTTCCAGCCAGTAATTCACAGAACAAACCAATAAATCTCAAGTTGCCATTAAAGCTCGAAGCTTTGAACTCAATGATCAAAGTTCCACAAAAATTAAACCAATCAACCAAACCAGCAACTAGGAACTAAAATCAACTCAAATAACCTCTAAAATTCAAACCCTAAACATTTCAAAACCTAACAGCCCCCAAAACTAAGAATCACATGTTCAACCTAAATTTAACTTCAAGAACTAGGGCTAGGAGTTGCTAGAGCTTACCTTGGTTTGATTTCTTGATGAATCCTTGATGAAAACACCACAAATCACAGCAAAACCCCCTGGTTTGCTTCAGTCGAAATAGAGAGAAAGAGGGAAAGAGCTTAACCTTTGATTTTTGACTTTTCTTTACTTTTCCAAAAATGAGAAAATGAATTTCTCAACTAAGCTTGGCTAAAAATTAAAAAAGCCATGTGTCACACACCTAGGCAGCCACTCAATCCCATATTTAAATTACTATTTTGCCCTTTAAGTAAAGACTTAGTTATTTCTAAAGCTAGGGGTAAAATGGTCAAATTCCATAACCCCGCTCAAACCCGATAATTTATTCCCACTAAGAAATAAGGTTCTAAACTTACCCATGTGATCGATCTAGCCATCCATCGCATTTTTCTTTGTCGCCGAGCAAAAATCACAAAAATAACATATTTCACATATAAGCTAAATAATACCCCTAGAGTCTAATAAAATTTCTGAAATTGAGAAATGATAACTCTAATATTTATTTCTAAACGTTGGGGGTCCACAATTAAGTTAATTCACAAATAATAATAAAATAATAAAAATTAGTGCTAATTGCCCTTGCTAATCCAAATTACTAGAGCGGTCATTACACTACCACTGCATGAGGATTTGATGCCGTGACGACATCCTTTGCAGCATGCTCTTTCATTACTTGTTGCTCAACCTCCTTAGCAATTAAGGCCAAGTCTACCACTCTCTTATACAAAGTGTCATGTGATGTGGTAATTTTCAAGTCCCGACTGATTGTGGCATTCAGTCCTCGAACATACTTCTGTTTCCTGGTGAAATCTGTGGGCACCAGATCACCAGCAAACTTGGATAACCGATCGAATTCCAAAGTATACTCGACCACATACATTTTTCCCTGAGTCAACTTCACAAAATCTTCCTGATGTGAAGTCCTTACAGAAACATTATAGAACTTTTCTTCAAACAGATTCTTGAATTCTTCCCAAGTCATCACACTGACGTCTCGGGTCTGACCCACTATGTCCCACCAGACGCGGGCATGGTCTTGTAACATGAAGGCCGCACAATTCACCTTCTCAGTTCCCGTCACCCCCATATTGTCGAGGATACGGGTAACAATGATCATCCACTGCTCAGCCTTTATAATGTCAATACCTCCCAGAAAAGTCAGAGGTTGCAGCTTCACAAACCGCTCGAACACAGAATCTCAGTGCGGCATAATAAATCCCTGGTTTACCACCACTGGCACAGTTGCTGGTGGTAACCTTTGATCAACTGGGGCAGCCGGTTGCTTTAAACGTTGCAACTCTTCTTCTTGACGAAGTATGATACTTCGCATTTCTTGAAACATCTGCTGCCAGTCAGCAGGAGGATTAACATTACCAGCCCCCGCATTATCCCCCGGATTCTACGGAGGTGGAGGCGGTGCCGGTGGATCGGTTCGGACAGCCTCGGACTGTACTTGCTTGCCCTGTGGTCTAGATGATTGCAGAGGGTCCATTACTAGTACCCTTGTAATCAACAACCCTAGCGAGTTAAGCACCAATACCACACTTACGCACTTATTGCCTTAAACCCTAACTCATCTATTTACCTCATATAATATTCACATAAACAAATAGCATTTAAAGCATGGCATCACATAACACATACATACTCTAAATGCTTGCATACTGCCTAAAATGGAAAGCGGTAAACAGATGATCACACAAACAGTAAAGTATTTACTCTTAATACTTACTGCACCATGAGTCGAGCTTGTCTCTGACGATGAATGTACATGTTCGGCCGGTCTACAAGAAGTTTTAAAAACCTTGGCGCTCTGATACCAAATTGTAACGCCCTAAATAATTAGGCACGCTACCCAAGTTATTTACGAAAACACTAATCAAAATAGCGCAGAATTTAAACTTTTGTAATAAACGGAATGAAAATAAAACTAGTAATAATTTAAACTTTACAACAGTTGGGATCTCAAAAATATTTACAAACTTTATTACAAGTCTCTTTCAGTTAGTCAGCCTAAGCGGCAAAATAGAGTTTCAAAAATTCAACACTGGTAGACCCTTAACCCGCTTGGTCTGATATGGCCTGGACATGTACACTCTTTGCCTAGCTCCTGAACTCATGGCTGATCAACTAATGCCTTACCCTTTCCTGTACAGTAGAGCACCCGTGAGCCAAGCCCAGCAAGACAGTATAAATCATAACAAATATAATATGCTCATCATGCTATTTAAACAGTAATGCCATTCATATATGTCTGTGTGACATAGACCTGCATGATGCATTCACATGCCCATTTATGTCTACGTGGCGTAGACTCATGTGTTGCGCTCACACATCTATTTATATCTACGTGGTGTAGACCTACGTGTTGCACTCACACGTCTAAATTCATTAAGGCCTTAGAATTGGTTCATCTCGGTTATGGTTACCGAGTCCAACCTGATTATGCCTTAAGCACATAATTCTTAAATCTCATTACATATAACATGGCATGACATTTACACACATATATCACTAGGGTAATAACCCTAGGCCATCAACCGCTCATATTAGGGTAATAACCCTAATCCCGGTTACTAAACAATCATACATATCATTTTCAATATAAGCGCCACTGCGCATACTCTACGTGCTAATCACTGTCTTACCTGTTGTCCCGCAATGTCAGAGATTCCGAATCCTCGGGTGCTCCTGATCAGGTGCCGGTAATCCTAGTCACACAAATCTGGGATTTTCATAAATAGGGTTAACCCCTGCTTTCACTTTCATAAAATATTCACATGGCATTTAAAATTTAGATATTCAGATAGAGCTCAAAAAGAGCTTTCCAACGGTATATAGACTCCCAAATCGGAGTCCGGATCACAAAGTTATGGCTATTTGAAGTTTGCAAAAAGGATCTGCCTAGAAAGAAAAAGGCGCGTCGCGGCATGCTAAAACCATGCCGCGGCACGTGGGTTTAAAACCCAGAAAAACCAGCAATAAACCACGAATTTCAGCCCCAAACCATCAAATAGGGTTGCTAACAACTAATAGATGCTCAAATAAACATAACTCATGCATCAAATTTCAATATTAAACCCCAGAAACTAGATTGCATAATCAACCCAAAACATGCTTAAATTCACAAACTTTAAGCTCTCAAACTTGAGCTTTAACTCAACAATTTTCTCCATGTTATCCAGCAACAAAAACACTATTTAACATGAATTTTCCAACTAGAGAATCCCCAAAAAATCTCAGCCACAACACCACAATTAAATCAACAAGAAAATTCATGTTATTCACACCCAAACCACTAAAATCAAACATCAAACTCAACAATATGCATAATCAAGAACACCACATCCTTTTTATGCTTTTCTCACAATTAAATTCAGCCATAAACAAAGTTTAAACCAAAGAAAATTACCTCAAATCCCAATTCAAAAGCAAGCTCAAGATTCAACAATAACTAAGCTCCAAAGCAAGCCAAGATCAAGCTTTTCTTTCCAAAAATCAAGTTTGAAGATCAAGAGGGTTTGAGTGAGAGAGAGGGGTCGGGTGGGAGAGATTCACAACCCAGAAAACTCCTTTTGTTTTTCTCAAAATTCCATTTTGTCAAACATAATAATTAAAGGTCAAATGACCAAAATGCCCTTAGGGCCAAAAATCAACTCACATACACATAAGGGTAAACATGTCATTCCATACCCAAATATTTTTCAAATAAAATTCAGATTATCCCATATCAAATAAAATGCCAAATAAACAATCTAATTTGCATTTCGAGCCCGAACTCGGTTCGGCCCGAAATACCCGGTTGTGACTATACCGCGCCAACCTGTCAGAACACACCAGAAAAGACAACACAAGCACACTATATAATAATATAGTTCTATTAAGCACGTAATTAAATTAATTTCATCATTTTACCCTTCTTGGGTCATAATTACTAAAATGCCTCTAGCTCATCAACGGGGTCTTACCATGTTATAAATCATATTAATTCACACATACTGAATTATATAATAATATAATTCTTCAATTATTCATAATTATCTAATTAGGGTTTAGCTAATCAATTTCTTAACTCTAAGGTATTACACACTAGGTATCGCCACCAATTGGTCATTTGAAGTTGAATATTAATGTAGCTCAAGATATAAAAAGTTGTAAAATGGGACTTAACTTTATCGTAAGAGATTGTAATGGTGTAATCATGGCTATTGGCTGCTATTTATATTCCTTGGTTTGGAGTCTTCTCACCACTTTTGATGGAAGCTCTCTCTTTTTAACAATCTCATAAGTGGTGCCTTGAAAATTCCCTTGAAATTGGTTACATAGAATTGGATTGTAAGGTTTTTGTAGCCAGTGCCAAACAATCTACCACTACCAATTTTCATTTGTAAGATTTTGTTTCTAACATTAATAGCATGTTATCTTCCCTCTCTCAAGGTAATGTTAGCTATGTTGCTCTTGAGACAAATAATGTTACTCATTACTTAGTTAAGTATGCTTTAGACTTAGATAAAAAACTATTTGGACAAAAGAACATTTGTATCCTCAACTTGTAACTCTTTATCAATGGATACACAAATTTTCTCAAATAAGTAAATAAATAAAAATAATTTAATTTGATTTTTAGTCTTTCTGATTATACTCTTGTAATTGTACTATAAAATATTAATTGGAGTTGGAGATGATAATAATTTGAGGTTAAAAAGGTGAAAAAATTGAAAAAACTTATTTAAAATGAAAATGTACTTGGAATATTATATATATTTTTTGTTTTATGTATATTGGAATGACGAAAATACCCAAAACCCGCTAATTAATTTCTCGAGCGATCTCGAGAAGCTTCCCAAACCCCTACAATTCCCAGACAACATACTAAAAGCCTAAAACCCTAAACCCCAATCCATTCATTGTCTTAACTCAACTCCAAACTACTCACCTTTCCCTTCATTCATCTCACTCTACTCCCTCACCATGCACAGGCTTTCCAACCGATCCCTCTCCTCTGTATTGCGCCATGGCGGTTCACGTTATCGTAACGCTGCTGCTCCAATTTCTTCTACCTCTTCACTCTATGAAACGGTACATTTCACCATTGTTATACTTTCGTTTGCGTACTCACTCAATTGCCTCCTCTTTTCATTTTCTGCTGCTGCATTTGGTTGTTTGGTTCATGTATTTCAATCGATTACGAATTTCATTTTGTTGGTGCTGTCTCTGTTTTCATTTTAGTATTATCTAGATAATCCGAGGTAGAAATGCTGAATTTTTACTGCTTCCAGCTAATTGCTTGTCTGTGCTAGAGAAGTATATTCATTTTTTTGGTAAACCATTTTGCCGTTGATTGATCTTATACCACGGTATTTATTGTGTTATGGTGATTTCGTATGTCCAACTTCAGTTATTTGTTGTATATAAATTCGGTTTGGATTATTTTTATTAGATGTATTACATTTATACATATATGTGCGTGTGTTCTGATATATTTCAATGTGTTTGGCTATGCGTAGGTCGCAGAAAGAGATTCCAAACAAAGATGGTACTCGGTATTAACCACCGGGAATCGTACTGCCATCAATTCTCCAACTCAGATAAACTTAAAAAATGACTTCTTTTTGAGAAGCCGATATGAGTCGACTGCAGCAGCCTCTGATTCATCAGCCACACCACCAGCTGAGAAGTATGAATATCAGGCAGAGGTATGTATTTAAATGCTGTTTGATACCACTTTGCAAGTTTCAACTTCATCAAAATTTTAAAACATTTGCCCCTTTTACGCAGGTCAGTCGCCTTATGGACCTCATTGTGAACAGCTTATATAGTAACAAAGAGGTGTTTCTTAGGGAGCTTATCAGGTATTTGTGTGTTTCCTCATGCTACCGAGTGTGCCTTCTTTTGTTGTCTTGATTCTCATTCAGTAACTTCAGTTAGAACTAGAGGACTGCTATAGTCCATGTTGGCAGGCTCAAGGGGCAGTTGCCCTCTGCTCCGGACCTGGTCTGGCATGTTTTTTTGGGTGGACTATGTTGGGCATGCGCATCAGGCTGTGTTATTGTGCTTAATAGCATGATGGATAGGGCCTGGTGAGGGCTTGTTGACCTGCCACTGCTACACGTGGAATTTCTCATGCCTTGTACCCCTGGTTGACCTAGCAAAAAGACACATATGCACATGATAATTTTTTAATGATGAATGGTATAGAATTCAGAAAATGTGTTTATAAAATAGATATCGTTGCATTTTTGCTGAACTTGGTTTTGGTGTACTTTTTTTTTATTATTTATTTATTTTTAAAAGTCTATCTTGAATCATATGTCAGCTCCAATTCTCAAATTCTTCGATCTTGAATCATAGAATGGTTTCCCTATCTATATGATTTCATTGTTCTGCCAAGAGCATGGTTGAATGAGATAAAATAGTTGGGATGGTTTTAATAATTTTCTTTACTTTCGGTTTTATTATATTTACAGTGTTGGTTCTGGAGCAAGAGTATTTTTTTGGGTGTTTGTTATATTCATAGACATCTTTTTTAAT
Organism: Cannabis sativa; assembly: GCF_029168945.1. Lineage (NCBI taxonomy): Eukaryota > Viridiplantae > Streptophyta > Magnoliopsida > Rosales > Cannabaceae > Cannabis > Cannabis sativa. The sequence continues at coordinate 32,674,145 of NC_083608.1, read as the reverse complement.
ATTCAAATTGGACAGTGTTAGTTTACGTGAAGTATCTGACCTTCTTAATGTATGAATCTTTATATAGTAATGCAAGTGATGCTCTGGACAAGCTGCGTTTTCTTAGTGTAACAGAGCCTCAGTTATTGAAGGATGCAGCAGATCTTGATATTCGCATCCAAACTGATAAAGACAATGGGATTATAACAATCACGTAAGCCTAATCAGCTTCTGTTACCAGATTGCTCAATTTTTTATTTTTTTGTGGAAAGAAGCCTTTCAATTCTTTCTTTTTCTTGCAGTGATTCTGGTATTGGTATGACTCGACAAGATCTTATTGACTGTCTTGGAACAATTGCACAAAGTGGAACTGCAAAGTTCTTGAAAGCGTTGAAGGTCTAATACTTGAACTAGTGTAGTTGGACTTTTGTTTAAGTTGCTGCTTGTGCTGATAATAGTATAATATTTTACAGGATAGCAAGGATGCTGGCGGTGACAATAATTTGATTGGCCAATTTGGTGTTGGTTTCTATTCAGCATTCCTGGTTGCCGATCGAGTAAGTTCTTTAGTGGGAGTTGCAAACACTTGGGCTATTATGTTTTTTTTTTGTAATTCTTGCCTCATTTGTAAAATTTTTTATTGTCTTTGCAACCTTCTTGCTTGTAGGTTGTTGTCTCTACAAAGAGCCCAAAATCTGATAAACAGTATGTATGGGAAGGAGAGGCTAATGCTAGTGCATATACAATTCGAGAGGAAACAGACCCTGAGAATCTAATTCCTAGAGGAACACGCCTAACTTTGTACCTAAAGGTCAGCAGAAAAAAATTGCTGCCTAACAGCTCTTTTGGTTTGATCCTTCAAACTGAGTTGTGTGCTTCCAATCTATTTTCAGCGTGATGACAAAGGTTTTGCACATCCAGAACGGATTCAGAAGCTTGTAAAGAACTATTCGCAGTTTGTTTCTTTCCCAATTTACACTTGGCAGGAAAAGGGGTATACTAAGGAGGTAAAGCTATCCTGTACACATGATGTGTTGCTCTTAAGATACACCCATCTTGCAAATGTTATATGTGTTTCTCTCCAAAAAGTAAAATTTTTCGTGTATATTGGGCTTCCAGGTTGAGGTTGATGAGGATCCAACTGAAGCAAAAAAGGATGAACAAGATGAAAAGACCGAGGTACTCATTTCTGCTTCTTACACTTTTTTTTTTTTTTCAGTTGACAAACTTTTAGTTGTTATAAAATTCAGCTTACCATTTTTCGCTGTGGACTTGGTTCATTATTATATTGCAACAGAAGAAGAAGAAAACTAAGACTGTTGTTGAAAAGTACTGGGACTGGGACCTCACTAATGAGACCCAACCACTATGGGTAAGCATTAGCTTTTATTTATGTGTGTTCGGCATGCCCAGTCTGGTGCACACTGCGTGGTGTGGCTGCAGCGATGCACACCTGTGGCGTGTGATGGTTGCCACTTGTGGTGGGAGGAATACTGATTCATCATTTGTTTAACTGTGCAGCTCCGCAGCCCTAAGGATGTTACCACAGAGGATTACAATGAGTTCTACAAGAAAACTTTTAATGAGTATCTAGATCCTCTTGCTTCATCACACTTTACAACGGAGGTACAGATGATATATGATTATTTTTTAGAAATATTTGCACCAACAACTATTATTATTAAATTATTTAAGAATTTACCCTTACCTATTTTAATACTCACAATTTAGGCATTTCTTTTTGATAGGTATACCAATGTATATTTATTGCTTCTCTCTCCTAAACTCTGCCTACATGCTAGCTTTTTTATTTTTTTTCCAGACACAGTAGCTTTTTTTTTTTCTTTATTTTATTATAAAAATCTTATTTTTTTCAAAATAACAGTAAACTAGGTTGATCAAATATATTTTTTTTTTTACATTCTATTCTTTTTTTTTTATTATTTTACATTCTTTTTTGTTTTTTAATCTAATTAGTAGTTTTAGAAAAAAATAATTATATGTATCAACGTGAATTGTAAATTATTTATGAAATTTTTTTAGACCATTTTATTGTTTTAAATACCGCTACACGCCTACTAAAATTAAAAATTAACCATATGTTTTTCTTTTACATTTTATTGACTCTCCTAGTTGATATACAATCAGATTTTTTTTTTAAAAAAAAAAATTATGTGAATAAACGACACAAATTGTTATTATTCTCACTTTCTTTATTTTTTTTTATTTCAAAAGTTTTTTCAGCCACGCAATTTATTATTTGGACACAAAAATTACACTATTATAATCTATTTTTTAAAGTGATCATTTTGACATGTTAGAAGCATATATTTTTCTGCTACAAAAAAAAAATGACTAAAATTAAAAGTTAGACTAAGGTTTCTTAAACAACAAAATAACACACTATAATTTAAAATGTAAACAAGAAATTATAAGTCTCCTCTAATATTTATCTTTTTACTTTTTTTTTCCTTTTTGTTTACTTTTTCTTTTTCTGACATTATTATTTCTTCATTTATTATTATTTTTTTATTATTCTTTTTCTCTAAATTTATTATTTCTCTTAGTTTTTTTTATTTTTCCTCTAACACTTAGATATCTCTCTTACATTTTAGTGACTCCGAAAAAGGACGATCAGTGTTAAAAGAAACTTTTTTATTCCTTTTTTATATTTTGTAACAAAAAGTAATAAAATTTAAAATTTAATAAACTTTAACATATCAAGTAACATCATAACTTAACTTAAAGTCTTTTGTTATTTTGTATTTAAAAGTTAAAATATAGTATACTAATAATAAATTTATTTAATAAAAAGAATTTAATATGTTAATAAAAAAACTTATAAAATTACCAAATAGTATCTAAAACATAATAGAATTAGTTACAATATGAAAATTATTATATATATTAATTTTAAAGTTGTCTGATCAAAATAAGGAACCAAATGTGTATGAGAAAAAAATTATCTTGAATTAATTTTTTTCTAATAAAAAGTAACTAATTGATATATTATTTACATCAAAAGCAACCAAAAGGTTGCTTTTTTTAAAATTTGCAAAACACTGAAATTTCTGGAAGCGAGATTTTTTTATTTTTTTTCAATTTTCGGTAATTATTTTATATTTCGGTATTTATGCTGACGTGGCAATCGGTATTTGTGCAAATAATTTTCTTAAAGGTATTTTTATAAATAAAATCAATTTTAGGTATAATATTAAAAAGACCCCTATTTTTTAATAGGAGTCACTGAATATCAAAAACTTATTACACGAAATCCTATATATTTAACTAAGCCTAATATAGATATGCTACCCTCCATTAAAGCGTAACATTATTTTCCTACACTAGAACACAATATTACGCCATGCATTTCTTATTTTGTCTTATAAGGTACCATTGAATTAGATCTTTTATCTTTCATGGTTTCTTTTCACATTTGAAATAGGAAACAAGATTTGAAATGTCTTACCAAGCAACCTCAAATCTGTTTTTTTTTTGTTTTCTTTTTTTGGGTTTGGTTGCAGTTGGCCAAGTTTATAAATGTAGAAAATAGTGATTCGAATTGTGTATTGATTTCATAGAATAATACATATTTATATACAAAGTTAGGAGACATAAAAGGGAAACTACCAAAAAAATAGGAAACTACTAAATATCTACTAAACATCTAATTCTTTTACAGCTAATATCTAACACTTCCCCTCAAGCTGGAACATAGATGTTAATCATGCCCTGCTTGTTACAAAGATAATCGACCCGCACCCCATTCAAAGCCTTTGTAAAAATATCTCCTAGTTGTTCTCCGGTCTTCACATATCCTGTGGAGATCAGACCTTGTTGAATTTTCTCACGAACAAAATGACAATCAATCTCAATGTGCTTAGTTCGCTCGTGGAATACGGGATTCGAGGCAATATGAAGAGCAGCTTGATTATCACACCATAATTTTGCTGGAATAGAAGTCTTAAACCCGAATTCAGTCAAAAGCTGATAAATCCATATTACCTCACACGCAGACTGGGCCATAGCTCTATATTCTGATTCAGCACTGGATCTAGATACAACATTTTGTTTCTTACTCTTCCAAGAGACCAGATTGCCCCCAACAAATACACAATATCCTGAAGTGGATCGTCTATCTACCTTGGAGCCTGCCCAATACGCATCGAAAAACACTCAATCTGGGTATGTCCATGATCCTTGTAAACTATACCTCGTCCTGGTGCTCCTTTTAAGTAACATAAAATTTGTTCTAATGCTGCCCAATGATGAATTGTTGGGGAAGACATGAACTGACTGATAACACTAACTGGAAATGCAATATCTGGACGAGTCACAGTTAAATAATTCAACTTTCCAACTAACCTGTGATATTTCTCAGGATCTTCAAATGGTTTCCCATCACGTGTAAGATGCACAGCTGGATTCATTGGAGCATTGCAAGGTTTTGATCCCAATTTCCCTGTCTCAGTTAGCAAATCAAGTACATACTTTCTTTGAGACAGAAAAATACCTTGTTTACTCCGAGTAACTTCAATCCCCAAGAAATACTTGAGTTCCCCTAAATCTTTCGTGTTAAACTGGGTGTGAATGAAAGACTTAAGGGATGAGATGCCTTCAGTATCATTTCCAGTAATAACGATGTCATCAACATACACCACTAACAAAATGATACCAACAGTTGATCTTTTATAAAACACAGAATGATCTGACTTACTTTTCAACAAACCAAACTTCTCAACAGCCTGACTAAATTTACCAAACCAAGCACGAGGGCTTTGTTTCAATCCATATAAAGATTTGCGAAGATCTTTAACCAATTCACAATGATTAATCAAACTAATTACCTCATTATCGATAGAATTTCGAATTTGAAGGAACAAGCGAGCATCCTCACGGAGCCATATTTTCCTTGAATCGTTTGTTTCTTCAGGAGGATCGTCAGTCAAGTGATCATCTTTGTCAATACTCCTAAAATACAGTCGAATCGTCTTACTCCATTCCAAATAATTCGAACCAATCAACTTATGGTCCGTGATTTTAGACATCACGGGAACAACATCAAAAACAACAACTGATTTTGAATCTGATCTTATCTCTGCCATAATCTCAAAAGCAAACACAAAGGACAGAGAAAAAGAACAAAATAACACCAAAGAATGAACACCCAAACACGAAGAAGTCAAACAAATACCGAATTACAACCTAGAACAGATGCGAGTGGGCTTAGAAGAACCCAGTGATGAATCGGCAACAGAACGCCGTCGAAGGTGCCGTCACACGCGCCTCCACGCGCCGGCGCGTGAGCCCCACGCGCGAGGAATCCGGCGACCGGACTTCGGGGTTTCGTAGATCGGCGGCTGGGCAACACGGCTGAGTGGGCGGTGAGACTAAATTCGCACTCCAAATAGGGTTTCCGAAAAACCCTAAACTCAAACCCTAAGCTCTCTTTTTTTTTTCTTTTTTCTTTTTTTTTTATGAAACCTAATTTCGAATTTCAAATTTTGAATCACAATGCTCTGATACCATGTAGAAAATAGTGATTCGAATTGTGTATTGATTTCATAGAATAATACATATTTATATACAAAATTAGGAGACATAAAAGGGAAACTACCAAAAAAATAGGAAACTACTAAATATCTACTAAACATCTAATTCTTTTACAGCTAATATCTAACAATAAACATTTTATATCAAAAACTTATATTGATTGAAAAGTTGATGACATAAATTTTTTTGATTCACTGTGTTATCCAAATTTATTTATAGAGAAAGAAGCAACATTTGTTCCGTTGGACCAGGTGTAAGTGTGTTATGTTGCACAACCTTCTCACATTGGTCTCTTATCTGATGAGTTGTTATTACAGGGTGAAGTAGAGTTCCGATCTATACTTTTTGTACCAGCCATTTCTCCCACAGGGAAAGATGACTTGGTGAATCCAAAGACAAAAAATATTAGGCTTCATGTGAAAAGGGTGTTTATTTCAGATGACTTTGATGGAGAACTGGTAGGAAAATACTATAGATTTTTAGTTGATTAATGTTATTTGTGTTGTAAAATGGAAATCATGCATATGGTACTAACAGTCTACAATCATTGAATAGTTCCCACGATATCTAAGCTTTGTCAAAGGTGTTGTGGACTCAAATGATCTCCCACTTAATGTATCCCGTGAAATTCTTCAAGAAAGTCGCATTGTAAGTACTTACATTGATACCTTCTACAAATTTATCTCTATTTTCACTTCTATCGTTGTTTAAATGTTAGTTTTTAGTATCTATGTTTGTTTTATAATTCATCTCTACTGTCTGCTTGAAGGTACGGATTATGAGGAAACGTTTAGTGCGTAAGGCCTTTGACATGATTTTGGGAATATCACTGAGTGAGAATAGAGAGGTATATCTTTCTTTACCGTCTTCATCCACCAATTTTTTTGTGAAAGACATTTTCCAATGTACTTACAAAATACAATTGATTAGATTTGGAATATTCATGATTGGTCTCTCTTTCTCTCTCTTAGAGTTTTGTTTCACCTGAATTCCTTATGGTTGCCACAGGACTATGAGAAGTTTTGGGAAAACTTTGGCAAATTTTTGAAGCTCGGTTGTATTGAAGATCGTGAAAACCACAAGCGTATTGCTCCCTTGCTCAGATTTTTCTCTTCCCAAAGTGACGAAGAGTTGATCAGTTTAGATGAATATGTTGAAAACATGAAGCCTGAGCAGAAGAACATCTATTACATTGCTTCTGACAGTTTGACAAGTGCTAAAAATACGCCTTTCCTAGAAAAACTTCTTGAGAAGGATCTTGAAGTATGTTTTGGCCTTAACATTTTGTGATGCTGGTAGTGCTGTTGTTTTCATGTCAGCTCATGCTTATATTGTGATTCAATTTTTTGTAGGTGCTATTCTTGGTTGATCCTATTGATGAGGTTGCAGTCCAGAACCTGAAATCATACAAGGACAAAAATTTTGTTGATATTAGCAAGGAAGACTTGGACTTAGGTTAGTTTATTTAGTACTTTCTTTTTAATATACTTCTAATTCTTTTTAATTTTGTTTGTGATGTGCTTCTTTCATTTATCATTGGCATTTGGCAAAGAAAATCTAACTGGAACAATCAATTACTCCAGGTGAAAAGAATGAAGAGAAAGAAAAGGAAATTAAACAGGAATTTGGCCAAACATGTGATTGGATTAAGAAGCATTTGGGGGATAAAGTTGCTAGTGTTCAAATCTCTAATCGTCTGAGCGCATCACCTTGTGTTCTTGTATCTGGGAAGTTTGGTTGGTCAGCGAATATGGAAAGGTAGGGACTCACCTGTTGCTGATGATAACGACCTTTCAGATGCTTTTATTAAATTATTATTGTAAGAGCTAACTTGATCTTCTTGCAGGTTGATGAAGTCGCAAACTATGGGTGATAATTCTAGTTTGGAGTACATGAGAGGCAGAAGGGTGTTTGAGATAAATCCTGAACACCCAATTATTAAAAGCTTGAATGTAGGGTGAACAAGGATTTCTTTGTTATATAATTTTTCAGTGGCACCTTTTATATGTTATATACTGACAATTTCACTCTGTATTTGCAGGCTGCAAGCAGGAGTAATCCAAATGATGAAGAGGCTCTAAGAGCTATTGATCTCTTGTATGATACAGCTTTGGTTTCTAGCGGTTACACTGTAAGTGGTTACACTATTTCTAAGTGCGGCCTTTTCCATTTATAGATGCATTCGGGCTTTTAAATTAGATCTCAACAGTTCTCTTGTATTCTGAGTCACAGAAAACCTATTTATGGATGAGTGATATCATAATCCATCTTTATCTTTCTGTTAAGGATGATAAATTATAATTGAAAGCGCAGCTTTTTGAACAGATATAACTCATATACTGGTTTTCTTATTGATAAATTTGTTGGTGGTAATGCAGCCTGACAATCCAGCACAATTGGGTGGTAAGATATATGAGATGATGGGAATGGCCCTTTCTGGAAAATGGTCAACAGCTGCAAATGTTCAACATCCCATAGTCAACCAGAGCAAGACAGAAACCTTGGAGGCTGAGGTTGTTGAGCCAGTAAATGCCGGTGGTGATCAGAAATGAGTAGAAGGGGAATGTTTCTTATAGAGTCAATAGTAGCTTTTCTTTTCTTTCATACATAAGATTTATGTGCAACTTTGGGACTGAATCAGGGGATATTGGGAAAGAACTCTATTTGGCTCAGTTGGTAATTTTAAGTTTTGACGACAACCCAACTGATATTGTTTACCCATGATATTCTGTTTACTTTCCCAACTAATAATAGTCTATATAATTTTTAAATAATGGGTGTATGAATGTGCTCCAAATTGTTCTATTGTGTTCTGCATTATCTACCTACATAGTACTTTTTTCCTTTTCATTGTAAGCCTACATTGCATTGTGGAATTTAGTGCTCTAAATAAGTGTCATGCCATAAATATGAATCGTGTTGTGTCATGATATTAGAAAATATGAGTTGCATTGTGCTATAAAAAAGTTGTCATGTTATGTTATTAAAAAATGCGAGTTGAGTCGTGTTTTATTTGGGTCTAAATTCGTATTTTACCTTTTTATATTTTATTTTTACAATTAATGAAATAATTATTAAAGTTTTATAGTTTCAATAATTTTTATATAATTTTTGACAAATGATACAGAAGAAATTTATTAGAAATATTAAAATTTAAAAATTTACTAATAAATATTTAAATTATTATTTCTTATAAAATTATTATGAATACACTTTGACAAAATGTACTTTCTATTTTTTAAAAATAATATAATAATACGAGGATAGATAAGTGAAAAAATTGAAGATAAAACTCATTTAAAATGAAGATATTATCGGAATATTGTATTTTTGTTATTTTTGTTATATGTATATTATAACGATGAAAATACCCAAAACTTGCTAATTAATTTTTCCAACTATCTTGAGAAGCTTTCCAAACCTACAATTCCAGACACATACTAAAAGTCTAAAACCCTAAACCCCAATCGACCATTCATTGTCTTGACTCAACTCCAAATTGAGAAGAAAAAAAAATAGATGAACATAGAGAAAATTTGAAAGAGAATTTTCTCAGTAGTTTATTTCGATAGATGAACCCCTATTTATATAAAAACTAGGGAAGTAAGCCGCGTTTCGCACGGTGTTGTCTAACTTTTATAATTTTTATATATAAATATTGTATTTATATTAAGTGATATAATTTAAAATATAACATTTTAACGTGTATATTATGAACAAACTAATATAGTGTTGAAATTAAAAATATAGTTTACTATTTTAAAATATATAGAAAAGTAAAAATTTTGTGACAAATATTATCGATTTATTTTGTGACAAATGTTACCTCATTTTCTTTAGTGCTTTCTTTTATATTTATATATATATAGATATAGATATTGATTTATTTGTTAAAAACTATTTTTTTTTTTATTTTAAATATTTTGCAAGAATTAAAAAATGTAAAAATATGTGTAAATAAATAATATCTATCACTCACATATATTTGATGAAAAATATATATAACTTAAAAGTTTAACATTTACAATAGTCTCATATGGAGGTATATATAAAAAATATATATTTAAAGTGTCTTATTATTCTAATAAATATTATATATTAATAAATCAATATAGTTTTAATTATTGAAATAAAATTAAAATAAAGAATTATAAGAAAATAATTTTTAATATAAAAAATAATTAAATTAATTTTTTTATAATCATTTTAAACTTGAAAAAGATTGAAAAATACAAAAATATATTGGGAAATTTGACATTTTATGCTTAAAAAATGCACATGGTGTTATTTTATACACAGAAATACATTTGATAATTATTCTTAACTTTCAATTTTGTTCCAAAAATACCCCCCTCATTTCAATTCCCCCCCAATCTCTCTAACTTCCCTCTCTCTCCTCTCTCTCTCTTACTTTCTCGGTTTCAAGCTCACCACCGTTCCCCCTTTCGAACCTAACCCTCATTCTCACCACCGCACCATTCGAACCACCACACCATTCGAACCACCACACGCAGTCGACCCACGAACCCAGTCGACCCACACGAACCCATTCGACCCCACACGAACAGTGACGACCCACGAGACCCGAACCCCATGAGACCCACTCCATCCCAGTCGACCCACGAGAGCCACTCGATCCCAGTCGATCCACGAGCCACTCCATCCGTTCATCATCGTCCTCGGCACCGTCGACGAACCAGGTATGGGCTTCCTTTAATTTTTTTTTTGCAATTTATCCTTTAAATTGTGAATCTGTGATATAACTGAAATATGTAGTTTATGAAAGTTTCGAATTGCTAGTTTTTGTGTTTGGGGATGAATGTAGGCTAGGGGGAATTGGTTTTTCTGGATTTTGGTGTTTTGTGCGATTTTATGCGATTTTATGCGACTTTAATGCGATTTAATATTGAATTCAAGTTTTTGTTAGGGATTTTGAGCGATGTTATGCGATTTTGTGCGATTTTTGTGCGATTTTTGCTAGCTTAGATAGTTTCTGTTATATTATGCGATTTTTGGCGATTTTTGTGCGATTTACTCTGAACAATGGGTTCTCTGTTATATTATGCGATGTTCATGCGATTTTTGTGCGATTTACTCTGAATAATGGGTTCTCTGTTATATTATGCGATGTTCATGCGATTTTTTGGCGATTTTTGTGCGATTTACTCTGAACAATGTGTTCTCTGTAATATTATGCGATGTTCATGCGATTTTTGGCGATTTTGGCGATGTCTCAGCTTCTACCCCTACATTATAGACGAGCTACCTCTGAGGTTGCACCACAAACGGAGACCAGGTAAATCTCTCTCTCTCTCTTTTTTTAATTTAAGTAATTTATTTAATTTTGCACTCCATTATGAATTACTTAACTTAATTGTTGCTAATATTTACTAATTTTTTAATTTGTAGTGGCGATTGTGGAGTGTTTGCCATGGAGTACATTGAGCACTGCATGCTGGAGCGATCGTTAGAGCTAGTTAATGATGATAACATGCTCACCTTTAGACATAGGTGGTGTGTAGACTTATTTTACTAGAACTTGACATGGTAGTTTTATGTAATGTTATGCCTTGTATTATATTATATTATACTGTGAAATGTGTAGACTTAATGATGATAAACTTTTACAATTGTATTATATTATACTGTGAAATGTGAAATTGATCAACTGTCGCACATATATCGTATACAAATCGCAAATATTATCAAAGTTGAAATAATAACTTGCTTAGCTCGCTAAAAATGTCGCACATACATCGCTTAGAAATCGTAAAAAGTAGACAGTTAGTATATTAGGCATGTTACCAGTGAAATCGCCAAATTCTTCTTCACTTTAGTCACAAATAGTGGCAACAAGTTGTCCACACTCATTTTTGCCTTCATGCTCAAGAACACTCGTAGTTGACTATCTTTCACTAAAACCTCATGTGGAAACTTAGTGCCTTTCATGTACATGTAAAGAACTTCTAACTTCAATTCATACACCAAGGGGTCCACCTCCAACTCCTCATGCAAAACTTCACGCAACTTTTTCAGTGTACAGTCAATGTCCAATATCAATGTCTTACTTTTTGAGGAATCAAATACCCAATTGAAACCCTCCAAAGTCCAAACTCCATCATACAGTACAGGCACAAATACAGATGAATCTGTCCCAAAGAAATACATACAAATAAACAGAAAAAATCAGCATACAATATCGCACATACATCGCACAAGGTACTACGGAAGTCGCACAATGTCGCCTAATACAACTTCAATATGCTGGAGTATCATGTCGCACAATAATCGCACACAAATCGCATAAGGTCGCAGATTAAAACATACATGTTAAAATCGCATAATGCTGCACAAATGTCGCACACAAATCGCATAACATCATAATCGCACACTAATCACATAACTATCACAAATGTCTCATACAACTATAATATGCTGGAGTAACATGTCGCACAATAATCGCACACAAATTGCATAAGGTCGCAGATTTAAACATACATGACAAAATCGCATAATGGTGCACAAATGTCGCACATAAATCGCATAACATCATAATCGCACACTAATCTCATAACTATCGTACAATGTCGCCAAAATTAATCATGTCACCCCTAACCTCAGGTTCCTCATGAAAATCGCACAAAATCGCACAAAGTCGCATAAAATCGCAAAAACACGTAAAAACCCAGAAAAACACAGACTTTTCGGAACAAACTCTACCTCCAGTTCAAGGACACAAATGCCACAAATTACAACTAACAACGTTCAGATCCATACAATACAACAAAAAACAACACTATTTACTAAGAAAAATACTTACCCATTGCTTTGTTGAGTGTGGTGGACTTTGAGGGTGAGAATCTTCAAGGTGGCAGTCGGCCAAGACGTGGAGGTGGCAGTCGGCGGCAGTCGGCGGCAACGGAGAGAGCAATGAGAAAGAGAGACAAAGTGAAAGAGAGAGAGTGCGAGAAGAGAGAGAGTGAGAGAAGAGAGAGAGAGAGATCAAACGAGAGGGAAAGAGAGAGAAAGGAGGGGCTGATTTTTTTGGGTTTGAGGAGAGGGCATTTTGGGGTTACCATTAAAAGATTGGCATAGTTACCAAATTCTTAGGATGATGGTATAATTTAACACCATTACACATTTTTAAGCATAAAATGTCAAATTTCCCAATGTATTTTGCATTCACTTTAAAAAAAAATTGCAACTTATTGGGCAACATTAAGTTCATCAATCACCCATAAAAATTGGGCAACATTAAGTTCATCAATCACCCATAAAAAAAAATTTAGACAAAGGAAAGTAACGTAGTAAGAATATTATTTATAACCTACAGATATTAAACCTAAACAATCTTTAAACAATGTGGGACTTTTAGTTTGCACATATGATTTGGTTTTCAAACAAAATAGGAAAATGTGTTAAAAAATAGGAAAAATGGAAAGAAAAAATTATAAGAGGACACATAGACACTCTTTGTGCTTTCCTTTATATTAATATATTGATATATATAGATATAGATATTGATTTATTTGTTAAAAACTAATTTTTTTATTTTAAATATTTTGCAAAAATTGAAAAATATAAAAATATGTGTAAATAAATAATATCTATCACTCACTTTGATGAAAAATATGTATAACTTAAAAGTTTAACATTTACAATAGTCTCATATGGAGGTATATATAAAAAATATATATTTAAAGTGTCTTATTATTCTAATAAATATTATATATTAATAAATCAATATAGTTTTAATTATTGAAATAAAATTAAAATAAAGAATTATAAGAAAATAATTTTTAATATAAAAAATAATTAAATTAATTTTTTTATAATCATTTTAAACTTGAAAAAGATTGAAAAATACAAAAATATATTTTGCATTCACTTTAAAAAAGAAAATGCAACTTATTGGGCAACATTAAGTTCATCAATCACCCATAAAAAAAAAATTTAGACAAAGAAAAGTAACGTAGTAAGAATATTATTTATAACCTACAGATATTAAACCTAAACAATCTTTAAACAATGTGGGACTTTTAGTTTGCACATATGATTTGGTTTTCAAACAAAATAGGAAAATGTGTTAAAAAATAGAAAAAATGGAAAGAAAAAATTATAAGAGAACACATAGACACTCTTTGTGCTTTCCTTTATATTAATATATTGATAAGGCGAGCCCAGATCTCTCTCACTCTTGATTCTTCCAACACCATGGCATCTATTACAGGAGCATCGCTTTCCATGACCTCTCTTTCCAGCTCTTTCAAGCCTAGCCTTGTACTACTACTACTACTACTACTTTCTCTTTACTCTCTTTACCAATTGTATCATTTCTGCTTTAAAAACATGTTTTTGATTTCTGGGGTTTCTTTTCTTTTTGATATTATGGTCTGTCGTGCTTCCTACGCTTGTAATTCTCAAGATTTTTGGTGTTGAACACTCTGTTTTTATCTTTCAATTTTGTCTGAAGATCATGTTTTTTCATATGACCATGTAGTTTTTAGCAAGTTTATTCTTTATTTTTTTATTATTACTTTTAGATTCATGGGTTTTATATAATATTTCCAATCATTGGTTCATACTTATATGTTTCTTTTCTTAATATATATAATTTAAAGTGATTGAAGGTAAGGTTCATTCTAGCATTCTTTTATCTTGTTCTCTCTTTAATAAGATTAGAGTTAAGTTCTCTTTAGTTTTTTGTCATTTTTTTCATCAATGAATTCGTATAGGTTTGTTCTGTTCTAATCAATGTCAAAATATATAGAAAAAATCTTCAAAGTTTTATATAGTGTTGTTTTCTTATAAGATCTACCATTTTCTTTTGCATTTTAAATTTTGTATATTCTGTTTTTAATTTTATTATTTTTCCTGTATAATCTTGTTTTGATAGTTGTAAGAGGAAAGAGTACGGAGCAAACTATAAAGTTTTCTTCAAAGAATTTGTTGTCCGAAAATTTCTTATTTCTATAATGTTGAATTGTTATAACGGGATATATTGTAATCTTTTTGTTATTGGTTTGTTCTATATTTGCGCCATTTTTATGGCTTTGGCGCCTTACAAGGCTATAGCGCCTATTATATGGCTGGCCCCTAATTATTTAGGGTAGTTTGTTTAAAATTTTACGGCTTCTTGTATTGAAAATATAACAAAATGTTGGCACAATAAAATTACAAAATAAACAAGTTATGCACTAGACAAATTTTAAGTTAAGGTATGATGTAAAGAAATTTTAAAGTGATATTTTAAAAATATTTTCAAGTGAAATAAGGTTTAAGGAGGATTAAGTTTAAACGATAATAGTTTTTAGCTATGGTTGGTTCATATTTTTAGGCATTATTAGCAAAAAGGGAAAGTGGTGGAATTTAGTATTCAGATTCTAATATTATTATTTAAAATTAATCAAGTAATTTGAAGAATAATAAATACGAAGATATTGTAATAAAAGGAGTTGGGAATACTAATTGTCAAATGCGAATTTATTGTGTTCAGATTTATTTGGGAAGTCAAATTTTATGGAATTTGGTTTGTAATCTATGTCGTATAAGAAGATATCATTATAAATATTTTATGGTGATACAATTTTTGGAAGTTTTACAACTTGTCTTTTGGAAATTAAAATAGGAATAATTATGTCATAATAACTGAATTGGATCATTTTAAGTAATTTCAATTCAATATAGATTGATTTGATTATAATAAAGTTTTACCATAAATAAATATGTATAAAAATTGTTTTTTTGGGATAAGTACAATAAAGAAAATTGTAATTTTTGGAAATGCGGACATTAATAATGAATTAATATGGTTGATTTTGTTTATCTTGGGAAAGATTATGGAATTAATGGGTCATTAATGCTTAATAATCAAGGTTATTTTGTTTCATTGTATTGAATTACACTAATCATTGATAATCAAGGTTATTGAATACATTATTCGTTGCTTACTTTATTATTGCGATAATTTTCAAAATAAACTTTTGATATCCTATGGATGGGAGCATTGCAGGTTTTTGTTATTGCTAGATTACATATCAAAATTTTTTAGGTTTTAGGGTCTTAGTAAGGGATAGTAATCCTAAGATGATGATGAAGTAAAATACAAGAGTTAAGTTGCTACTAGCCAAAGGGTTTCCCTTTGGCTAGTTATAGTATTTTATATGGGGATCTAGTTTTTCAATTTTGAGTTTTGAGTGTTTTGATCGGATTGATTATTTTCTAATAAATTTTTTTGGTTTTTTGATGTGTTTTCAGTTTATTCAGATTCGTTAGCTTTGGTGACGGCTATCAACAATGGGGAGATGTATTTCAACAAGTTAGGAGTGTTGTTTGAAGATGTTATAGCTTTATTGTCTAAATTTTCGGGGGCAGTTTTGTCCCATGTGGCTCGCTCTGAGATTTTAGCGGCCCATGGCTTGGCAAAGCATGCTCTGCGGTTAGACGATGAGCTATCCTGGTTCGAGGAGGTTCCAGCGCTGGTGGCGGACGTAGGCGTCGTAAATTCATGAGTGATTCTAATCACTTTGTCAAAAAAAAAATATATATATTGATAAGGCTAAAAGAATAAAAAATATAATCAATGAAATAAAAAAAAATACAACAGTATTTATGGTAATAATTAATTTATGTGATTTGAATATCTATATACATAATATTTCATAATACTCCATGTTGGATGTCTATAATAACTGTCTCATTAAAAATTAGTTAGAAAATTTAATAGGACAAAAATCGGTCAAAGGAAAACGAGTGCGTTGTGAATTAACTACTTCTCATTTAGGCATTCGTGGAGATCTTATAATCGATGAATTTCAATCTCATGTGTCATCTTCTCAAATGTTGATGTTAGTAATGATTTTGTAAATACATTTGCAAGATTGTCACTTACTGAATTTATTGAACGTCAGTCGAGATCATCACTCTCTTGAAGATCGTGTGTAAAGAAGAATTTTGATAAAATGAGTTTAATTATATCTCCTTCAATTTACATTCCTTTTAGTTGAGCAATGCAAACAAAACTATCTTCATAGAGATTGTATGTACTTCTTTATTAGATGCAATTCATATGTACTCAACCAATAATCTTAGTCGCATACATTCTCTACTTGCTCATGAATTACAAGTATTTCAATATAATTTAAAGTTGTTTCGTTAAAAATCTTGTCAGGAAAACCCAGTGAGACAAAACCTAAGCTAAAGGAAAAAGATTACAATACATATCTTTCATATTCATAATTATTTGTAAGTTGCATTGTTAAAAGCCTTGCCAGGGAAATTCAGTGGGGCGAAACCTGAACTAAGGAAAAAAGAGTGCAACATAAATATGTCTTCCCTTTATGTAGATATGATCCATAATTATTTTGGTGATAATATATCTCATAAGATTATTGCTATGTTTGTCATATAGCTACTTAATATATATCGCGTAAGACATGCATTAAATTGTTCTAGAATTTTTAGATAAGACATATTTTAAATTCTCACAATATTAAGAGCTCCAAATAAATAACTTTTATTGCAACATTTACGTGACACTTATAATTTCTCATAAAATATATTCTAGGTTATAATCAAATGGTGAATATTTTTTTTTAAATATTTATGCCTTATTTCATTCAATCTTAAGTCTATGAAAATTTTGTACAACAATTCATTTTGCGTATTTATGCAAACTTTTTATTAGAAATTTATATTCTTGTACAAATATTTATTTTCACACCCTACATGTCTTACTTCATCTTTTGTGAGTAAATATTATTCTGCCTAGACTATGTCATATTGTTTTGACCGAAAACAAAATGTACGGTAATAATTCTCACAAATTTAATATCATGATCATTATTACCTCATATTAGTTTGTTGCATATGCAATGTAATATTCCAGAAATTAATTATAATTAATTGAAGCATATTTTATGAAATATGAAGTAATTTATGTATTAGGAGAATAAATTGAGTAAGATTATAAGCTTACTAAGTTAATATGAAGAAATAGGCTTATTTTATGAAACAAGAAAATTAGACGTAATTTATTAATTATAGAGATTTTATTGGATTATGTGAGTAAATTATATGCTATTTGTGAAATAAAATATTTTCAGGTCCGATAACAGTAAAAACTCGATTGCTTGGCCTAAAATGTCACAACAGTATTAGTATGAGTGATTGTGGTTTCCAAGTTCATAGATATGTTTTAATTATGATTTTAAATTGTTATGGAAAGTTTCACTGAGTTTGGTTAAGTATGGAAAGGGGTAGCTTAAGGAAAATCTCGAGTTTTTGGTTTTTGTAGTGAAATGGTTAAACGTTTTAGTAGAAACGGTGAACGGTGAACCGTTTCCCCAAGTAGGATCTCAGAAAATGGTGGCAATTTAGGGATTCGGTGAACCGGTTGGGGCCAGTTTTGGATGCCTCAGTTTTTGTGTTTTATCGATAATTAAGGTATTGTCATGCTATTTATCGATAGGAAACATTCCAAATTTGAGTTTAAGTCCTAGAATGGATTAGAATGAGTTGTTTACAGTTTACCGCAGATGTGACATAGAGCCCAAATCGTCGAACAATTTCCACTAAGGTTGATCGACATGCTTGAATTTGGACTTAAGGTAAGAAAAGTATAATTGTACCACATAACACATCAATATATGATTTGGTAGCTACCGTCTATGAGGAAGAGTTATTACTCTATTGGTTGTCTTATCAGGCAACAATTTAAAAAGAGTCATTACTCTAATCTAAAACCGTTGTTAGGTTTCTTACTTATCAGTTGTCTCATTATGCAATGATAGTGACATTGAATTGTCTCGTTAGGCAAGGGTATTAAGGTTGTCTCATTGGGAAATGGTGAGTAATGATTACTTTATTAAGTAACAACTTAAGTTTGTCTTATTAGACAAGTATTTGTTATTAATGATCATTTTCGTTGGTTTTTTTTTTTTTGTATGAGCATATTTGATTATGTCTACATGTGTTGATGTCTATTATTTATGCATTTGCTGAGTCTTTGTGACTCACGAGTGCTTTGTGGTAAAAGTAAGGAAAGGACTGAGCTAGGTCAGCCATGAGTTAGAGGTTATCCTCGACAAATGTACATATCGACTTAACTGACTAGCAGTGCTGAATAGTCAGGATTTTTCTTATGGTGACTTTGATGAATATGAGTATTTTGTTGTAAGATTGTTAACGACATTTTTTGTAAAATTTTTAAATGGGGATCCCCAACCTAAAACAGTTTATAATGCCGAAATAATTTTCATATCTCAAATAATTAGTTAAAGTTTTAATTAAATCACAATATTCTTTAAACCGTTAGTTTATTATAATAAATTAATTTATAAAGGCACACACATGGCGTCCCTACGGGTTAGGGTGTTACGACATGGTATCAGAGCGGCCATAGTTTTAAAGGTCTTGAAGACTAGCTAGATATGTACATTTACTGCGAAGACAAGCTCGACTCATGACATAGTAAGTGTTATTTATTTACTTGCTAAATGTGATCATTTGAAAAGAATGAGTGTTAGGATTTATGCCTTATAAGTAAGTATTTAATGGATAATATATTACAGAATATATGAAATACAATTATAAGATAAATGAATACATTAATTATAGAAGTATAATTAATAAATATCTGAAAATTCCTTATTCATATAGAGAAAGTATAATCTTGTAAGGTCGTACAAGAGAATTAAGATTATACAATATGAATAAAACAAGCCGGTACTATATTA
This sequence comes from Cannabis sativa, assembly GCF_029168945.1. Lineage (NCBI taxonomy): Eukaryota > Viridiplantae > Streptophyta > Magnoliopsida > Rosales > Cannabaceae > Cannabis > Cannabis sativa. The sequence continues at coordinate 32,654,877 of NC_083608.1, read as the reverse complement.
AAGTAAGGAATCTTTAATATAAAATTACCAAGTACAGTTTACTATGTACTATACTCTAGTGCGTGTTATTTTGATTCGGATCACATATGTAGATAGACATATAGTAAAGGTACTGTGTATAATTTGATTATACATGACTGAATCGATATGTATTATCATCTTTCATTAACACGCCGTTTACCATGAAAGAGTCATTTATATCACAACGATGATCATTAGTAGATCAGTCTGAATCCTGAGGATACATGAACTCATATTTGTGTTCATTGAGTTCTTTGATTCACTTGTTAAAGTTTCTTAGAGAAGATGATTCTTACAATTCTTATTTTGGGAGCTTAATAACATAAGTGGATGGGAACGTGTCATATAATAGAATCCAAGATTTTCAAAAGGATCGAATATTAGTTCCCTTATATTGTTAATTCTGAGAGTGCTAACAATTGGATCCAAAATCTATAATTAGATTATAGATTAACTGTTCACATTGAATTAATGGTACATAAGAAATTAAGAGATAATTAGAATGATAAAACGATAATTTTGACCAACTCTAATTAATTATGAACTAATAATTGGAGGGAGAACTACTTATATTAAATATATCAATGGACTACAAGTAAGAATTCTGTAATTATAATTTTATATTGCCAAAGAGTTCTAAAATTTTGTATTTTAATATTATTAATTTATTATTTAATTAATCAAATAATTAAATGCAAAATAGTAAATATGGTACTAAAATAATTATTCTGTAGCTACAGAACATAATTTTGTAATTGCAGAATAAAACTAGAAAATAAACAGTGCAAAAAATAAAACACACAAGGTTTTCGTACGTGGTATCAACAATCCTTACAGATTGTTACTAGTTTACGGGGCCACACTCAGAGATAAGATTCATTAGATAGATCTCAAAAATATAAAGTAATTGACTTATACATAAATAGACTTCCTCTTATTGTGTGCCACAAGCTTGATGTATTCCACCTTCTAATTGAATATTGTTGAAACTTTAAGTGCTCGAACTCCCTTCAATCTCCTTGAAGAGTGCTTGCTTCCTCCCGAGGCAAGACTTGAAAAGTTATCTCCCAAAAGCTTGTAGAACTTTCTCCTGCAGGTAGCATTGTTGTTCTTCTTTTTTTGTAGACTTGATTATAGACTCAAGACAACACATAATACATAAACACAGAGAAAGAGATGAACACACTCTTCTCTACAAAACAAAGACTCTCTTTTCTAAAGATATGAGTGAGATAAAAAGATGAAAGAAGACCTAGCTACTATAAGGTATATTTATAATCAATATACACCTTATTGAAAACTCATACATGGTCTGAACAAGACCACAACTCACTAGACACTTTCCTAAAAAATTCTTCAATTAGCCTAGAAATTTTCTGTTCTGTACCTACAGAATCATGAGTATTAATTGTGACTTTTCTTTTATAGAAAAGGAAAGTCTTGCTTCAATTTTCTTCACAAGAAGTCTGATCAAACATTTTAGGAAACTCATAAAGGATCAAATATACAGTTGGCTAGATAGAAATTGGTTAAGTCATCAAACTTACCCTTTATGCCTTACTTTCCATAAATAGAAGAGCTAGTCATATTTCCTAACTTATATAATTTAATCAATACAAAAATATGGAAACTGAATAACAACTCATCCAAAATTAAAGAATTGAATTATAAAATATTTTTGTTACATTAAAGATGTTAAAAATAGAATTAACAATCTCCCCCTCAGGCACTTTAATTGACAAAATATTTTATAAGAAAAAAACCTACATTAAGTGTTAGAAACAAAAAACAATAGAGTACAGAAAATACTCCCCCTGCATCAAGGCATACTAACACATAAAACAAAATAACTTTTCAACAGAAAAGTTCACAAACCACAAACAAACAAACAACCCCCCTGAGTTCAACACAACAACTCCCCTCATTAGTTGACAACAAGGCACAAAAACACTTCTCTCCCTTTTTATCTATCAAAGAAGACAAAGACAAATGTAAAGCAACTTCTCCCGTTTTTTGTCGATAATAGGAGCAGAACGCAGAGACGCTGGAGCAGCTGATAGGGGTGGAGCTTCAGTCGCTGGAGTAGACGACGCAAGATGGGACGACGACGAGGCAAAGGAGGACCTCACATGCAATCCTCTTTGAGGGTTGAGCATTCTTGATTTTGGTTATTGATGCTTGAGAACCCTAGAAACTTTTCTCACAATTGAAAAAGAAAAAGTGAAACTAGTAGAAAACTAAAAGAATGAGAGAGTGAGATATTGTAGAACGTGGGTGAAGATATTATCAAGGAAAGAGAGATGTGGGTAGTTAGATATATATAGCAAATAGAAATTAATACCCACAAAATCAGAATAAAAAAAAAAACTAATTTCTTTCTTACCATTGAGCTCCACATGTGCCTAGGAAAGAAAACAATTAAATTCTTTTCAAATTTGGTCAAATGTTTCCATAAAAGAAAAAAATTCAAAACCAAGACCCCATAAAATCTAAAAACAAAATTAAACAAATGAACTTACCTATACCTTTTGCCTTGTACAAAAATATCACCAAAAAGAAAATAAACAATTACAATTTTTTAATTAAAAAATTATTGTCTCCCAAAACCACACGAGAATTAAAGACACATCTCCAAAAAAAATAATGATAAAAAAAATTCATACCAACCAAAGATCATTTGAAAAAGAGATAAAAGGAAACAACAACAAATTTAACAATAAGCACATGTTTCCAAAAATAAAAGAAAGCACACAAAAATTGAAAAAAGTAAAAGAAAAAATTAGCTCAAATCATATCATCCACGAAAAAATATGTCCCCTTTTTATTTAATTTTTTCAATGTGTGCCCCCTTTTTTGTTTTTGTTTTTTTAAATTTTAAATGAAACCAAAAAAAATAATAAAAAAAGAGAACAAAAATAACACTTAAACACATAAAACATCAATCAACACTTTAGAGAAAAAATATTGTCCAAGAAAATAATGAAACAAAACAAACAAAAAAATGCAAGTATTTTTAAGAAAACTCGTTATAATAAGTCATAATTTGTTTTTTAATAAGAATAAGCAAAATAGATTTAAACCTTGATATTTTTTCTAATAAAACGAACACCATGTCTGCTTTGTCTTTGTTCCTAATGAAGAGATTAAACTCATAAGAATATACAGAAGTTATTCTATCAAGCTATGAACTAGTGTAAAAAATTCATACAAGTTAAGCAGGACAATGATTTAACTCAGTCAACAAGAATATTTTAAGCAATTTAAACAATATGTAACAACTTTATAAGACCATTTTCTAATTTATATAATTTTTTTCTTCTAAAAATTGTGTCAAGCATAAGTGTGTAAAAGTGAAAGCAAGGAACATTACCTAAATTGTCAAAAAGACTTTTTCTGAGAATATGTAACCAATGAAGATGATGTCACACTACCTCAATGATAGCCTTTTTTTATGGTAGTGTATCCGCTACATAACTCCTAATTATATAATACTAACTTACTCAGAGACGACTTTCACACATTGAGATAAGTAACTCTATTCTTCCAAAGGAGCTTAAACACAATTTTTAATACATTTTTTTTCAATTTTCGAAAATGGTAGCTTACATAACACTGTTTGAAGAACTTAAATATTCTTATGAGTAGTGAAAAAAATTTCCTGAACTAAACCTATGTCAAATCATGACACTAAAAATCAATTCAGATTCACAATATTTATTTTTCTCTTTAAGATCTTTGATGTTGTGAGATAACTCTTTATTAACTTTTACTAATGAACGATTTTCACCACAAATTTGTAACTACTTACCAAACATTACCTTGTAAGATTCTGCCAATGATTCCTCATCAAGTTCTAGCTCATCTGAATCTGAAAGAGCTTCTTTATCATTTTCATCAGTCGAAGTATTGTTTAAACACAAAACTTTTCTTTTTCCCTGTAAATCACTTGACAAAACACTTGTTAAAGCAACATTTTCATCTTTACTATTTTCAAAATCATCATCACTTCAAGTAACATTAAAACACATATGGTTACGTCGTCTTGGTTGAACGCCCCATATGGCTTAATAACTTTATCATGGGCTGTAGTAAACAATGTAGGACAATATTCTTCTGAGTGCCCTAGAATTCCACAAATAAAACAAAAAAGAGGGACATGTTCATATTTAAAGTTACACTAAAACTCCTCCGTATCGATGTTCTTCACCTTTCTTCTTCTCTTCAGTGGCTTATTGACATCGATAGTCATTTTAACATGTAGATAATTTCTCCACATTCCCATAAAATTCTTAGGAACATAATTCACAAACTTACCGATGTAATTGCTTATGTTTCTTGCAACTGCTTCAAACATAAAGCCAGGCCGAGGATCGTGCAACTGAACCCAGATCTCCACCTACTTTCAAACGCTTAAAGACCAATAAGAACTTATTAAATGTCCAAGGACTTTTTTTGATGACCTTTTGAATATCGACTTCATGATAGAACTGGAATAAATAACAATTATCATCCAATTCTTAGACAAATATTCCTCTACCGGGTTGCCATAGAGATTCCATCAAGTGTTGCATAGCATCGAAGTCAATGCTGTGCTAGGTGAAGAATCGACCTACTAAACATCACCGATCATCAACTGTAGGTATTGGTTGTAATGTTTCAGAGAAGGCCAAAACATCTTCAGATTCATCTTCTAAGTCAATATTAGCCCATTGCGTTGTTAAGTCTTGAACAAAACTACTACTAGAAGCCATAAGTAGAAGCCAACAAAATGACACCAGGAGAAGAAATCAGAACTAAAAAACGATTGACAAAACAACAAATAAGAATTCTAGTCATGTCATAGAGACAGGACGAAATTTGCTTTTATAGTATTTTACAAAAAAGGTTTTTTTTTTTTAATATAAAGATTAAAATAATAAACTAGAAAGAAAATAAAGATAGACATTATGCTATTAAGATATAGTTAAGAGTTAATCTCCACCCTCAATAACCGATTTCCTTCTTGTACACACCTCTTCATGATTTTATCCTTCATTCTATTTCTCATATTACCTTACTTGGATAACTGTTTCTTTTAGGTTTACATTACCGTGACTCCGAAGCGCCACCTTCTTCATTTATTATTGGAGACGAAAGCAGTTATCCCTAATGCCTTGCCCCTCTACCTCCAGTCGGGAGCTAAATCGGGGGAAGGAGATAGATTGAATGATCTGACAAGCAATAGTAGATTCAACCTTTATCAGCGATGGTCTATCTCAAAAGCGAGATATGCAAGCATAGATATATGAATGTATACTTAGGATTAATTTCATTTGAGTGACAACTATAAATAATATACGCCAATGATACGAATACTCTAATGTTTGGTCCTAAGATTCATTTCATTTGACTGAAAATTATAAATGAGATACGGTAATAACAATAGATATTCTAATTTTTTTCGACACCACCTTATATCCTAAGAATAAAAATAATAAATAAAAAAGAATAATTATCATTAAAATTAATCCTATAATGAATAGAATTTAAAAATCTTTTTTTTTTTATTTTATTTTAGGGAGTTTTATTTTTTAATAAATAAAATTAATAATAATAATAATATTGTACTTATATAACATAACTTCAACATTAAAATATTTTCTATATTATATTAATATATTTTTAATTTTCTATTTCATATAGAATTAAGATTTTCGCAGTATATTGGCTAATTTATATAAATATATGTTGGTAACTATTTAATAGTTATATTAAAAATATAACTATGATAATTATATTTTAATATGATCTGCAATAGTTTACTAATAGGTAAAATTTTTATTTTAGATTCAAAATAATTATAATTAATTATATATTTAAAATAAATTAATTTTTTAATTAAAATATTTAATAAGACATTTTTCACAACTAATGTTTGTAAATATTTTTTAATTTTTTATTTATGAGAAAATAAATAAAATTAAGTTAGTATCATGTTATGAGTAATTTATTAATTATTTTTATTTAATCTCTAAATTAATCACAACCGTTTAACATGATCCAACAATTAAAATAAATGTAAGCACCGTAATTATATATTTGATGTAACTATTAAAAATATTTTGTAAATAATAAAAGAAAAATACTAAAAGGCACTATTGCTGTGTAGCATCCTCCTCAATGTTATACTGTTATTGGAGTGATTAAGTATCAGGTTTCATATAAGTTAAGATAATAACTTTTAAAAAATATCACTAACCAATCATAAGACGTCACCTATAAGAAATGCTATAAAGTTCATGATAAAAGTCCATATTAATGAAGAAAAAAAAAACTTGGGTTGGATTATGATGATCCGGAATGGATCTTTACGAGTGATAGTACTTGGGGTCTAGAATTTATTATGCATAATATTGCCCTCACTTGAACAAAATCGTGAATAGACAGTTATTTTATAAACTAACAAGACAATACGAAACGTACACAAGAGCAAATAAGCTGAAATTCTATCAATTGCATTATAAGACACTAATTAATAATTCCTAGGGAGCTCAACCAACTAAATGATATAATTGCTTACAAGAATAAAAAAAAAAAAAAAAAAATCCTACTACTCTTTCTTATGAACACCACCCCCCATTCCCCAACCCAAAACGCCTCCCAGGCTCACTCACTTCCTTTCCTTAGCTCAATGTGGTTATCAAGTTATTGTTTGGTTGTCTTGTTCATTTTCTCAGCTTGTAGGTGCAGTCCAGCTATTGGGAAGCCGCGTAGAGGTCACAGTCGGCATGGCACAGACATTAATGTCTATTGGAAGAAGACGATATTGGATGTCAAGTTCCCGGAATGTCTTGACCATCTCTTCTATCAGAAGAGATCTTCTAGAATACCGTTCACCCATGTCTTGGTGGTTCATTTTGTGGCACAACCACACAGCCATTCTTACCCTGTTTAGTTCTTCAAGGTCCTTCATTATAATCATTGGTGCAGGATACCAATGCTCCACCTTGCTCTCAACATAACTGCAGTAAAAATGACAAGACAATTCATATACCAGATAAATGCACACCATTATAACATCACCAATCAAGAGTGAAGAAGCAAGTAGTGTATATTTGCATGTCATACTTTGTTATTCTTTGTTTCATTGCTGCAATCTTCTCTGCCGGAGTAGCTACGTGGATACAGAACTCAACACCATCTCCTGTGTCTGGACTTCGATAGAAATTGTTGACGGCCTTTGTGGCAAGAGTACTATTAGGAAATATTATTTTAGTATTGTCATACCTTAGGAAAATGGTAGTTAAGATGTTCATTTCTTCAACAACCATCTGAAAATTGTTGATAAACAAAATTAGGGTCCCGAAAAACACAATGGCGGTACCACAGAATACAAATTGTTAATTAGATAGCAAGTAACCTGAATTCCATCGATTTCACACCGGTCTCCGACGTCAAAAGGGTGCATCACAAACAAGAAAACAATGGCTTCAAAAACCGTCTTGCAAGTGTTTCCAAAAACAAACGCCACAAGTACTAGCTGCGAACTGACGAAGAGTAGAAATTTGCTGGTGGCGATTCCTAGTACAAGAAGCCATATGACGCCTATAACAATAGCAACTATTATGTTTACCATATGATGAAGTTTGTTGACAGCAGTTTTGGTGTCATTTAGTGTCAAAGCGAGTGCTCTCCGCTCTCTGAATGCATTAACCTGGAAAAGTGTTACCCCTTTATCAAATAAATGACCACTACTAAATAGTGGAAGACGAGTTTTGTTAGGTGCTTCTAAACACAAAGACATGTACACTATAGCAGAGAAGTTGGCAAGAAAAGAAACCACTGAATAATGACCATGTTTATCTGCAAGTTCTTGTATGCGTGTATGCTTTATTCTAGTCAAACATACTAAAATGGCAAAAATATCTTCAAGGTTATAATAAAATAATTAATTAGTGTTTCATTCTTACCACCCAGTTTTTAAGGGAAGATTTGCTGATTCTTTTAGTCTCCACTGCCCCTTCAAAGAGACTCATGGCCTTTAGAGCCTCATCTTCTCGCATGAAACGCATCAAATCCTCAACGTAAATAAACCTGGCAAAAATATGGTATGACATAAATTTGTTTAGATAAGAATAAATAATCTATGGGGTATGTATAGCCAAGGACAGTAAGGAGATGAAGAAGAATGATGTCAACTACGTAAAGCTGACTAGTAAGTTAGAAAGAAGGACACGACCAGATAGAGTTGGCAGGAGAAAACAGCATTTATACAATTAAAGGAAAAAAAAAAAAGGAATAATTTCTATTTGTATGAAACAAACAGAATGCTTACTGTTATTCCTTATCGATTTTGCATGCACCATTTCCTTTTTCATAATAGTAAACAAATGCAATTTAACAGAACTTGAATTGCATAAATCTATCATAGCACAAAATAATGTGAGAAAATAAAACTTTTCATTTATGCCAAACTAAGCCTTTTAAAGCAAGTTAGTTGAAGTGATATCACCAGATATAACCTTTCATCAACATGACTGCTAATGCCAAACTAGGAAACATATTAAAAAGAAGACAATCAAATATAGTAAGGTTTAAGAAGAAATCAGAAACTTACTTGCAGCCCCGCCTAGCCACATTCAGAAATATCTTCTTGGCTGCAGCCTTGGCCTCAACTTCACTCCTGATCTGAGTAGCGGACTCATCATCATTAGTCGAATCCAAAATCTGCTCATCAAGCGTAGTAAGAGAACCATTTCGCACTATTTTCATAAGCCTTTTCATATTCCAGGCTGATACGTTCTTGGGATTCAACTTATGTAAATGATCAATTGTTATTCCCTCGTCTGACTTCTTGCTAAGCACCCGAGAGAGTTTGGCACTATTATTTGTCTTGGACAACCGACCACTCCCGATGACTCGGCTAGTTCTCGGGGGTGGGAATCCTGAAGAGAAAGCAGTGGCCTTAAGGTCAGGTGGTATTGTAGCCCCAGCATTTTGGAGCTTCTGAACCTCATCGGCAAGTCTCTCATCCTCTTCCTCTGTTTTGTGAATCTCAATCAATGGTGGACCCGAGAGCGTTTCAATCACAAACTGGTTGAAAAGCGAGTCCTGAATTCTGTCGAAGTAGGTACTAACATGGAATGAAGAAGCAAGTACTTTCACTATGAGGGTCTTCACCAACCAAAGCAAAGTACCCACCAAGAAACAAACCAATACTTTAGTCACGTATCTGAGGCCCTCACTCCTAGTCTCTCTCTCAACTTTTTTATCAAACAAGAAGTGCCAAGCAATCAAAACAAGGCCCAGCCATAAACAATTCTGAACAGCTTTTCTAATACCATAAACGAAATAAAGAACCCTTTTACGAAGTAGAAAATTCCTCTCAATGAAGAACACCACAATCCGAATCCCCCAACCCGAGACCAACCTCCCACAAATCAGAACCGCAATCAAGACCTCCCATTTCCATAGCTTCAATTTCCACAAGTTTTTCTCCCTCAAAAGTGGTACAGAAAGCGTACAAGCTAATGCCCCAACGTTCAAAACCAAACTAGCCCACTGAATCAGAGTCAAGACACTAAGATTCGACCTATTGAAGTCATCGGGTAAGTCCTCATCAAAAAACGGGTCATCCTCTTCGTCATCCCCGGCCTTCCCCAAAAACCCAGATTTCAATTGCCCCGACTTCGGCAACATACCAGATTTCAGCACCTGACCCGACCTGGGTATCTGCCCAGACCTATAAACTCGATCAGCTCGTCTATCTGGATCTTCTGGCGGGTCCATAAGCCTGGACCTGGTCTTTACCCGTAACAAACTAGACCTCCTCTGAAACGAAAGCTCGGGCTGAAACGACGCGTTTGAGGTACACCTCACAACCTCTTCCTCTTCATTATAAGGTTGTCCTTGACTCTCCTTGTCGTCCATCGAATCCCTGTAACGCCGCCGCATCGACTCCGTCGCCTGTAATCCATCGACGCCGTCCGTCGAAGTCGACGGATGGTTATACGCCACCTTCAACTCCATCGATTGCCAAACATTCATCGGAGACTCGGCCAAAGGCTGCAAATCTCTATCATGGTGGCTTTTGAGCTCCTCCATCTCCAAATCCATATCCAATGCCGTGTCCCCTGAAGCCCTCTGCTTATGCAAAAACTGGCCAATCAACTTCGACGGAGGATCCTCCATACCTTGCTTCTGCAGCTTATTATTACCTTGCACAAAATTAAAACTCATTCTAGTCGCATCATCACCATCTCCTCCGTCGTCGTGGTCGTTCACATTATCTCTGGCAGGGTCCTTCCACACATCATAGCTCGTTTCCTGCCAAATCTTGCCGGCATGTTTAGAAGAGTCGCCGGACGTGGCGGCGGCGGCGGTAGAATCACCTCCTTCATCGATTTTTACAATGACCTCATTCCGGTCATTGGAGTCTTCCTTCATCGGGTTCGGAATGTGGGGGTGTCGATCTTCAACAATGTCTTGATCCGATAGAATAGGTAGCTCTTCGTGGCTGGTTTGGGCACCTCCACCTGCGGAGATCTTCTTCGTATGTTTATTATAGGAGCTGTGGGACTTGAACGATTTCTTGAGCGAGAAATCCATGGACGTTAACCACGTATGTATGTAGACAGACACTGTCGAAATAATATTTAATTAATATTATATATAATTATGAATATCCTTGTCTCTCTCAAATCCAAAACAAATGAAATCAAAATTAAATGAAATGAAAGAAAGTCAAGTAAATAAGGAAAGTGTTTTCATGTTTTTTTTTTTTTAATAAATGAGTAGTCAACAAAAGGGTTAATTAAATATAATTAGGGTTGTCTTTTACGATTAATTTAGGAAAGAAGATATCAATTGAGAATAAGTGTCATCAGCTGATGACATTCCATAACTCTCTGGAAAAAGTAATATTAATATATACCTTTTCTTAAAAAGGTAAGGCTAACAATTAAAATATTAAAAAAAATGAAAGAAAAAATATTAAATATTTAAACAATTTCAATTTTTTTTAATTTTTTTTCCAGATGAAATTAAAACAATTTAAATCTATATTTAAAAAGAAAAAATTAAATCTAACAATTATAAGATAACTATTGTTTTCTTGTTGTACACGTACTAAGAGAAATAAATAGATAGATATCTTACTATAGATTAAGAGGGCCTTCCGCGGTCACCAACAAAATTTAATTAATCTCTCAATCAGAGTTAGCTTAGAATCATTACTATAGAAGAAGAATAATAAAAATTATGAAAATTTAGTGGGGAAAATACTACATTTTATTATTTCTGAGATAATTTAAAATGGTAAATAACATTTTAAATTATGTGTTTTACAAAAGTTATTAGACATTCTCTTTTGATAAATGACAAAATGAACTCTATATTTTTTAAAATAGTAAAAATAAGATCATGAGCTCAATTTTTAACAATTTTATTTTTTAATATAACCAATTTTAAAATAATTTTTAACAAGAACAAATACAGAAAATATAACCAGTTTTGTCATAACATATTTAGATCAGATTATTATTAAGTTTTATTTTGACAAAAAAATAAGTTCAGGGTCCTATTTGTACAATTTTAGAAAATATAAGGTCTATTTTATCATTTAATAAAATAAAGGGTCCAATTAATAATTTTACAAAAGACAGAGTCCAAAATAATATTTACTCTTTAAAAAATACGATTGATTCATTAAGAAAAATTGAAAAAAATATGTGTGTAATATATTATTATCAGTACAAGTAAATATTAAATTTTATATAATTTAGAAAAAAAAAATAGAAAATTATTCGTTATAGGACTTTATAATAATTGTTTTTTATTTTTATGGGTAATCTTTTTTTAACTCATTTTTATAATTTATTTTATTCACTTTAACGTTAAACCTCAAATTAATATAATTTTTTTTTACTATTTATTCTTTTTTTTTTTTTTTCTAACATTTTCTCTAGTTCTCTTTTTGCTTTCATCTCCAAGAGCACTAGTGATCTTCTTACTTATTTAAAGTTCTGTGTATCACTCAATACATGTGATTCTTTCAATAAAAGTCACATTTTCTACCATTTTAATGTTATTGACATATTTCTCAACAACTATGTTAACCCAAATATTGGTGGAGCATTGCTATTAGGCACCACTATCAGTGGTGCGTAGCACCTTCTCAACATGTTGCGTTGCGATTGGCTAGCGATACTCCCTAAAAGCTATTATATTAAATTATATGGGACCCGATACTTAGTTGGACCAATAGCGATATTGACATGTAGGAGGGTGCTAGGCACCACTGGTGCCCTTTAGCATTTCTCCATTGGAGCATTGCTATGAGGCACCAGTGGTGCCTAGCACCTTCTCGACATGTCGCGTTGCGATTGGTTAGCGATACTCCCTAAAAGCTATTATATTAAATTATATGGGACCCGATACTTAGTTAAACCAATAGCGATATTGACACGTAGGAGAATGCTAAGCACCACTGGTACCCTTTAGCATTTCTCATATTGAGCATTGCTCAATATTCTTTTCCTCATAATCAGAGCTTAAGAGATATGGTAAGCGTGTGTACTGATACACTCTTATCTGTTTCGGTATTTAGAAAAAAAAAATTAAGTCTGAAGTTTGTTGTGCAAGTCACTTTTTTATTTTATGCTCGTGTGAAATATACAGTTTGAACATTAAATTTTAGATTGTAAATTATTCTAAATTTTTAAAACTTTACAACATGTCATAAATAACTATAACATATACGAGTATGAAAAAATTAAACTAATAAATTTTTCTAGATGCCAAAACAGTTAGAGGTTAAACCAGTACACCCATTTTAGTGGGGTGCATTGTAGAACTACCCTATAATTTTTGATATTTTTTTAATATCTTAAGGAAAAAATTCTAAACAACAATATATGTATACATATAAAACAGTTTAAGATAACCTGTTACCCTTAGGACCAAAAGAATAACCATTTATCTCTTTAAAATAACCACTTATCTTATACGAGTTTTATCAAAACTTCTAATTTTTTTTCTTAATTTTTTTCATAAAATAAATTTTTTTTTAGAAAAAAAAAATATATTTTAAACACGCATAGTATAAAAATTCATAAAATATGTAATTTTTATTTTTTTCTCATAACAGGACTTAACAAAGGTCGTATTTTGATTGGTTTCATCATATTTTAAAACTTTATTAATTACCACAAAAAATAATATCTATTTAAAATTAAAATATACGAGTCTCTTATTAAAGTGTATCAATATTAATGTAATGTGATCTCATTGCTTATGCTACTCAACAATTATTATTATTTTTTAACAAGACAAGAGAAGTTTTTCTTCTTCTCCATAGTTATTATCCAAAATATATATAATCAACATATATCAAAAAAATCATAATTTTGTTCCCCTAAATGATATAAAACAATAGATAATTTCATAATATACCTTGAAAAAGGTCGTGTAAGAGAGTTTTTTAGTTTATTAATTATGTTTTTTTTTTTATATATTATTTATTTTGGTAAATGACTTTTTATATTTACTATTCGTTAAGGTGCTCAATACTATATAGATGTGGTACCCAATAATTGAATAATAATTTTTTTTTCTATTTTGTGTTTTTATTTTTTATGAATAATCTTTTGTACTATTTTTTTAAAATAATTTTTGTGCTATTATTATTATTATTATTATTATTATTATTATTATTATTATTATTATTATTATTATTATTATTATTATTATTATGTGGCACTTTAAAGTGCTCAATAACATAGTGACGGATAATTTGTACACAATAATAAATTAAAAAAATTAAGAAAATTAGTTTAATATTCTAATATTTACTGATAAGCTTATTGTAGAGAGTAAGAATTGAGACCAAAAAATAAAAAAAATTGATAATGACTAACAATTTATACGGACTAGTGATGATAATTAAAACTTTACTTTGGCTTAAATTTATTCATTAAATACTATTTTAGATATTGTATTTTGCAAAAATTATCAATTGCCATCTGTTTTGTTAAATGATAAAATAGATCTTATAATTTTCAAAATAGTAAAAATATGACCTGAGCTCAATTTTTGATAATTTTATTTTTTAATATACCAACTTAAAGACAATTTATAACACAGACAGATATAGAAAATGTAACTACTTTTACCATAATATCTCTATATCGAATTATTATTAAATTTTATTTTGATAAAAAATTAGTTCAGTGTCCTATTTATATTATTTTGAAAAATACATGATTTATTTTGTTATTTAATAAAATAGATAGTTCAATTAATAATTTTTGTAAACTATAGAGTCCAAAATAGTATTTATTCTTAAAAAATATATTATTTTCATGATAAATTATTCTCTAAAATCGAACTTATTTCTACTTAGTTAGATTTGATATAAATTTGAATATGATAGTTTTGTCATTCTCTTTAATTGATTTTTTTTTTATCCATTTATAAATTATAAGTTAGGCAAAAGAATAATGATATGATAATATTATAAATAATAGGGTAAATACCATTTTGGACCCTCTGTTTTACAAAAGTTACCAATTGGACCCTGTGTTTTGTAAAATGACAAAATGGACCCTGTATTTTTTAAAATAGTACAAATAGGACCCTGAATTGATTTTTTGTCAAAATAAAGTTTAATTATAATCCGATCTAAAAGTGCTATGACAAAACTGTTTACATTTTTTGTATCTGTTCTTATTAAGCATTGTCTTCAAGTTGGTTGTATTAAAAAAAAAAGTTGTCAAAAATTAAGCTCAGGGTCCTATTTTTACTATTTTAGAAAATACAGGGTCCATTTTGTCATTTAACAAAATACAGGGTCCAATCTGTAATTTTTGCAAAACACAGGGTCCAAAATGGTATTTACCCTAAATAATATTTAGAAATTTATGCGCTATATTGTTTTATTCTTTTTTTTTAACTCTGAATTTATGCGCTATATTATTGAATTAGGACAATGACAAGTTTTTATGTTTGATTAATGGTCATATCTTAGTTTTTTTTTTTTTTTTTTTTTCAATGAATGGTCATTTATCTTATTTAATATATGAAAATGAGAAGGAATATTATTGAAGAACATTTAGCGTAAAAGTAGAAGAGTAGCGTGTGTGAACTTATGAAACCAACAAGGGATTAATAGTCATTTAAGAACATGATATGCTCACTCAAGACTAGAGATGGAAATTTATAGTGCGGGGATGGGTAATCGCGGGGACCCGCCTCTAATAGGGTGGGGATTCCCCGTCTTGGTGGTTAATGAGGCGGTGGTGGGGGACAATTTCAATACCCGAAGCGGGAATAGGGCGGGGGCGGGGATAATACATTCCGCACCATATCCGACCCCGATATAGATATATATAATTTCTTTTTCATTCTTAACATATATATAGTATATATATCATTGATAATCAAAATTATATATCATATGCTTAAATTATGAAGATATAATGACGATAGTGAATTGATGATCATTGTGGATTACATGTGTAAATATATTTTCTTCTCGATTCTTAATTTCATCTTTGTTTACTTTTTAATTTGTTGGGAGGCTTAAGAGGTATGAGACTATGATCCTATACTTGGGTTATGATTTTTTTTTTTTTTCAAACTTTAAGACATATTTAGTTTTTATTTTTTACTAGGTTATACTTTTTTTAGGTAGGTTTATCTTTTATTTTCTATGAATTATGAATGCATAAAAAATATTTGTGAGAATATTAGTTTAATTTATTTTTTCAATTATTTTAAATTATTTTTTTTTATTTTACCTTAATGGATACCCGATGAGTTCCCCATAACCGATGGGTATTCTCCTACCCCGAATTTGTTGGTTATTAGACGAGGATGGGAGTATAAATAGGTAGCGAGAATGGGGACAGGGATTGCATTCCCCGTACATTAACCGCCCAATTTCCATCTCTACTCAAGACTCTCAAGATAGAGAGGTGGCATTTACTGCACCATTTAGATTATCTCAGCAAAAAAACAAAATTATGATAAATATTAATAAGGTATACTTAGCACCAATTAATATTCTTATTTTATGGAAATACATCAAACAAACATTTCACAATATAAGTTATAAAAAAAAAAATTATCAGATTTGATCATTGACAACATTCAGCAAAAAAATGAAAATATCAGTAGCATAGCACTAGCAGTCTAGCACCACACTGAAACGTGCTTAAACTATTTAGAATTGGATATGCCGCTGGTGAAGAAACTAACATCAAAAGCGTTACGTGGCAGGCCATGATTGGTGAGAGTCCTTCGGTTCGGCACGCAATGAACAGAGCAAGTTAAACACTGTGGTCACAGCCGCATAAGGATAATTTGATTGCTGGATGAAAGCTACGTGTGGTAACAGAAAGGGCCACAAACCAGGGAGCTTCAGTTATTCCCGCCAACAATTGATGCTTATTTTTTTCTAAATAAAGAAATATGAAATGGAAAACGCTACGCGGCTAAGTAAACACCAATGAAACGATGAGCAGAATAACCACAGGGCCCCAAAAACTGGCAGGTAGGGACCGGACTGGACAGAAGACACGACGAGAAGATGACAAAAATTTGAATGTCGTTTCTGGGTTATTGATGTAATAAATACTCAGAAGCAAAATAAAGAGACAAAATTGATTGATCCATATAGATAATTAATGTTCTTTTTTCTTTTTCATTTTTTGAATTTTTAGTCAGATATATTAGGGAAGGGACATACTAAATTTGTCGGCTCATGAGTTGAGATTCAAAACAAAGGAGAAGTATAATTTCAAATGCAATTTTTTTTTTTTTGGAAATAACAAGTATTTATGGAAATGAGTTGTTATTGATAGAGTTCTTCTAATAGATATTTATTGTGTCAATTAATATATATATATAGATAGATATTGGGGAAATCTAGTGTATTCTCCTTTCTTTTTACCTCATGCCATAAGGAAGTTAAATTGACCAATAAGAAGAAAAAAAAAATTGTACACTTGATATCAGTGTACTCCATTACAGCTAATTTTTCTTTTAAAAAAAAAATAATAAAAAATAAAACTACTTTATTTCAATAAATAAAAAATTTATGGGTCTTTTAAAAAAAATTAATATTTCAATAAAAGCAATCCATTACATTTGTAATACTATAAATTATTTACAAATTTTTAAAAATTTATAGAATATTCCAATAACAATAATATACACTATCATATAACAAAAAAAGAAATTATACTCACTAAGAGATTTCAAAAGTTGTTTACTTAAATATGACACTTTTAAGTTTGACCAATTTATGTAATATTTTTCTATTTTTAGATATTTTTATGATATTTGATATGTCATATATATGTAAATTAGGTTTTCAAAGCCTATATTTATTATTTTTATTTGTTTAGGTAGTTTTATTTGGTATTGGTGCAGGAAAAATAACTGAAGTTTACTGTCGGCACCAGAAAAATCGTCAGAGCAGCTGCCGGTATCGGAAAAGTTATCGGAATTGCTGCCGGCACCAAAAAAGTTATCGAAATTGGCATTGTCGCTGAAAAAATCACTGGAAAAATCACAAAGAAAAAATCATCAAAAAAATCACTAAGTCTTGGTGATTTTTTCGATGAGTTTTCTGGCGACAATACTAATTCTGACAATTTTTTCGGTGCCAACAGCAGCTTTGACGACTTTTCCGACACCGGCAGCTACTCCGACGATGAAAAAAAGATGCTAATCTAGAAACTCATAAAATCTATTAATCAATAAAATGAAAGAAAAATAGAGGTTCCCACTCCAATTATTGATGTTTTTATTGTAAATTCTTGAGTGATCCAAATCACTTTGTAATAATAATAATAATAATAATAATAATAATAATAATAAGACAACGTAATATAACAGTCAAAATTAATAAAAAAAATGACTTGATAAAAAAAAACCTCTAAAATTCAATGATGAATAAAAGAAAAAAAAAATTCCCAGAAAAAAAAAAGAAATAAAAAAATGAAAAAAAAAAACACACTAGTTTAATATATCGAGTGAGAAAAAAAAAGGGGGGGGGGGGTTCATTTTTACACTTCAAAATAGTTTTTTCGTATTTTTACAGAATTCTACATAAAATTCTTATTGCAACTAGCGCTGCAACCTAAATTGCAACAAAAAATCGTGTAGCAACCCACATAGAAACCACCGGAGAAACCACTTAAGAAACCCAAACCGTAAATTTAAAAAGAAAAAAAGTTAAAAAAACAGTATATGGAGTAATTCCAAAAAAAAAAAAATAGAGCAATAGAAATATTGGTGCGAAAACTGTGAAGATTTACATGAGAGTTAACTAAAAATAATAATAATAATTTAAATTAAAAATTAATAAACTTTTAATTATTAATGTTATTTTATTTTTTAAAATAAATATATAATTAAATATTATTATAATATGTATAAAGTTTTAATTGTATACAAGCAGTTCTATCGTAAGAGTATACACCTTACATCATAATAACCACATGATCTAAAATCAATGGTCAAAAAAAGTTCCCTACCGGTAGGGAACTTTTGCTAGGTCCTACCATAGTCTTGCCCTATAGATATTTATATACTAGAGAGGATATGTGGTTGTATAGCTGTAGACATATGGAGCTTCAAATTGGGGTAAGGTAGGCTTCTTATATTAAAAAATGTATTTATTTTTTTTAATATGTGTTAAAAGAAAATATGACGTAAGGCGTTTGGTTAGGAGAAATGAAAATATAGGAATAGGAGTGGGAATGAGAATAATAATAGGAATAAAATTTAAAATGCATAAAAAATCGATAAAAAAATAATTAAATTTTTTTTTTCTTGTTACATTGAAATGGTCATTCATTTCTTTTTAAAATGGAATAGTCATTCCACCAAAATGGTAGAAAGAACATTCCATTAGAATGTCATCCAATACTTTAAAATGCAACTAAACAAAGGAATGAAATGAAAATTGTTTCCTTTCCATTCCATTCCAGATTACCTCCAACCAAACGCCACCTAAGTGTATATACAAAATTGTTATTTTGGTTTTTACTAATAAAGAATGGTTTGACATGTTGTCCTTTTTTTTTTTCTCTTTTTATATGCACACCAACTTTGCCTTTCACTCTTGTTTTTTTCACCCGAAAACCACTCAATCATTATGTAATGCTATGATTCAAGGCCACGAGTTTCACATATGGAGAGCTTAGCTAGTATGGGATGCTTTAATTTTACTTTTTTCCAAATTCTCCTTCTTGACTTAAAGAGCTATATCAATTTTGGCATTTAAGAGAATTGTGTAATCATCTACTTTTTTTTCATGAGCATATTTCTTATAATTATTTAAGATTATTCTTAATTTTTTTAATTAATTTACAATGCTAAAAATAAATTTAAATATTTTAAGAAGTTCACTTTGACTGATTATCACCTAAAAGATAACAAATAGCAAATAGCAGAATAAGAATACTGAAAAATAGTCAAAGAGCCATAAAAACCTCAAAAATAGCAATCAAAATGATATTCTAAAGTCATCTGATTCGCATACAAATAATCAGTTCCCAATTAACAACATTGGAGTGCCCATAATTGATGCTGCAATTCTCAGTATGAACACACACAACCATCTCTTTGTGAAAAAAGTGTGCTCCCTAATGAAAAAATAAACCTTTGAAAAAGAAAAAGAATTGAGCTGTAGAGGGCTTTATGTTGTGAGGAACAAAAACCAATCAAAATAATTCATTGCAAGACAAAATCAAAGATAATGAAATATACATACCTTTTATTCTTTGTCTGTGTATGTATCAAAATGAATATAAGGGTTCACAACAGTCCTATTAGGATTTTCATGACTATACTGCATAATAGTCTCTTGTCTAGCATCTTCTCCTACCAATCCAACATCAAAATGCTTACCCAAATCACCATCGATGACCTCACCACGATCATCAGCATCAAAGATTTTCTTCGCACCATGCTGAATTGCAAACAAATAAATTGTTTGGGAGACTTAGGCCCTACTCTATCTTGAACCAACATTGAAATCAAACCCTTCAAACCCCCCCACAAATCTCTGACCCCAAAACACAAATCTCTAAAAAAAATCTCAATAACCCAAAAACGATTTTCTCCAATTGGGCCTCTGATCAAGCTCTCACCATGAAAATACTTAAAAAGCTTAAGTCTTTATCTTCTTCGTCACAGAGCTCACCTTAGATTCGTTCAGATTGGGATTGGAAGAGTGAAATTCTTCAATCGTCGAGTCCAACTGAGAAGCCACATTCGATTGACCTCCGACACTTCTTCATCACAAACCTCACCTTAGAGTCGTTCAGATTGGGATTGGGAGAGTAAAATTCTTCAATAGTCGATTCCAACCGAGGGAAAAAAATGATTGACCTCCGAACTCACCTTAGAGTCGTTCAAATTGCGATTGGGAAGGTGAAATGGAAGAGTCTATTGGTTTTTTAAATTTGTTTAACTTTTTTTAATAGAATTAATAAGTTAACGGCGTTAGAAGAGATCCGTTTGAAAAAAAAATACTCCTGGCGTTAAAAAAAAAAAGAATCGTTAAACCAAGAATCGTTAAACCAAGAATTGCCGTTAGATAGGCACTTTTAATATATAAAGATATGTAGAAAAGTTAAAACAAATAAAAAGTTTAATTTTATACATAATTTTTTTTTAATATTTTTTGCATTTAATTACAAAAATATAAAAATAAACATAAAATATTTAAAAAAAATATTCCAATACTCAAGTATTATCATATAGGCTCCTATATAAATTTACTATATAAAATTACTTATAATTTTTTTTAATAAAATAATATGTAATTGTCTAAATAATTAAATTACTTAATTCATTGCAACAAAAATAATAATTTTAAGTCAAAATTTAATAATGAAAAATAATATCTTCTATACATGCATATCATAAAATAAAAATAAACTAAATAAATTTATAAAAAGAAAATACTAATAAATATAATTAATTATCGATAATATAAATAAGACAAAAATAAAAGGAATTATTACATAGAAAATATAAATTGACACTTTATTTACAAAAATACTTTCATAAGGTGTGGACCACATTTATACCTTTTATGTAATTTTAATTACCAAAATACCTCTTACACTATCACTTACACATTCAGACGATGGTTGCAAGGTGGTTGCTATGTGGTTGCGCGGTGACGAAGGTTTTAATCAGATGATGGTTGTAGGGTGGTTGGCCGAAGGTTGCATCAGACGAAAGATTCTGGGTGATTCCTGGGTAGTTGGCCGAAGGTTGCATCAGACAAAGGTTTCAATCAGACGAAATAGCTGTTAGCAAAATGTTTATGCAACTATAATGCAACTGTAATGCAATATGAAACATTAAAAATCAGAATAGTATTTCCACGTACGTAACTCTATCTACATGTCTCTTTATGATTTAATATGAACAAATTCACCATTAGAAATTTGGAAAATAACGAAAATAGACTAGGATAAATATTTTACTATAGTATTAATGTAATTTTTTTTATTATACTTGAGTTGGATTGTTTGGGAATTCTAGTTCAATTTTTTGAGATCTTCCTTTCATGGATTTGAAAATTGAAGTCAGGACATTAGTTTTATGCAAATTTAATTGGATTTCCAGTTGAATTTTAGTTTCGTAGTGGTTTTTCTACACTTTTCTCTTATGAATTCGAAACAGCCATTGTTTTGATTGATTATGGTCGCCTTCTTAGGTGAAGTCTCTGGAATTAATGGTGGTTCTCTTTTTGGTTGATTTTTTTTTCGATTGCATTGGGTTGCTGCGTGGTTGCGCAATGGTTGCGCGATAGTTGCCCAGGAAGCACGGATCCTGGGTTAAAGGTGTGTGTAAGTGGTATTTGTGTAATTTTTTTTTATTTGGGTTGTATATTTGTTTATTTGGCCAGCTGAAAGTATTTTTGTAATATTATTACTTTTTTTTAGTTAAAATTGAAAATAACTTAAAATAAAAAAGAACACTTACAAAATTATATATAATTAAATAAAAAGTTAAAATTCTAATTAAAGTGAACAAAGACATGTACATATTAATAAGTAAAATGCTAAGAGAGGTGTTAGGCACCAAAAGATGTGTCAAACCGTTATTGGTGCATTTTAATATTGAAATTTTGATTTAATATATAATATGGGAAGCGACTAATTATATATATAAAAGAATACTAATAACAATTAACTATATATCGACAGTATAAATAAGAGAAAAATAAAAAAGAGCTAAAAATTTTACGAAGTTATGTATAATTAAATAAAAGTTAAAATTTTAATTAAAATTAATAAAGACATGTATTTAATAAGGAAAATGCTAATGTATCTATTTTTCATGATATTGAAAAGAAAAAAAGAACATCATTCATAAAATTTAAAAACATCACTAATATAAAAAAAATATTTTACGAGCAAAAAAAAACATAGCACAAAAGATTATTTTAAAAATTAATAAAAAAATCATTCATAAAAAATAAAAAAGAAAACAAAAGAATAGAAAAAAAGATCATTGTTATCGATGATCTAATTAAAAAAGACTCAGGTATAAAACCCTATAACTGACACATGGTTTCTAGAATTGTCAAAAATGACCAAAGGTATAGAAAAAAATTTACACTATGTGATTCTCTTAGTTCTATATAAAAAAAATTAAAAAAAAAAATTAAATAAAAAAATAAAAAAGATAAAATAAATTAAATCAAATAAAAATAACAAATAAATAAAAAAATAATAACAATTAAAATATCACAAAAGTAAAAGGAAATTAATAAAAAAAATACATAAAAAGTTTTTTTTTTTAAAAAAAAAAAAGGAAAGAAAGAAAGTAATCAGAAAGGACAAAAACAAGTCCTTTCTTTTGTTTCTTTTGAAAATTAAATTAAAGTTGATAATTTATTTATTAATTATTTTTAGATCAATTTAAATCAAGTAATTTTTATTAATAATTAATTAAAATAAATAAACTAAAATATATTATAATTAGAAAATCAACACTTAGTTTATAAATAGTAAATTTCTAAGTAAACTATTTTGTATTTTTTCTATATGTATTTAATTAAATAGAAATTTAATATTTAAGTTGATTTAATTCAAGAGACTTAAATATTGGATAATTTTCGTGAAATTTAATTAAATATAAAATTATATTTATGTTAAAAATTAATTTATTATTTAATTTAGATCAACATAAATTAGAATAATTTTTCAAGATTTAATTTATTTTAATTTTATGGCTAATTTGAAAATGTATTTTATTTTTAAATACATAATATTTATAGAAACTTAAATTTGAGTTTAAAATTAATTTTAATTAATTTTGGATGAACTGAAATTAAGTAATTTTCATAATATTTATTGAACATTAATACTAAAGCTGGAAAATAAATTTTATTTATTTTCAGATCTACCTAAGTTATAGTTTTATAAATATTAAATTAAAATTTATATTTAAATTTATCTAAATTAGTAATTTTAATTAAATAAATATATTAAAATATTAAATAAATAGATTAAAATAGATATTAAAATTAAAATACAATATATTTTAAAATAATGAGCTTTATTTTTAGACATTCGATCTCCATTGTTGATCTTACATAGTTATTGTTTTTTAATGGGACCTCGAGGTGCTAGATTTTAACCCCATAATGGATGGTCATCCATTGAACATTTAACACCGTAAGATCTCGAAAGATAAATATTTTGTAGATTTTTTTTCTAGTAGACTCATCCTTGCGGTGACTACTTAGAATAGAATTTATAAATATAAAGCAATAGTAGAAACTCATAAAATAAGAATAATCTTGACTCTCACCTACTAGGACAATGTTGGATTCTTATTTTGATCGAATAAAAGGTTGCTAAAATAGTGTCCATTTTAGATGAGTTGACTACAAGTTGACTACTCTATTCAATTGATGATATCTTTGACCCTCGCCTACCAGGACACTGTATATCAATGTTGAAAACCTTGGATAATATTTGAGATATGTTTTTTTTTGTATTTTTTTCATACCTTCTTTGCTTGCTAAATGCTTACGAATTACCAAAATGTGCATGAATTTGTATTAAACTCATATTTGATTTCTACTTATTGTTAATTGTAGTATCTGAAATGACTTTAAACAGCCTGACTGTGTCATTATTAACTGAAAATAAGCTCTCTGGAGCTAGTTGTTGGAATTTATTTTACCAGGATCTTAGATCTACTCACAAGTATGTTGTTTAACACCCTAAATGTGAACTTTCTAAAACGATAAATAAACACATATAA
This sequence comes from Cannabis sativa, assembly GCF_029168945.1. NCBI lineage: Eukaryota > Viridiplantae > Streptophyta > Magnoliopsida > Rosales > Cannabaceae > Cannabis > Cannabis sativa. The sequence goes on along the minus strand of NC_083608.1, from coordinate 32,630,568 downwards.
AGTTAAGAAAACCTTACATTGATGCAGCGGAATTAATGTCTCCTTCCACTCAAATCTCTAACCCTTGTATCCTTTCTATCGCAGAGTATTATCAAGATCTGAGCCCGAATGTCCTTCTCTTTGTGTGTGATCCTTCACAGTCTTCCAATCTATGATTAAGTTACCACTTGCTGTGTGTGGGCACTTACTCTATCACTAAGGTTCGAAATTTATGAAGAGAAAAAGAGAGAGAGAATAGGTTCGGCCAAAAAAGAGAAAGGGAAGACTCAGTTTTTCTGAAGAGAAAATTTTCTAACAGAAAACTAATGAAAGTGTAATTTTGACTGAGCCATCACTTTCTATTTATAGGCAACTACTAGGTTTAGGTTAGGAATTATTTGGCATTAAAATAATGAAAATATCAATTTGAAAATCCACTTTAAGTGGCCGGCCATGGTGTGTGTAATGGGCCCCACTTGGTTTTACAGTTTTCACAAATTTTATTTTTATTTTCTCAAAAATGCCAATTTTTCAATTCTAACCTTTTAAATGTCAAAACTAATTATTTAATAACTAAAATAGATTATTAAATAATATTGTCATTTAATTTAATTATTAACTAGACATATAGAGTCTATTAATAAATAAATAAACCTAGAATCTCTTTTCTTTACAATTTCGCCCCTGCTTAGTGAAAATTCACAAATTAGACATAGTCTAACTTTAGAATTATAATTGATTAATCACAAATCAATTATTGAGTCTTACAAGCAGTATAGTCTCAACTAGAATGAGGACCATGGATCTATATGCTGAGCTTCCAATAAGTGAACCGAATTTACTAAGTAAATTCCTACTTATTAATTCTTCGTTGAATCCACTCTTAGAACTTAGAATTGCACTCTCAGACTTATATAGAGCATATTATATGTTCCACGATATAGATATGCTATCTCATTTAATCATTGTTATAATCTTATTGTGATCAAAGATCCTCTATGTAGATAATTTACATCGAGATGGGATAATTTTACCGCTCTCACCCCTCAATGTATTTTGCCCCTTAAAACACTTAGCTACCTGTAAATGATGTTTAGTGATCTAAGAATTAGTCATTCAAACAAGAGCTCATCCATTTACTTCTATTTAGCTAAGCTCGAAGGGAATCATCACTTGACTTCTATACACCAGTAGAAGCTATAGATTCCATATTTATGTTCAGCACTCCCACTCAATCATACTATCATGTTCCCAAAATATACGTATCACCCTGACCCAAAAGTGAGCTTAACTAATAAATCAAAGAACATGAATAGTACTCCTGAGTGAGCCTAAACATATCAGGATTTAGATTCTTTCAATCTTAAGATCAACTACTGATATTGACTTGGAAAGATATAACGGTAAGTTTATAATATCTTAACTAAGTTGCAATATCGGTCCAGTCCAATGTATACTCCATACATTCGAAACTAGTATACTTTACTAATGTCCTGGAAAGAACATAACACTTACTCCAAGTGTAAGTACACATCATCGCTGATTATCACATTAGTTTAAATCCAAAACACTGGTGAAACAGGGACTTAGTCTTTTGATTCATATGATCACAATCACATTCCACTGTGTTGACGATACTGTAATTGTGAATAAACATATGATCTGGATTTAACTGATTTTGTGTGTAAATGTAATAAACATATTAAACCATTAGCATGTAAAATTCATGCAAACATAAATCACTTCAAATTTCTTATATTGATAACTAATCAGATTGTAAAGGGTTTTATTTAGGGCACAAAACCCAACACTAGCTTCATTAAGTGGAAAAAAAACATTAATATTGCTCTCATAGGTGAAAACTCTTTGTTTGTGTTAACTGAAGAAGCACCTGAGCAACCAGGTGAAAATGCAACCAAAATAGTAAGAGATAGATATGAGTGTTTGTAGAATGCTAAGAACAAAGCTCGTTTATTTATGCTGTCTAGCATGGTTGATACCTTGAAAATAAGATTTGATAACACTCTCACGGCTGCTCAGATCATGAATCAGTTAACTGAAAATTTTGGGAAGGCGCTGGATCAATCTTGTTTTGATGTGACCAAGAACTTCATCAATGCACAGATAAAACCAAATTAGAATGTCCATGAACACCTACTCCAGATAGCGAGTTATTTCTAGGAAGCTGAGATCCATGGAGCTATTATAGATCAAGAAACTCAAGTGAGTTTGATTCTTAATGGTTTATCTCCAACTTTTTTGCCCTCTAATTCAAATTACATTATGAACACGTTAACTTTTGACTTTCACGAGTTGATCAACAACCATCAGACATTTAAGAGTTTGATTAGAGGCCCACAAAAATGAAATAACAAAGCTCCTAATTGTACTAATGCTACAATTGGTACGGCTAAAGTTGAGACAAATATTGCCTCTACTTCAAAAACTAACAAGAAAAAGAAGTGGAACAATAACAAAACCAAGCCTCTTAAAGCTGTTAACACAACTAATAAGGGTAAGAAGACTACTAATTCAAAAGAAAAAGGAAAAGGAAAATACTTCTACTGTAATGAAAAGGACCACTAGAAACCCGGTGTCCTAAGTTTTTGGCAAAGAATTAAGGTATTTCTAATTCCATTGTTGAGGATTCATGTGTTTTAGAGAATTTTTATCCCTTTAGGTTATTAATTCTAGACCTACTAACTATGTTTATGTTCTTCTTATTTCAGTTCCAACTGGTTAAACTTGGATTACAATCCTAGCGAGTTGAGACAGATAGTTAGATAGAGGGGTGGCGAATGTTCAAGCTAGAAGACAAAGCTCGATTTTTTTTTTTTTTATAATTTAATTTGAATAAATTGTTTTATTTTTTAGACAATTTAGTTTGGGAATTATATTTCCTTTTTCATATTATTGCAAACAATCATTACGATATCTTTTAGAGTATTAATTTAAATTTTTCTGTTTAAACAAATTTCATTATGAGATGCTTTTATGAAATTGAAGTTTATATTCTATGACATATACACCTATGCCAATACTAAATTATATTTGTCTATTTATCTTAATTATTATGTATTTTGTATTTTATTATAGATACAATATCTATAGTATAAATCTTATTAATATTTATTTTTACAAGATAATCTCTGCAATGAAGCAATACCACATAAATACTTGAACCTAAATTTAATGTTTATGAATAATTGTCAATTCTTAAGCAGTTATTATAATTTTATTTAATAAAAGATCTTGTGATCTAATAGGGATGGAGACGTAATTGATATATGCAGTTCAATGATCTTTTACAATGAACTCTAGATTATATTCAAAACACTACAGAATATCTATAACACATATTTTGATTAGACATAGATAAAATATTCTACTCAAATCCATCAGAAATGTTAAAATATTTTTTTCTGAATAGATTAAGGGTGGACCATTTCATGACTAGCAAACTAGTAGAATATTTATTCTGAAATAATGTGATCTAACACTATTTTGATACTAAAAGTAAGGGTGATGTCAAAATTTAAAAGTAGAGACTAGAGGTGGAGATGGAGACTCAAACAAAGGCAGAGATGGGAAGAAGGGAGACAGAAGGTTGCCGAAGTTTGGGAAGGGGAAAGGATGGAAGATTTGCTGAGGCTGAAGGCAGGAATCATGATAAACATTCTTCAAAAGTTATTAGGCACGATAACCAGGAAGGCGTGAGAATGGGTATAAATATAGGAAAGGTGGCTAATAATAAGCTGCCCAATCACAGTACTAGGTCAGACCTTGGGGAGATGAATAAAATTAAGGTGGTTTGTGGAACGGTGAGGGGGTCTTCTTTGCCAGTGTGGTCTAGGTCATGGGAGGGTGGGTGGGTGAATCGAAGGTGGAATAGTTGATGAAGGAGGGGCCACGGGGGGTCTGGTAGTTTTATGGTTACGTGTGTTTTATTTATTTATTTTTATTATTTTTAGTTTTATCTAGTTAACAAAACAAAAAAAAATTGAGTTACGGGCAGCTCCGATTCTAACCCGACCCGACCACATGTAAAATGGCCACCTTAACTCTCAATTCATAATGATTGGGTTTAACTGTTCTGCTTGATTTAAATATTTTTTTTTCAATAATCAGGTCCAGGCCAGACCAAATTTGGCCCAAATGTCAGACCTATTTTTTTTGTAATATATATATATATATAGATATATGGAGGAGATTTCAATAGTTACATCAAATATATAACCATTATGGTTATGTTGTTTTTACCCATTGGAATACTATTGAATGGTTGTGATTAATTTAAAAATTAAATAAAAATAAATAATAATTCATTTATAACCTAATAATCACTTAATAATTTATTCCTTATAAAACTTTAATAAAGATTAATTATATTTTAAAATTAAATTAATTATAATTATTAATTAATTTTTTCGTAATTTATTATTAAATAAGGATCTTTTAGTAATTTTTTTGCCCTTAAATTATTAAAACTTTTATAGCAAAACTCTTTATAATTTAAAATTATACACATATAATTTCATAATTAAAATTTTATTATACCTATAACTTTAATTTAAAATTATTACACTTAATTATTTATTTTTTTTATTTTAATTAATATTTAAAAAGTAAAAAATGAAATAGGTTGAATGTATTTTCCAAAAAAAAAAAAAAATGGCTAAACTACTCCATCTTTTTTTTTTTTTTTTGATAAGGAGTCATTTACTCAAAAAACTAAATTAGAGTAAAAAAACAAAGTCAAGTTCCCCGAGAAAATGAAGCTACCTCAATCTCGAATAGAAAAACTCCTTCCTCCTTCCTTCGACTTGTTTTGTACATAATTGAAGGACCCTTTCACTTGAAGACCATTCGCTAGTAATTCCCTATGCCTATCAATTTCGAAATGGATTCAAACTATAATGAGATTGTTGGGGATATTTACTTGGAAGGGAGGAAGAGCAACCTATTTCAATATGCAACTCCTTTATTTATAAGCGTAGAGAGAGAGAGTGTAATGACCGCTTTAGTAATTTGGATTAGTAAGAGCAATTAGCACTAATTTTTATTATTTTATTATTATATGTGAATTAATTTAATTGTGGACCCCAATATTTAGAAATAAAAATTAGAGTTATAATTTCTCAATTCCAGAGATTTTATTAAACTCTAGGGGTATTATTTAGCTTATATATGAAATATGTTATTTTTGTAGTTATTGCTCGGCGACAACAGAAAATGTGATGGATGGCTAGATTTATCACATGGGTAAGTTTAGAACCTTATTTCATAGTGGGAAATATTTTAGAGAAAATAAATTATCGGGATTGAGCGGGGTTATGGAATTGACCATTTTACCCCTAGCTTTAGAAATACCCTAAGTTTGAGTCAAAGGGCAATTTGGACTTAATTCATGGATAGGTGGATTTTTGGTTAGTTGACACCTAGCCAAGCTATATTCAGCAAGGAAAAGGATTTTTCCTAATCTTTATTTCATTTAGAGAAAATAGGAAAACATAGAAAATCATCTCAACCATTTCCTCTCTCCCTCTCTTGCTTTCGGCTGGGGCAAATCAAAGGCAAAACCAGATTTTTCCTTTCATTTCTTTGGATTTTCAGCAAGGATTCAAGGGGGGAAATCAACCTAAGGTAAGCCCTAATGATCCCTTCTCTAATTTTTTTCAAGTTTTGAATTAGTTGAAGTAGTGAAATTGTGTTATAGGAGCTGTTAGAGTTTGATGTTGGTTTGGTTCGAATTCTAGGGTTAGGTTGAGTTGAATTTAGCCCATAGCAGTTGGTTTTGAGGTTATTGGTTGGTTTTATGCAACTTTGAACATTGAGTTCAAAACTTTGAGCTTTAATGGCAAATTGATTTTGAATGGTTTGTTCTGTGAAATACTGCCTGGATTTTGTTGCTTATGCATTGTATAGGAATTCTGAAAGGTTTCATGGCAATTGGTGGAGAGTTGAGCAACAAATGAAAAGCTTTGGGGAAATTGGTGCAAACCAGCTAGCCGGTTTGCAGAGCCACAAAAACTGGCTAGCCGGTTTTGGCAGGGTTCCCCGGGCCTTTCATTTTCTCAATTTTTGCCATTTTGATGCCTCGGTTGGGTGTTTCCCCATTTCCAGAGTTAGAATAACCCATTAAGAGCATAACAGAACCTAGGGTTTTGGTTTTGGGTTTCCTGGGATTAGGGCTTTAATCATGTGACTTACCCAGTTTCAAAATGTGATTAGGGCATCCATCTAGCACAAGATTTCCGTTCAGGTCGGCCAGCACACTTGAATTCGGAAAACATGTAAGAACTGTGTATAATGTGTGATGTGATTATCTGAATGTATGTATGTGCTAATGTGTATACATGCTTATTTATTGTGATTCATACACTACCAACACTTGTACGGTTGCGGTACGGAGTGCATTGGTAAGGTGTATGATGTTTGGAAGTACGTCATGGTGTTACCAGCACTTGTACGGGAAGGTACAAGGTGTCTGTGGTACAACACTTGATAGTACTCAAGGTGCGGTCATACCCTACCTACACTAGTATGATGGTATACTGAGTGCATGTGGTACATGGTACATGGTCGTATCCTAGTTAGAACGTTCATACTCATCTGTTAAGCTCTGTAAATAGGTGTATGGTCGCCTATTTACAGGTCGAAAGTTATATGATATGTTATATGCATTTCTTACTGAGTCTATCGACTCACAGTTCTGCTTCCATGTGTAGGTAAAGGAAAGGCGAAGGCTGAACAGGAGTGAACCTGAGCTCGGGTGAGATTGTACATGTCAAGCAGCGCGACCTGGAGTGTTCGGTCTCGGGACATCTGGGAGTTGTATTTGGATAGTCGCTGTGCGACCTGTAAATTTGTGTATTTTGGAACATTAATTTTAAAAAGTTTGAAAACGGGATCCCGGCACTTATAAATATTTTATTATATTCCAAAGTTTAATATTTAATGCAAAAGTTTTAATTTGACACGTTTTTCGAGAAAATTCTTTGATTAGCAAAGATTGCACTATAATTAAAAAAAGCACTGTAGCGTGCCTTAGCATTAGGGCATTACAATTTTGGTATCAGAGCCACCAGGTTTGTCTACCGAAGCTTGCTAAGACATGTACAATCTTGATTAGAGAAAGCTCGGTTCACGGTTCAGTAAGCCTGTACTTGTTTAGTATTTTAAATAAATGTGAAAGTATGTTAGGAATCATATTAGATTTTAATTAATTATTAAAAAAAAAAAGAGAGAAAGTGTGTTGCCTTTAAGTCATTAAGAGCGGTGTTAAGTTTTGATTGTTGTCTAACCTGCCTGACTTATGGATTCGCAGGCTAAGTCCTATTAAATGGACGCCCCGCGAAATACAAGAAGTCAGGGTGATATGGTTGAGACCGGAGGCGGTCAGAGGAATCCCTAAAATCCTCGTGGTCGCGGCCGTGGCCGTGGCAGAGTTCAGGGTGGTCGCCCTATAAATCCACCTCAAGCTCCTCCTGATTGGGAGCAAAGATTTGCGGAGATGCAAGATAGGATTCGCCAACAAGATGAAGAGATTTAGAGATTGAGGCTGCAGGGTCCTCCTGCCGTGCCTCCTCAAGTGGTTCAGGCCGTGGCAGTTCCAGCGGTGCCAGCAGAACAACCTGTTGTTGCAACCGTATGGAGCCATTGTACGAAAGGTTCCGGAAGCAGGAACCTCCAGTGTTTCTGGGAGGTCCTGATGTAATGAAGGCTGAGCAGTGGCTCACAGTGATCGAGCGCATCCTCAACTTTATGGGAGTGGTTGGTAATGATCGGGTAACATGCGCCACTTTCCAGTTTCAAGAAGACGCTCTCGTGTGGTGGGAGTTGATAACCCTCACTCGGGACGTCACAGTGATGACCTAGGAAGAATTCAAGGAGTTGTTTAACTCCAAATATTACAATGAAGCAGTCCGCAGTGCAAAGCGTAAAGAGTTCACTGAACTAGTTAAAACTGAAGGAATGTCGGTTACTGAGTACACGATAAAGTTTGATCGTTTGGCCAAGCTTGCAGCGGGAATTGTGCTAACTGACTTCAGCAAGAAAGAAAAATATCTGGCTGGTTTGAGTGCGAAGATTCGGCACGATCTGGTGATTACTACCACCGAGGCAACCACTTATGCGGAGATGGTTGAAAAGGCTTTGAGAGCCGAGGGTGCGGTGAAATTTCTTCAGAAGCCCCGGGTGACTCCGAGTGTTGGTGGAACCCCCACTGTTCCTACTCCTTTTTATGGTAGGGATGGTGGTGACTCCACCACTGATCAGAAAAGGAAAGTCACCCTAGCTTCCGGTGGCTCAAGGCAAAGTAAGCGGTTCCGGGGGAAACAAGGCAGAGGTGGACGCCAGGGTTACTCTTACCCTGAGTGTCCACAGTGCAAGAAAGATCATCCGAGAGAGTGTAACCGGAAGACATGCAACCTGTGCGGCATGGTGGGGCATTTTAAGAAGGATTGCCCTCAGGCAAAGAAAGAGGAGCCGAAAGCTGAGGTGAAACTGGTTCCTGCTCGAGTGTTTGCCATCACCCAAGCTGATGCTGCAGCCAGTCCTTCTGTTGTGACAGGTCAGCTTCCCGTCAACAACTTATTGTTTACAGTATTATTTGACTCGGGAGCTACACGCTCATATGTAGCTACAAGAGTAATTGATCTTTTGGGTAGGCCTTGTGATATTTTAGAAAGAGGGTTTGGAACCCTAATGCCTAGCGGGGAATTGGTTATCTCTAATAGGCGCATTAGGTCTATCCCAATTAGGATCGAAGATAGGGAATTGAGTACTGACCTCATAGAATTGAAATTAACTGAGTTTGAAATTATACTGGGAATGGATTTTCTATCCAAGTATTCGGCCAGTATAGATTGTAGGCGAAAAATGGTGATTTTTCAGCCAGAAGGTGAAGATCCATTTGTTTATGTTGGATTAGTTCAGGGGTCTCGGATCCCGGTTATTTTTGTATTAAGGGCTAGGGATTTACTATGCAATGGCTGTGTAGGATTTCTAGCGGTGGTATTTGACTCCAGCAGACCTGAAACATTTGGGCCTAAGGCAGTCAGGGTGGTAAAAGATTTTCTTGATGTGTTTCCCGAGGAGTTGCCGGGATTGCTGCCACAGCGAGAGATTGATTTTATAATTGATCTGGCACCTGCAGTCGAACCTGTTTCTAAAGCTCCATATAGGATGGCTCCAGCAAAACTCAAGGAGCTTAAGTTTCAACTTCAGGGGATGCTTGACATTGGGTTTATTCGACCTAGTGTATCGCACTGGGGAGCTCCAGTTCTGTTTGTGAAAAAGAAAGATGGTTCCCTCAGAATGTGTATTGATTATCGGGAACTAAACAAGCTGACGATTAAGAACAAGTACCCGTTGCCCAGAATCGACGATCTGTTCGATCAGCTTCAGGGAAAGACAGTGTTTTCGAAGATTGATTTACGGTCTGGTTATCATCAACTTAGAATTCGAGAGGAGGACATACCGAAGACTGCTTTTAGAACCAGATATGGGCACTATGAGTTTCTGGTAATGTCATTCGGATTGACTAATGCTCCTGCGGCCTTTATGGATCTTATGAATAGGGTATTCAAGGATTTCCTCGATAACTGCGTTATAGTGTTTATCGATGACATTCTTGCATACTCTCAGTCAGAAGAGGAGCACGAGCATCATCTTCGAATGGTATTGCAGCGACTTAGGGATCACAAGTTGTATGCGAAGTTTAAAAAGTACGAATTCTGGTTGTCTGAGGTGTCCTTTCGGGGTCATATTGTTGGGAAGAATGGAATTATGGTTGATCCAAACAAGGTAGAATCAGTGAAGAACTGGCCGAGGCCCAAATCTGTGACAGAAATTCGAAGTTTTCTCGGTTTAGCAGGGTATTATCGGCGTTTCGTCGAAGGATTTTCTAAACTTTCTATGCCCCTAACCGAAATGACCAAGAAAAATCAGAGATTTGTGTGGTCAGATAAGTGTGAAACAAGTTTTCAGGAGTTGAAGCAACGTTTGATAACAGCTCCGGTGTTAGCTTTGACATCAGATCAAGAGAAATTTGTGGTGTACTGTGATGCATCCAGACAGGGTCTGAGATGTGTTCTGATGCAAGCTAGACAGAGTCATAGCCTATGCCTCTCGTCAACTAAAAGAATATGAGCAGCGCTATCCAACTCATGACTTAGAGCTTGCTGCTGTGGTTTTTGCTTTAAAGATATGGCGACATTATCTTTACGGTGAAAAGTGTGAGATTTATACTGATCATAAGAGTCTCAAATACTTTTTCACCCAGAAGGATTTGAATATGAGGCAGAAAAGGTGGTTGGAGTTGGTTAAGGACTACAACTGTGAAATACTGTATCACCCCGGGAAAGCCAATCTTGTGGCCGATGCTTTAAGCAGAAAAGGTCCTGGGCAGGTTTGTACCACGGTTATGATAGCCCCTCAACTAGCTTCTGAAATGGTTAGTGCAGGGATTGAGTTCGTAATTGGGAAATTGCATAATTTGACACTCCAATCTGATCTGTTGGAGAGAATCAGAAGGGCACAACTAGAAGATCCTGAGCTAGTTAAGGTTCGCGATGAGGTAATGGCTAGTCGGCCTAGAGGCTTTTCAGTCTCGAACAGTGGAATGTTATTATACAAAGCTCAAGTTTGTGTTCCTAATGTTGATGAGCTTAAGAAAGAGATACTAGATGAAGCTCATACCACGCCTTATTCATTGCATCCGGGAACCACCAAAATGTATCAGGATTTGAAACCCTACTTCTGGTGGTATGGGATGAAAAGAGATGTGGTGGACTACGTGTCCAAATGTTTAACCTGCCAGTAGATTAAAGCTGAACATCAGAGGCCGGCAGGGTTACTGCAACCTTTAGTCCTTCGAGAATGGAAGTGGGAGGACATTGCAATGGATTTCGTAACTGGTTTGCCTAGAACTACGAGGATGTATGATTCAGTATGGGTCATCGTGGACAGATTCACAAAGTCAGCTCACTTTCTACCAGTGAAAGTTGCATATTCAGTGGATCAGTACGCTGAATTGTATGTGAAGGAGATAGTTCGTCTCCATGAAGTCCCTAAATCTATTGTGTCAGATAGGGATCCAAAGTTTACATCGAAGTTTTTGGGTGAGTCTTCAGAAGGCTATGGGTACCAAGTTAAAGTTTAGCTCAATCTGTCACCCTCAGATTGATGGCCAGTCAGAAAGAACTATTCAGATTTTGGAAGACTTACTGCGAGCATGTGTCATGGACTTTGAGGGTTCATGGAGTAAGTACTTGCCTTTAATTGAATTCTCCTACAACAATAGCTACCAGAGTACAATAGGGATGGCTCCCTATGAGATGTTATATGGTAGAAAATATCGTTCTCCTATCCATTGGGACGAAACAGGAGAAAGGAAGTACTTGGGTCCAGAGTTAGTGCAGAGAACCAATGAGGCTATTGATAAGATTAAGGCTCGGATGCTTGCTTCTCAAAGTAGGCAGAAAAGTTATGCTGATCCGAAGCGCACAGATGTTACATTTCAGGCAGGGGAACATGTTTTCCTGCGGGTTTCACCAATGAAGGGTATTAGGCGCTTCGGGAAGAAGGGTAAGTTAAGTCCTAGGTTCATTGGGCCATTTCAGATACTCGAGAAGGTCGGGCAGGTAGCATATCGGCTAGCCTTACCACCAGCATTATTGGCTGTTCATGACGTATTTCACATCTCTATGTTGAGGAAATACGTGTCAGACCCGACTCATGTCTTGAGTTATGAAGCCCTTGAACTGCAGCCACACTTAACCTATGAAGAACAACCTGTACAGATTTTGGATAGAAAGGAAAAAGTTCTTCGGAACAAGACTATTGCATTGGTTAAAGTGCTCTGGAGGAACAGTAAGGTGGAAGAAGCCACCTGGAAATTGGAGTCGGATATGAGGACTCAACATCCAGAGCTATTCAGGTTAGATTTCGAGGACGAAATCCTATTAACGGGGGGATAATTGTAATGACCGCTTTAGTAATTTGGATTAGTAAGGGCAATTAGCACTAATTTTTATTATTTTATTATTATATGTGAATTAATTTAATTGTGGACCCCAATATTTAGAAATAAATATTAGAGTTATAATTTCTCAATTCCGGAGATTTTATTAAACTCTAAGGGTATTATTTAGCTTATATATGAAATATGTTATTTTTGTAATTTTTGCTCGGCGACAATGGAAAATGTGATGGATGGCTAGATTGATCACATGGGTAAGTTTAGAACCGTATTTCATAGTGGGAAATATTTTAGAGAAAATAAATTATCGGGATTGAGCGGGGTTATGGAATTGACCATTTTACCCCTAGCTTTAGAAATACCCTAAGTTTGAGTCAAAGGGCAATTTGGACTTTTTATTAAAGTCATGGATAGGTGGCTTTTTGGTTAGTTGACACCTAGCCAAGCTATATTCAGCAAGGAAAAGGATTTTTCCTAATCTTTATTTCATTTAGAGAAAATAGGAAAACATAGAAAATCATCTCAACCATTTCCTCTCTCTCTCTTGCTTTCGGCTGGGGCAAATTAAAGGCGAAACCAGATTTTTCCTTTCATTTCTTTGGATTTTCATCAAGGATTCAAGGGGGGAAATCAACCTAAGGTAAGCCCTAATGGTCCCTTCTCTAATTTTTTTCAAGTTTTGAATTAGTTGAAGTAGTGAAATTGTGTTATAGGAGTTGTTAGAGTTTGATGTTGGTTTGGTTCGAATTCTAGGGTTAGGTTGAGTTGAATTTAGCCCATAGCAGCTGGTTTTGAGGTTATTGGTTGGTTTTATGCAACTTTGAACATTGAGTTCAAAGCTTTGAGCTTTAATGGCAAATTCATTTTGAATGGTTTGTTCTGTGAAATACTGCCTGGATTTTGTTGTTTATGCATTGTATAGGAGCTCTGGAAGGTTTCATGGCAATTGGTGGAGAGTTGAGCAACAAATGAAAAGCTTTGGGGAAACTGGTGCAAACCGGCTAGCCGGTTTGCAGAGCCACAAAAACCGGCTAGCCGGTTTTGGCAGGGTTCCCCAGACCTTTCATTTTCTCCATTTTTTCCATTTTGATGCCTCGGTTGGGTGTTTCCCCATTTCCAGAGTTAGAATAACCCATTAAGAGCATAACAGAACCTAGGGTTTAGGTTTTGGGTTTCCCGGGATTAGGGTTTTAATCATGTGACTTACCCGATTTCAAAATGTGATTAGAGCATCCATCTAGCACGAGATTTCCATTCAGGTCCGCCAGCACACTTGAATTCGGAAAACAGGTAAGAACTGTGTATAATGTGTGATGTGATTATCTGAATGTATGTATGTGTTAATGTGTATACTGTTGGGTTTTATGCCCTAAATAAAACTCTTTACAATCTAATTAGTTATCAATATAAGAATTTTGAAGTGATTGATGTTTGCATGAATTCTACATGCTAATGGTTTAAATATGTTTATTACATTTACACACAAAATTAGTTAAATCCAGATCATATGTTTATTCACAATTACAGTATCGTCAACACAGTTGAATGTGATTGTGATCATATTAATCAAAAGAATAGGTCCCTGTTTCATCAGTGTTATTGGATTTACACTAATGTGATAATCAGCGATGATGTGTACTTACACTTGGAGTAAGTGTTATGTTCTTTCTAGGACATTAGTAAAGTATACTAGTTTCGAATGTATGGAGTATACATTGGACTGGACCGATATTGCAACTAAGTTAAGATATTACAAACTTACCGTTATATATATCTTTCCAAGTCAATATCAGTAGTTGATCTTAAGATTAAAAGAATCTAAATCCTGATATGCTTAGGCTCAACTCAGGAGTACTATTCATGTTCTTTGATTTATTAGTTAAGCCTACTTTTAGGTCAGGGTGATACGTATATTTTGGGAACATGATAGTATGATTGAGTGGGAGTGCTGAACATAAATATGGAATCTATAGCTTCTACTGGTGTATAGAAGTCAAGTGATGATTCCCTTCGAGCTTAGCAAATAGAAGTAAATGGATGAGCTCTTGTTTAACAGACTAATTATTAGATCACTAAACACCATTTACAGGTAGCTAAGTGTTTTAAGGGGCAAAATACATTAAGGGGTGAGAACGGTAAAGAAATCCCATCTCGATGTAGATCATCTATATAGAGGATCTTTAAATCACAATAAGATTATAACAATGGTTAAATGAGATAGCATATTGATATCGTGGAACATACAATATGCTCTATATAAGTCTGAGAGTGCAATTCTAATTTCTAAGAGTGGATTCAACGAAGAATTAATAAGTAGGAATTTACTTGGTAAATTTGGTTCACTTATTGTTAGCTCAACATATAGATCCATGGTCCCCATTCTAGTTGAGAACATTCTGCTTGTAAGACTCATTAATTGATTCGTGATTGATCAATTATAATTCTAAAGTTAGACTATGTCTAATTTATGAATTTTCACTAAGCAGGGGTGAAATTGTAAAGAAAAGAGTTTCTAGGTTTATTTATTTATTAATGGACTTTATATGTCTAATTAATAATTAAATTAAATGACAATATTATTTAATAATCTATTTTAGTTATTAAATAATTAGTTTTGGCATTTAAAAGGTTAGAATTGGAAAATTGGCGTTTTGAGAAAATAGAAATAAAATTTGATAAAACTGCAAAATCAAGTGGGGCCCACTACTACACCTTGGCCGGCCACTTATTGTGGAGTTTCAAATTGGATTTTTCATTATTTTAATGCCAAATAATTCCTAACCTAAACCTAGTAGTTGCCTATTAATACAAAGTGATGGCTCAGTCAAATTATATGCTTTCATTAGTTTTCTGACAGAAATTTCTCTCTTCAGAAAAACTGAGCCTTCCCCACTTTCTATACCTGGCCGAAACCTTCTTCTCTTTTCCCTTCATCAATATCGACCCTAGTGAAAGAGTGAGTGCCCACACACAGCAAGCAGTAACTCAATCATAGATTGGAAGACTGTGAAGGATCAAACTTGAAGAAGAAGGACATTCGGTCTCAGATCTTGATTATACTCTGCTACAGAAGGGATACGAGGGTTAGAGATCTGAGCGGAAGGAGACATTAATTCCGCTGCATCAATGAGGTTTTCTTAACTTTATATGTGTTTAATTTATCGTTTTAGAAAGTTCACATTTAGGGTGTTTAAACAACATACTTGTGAGTAGATCTAAGATCCTGGTAAAATAAATTCCAACATATACATGCTTATTTGTTGTGATTCATACACTACCAACACTTGTACGGTTGCGGTACGGAGTGCATTGGTAAGGTGTATGATGTTTGGAAGTACGTCATGGTGTTACCAGCACTTGTACGGGAAGGTACAAGGTGTCTGTGGTACAACACTTGATAGTACTCAAGGTGCGGTCATACCCTACCTACACTAGTACGATGGCATACTGAGTGCATGTGGTACATGGTACATGGTCGTATCCTAGTTAGAACGTTCATACTCATCTGTTAAGCTCTGTAAATAGGTGTATGGTCGCCTATTTACAGGTCGAAAGTTATATGATATGTTATATGCATTTCTTACTGAGTCTGTCGACTTACAGTTCTGCTTCCATGTGTAGGTAAAGGAAAGGCGAAGGCTGAACAGGAGTGAACCTGAGCTCGGGTGAGATTGTACATGTCAAGCAGCGCGACCTGGAGTGTTCGTTCTCGGGACATCTGGGAGTTTTATTTTGATAGTCGCTGTGCGACCTGTAAATTTGTGTATTTTGGAACATTAATTTTAAAAATTTTGAAAACAGGATCCCGGCACTTGTAAATATTTTATTATATTCCAAAGTTTAATATTTAATGCAAAAGTTTTAATTTGACACGTTTTTCGAGAAAATTATTTGATTAGCAAAGATTGCACTATAATTAAAAAAAAACACTGTAGCGTGCCTTAGCATTAGGGCGTTACAGAGAGAGAGAGAGAGAGAGAGAGAGAGAGAGAGAGAGAGAGAGAGAGAGAGAGAGAGAGAGAGAGAGAGAGAGAGAGAGAGAGAGAGAGAGAGAGAGAGAGAGAGAGAGAGAGAGAGAGAGAGAGAGAGAGAGAGAGAGAGAGAGAGAGAGAGAGAGAGAGAGAGAGAGAGAGAGAGAGAGAGAGAGAGAGAGAGAGAGAGAGAGAGAGAGAGAGAGAGAGAGGAGTAGTACAGGTGATGGTGTGGTAGTTTGTAGGTGTTATAGGTTATGGGTTATGGAGAAGAAAACTAATGGTATAGTATTGCCTAGAAGTTTAAAAGTATTTTAAGACTGAGGAACAAAACGATGTAGTATAGTAGGTAGAATTCTTACTCTAGTACAATGGTATTTGAACATATACAACTTAAGCTTTTGCTTGAGACCTCATACTTAGTTCTTCTAGTTGCAAAAAAATAATTTAATATTATTTAAAAATTTATTATACAAGAAGAGAATTCTAATTTGTGTAAAAAGAAGTCTAATTTTTGTAAAAAAAAAATAAAATTTCATTATAAATAATATAGTTAAATAATTTAACTGTTAAAATAATTATAGTAGGGAATTATATAAAAAATTATTTATAAATCTTAATTGCTAGAAGAGTTCATGTTAAATATTTAATTAATTAATTCTAAAAAAAATTTTATAACCTAAAAAATTATAATAACCGTTAATGTATAAAATAACATTAGGAAATTTTATAGTGCACCCACTTAAAAAAGATATATCGATACACCTCTTTCTGTTTTAGTATCTGAAATAATTTTTTAGTCAAATTTTTTCTCATGTTCATGTAAATTATAATTATTTAAGGCATCCTGCAAAATTTTAAGAAATTTGGAAAAGTTTAACACGCCAAAAATTGTGTTCAAGCAGTGTGTTACACGCGTGACTATTTTATTTTATACTCGTGTAAAATAGGCTGTTTGAACATTATTTTTTATATTGTAAATTATTTCGAATTTCTCAAAATTTTGTACGATATCTTAAATAGCTATAACGTATATGAATATGAAAAAAAATTAGACTAAAAATTTTTTTTAGATGCCGAAACAAGTAAGGGTGCATCAGTACACCCCTTTTAGGATGCATTGTAGAATCAACTAAATATATACCTTTTAAGAGGTGAATGTTAGAATCACCCAATAATATTTATTCCATTGTCAAAACTCTTTTTTTTTTTAGCAATTTATATACATAAAATAATAATACAATTTTAGTAATAATTTTGTTTTCTAAAATCGTTTTATTAAATTTAAAAAAGAAAAAGAAAATATCGGAAACCGCGTGAGAGAAGAGATAGGCTAGGCTGCTTGCTCGTAAGTCGTAACTCGTTAGAGAAAAGAAAGTTTGGGTAAGCGAATCGTGTGCAAAAGTCAAAGAACACAGCATGTGTAAAAGACCATCTTAACCTCAAGAGTAAGTTTCGAGCCGAAAGCCAGCTCAGCATAAAAATAGATTTAAATGGTCAACAAACACTCTGAGGCTGAGTCTGACTCGGTCATCTCAGCGTTGAAATCGCCCCAGTTGCCCGTAACCTGACCAACGTGGACACATTCTCTTTAGGTTAAAACAAAAACAAAACAATACCATTCCATTTCCTTCCTTCAAAGGGCACAATCGCCATATTAAATTCCATATTCAATTTTCCTATTCAGTTGAAATTTATTTTCTTTTCAAATCGATCTACTGACCTTGCTTTCCTGGTCTCCATTTTCTCTGGTGAGTTCTCTTTCTCTCTGATCTTCATTTTTTTTCCTCCTTGCTAACCGAGAAAACAACGGAAAATCAACTAAGTATAAAAGTTAACTAATTTGGTTGAAAATTTACTTGGCCATGTGAAATTTAAGTAAAGTTTTACAGGAGTGTTTTAAGGGTTTGGAATTTTGAGATTTTGAGACTCGGAAATTTTGATTTTTTTTTTCGTTTCTCGGTTACCAACCAAGTTGTAGCTAGATTTCCTGATCGGCGA
Source organism: Cannabis sativa (assembly GCF_029168945.1). Lineage (NCBI taxonomy): Eukaryota > Viridiplantae > Streptophyta > Magnoliopsida > Rosales > Cannabaceae > Cannabis > Cannabis sativa. Next base: position 32,612,634 of record NC_083608.1, on the reverse strand, counting down.
ACTAGTGAGACAACTATGAGATCTGCCAACAGATAATTTCCATTTTTATTTGTCGAATATATTTGGGGTTTCTCATGATCATCCATTTCCGCCTGTGATTTGTAGTTGACTTTATATTGATTCACTATGTTATGGCCGAGTATTTAGGTTTAGGAAGTACCGTCTTTATTTTCTTACAGAGGTCAGAGTAGTGAGCTTTGATATGGCATTTTGCACAGGTTACGTACTTGTTTTTTTTCTTTTTTTATTTTCTAAAGAGAGGCATATGTTCTTTATATGCTGAGCTCTTATTTCTTTCCATTTATACATATTTAAGAGATTTAGTTATTAGTGTTTTGCTTTCTTGCTCTGAAATCTGAATGAAAGAGATACGGGTATTAATTTTTTCCATTTTTTTCTTTTTTTTTTTTTTTGTTAAATCTTTCACTTTATTTCGGAGAAACAAGGACTTAATTCCTTCCTTTAATAAATTTGCAGCTAATAAAATCTAGATGTGGCTTGATCTCTTAATCTGATTGTGTTAAATTCTGTGGAATTTTTGTCGTGCTTGTATTGTATATATTTATCATTTCTACATGATTTTGCTTTTGTCAAGTGGATGTTATTGCTAATTTCTTTTTGTAAATTTGATATCTTTCTTGTCTGCAGTTAGAGAGTACCATATCCGGTAGATGGGTACATCGTCTGGCTCTGACATCCACCATCAGTCATCATCAAAAATGTTACCCCCGCGCCAGCAGCCTCGTCCTGGAGGTTTGCAAACCTCATTATCCCTTGTTTCATCGGATGCTCGACTGTCCCCTGAGGAACCCAGATCAAACTCTGATCAAATTCGTGAGTCCCCGACTGAAAGTGCCAGTTCTCGTGATACATGGCCCGCTGCTGATCTAGTTACGGCAAAGAAGATGGAGAATGGAAAAGCAGAAAATGATTGCCCTGAACAGTCAGTCATTCGCCGTGTTTCAAGTGCAGATAAGATAACTCTTCGGGACATAGCAAGTGATAGGGTTGAAATAATATCTGAAAAGATGCATCATCTGCCTGATGAGTTTCTAGAAGAAGTAAAAAATAACCTCCGAGTTATCCTTGATGGGAATGGTGGCTCACAACATAGGGAGGAATTTTTTAATTTGCAGAAGTTGGTTCAAATGAGGTCTGATTTAACTGCTAAGACATTAATTAGAGCACACAGGGTACAGCTAGAAATCCTAGTTGCAATAAACACTGGGATTCTTGCATTTTTGCATCCAAATGTCAGTCTTTCTCAGACCTCTCTCATTGAAATTTTTGTTTATAAAAGATGCCGAAACATAGCATGCCAAAATCAGCTCCCTGCCGATGAATGTACCTGTGATATTTGCACCAACAGAAACGGCTTCTGTAATCTTTGCATGTGTGCAATCTGTAACAAGTTTGATTTTGAGGTGAATACTTGTCGCTGGATTGGCTGTGATCTGTGTTCTCACTGGACTCACACAGACTGTGCTATTCGTGATGGACAAATATGCATGGGTCCAGCTAAAAATGGGGCAGGCCCAACTGAAATGCTCTTCAGATGTCGTGCTTGTAATCGGACATCAGAGCTGTTAGGTTGGGTTAAGGATGTTTTCCAACACTGTGCACCTGCTTGGGAACGCGATGCTCTAACAAGGGAACTTGACTTTGTAAGCAGAATCTTTCACGGAAGTGAAGACCCTCGAGGACAGAAACTCTTCTTGAAGTGTGAGGAACTCAAAACAAAACTAAAGAATAGTCATGTGGATTCCACAGCAGCTTGCCATGCCATATTGATGTTTTTCCAAGGTACGTATTGGATAAAGACTCATGTTGACTAGCAAAAGCTTTATTACCTTCACAACGCTCTATAGATACCCCACGTGTTGATATATGGTCAAACAGAATAGTTCTTGAATGCATTCCCAGTATAATTTTTTCAGTTTTTGCCTTCAGGGTTGATGATTCTTCAATGTGATGTATTTATTAATCTTATCAAAAACTGTGCAAGTATTAGTTAAAAATATATATATATATATTCATAAATTATCTCACCTTTCAGCTTCCATTTGTATCACCACAACTGGAATGGTCCCTTTTTTTTGGGAAATGGCCTCACAAAGGAGCCAAGGAATGGTTCTTTTGTACATCAGATTTCATGTTGGGAACTTTTGTTTGGTGCTAGACATCATCATGCCCTTGTGTTCTAACATAGCATGGGTGTTTGGATATATCAGACATGAACTGTAGGATTAATTAGTGGACTTATTCCTTGAACTTTGACAGTAATGCATAAATTTGCCCTTTCAGTGTGAAATTATGTTTCGTTGTATGAACTGTTGAGGCAATTTCTGACCACCTCATATTTTGACTGATGTCCTTTATGTAGAGCTTGAAGTGGACTCCCCAAAGAGCTTGGAAAATGGAGAAGGTGGACGGTTGATAGCCCCTCAAGAAGCTTGTAACCGAATTGCGGAAGTGGTGCAGGAGGCCATAAGGAAGATGGAAATGGTTGCTGAAGAGAAGATGAGAATGTACAAGAAAGCGCGACTGGCAGTTGAGGCTTGTGACCGCGAACTCCAGGACAAGGCTAAGGAAGTTAAAGAACTAAAGCTGGAGAGGCAAAATAAGAAGTTGCAAATTGAAGAGCTGGAGAAAATTGTAAGGCTTAAGCACGCAGAAGCTGATATGTTCCAGCACAAGGCAAACGAGGCGAAGCGGGAGGCTGAGAGGCTCCAGAGGATTGCTCTTGCAAAGTCGGACAAATCAGAGGAAGAATATGCTACCAGTTACCTTAAGCAACGCATGAGTGAGGCTGAAGCTGAGAAACAGTATCTGTTGGAGAAGATGAAGCTCCAAGAGAGCTCTCGAACATCACAAAGCAGCGGCGGTGGAGGTGACCCTTCTCAGATGCTTATGTATTCTAAAGTGCATGAACTTCTATACAGTGGAGCTCCAAAGATGGAGGCCCTTTCAAACGAACGCCATCCATTCAGGAAGAATCCCTGAGGATTCTTTACTAGTACTGTATGTATTTAATTTAACTAAGTTGGGATGTTAAACTAATGTTAATGAAATGTGATATTGCTTCATGATGATTGTCAAATATTTAATTTGTATTGTGTAACGCTAACTTTTTTGCATAACTTTCTTAGTATGTACATACATACTAATGTATGTGGACTTGAATTTGCAAGGTATACGTTTAACTTTACTACGTGTCATGAACTGAATAAGAAGATCAAAGCTTTCAAATATTATTATTAGGGTTCTCTTTTCTTCAGCGAAAACGCAAACATTAGTTTTACAAATGAGCCCTTTTCTTTGGTTGATGGGCTGAAACTACAAGAGTTTGAAAGGATCATTTTGCTGCAAGAGTTTGAAAGGGTCATTTTGCTTCTTGGCATAAACTCAATTCTAGATTATTATTGTTAGATTAGACTATTTCACTTCAATTTCTTCATCATTTTTTAGGATGTTTGGTATGCTATGCCCTTACCAATAATCTCATGAGACTGCCTTCTTATGTCTGTCACTGTGGGTATTTTCTTTCTTTTCCTAAGAAGTGTCAGTGTTTGTGTGGGCTGGGTTCCAACCATAAACAATAGAATTAATTAACAACTTAACCAAAGCCATCTTCCGATGTACCAACTTGTTGGAAAGGGGCAAAATACAATATAATTTGCATTTTTTTCGAAAGGATATAATTAGCATTTCATGTTCTCTATTTACTTTATGTGATAACCAACCATGTTCTCATTTTTTCGTAAGAATAAAACTGTTATAGATAACTAAAAAGTTGAGATACAACAATAGATAGCGGAGGGTGAGTAATCTCCAACCAAATACAATTTGTGTCACTCGAAAAAGTATACTTAGATAGCTTATGAGTATCAATATTCACCGATCTATAAACATGAGAGATCTGCATTCCTAAGAAATCGGACAATAAATTTCTAATATAAGTAAGAATACAATGGAAGTTTGAAACTACATCTAGAGGAGTCTGGAATCCTTTTGCAATCACAAGGGAATCGATTTCAATATAATGAATTGAAAATTGCAGCTCCAACAGTCATTGAAGGTTGCGATAGATGGACATAGCTTTGAGAATTTCTAGTTTGAAACATCCTTTAAAAGGCTTTGAGATGGAAACAACAATATCACCTCTAGAGTTGCCAAGGATAGCTCCAAAACCAGCTTTACGCGTCATTGTATTTACTGCAGCGTCAGTGTTAAGTTTCAGTCTGCCTGAGGGAGGAAGTAACTATTGTGGAGGATTGATACCAGGATAGGATACTGTTGGTCCGTTGATCCCAGTATCTCGCTGCTTGTTTATTGCTTTCTAAAATTTCGAGATGTATTATAGAGCAAAACTTAACAAAATATCAGCTGGTTTTGATTATTTTCCATGAAACTCATTGTTCTGTTCAATCCAGATACTCCATATGATACAAGCCACCTTTATCTAATTCTTGTTTTGAAAGAATATTTGAAATATGGAACAAAACAGCTTTGCAAGAACCATTAATGTCAACACCAGGTGGAATTTTGAAATCACAATCTCCAAACCTTTTTTGCTCTTTTACGTTCAAATAAAGTGTGGTAAGCATTTTTCAGAATAGTAGTGGTAAAGAGAGCAACAACTTGAATGGATAATATGTTTCTTATGAAGCATGGCTGCATCAGGGATCATGTCATGGATAACACGTCATAAAAATCCTCATCTTTGAAGGAGTATTCAAAGACTAAAATTTAGTCTACTAACGAGATTCAGATGTGGAGCTCGAGTCGTTATCAATCTTTGAATGTTGAGAAGCAATTTAATATCCAGACTTAACAATATAAATTCCATTGGTAGTGTGGCTCCAAACAAGCTGATCTTGGTGAGGGAGAAAACTAAGGGGATATCGAGAATACGTTGCACATCAAAAGGCAAGAATAGGTTGGGAAGAATAGTGGTATTCTAACACTTATCATGTGTAATCAGATTTGAGACTCTTGTATATAGGCTTGATCCCAAGTACGAAGACGTGAAAGTCTAAGGTTTTCTGCCATAAATAAAACCCATTTCAATATAATCAGATTGGCTAATTAATAAAAGATCATAAATTATTTTATATTGCATGTTTCACATGATTTATTTCATTATTATATATACTTAATGTATAAATTCTATTAAGTCCAAAACATATATTTATTCATGATTATAGTGTTGTCAGCACACTGGAATATAATCATGTTTATATGTTCAAAAATTTAAGTCCCATGATTTGTTAGTACACTAGATTTAGACTGACATGATAATCAACAATAAGGCATACTTACATCTTAGATAAGTGTTATGTCCTTTCCAGGACATTGAAAAGGTATACTAGTATCAGATGTATGGAGTGTACGTTGGATTGGACTGATATTGATCTTAGATAAGATATCATAAACTTACTATTATATATTTCTAAGTCAATATCACTGGTTGATCTTAGGTCTATAGATCTTAATGCTGATATAGTTAGGTTCAATCTTAATTGTATTATTTATGTTCTTCAATTTGTTCGTTAAAGTCAACCAATTGGATCTTCTTGGAACATACAGATCAAGAACATGAGGCTGCTGGTGCCTCGCGACTGCCTGTTATTGACATGCCCCACAGGGGCATGTCGTATGGCTTCTTCAAGTTTGATAAAGTCGTATGCTCTATCAAGGATCTCCTTCATGTTGTTAGTGGATATCCTCCAAATATCATTCCAAAAGTCTCTTAGTAGGAGTATGCCCCCCAGTATGGCCGTATATCGGCCTTCTTTAGTAAGACCTTTGACTTTGGTAGCTTCGGCCATAAATCTCTAAACATAATCCTTCAGAGGCTCCCCTTATCGCTATTTGACTTTGACAAGGTTTTCGAACTATGATGGTACAAGTCTCGAGGATGAGAATTATGCATGAAATTCTCGTGAGAACTCAGCTTAGGAGTTATATCTCCCCGGGGTGAGTTTAAAGTACCATTGTGGGCTGTCTCCGACAGTGTGGCTGGAAATATGCGACAACGCACATCACCAGTGACCTTCTGGAGGTCGAGCTGCATCTTAAAGTATTTAATGTGAGCCAGCGGGTCCTCTCGTCCGCTATACATCTTCCATACTGAATTTTGAACTTCGCCAAGGGTAAGGTATTTATATATGCCGAGAATGTTGATCCCCTTGATCGATCAAGTTCAAGGTCTAAAGGCTTTAGGCTAGCTATGCCCTGGATCATGTCCTTGGATTGGTCCAACTGTGCTTGCACAGAAGAATCTGCTGCTGTGGGGACTTGATTGACTGGCCCTCCTTGAGGAGGCTGCAGATTCTGAAAAAAATAGGGGCAATCTAGCCATACCCTAGGAGAGTGTATGGTGAAGATAAACCATGCCCTGCAGACCCAGGCTGGCCATTCCCAGGTGCAGGAGTTGGCCTAAGCCGGCCAGGCTTACACCTGGTTACTGTGCTTGGCCGGCTAGACCTGTATTGGGTAGGGTCTAGCCGCCCAGTACACCTCCATGGTCAGCCAGACCTGCAAAAGGCAAGGTCTGGCTGCCCGTGATACTTCTTTGGCCGGCTAGACTTGCGTTGGGCAGGGTTTGGCCACCCGTGACTCCACGGTCGACTGGTGTTGGCTGTGTGTTAATTAGGGGTAGATCACACTAATTGCTAGAGTTTGGTGGATCCATATTCCTGATGTGATCAATTTCACTTCTTAAATCACCATTTTGGGTGTTTCCACCCACTCTGAGTCCTCGTCTATCAAAGATCGATCTCTGTGCACCTCGCTCTCCTTGGGGAGGAAGTGATGTACCCTGACCGGCCATGGGTACTCCTGTTAATGGCTGGCCGGCTAGAGGCTACATAATGGGGGTTGTTGTTGAGCAATAGATCCCTGGCTGGCCCCCCAAGCCGCTAGTTGCCGAGATATGGTTATTCTCGCTGTTTGACCTTTGAGGAAAGGTCTATTCTCCTTCTAGCAGGGGAAGATCTATCCTAGTTCCTGAGGAACTTAGCAATAGTTTTCCTTGAAGTGGATACCTAAGGAGATCTTGGCCTCTTTTGTTGATTCTTTGATTGAACTGCCTCATTAGATCGCTGGACTCTCAATTACGGCGATCTAATTCTGCTTGGTGAGATCGAAGGATGTACTAATGGTCATCCATCCATCTTAAGAATTCGCGTCTCTACTAAGCGAAAACATCACAATCAGTAGCGCGTGGTTCTTCAGTTAGGTCTGCATGACCTACAACTTCCCTAAGTCTGGCCAATTCGAGGTCTTCTTTTAGGTCCAGGTGAGGCTCGCCCACTCCCGCGCCTATCTCTCCAGCGTAGAACTAAAATTGAGGTCTAGTTGTTATCTCAGGAGGCTGTCGCCCCTCAGTCCTTCCTTCAATGGGAGGCGCCAATGGTGGGTCTACTCTTGGAGGTGTGGGCCTACCGATTGTATCTATCGGGGTGCTCTTGTTTGGCTAGCTAGCTGTGGTGGCCAGACCTGTTGTGCTTGCTGTGGTGACGAGATTCACCACATCTGCAGTATTCATGGAGATTCCAGTTGTGACTGTAACCCGAGTGCTTGGATTTGCGATCTATGGGTCTTGAGGGAGACCTTCAGATGTAGATGGTGCGATAAGAGTTCTTCTTGTTTTCACCATGGCGTTTGATTAGATCACGATATCCACACTCTTAATCAAAGCACCAAATTGTTGACCTCAAAAAGTGATCAATTGACAGTAGGGTCTTGTAGATGTGATGCTTTCCACGTGTGTACATAAATAAGAATAAAAAGCAATAGATAATAGGATTTGTTATAGAGGTTCGACCCCCTTGTGATAACGAGTAATGACCTACTCCCCTTTTAGTTGTATTATACCGAGGGAATTACTATCCAGATCGCTATAGGTGGGATCTGCTATAGTACCCTTAGGATTACAATATATGAATCAATGTTTGGCAAAACTCAAGTGTTGGACAACCTATGGTGTTCAAGTGCTGGACAACCTAGGGTAGGCGTGTGTGAGAGAGAGAGAGAGAGAGAGAGAGAGAGAGAGAGAGAGAGAGAGAGAGAGAGAGAGAGAGAGAGAGAGAGAGAGAGAGAGAGAGAGAGAGAGAGAGAGAGAGAGAGAGAGAGAGAGAGAGAGACACACACACACACACACACACACACTTAGAGTTTGAGATCAGGTTTCTAGCTTAGAGACAACTTAGGTTTTCAGTCAGAGGTTAAGACCTTTATATAGGAAGCCTTAAACCCTAGGTTTCCAATTCAAAATCCCTTAGCAATCTTATACTTAGTTAGATATTTACAAAATACCAAAGAGCCCTTGATTCTACATAATATTTAGCCATTCTGTTGGACTTTTAGGGCCCAATTCGCAACCCCTTATCATTGGCCACGTGTATGAGTGTCCATCAAGGCTTGTAGAGCATTCCTTGGCTGACCAAGCTCCTGTTGTGGCCAGGTTGATCAGCCATGGTGCTGTCCCTGGGTTGGTCGGCCAACTCCTGATAGGGAGCAAGTCTGTCACTTGATCCCTATTTAAGTGCTGGGGTCTTTGTTTGCTCGGGGTGCTGACTTGGCTTTCTTTTTAGCGAGCTGTACTGCCATCTGGCACTGATCCTGTCCACGTGAGTATGCCACGTCATGAGGATAAAAATTAGGATAACAAGAAGAGAGAGAAAATATGATTTTTGATTTTTTGATTTTTTGAGGGTTTGTTACTCTTCCTTGAGTTCTTCAAAGTATAAAGAACCCACATTACCATATATGAGTCATTTCCCTATGTTTTCATTTTAAATTTCCTCTCTTCTAATTATTTCTACAAATAATTAGATTACTTCTCTTGGTAAATTTAATAATAATTAAATGATCTTTCTTGTAAGCAATTTGTGTTTCTTCCTTGTAATTTATTTTTACTTGTAAAGAGAAAATTATAATTGGTGTGATGTTGTAAAAATGTAATATATATATATATGTGTATTGAGTTTGGAATGTAATTCTAGTATAAGCAGGGTATTCCTGGCACCATACCACCAAGTCATCAACAACAAAATCAAAGCGTGGGCTACACAAGTAATTTTTTACCGTATAGTCATACTGCTAAAAACTTTGGGGGGGGGGCAAATATTTACCTAAATTTTGACGATGGTGATGTGAAAAAAATGATGACATGTGGCACGAGGATACCAAGACTGAATTGATGAAGAATGTGTAAAATCATGACCGTTAGTCTCGACCGTTAGAAGAGAAGTGTTGTGGTCACGTTTTCCCCTAGCTTAAGCAAGGTGACTACTCCCAGGGGGAAGGTGGATAAGCACCTTCACAAATGGAATAAGCGATCACCACACACCTAAGGGAGTCGAATATGTCTACGGGTATATAATACTATCCCTTACCTTAAATATAAAGATCTACTCAAAAGGTGATGGAATTAGTCTAGGGGTATACCCTTAGACCCCCACACTCTCATGGTCCAAGTAACACATTCCACCTGGTTGATATAGTGCATCTTCATAACATCAACAATGTCAAAGTTCAAGTGGAAGGGGTCACGAGGGTACCACCACAAGGTGGCAACTATCATTCCCTTTAGAGTGGGTCTCGGGGGTGTCATTCCAAAGTATGGCTACTACCCCCAGAGAAAGTTAAATGATCATACTGCGTCTGGGCGGGAGACCCTCGTCGTCATTAACTAATTCAAATATTTAAATCTCGCAAGAAGCTCAGCGATAGTTACAAACCCATAAAAATAGCGAGATATTGCCACATGAATCAGACTTCAACCACCTCCAAAAGTTAAGGAGACGGTTAATATATTTACGCAATGGTCGCATCTCCTGAAAGGAGAACCACCGACCTTCCGTTATATAAGGGGTCACCCATTACCTGGGAAAGAAATCCGAAAATTCACAACTAGGACAGCAGAAACTCTGCTATTTTTATTGCTTGCATTCAAAAGCTTGTTCTTGACTTTGAAACTCCAATTAATAAAATACAAGGGAAGTAGGATATTACTGACATCTGGGGCCGAAACTCTTTAAATTCTGTTGTTCTTTATTGTAATTTATTGTAATTTTGGTTTAATTTCTCATTTATTACGACTCCATATCGATTGGCTGAAAATCTACTCAATATAAGCTAATAGAGCCAAACCCAAAATCTAAAATAAAAACATAGAACAATATCATAGGACAGTCACCCCCTGCGAAATGATGAAAATCATGACCTAATCAATTTTGAGTTAAAATAGGTCTAAAATGATCAAAGTTTTGATGATAAACTTCCCTATTATGATCCACATATAAAAAATCCTACACAAAAGAAAAAACCCTAGTAGAAATATCCAATTTGATAGAATTGAAAATAAATCAAAAGTATGCAAAATAGCTTGAGCAAATCAAAATTCTTTAAAGAATGTGTTAGACCTCCTCGTCTACGACGATCACTCTCTTCACCATTGGTATAGATGAAGCAGAGAGAATCAATTTGGTTTGGCTCGTTTCGTTGTTCCCTTCCGTGTAGATGAAGTTGAGAGAAATGATAGAAATGGGAAGAGACTGTGCGAGTGAAGTAGATGAAGATGCCCAGTCACTTCAACTGCGCGAACTATAATAAAGGCTGACAAAATAAAATTTAAAGTACAATAAAATTTGATAATAACCGATTTCAATTACTTTTAACCGTAATTTTATAAATTAATAGTATAAGGTATTATTTTTAACGGTAATTTTATAAATTAATAATATAAAGTATTATTAATTTAATGGAACATGAAATCAACCATTAGATCTTATAGTATGTCAATCCCAAGATCGGTTCATGCGCATGACCATAACTAGGCCCTATACATAATGCATATATAGATACTCTTAATGGGTATTATCCATGAATGGGTAAAATTAGAAAATTTTGAATTTTTATGCTTAATTTTTTTATCTAATTAAAAAAATCTCTCATTTTTATATCATATGGGCTGAGATGGTTCCATCGGTAAAAAAAAAAATTTAAAAAAAAAGTTTTTAGCAAGAAAAATAAGAAAAGAAAAAGTTGAGTTTGAGTTAAATATTTTTGTATGAACATATTTTTGATATAGTGTAAAAAGAGATATTTTTTGATATTTTTTTAATTAAATATTTAAATTAAGCATAGAAATTTAAATTTGTGTATTCATTATTTGTTATTAGATCGAAATTCGATGGTTTGATGTTTTTAAAATTAATACTTATAGTTAAATTTGTTTAGTAACCATTCATGTGTAATATCCATTTAGAAGTGTTCCATATATATATATATATATGGGTGCACTCTTAATGAGTATTACCCATGCATGAGTAAAATTAGAAAAAAATTGAATTTTTATGCTTAAATTTTTTTTATCTAATTAGAAAAATCTCTCACTTTTACATCATATGGGCTGAGATTGGCCCATCGATTGAAAAAAAAATTAGCAAAAAAAAAAAAAAAGATAAGTAAAAGTTGAGTTTCACATAAATATTTTTATATGAATATAATTTTGATATAGTATAAAAAATCGGTATTTTTTGATATTTTTTTTTAATTAAGTAGTTAAACTAAGTATAGAAGTTCTCAAATTTCTCTTTTATATTTGTTATTAGATCAAAATTTGATGATTTAATATTTTTTAAATTAATATTTATTGTTAAATTTGTTTAGTAACCATTCATGAGTAATATCTATTAAGAAATGATCCATATATATCGTCAAAATTGTTTGAATGTTATCATTACCACCAAATAAGTCTCTAAGTCGTGAAATGTCATTGAAGTTGTCATTAAAATGTGAAAAATAAATAGTGTTATCTAAATTAAAATAACATTTAGATATATGTGGCTACTTATTTTATGTTAACCTAATTAATTAAAATCGCATTTAGTCACAATAAAATATTATTTTTATAATTATACACTTTTCAATGATAGCATTAATGTATTTTTATTCACAAATTTTGTTGTAATAAGAAATTTTTTGGGAAACTTACAAAAATACTGGAATTTGAGTTAACTTTTACAAAAATACTGCCACACGGAAATATTTTCAAAAATACTGTGTTTTTATAAAACACCAGTAAAACACAAAGCAGGACAACTCAAAACAACAGTAAAACACCGGTGAAAACTTAACACAATATACTGCAGTATGAAACTTATAAAAAAATACAGTTTAAAAGTAAAAAATACCGCCTTACAGCATTTTTGTAAAAAAATAACAAAAGTTAGTATATCATGTAAATTTCCAAAATTTTTGTATAGAAAGAATATCTTTAATATTAAAAAAAGCACATACATATAATAAGTTGTTTGAAAATACATGTTTTCATATTTATTAGAAATATGCCAAATAAAATTACAAGGAGAGAACCCTAATATTACAATATCTATAAATATTCTTCATGTTAATTTCTCGATTAATGCCTATAGTCAATCTCTTTTTCAAAGAAAATCTTAACACACTATTTCATGCTCTGATCGAAGTCACATGAGTCATTGCCAAATTTTTCAGTCAAAGACAACTGAAGATTTGATTGAAATTGTTTGGTGACAATATTGTATCATGTGATAAAATGCAAAGATAAAGAATAATCATACATAAATACTTGAAGATATGATTACTTAGACTATAATGATATGACATTTCAAATTTTCAAAATGAGTTAATAACACATATATTTTTTTTTGGTTACGAAATTAATTAATAATATTGTTTGTAATTATAAATTGTTTTCTTTACGAATTTCCTCAATGATTAGAAACTAGCTAACATGCTGTTTTTGTAAGTTTTAAATTAAAATGTATTTAAAACAATGCATGATAGAGATATGTAACTTAAATAATTGTAGCAAATTAGTGGAATTAATTATTTTCATAATTGTTATTATTGTATTATAATTCGACTCATAATTAAGAGTTATCTTATAATGGAAATGGAATCTTGTAAACAATTACATGCATACAGCTATTCATGCATAAGACTTCGGTGAATTAATCATTTATAGTAAACTGAGAAACAATTATGTGGCATGAAAACTAATGCTCCCCAAAAAAATCACTTTGGAAATTCCATACTTTTCATACACCCAAAAAGGGTCATATCATAAGTTTTATGTAAGAACTTTCATCTGACTTAGTTTTGAAGACACACACAAAAGAAAAGTAAATGTGTTTTATTTAATTATTACCATAAGAGGGTAATGAAAGACTTTGTTTAGTCATCAAAGCAACCAAAATTAATCATACAAAAACATGAAGAATAAAAAATTGAAACCCACATCATTGTCAAATTTTGTACTGATGAGCATATGATTGTAGATCTATAATTTTAAGAACACACACCACTATTATAATGTTTCAATCTCTAATTTAGTCACAATGACAATTGAACCAGAACACAAGAGGACTCAAAGAAAAAGATAAACAAATAAATAAAAAAAGAAGTGCTGACATATTTGGAGGAACTAAAAAACTCCACTATTATAATTTTAAGAACACACACCACTATTATAATGTTTCAATCTCTAATTTAGTCACAATGACAATTGAACCAGAACACAAGAGGACTCAAAGAAAAAGATACACAAATAAATAAAAAAAGAAGTGCTGACATATTTGGAGGAACTAAAAAACTCCAAGATATGGCTGATATTGACCAACAAACTTATTTATATTTGTTTATTCAAGAAAAAGACACAACATTGAGCAATTGGAACATTTGGTTTTATTTAAAAGCAACCTGCAGTTTGTTGTTTATAAAAATAGCTAAGCAAAACACACAATATTCATAAAATATAACTATGAGAATCTTATTCTGTCCTAGCCTGCTTCCTCTTTTCCATATATATTAAATATATATTTACATATATTATGATATCATTACAAAGGGCTGCATGCATTTAATCATATGTTCTTGATTGGTTATGTTTATATAGATGAATACATATCACTACACAAAGTACTTGTAATTTCCTCTCATCATTTATATATATGGCTCTGATCATGCACATACAGGGTAATTCTATGCAAATCGAATCTACACAAGTACATTTGGTTTCTTATTGACATGCCATCATTATTATGATTGTGGAAATCCTGAGTTCAAGTTGAAATAATGGGAAATTGTGGAGTGTTTGATGTAATACATATATATATATATATATATATATAATATTTATGTGTGAGTTATAAGAGAGATAGAGAGGGTCAACACCTTTTTATTTGCCCAATATAAAGAAAAGGATGAATTGGGAAAAAATGTGCATCACCTCACTACTGTTGGGGTTTGGCATTCAAATTCCACATGCACTTATGGGGAAGAGGGATATATATAATATGCTCCACAATAAAGTGAAACCGTTACAAACCAATGGCTGCAAACTTTTATTTATTTTTTATTTGAATTTTATTGTGCCTAATCATCTTCATTGTGGATACTGTTTTTAGTGCATAGAGACATCTTTGTAACTTATAAACTAAAAGAATTATGTGTTTTTAAGGCATGATTAACATTTATGGGATTTAAAAGAATCTTTTCTTCCTCTACCCCACCATCATGTTCATCACATGGCATGCACACAAACAAACTATTGTACTTTATTATGAGAATGATAGCATTGCTATTAGGTACCAGTCGTGCCTAGCACCTTCTCCACATGTCACGTTGTGATTGGTTAGCGATACTCTCTAAAAGCTATTATATTAAATTATATGCGACCTGATACTTAATTGGACCAATAGCGATATTGACACGTAGGTGCTAAGCACCAGTAGTACCGTTTAACATTTCTCACAATAATAATAATAATAATAATAATAATAATAATAATAATAATAATAATAAAAGGGCTTCTATTGATTCAAGCACATATTCCATCATTAATGGGGGGAAAACAATACCAATAAATATGCATATACTTGTTTTCTAGGTGGATTATGCCATATGCATCCCCAAACTTTATCATAGTGAATTGCCTTTTCACTCCATGCCATATTCATATATATTTTGTTTGATTTTGATACAGTTCATTATTTGATGCTAGAAAACAATTACTAATAGATCTTCCTTAACATAATTAGATATAGCTCCCCTAACATATACTTTCTTGTTTGGATTACACTCAAAGATTCTATTCTTTTTTAATTTTTTTTCGTTTGGAGTTTGAATTTGGTAGAGAAATAAAACTGCAGGAAAGAAAAAAAAATGTAGAAAATACAAAAGTAAAATATTAAATTAAATTAATATTTTTGTTGAATCAACTACTTTTCCACATAATTATTTCTATACCAAACATGAAATTTTTTAATTATTATTTTTACATTTTTTCCCTACATTTTTCTAACTTCTTATAGGCATGAAAAACACTAGTGGATTCAAACCACATATATTTATCTAAATAATAAAAATTGACTCTAAATCATGTTTAGGTTTAATTTAGGTACTTAATGATAGAGCATATAGAGGAAAACGCATCCTCACTAAATATGTAGTTTTTTCAGCTTATAAATTGGCTTTTATAAGGGAGAGAAAACTAAAGAATAAGAAAAAATATATTGGAGTTATTCTATTTCCTTTGTCACTACATATATAATTATATACTTTTATTTTTTCTTTAGGTTTGCCAGTTCAGTCAGTGGTGGGAAGACTTTAAAAGGTTACCATATCTCTATCACTAGCTAGGCTTCTCTTTGCCAAAGGCTATGCATGGCTTTTTCTAAGTGCCAATGGCATTTCTACCGTTTGTGGGGCCTAATTAAATATTGAAAATAGTGGAGAAAAAAATAATAATAATAATATATATACTACCCAGAAACATTAAATTGCAATAATTTGAACCAAAATAGACAATAATAATTACAATTTAAAAGGTCTATAAAATTTCAGTTATTACGCTATTTTACGGGACTTGTAACCTACATCTATAATGAATACAAGAGTGAGAGGCAAATATATAGACATAGATACAGAATAGAAAAGGAAACACTAGTAGTGGACAAGACAAAGACTCTAACTAACATGTAACAACCTTAACTAATTAGCGGTCTAGTCACCACAACCATTTACTTCCTCAATATGCCTCCTCAAGCTACACAGGAAGAATTCCAGTGAAAGCTTGCTGCATAAAAAATTGAACTTAGAAAAGGTTAAGGCTTTGGTGAACATGTCAGCTGGTTGTTCTTCGGTTGGGATATAAGAGACATCAATCTTGTTTTGTAGAACTAACTCTCGAACAAAATGAACATCAACTTCGATGTCTTTGGTTCTGGAGTGAAAAATAAGATTAGAGGCCAACATTTGAGCACCCTAATTATCACACCAGATAACAGGTTTGCTGAACAACTTAATTCCAAACTCTTGCAGTACAGAAGTGATCTAAACGAATTCTGTAGCTGTGGTAGAAAGAGCTCTATACTCGCTTTCAGTGTTGGAACATGACACAACTCTTTGTTTTCTAGAATTCCAAGAGATGAGATTGCCACCAAGCTGAACACAGAAACGAGTCACATACTTTCTATCTTGAATATCACATGCCCAGTCAGCATTTGAAAAGCTCTCAAGAATAAAACGAGATGCTGGTTTAAACATAAGGCCTCTATTGGGTGTTCCCTTTATGTATCTTAATACCCTTTTGCACGCACACCAGTGAGCAACAGTTAGTGATTGCATGAATTGAGTTAATTTATTGACAGCAAAGGATGGATCTAGCCTTGTGAGAGTGAGATATTGCAGAGAACCAATGGTGCTTTTGTAGAGGGTGGGATCATCGAATGGCTCACTATTAGAGGTATAGAGTTTGTGACCAGGACAAATAGGTGTAGTGCAGGGTTTGGTGTCAAGCAAAGCATATTGGTTCTTTTTAAAATATCCATAGCATACTTGGACTGACAAAGATGAATGTTAGAACCCACCTGGTGTGCTTCACAACCAAGAAAATAATTAACCTGGCCAAGTATTTTCAAGGCGAACTTGCTATTGAGATTGGAAATCACTTGATGTACATCCTATGGTTTGGCACCAGTGATCAGGATTTCGTATACATACACAAGCACAAGTATGAGATGACCATTGTTATTTTTGAAGAAGAGAGAACTATCGGAGACAGAATTGTGAAAGTCCCAAGACAGCAGAGCCTGTTTCAACTTGTTATACCAGGCCCTTGGGGCTTGCTTAAGCCCATACAAAGCTTTATTTAGTTTACAGACATGATTAGGATAGTTGGGGTCTTCAAAACCTTGAGGTTGAAGCATGTAAACAGTTTCTTTCAACTCACCATTTAAGAAAGCATTGTCAATATCTATTTGCTGAATTTCCCACCCAGAGGTCACAACAAATGTAAATATGAGTCGAATAGTGGAAGCCTTTACCACAGGACTGAATGTGTCAAAGTAGTCAATGCAAGGGGTTTGTTGAAAACCTTTGGTCACCAGCCAGGCCTTGAACCGATTTACAGAGCCATCAGTGTTTAGTTTCAATTTGTACACCCATTTGTTTTGAACCAAGGTCATGCCTTCAACATAAGGAACTATAATCCATGTTTTATTCTTGATGAGAGTAATGCGTTCAGTATCCATAGTTGCCCTCCATTTGGGATGTGCCAAAGCTTGCTGCAATGTAAGAAGCTCAAAAAAAAAAAAATCATTAGCTCTAGTAATTTGTGCTGCTAACACTGTAGGTTTGAGAGAACCTATTTTGGACCTGGTTTGCATTTGGTGAGTGGATACTGGTGGGGGAGGGGGATTAACTGGTGTGGGCCCTAATGACATAGGTCCAAAAATTGGGGGATCTGGTGCAGCAGGAGAGACAGAATGGGATGCTTGGGCTGACATAGATGGACTGCCTGGAAAAGGAGGGTATATTAGTATAGGAAAACTAGGGGGAGGAGAGTTTGTTGGGGGTGATAATAGTGTTTGGGGCAAGGATGGGTGTAATCGCTGGTGTGGGAGTTTAAGTAGCATTAGAGTGTTGAATAACTTGTGGATGAGGAGTGTCAATGGGATTATGGGGAATGTAAGGAAGGGGTAAATAGTGAGGAGGTGTGGAGTGTGACTGTGGTGACTCAGGTGATATGGAAAACAACTTTGAGTAAGGGAAGTCATTTTCATCAAATGACACACTCCGAGCTATATAGACTCAGCCAGAGGGATGGAGACACTTGTAGCCTTTGTGGGAGGGGCTGTAACCCAAAAAGATACAAGTGCTGGTTTTAAAATTAAATTTTTGTTTATGATATGGTCTAAGTAGGGGGAAACAGGCACATCCAAAAACTTTAAGAAAGCTATAATCAGGTTTCTTAAAGAACAACAGTTCAAATGGGGTGACATAGTTAGCCTTTTGGACAGGCAATCAATTTATTAGGTAAGTGGCAGCAGTGAAGGCATCCCACCAGTAAACAAGGGGTAGCTGAGCTTGTGCGAGTAAAGTAAGGCCCATTTTAGTTACATGCCTGTGCTTTCGCTCAGCCCGTCCTTGTTGTTGATGAGTATTGGGACATGGGTGTCTGAACACAATGCCAAGTTTGGCTAAAATGGGTGCAAGGGGACGATATTCACCCCCAGTCTGACTGGACATACTTTATTTTTGTTGAAAAAGACCTTTCAACTTATGAGTTAAAATGTAGGAAAATAGTAGAGGTTTCACACTTAGATTTTAGGGGAAAGATCCAAGTATACTTTGTGTAATCATCAAGAAAATGTATATAGTATTTGTATCCTTCATGAGACACATGGGGTGATGGACCCCAAAGGTCTGTGTGAATTATTTCAAAGGGAGAAGTAGACTTATTCTGAGATAAAGGAAAATGTATTTGATGGAGTTTCCCATATTGACATGCATGGCAAAATGAAGGATCAGTAGTAGGAACATGTAAATGGTGTAAAATTTTATTCAAAACAGCTTTATTGGGGTGGCCTAATCTTTTATGCCACAAATTTACAAGAAGTTGATTCTTAGAGAAATGTCTATGATTACATTTGTGTACAGACTCAAGAACACTAGCATTATGAGCTGAGTACTGGTTGGAAGTGGGAGACTGAGATTTCTTGAAGGCAGGGGCACGAGTGGGAATCTGGTACAGGCCTTCTCTAACAGTGCCCTGAAGAAGAGGCTTCTTCGTTATTTGATCTTTGACAAAACAAGAATCAGGGGTATATTCAATGATAACATCATTATCTTTAGTAAACTGGGAAATGCTTATCAAATTCTTGGTAATGGATGGAACATGAAGAACATTTTTAAGATGTAAAGGTCGGTTAGCAACAATAATACAAGAACCAATATTAGAAATAAGGAGTGTAGAGCCATTACCCACTATGACTTTTTCTTTGCCTTTGTAAGAGCTCCTGTTTGTAATCTGGGTAGAGTCAGAAGTCATATGGTTCGTTGCCCCACTATCCATGTACCAAGCACTGTCTTGGACTGTAGAAGGGGAGGCAATGTATGCCTGGGGGTTGGCCTCAGAGGAAGATGCATTAGAGTCATCTGGTCCTGTGTAACTCACATCAAAGCGTCTATAGCACTTCATTACAGTATGGCTTGGGCATCCACAAAGTTGGCAAATGACACGATTGCCATTGTTGTAACCTCTATCTCGATTGGATGGATTTCCTCTGCCTCAGCCTCTATTTTGATTGGAAGGTTGTGAGAGGGAGGTTCAGAGGACCCAGGTTTTTTGGATTGGGCAAGATTAGCCATGGGGTGATTAAGCTCAAGAAGTGAAGTAGATTGAGTGAGTTCCAGTCACATTTCATGATTTTGGAGCATGTATTGAACTTCTTAAAGACTCAGATGGTCACGAGAAGTGAGATTAACCACCACCGATTCATATTCAGGGCCAACACTGGTAAGAATGTACAAGATTAGTTGATCTTCAGAGACTGTGTTACTAGCAGCACGTAAGCCATCGACAAAGCCCTTCATCTTGAGCATATATACATCAATAGTCATTAAGCCTTTCTTGGTATTCTACAGTAGAGACATAAGGTGGATCATTCGTGCTTTTGATTTGGTATTGAATAATTGCTCCAGTGTGGTCCAGATCTTAGTAGACGATTCACAATTGACAACATGACCAATCATTGATTCAGAGATAGAAGACAGAAGCCAAGAAATTAGGAATTGATCAAGTCTCATCCAACGGACAAAGTCAGGATTACGTACAATGTTTGTGGATCCCTCTATTTCAGGGATTCTTGGAGCTGGACGAGGAAGACGATGAAGAAGAATATCTTCCAGGTCATGTGCTCTAATGGCGGGAAGAACTTGGGACTGTAAAAAAAATAGTTGTTGCGATCCAATCGAAGAGGAGGTAGAAGAATAGTCATGGGAACACCAAAAAGTTGAGCTAAAAAGTTGCCGGAGGTCGCCATGACCGACTTGCTCTGATACCAAGTTGATTTTCTAAACAGAGAGAAAGAACAGAGTAAAGTTCTTATTATTCAATTAATAATGAATACAAGAGTGAGAGGCAAATATACAGGCCTCGATACAGAACAGAAAAGGTAACAACTAGCACTGGACAAGACAAAGACTCTAACTAACATGTAACAACTTTAGCTAATTAACTGTCTAGTCACCACTATCATTTACTTCCTTAATATATATAGGGAGTTAATATAGTACAATATTGCTATTGGGTACTTTAGCACTCTTAGACATGTCGTCTTGTGATTAGCTAGCGATACTTCTTAAAAATTATTATATTAAACTATATGAAATTCGATACTTAATTGGACTAATAGTGTATTAACACATAGGAATGTACTAGACACCACCGATGTCTTTTAGCATTTCTCAATATAATAAGTATTGTAGTTTTTATTTATTGGTAGGTATAGTAATTTATAGCCATTAGTATAATCAAATTGCTCAAATTAATTCTTAAAAATTTAAATATAATTAATAATTTTTTTTATTTATAATTAATTTTTAAATTTTTTTAATTAGCTCTAACTAATAAAACTCCATACCTAACTCTAAACTTATATTTTTTTTTATTATTTATCTTATGCCTATTATAATTTTCAATTAATTATTATTTAATTTAGAATTTATATATTTATTTTTAATTAATTTTATTTACATCACGATGGACTTTGTGGTTGGATTACCTAGAACCACAGGTTTGTTTGATTCTATTTGGGTTGTAGTATATCGATTCACGAAGTCTGCACATTTTCTACCAGTTAAAACAACCTTTTCAGTGGATCAGTATGCAGATTTATAAGTTAAAGAGATAGTAAGACTGCATGGTGTGCCAAAGTCCATAGTTTCGGATAGAGATCCGAAGTTTACCTCTAAATTCTGGTAGAGTTTGCAACGGGCTATGGGTACCAAACTGAAGTTCAGTACAACCTTCCATCCTCAGACTGATGGACAGTCCTTAAGAAAACCTATATATTTAATTTCATCTACCGCTTAGAAGACACAACAGTAGAAACTATTACAACATGTTCATTCAATCTCGTAGCTTGAGCACATTAAAATATCTAAACTTATTTTCTTATTTTATTGTAAAATAAAATTAATTAGATATATATTTTTATAAATAAATTTAAAACTAGATTAAATTTTGTATATTTTAAAAATTATATAATTGAATTTTGTTAGATTTAATTTTTATTATTATTATTTAAATTAATAATTAGGTATTAGCAACTCTAATACAACTCTAAATAAACATTCATTTCATGTTACTGTACCTAGTATATATAGGAAAATTTAACTTTATATATATACATTAGTCCAAAATTAATACACTAAACATAAGTGTATCATAATTGCTGAAATAGGCACACTTTTCCTAACACCCAAAATTACCCCTCTCAAATACCCAACTCACTTGTCTCTCTCTGTCCCTCGATTCTCTCTCGCTCTCTCTGTCCAAACTAGCATCCTAACCCAAAACTTCAACCACAACCACCGTCTAAACCCAAACTTGTGGCCAGGACCACTGTCTCAACTAAATCTCGCGACTAGGATCACCGTTACTACCCAAACCCAGACCACAACCACGCACAGAGATGTCTAAGGTAAGTTTTGAATCTTTTTTATAAAAATTTATGCATATGTTTGTTTTAGAGTTCAATTGTTCATTGATTTAGGGTATATTTTTGTTTTGTAATGCCTAATCTGTGATGTGTGTGAGTTTGATGAGATTTAGGATTTATTTTGGGTCCTATATGTGTTACTGCGTGAAATCTGGGTTTTAGCTTAGATCCAATACATGTCTGATATAGGCCTGATATAAGTCTGATGCAATAAAAGAGGTTGAAGATAAGGTCTGATAGAGGACGATGTAGGTTCGACATAGGCTCGATGCTAAAGGACATATGCTTAGGTCTGATAGAGGATAACGTAAGGGCTGATAGTGAGTCTGATTAGTTTTTTTTTATTTATTTTTATAAAATGTGTCTCGGTTCGACATAGGACGATGGTGGGCCCGATGATAGGTTTGATTGTTATTGCATATTTTATTTTTTTAATAGATAGAGGACGGTGTGGGCTCAATAGTGTATCCGACTTTTATACTTTTGTATTAAATTGTTATATGTTCGATAGAGGATGATTGTTGTCCGATAGTGTTATAGGATTTTTATTTTTCAAAATATTCATGTAGGTCCGATAGAGGACGATTGCGGCCCGATAGTGGGATCGATAGTTATTGCATTTCTTATTTATTTTTATGTTTGTGTGTTTGATACTGGTCTGATATGAGCTCAATATTGGTATGATATTTTGCTACAGTGTTTTTAACTTGTATTTTCTTATATTTATTTTTTCTAGAATTCAAGACCATCATGCCTTATAATTCTAATCTCAAAGCATTACACAAGTCGTGTCAGTGGGCGTCGCGGAAGTTATTACTATTTTAGGATTAAGGCGAAATTTGAGGAATTCTAATTATGGGATAAGGTGAAGGAATCCCCTTTCAAGTAATTCTTTGAGAGAAAACAACTAAACATTTTAGGATCATTGATCCATCATTTATTCATGCACAATATCAAATTTGAGAAGCCAAATGAGGTACACTTTTATCACGCGAAGAAGAGATATAATTCATTTGGGCCGAGTTTGCATTGGTGACGGGGTTACACTTGTTACCTGGGCCTACTGAACAATAAATTAAAGAGAAAGGAAGTTCAAACCAGTTGATTGTAGAGTAATTTAACGGTGATCCATCCATTAGCTTTGGCCAATTGTGCAAAGATTTCGAGAGTTGAACAGAAGTTGATGATGTCTATAAGTTGGGGATGACCTTGTTTGTTATTGGCGTACTCACTGGTAAGGAGGAGAAGAGTACTGTTGTTCCTCCTTTTGTGATAAGAATGGTTGACAACCTTGAATTCTTCTACGAGTATCTGAGGAGAAAGATTTTCCTCAACAAGTTGATGAAAACTTGTAACAAAGACTTTATAGAGGTGAAGAATACGATGCATTAGAAGATTGAGAAGGGAGTTTCTCAGAAGAAGGCAAAATACTCATCATACGGTTATACTGCAACATTGCAGTAATGGGCCTATGAGGCCATCTTGGAGCTGGCTAATGAATATGCAATTAGGATGTTGCATTGCATTCCAAGAACGATCAACTGGGAGAGTAAGGAGAAGCGCATACTCGACAAGGAAGAGGTTATAAGATTGTTTGCTAAAAATGTAAGTTTTTTATGCTTTCCATTTAGTCATATTTATTTCATTTTATTTTCCATCTTATAAGATATTTGATTTTATTTTTA
This sequence comes from Cannabis sativa, assembly GCF_029168945.1. Taxonomy (NCBI): domain Eukaryota; kingdom Viridiplantae; phylum Streptophyta; class Magnoliopsida; order Rosales; family Cannabaceae; genus Cannabis; species Cannabis sativa. The sequence goes on along the minus strand of NC_083608.1, from coordinate 32,588,888 downwards.
GTTGACAGTGTGTTAACTCAGAATTTGGTCAATTGACAGCAGATCCTTATTTATTATTTACAATCACCAAGTGTAAATTGTAGAAGCAAATAATAAAGTTGACATAGCGATTTATAGAGATTTAGCCCCCTTGATTAGCGGGTAATGACCTACTCTCCTTTTAGTTGTACTCACTATTGAGATAATACCATGCAGATCATAGGTTAAAACCTTGCGATTTCTAGCTATGGGTCTGTTTAGTATTACAATTGTGAGAACAATGTGTTATGGATCAAGAGCTGATAAGTTTCTATGAAGAACTTATGAAGAAAAGAGAGGCTTAGAGTCTAGGAAGCCTTGGAGGCATATGAGAGACTTAAAGGGAGATAGGTCATGCATGAGAATTAGAGAAATATTGTTCTTTACATGTAGCTTAGGCTTGATGGAGGCCTTCTAGTGCATGTGGAGTACTTAGCCTTTAGAGAGTGATCTGATGCCCTATATATAGTGTAGGGATTACAAAAGATCCTAATAATAGGTCAAGATATCCTTTCAAAATAGGGATAATAACACCTTTTCTAGCTTAGGCTTGATGGAGGCCTTCTAGTGCATGTGGACTAATATCTCGAGGGAATATTCCTATTTTTGTGGCTTGATAGGCCTGTCCTGCACTTCATTAGCATGTTCAGAGTTGTTTGCACCAGTTGGCCGGCCAATCCTTTTTTTAGGGCCTGGCCAGCAAAGTATGTTATTGCCAGCCTAAGTATGTTCCTACCAGCCTTTCTATGTGCTTTCCAACCTTTCAATGTGCTTGCCAGCCTTTCTATGTGCCTACCAGCCTTTTCCATATAGCTTTATTATTTAGCTTTTCTTGAAAGGGCCAGACCTTCGTGGTTGAACATGCCTTTTTGCTCTAACAAGCATTTTTAGCACTCTAGCTTATTCTCAAGAGCTGGCTAGCCTATAACCTTCCTTTGGCTGGTCAAACATGCTTCCTTTGGCGAGCCATACATGGTTGGCCAGGGTCTTGACGGCGTGCTTAACTCATTTTGATTATTGCTTGATTACTTTAGAACCCCTGACAATTGACATGCTGTGTAAGATGACTTTATACTACTATTGATGAGCTATACTTCACGTGTCCTCAGTCTTGACTATGTGGACATGCCACGTCAAGTAGACAAAATTTGGGATAACATTTGCTTGCAAGTCCTTGTTCGTACATTGTACGGATAGAGACTTTCCAGCTCTTTCCTTGACTGTAGGAGCCCTTATCAAACAACCTTATCTGGCTAAGTATTGAGCTTTTTGAATAATGTGCTTTTTAAACCTTTGATCTTCTCTCTCCATATATGCCTCATCACTTCTTCAACATATCTTTCTTTCTTTTAATCTACCAATGATGAGTTTCAAGCTTTTGAAAGCTTTTAGAAAATTTTTAATTCTCACATTTTAAAGTAGTCTTCTCACATTATAATTCACTTGATAGCTTTAGAATGCATAATGTTTGACTTTTTTATAAACAAGATTGAGTCTTGGATTGGTATCTTGTTAGAGACCCTGTTTGACTCTTAGATCTTGTTTAGGAACTCTGTCCATGACTTAGATCCTGTATAGGAACTCTCTCCATGACTTAGATCCTATATAGGAACTCTGTGAATGACTTAGATCCCATATAGCCTCGTTCGGTACTTAGCTCCTTTTTAGGAGCTCTATATGGTATGTCTCAGGCCAAATCTTCCTAACCTGTCAATGACCTTTCATAGGCTATCCAATTCATGATTCTTGATTTTATACTTTTCTGATTAAAACTTTGTATTTCAAGGCTGTCTGGGTAATACCCTTAGGTTTTGGCCAATTAACTTATCTTTTGTCTATGTTTTTTTATGTTCTCCGATTGTTCACCTCCCTTTGCCCTTTTTAGGGATGGACCTGCATGAAATTTGGGGAGGTGAAAACCAGATTAATGAAGACTTATCATTCTAGACAACTAGTCCTTCTAATACAACTTTGAACTCACCAACTCCAATTATTATTCTGAAGACATTTGAGGACTTTTTGTTTATTTTTATGCTTTTATTTCACATACTTCATCTTTTGTCCTTGTATGGCCTTTAGGATCGTTACTTTTGAACATATGATAATTTTTTTTTCGTGTTTGGCCTTAGGGCCTTTTACTTTTGAATAGGCGATCGACCTTGCGGTCTTTATTCTTGGCTTTAACTTCTTTTGCTGACAAGCAGCTGTCTGGGCAGCTTACATGTAATCTGAAATATGCCATTCTCACTTACTTATCTTTCAATTTTTTTTGGCTTAACAATGCTTTAAATTTTGCTTAAGTTTAGTTGGGCAGCATACCGCACAAGGGCCATCACTGAAGAGTGATGGTCATATAGCTCTTTAGTTTTTTGCTACCTCTGCACGACATCCTGAGCAAAGTCCATCAATAAAGAGTGATGGAAACTTAGCTCTTTTCTGAATTCCTGTATAGTGAAGCGTTACAGGAACCACTACTGAAGAATAGTATTTTGTATAAGTGGGCTACTAGTAGTTCTTACCGAGATGTTTTCTATTCTAGTATCTTGGTAGGAGAACTAACTCCATGTTCTTATTATACTCACCAAGCTTGCATGCACCTTTACTTGTTATCTTGTAACTTGGTGTGGACCTTTTCAGTTTGGTCCAATCATACTTTCTGCAGGAGCCTTGGTATTAGGGAATTTTCTTTAAAGTACTAAGTCTCCTATGATAAATTTCCTTTCCTTGACTTATTTATTGAAGTAGCTGGCAACGTTTTTCTAGTAGGCTTATAGATTTAAGTTGGATTGGTCTCTTCTTTCTTTTATTTTTCCAAGGGATTCTGCTAGTGTTGACATTAAGAATTCGTCAATGAAATAACAAGAAATTAAGATGATGTTTCAAGATCTTAATAGAAGAATACTCAAAATAAATATTAATCTCTTCACTATTTAGAAAAACTATAGTTTCATTAATACTTTTTCTACTAGAGAGTCCCCCTTAAAATGAGTTCAATGTCTCCATTTATAGTGAGCCCTTCAAACTTTACGACCTTACCAGATCCCAAAATCACAGGATGTCAAGTCTCTTTCATACTTGATAACATAGTAGCTCAGGTAGTATGATGTACCAGACATCCTAAGTTACACTAAAATTGTCTCTTTTTGTTGTACCTCAGATGAAATGAACCTTGTCTCCTATACAAATATTCATTTCATGGTTGCTATCTTGTTCGCTATTCTTGGCGTAAACATCTCTAGCCGCGATATCTTCTCCTTGCTTCCATTTGTAAGAGTAGACCAAGTACATGGGAACCAGAGGCTGCAGGTGTTTGCGCTAAGGAGGCCGCTCACTGATGCATGGAGGAGCTGGAGTGTGGATCTCCCCTTGGTGCGTGGAACTCCCCTTGGTGAACTTTTGGGCATAGCACTAATGACTCCAAATATTACACTTAGTAATTTTTGGGGGTCAACACTTGCCCCCTAGTCTATAAGAATTCTTTTAAGTGTTCTTATAGACTAATTTTGGTGAGCTGTGTCTTCATCGCTTAGTCCCAAGGTTGGTGTTATTGACCATAGGTCTTTTAGACTTAGTCTAATCGTTCTTCATCCCCTTATTATTGTATTGAGGTGTTGGTGTGCTCGCGGATGAGAAGTATGCACGACCAGCTGATGCACAACCAGTGGACAGATAGCCAGCCTATTGACAAATGTCCAACTGAGGTACAACAAATTGATGGACAACCAGCTGACAAACAACCAGGTGAAGGAGGATCAACTAATGGAAAATCGACTGAGGGACAACCAGCTGAGGGACGACTAGTTGAGGGATGACCACCTAACGGAGGGCTAGCCAAGGGACAACTAGCTGAGGAACAATTAGCTGACAAAGGGCCAGCTGAGGGACAACTAGCTGACGAACGACTAACTAACAGAGGACTAGCTGAGTCACGACTAGTTGAGGAACGACAAGTTAAGGGACAACTAGTTGAGGGATGAATAGCTGATGGAGGACTAGCTAAGAGATGAACAACTAACAGATGACTAGCTGATGGAGGCCCTGAGTGACGACTAGTTGAGGAATGACTAGTTGAGGGACGACCAGCTGAGGGATAGTCAGCTTAGGGATGACCAGCTACCGGAGGGCCAGCTGAGGGATGACCAGCTGATGAACATCTGGCTGATTGAGGGCCAGTTGAGGGATGAACGGCTGATGGAGGGCAACCTAATTTAGTTATTTAATGTATATTCCTATGGCATTTCTCCCACTATATCTCATGCTCACAATGTGGCACTATTCTATAAGAATTCTTTAAAGGGTTCTTGTAGACTAAGTTTGGTGAGCTTCATCTTTACAACTTAATTTTTTTCTCTTTTTCTTTTTGTTACCCTTCACGAGGATTGTAGGCTTTATGAGTTATCTTGACCCATTTCGAGGATCATTACTCACATCAATGAGGGAGTGTTAGCTCATTGAGCATTCTCAACCTCTCCTTTTAGATTTCATCATTTTGTTGAGGGAGCCTTTTGCCACCTGGCCTTTCTCGACCTCTTCACTTGTGTAACCTTTCCATTAAGGGAGTACCAACTCTTAGAGCGGTCTTGACCTCTTCTCAGCTACTCATCTTATTTGAGGGAGCTTTTTAACACTTTGGCTCCCTTTTTTTTTTATGGTGTTACCTTTTTGTTGAGTGAGTATTAGCTTTGAGAGCATTCTCATCCTCTTATAGTTACTTGTTGGATATAACAGATCTTATGGCCCCTTAGGTTGCGCTCGACCTTTTTATAGATTTAATTTGTATTGGGGGAGCTTATGGCCTCTTAGGCTATGATCAACCCCTTATGTTGTATCTGTGGCATGTATAACCCACTTTGAATGTTATAGAATCAATACTCTTTTTAGTGAGGCATCCCTCTCAGAGTCGTATTCGATTCCTTTTTCATTTTAAAATTTTAAGGGAGATGATGCATCTGTGAACGACTCAACCTTTTGCTTTTGCTTTTTATATTTTAAGGGAGATGATGGTTCTATGAACTGACTCAACCTTTTGTTTTCAATTTTTAAGGGAGATGATGGTTATGTGAATCGACTCAACCTTTTATTTTCAATTTTTAAGGGAGATGATAGTTTTGTGAACTGACTCGACCTTTTGCTGATTTTTGTTAGTTTCCTCGTGCATCCTTTAGGTTTAATTTTGAGGAGCATCCCCTTGTTATTGTGAGTGCTCTTTCTTGTGGAACTATCTTTTGGCTTTAACTCTTTTCTTAGACTGTTAGGGGAGGTCGATCCCTATAGTCATAAGAGAACTTTTCATTGTCAGGAATGCTCTCTGAGATGGTGGAACTTTATTTTGAGGAGCATCTTAGATGTTTGATTTTTATGAGCAGTAGGTTGAAGGTTTTACTTGAATGTGTTGACTAATGAGCGTCAGGAGTAGCATCTAATAGACCTTGTATAGATCTGACGAGCTTCTTAAAGAACACTCACTGGTGTCTTCTCTTAAGACTCTATTTCCTTCCTCTATATGGTGTATTTCTCTGCTCTTTCGTAAAAGTCATCTAAGCCATCCAACTCTATTTTTAACATATTCTCCCACAGTCCACTCCTAATGTGTATGCCAGCGGCTATGGAAAACTTGAGTTCATCTTTAGATACCTTCCCTACTTTGGTAACTCTGGTGTTGAAGCGCTGGATGTAGCTTCGCAAACTTTCTTGTCCTTTTGCTTCACATTGGTGACACTTGTGACAGGCATAATGTTATCCCATCCAGCCTGATGTTTTAGAGAAATTTATTTAAGAGTTGCTTCCAAGATGTGACCGTCCCTGGTCCTAGCCATCTAAACCATTTATAGACGGCTCCTTTTAATGTGATCCCAAAACATTGACACCTTGCCTTATTAGACACCTTTTCATCTTTATCAGCTCATTAAACACACTGAGATGGTATTTTGGGTTGATAAGACCATCATCTAGTGTCATATGCGACTCCTTAAAGTTTGGTGGGAGTGCTTCCATTTGAATCTCCCTTGAGAGAAGGGAATCTTCATCAAACTCCTCATCTTCATTCAAGTCCCCCTTCGTAGTGATAGATATCTATCGATTTAGGTCTTGCATTTCTACCTCCAAATTCTTCCTTCTTTCGCTCATCCACTCTTGGGAGTTAATGAGTGGAACTTGGGTCTTTCGTGTGGTTTGCACTAGGCTTGTGGAGGGTACTCCTTTTGTTTGAACAACGTGTAACTTACAACTAAAGCTGATGGATACGCCTTCTGCTTACCTTGCATTTGGTGGGGAACCATAGGCAAAGTGCCCCCTAGCATGAGACCTCTTGGGTGAAGTCTCTTCCTTAGGCTATGGGGTGCTTCCCTCAATGAAATCCCCTATATTGTGGGTAGGCACGAGTTGTCTCACTTGGCCTGTTGAGATTTTGTCTCGAGACATGCTCTTTTTGTGTTCATCTCTTGGGGTGTTGGTAGTGGATGACATGGAATCACCTTCCCAGCATACATAGTTGAGATCTTGCTTCCCACTCAATGGCTTTTGTGATGAAAGTGTGAGGCTTGGGCTTTGCCTTTGAGTATGCCACTCAACACTTTTTGCATACCAACCATACTAGTTTTTAACCTCTTGTTCTTCCAGCGGAGGTTGCTACTTTCCTCCTTGTAGCAGTAGGCCTGGAAGCTTCAACTCACCGACTACGCTTGATTTTCCTTTCTAGGCCTATTCCTTGAACTGTCAAGGTTTGGTGGCACAAATGGTGGAAGGCACTGCACCAGAGATGGTCCTTTCGATATTTGAATACTTCTATCGATGGGGTTAGCCACCAATGTCATTATCGAGTAACATAGTGCTCTGGGCCTTTTTTGAGAATTTGTGTAGTTATCCACATTTTGGTTACTCTCTCTCTGGCCCTCTCTAGCAACTAGAGGTTGGCATTTTTTTACTGTGATGGTTAACTAGTTTTCACCTGAGTGAACCCATTTTCTCGAAGACAATGGGAATTTCTTGGCATCTTGAAGATTATAGTGAATGGTTTAGGAACTAACATAGCTAGAGCTTGTCGTTCCCACAGATAGCTTAAAATTATTGATGGTAAGAACTTGTCAACAAAATAACAAGAACTTAAGTTGATGTTTCAAGATCTTAATAGAAGAATACTCAAATATTACTCTCTTCACTATTTAGAAAAACTATAGTTTTATTAATACTTTTTCTACCAAAGAGTCCCCATTACAATGATTTTAAGAGCTTTATTTATAGTGAGCCCTTCACACTTTACAACCTTACCAGATCCCAAAATCACAGGATGTAAAGTCACTTTCATACCTAATAATATAGTATCTCAGGTAGTCTGATGTATCAGACATTCTAAGTTTAACTAAAATTGCCTATTTTACTTGTACCTTAGATGAAATGGACCTTGTCTCCTATACCAATATTCATTGCATAGGTTCTATCTTATCTGTGAATCCTGGCTTAAACATCTCTAGCCTCAATTTCTTCTCCTTGCTTCTATTTGTATAAGTAGACCAGATACATGGGAATCAGAGGCTGCAGGTTTGAGCTGAGGAGGATGCTCACTACTATGTGGAGCTCCCCTTGGTGCGTGGAGATCCCCTTGGATACATGGAAGAGCTAGTGCATAGAGCTCTCCTTGGTACGTGGAGCTCCCCTTGGTGGGTGGAGCTTCCCTTGTTGTGTGGAGCTCCCCTAGGTACGTGGAGCTCCCCTTCGTGTGTGGAGCTCCCCTTGTAGCCTGGAGGAGCTAGAATGTGGAGCTCCCCTTTGTGAACTTTCAAGCATTACACTAATGACTCCACATATTTCACTTAGTAACTTTTGGGGGTCAACAGTTGGCAAGGTGTGGTTTACTTTTGGCCATAGTAGACTGTTAGGTTATTTTTAGTATTAAAATTAGGTTAATTTTAGCATATTTTTCTATTTAGTTTAAATCATGTTTGGAGCATTTTTACGCTTTTATTTTTTAATTTTGCAGATTTAAAATAGATGAAGAGTTGGAAAATATCAACAGAAAAAGGATAAAATATCGCATAAAAATATCCCGGTGGAAAATATCAAATTCAGATTCGAAAAAGATAAAAACATGCGGAATTTGGAGTAGAAGATCACACGGGCCGCGACATGGTTTTAGCATGCCACGACCCGCCTAAATGGAAGAAATCGAAGGAAACCTCATTTTGCCCACACGGGCCGCAGCATGGGTTTTGCATGCCGCGGCCCGCCTCTTTGTCAGCAGAAGAAAAATATCTGGCGTGAGGTTTCCCAAAATTCAAATCCGAATGGAATTTAAACATGTGCGGTTTTCCCATCTTTTTAGGACCTGAATGCCTATATAAAGAGTAGAAGAGAGTTGATTTCATCAAGCAATTTCAGAGAGAAAAAGAGAGAATTCAGATACAGAGTGGAGAGATCAACTGCAATATTGGAGGCACACTGCTCAGGCTTTTCAGCATTCTTTTCTTCTTCTCTTCTCTATTTTCATCTCTGTTCTTAAAGTTAATAAGTGTAATTGTGCTTCAATAAACATGTGTAGCTAAACACTTTAATTAGGGTTAGATGGATATTGTTTAACATTGTTTATGGTTTTAATATGATTAATTTTCCCCCTAATTTCTATGTATTCTATTTTATTTGTGCTTAATTACTTTTAAGTGTCTGGCCACCAATTAATTGTCTATGATTTTGATGCGAGATCTGAGAAGTGAGTGTCGAATATGCTATAGTTAAATAGAATTGAATTTCGATATAGGACGAGAGTACCTATATGGTTTAGATAGCTTATAGGGTTTCTGTGTTTAATGCCTGTTGCATGTTAAATTTATCACGAGAGTAGAAAGTTTGCGTGTAATTGAGATTTATATATATGAGAAGACTAAACAAGTTTTGAGTTTTAGAGCTCAAACATGGAGCTTTAATGGTGTTTTTCAATTTTGAGCTTGGGTAGTTATTTTATTGCTTGGATTATGTTGTTTGGGATATAAAGAACAGGTTTGGAAGGTTTCGTTTGATTTGGGGTTGATTTGAATGAGACATGAATTTTTGAAGTTTTCTTACACTAAACCAAAATTCCACTTCAGTGGGACCTGTAGGAACTGGAATTTCGGTTGGTCCCCAAGAAACCCCTCAAAACTGGAATTCTGGTTGGGGAACCGGTCTACCGGTTGGGGCAGTTTTGGGAACCCTAATTTTTCCCATTTTTTCAATATTTAGAGTATTGCCATATTTTTTATCGATAGGAAAGTTGTTAGTTTCAAGTTTAAGTCCCCGGAAAGTGATTTAGCGTGTCACTTACCTTTGTTGTAATCGATGTGATTTAGGAGCCTATAATTTTTCGAGCAGTTGTTCCACTCAGGTTGGCTGGCACACTTGAATTCGAAATCGAGGTAAGATTAGTGTAATGTTATGCATATGTTTATACATGCTTAGCATACATGCTAGTTGCCGTCAGACTAGGCAAATCTATAGCCATTAGATTAGCATATCAGGGCATCAGTGAGGGGTACATAGAGTTGCACCGAGATGATAACAAATATATGCTAGGCTATCAGATAGTATGACTTATATGCTACCACATCGGTACAACTAGAGTACTGAGTATAGGTTGGATTCAAAGTTAGTCATACTTTTTCGAGAACGTTCCTGACTTAGTTAAGGTTATGGTTGGGTGTATGGGCGCCTGATTATAACCCGGGATATTAGTATGTTTTATGTTATGATTTTATTACTGAGTCTGTTGACTCACAATGCTATTTCCATGTGTAGGTAAGGGCAAGGCTAAAGCTGAGGAGCCGTGAGAGCAAGCAGGTGAAGATTGTACATGTCGGGGCGGTTAGGGCTAGAGCGTACGATCTTTGAGACATCAGGGATTTTTGCTGTATAGTCGCTAGGCGACAAAACTTTTGTATATGAATAGCAAACTTTTGTAAATGTATTTTATAACGGGATCCTGGAATTTTACAAATATAGTACTTTATGTTTTGAATTAAATAAGCAAATTTTAATTAATCACGTTTTTCGTTAATCTCATTGATTAGCAACGAGCTGCACAGTACGTTAAAAATCACGCTAACATGCCTAGATAGTTAGGGTGTTACAACAAGCTTCTTATCAGCCTTCTTCCTCATTTCCCAATCTGTTGCGCTTTGAGCCTGGGCAATCATGTCTTCCTACTCCTTTCTCCTCCGATATGCCTTATACTTTGACTCAGCCTCCTGGATTATCTCGAGCTGGAGCTTGTTTTTATCTTCTTTCTCTTGAGCATTTGAATAGTTAATCTTGGACATATTGGTGTCCCTGATCGACTGTTGACCTTAAAGAAGTTTGGCCCTTTGTTAATTGCTTGTAGTCAACATATTTCCCACGTTAAGCTCTTCTTTGCTGAGGGTTGCAAAAACTACATCATGGTTGAGGAAAATTTATGAGGGGGTCATCCATAGCAATGGAGGAATTTGGGACCACTTAGTCAATAGGTCCAAATGCTCAAAAGCTCTAAAACCAAAAGAGAAGAAAAATCTATGACGACAGTCCTTAATGTTCTTTTGGTAGTTGAACGGAACTTGGGTCTCGTTAGCTAGGTTAGATTGCATTGAATAAAAACCATCCTTACGCATATCCCCTTTTTCGGAACAAACACGAGTTCATAAAAATATAAAATTTCAACAGGACTAGGAGCAGGCCAACCCCTAAAGGCATAGAAAATAAAAAGGCCTGACAATAGGCAGTACCCTTGGGGGATAAGATTGTTAGGAGCTAGTCCTACAAAGACTAAAAAGTCGATAAAGTAGTTTTGGAGTGGAAGACTTGCACCAGACATAAGATGTAGGGCCACTGTCTGAGATGAAGAATTGGACGAAACTTTAGGATTTGACATCTTGGTCTTGGAATAGAGTTCTAGAATTTCTCGGTCAAATGCATAAATGTCGTGCCCATGTAGGTCTCTCAAGACTTCGCTCATCTAAAAAAAGAATGCACTAAGCAGTTAGCACCCATATCAAACCCAAAACAAAGAAAGGAATGGGGGTCCTCTAACCACTGAGAAGAGACTCCCTCAGGATGCTAGCATTTTTAAAAAATTGTAAATTTCCTATGCCATGAATTGGGTGCTAATTGCACCATGCACAAGTAGAAATGATACAAGGGGCGAAGGGAAAGAGAAATGGCGAGTTCTATATACCCTAGGCATCGAATCCCGACCTAAGATGTAAACTAAAGACGACCAAAGAAAATACCCAAATAATAGTCATGCAGTATAAATATTGCATTTAAGTAGAAAGATCACCAAAGAAAAAAGAAAATACAACAACAATGAAAAAAAAACATATGGCAAGCAGCTTACGAAAAGAAGAAGCTTGGATGGTTGTAAGTACTAGTGCGTGATGAAGATAAAACTGAGCTTAACACCGTCGGAGAAAGTGCAAAAGAAAATCTAGAGTGTCTGGAATTTTGGCTAGTCTGGAGTTCTAAGAAGTATGAAGATGAAAAATTAAAAAAGAAAGAGGTAAAGGAATTTTATAGACCCTCAAGGGTGACTCAGATCGTCACTCATTTGATGGTTTCACTTCAAACTTGTGAAGAAAGTTTTCACGATCCAATGGCTAGGGCAAGACTGTCAAAAGCATGAGTGTAAACAGACGGTTACACTACTCAAGCACCAATCCGACACCCTACAGTTAATAAGAGCATCAAAATCAAGTAAAAGGAAAATCAAATTGTCTTCACCAAAATCGACAAAAATATGGAATAGCATTAAATACTATCACACGTGTTGCCTACGAGAATGTGATGTCAGTACTCAAAGGCAAGTTGCAAGCCCCATTGCACAAAATTGTAAAATAGGACTTGAGGGTAAATGTTGTCTAGAATTTTTCTCAAAATACGTTGCAGCTCATGAATGAGCCATGTGGAAATGGGACCCACAGTACAGGACGTGCTACATTAAACTACTTCCAAAGGCTAATAATTTGCAAAGAATTGCTAAAGATTAGTCACCTTCGAGAGGGCCTCCAGGAGGATAATAGTTTTGTCTCACCTTCTCCACGAGTGAACTCGGCTCGGAGAAGAGATAGGGGAAATGCGGAGCACAGTTTGCCGCTCGACGTTGAATCACTGTACACACATTTAATGCAGCATGGGGAAGAACACCCTACACCTTACTCTGAAAATACGTAATCAAGGGTCTAAACCCATAATTCTTTGATTTCATAATATCCCATACATCATTTGAGGGCTACATTATGAGCTATCAAATCATTATCAAGAGACAAGTCTAGTCTCACTAAACGCCTATAACAAGCCTAAACACTCCATAAAGAACATGCAATCATGCCCTATGTTTAAATCTAGAAAATTATACAAAGCATGGTTCGTATATACACGACAATAGTGGCTTTTTTTACCACTATTATGAGTCTTTAAATATCCCAATAATGTATGAAAGAGAAAAATACTCATTAATAATAGTAACTCGTAGACTAAGGCTCATTAATGCCCCAACTACATAAAAAATCCTCTTCTTTAACTTCCATTAATTACTACAAACAACTCTAATTAATAGTTGCAAAAAATTTCAGTCAACAACTAGACATAATTTTTCTTACCAATTTAATACATATAATTTTTTTGGGAATCACCCTATATACTTTTTTAACTTTTTTTTTACGATTTGGGTTGCTCCGGTAGTTACTATGTGTGTTGCTATGTGGGTTGCAATTTAATTATTTCGTTGGTTGCTATGTAGGTTGCTATGTAGATTTTCATAAAAATACCAAAAAAAAAAAAACCTTTTTAAAATGTAAAAATGAAACAAAAAAAAATCTCCTAATTTTCTTTTGTTAGGAGGGCTATAGCTCCCCTACCTTTGTAAGTAGCTCCGTCGGTTGAGATTATTCTCACATCTATATATATATGGAACACTTCATAATGGGTATTACCCATGAATGGTTACTAAACAAATTTAACTATAAATATTAATTTTAAAAATATCAAACCATCGAATTTTGATCTAATAACGAATCATGAAATTACAAATTTGAATTTCTATGCTTAATTTAACTACTTAAATAAAAAAAAAATATCAAAAAAATCCCTTTTTACACTATATCAAAAATATGTTCATACAAAAATATTTAACTCAAACTCAACTTTTTCTTTTCTTATTTTTCTTGCTAAAAAACTTTTTTTTTTAATTTTTTTTTTTACCGATGGAAGAATCTCAGCTCATATGATATAAAAATGAGAGATTTTTTTAAATTAGATAGAAAAATTAAGCATAAAAACTCAAAATTTTCTAATTTTACCCATTCATGGGTAATACCCATTAAGAGTGCACCCATATATATTTATATGGAACACTTCTTAATGGGTATTTATATATTTAAAAATATTAAACAATTAGATTTTGGTCCGATAGCTAATAATAAAAGAGAAATTTGAATTTCTATGCTTAATTTAGCTACTTAATTAAAGAAAATATCAAAAAATTACCTCTTTTTAGACTATATCAAAAATATATTTTTATGAAAAATATTTTAAGTCAAACTCAATTTTTTTCATCACTTTTTTTGTCGATTTTTTTTAATTATTTTTTTCAATTGATGGAACAATTCTAGCCCATATAATGTAAAAATGAGAAATTTATCTAATTAAATAAAAAAATTAATCATAAAAACTCATTTTTTTCTAATATTACCCATTCATGGGTAATGCCCATTAAATATTTATATATATATATAAATACATTATATATATTGTGTTTTATTTGTTGTTTAATCATCAAGAGTTGTAATATTATTTAGTTTTTTCTTTTTGTAATTATATGGTTTCCCTTATATTATATTTGGTTTGTTATTATATTGAGGCCCTAGTTTTTCCTAACATGTTTTATATTTATTTTATATAAAATGTAGCTATGTAACGGAATTTTATATTTTATATAAAATATATTTTTTAATTTTTGATTTTTTATGTTAACTTTAATAGAATTTCTTAATTATTTAACATAATATGCTTTATTAAATTTATGATATTATTATATATATTTAGAAATAAAAATTATATAGATATGTTATATAAATAAATTTAATTTTATTATATATTTAAAAGTAAAAATTATGTCTATATATAATCACATTTATATATAAAATATATATATTTCAATTTTAATTTTATGACAAAGTTTTTATTTTAAAAGTGATTGATGATATTAAAAAAATAATTAATGATACATATATGTGCTTCTAATAATTTGTACACTTTGTTATAACTATACTTTCCTAACTACAACTTAAGAATGTATTTATCACTATCATTATTTTTTAAAAAAACATATATGTTTGAACATAATATATAAAATATATTTTGAAATTAATTAATTCTCTTTTCTTTTTTTTGAAGAAAAGCGTGATTGATATATAACTGGATAACAATTAGACCTCCCGATCATGACATAAAATGTTCCTAGGAATGGTAGATAACAGAATCAAACCAAACCTGTTTTGAGAAAAAGCCCACTTTGCCACATTATGGGCGACAAAATTATAAGTTCTACTAATATTAGAGAAAATAAAACTTCTAAATAAAGGAGAATAACTATTACAAAATGAGACATAGTTTTCAATTTCTCAGTGGGACTCCTTCCCGATAAAAGCATTAATAACTATCCTCGAGTCGCTCTTCACAATAACGAAGTCGGAGCCAATGTCCCTAGCAGCCAAAAGAGCCAGACAACAAGCCACTACTTCGCCACATAACACATATGAGAAATCTAACCGAGACGTTTGAATCCAAATCACCTGACCTAGATGGTTTCTGGCCACAACTGCAGCACACATGCTTTCAAACCCCACTGTAACATCGCAGTTCAGCTTTATCCAATCCTGGGGGGGAGAATACCAGTCCTCCTTTAGGTAAGAAGCAGGGGTAGGGAAAATAGCTGCATGTAGATCTGCAAAAGAAGTACAAATGGAATCAATACACTTCACATCAATAGTAGCATTATTATGTACCTTTTCATTGCGCAATCACCAAATTGTGTCAATAATGATCGAAGCATAAAGGAAAACCTCATCAATAGGAATGCCCTTATGTTTAAGGTCCCAAATGAATTTGACCCAGTCTCACATGCGAATACCGGAATCACAAACAAGGTAAATGCCCCAAGGAGAAGACCTCCAAACATGAAAAGCCACCTCACAGGACAAGAAAAGGTGTTCCAAAGATTCCTCTGCCAAACCACACAAAGGGAAACTCGCATCCTCAATGTGGAATCTTTTTCTGATCACCAACCAAACAGGAAGAGTACTAGAAAGGACACACCACCAAAGAATTTGGTGACGTTCGAAGATCTTACTATTCAAAGCTTGTTCTAGAGAGAGGGGGCAACCTCACATTGGGGGCCTTATCCAAAGCCTGGGAGATGTAAGCAGATTTGCACAAGAAACAACCATAGCTTTCAAGATTCTAAATCCACTTATGAAAGCCCTGGCTAAAGGGGGGACCACCTTTTAAGATTGCAGAGACCGTCTCTTGATCAAAGAGGTTATTCAGCTTGTGGATGTCCCAACCACCACTAATATAAAAAAGATCAACAAATTTGGAGATCTCAAAAACAAGGGTTCCCTTAGGTCTTGGGATGAAATCTTTGTTATGAGGTATCCAAGGATCCCCCCATATACTAGTGTGTAGACAATCAACCACCACTTTGCAAGCACCTTTTCTCAGAATTGATTTGGCTATTACAACATTTTTCCAAAACAAAGAATCTGAATCTTTATAGGTACAGTTAAGGAAATCCTTTCCTTTTAGGTATTTAGCTTCCAAAATTCGGCAACAAAAAGACTGGCAGCCGTTTAGAATGCTCCACACCCATTTAGCCAGAAAATCCTGGTTCATTTATCTAGTTTTCCAAAAACCAAGACCCCAAGAGATTTAGGAAGACAGAGCTTATCCCAAACTTTTAGGTGAAGCCCGTGGTTACCTTTCTCAAAATCCCACCGGAAATCCCGCACCATCCCATCAATCTTGTTGACCATGCGATTAGAGAATTTGGTCGTTTGCATAGCATACAAAGGAAGAGACAGTCCCACTGATTCAATAAGAGAAGCCCTCCCCGCCTTAGACAAAGTCTTAGCCTTCCAACCCTGCAACTTATAAGTGAGATTATCCAAAATGAAGTTGAAATCCGCATCCTTTTGTCTAGAGCAGAACAAAGGGAGCCCCAAATACTTAATGGTTGTCTTCTGGTGAGTCAATCCCCAATGCTTCCTTAATCCCCCTTTTCAAAAAATTGGAAGTATTTTTACTAAAGAAGATTGAGATTTTGAGTTTGTTTACGTATTAGCCTGACCAAGAATAGAAACTCTCAAGACAGTGCCAGAAGCCACGAGCTTCAGTTAAGTTAGCCTTGCCAACAAGAATTAAGTCATCAGCAAAGAAGATATGGGAAAGGATAGGACCACCCCTACTAAGCCTTATCCCTTTGATAGAGCCCTTATTCAGGGCATCCCCTAACAGTCTCGATAAAAACTTCAACCGCCCAAATAAATAGGTAAGGAGAAAGCGAGTCACCTTGTCGCAGTCCACAGGAGGGCGAAATCGTGCCAACTTGCCCTCCATTGAGACAGATGTTGAGGGATGTGGTAGTGATGCATTGAGAGACCCAATTGCGGAATTTCAGAAGAATTCCATAACAAGAAAGCATACGGTCTATAAATCTCCAGCTCAGCCTGTCATAGGCTTTCATAAGGTCAATTTTAATAGCTAAGAAACCTTCCTTGCCCTTTTTCCTATTGAACGAGTGGATGATCTCTTGCACAATCACATTGTTATCTTGAATGTTCCTTCCCACCACAAAGGCGGCTTGAGTAGGAAAAATGAGAGAAGGTAAGATAGGCTTAATTCTTTTTGCAATATTCTTTGAAATGACCTTGTACGTCACATTGCATAAGGATATGGGTCTAAATTGGTTGGTTCTTTTGGGATTTTGGACTTTATGGATTAGCACAATATTCGTAGCATTAACACCCTTATGCATTTCTCCAGTCCTGAAAAAGTCCGCAACCGCATCACAAAAATCTTCGCCCCACGAACTCCCAATAGTGCTTGAAGAAAATGACTGACATACCATCAGGACCAGGGGCTTTATGGTTGCCCATGGCGAAGAGAGTACTTCGGATTTCCTCGTGAGTAGGGCATATAAAGAGAGCCTCCTGGTCCACAGAAGAAATTCTTTCATGAAATAAATGATTACAGTTGAGTGCCAAGCCATTATCAGTCCCTGAGAATATACCTTGGAAAAAGCCAATGAATTCCCTACCAATTAAGTCACGATTAGTGATCCACAAGTTATCTTTTTTCAGGATACTCTCAATGGCATTTCTCCTTCCTCTAATAGAGGCCGAGAGGAAGAAGAATTTTGAGCATTTATCCCCCCTCCTTAATCCAAGAAATTCTGGCCCTTTGTTTCCAGTACAAGGCTTTTCTTTCTAAAGCTTCATTTAGGGATCTCTTGACATCACATTCAAAATTCCAGTCACGAGCACCTGCAGGTAAGCTCTGCAGATTGTTAGTTTTTCCTCCAGGTCTTTGATGACTGAATCCACCTTACCAAATTGGGATCTATGCCAGTGAAGAAGAGCAACCTCGGTAGCTCCAATCTTTTTAAAAACACAGGCAGGGGCCCAAGGGTGAGCAACCGAGTTCCAGGCATGGGCAACCACCAGCTTACTTCTAAGATCCCTCGTCCAGCCTTCTTCGAACTTAAAACATCTTTTATACTTGGCTTCCAAGCTGCCAGAGAAAAGACACGGAGGTCTGCGATCAAAGTTGCTCGTCTGATAAGAGAAGATAATAGCTCTCGGGAATAAGTTGAGCCAAGCCCCATTGACTAAACGTTTATCAAGAGCATACTTCACATGATTCATACCAGAATGGTGATTGTCCGAAGTCTTCTTGTCATCATGAATGGGAATGTTAATAAGGTCACTCGACTCCACCAGACTAGAAATAAAGGGGATGAACTAGTCCCTACCAGTAGATCCTTCACGTTCTGATGCACTGAGAACAAAATTTGTATCACCTAAAATCAAACAAGGGCCACCAAATCTATCCCCAATCAACATGATATTCGTCCAAAACTTCTTCTTAGAATGGAAGTAAGGAGGGTCATACACACAAGAAAGAAGTTAAGGATTGGAGGGAGGGTCCGAGTAGACGAGACCCGAGATATGGTTACGAGTACAAGAAACACACTCAAATATAAAGTCATTCTTCCAAGCCAAAATAATACAACCAGTAGCAGCTATCCCTGGCACATAAATGTAAAAATAAAAGTTGAGGGATTTAAGAGTATGTACCAGAGGAGTGGCATCCACTTTGAGCTCAGACAAAAAAACAAAATCCAACGCACGCGATCTCGCCAGGGACTTCAGTTCATGAACTTTAGAGGTCTCTCCTAACCCTCTACAGTTCCAAGCTACAAAATCTCAAATCCTATTTTAAAAATAAAAAAATAAAAATATATTATGTAATTAAAAAAAAAATTGAATATATATGTATTGCATTTAATATCACTTAATTTAATCTGATTAAAAAAAATTAATTATACATGCATATAATGTTATATATACACGAGGTTTTTTTTTTTTTTTTTACTTTCTGTTTGATTTGATTAATACCATATGATATATCAATGATAGCATCATAGTCTCATTTGGAATTGGAAGAGTAACTTAGCTGATAACTTACATATCATGTAGTTACATGTACATGTAGTACATGTAGTTTAGCATAGAATCAAATTAATATTAAAAATGAGCATACAGTTTCTTGCATGGGAATGTAATGTAAACGATATGGAATAGGCCCCCAAAATTCACTACTGACAATTGACAAAATACCAATCTTAAGTTAATAATAATTTCAATTGTATTATAATATGTATGAGTTTAAAATGAATGATATATTTGTAGACTTTATATTTAAACCATTGTCTGGTTTTTGTTGGAAGGGATGTGTCCAAAGACATATGGCTAAACAAAGTCAATCCATCTCAATTATCCATCTTTTCATAAACCTTGCTGATTTGGATCTGTCCCGGAAGGATAACATGATAATTTCAAGAAACTATTTAACTAAATTACGGATAAATCCCTCTAGAAGGGTCACACGGCGGCGGGGTCCGGTCTGCGCGAGTGGAAAGGACGAGGGTAAATGCGTAATTTAAGAAGCGCACCGTAACATGTGTAAACAATTACTTAGTTTGTTCATTGCAAAAAAAAATAAATAATAATAATAATTAGTTAGTTTGTTGTCGCATAGCGGAGCGTGTTTGTCAATCGAGTTGTGGGGCCAGTAGTTCTGGGTTTCCTTAGATATGTCCCACACAAACAAACATAGATGATAATTGATAGATATACGATTTAGAAGCCAAACAGAAACTGAGCGTACTCGGTGGGACCCCACTGACGTAGCTGACGTGTCGTGCTACGATGCATTGGTCGATATTTATATTTGATATTTTTAAACAAGAAAAAGATGAAATGGGAAACGTGATTTGTCAGAAGAGAGCTGTCATGGGTCCCACTTCTATTTTCGTCTGCTAGCCAGTAGCCCCTCCAACGTTTCATTTCGGTTTACGCCTTTAAATTACCAGGTGAGGCTTTTTAATTGTTTGATGATATAATTATACCGTATTTACAGAAAATTTTATAATGCACTTTTTTTTTTAAAAAAAAAAATACAATTACATAATTTTATTAGTTTTAGTATTTAAAATAACTTTTTAGTTAAATAATTTTTAATAGTTATGTGAATTATAATTATCTAAGATATCTTATAAAATTTTAAAAAATTTAGAAAAGTTTAACATGCCAAAAAATTATATTTAAATAGTGTATTTCACGCGTAATTATTTTATTTTATACACGTACGTGTAAAATAGACTGTTAAAACATTTTTTTCTATTTTGTAAATTATTTCGAATTTCTCAAAATTTTATAAGATATCTTAAATAAGTATAACGTACATAATTATAAAAAAAATTAAACTAAAAAATTATTTTAAATAACGAAACAAGTAGAGAGTATATCAATACATCTCATTTAAAAAAGTGTAGTGTAAAATCACCTGTAATCATATAATTGAAAATAGTTGTGGGTTTCAATCACATTCATTAATTTCGATAGCTTGTGTGGGAATGAAAATAGAGTGTAATCGAAAAACAAGTATATTATAGGAAAAAAAATAGGAAAATACAAAAAAAGAAAAAAATTACAAAAATACTATAGGCCGACTCATTAAACATTTATACAATCCACATACAAATATTTATAAAAATACCACATGCTCTAAACCTTCAGTCGCACACAACGAACGATGAAGATAAACATACCTCGATCGTTTCAAATCAGCAAACAACCAAAATGAAACCAAAACGAGGGAAATACAACCATTAATTCCGACAAAATCAACTGGAAAATAAGACCTGCAATGATCTAAACAGAAATTTACGAAAAAAAAACCAAAAAAACTGGGAAGAAACTAAAATTACACAATTGTTTTCGATTTTATTCGATCAAAACAACTCCCCCTAATATCGAAATCCAAATTCATGAAATGTAGATCTGTGACAAACAGATCTAGAGCTCCCCCGAATCCAAAACAAGGTATGATGTGAAAATTGAAAAAAAAAAAAAAACCTCATGAATAATAGATCTACGTTATATACAGTTGTATTTTGGTTGATTACTTGTTTCCAATGTGGAATATAGTTTTTTAAAAACACAATAAGAAGAGCATATTCGAATTAAGGGACAACAAGTTACATATAAGTCTGTTTATTTTCTGTTTTTGTTGCCTTATAGTTGCATTATGGTTTTATGATAGTTTATATATTATGCAAGTAGCAAAACCATAATAAAACTACAAAACAACTGTAAACAAACTAAAATACAGAAAAAAAAAACTCTTTGAACATCAACATCCATGATAAATCAAATTGTTACTCATTGATGATATAAAAATGGACAGGAAACAACTAGACAAAAACATATTCCCAAAAAAAGAAACGGGAAATTTGATTTTCTATACTTAAAAAACCTTAATAATTTATTCTTAAACCAATACATTTCAAACTAAGAAAAATATGACACTTTTATCTAAAACCCAAAAATACTCCTCTCATAACTCAAACCCATCTCTCTCTCTCTTCCTCTGTCTGAAATCGAAAAAAAAAAAAATCCCCCGTGTCCGATGGCCGGACCATGGGGTCCGACCAATCGGATCCATCAGACCCCATAGTCCGACTATCGGACCCCACTCTCTCTTCCTCTCTCTAAAATCGCAAAAAAAAAAAAAAAAAAAACACATACCGGTCCGATGGTCGGACCATGGGTCCGATGGGTCCGATTGGTCGGACCCCATGGTCTGACCATCGGACCAGTATTTTTTTTTTTTTTGGCGAGTGCAGAGAGAGGAAAAGAGAGTGGGGCTGAGGGGGTGCGAGGTTTGGGTGGTCCGAGAGAGGGGGGCTAGGTCGAGGGTGTTGGTGCGGGTGGTCGGAGGTGGTGGTGAGGGTCGGAGGTCGGAGGTCGGAGGTGGTGGTGAGGGTGGGCGGTTGTGGGATGAGAGAGAGAGAGAGAGAGAGAGAGAGAGAGAGAGAGAGAGAGAGAGAGAGAGAGAGAGAGAGAGAGAGAGAGAGAGAGAGAGATGATGCAGAGAGAGTTTGAGGGAAAGAGAGAGAATGGGTTTGAATTGTGAGGGGGGTATTTTTGGGGTTTTAATAAAAATGTCATAGTTTTTTTTTATTTTGAAAAGTTTTGGTTTAATACTAATTTGTTTTAATTTTTTAAGTATATAAAATCAAATTTCCCAAAAGAAACACATACAGAACGTGTTTACACTATTAAAATACTATGAAAAAACTAATACAAACTGAGAATATATCAAATGAAGAAACTGAAATAAAAAAAAAACAATAAAACATTTGGAAAAACAAAAACAAAAAAAAAAAAACAACAACAAAATGAAACAGAAATTAGGACTAAACAAACGAAAATGAAAAACTCATAAAAAAAACAAATAAATTAAATTAAAAAAAAAATAGAAGCCCTAAAAAAACCAAACAAAACCAAACGAAATGCTAAAATGAAAAACCTAGAATAGTCAAATCGAAAAACACAAAACACACAAATGGCAAATATAAACAAATTTCAAATAGGGGAGAAACCAAAAAGAAACTAAAATCAAATCTTATACCGAAGACCAACTCCATCTTGATCATTTTTTTGAGCATCATCTTGAGGAATTTTTTCATGGGCAGCCACCTTTGATTTCTTCTTTGGAGGAGCTCGCCCACGTTTCGACAATGGAGGAGCAAAATCAGAGTCATCCTCCTCAAAAATAGGTTGTTTACCCTTGTTTCCAATAGCTAAAGATTTCAACCCCATTTTAGAACTTTTTTTTTAACAGGGGAAGGAGTTGATGAAGTTTGAGTTACAGCCATATTTATATATGGATAAGAGAAAAATAAAAAAAGGGAAAACGGTTATGAGATTCGGTTAATGGTAGTTGAAAAAAAATTTGAAGAACAAAAAGAAGAGGGAAAATGGAGTTGGGATCGTGGAGAGGGAAGTGTTCAGCTATGGAGGTTACTATTTTCTTAAAAAAAAAAGCTGAAAAGAAATGGAAAATAAAAGGAAAAAAGAAGAGAAAATGAGGAAAATGATGTATAGAGTGATTGATGTAATTACATCAATCACTGACGTGTCAAAAAGGTTGAATTGTGTGTGCATGTAGTAAAAATATAATAAACTTAAGAAAAAGTGTACAAATGTTGAACTAACCGTGTGGTGGTATATATGTAATAAAGCTAGTATTTTATATTTTTAGTGTAAAAATTTCTATATTATATAACTATTAAAAACTCTTTATTAAAAATATTAATTAGAAAATAGAAAACATAGGTGGGGTTTGGTAACACTTTTTTAATCAGTTTTCTATTTTTAAAATTGAAAAAGTGAAAATATTTTTAAAAAACATGTTCTATAAAACTGTTTTCACTTTTCAATTTTTTAATTGAGAATTAAAATTTAAAAAAAAAAAACAAAAAAAAGATCACTTTTAATATTTTCTTAAACATTTTTTTCTTCTTAATCAATATTTTAGACTCCAACTAGACTCGGACCCAGATCCCCCCACGGCCTTGGCGCTGAACCCGCCTCTAACCCAAACACGAATCCGATCCTGAACTTAGACCCGACTTAAATAAATCAAAAATGAAAAGGAAAATAAACTTTACAGAACACACTTTTGTTTTCTGTTTTTAAAATTAAAAAAGAAAAGTAGTAACAAAACGTATTTTTGTTTTTCAAAAACAAAATTTTTAGAAATAAAAATTTTTACTTTCATTTTGTGATTAAAAAATTAAAACACAAAAGTGTTACCAAACGGCACCATAATATTTATTTATTTGTTATCTTACTTTTAATTGTAGGATCTAATTGACCCTAAAATTCTTTAAATGTGAGTACTAGATCTAAAATTCTTTAAATGTGAGTTTAGAAGTAACTCTATAATTATTACTGTGCATGCAGTACATTATTTTAAAAATACATGGTGTGTTTAAATATTAAGTAAAAATTACTTATAAATTTTTATTTAGTATTATACAATAAATTAATATTAATATATAATATTTACTATAATAATTAAGGATTTTTTTATTTTTACACATCAAAATATTTTTTTTTATATTTTTACGAATATTTATATAAAAATTCCTATTGCAACTAACGGAGCAACTTAAATCGCAATCAAAATCCGTATAGCAACCCACATAGAAACCACGAGAGAAACTACTTTAGAAACCCAGATCGTAAATGTAATATCCCAGAAAATAATATGCTATTTACTTGGACATATTTTATTAAATATGTAATTATTTTGGTAATGAAGTAAGATTATGATCTTACTTATATTAATTAGTGTGAATTTATTAAATGATTAAATAAAGCATAATTTATTAATTACGGAAATTTTAATGGAATATGTACGGAATAAAATATTTTTGGGCCTAGTGACCGAAGGAACTCGGCAGAGTGATCAGATATGTCATGTAACGCCCTAATGCTAAGGCACGCTACAATGCTTTTTCAATTACAGTGTAATCTTTGCTAATCAAAGAATTTTCTTAAAAAACGTGTCAAATTAAAACTTTTATATTAAATATTAAACTTTATATAATATCAAAATATTTACAAATGACGGGATCCCGTTTTCAAACTTCTAAAACATAATATACTAAAATACATATTAATTAGGTCGCGCAGCGACTACAAAATACAGTTCCCAGATGTCCCAAGACCGAACACTCCAGGTTGCGCTGTTTCGACTTGTACAATCTCATCCTAGCCTAGGTTCACTCCTGTTCAGCTTTCGCCTTTCCTTTACCTACACATGGAAGCAGAACTGTGAGTCGACAGATTTAGTAAGAAAAGCATATAACATATCATATAATTTTCGACTTGTAATTAGGCGCCCATACACCTATTTACAAGGCTCAACAGATGAATAAGAACGTTAATACTAAGGTACAGCCACTATACCACATGCACTATGTACCTCACTGTACGAGTGTTGGTAGGGTTTGTTTCGTACCCTGAGTACCACTGAGTGATATACCACGCACCCCCAGTACGTTCCTGTACTTGTGCTGGTATCACTGTACTGTACTCCTAACCAATATTCACTATACCAATGCACTCTATACCATAACTGTACAAGTGTTGGTAGTGTCAATAACACTTAAAGCATGCATATACACATAACATATACATACACTCAGATATTGATATCACACATTATATTCAGTTCTTAACTTCTTTCCAGATTCAAGTGTGATGGCCAACGTGAACGAAAAGTCTCGTGCTAGATGGATGCCCTAATCACTTTATGAAACCGAGTAAGTTACATAATCAAAACCCTAATCACGGGAAACCCAAAACCATAACCCTAGGTTCTGTTTGTTGGAAATATTTTACCAGGATCTAGATTTACTACTAAGTATGTTTCACTAACATCCTAATATGAATTCTAAAACAATGAAATAAACACATAAGAGTTTAAGAAAATCTTACATTGGGTGCAGCGGAATATTATGACTCCTTCCATTCAGATCTCTAGCCCTTGATTCCTTTCTGTAGCAGAGCATTATCAAGATCTGAATCTGGATCTCTTTCTCTCCTTCTTGTTGGTTGATTTTCCACAGTCTTACATACTATGATTGAGATACCACTTGATGTGTGTGAGCACTACTCTATCACTCAAGGGAATTTCGAAATTTGAGAGAAGAAAAGAGAGAGGGGGGCGTGTAGGCTTTTCTGAAAGAAACAAATGTGCAAAGTCATGAGTTTCCTGAAGCCAACACTTTCTATTTATAGAATGCCCTCTAGGTTTAGGTTAGAATTGTGTGGCATTAAAATAATAGAAAAATAAAATGGTAAAAGCCTATGCATAATGGGCGGCCCATATAAGGAAATTGGGCCTCACTTTGCAACTTTCCCATTTTGTTATTTCTCATTCCCATTTTCTCAAAAATACCAATTTTCCAATTTAACCTTTTAAATGTCAATTCTAATTATTTAATAACTTAAAAATAATTATTAAATAATATTGCCATTTAATATATTTATTAATTTAGACATATAAAGTATCTTAATTAATAAATAAACCTAGAATCTCTTTTCTTTACAATTTCGCCATTGCTTAGTGAAAATTCATAAAGTAGACATAGTCTAACTTTAGAATTATAATTGATTAATCAAAATCAATTAACTGAGTCTTACAAGCAGTATGGTCTCAACTAGTATGGGGACCATGGGTCTATATAACCGAGCTTCCAATAAGTTGAACCGAATTTACTAAGTAAATTCCCTAACTTATTAATTCCTTATTGAATCCAGTCTTAGAACTTGGAATTGCACTCTCAGTCATATAGAACGCTCTATATGTTCCACGATATAGATACGTCATTAGTTATCTATTGTTATAATCCTAATTTGATCAATGATCCTCTATATAGATGATTTACAATGTAAAGGGATTAAATTACCGTAACACCCTACAATGTATTTTATCCTTTAAACACTTAACCCTGTATAAATGATATTTCAGCTAAGTGAAATGAGTACTCCACCATTTATTTTTGTTTGGTTAAGCTCGAAGAAATCATCTTTTACTTTCTATTCGCCAAATAGAAGCTATAGATTCTATATTTATGTTAGCGCTCCCACTCAATTGCACTACCGTGTTCCCAAAATGTACGTATCACCCTGACCCAAAAGTAGGCTTAACTAACAAATCAAAGAACATGAATAACACTCTTGAGATTGAACCTAATCATATCAGGATTAAGATCATTTGATCTAGGATCAACAAGTGATATTGAATTGAATAGATATTACGGTAAATTTAATATATCTAATCAAAGTTCAATATCGGTCCCTTCCGATGTATACTCCATACATCCGATACTGGTAAACTTTGCCAATGTCCTGGAAAGGACATAACACTTTTCCAAGGTGTAAGAATACCTATCGTTGATTATACCATGTCAGTCTAAATACAGTGTTCTGACAAATCAGGGAATAAGCTTTCGAACATATAATTAAGATTATACTCCACTGTGCTGACAACACTATAATGTTTAACAAATTCATATGTTCTGGACTTAAATAGAATTCATACATTATATATAATCATGAAATAAATCATGTGAACCATGCAACGTAAAATGTTATTCTGATATTTATTAATAAGTAAATCTTATTATATTGAAATGGGTTTTATTTAGGGCACAAAACCCAACAAGTTAATCCTTCGATCTCAGTTAATTTCATTTTAAGGAACCTAACATTGTTAATGAAATTCTATGTTAACAATTTTGTGCTTTCATTGACAGCCTTTGATTGAAATTAAAACTTGAAGAAAACACATCTCCTCAGAAAAATCAAAACTTCCTCATAATGAAAAACGCTCAACCAGATGAGCGAGTAAGGGAAGAGGAAACGGTGCATCACCCAAGAAAAGAACCCCAAGAAACTTAGACTCATAGCAGACCAAATCAAGGAGGGGGTCCTACAAGAAGGGATTTCGAGAGGGATGTTCATGAAGAAGAGATTTTAGAGAGGAAGAGTTCAAATGCTTATGACCCCACGAGGTATGTTCCAATTGTAAAATGACTTAAATAACTTCTAATCTTCTATTGATAACAAATAAGATAATATTGAAATAAGTTTTATTTAGGGCATAAAATCCTAACAAGCACGGTAGGAGAACCTTGCTATCTAGCCTCCGAATTTCTTCTTCTTATTGATTAAGTCATGCTTACATTTCTACAAACCCTCACTTCCAATCTAGAGGAGCCTGAGGTGGACTCCTTTTGGCTAACTCTTTGAGATCTACCACGGCCTCTACTGCATCCACAGGGATATTGGGGGTTTTGACCACCCGACCACCTCTGGTCTCAACCATTTCACCCTAACTTCTTATGTTTCACTGGACGTCCATATTATGGGACTTAGCCTCGTTTCCATAAGTTAGGTAGGTTAGATAACGATCACATATATTCCTAATATAGTTTTCATGGATTTTAGGCAATATATTTAAACAAATAACATGTTTCCTGTCATACTTTTCAAATTAAATAAATTACTAAATAAGTAAGGACTTACTAAACCGTGAGTAGAACTTATCTCTGATGATGATTGTACATATCTTAATGGTCTTTAGTAAATAACTTAGTGGCTATGATACCAAAAATTGTAACGCCCTATTGCTTGGGTGCGTTATAGTAATTTTCTCAAAAATCGTGATAAATTTAAACTTTTAATAAAGCTTTAACTTTTATAATTATATATGCATACATAAATATTTATACAAAAAGACAAGATTCCATCTTAAAAAGCCATATTCATATACAAATTATATTTAATAACATGTCGCATAGCGACAACAAAATAAATCTTGAATTGTCCCGAGACCGAACTCTCTAGGTCGAACCATCTTGACATGTACAATAATTGCTGAGTTCTTAACTCATTGGTTCTCAACTTTAGCCTTTCCTTAAACTACATATTGCAAACAACACTTGTGAGTTGACAGAATCAGTAAGAAAAGCACAAAATATGAAATGTA
The DNA here is from genome assembly GCF_029168945.1 of Cannabis sativa. Classification (NCBI taxonomy): domain Eukaryota; kingdom Viridiplantae; phylum Streptophyta; class Magnoliopsida; order Rosales; family Cannabaceae; genus Cannabis; species Cannabis sativa. The sequence continues at coordinate 32,560,682 of NC_083608.1, read as the reverse complement.
ATGTTGACTTGTATCTAGGTGCCCATACACCTATTTACAAGGCTTAACAGATGGTCAATAACATTCTTATCAGAAGTACGACTTCTATACCGCATGCACTTAAGTACTCCTCCCATACTAGTGTTGGTAGAGTTGAACCGTACCCTCAGGTACTAATGAGTGTTGTACCGCATGCACAATGTACTCATCCCGTACTAGTGTTGGTTACACTGTATCGTACCCATTAAACATCATATACTATACCAATACACTCTGTATCACTACCGTACTAGTGTTAGTAGTATATGCATCACATAATAGTATGCAATTTACATACATACACATATACATATACATATCTTATGCTAGTCTCACCTTGCTTCCAAATTCAAGTGTGTTAGTCGACCTGAATGGAAAATCATGCGCTGAACAGAGGCCCAATGTCACAATCACATAAATGGGTAAGAAACATGCTAAAAACTTCTCATGAACCTAAACTCAAAATTAGAAGTTTCCCTATCGATAGGCTAGTTTCTCTGGGGTTGTGGGTTCTCCTTTACTGAATTTTACCCTGCAGGCCTTCCCTAGCACACATTCATTGCAAAATTCTAGCCTTTCTTGCCTTTTTTCCTTGAACAACCCTTGTCTGTTTAATTCTTCAAGTCCCCTTTGGCTCACATGTCCAAGTCTAAGGTGCCAAAGCCTACTTCGACTTGTTGTAGGGTTGAGTACAACAAGTACTACACTTTCAATGATTATTTTGCCATCTAGAAAATAAAGGCCATTGTTCAGTTGACCTTTGATAAGATCTTGAGATCCATGGCCAATTCTCATCACTCCACCTTCAATCTTAACTGAGCAAACATTCTAATAGACAGTAGGTTTCTTTTATGTTCAGGGACATACCTGACTTGTTGAAGGGTTTGCAATTTTCCATCATGAGTTTCAATCTAACTGTGCCAATTCCCTAAATTGCACATGCCTTGTTATTGCCTAGGAGCACTATTCCATTGTGTTCTTCTAAAAAAAGAGCTAAGTAGTTCCATGTTTGGTGTCATGTGAAATGAGCAGCCTGAGTCAAGCACCCATTCTCCACCTGAGTCAAAAATTGATGCCACCAGAACATCAACTGTCTCACATCCATCTTTAAGATCAGCTTCCCCATGATTCCTGGTTCTTGATTGTTGACTATCCCTCTTTAGTTTTACTTTCAAAGGCAGACATTCATGTCTGAAGTGTCCCTCCTTTTTACAGTAGAAGCACTGTTTTCCAGTGTTGCCCCTTGAATTAGATCCCCCAACTAAACCCTTTGCACCAGTTCTAGGCTGGTTTGAGTTGTGATGATTCTGATTTCCCTTCTAGCTCATGGAAAATTTTCCTTTGATAATCAATAGTCCCTCCCCATTGCTATCCCCACCCTCATGACCTTTCTTCTGAATTTCTTTTGAATTGAGTGTTGCCTTCATTTTTGTTATAGTGAGGGTGTCCTTACCATACAAGATGGTTGTATGGTATGAACAAAATGTTCATACATTTTGGGAAGAGAACTAAGAAGTCTTATGGCCTGATCTTCATCATCTATTTTGACACCAAGATTATTAAGATCCAAGATAATCTTGTTGAAATCATCAAGATGCTTCCTCAACTCTTTGGTTTCATCCATCTTAAGAGTATATAATCTCTTCTTCAGGTATAGTTTGTTGGCTAGTGATTTCTTCATGTAAATTGAAGAAAGTTTGTTCCGCAGCCCAAGTGCCTTCTCTTCATCAGACACTTCTCTAACCTCATCCCCAAGGCTAAGAAGAATGTGTTGGGATTTATGCCCTAAATAAAACTCATTTCAATATAATCAGATTTACTTATTAATATAGATCAGAAATAACATTTAATGTTGCATGGTTCACATGATTTAATTCATGATTATATGTACATAATGTATGAATTCGTCTGAAACCCTTTTCACACACTTGATCTTGTTTATTGTGTCGTCAACACATTGGAAAGTAAACATGACTATGTGAATAAAGTTTCCTAGATTTATCAGACATAGGGTTTTACTGATATGATAATCTACAACAGAGTTTACTTGCATTTGGAGAAGTGCTATGTTCTTTCCAGAGCATTGGTTAAAGTAAAGCTCAGGTTGGATGCATGGAGTATGCATCGGAAGGGACCGATATTGAACTTTGACTTAGATTTATAAAACTTACCGTAATATCTATTCAAGTCAATATCGCCTAGTTGATCCTAGATCAAACGTTCTTAATCCTGTTATGATTTGGCTCAATCTTGAAAGGCTATTCGTATTCTTTGATTTGTTAGTTAAGCCTACTTTTAGGTCAAGGTGATACGTATATTTTGGGAACACTGTAGTGCAATTGAGTGGGAGCGCTAGCATAAACATGGAATCTATAGCTTCTATCTGGCGAATAGTAAGCAAAGGATGATCTCCTTCGAGCTTGACCAAACGAACATAAATGGTGGAGTACTCATTTCACATAAGCTGAAATATCATTTATACGGGGTCAAGTGTTTTAAGGATAAAATACATTGTAGGGTGTAACGGTAATCTAATCCTTTACAGTGTAGATCATTCATATAGATGATCATTGATCACATTAGGATTATAACAATGGATAACTAATGATGCGTCTATATGGTGGAACATATAGAGCATTCTATATACTGAGAGTGCAATTCTAAGTTCTATGTGTGGATTCAACGAAGAATTAATAAGTTAGTGAATTTTAGTGCTAAATTCTTGATCTACTTATTGGAAGCTCGGTTATATAGACCCATGGTCCCCGCACTAGTTGAGATAATATTGCTTGTAAGACTCATATAATTGGTTTTGATTAATCAATTATAATTCTCAAATTAGACTATGTCTATTTGTGAAATTTTCACTAAGTAAGGGCGAAATTGTAAAGAAAGAGTTTTAGGAGCATATTTGTTAATTATGATACTTTGTATGGTTCAATTAATAAATACGATAAATGACAATATTATTTAATAATTATTTATAGTTATTAAATAATTAGAATTGGCATTTAAATGGTTGAATTAGAAAATTGACGTTTTTGAGAAAATCAGATGCAGAAAAGGTAAAACTGCAAAATTGCAAAAAGTGAGGCCCAAATCCACTAAGCATGGCCGACCACTTTTGTAGGCAATTTAAACTGATATTTTCATTATTTTAATGCCAAATAATTCAAACCTAACCCTTGTGGAATGCTATAAATAGATAGTGAAGGCTTCAGGAAAATTACACTTTTCTTCTGACACTTCTGATTCAGAAAAACCTGAGCCTTCTCTCTCCCTATCTGGCTGACCACTCCCTCTCTCTTTCTTCCCTCTTAAATTTCGAAATTCTTAGTGTATGAGTAGTGCCCACACACAGCAAGTGATACTTCAACCATAGTGAGGAAAATCGTGAAGAAAGACTTTCAGCAAGAAGGAGTTTCAGCATCAAAGATTCAGAGAAAGAGATCCAGATTCAGATATTGATAATGCTCTGCTACAGAAAGGAATCAAGGGCTAGATATCTGAACGGAAGGAGTCATTATATGCCGCTGCACCCAATGTAAGTTTTCTTAAACTTTATACGTGTTTAATTCATCGTTTTAGAAAGTTCATATTTAGGGTGTTAATAAACATACTTGTGAGTAGATCTAAGATCCTGGTAAAATAATTTCCAACAGAATGGCACTGTGTGCCTTTAGTTCGATTTCCAGCTTCTTCTTCTTGTCTTCAGTCAGTTTCATAGCCTCTTCATCAAGAACTTCATGAATTCCCTATAGTACAAGGAAGACTTTCATCTTAATCCTCCATAAATTGAAATCATTTGTTCTATTAAATTTGTCCACCTTGAATCTTGCAGTAGCCATTTAGTTTCAATAGTTTTTTGATGTTTGAAGATCAATCTTGGAGATTTGAATGCAAATCTTGAAACATTACTCTAATACTATTTGTGGTGAAACACTTAATTCACAATGTTGATCAACAACAGTGGCAAGATTGATCTAAAAAAAAAAAACAGCAAATGCAAGATACAAATAAATAAAAATGAAGTAAGAACAAGAACTAAAACTAAATTTAAATGAACACATGAAGAATAGCAAAAACTTACAGCCACTTTATTTATTCACGATCATTGTATTATATGGAGTATAGATTGAATTTATCTGTACATTTTGTAGAGGAAAACAATGCAAGAACAATTACAAATTAATCCTTACTTGAGCCTCCTCTATTAAATACATTTAATATGAGGATAACTTTAACATCCCTCCAAACTCTCTCAAAAATATTAAAACTTTCTAAGACTACTGGATGAAAAATCAATGTACAATTGAACTAAAAAAGCCTTGGACAATCATATGATGAGTGGCTGCCTTTTATATTGGATGGTGAAGCTTGTTTTAACTGGTTTCAGCTCTAATTATTTTAACTAGGAGTTTTTGCCAACTAAGATAAGTAGATAGCTGATGTGGCAAGAAGAAAGTGAGTTAAATTCACCAATTTATATATATATATATATATATATATATATATATTAGCCATTGGAATTGTGGACTTTAGCTTTAGATAAAAGTAGGGGATAATAAAACTTAATAAATTTTTGAAGATGCTAAAATGATTACTATGAATGCTCATCACAACAAATCTTCATTAGAAGTATAACATAATGGTGGGTCTAATCTAGTTCCAATTGGACTTGGATATAGTAATTATTGAGCCTGAAATTTGTTGCTAAATATGAGACCCTACAATGAGGCATTTTATTTATTTATAATATAACTATTTATTTATTTATTTAAATAAATAGATACAGATGTCACTGAGCTTTAGTCATATATATCTAGTGGTTTATAAAGGAGCACATTCTAGACTAGCTAAGAGCACAACATTTTTTGTTTATATATATTTTTCTTTTCTCCCTAGCTAAACTAGTAACTTCTCTCATGTCTCAAAAAAAAAAAAAAGTAACTTCTCTTTGACTCATCAGATCATACATAGCTTGGTCACCCCTTTTTATTTTATATATTTTTATATAATGGAATGAATTAATTAATATTAGTTTTTATTAATATATATGAATAAAGTTGTAATGTTCAAGTGGAGAGGAATTAGGTGAACCATCCATCATCAACCACAACATAACTTTTTCAGCTTGACATATTTGGATTGTGGGGAAATTAGAAATAAGAATGAGAGTTACACACCATTTTCACAGTAGAGTTTATGCATACATCTCAAAATAATAATATAATAAAATTCACTATTTGGTATTAAGACTTTTACAGATCTTGTTGGGGGATATATAGTTTGATCAAATACCTAATGTGAAAACATTTATAATAGCTTCAACGTTCATTGAACTGTTACCTATGATTGTCTACATCTATTATATACATGTGTATTTTTAACAGGTATTACCCATAAATAAATAATATTAAAAAAAATTAAGTTTTATAATTAATTTAATTAAAAAAAATTTCTCATTTTTACATTATATGGGTTGGAATCGGTACATCAATTGAAAAAAAAAAAAAAGAAATAAAAAAAAATGGGCAAAAAAGTGATAAAAAAAATTGAGTTTGACTTAAAAAATTTTTATATAAATATATTTTTAATATAGTGTAAGAAGAAGTATTTTTTTATATATTTTTTTTAATTTAGTAGCTAAATTATGCATAGAAATTATAATTTCTCTTTTATTATTCGCTATCGGGCAAAAATTTAATAGTTTAATATTTTTAAAATTAATATTTACAGTTAAATTGGCTTAGTACTCATTAATGACTAATACTCATTGAGAAGTATTTTACAATCTTGTATACATTATTTTAATTAATTACAAAATATTTACAAAAAAAACTTATTACCATTTTCTCAAATATTTTTAGATATAATAAAAAAAAATTAATTTTTTTTATAATACATATATAGTAATAATTATTGACTATTATATATTTCTTTTTTTATATTCTATAATTCTTGCTAAATTTAAACATAAATGTACTTAACATAAATACTTAATTTCATACTATTATTGACTATTATGTATTCATATATCTTACAAGTTTTCTTTTGATTTGTATTTTTTTTTTTTTGTTATTATTTGTGTTATAAATGTATGCACATTTTTTTGTTTATATTTTGTTAATATATAATCACATTTTTGTTTATTATAAAATATATAATTCTTAATATGATTTTTAATTTTTTTGAACAGAGTTATAAATAATTTTGTGTTCGTTAGGTAAATTATATACCCATAAACTTATCTACAATTTATATTTTATTTTTTCTAATTAAATAATGTTTGAAGTTTATAAAGTTATGTTTATTTATTTATTTTTTGATGTAAGAATTATTTTTCAATAGATAAATTTGTTCACTAACTCATTAGAAAATAATCAATATATAAAAACAATAGAAAGAAAATATATTTATTTTAGTATAGTAAAAATATTGGTTATGTCTATTTTTATTTTATTTTCTATTAATTAAACATACTAATAACAACATAATAATATTCACATAGGTTTATTATATCACTCTATGGCTGTCATGTTTATTTTTTAGTAATTTTTTAGAAAATAAATAATATATAATAAAAAATTATTTATCCTTTTCTTTTTCTTTGTTTATTGTGTCGTGTTTATTTTTTCTAATTAAATAATATTTAGAGTTCATAAAATTATGTTTGTTTATTTATTTTTTAATGTAAGAATTATATTTCAATAAAAAATTTTGTTCACTAACTCATTAGAAAATAATCAATATATAAAAACAATAGAAAGAAAATATATTTATTTTAGTATAGTAAAAATATTGGCTATGTCTATTTTTATTTTATTTTCTATTAATTAAACATACTAATAACAACATAATAATATTCACATAGGTTTATTATATCACTCTATGGCTGTCATGTTTATTTTTTAGTAATTTTTTAGAAAATAAATAATATATATAAAAAATTATTTTTCTTTTTCTTTTTCTTTGTTTATTGTGTCATGCTTATTTTTTCTAATTAAATAATATTTAGAGTTCATAAAATTATGTTTGTTTATTTATTTTTTAATGTAAGAATTATATTTCAATAAAAAGTTTTGTTCACTAACTCATTAGAAAATAATCAATATATAGAAACAATAGAAAGAAAATATATTTATTTTAGTATAGTATTGTTACCCTCTATTTTGCCCAAAATACGTGGACTAGTATAACAACGACACGTGGAGCTGAGAGACTCAACTCTTAAAGAAATCAACTAAGTCTGGCAATAGGAGTGTCAGTAAGAAGATGTGAGAAGGCTCCACGTACTCCCGAAGTCCAAGAGTATGCTCGGGCATCTCCGGGAGGTACTGGACTCTATTTGAATAGTCCCCTAGCATTTAATGCCACATGGCAGAAAACGTATTGGAACTGCCATAAGCAATATGTCTGATGGCGTAACCCCTCATTTGCAGCTATTACGCTGTGATTAATAAGGCTAGTGACCGCTACTTTATGAGGGATCGCATCAATCAAGAAGGGATAAAAGATTATATCCACCTAACTCCTAAGATACCTATGGTATAGGTCATGTATTTCCTATTTTGCATGTGCTAGGAATATGTGCCCCTATTTCCTATCGAACACACAACCCTATGTTCTATTATACTCTCTAGGGATTACACTAACTTAGGAAATAGGGAAACACCTAACTACGGCACTGAAATGGACGAGAATTGAGAAAATAGAACATTCGGGGAACCCTGCAAAAACCGGCTAACCGGTTTTACAGGTACTGGTAAAACCCGCTAGCCGGTTTATACCAGTTCACCCAAAAATCCCATATTTTGCTCAAAACTCCACCAAATGAAACCAAACCTTCCAAAGTACCTAATTAGGGTATACACAATATATTTTAACCAGTAATTCACAGAAAAAGTCCCTGAATCAATTTATGCCATTAAATCAAAGATTGGGTTTCTAAGTTCAAACTTGCATAAATACAACACCAAACAATAAAACCAGCTACCAAAACCATCAATTGACTTAAATTGAACATAAACACCGAACCCTAAGCATTTCTAACCCTAACAGCCTTTAAAACTCAAAATCACATATTTAAACCAATATCAAAGCTTGAAAAAAATACAACAAATGATCTAGGGGTTACCTCAACTTGATTTCTCCTTGAATTCCTTGCTGAAATGAAGAATCCAGCAACAATTCACTATGGTTCTAGCTGGGTTCGAAGAGAGAGAGAAGGAAAGAAAGAGTGTTCTTCACTTTTTTGGCTTTTCCTCCTATTTTCCTTAAGTGATAAAAGATTAAATGATTTAATCTTAGCTGAAATAATATTTACTAGGTGTCATGAACCTAGGCAGCCACCTATCCCTTCATTTGGCAATTTACTAAAATACCCCTAATGCTTAACTTTTCACCTATTTCAACCCTAGGGGTAAAATGGTCAAAAACCATAACCACGCACAACACCGGTATTTTATTTTCTCCAATATACATCCCACGAAGAAATAAGGTTCTAGACTTACCCATGTGATCAAACTAGTCATCCATCGCATTTTTCATTGTCGCCGATCAAAAATTACAAAAATAACATAATTCACATATAGCTCATATAATACACCTAGAGTTTAATAAAATCTCCGAAATTGAGAAATTATAGCTCTAATGCCCATTTCTAATAATGGGGCCCACAATTAATTAAATTTATAAATAATTATAAAAATAAAAGAAATTAGTGTTAATTGCCTTTACTAATCTAAATTACCAACGCGGTCATTACAATTACCCCCCGTTAAAAGGATTTCGTCCTCGAAATCTAACCTGAATAGCTCTGGATGTTGAGTCCTCATGTCAGACTCCAACTCCCAGGTGGCTTCCTCCACCTTGTTGTTTCTCCAAAGCACTTTGAACAAGGCAATGATCTTGTTCCGAAGATCTTTCTCTTTTCTATCAAGGATTTGAACAGGCTGCTCTTCATAGGATAAGTCTGATTGCAGTTCAAGCGCTTCATAACTTAAGATATGAGTCGGGTTTGAAACATATTTCCTCAACATTAAAATATAGAATACATCATGGACATCCGACAGTGTTGGTGGTAAGGCTAGCCGATACGCTACCTGGCTGACCTTCTCAAGTATCTGAAATGGTCCAATGAACCTAGGGCTTAACTTACCCCGCTTCCCAAAGCGTTTAATACACTTCATTGGTGAAACCCGTAGGAAAACATGTTCCCTTGCCTAAAATGTGACATCTCTGCGCTTCAGATCAACATAACTTTTCTGCCTGCTTTGAGAAGCAAGCATCCGAGCCTTGATCTTGTCTATAGCTTCATTGGTCCTCTGAACTAATTCTGGACCCAAGTACTTCCTTTCTCTAGTTTTGTCCCAATGAATAGGGGAGCGACATTTCCTACCATATAGCATCTCATAGGGAGCCATCCCTATTATACTCTGGTAGCTATTGTTGTAAGAGAATTCAATTAGAGGCAAGTACTTACTCCATGAACCCTCAAAGTCCATGACACAGGCTCGCAACAAATCCTCTAGTATCTTAATTGTTCTTTCTGATTGCCCATCTGTCTGAGGGGTGGGAAGCTGTGTTAAACTTTAGCTTTGTACCCATAGCTTTCTAAAGACTCACCCAAAACTATGATGTAAATTTTGGATCTCTATCTGAAACAATGGATTTAGGAGCTCCATGGAGACGAACTATCTCCTTTACATACAGTTCAGCGTACTGATCCACTGAATAAGTAACTTTCACAAGTAGAAAGTTAGTTGATTTTGTAAATCTGTCTATAATGACCCATACCAAATCATACACTCCTGTGGTCCTAGGCAAACCAGTTACAAAATCCATCGCAATGTCCTCCCACTTCCACTCAGGAAGGGCTAAAGGTTGCAATAACCATGCTGGCTTTTGATGTTCAGCTTTGATTAACTGGTAGGTTAAGCACTTGGACACGTAGTCTACCACATCTCTTTTCATCCCATACCACCAGAAGTAGGGTTTTAAATCCTGATACATTTTGGTGGTTCCCGGATGCAGTGAATAAGGTGTGATGTGAGCTTCATCAAGGATCTCTTTCTTAAGCTCATCAACACTAGGAATACAAACTCAAGCTTTATACAACAACATTCCATTATTAAAGATTGAAAAGTCTTTAGGCCAACTAGCCATCACCTCATCTCGAACCTTGACTAGCTCGGAATCCTCTAACTGTACCTTTCTGATTCTTTCTAGCAAGTCAGACTGGAGTGTCAAATTATGCAATTTTCCAACTAAAAACTCAATTCCTACACTAACCATATCAGAAGCTAGTTGAGGGGCTATCGAAACCGTGGTAAAAACCAGCCTAGGATCCCTTCTACTTAGTGCATCAGCCACAATATTAGCTTTCCTAGGGTGATACAAAATCTCACAGTCGTAATCTTTAACTAGTTCTAGCGACCTTCTTTGCCTCATGTTTAAGTCTTTCTGGGTGAAAAAGTAATTGAGACTTTTATGATCAGTATAAATCTCACAATTTTCACCATAAAGATAATGTCGCCATTTCTTTAGAGAAAAAAACACAGCAACAAGCTCTAGGTCATGAGTTGGGTAACGCTGCTCATAATCCTTCAGTTGACGAAAGGCATAGGCTATGCCTTTGTCAACTTGCATCAGAACATATCCCAGACCCTCTCTGGATGCATCATAATAAACAATGACTTCTCTTGATCTGATGGCAAAGCTAACACCGAAGTTGTTATCAAACGTTGCTTCAACTCCAAAAAACTTGCTTCACATTTGTCTGACCACACGAATCGCTGATTTTTCTTAGTTAACTCGGTCAGTGGCATAGAGATTTTAGAGAATCCTTCGACAAAACATCGATAATACCCTGTTAAACTGAGAAAACTTCGAATTTCTGTCACTGATTTTGGCCTTGGCCAATTCTTCACTGACTCGATCTTGCTTGGATCAACCATAATTCCATTCTTTCTGACAATATGCCCCAGAAAAGATACTTCTGACAACCAATATTCACACTTTTTGAACTTTGCATACAACTTGTGATCCCTAAGTCACTGCAATACCATTCGAAGATGATGCTCATGCTCCTCTTCTGACTGAGAGTACACAAGGATGTCGTTGATAAACACTATGATACAATTATCGAGGAAATCCTTGAATACCCTATTCATGAGATCCATAAAGGCTGCAGGAGCATTAGTCAATCCAAATGACATTTCTAGAAACTCGTAGTGCCCATATCTGGTTCAAAATGAAGTCTTTGGTATATCTTCTTCCCGAATTATGAGTTGATGATAGCCGGATCGCAAGTTAATCTTTGAAAATACCGTTTTTCCGTGAAGCTGATCAAACAAATCGTTAATTTTGGGTAACAGATACTTGTTCTTGATCGTCAACTTACTTAGTTCCCGATAATCAATCACATTCTAAGGGAACCATCTTTCTTTTTCATGAACATAACCGGAGCTCCCCAGGGCGATACACTGGGTCGGGTAAACCCAATATCAAGCATCCCCTGAAGTTGTAACTTAAGCTCCTTGAGTTCTGCTGGAGCCATCCTATACGGAGCCTTAGAAACAGGTTCGACTCTAGGTGCCAAATCAATCACGAAGTCCATTTCTTGTTGAAGTGGAAATCCCGGCAACTCCTCGGGAAATACGTCAAGAAAATCCTTAACAACTCTGACTACCTCAAGCCCAAATGTTTCGGGTCTGCTGGAGTCTATCACCACTGCTAAAAATCCTACACATCCACTGTGTAGTAGATCCCTAGCCCTTAGCACATAAATAATTGGGATCCAAGTCCCCTGAACCGATCCAACATAAACAAATGGATCTTCACCTTCTCGTTGAAAAGTCACTATTTTCCATTTACAGTCTATACTGGCCGAATACTTGGACAGAAAATCCATTCCAAGTATGATGTCAAACTCTACTAATTCCAGTTCTATAAGGTCAACACTCAACTCCCTATCCTCAATCCTAATTGGCATATACCTAATGCGCCTATTAGAGATAACAAACTCCTTGCTAGGCATTAGGGTTCCAAACCCTCTTTCAAGAAAACCACAAGGCCTACCCAAAAAATCAATTACCCGCATAGCCATATATGAACGTGTAGCTCCCGAATCAAATAACACAGTATATAAGGAGTTGTTGACAAGAAGCTGACTTGTCACCACCGAAGGACTGCTGCAGCATCACCTTAGGTGATAGCAAACACCCGAGCAGTTACAGGTTTTTACTCTGACGTTGGCTCTTCTTTCTTTGCCTGAGGGCAACCTTTCTTGAAATGCTCCACCATGCCACACTGAAAGCATGTCTTCCAATTGCACTCTCCCAGATGATGTTTTTTACAACGTGGGCACTCAGGGTAAGAGTAACCCTGACATCCACCTCTGCCTTGGTTTTCACGGAATTGCTTACTCTGCCCCGAGCCACCAGATGCTGGAATAACTTTCCTCTTCTAATCAGTGGTGGAATCACCACCATCCCTATCATAAACAAGAGTAGGAAGGGTGGGGGTCCCACCAACATTCGGAGTCACTTGGGGATCCTGAAGGAATTTTATTGCACCCTCGGCTCGCAGGGTTTTCTCAACCATTTCTACACATGATGTTGCTTTGTCGGTAGTGATCACCAAATCATGTCTAATCTTCACATTCAAACCAACCAGGTACTTTTCTTTCTTACTGAAATTTGTTGGCACGATACCCACGGCGAGTTTGGCCAAACGATCAAACTTTGTGGTATACTCAGTGACTAACATCCCCTCTGTTTGCACTAACTCAGTGAACTCGTTCCGCTTAGCACTGCGGACGGCTTCATTATAATACTTAGCGCTGAATAACTCCCAGAATTCTTCCCAGGTCATAACAGTGACATCCCGAGTGAGGGACACCAATTCCCACCACACTCGGGTGTCTTCCTGGAACTAAAAAGTAGCGCAGGTCACCCGATCATTACCAACCACACCCATAAAATTCAAAATTTGCTCAATCACAGTGAGCCGGTGCTAAGCCTTCATCACATCAGGACCTCCCAAAAACATTGGAGGTGCTTGCTTACGGAACCTTTCGTATAAGGACTCCATACGGTTGCCAGCAACAGGTTGTTCGACTGGCATCAGTGGAGCTACAACGACCTGAGCTTGTTGTGGAGGCACGGCAAGAAGACCCTGCTGCCTTAATCTCAGTATTTCTTCATCTTGTTGGCGAATTCGATCTTGCATCTCCGCAAACCTCTGCTCCCAATCCGGAGGAGCTTGTGGTGGATTTACAGGACGACCACCCTGAACTCTGCCACAGCCACAGCCACGACCACGGGGATTCTAGGGAATTTGATTTCCCTGCCGCCTTCGGTCTCAACCATATTACCCTGACTACTTAGATTTCGCCGGGCATCCATTTAATAAGACTTAGCCTGCGAACCCATAAGCCAGGCAGGTTAGGCAGCGATCACAAAACTTAATACCACTCTTATAGATTTTAAGGCAACACACTTAAAACAAGTAATCATAATCTAATATGCCTCCTAACATGCTTTGAAATTCAAACAAATACTAAACAAGTACGTGCTTATTGAACCGTGAACCAGGCTTTCTCTAAAGAATATTGTACGTCTTAGCAAGCTTCGGTAGACAAACCTGGCGACTGACCGAGTTGGTAATTTAGATTAGTAAAGGCAATTAACACTAATTTCTATTATTTTTATAATTATTTATAAATGTAATTAATTATGGGTCCCATTATTAGAAATGGGCATTAGAGTTATAATTTCTCAATTCTAGAGATTTTATTAAACTCTAGGTGTATTATATGAGTTATATATGAATTATGTTATTTTTGTAATTTTTGTTCTGTGACAATGGAAAATGCGATGGATGACTAGTTTGATCACATAAGTAAGTCTAGAACCTTATTTCTTATTAGGATGTATATTGGAGAAAATAAAATACCGGTATTGTGCGGGGTTATGATTTTTGACCATTTTACCCTTAGGGTTGGAATGGGTGAAAAGTTAAGCATTAGGGGTATTTTAGTAAATTTCCAAATGAAGGGATAGGTGGCTACCTAGGTTCATGACACCTAGTAAATATTATTTCAGCTAAGATTAAATCATTTAATCTTTTATCACTTAAGGAAAATAAGGAAAATAGGAGGAAAAGCCAAAAAAGTGAAGAACACTTTTTCTTTCCTTCTCTCTCTCTTCAAACCCAGCTAGTACCAGAGTGAATTGTTGCCGGATTCTTCATTTTAGCAAGGAATTCAAGGAGAAATCAAGTTGAGGTAACCCTAGATCATTTGTTGTAGTTTTTTCAAGCTTTGATATTGGTTTACATATGTGATTTTGAGTTTTAAAGGCTGTTAGGGTTAGAAGTGCTTAGGCTTCAGTTTTTATGTTCAATTTAAGTCAATTGAAGGTTTTGGTAGCTGGTTTTATTGCTTGGTGTTGGATTTATGCAAGTTTAAACTTAGAAACCCAAACTTTGATCTTTAATGGCATAAATTGATTCAGTGATTTTTTCTGTGAATTACTGGTTAAAATATATTGTGTATATCCTAATAAGGTACTCTGAAAGGTTTGGTTGCATTTGGTGGAGTTTTGAGCAAAATATGGCATTTTTGGGTGAACTGGTATAAATCGGCTAGCCGATTTTACCAGTACCTGTAAAACCGGTTAGCCAGTTTTTGCAGGGTTCCCCAAATGTTCTATTTTCTCAATTCTCATCCATTTTAGTGCCATAGTTGGGTGTTTCCCTATTTCCTAAGTTAGTGTAATCCCTAGAGAGTATAACAGAACCTAGAGTTGTGGGTTTGGGTTTTTCGGATTAGGGTTTTGATCATGTGATTTACTCGGTTTTATTATGTGATTAGGATATCCATTTCGCACAAGACTTTCCATTCAGGTCGGCCAGCACACTTGAATTTGGAAAGAAGGTAAGAACTGTATATAATGTGTGATATGAATATCTGAATGTATGTATATGTTTAGTGTATATGCATGCTTATATGTTGTGATTCATACATTACCAACACTCGTACGGTTGTGGTACAGGGTGCATTGGTAAAGTATATGATATATGAAAGTACACCGTGGTGTTACCAGCACTTGTACGAGAAGGTACAAGGTGTCTGTGGTGCAACACTTAACAATACTCAAGGTGCGGTCCATACCCTAACTACACTAGTACGAAGGTATACTGAGTGCATGTGGTACATGGTACATGGTTGTATCCTAGTTAGAACGTTCTTACTCATCTGTTAAGCCTTGTAAATAGGTATATGGGCGCCTAGATACAAGTTGATATTATATGATATGTTATATACTTTTCTTACTGAGTTTGTTGACTCATAGTTCTGCTTCCATGTGTAGGTAAAGGAAAGGCTAAAGCTGAACAAGAGAAGCCTGGGCTGAGATGAGGCTATACATGTCGTGGCGGTGTGACCTAGAGTGTTCGGTCTCGAGACATCTGGGGTTTAGTATTTTTTAGTCGTTGTGCGACCTTGTTATGTATTTTTACATATTTTGTATAAAAGTTTAGAAACGGGATCCCGGTGTTTGTAAATGATTAATATTTATTATAAAAGTTTTAATTTGACACGTTTTTTAAGTAAATTCTTTGATTAGCAAAAACAACAATGTAATTGAAAAAGCACTGTAGCGTATCTTAGCATTAGGGCGTTACAATTTTAGTATCAGAGCCTTGACCCAGCCGGAAGTGTGGTCGATGAGGATGTCAAACCCCGTAAGGGGGGTGATTGTGACAGTCAGTAGTCCCGTGATCTGTGAGGGGAAATACCGGGTAAGCTGTGCAATCCCACATCGCTTGGGGAAGGTCAAGTGGGATGATTCTTAGACTGTGTAGGTATGGGACTACACAGTTGAATAGAGCTTAAATGGATTGATTGGTACTACCTATATCAACAAGGTGCATCTTGTTTTTTGGTAGCCCATCATGAAAGAACTCCATAGTTAAGTGTGCTTGGCCTGGGAAAATTTCAGGATGGGTGACCTCCTGGGAAGTTTTCCTAAGAAGCGTGCGAGTGAGGACAAAGCATGCTGGAAACACTCGTGTTGGTCTGTAGGGTCAGTCGTCAGTCCATGAAGCAGCCAGAGTGACGTACTCGTGTATAAGAGCCATTCATTCTGTGGGTATAAGGACCCAATGGAAGCTTGAAGCAGGAACGTTACACATTGGATGAAACGTCCAAAATGGAGGTTGAAGGGGAGACATCAGAAGTTTTTAATTTGGCTTGTCTTTTTGGACCGACGGCACATTGGGCTCACGACAGATCACAAACGGCTCTTTTTATGGCTCATCTTTTTGGACCGATGATACTTTAGGCTCACAACGGATCACAAGCGGCTCTGATACCGTGTTATAATTTGGAATAAGATGCATGATGTTCCATCTCAAAATTAATTAGCAACAAATGAGTAGCCCATTCATCTTATATATACGGTATTTTATTTCTATACATTAATAATGTGAGACTAACTCTAATATAGCGCGAGCCTTTAGTTACTTTGATACAACTAAAAATGTAATCTCTAGAAGCTTGAGCACTAATTTTTGCTATAATGTTATACATCGATAAATAAAAGTAACAGAAAGTACAGAGAATACAATTGTAAAAATAAGTCTTGAGGGAGTGAGGCTCGTGCAGTAGGGTTGTTCATAAAGTATTCGATCCAATCTAATTCCCACGATCCAATCCAATCCAATTCACAAAATGCGGATATCCGCACTTGTGCAGATTTGATTGGACTAAAAAATTTGAAATCCGCACTTGTGCGAATTGGATGTTGTTTGACCTTAAAAAGTGATGGATCTAATCCAATCCACACTTAATTATATATATATTTTAAAAAAATTATAATATGTATAATATTATATTGCTATATAGTAATATTAAAAAAAACAAACCTAATTTCTAAACCTAAACCTAATTGTTCCACTTTCTCTTCACTCTATAAAATAAATACCGTGTTGTTTGAGTTAGAGTTGGAGATTAAGAAACAATAGTTTCAAAAGGAGATTCTTCCATTGTTTTTTTTTTACTGTTATGGTTTATTTTACGGAAGTGTAATGTGTTGTTAGAGTTGGAGATTAAGAAATAATAGTTTTTTTTTTTTCTAGTATTTCTTAAATTCTGGTTGTGCTATGTTGTTGTGTGTGTATTTTTTTTTTTTGTATTTTAATGAAATATTAAATAATCTAAAATTAAAAAAAAAGTAACCGATCCAAAATAACTAATCCAATCCGCACTATTGCAGATTGGATTAGATTGGATCAAAAATTTAAGATCCGTACTTAGTGCGAATTGGATGTTGTTTGACCAAAAAAGTACATATTGAATCAGATGAACAACTGTAATACCCTAGAATTAAGAAATGGATTAGCAAAACCCTAATTAGATAATTATGAATGATTGAGGAATTATATTATTATATAGTTCAATATATGAGAATTTATTTGATTAATTATATGTTAAGACCCCGTTGGTGAGCCAGGGGAATTTTAGTAACTGTGATCCGAGAAGGGTAAAATGATGAGATTAATTTAATTACGTGTTTAATAGAACTATATTATTATATAGTATGCATGTGTTGTCTTTTCAGGTGTATTCTGACAGGTTGGCGCGATCTAGTCACAACCGGGTATTTCGGGCCGAACTGAGTTTGGGCTCGAAATGCAATTGGATTGAATTAATTGGTATTTTATTTGATATTTGATAATCTGAAATTTAATTGGGATTTAAATATGCTTGGAATGACAAAAATACCCTTGGGAGGGTGAATATGTGTGCTTTGGCCCTAAGGGCATTTTGGTCTTTTGACCTTTAAGATATACTTTGATTAATTGATTTTTTTTTTGGAGAAAAATGAAGTGAAATTCTAGTGTTTATCCCCTCTCTCACCCGGCCCCTCTCTCTCTCCCTAACCCTCTCTAAATTTTCAAAGCTAAATTAGTGAGAATTGCTTGATGTTGGTGTTGGATTAAGCTTTGTAATTGGGAATTAAGCTTGATTGTGGCTTGAATTTGAGGTAGTTCTTCTCCTCAATCTTCAATTTTGAATTTGTAACTGAGTTTAGAATTGGAAAGCATGCTCTTTTAAGTTTTGAATGTTCTTTGTTGCATGTTAAGTGAATTGATGTTAATCTTGTTGAAATTGAGCTTGTTGTTGTTGTATGTTCCATTGTTGAGTTTGGGAAGAGATTTTATGATGTTTTCTAGGTTGGAATTTCATATTTAATTAGTGTTATGTTGCTGGAATTTAATAGGGATGTGTTGGGTTGGAGTTCATGTTCTTGAACTTGGAATTTTGTTAAGTTGAAGCAAGATTGGTGTTGTTTTATGCAATTTGAATTTTGAGATTTATTATTGGAGATTGATGCATGAATTGTGTATTTTAATACCCTATCTTTGAGCTTGATAAGTTGTGAACATGTTTTGAGAGTTTGAATGTTAATTGGGATGATTGGATTGAGTTGTGTTGCTGAAACTCGTGATTTTGGTTGCTGGTTTCTGGGTTTTCAACCCGGGTGCCGCAGCATGCTCCCGCCTCCTTTTGGGGAACCTGGGATTTTCTCCTATATGTCACGGCATGGCTTGGGCATGCTGCGGCCCGCCCTCGATTTTCAGGGCAGTTTGAGTGCAAACTTTGAAAATTCATATCTTGTGATTTCGAACTCCGATTTGGGAGTTCTTTATATCGTTGGAAAGCTTGTTCCGAGCTCTATGTGATTATCTAAATTTTAAATGCCATGATTAAGTTTTATGAATGTGAAATTAGGGGTTAACCCTAAGTGTGAAAATTCCCAGATTGTGTGACTAGGATTACTGGCACCTGATCAGGAGCACCCAGGGATTCGGAATCTCTGCTATTGCGCTATTGCAGGACAACAGGTAAGACGGTGGTTAGCATGTAGAGTATGTGCAGTGACGCTTATATTGAAAGTGATATGTATGATTGTTTAGTAACTGGGATTAGGGTGATTACCCTAATAGGAACGGTCTAATAGCCTAGGATTATAACCCTAGTGATATATGTGTGAAAATGCCATGCCATGTTAAATGTAATGAGATTCAAGGATTATGCGCTTAAGGCATAATCAGGTTGGACTCGGTAACCATAACCGAGATGAACCATTCTAAGGCCTTATTGTATTTAGACGTGTGAGAGCAACACGTAGGTCTACGCCACGTAGATTTAAACAGATGTGTGAGCGCAACACATAGGTCTACACCACGTAGACATAAATGGGCATGTAAGTGCAATTTTCACACAGACGTATATGTGAATGGCATATTATTTAGATAGCATGATGAGCTTAATATTATTATTGTTTATACTGTCTTACTGGGTTTGGCTCACGGGTGCTCTACTGTGCAGGAAAGGGTAAGGGTTTAGCTGATCAGCCATGAGTTCAGGAGCTGGGCGAAGAATGTACATGTCTGAGCCACATCAGACCAAGCGGGTTAAGGGTCTACCAGTGAAATATTTTAAAACTCTATTTTGCCATTTAGGCCGGCTGAAAGAATGAGACTTGTAATAAAGTTTGTAAATATTTTTGGGATCCCAACTATTGTAAAGTTTAAATTATTACAAGTTGTATTTTCATTCTGTTTATTACAAAAGTTTGAATTCTGCGCCTTTTTGATTAGTAATCTCGTTTAGGGGATTAGGGTTTCACAAGTAACTTGGGTAGCGTGCCTAATTATTTAGGGCGTTACAACAACCCTATCGTGCAACGCATGTTAAACCAAATACCTTTTTTCTTGAAAATACAAGATCTGTAACCAAAGGACGAACAAGAAGAAGCACACAGATTACAAAGATCTAGAATGGATGGGCAATTGGTTCCAAACAATCTCTTCGCCAGTTCCTAGAGCTGCCTAAGCCAAATTATGCACCAAAGTATTTTTTGTTCTGGGAGCAAACCTGATTTAAGCACCTAGAAAGAAGGACAAAGAGGAAACGATATCCATAATAAAGCCAGAGAGGGCAGAGCAGTCATTGAGCTTCTTTTGAATTTTTGAGATCAAATTCTAGCAATCTGACAATATGAGCTGAATGGGAAACGAACTGTTTGACACCAGTATAAAGCGCGGTGGAGGGCCTCCGCTTCAACAAAAATGGGGGACAGACCAAAATGAGCTGAAGAGGAAAACCCAACAATGATTATGTTGTGAGAGTCTTGGACTATTGCTCCATAGCTATGAGTTTTTGAGTGAGATCAAACTGCTGCATCTACATTGAGTTTATACATTCCTCGAGAAGGCAGCAAGGGTGACTCTTCAAGTTGATGATGGACATGTGTGGAAGTAAACTTTGTTTGTGCATTCTTATATTCCTGCAAAAAGGAGATGACAGAAAATTCCACATCTAGATCCATAGGCTTGTTATTTTTGAAAATGAACTTATTATGCTTGTTCCAAATTGCCCATAAAATTTCGAAAAAAATAGTTAAGTCTTCTTTTCTTAAAGCATCAAAACCTCTTAACAAGAAATCTTTAATATCACAGTTTTTATTATTAGAGAAAAAAGAAGAAAACTTAAGTTGTTTCCATATCTTACCTGCCCTGGAACAATGCAGAAAGGATGAGTGTTAGAGTCAACATGGTTAAGACAAATAGAACAACAAGGGTTATTGAGAATTTTTCAAGTGAAAAGGTTAAGCTTAGAAGGAAGGAGATGATGAAAGGCTTTCTAAATGAAGTATTTGATTTTTGGAGGGATATTAGAGGACCAAACCGATTTCCACCAAAGTGTTAAACCAAATACTTAATTAATCAGATAATGGCTGGAGATAATGGCTGCTTAATAAATAAATACCACCTCAAAATGAAAATGTACAAATCACACTATATATATCTTTAATACAAATACATACATTTTAACTTGGGGCCGGTTCAAACACAATACTGCACTCCTATTTTTTTTAATTTTTTTTTTAATTTTTTTAAGTGTCAGCACTAGGACAACAGTAACTGACCATGAAATACTTGTCTAAAGCTAAAAATTTATAATAATCAAATCCAATATTATTACAACAATACAACCTACCAACTAAATTAAGTTTAACAAAATATTAATTACATTTAATGTCCAAATTAAAATAGTTTAA
Organism: Cannabis sativa; assembly: GCF_029168945.1. Lineage (NCBI taxonomy): Eukaryota > Viridiplantae > Streptophyta > Magnoliopsida > Rosales > Cannabaceae > Cannabis > Cannabis sativa. Next base: position 32,539,527 of record NC_083608.1, on the reverse strand, counting down.
ATGATACTAATGTAGGATTGGCAACATGGAATAGAAACCTTGCTAGAGAATAAATAAACAAAGTAATAATAATGGTAAGACTAATGATGGTTTTGATTGAAAGAATTAGTGTATAAGGAGCTGTTTTTTTGTTTTGTTTTATTTTTTTTTTCAAAGTTCCATTTACTTTCTTTTGTGCATTCTTATAATGAACTTAATTATCTTTCTTTTTAATTAATTTTGCATTATTTTAAGTTGGTGGGTAAGGTATATAGCCGACATATATTTTCATTGATACCCACATCATCTCATTATATAAAATAATGAAAGTATATATATACCTTCCAAACACTGCACATTTTTTAGAGATTCTTCTATATAACGCCAGCTGCATGGTGCTTGTTTACCCGAGTAATTGCCCAATTTCTCCTTATGTATAATTTCAATAACTGCTAATCAGAAATACTTAGAATAAGAATATAAATAATTATATTATTTGTAATAAGTGAAACCCGATAAAGAAAAAGAAGAGCTGAACTCTGATTCTGAACTGAACCATCTGCTTCCTGCATCGATAACCATTTTTTAATAATAATAAAAACAAAATAAAAATAAGATATGAGTTTCTCTCTCTACCTATAAATATATATGTGCGGAGAAAAAAAGAAATAATAATGAAAAAACAGTGTAAGGTGCGGTCTCTTTCAAGTATTACAAAAAGCAAAGGGGGAGGGCCAGTGTTACAAATCATATTGCATATTTATGATTTTTTTTTTTAAGGAAAATATATTATATGTGTTTATTAAATAGAAGAAAATTAAAAAGTTATAAATACTTAATTTTGGTTTATTTGTTGAGTAAAATAGAACTTTGGGCTTTGTTTATTTTTGGTTAAACCTTCCCCCACTTAGATGATGAGATAATGATGTGCCCAACCTCATATCCACTGCTGGAGCTGGACACCAAACTGAGAGGAGAAAGAGAGAAAGAGAGAGAGCTGTTGTTTTAGATGTTGTTGGCTTTTTTTTTTTTTAATAATTAAAAAAAATAAGAAAAAAAGAAAAGACAGTTCTTTTAAATATATATTATTTTAATTTAATTATTTTTTGTTTTTACCTTATCATTGATTCCAGTTGGAATTCTAGAGAAACCAACTGGGTCTAGAGTAGGAGAGTACCTCTCTGCAAAGAACAAAACTGGGGTCGTACATCAAAACAACCAATTTTTTTTTTTTTTCCTGATATTGGTTGCCCATGAATGAAAAAAATGTTACTCCTTTGAGACCACTTTTTAATTGTACAGTTCTTTGTGGGAGAGAAGAAGCAGTCAGATATAGGAAAGGGTCAGTTTTCCTCATATCTCATTAATGATTCGCTCAGAGGATACTGAGATAAAACAAGGGTTGGGTTCAGCTTTTTCTTGTTCTGGCTTCCATTGATATTTAGTGTTTGGCCTTGGTTAAAGGCTAACATGAAAGTGAAGTTTGGTGAGTTCAAACTAGCTTCAAAGAAGGGAACTTTAGTCAAGTGTAGAAAGATAAAAGATATCCCATTTACTTTTTCTCTTAGACTTCTTCTTCTTCTTCTTCTTCTTCTTCTTCTTCTTCAATGATTAAGTTGGTCTTGTTTGCAGATAAGCATTGATTTTGTTTGAGTTCGATGAACTGGGTTTGCTCAGATTTTTTGCCATGTTCTATTCAATCCCAGTTCATTGTTGATTTTTCTCAGTTGGGTTTACTCTTGGGGGTCAAATTTTGATGAGTTGCTCTGCTGAAAAAGGAACGTTCTTTAAGCTTTCGAGAATATTTGTAAAGATAAATAGGTGGGTTTTGGTTAGTATGTCTCTTAATTGCAAGCTTTCTGGCCTGAATGGTAGATTACCAGCTAATTTAAGGGTGAAGAAGGCAAAGGAGACTTTGTTGGGGCCAAATTGTTTGAGAAAATGGACCAGAAAGCTTTTGTTTTTCTGGCTTTTTGGGTTCGTAGCGATTGGGAGCATTTGGTTTTTGTTGAGTTTGGATTACAAGACTTTGGAGGAGAAAGTGAAGATTCTGACCACGTGCCAGGATAACACATCAATCTCGCACAAGTGTTTCAATGTTAGCAAGAACCAGCTTCACAATTTAGCTTCCTTATTCTCCAAATCAGATCAGGTGCTTTCTCTATTCATCATTCTTAAACTTGCATACTTAGAACCTCCTTGTCTTTGCTTTGAGTCATTTCTTATTCTCTGCTGTCGAGTATTTGACTGGTGATATCTGTAATATCACTCTAATTCTGTCTCTGTGTGTTGTTGCTGTTCTCTCCCTCTCTCTCTCTCTCTCTGTATACATGCACACACATACATATATGTATATGTATATATCTTAACTATATTCTTCTTCTGATTAACCCATCTTGAATAGAGTTGTGAAAAGTAATGCAAGTGAAAGCAATGAAATCTCAAAATTCTTTCTTTCCTATCAAATAAATAAGCTTTCCAACAGTTACATTTTTCTTTTCTTTCCTTTTTTTTTTGGTGTCGAAACTACCCTTGTGTTGATACGGTAATTTGTTTGAATTTTGTTGGGATAAGATTTGAAAGCTGTTCTGCCAAATTTTCCAATATGTCCATCTTACTGTTATGAATTAATTTGTATTAGGAATAGGATTCTTTAGCACTACATGCAATGCCAAATTTCCAGTTTATTGAACCTAATTTCTCATAAATTAGATTTAGGACTTAAGAGAGCTCCTACGAGCTTTGGTCACTCTTCATGACAAACTATCTGGTGTGTAAAGTTTTATTATAACTCTTACTGTTTATTACTGCAAACAAAGAAACTTAATTGTTTCACATATAAAATCTGCTCATAAATAGATAATGTTAGATCTTATAAGAATATCTCAGATTCTAATCAGACCAAAAATGAACATTGCTATATATCTTGTGATATTTCTGTTATCATTGTCAAATGATTGATGGCAAATCTTTTTGAGAATTAATAACTGTTTCATAGGACACTTACTAGCAAATTAAGCATCCAGATGAAAAAAGTTGTAAATGTTATCAATTTCCTTTACCTCTTACTATTCTAACTTCTATGTTCCTTGCAGATAGCATCACTGGAGTGTACCAAAGAACCATTAAATAAAAGCATGTCAAGTGATGGCATTGTCTGTTCTATGAGGGTACTTTGCTCAGACGAATTGGAATCACTAAAGCCTCACAAATGGGATGTGGAATATATAGGATCGCCAAATCAATGCTTAGATCTTCAAGAGGAAAGCAACCCTTGGAAGCTGTACTCTGCGCCTCTAAAGGACACATCTTTATCACATGCTTTGCAGCTTATAGTTTCAGCTATGCGTCAGATTTCTGGAAAGGTACACTGCTCGTACTAGAATGTAATGCCGAATTCGTGCTTTTGAGTTTTGAAATATTATGCATGTTTCCATCTGTGCTAGTTGATTATGTTAACAATGCCTGACTCCCCCCTCTAAATATATGAAAGATGAGAAACATGTACATACTGATTTCTGTGTGTCAGAGTGTGTGGTATACTGTACTATTGTTTTGCTGGTGGTTTCTAATCATCTGAGGGCATATCTAAAACTGTAATTAGCTTCAATTCTAATGTTGATTTGAACATTATTCCGAGGTCTGTAGAGGTCAAATAGCCTATGGGAGATGATTATTCTTGAAAAGGTTTACAAGTATACTCACTTAAGTATGATAACAATATTGAAGATAATGCAATGAACATGTGCATATAACTTTTTGTTATTTGGACTCTAAATGCTCAGTCATTGCAGCTTTAAGGTTTTTTTTTTTATGTGGACATACTTTCCCTTAATCGGAAGTTGGATAAATATTTTCACTCCACACAGCAGCTATTACATCTAAAATATCTATTTCATATGAAATCATCCATTTGTAACTTGCATGCTTGTGTTTCTATAAATTGTTTCTGTGTTCATTATCCTCTGTTGAAAGATCTAAATTCTTTGTGTTCAGAGATTCTGTACTTGATATTGATCTGAAACTAATTTTGTTCATTTTGACCTCTAGAATGTGTTACAATCAGCAGCGTTGACTACCTGTGCAAGGAAACAGTGCCAGCTTTTTTGTGATTTGTTAATCGGATATTGGTGGTTCGTTGCTGGACTTATATTGAGTTACAAACTAGCTTCAAAATTACGGAGGGAAAAGACATTACCGGTTGCTGAGCATCCAGCTAGTTGGCAGCAGAAGATTGTTCATGACCAGCCATTGTCTCAACAGCAGAAATTGGTTAATGAAAGACCGCTGGCTCAACAAGAGAAGCAGCCACACAAACAGCAACAGCAAGGCCATAGTCCTCCTAGGGGTGCTGGAAAATGGAGGAAAAAGCTTCTAGTCGTTTTTTTCTTGCTTGGATTTGCCTTATCATTTTTCCTATATTGGCACTTCAGTAGAAAACATTATTTTGGGAGTAAAGAAACACTATCTAATATGTGTGATGAACGAGCCCGGATGTTACAGGATCAATTTAATGTCAGTATGAATCATGTTCATGCTTTAGCTATACTCGTATCTACCTTTCACCATGGAAAACATCCTTCTGCCATTGATCAGGTAACTTTTATGTCTAATTATGCTGATGTTTTACATTATCATCATTCATAACTACACATTGGACTTTATTGTCTGCAATTTCTTTTTTCTTTGAACAAAATTATTTGAAAATTAAGACAACACACAGCAATGCAATTCTATATTTAGAAGTAAAGCTGTAACATTACTGTGCCAGAGTAAATACTAAGTAATTATGATCCCCTGCATTGTTTGGCAGAAAACATTTGGAGAATATACAGAGAGAACATCTTTCGAGAGACCGCTTACTAGTGGTGTCGCATATGCTTTGAAAGTTCTTCACTCAGAGAGAGAACAATTTGAGAAGGAACATGGATGGACCATAAAGAAAATGGAAACAGAGGAACAAACTTTAGTACATGATTGTATTCCAGAAAATTTTGATCCTGCACCTGTTGAAGATGAATATGCACCTGTTATATTTTCTCAAGAAACTGTCTCCCACATTGTATCTATTGACATGATGTCAGGAAAGGTATGCTCTTCTTTGCTGTTCAAATGTACCCAATGAAAAAATATTGATTATTTTGTTGCCTTGCTTTTCATGGACATTTTTGGAAATAATAACTGGTCAAATTGATAGTTTTCTTTGCTACTAGAATACTTATTAATGATACTTTGGAATGTGTGCTTTTAGATACAGTATGTGTTTGATGATTTATTGAGTTGCTCCTGTAACTTGATCTAGAAGAGTTGATGTAGCACATATTACTGACTAATATTGGTAAAATGAAACTCTTAATTCTGCAATAATAGAATTTGTGAGATAGGAGGATCAATTGTTTGAGATGATGATATTGAACAAGAATACTACTAAATGGTGTTAAGCAAAATTTGATTTTTTTTATGGCGCCAGTGTTTGTCCTATTGCTTCTGTTAATTTGGGAATTTGACTAGGCTTTCAACTGAAGGATAGGTAGTCTTTTCAATGTTTGATAATTCTCTTTTAAGGAGAATATTACTCGTCACTATTTAGATTTGTAATCATCCTCTTGTCTGCATTATATATGCTAATGATCATCCATCATCTTGATTTTGCTAAATTGCAAATGTTATCATTTTATAGGAAGATCGTGAGAACATCTTGCGGGCCAGGGCAACAGGGAAGGGAGTCCTTACTTCTCCTTTTAAGCTTTTAAAGTCAAATAACCTTGGTGTAGTACTTACTTTCGCAGTCTATGACACTGAACTGCCACCTGATGCTACGGCAGAGCAACGTATTGAGGCTACTGTTGGGTACTATTTTGTGTCAAAGTTCAGATTTTGTAAATTTTTGTACATGTCTATAGGCTAGTGTTTAAAATTTCTAAGATATATTTTGTACTGTATGTCAGAAGCTAAAATAGATTAGAGTCACTAGATAGATACCATATTTATGGAATCAATTAACTTTCAAGATGCCTATAGACATGTACCATTTCACCAAGGTACACTCGTCTAATTGCTGACATTTTCTATTAGGTACCTTGGTGCATCATATGATGTCCCGTCATTGGTTGAAAAGCTCCTACACCAACTTGCCAGCAAGGAGACAATTGTTGTAAATGTTTATGATACAACTAATGCATCTGCGCCTATCAATATGTATGGTACTGATGTTACTGATACTGGTCTATTGCACACTAGCAGTCTAGACTTTGGAGATCCAGTTCGCAAGCATGAAATGCATTGCAGGTTAGATCTTTTACTCCTTTTATATATTTATCTTGTGAAAAAAAGGACACAATCACTTATTTTTCCACTGTTAAAATGTTTCCATTTTGCTGTAGGTTCAAGGAAAGACCTCCTTTACCAATGATGGCAATTCTTTCATCGGGTGGAGTGGTTACTATTACTTTACTAGTTGGCTATATTTTTTATGGAGCCATACGCCAAATAGCAAAAGTGGAGGCAGATTATCGCATGATGGTAGAACTTAAAGCTCGTGCTGAAGCTGCAGATGTGGCAAAATCTCAGGTGCTTTTCAAATATATATATATATATATATATTTAAGATTGGTTGAATCTTTATCTTTAGACCAAGACTGTAAACATTCATTTCTTTTATATATTTTTTTAATTATTAATTATTCAGTTGGATAGTTGATTTTTCATTACTCATTTTTAGTTTATGATTCCTATTACTGAAAAGTTTTTTATACAGATCATTGATTTCAAACTTGCATCTTCAAATAAATAGCTTTGTTGTATTTTCCATTATTTGAAGTATAGTCAAATTTTCTGTTATTAATTTCTTTATGTTTTTGTAGTTCTTAGCAACTGTCTCTCATGAGATAAGGACACCAATGAATGGTGTTTTAGGTAAGCTTAAAGTTCATCTCTATAAAATTGCTTGTGAAAATGTCTCAAGATCAAGTAAAATGATATAACTTCCTCTCCCATCCAGGTATGCTGCAAATGTTGATGGACACTGACCTTGATGCAACCCAACAAGACTATGCTCAAACTGCTCATGCTAGTGGGAAAGACCTGATTTCACTTATAAATGAGGTTCTTGACCAGGCTAAAATAGAATCGGGCAGGCTTGAACTTGAGGATGTTCCTTTTGATTTGCGCTCTGTACTTGATAATGTTCTGTCACTCTTCTCAGGAAAATCTAATGAAAAAGGGATTGAGGTAAAAAGGAAATTTCAGTTTCCCAGTTCAATTTCTGTTTATATGATGGGTGTCTTTATTGTACCTTAATACGTACACATTTGTTGTTTTGGTGGGAGAAGTTGGCTGTTTATGTCTCAAATCGAGTGCCTGAAGTTGTCATTGGTGATCCTGGACGCTTTCGGCAGATAATCACTAATCTAGTTGGAAATTCAATTAAGGTCAGTGATAACTCCTCTCTATGCCTACAAGCACACACACACACACACACATGTATAAATATATATTTATGTAACCATGTATATAATTTGAGGCTTAATTACTCGTGTATCCATTAATGCATCTATTCTATTTTGCGGCTTTTGTTTTTCATTGCTGTTCTTACAATTTGAGCACTAAAGAATGGAGCAATGATGGTCAATAGCTAAAATTATTTTGGGTTGACTTAATATAAAATCAGTCAGAGAGTTAGTTATCATCTCCTCCAAAGGGTGGCAACATGTTTCTAAATGTCACTGCTGCATTGTCTGTGTTGATATTTTTCATTTATTTTCACGAGCTTTGCACGAATCTCGACTGTTTGAACATTTTCTCAGTATCCTCGTTCCCATAGTTTTGGAATGGACTTGTTTCTTTACTTAATAATATTCAATATACAGGTGACTACATTTCTATGTCTAAAGTCACTATAAAAATGACTACATTTCTATGTCATAAGTGACTATTTGAACGTAGCATTGTTCAACTTTCTCATGATGGAATATAGTTATTGTTCACATGAAGATTACTAGTGATATTGCATCAAGTTAAGAATAAAAATATTCTATACAGATATATGATTTGTGATCCTAAAAAATAATTTCACAACAATTTGCCTATGATGTTTGAAGTTTATTTGTTATCAATATGTGGTCGTTAATATAATCACTGCAATCTTTATTTGAATGGGATTTAAAGGGTATGGATTTTTGTAGCTCCTTGAGTGTTTACCTGCTAAACTTATTTTGGAGACTTTAACTGGATGGTTGTTTTAAAATTGTATATTTGGCTATCATTTTTTTTTTTATTATTTTACAACAGTTTCAATAATTTTGTGCAAATAATTCAAATGGCTTGCAGTTCATCCCTGACAACGGACACATATTTGTCACGGTGCATCTAGCAGATGAAGTTAAATGCCCAGCTGACTCTATGGACACAGTGCTTAAACAGGGTTTAGATTCAGTTGAAGATAAGCCAAGCAATACCTACAATACATTGAGTGGTTCTCGAGTGGTTCATAGATGGAAAAGTTGGGAGCATTTTAAAAATTTAAGCAGCTCAACAGGAGATGAATCTGATAGGATTAAGCTACTGGTGACAGTCGAAGACACCGGTGTTGGAATTCCTCAGAATGCACAACGTAACATTTTTACACCTTTTGTACAGGCTGATAGTTCCACGTCAAGAACATATGGTGGAACAGGAATAGGATTGAGTATCAGTAAATGTTTGGTTGAACTCATGGATGGAGAAATAGGATTTGTCAGTGAACAGGACACTGGCAGTACCTTTTCATTTACTGGATCTTTAAGGAAAGGAAATACCAGTTCTTTAGACACAAAGTGGCAACAAAATGATCCAGTTGTTTCTGAATTCCGAGGACTAAAAGCATTAGTAATAGAAAAGAGAGCTATCCGAGCTGAAGTTACGAGATACCATCTAGCTAGGTTGGGGATATCTGCTGATATAGCTCTAAGCATGGAATCGGCATCCTCTTATCTTTCAAATATTTCTAACGCCAGGTAGATTGCTCTTTCTATGATACTCAAAAGTAAGAAATACATATTCAAATGTATGATGTGTTAGGGATTTACTTTAGCTTTTGTAGCATCAACTAGATTGTACTGCAGGACAACTAACTAATATATATTGTGCTTATATTGCCTGAGTTATTTGAGTGAAGATTCTAATGTATTGTTTTTCTTTTTAGCTTTTCTTCCCCACATTTGGCCATGATCCTTGTTGATAAAGATGTTTGGGATAGTGAAGCTGGTCTAACATTCCATAAGTTGCTGCGGCAGCTAAGGCAAACCTGTGCTACAGAATCCCTTACAAACCCTCCAAAGATATTTCTATTGACTACCTCAATTAGCACTAGCGAACGCAATGCGCTCAAATCTGCCGGTGGGGTGGATAATGTTCTGACAAAGCCACTTAGATTAAGTGTTTTAATTGCCTGCTTGCAAGATGCCCTTGCAAATGGTAAGAAGAGGCTCATGAACCAAAAGAAAAAATTACCTCTTGGAACATTATTGAGAGGAAGGAAAATTTTGGTGGTGGATGACAACATGGTGAATAGAAGAGTAGCGGAAGGTGCTCTAAAGAAATATGGAGCTATTGTTACCTGTGTGGATTGTGGGAAAGCTGCTTTAGAAAAGCTTGAACCACCTCACAGCTTCGATGCTTGCTTCATGGATCTCCAAATGCCTGAAATGGATGGGTAATCAATCTGCTCGTTCTTTTGATATATAGTCTTTGTACATGAAGGATCTCAAGTAATCATGAAAAATAAGAGATCAGGGCCCAGAGTTTACGAAAGGCCTCGAATCATTTATTAATATTCTAATGGCTAATTTAATTACACAGGTTTACAGCAACTCGGAAAATTCGCCTCAAGGAAAGCAATGTAAACGAGAAAATAGCATCTGGAGAAGCATCAAGCGAGATGTTTGGAAATGTGACTCATTGGCACACTCCTATCTTGGCTATGACTGCTGATGTATTTCAAGCTTCAAATGAAGAATGTATGAAGTGTGGAATGGATGGTTATGTGTCGAAGCCGTTTGAAGAAGATCAGCTTTACTCAGCAGTGGCACGCTTCTTTGAGTCGGGTTGATAGAGAGTAAAGAGTGAAAATAACACTAATTTGTTTGTCCATTCCATTGTGGTTCTGCCAAGCAGTTGATCTACGCGTCACTATGCTTGGCTCGAGCAGTTGGAGCTTTATGTCTCTGCAACTAAGTAGGCTAACTGCAATTTGCTGGAGGACCTAATCCTGTCACACCTTGTTTTAACAACTACGGTAACTAGTACTCATTGTCACTGTATTTGGCTTAGTTGATATCTCATTTTTTCATAATCTCCCTCTCTTTGTTGTCACAGCCTGGAATCTCTTAAACTCATTTGGACCGGGATGTTTTTTTTTGTTCATTTTCCAGGAAATTAGGTTTGTTATGACCAATCAGATTCAAGTGTGCTCAGAGGTACGGCTGAGGTCCATCGAAGACTTGGCTTCTAAGGTTTCCATCCCTTCTACATTGTCACGGTGGCTGTTGAAGGGAGTTAGAGAAATGGCTTCTTCTGTACATAAGTCACAATTCTTTTAGTTACTTAACTGTAAATGGTGTCCTGGTGGTACACTTTTTCTTTTCTTCTCCCTCCATAGAAACTGGCTGTAAAGTAAAAATGTTGTAATGCCAGAAGTATCCATTTTTTGAACTCTGCTCAAAATAAATAATCTCTCATCTTTCTCAGGCTTAGTACTGGGATGCCAAGTGGAATTCTTGGAGGGTGTAAGATTGCAGTTTCCAGTTTGTTGTGGCTGTTTTGACATTATGTCATCCACTCAATGCAATGAGCCACTGTGTTAAGATTTTTGTGTTCTGTATTATATGCGTAATTTGGTTTTAATATTGTAAATACTCGTATACTTTCTGAGTTGATATCAAATAACTAACACGGTTTCATAATAATAATAAAATTGAAAATAAAAGAGGTTGACGTAAAAGAGTAAAATAAATGACTTTAATTGATTTCCTTGCATGAATTAATGTAGTTAGCATAATATTCTTACAAATGTTGGTACCATACCATAACCTTATGTTTGTTGGCCTAAGTGGAAGTGGAACCCATTTAACATCAACTGTCAGAATATGCATGTGCCATACACGTAGGACCACATACCATAAATGGCATTTTCCTTCATTTAATGTTCTTTTTTTAAAAAAAAATGAGAAATTATATATATAGCTGTATATATTTTCAAATACCAAGTTGGATTGGATATTATATATAGGTCATCCATTTGCTGAGTTTTTGTTTGTTTCTCTCTGTCTCTCTTTCAGTCAAAGATGTCAAATTATCTGCTAAGGATATCGGTTGCTCTGCTCTTTATGTCAATAGTTGCACAGATATCAGGTAAAGAATGATAATGTGATATAGTCGTATACATTATTGTGCATTAGAAATGAGTTGTTATAATATAATGTGTGGTGTGGTGTTTTGATTCGTACAGAAGGGGAATTTGAGCAATGGTGCATAGCAGATGAGCAAAGCTCAGATGATGAGTTGCAGGGAGCCATAGATTGGGCATGTGGGAAAGGAGGAGCTGACTGCACTGAGATTCAGATTAACAAAACTTGTTATTTACCAAACACTCTCAAAGACCATGCTTCTTATGCCTTCAACAGTTACTTCCAGAGATTCAAAAATAAAGGAGCCACTTGTTACTTCAGAGGAGCAGCCCTTATCACTGAGCTAGATCCCAGTAAGATTATAACTATATTATATTAACTTAATTATATAAAAATTCAAACAGGACTAACATGGACCATGGTTGGTTTGGTTGGCTGGTAGTATTGGCTTCCTAATATTTTATTCCATGTGTATGGGGTTTTTAGGCTTTGATGTTGCCGTGAATGTAGGCAATTAAAGATAATCATAATAAAAAAAATAATAATAATAATAAGTGAGGAATAAAATAAGAATTTGGAAGAGGAATCTACTACTTAGATATATCTGATGCTTTGTTAGAACTTTAGCATCATATTTTTTTTTTTTTTTTGATAAACAACTTTAGCATCCTAGTTAGTAGGCTATCTAGTCATAAAGGGTGTAGTATATAAATAGATATTGATGAAGAAAATCACTATCAAATCACTTTCTTGAACTATCAAATTTTAGGTTGTGAGATCTTAGATTTTAACAAAAGCGGGGATAAGACTCATACAAGAGATTAGAATCTCTTTATCCTTATCTCTATTTTCTAACTATGAAGATTGCTTATGATTTTTCTCTATAAAAAATGAGGTGTGGGATTAAACAAGCCTTTATGAAAGTGTTCATCAAGCAACGAAGAACACTTTCTTGGAGAGAAACCTAGGAACTCTAAGTATAGAGAGAAGTTGAACGAGTGATCAAATCATTCAAACTCTCATGGATCTTTCAACCGCTCATTTAAACAATCATATTTGAGCATTTGAATTTAAGTTTGAAGTCAAAACTTATCGTTCACGTTACATTGAATTAACATCTTTTACCCCGCGCGAATACTAAGTCAAACTTCTTATGTTTATTGTGTAAAAAGGGAAATTCCACATACTCTAAATGTGAATTTTATGTGATTATTTTGACATTCTATTTGTACCAATCTCTACATAAATTTCATCATTGTTATTATTTGTCTTGAAGACTGAAGAGCAATTTAGTTAAGCCCTTTAGGATCATAGCTGTATTGTGTGTAGTGTATATAGTTCATTCATAATTGAAGTGACAATTTTTCGTTACAAATTGTAAGAAATGTTTAACATACGTTAAAATATACTTTATTTTTAACCCTACTTAGATTTAACTTCTGTGATTAATTACTTGAATGATTCCTGTGGAAGATAGGATTAGGACAGCGTTGCTTGCATAGCTTTTGTGATTCTAACCATGCTAATTCTATTCTATATTTTTTTTTTCCTTTTTCGTTTCTCACTTCCCTTCTAAATAAATTATCTGAAATATTTTTTTTTTTTTAAAAAAAAAAAAAATCCACCATTATCCGCATTATTTAGAAGAACAAAAAAATACTAAAATAATTAAGAATAAAAATATTTAATGTAAAATTATTTTAAACTCAAATAAATATAAATAGGTTAAAGCTACTAAAATCTATCAAATATATATAAAAAAATAATAAATAAAATTATGTAATTTCTAAAATTAAGATCAATTTACTAAGTAATACAATAATAATGTACATAATACTTCACTACAAAAACAGTTATACCTACAATCTTGTAAGTGAGGAATATGATAATAGAAAGTCATATTTTATGTAATTACTGATATTTTAAATTGGTAAATAACTTTTTAGTATTTGTGTTTTATCTAAATATAATCTAGTATCTTTTGTTATAATTAAAATAGTACATATTTAAAATTTAGAATAAAATGTGGCCATATATATTAATTAATATTTATTATTATTTTCAGGTTACAAAGCATGTCACTATGAATTCCTTCCCTGAGAAAAGAAAGAGTGTCCCAAAAGGCAAAGGGCAAGACAATCGAAATGATGAAAGAAGGATGAAGATCCATTAAATTTTCTTCTTCCATTTGTCTCCTTATCATTACTCATCGGAGCAATTGTAATGTGCACAGTAACTGTTTTAAATTATTATTTTTGGGCATTAGTTTTTGGGCTTTTCATAGTTTATTATTATTATTATTATTATTATTATTATTATTATTAAAAAAATTAAAAAGGATAAGATGATCTCTAATATATGGTGTATAATTTGTATTAAATTTGGTCTAAAGTATGAACCAATGCTATATTTGCTATTGTTCCCAATGTACAATAATATTTTAAGACCATCTCTAATAGATAGTGTAAATTTTATATTATATTTGGCTCAAAAAATATGTTAATATTATATTTAGCTTAAATTTTATAATTGTGTTCTAATGTATCAAATAAACTTTACTTTAATAGAAAAATATAAATATTAATGTTTTATAAAAAGTATATAATAACTATATTAGGGCTCGTTTGGAATGTCGTATTAGCTAAGTTATATTGTATTGTATAATTATATTTTTATATAACACTATATGTTAAACTTTAATTTATACTAAAACATTATATATTTAAGTGTCCATAAAAGTTAATACAACATATAGTTTTAAATAAAAATATTGCATAAAATACAATTCAATATAATATGATACAATACAGTACGGTGTACCAAACAAATCCTTAAATATATAAATAAAAATATGAAAAGTTATGAATTATATTATTATTAATGAGTGATACAAAAGTAAACGAAAAAAATGATATTTATTGTGGTATAAAATTCAGCCTATGCTATATTTTGTACTAAATTTGGCACAACTTTTAATATGTATAAATATGGTGCATTGCCATTTTTTTTTTTTTTTTGAATATTTTGCTAAAATTTAACTTTAATAGTGATGTAAAATGTGTGTCAAATTTGGTCCAAGCTAAAAATAATGTCACATTTAGCTCAAAAGATTGCATGGGCCAAATTTTAATCCACAATAAATACTATATTTTTAATTATCTTTTTGTCACTTATTAATACTATTCATTGACTTTCAATAAGATATATTTATAAGATGTTAAAATAACATAAATAAAAGTAATTACTTTGTATATTTTTAATGAACATTAATGGTAATATTGACTTTTATATAGCTAATTTGCACCTTGTTTATTAGAGCCCAAATACAAAAATTGGATTAAACATAATTTTATGGTATGTTTTAGGTCAAATTTAATAAAAAATATACATCATCTATTAGAGATAGTCTTATAAACCACTATTAGATTTTAATTTTATAAGCATGGGCTAAAAAATACATATGCACCACATTTATAACACTCTATTGGAGATACTCGTAAATTATAAGACAAAAAGTAAAATAACATCAATGATTATTCATAAATTAAATATTTAAAAAAATAGAAAATAAAAATATTATAATTAAAAAATGTATATTGTATTATTAATGATCAATGACAAAATGCGGGCTAAATTTGATATTTATTAAATATATAAATAAAATATAAAAAAGTTGCATTAATGAGTGGCAAAATAGTAAATAAAAAAGTGATGTTTATTGTGATATAAAAATTAAATCATGTTAGACTATCTTCAATGCAAGGTCTAAGAGTATCTCCAATAGATAAGTGGTAAAAAGCTAAAATATAACTCATTTAACAAAAAGTGTGCTCCAATGATGTACCAAAAAATGATGTAAATTTGGCATATACCAAATTTAGCACAATATTTGTTATGATGTAAAATTTTCATCACAATAAATGCACTACTTTTTCATTTATATTTATGTCATTTCTATTATTTTATTAGTATATTTAACTATCACATTAAATTATGAAACATTTATATTATTTTTTTATTGTCTTACATATTAAAATAATAATAAAATTGATTATAAAGTTATTAGATTTTATTTTTTGTTGATAGAACATTAATTAAATATTAAATTTTACAACAAAATTGTGCATTGGAGCATAAAGCTAAAATTTAGTGTAAATTTACCACAAAACTACTTTTGTACTAAATATAGCACAATTTTTACATCTCCCATTAGAGATGGTTTAAATATTGTGTTGAATTTGGCACAAGAAACTAACAAGTGTTATATTCGCTACAATATTTGTTATTATGCTCCAATGCATAATAGCGCTTCATGATGCAAATTATAATAACACGTAAAATATGATTAATAATTATCAATAAATCAGAATATTTAAAAATAACTAATGACAATATTATAATTAAAAAATGTGTATTAAAGTTTATCATTAATGATTAATGGTAAAATTATAATTAAAAAAGTTACATTTATTGTGTGCTAAATTTAGCACTATGCTTATGCTATATCTTAGAGCATCTCTAATGGAGTGCCAAAAAGATGGTGTATTGTTGTATTTTAATACACTTAAAAAAAAATTATACTCTATGCTATTCTAAAAAGTGTGCTAAATTTGGCACATGCTAAAAGTTGTGTCAAATTTGGCACAAGATATAGTATTCTGTCAAATTTAGCCTACCATAAATGTTACTTTTTTATTTACTATAATGCCACTAATTATTATGATTCATTGACTTTTACTAAACTTTATTTACCATGTTACCATTATTTAAATAATAAAAAATAATAAGTTTTGTATATTCTCAATAAAATATGAAATGATTATTAATATAATTAATTATTTTTTCCTTATTTTACATCTTGTGTATTGGAGCACAATTGTAAATAGTGGGTCAAATATAGCACAAACTCATTTTTTGTGCCAAATTTAACACAAATTTTAGATCTTCCATTGGAGATGGTCTTGTTGGAAATATTTTACCAGGATCTAGATTTACTAACAAGTATGTTGATTAACATCCTAAATATGAATATCTCTAAAAGAATAAAATTAAACACATAAGAGTTTAGAAAACCTTACATTGGTTGCACCGAAATATAATGACTCATTTCGCTCAGTTCTCTAACCTTTGTTCTTTTCTGTCGCAGAGTATTATCAAGATCTGAGTCTGGATCTCTTTCTCTCTTTCGGGTTTGGTTACCACCGTCTTACTAACTATGATTGAGTAATTTAGACATGTTTGATGTCTAAATTAGTGTTTAATTTGTGTGAAAATTAATCTTTTATGATTGAATTATCAAAACTTAAGTACTTAAAGAAAAAAGTGGTCATAAAGTGAACACTATATTTTAGCATGCATGATTCACATGAAATTAATAGTGAAAGGTTATAACAAATTGCTTAATCTCCGTATAAGATTAAAGCATAAATTTTCGAGGGATGGGACCTAAACTCCTTTAGTGTTTTGCTCATTGAGGGTAACCTATCTTAACACTAGTAAAAATCTAGTCTTAAGTTTAATATGTAATAACAAGTCAATAGATTGAACGTGGTACTCAATTGTTCCATCTATGGATGAGTACATGTGGTGAAAGTTAAGAGCGAAAGGTTTTTTAATGGAGCTTAAGCTTAAGAAAACTCACTTAAGCTTAAGAAGTATCTAAAGAGTGATGGGATACTAAAACTCCACCTATATGGACTACAGGTGGTGGCGCCTCTTATGACAATTGGGAGTTATTCTCTAAAGAGTCCATGAATTAGAATTTTGCACATGGCCATTAACGGTGCAAGAGCAAGACATGCGGTCTCAAGTGAGCATTAGCAAGAATGTGTGTTATCGCTGGTTTGTACTAAAGGAATAGTGGTTCAATGCTACGGCAACCAAAATTTTATCAAACTTTGTGGTAACTATACTAAGGTAAAATTCAAGTCGAAAGACATTTCACCTAATGCACCTAAGCAAGACTTCCTTGAAAGTATGTATATTCAATCAAAGTGGGAAAATGTTATATTTTGATTGATTAAATAAATGTTACAAGTGTGGTACAAGTGTATCACACATTTGAATCTAGTGGGAGATTGTTATATTATTTTATAATATAATAAGTATAGATTAAAATGTGATAAATATATGATTATGTGAATAATATATATTAAGTGTATGGTAAATAAATATATAACATATAATTTTAACATATACTTTTGTAACCTACATGTTGTAACTTGGAGATGAGTTACAATTTGTTATCACTTGTAACTCATGTGTTAATCACACATTTTTAGTGTAATAAAAGGGTTGTTACACAATTTAATGATATGATTCAATTGGTATGAAATATAGTTGTTACAAATTATATTAATACTCATTTATATAAGAAAAATAATGTGTGTATTTTAAATTCTAAGTGTGATCACCTAAACATTATAAAAGGAATTCTAAGTGTGATCATCTAAACTTGATCTCATTTGAGAGAGAACAAGTTTTCTATCAAGAAAGTACTTTGTTAGAAAACCCTTAAAGGCTTAATAATTCACAAAGTTATTTCCATGAGAGTTTCTCAATACTTAGAGATGGGGGAAATAAGGTTTTGGACAAAGATGTAATACCTTGTTCAAATTATGGTGATCCTTATTAATCTACACTTAAGATTGTAAGTGAGTGTATACATATATTTATATATATGTATATTTTTCTACCTTTCTTATATGTAATATATATTGTATATTATCTATTGTAATATTTATTTAATCTCTTTGTTGATCCTTATATTATATTGCAATAGAATTGTAATGTCTTAATTTTATTTTATTGTAATAATATCTCTAACAATAACATCATAAACTAGTTGCTATCACTTAACATTTAGAAAGAGATTGAACATTTAATAATTCTGTAGTAGCAACCATTGCTACAAAACAATCAACATTTTAAGTTTCATTTTTTAGAAGGAAAATAGAAAAGAAAAGAACACACAACATTAATTTTAACCATTTCTTTTTTCTTTCATTCACGCTTACAGCAAGTATTATAATTAATCTTTTTTCAAAAATAGGGCCCTGTCCATGAGAGGTGTCCTAGACAGACAGAATAGAAAATAATCACTTTTCTTTTCCCATTTCCTACCCAACAGTACACACCACACCACCAACCCATGCCAAGCCCCAAATGTGTGGAAATTTTTTTTTTTTTTTCAATAACAAATATCAATGATTCGAATTGAAATAGTGAACTTTATTTTATTATACTTTTATCTAAGAATTGTCACGAGATGCACTGTTGTCATCAATACATTACATGGTTGTGTGTAATATATTCTCTTATTGTCTTTTCAAATATACATGAACATGAAGTACAATTTGGGAAAAGTAATAATTATTCCTTGCAAAATGACCATTAAATTCTTGTTGGGGAATCATCAAAGGCAAAACATATTCTTTAATTTGTGTTATGTGCATGCACAATGCACTATATAATTAGAGCCTGAATATGAAAAATATGGATGTCCCACTCCAAACCACCACACCACATATAAAAGAACAAAAATCTAAAGAGAAAAGCTCACATTGACATTGGAAAGTAAGGTTTCGAGCATAACAAAAATTGATGAAGATGAAAGTTATTCTAGGACACAAAACAGTATAAATAAGAAGCTAGGTCCTACATGTGACCCAAAGTGGAAAACAAAGGAATTGTGTATTGGTCCTCTAAAACCCATCTTTAGGGGTTTGAGGGAGATAAAGACAAAACTTGAAAGTTTCAAAGGCATCAAACATTCAAACTTATGAAGGCAATCTCCCAAAAGTCCTAACATGGTCGGTAAGTTGATAGGGAAATATTACTACAAAGTCAAGTTTTATCACATCTCTATCTTGTCCATTTGTAACATTTGGAGACATTAAAGTTGGACTTACTAATTTACTATATATCACCACATTTTTCTTATATTTATATATTGAGCAAAGACACTTTTAATTTATTTTATTTGTGCATTGTCTAATAAGAAAACATGCTTGTCATGGGCGGCCCAATTATTGAAGCCTTTGTCTTAGGTTTGAGGGTTATGATGAAATTAGCCCCACAGTTCTGGCATGCATCCCTTAATCATTAATTTGTTGATTTTTTATATATTATATATTATTTTTTAGATTATTTACACCAAATTCTTAATTTTTTTACTATGGAGCAGAATTTTTTTTAAAAATACTGTGTAATTCTATACTGTGTACTATGTTAAGTTTTTACTGTTGTTTTACAGTTGTTTTTTAATTGTTCCACTGTTGTTTTTTACTTGTTCCACTATTATTTTTAGTTATTTTGTTGATTTTTTATGTATTAATTTTTAGACCTATAAATAGCATTTATCTTTTTTGGAATTGTCTTAGGGAGAATCATAATTTTTGCCCAGTATGTATGAATAGCTTGAGCCCTGAGTTTATCAATGTTGTGCGCCCAGCAAAAGAAATATTCCGAGTTCTCCAAATTCAAATTTTTTACACCATATTTTCCGCAACTGTTTCACATTCTACTGCCGATAATCTTCTTGCATAAATCAGGATTCCCAAGTATCTAAAAGGAAGATCACTTCTTACAAACCCGGAAGCACCCACAATTCGTTACACCTCCTGTTCTTTCATTCCACAGCAATACAAAGCCAATTTCAAATCATTTGAAAATAAACCAGATGAATTTGAAAACAGTTTAAGACCTTGCAAAAGATAGTAAATAGATTTAAGGTCTCCATGACAAAATAGTAATACATCATCCGCAAAACATAAATGATTAAGTTTCATTTTTGAATATTTATCATGGAACTTAAAATATATTTTCCTCCTCACCTTAGCTAGAATTTGAAATAGATATTCCATGCATAAAACAAAAATTAAGGGGGACATAGGGTCTCCTTGGCCAAGTCCCCTCTTAGCTTCAAAGAAATCATGTAAAGTTTCATTAAAAAGCAAGATAAATTTAGGAGTTCGAACGCATACCATGATTAGTTGAATGAATTTTGAAGGAAAATTCAAGGCAACCAGTATTTCTTCCTCGAAGTCCCATTCTAGAGAATCATATGCCTTCCTCAGATCCAACTTAATCATACAATTTAGTCTTGCATTTTTCCTACCATAATGTTTAACTAAATCTTGGCAAATCGTTATATTATAGGCTATAAATCTTCCTTGAATGAATCCACTCTAATTTTGAGCAACAATCTCTAGTAGCACCTCTCTTAATCTCATACAGATCATTTTTGTTGCCAACTTATATATGAAACTACACAAGCTATTGGTTGAAAATTGTTGACATCTTTTGGACACTTCATTTTAGGGATAAGAGTTAAGGTCGTGGAATTCATTTCTTTCAGCAATTTACCCAAATAAAGAAAAGAAAGCACTGCCCTAGTAACATCTTCTTCAACCAAATCCCAATAATCTTGAAAAAAAAAGTAACTACAAAAACCATCAGGCCCCAGTGATTTACAAGCAGGGATTCTAAAAACTACCTCTTTAAAATCCTATAATAGAAAACCCTGTGTTTGGCTTGAAAGGCACGACCCCTAATTCACAATTCTCCGATTAATTGGTCGTCTATCAAACATTGGAGTCCCCAATTAATTGTTATAGTAATTTAAGAAAGCTTCACTGACCAGCTTTTGATCTTCCACCCTCTCCCCTTCCATTGTGCAAATAGAGAAGATTATAATCTCTTGCTTTTTCTATTCCTTCTACAAGTAGGCCATAGATGCCCTCAAAGACAAGACTTCAACAACTTCTTCAATGGTTCTAGGTAGCTCTTGCTCATGATCTGCTTACTCTTCCTCTAATTCTGAAACATCCAGCTCCCAAACCTCCAATACCTTTACCAATGATTTGATCTTGATAACCAGATCTAAAAAGGTAGGTCCACGTTTTTTTACCCCTATTTCCAGTGCACTCCCGCTTCCTTCTCATTGTTGAATTCAATCTGTCCTTGTTACTCCCTCCCAAAATAGCTCCCTTCCTGGGTCGTCCTCAATCTGCCATGGCTTCCGTTAGTCGGAGTTAAAGAACCCTATCGATCAGAGCTCTATCTCACTTAAGTATTTATATTTAGTATACTTATTCTGTAGAATTATTTATTTTTTTAATAAATATATTATAATATTTATAATTTTTAAAATATTGCTATAAGAAACATACTACCAATTACTAACATAAATTATATAATTTAAACAATATATTTATATTATTATAAATAAACTATTAAGTTAGTGTAATAATTTCATGTGATTTTGCTTATTTTAAATATTTAATTAGTAAGTATTAATGATACATGTCATTAATGACCTATTTAGTTAGTAAGTATTAATAGTTTATTTTATTACATTTAATAATTTAATGACTTGAATATTATGTTTTTGTAAACATTCAATATGTTTTTTTGAATATTATGTTTGTAAATATGTTTTTTAGCATTTTTTTTTGTAATATATAATTTTTGTTGTACATGAAAAGGTACCCCTATCATAAGTACTTATCGGTTTGTAATAACAAAAGTTAGTTTTATTGTCCTCAATTAGCTTTACCTTATCTGCAATTATAATTATAATTTACCAAATATATTATTACTAAGTCAGTTGCTAATTAATGTTTTTTTCCTACTTAAGTAGTTTCATTATATATAAGTCATGTGAAAAAGAAATAAAGAAATAATAAAGGAGTCTTAAATGATAACGAACTTTTACCACTAACTTGTCATTTTGTGTACACTTTCTATACAAGTCCCTTGGATTACTGTTTTCTCAAAAGAAATGTAATGTTGTATAGATTTTATTTGGGAACTTACAAAAAATACTAGACTTTGGATTAACTTTTACAAAAATACTATCACACGGAAAATTTTTCAAAAATAACACTAGTAGAACAACTAAAAAATACCAGTAAAAACTTAACACAGTATACTGCAGTATAAAACTTATAAAAAAACACAGTAAAGAAGTAAAAAATATCGCTAGGCAGTATTTTTGAAAAAAAAATAGCAAAAGTTAGTATACCATGTAAATTTCCCATTTTATAAATCTTATCTTTAATTGTATATTGACTGTTGTATCAAGATTTATGTTGGTTGGTTTAGTCCGGTGTATTAGGTCGTATTATATTGTATTATATTATATTAAATTAGAGTATATACATCATATTTTTATATAATACTATATTAAATTTTAATTTATACTAAATATTATATATTTATGTGTCCGTAAAAATTAATACTACATATAATTTTATATAAAAATATTGCATAAAATACAATTTAATATAATATTATACATGTAATACGACATACCAAACGAATCTGAAAAAAATACTCAATAAAATCATGTAGCTCATACATAAAAAGATCAATATATATGATATAAAGATTTAAGTGTAACTTTTGGTTATAATAAATACTTAAGTTTAATTTTTAGCGGTAATAATATTTAAGTTATAATTCAAAAAAATTTGTATGTACTTGACTATTAAGTATTAAGTAAATTGGCACGTGACAATCTTTGATTGGTCCAAATCATTAAAGTTCTAATTTTTTAAAAAAAATATTTTAAATATACTAATAAAAAGATGTCACCTAAAAATTTACTTAACACTTAATAATCATGTACTTACAGAAGTTTCAGAAATATAACTTAGATATTATTATCGCAAAAAATTAAACTTAAGTATTTATTTACAACCGGAAATTAAACTTAAATATTTATACGACAAATTACTTTTATATATGTATACAATTCATTCTTACATTTGTATTTTTTCTTCCAAAAAAAAAAAAATAAGAAAGAACTTACACCATCGTCATTTATATAATAAATTAAAAGATGTAAATTTTGCCATAAGATCATCCAATGTCGTTTTCATTTAGCATATAGTTAGCTATATCACTTAGCCTACAAGCAAAAATTAACTTTAAGCAAACTCTCTCTCTCTAACATGATGATGAAACAGAAGAAAATTCCAAAATGCCAAAATGGTAGAGCATCGACAAAGGGAGAGATTGAAGATAAGAAATGTAGTACTGTGAATGATAAGGTGCAACTCATCACTTTGTTATTGGAGGGGACAACAAAACAACAATATAAGTTCCCTTTTCTTTTCTTAATTCTTTTCCTCATTCTTATTCCAAACCCCAATATATTTACTATCATTATTATCATTGTTATAAAGAATCATTCATTCACATCATGTATAATGTAAGTGGGAACATTGTGTTTTTTTGGGTATATATAAGTAATTGTAAATTAATGGGAATTTTTTCAGGATCGACTTCATGAGGGTGATGTTCACGGCTTGAAAAAAAGTCATCAGATAAATAATTAATCATATATAATATTCATCAACTATTTATTTATTTATTTATTTATTTTATTCTATTGGTGATCTCATACAATCTATATGTATCTTGTTCCACTCAATTACATAATCCTCATCTCAATCTTATTATATATAGCATGCGCATAAAGGGAGTGTCAAAATGAGTGATAACTCAAATAATATATACATAGCAATCACCAAGAGGAAGAAAAAGTTGTAACAAATATATTAGTTTTATTATACATAAACACATGCATGCAATCAACTTGTTTTGTAGTTTATATATGGCATATGCAATGTTTTT
Source organism: Cannabis sativa (assembly GCF_029168945.1). Lineage (NCBI taxonomy): Eukaryota > Viridiplantae > Streptophyta > Magnoliopsida > Rosales > Cannabaceae > Cannabis > Cannabis sativa. Next base: position 32,515,522 of record NC_083608.1, on the reverse strand, counting down.
TGTTTCCTATAATATATATATATATATTTATATTATGAAATTAATCAGCTCGTAGTTGTTGAGTTTTGAGTCACCATGCATGATTCAAAAGAAATAATAAAATTTTACAAAAGTTGATCGAATAAACCCATGAAATAATGATTCAAAATATGTATACTTTTCTACAAAGGTCTCTTCATAACAATGTAAATAATTTTTATGCTTAAAAAAATGCATAAATTTTAAAAATTCACACGGAACAAACTATATTATAAATTTAAGTGTCAAATTTTTTAAAGATATTTTATTAAATTTATAATTAAAATTAAAATCACGAAAATTATCGTTGAGTGAATTAATTTATTCTAAATTTTTTGGCGATTTCTCTTTCAATATACACTAACAAACAAACACTTCAAAATTTATCTTTCATCTTGTTGCAAAAAGTGTTCACTGTATTCATAAATGAAAAAAAATCATTTTGTGGTAGCGGTTGAAACTAAAAGTGTAAGAATAAGAGTTATCACTTTATACACAATTAAGAGAATCTCTGCTTTTCTAGTTTTTACCAACCAATAACATCAGAAATGGTTGCCAAAATAGTAAAATTAAGAAATTCTCGTACATGAGAAAAATGTTCAAATTGCGTCCTTAGTTGTACCATCTCGTATTGTGTAAAATTTCTTGGGTAAAATTTTTGTACCAACTTGCAAATGCCATCAATTATGAATGATGCGTGCATCTCTCTCGAATCTAACGCTAAACTAAGAATGAGTAACTTCACTATGCTATTATTAAATTTGTTGTTTAATTCTTTGACTATATTGAAAAGATCAACTCTTTAATAATTCTTGGCATCTTGTTGACCACGACTTCTTCATCTTCTTGCAGTATAGAGAGGATTAAAATTTGGCACAAGTATATTAACAAGTTCACAAAAAGATTTCACCTCATCAACTAATTCACCACATCCATCTTCTCTTAATTTTTGAATGAGAGTCTTAGTAAATGAAACAAGATGCATTGTATTTAAAATAAGACTGAAGTCGTAAAACTTATGAAGTATATTAGAAATCTCCAGAATTTTTATCATAAGATGCAAAATGAAAATAAATTCAAAAGAAGTTACTTTCTCATAGGATCCATCTGCATGTCCTCGTTGAGCAAAAGTAGTTATATCTTCAATAATATTCAATAAAACTTCACATGTTGCACTAAATATTTTTATCAAACTAGAAGTAGATTTCAAATGAGAACCACAAATGAGTATCATCTACCCTTTGTTAAGAACCAATTCGATTGAGTCCTTACCCTCTTTCTAGTTCATCAATCTCAAGTAAACAAGTAGGTGTTGGAATTATTTTACCAGGATCTTAGATTTACTAACAAGTATGTTATTTAACATCCTAAATATGAACTTCTAAAATGATATAAAATAAACACATATAAAGTATAAGAAACCTTACAGTGGTTGCAGCGGAATATAATGTCTCCTTCCACTCAGATCTCTAACCCTTGTATCCTTTCTGTAGCAGAGTATCACCAAGATCTGAGTCCGAATCTCCTTCTCTTGAATCTGGATTCTTCACAGCCTTACACACTATGATTGAGTACTACTTGATGTGTGTGGGCACTCACTCATTCACTATAGGCTCGGTTTAGAAGAGGGAAGAGAGACAGAGGTTTCGGCTAGGGTTAGTGAAGGAGGCTCAAATTTTATCTGAAGGAATGAGATGCATCATCTTTTCCCTAAAGCCATCACTACCTATTTATAGGAAACCACTTAGGGTTATGTTAGATTTAATTAGCATTAAAATATTAGAAAAATAAATGGTAAAATCCATACATATTGGCCGGCCAAGGAATGGATAATGGGCTCCACTTTGTAATTTTGTCATTTTGTCATTTTCCTATCTTATTTTCTCAAAAACGCCAATTAAAAATATATAATTAGAACTAAATTTTAAATATAAATAAAATAAAAAGTAAAAAAAAAATTATAATAATATTGAAGATTAATTATAAATTAAAAAATATATTAATTATGGGGTAATTTTTAAGGATTTGATTTGAACTATTAAATTAAATTAAAGGCTATAAATTATAGTTTCTATTAATAGGTAATTGTGTAATTGTGTTAGAAAGATGGGTCGATCAAAATTATGGCTGGAAAAGAGTGTTGAAAAGAGATAACATAAGGAAATATGGTTTATAGTACTAAACTTATAGCAGTGAATGAACTATGTCTCTCATTTACTAATTAATGAATATTTTCATTTTTCTTAAAACGGAAAACGATAATATAAGAACATATGGTTTATACTAGAATTATACATGAATATAAAATAGAAATGTCAGAAGAAATAGTACGTGCACATCATATGGAGTATTAACTTTTACATAGTTTAAATTAATAATTATTATAGAAAATTATTTACTATTTATAAGATACTATCGTTTATAGTGGTATTAAGCACTACAAAGACCATCTGAATATAGATGGGTTAGATTTGTGGCTAGAGCTTATCTAACTTAAAAGTCCAATTTTTTTAAAAAAAAATTATACAATTTTTTGCTAATTTTTAAAAATATTATATTTCTTTTTTTTTTTTTCTGAATAATGGTCAAAAATATTTTTTTTTCCAATGCAAAATTTAAATATTATACTAATTTTGACAAAAAAAATAATTAAATTTGATACCGAATTTATTATTGTGCTCCAATACACAATATTCACTGAAAATTTATGGCAAACCTTAATTATCAACAAATTAAAATATTATAATTAAAAAATGTGTATTATATTTATCATTAAAGACCAATGATAACACTAATACTATATCCATTAGGATGCTTTCTAGTGTTTATCCAATCTAGTGTTTAATATAATACTTTTTTAATTAATAGAAGATACTAAAAAGTGAAGGAAGAGAGAGAAGAAAATAAAAGATAGGGTTGGAGGAGGTGAATGTTATTGTTAGGTGAAGTGGAAAGGAATGAAGCACTTTCCTACGTCATTTTTTTTTTTTTATTTAAGCGTTTATATATTACATTACTTTTCTACGTCATTTCAAACTTATACGCCTTCACTCCAAGATTCTTCAACCTCTTCATCTCAACCGTGGGATATGGGTCACTGTTCCAGGGTCCCATTCTATGTTAGATCACCTTCACTAACACCTCAAATTACCAAATTACCCTCCATTCACCACAAAAAAATAACCCAATCCTTTCTAACTTTACCCTGGTTCTATTTTGTAAAATATTCTTTCTAAAGGGAAGAAAAGAAGAGTTAAGCTCTTAATAATGTTCTAATCATGTTTTTAAGGTACTTTATTCGTTTTATTAAGAAAAAAAAAGACCATTTTAGTTGTTGTTTTCATAAACTCTCACAGTAAAATTAACCCCAAAAAGAAGTCTTGTATTCTAGAATAAAATAGGAAAGACTGACTTATTTTTATTTTATTTTTTGACTTTTAATTAAACAAAAAGATATTCAGAAATGCTAATGAATGTTTTCTTCTTCTTTCTTCTAAATTTTCTCATCTCAATAATTAAGATGAGAATATTATTAATAATTTATTATATTATTAAATTAATATAATAAATAAATTATAGAAAATATTAAAATGTAGACCCTGTTTAATACCTAAGGCTAAGGTCAGCATTCACTGATTTCTTTTATTAATTTTTTTTTTCATTTTTTAAATTTATATTTTACTCTTACATTCATTTTTTTTAATAACACGTCCATATTATTCCTATTATTAAATCTCAGCTGTTTTTTTTTATTTTTTAAAAAATATATATTCTTTTTTTGAGTAAGGTCGTTGGTAAAAATGAAATCCACAATGAAAGAAAATTCTATTTTGTTGCAAAAATTAAAACTAAAATTAAAAATACATGGAAATATATGTTAGTGTCTAAAGCTCCTAATTAATTGAGTTGATGTAAATTTTCATAAATTTTGATAAATGTCAAAACTCCCGAACTTAAATTACGGTTTGCTAGCGACTAATATGTATGACTAGGACTAGTCATCGTTTTACATAAATAACACATTTGTGGCTTAGGATATTCATGGCTCTTTGACCACTAAACTTCTTGACTTTTGGTCATATTAAAATAAATTTTTTCTTTTTCTTTTTAAAGTGGATGAGATGAAAAATAATTTGAGTAGTATTAATTATAATTTTTTTAGTCACTTTTTGTATTGGAAATGGAGCTCCTACTATTTCACACATGCTATTTGCTGATGATAGCTATGTATACTATCGTGCTACTGAGGACGAGGTCGATAATGTGCTTAGATTACTCCATATTTTTGAAATCGCTTCTGGACAAAGGGTGAATTTCTCCAAATCATCAATATTTTTTAGTGCTAATACTCCTTTGAATTTGCGTGGCAGACTGTGTACTTGTGTGGGTATGGTGGCAGCTGATGAAAACAGTTTCTATCTCGGATTACCTTGTATTATTAGTCGTAAAAAGATAGCGATCTTAAGCTTCCTTAAGGAAAAATGAGAAAAGAATATTGAGCTGGGAGGGTAAATTTCTATCAAAGGCTGGCCGAGAAGTTTTGTTAAAAACAGTGGCCCAAGCCCTTCCCAGCTATGCCATGTCTGTGTTTCTTATTCCCCTTGAAACTTGCAGTGAACTAGAGAAACTTATGTCTAAGTACTGGTGGGGTAACTCAAAGAAATCAAGAGGAATAAGCTGGATGAGTTGGAATCATTTGAGCAAACACAAGAGTTCGGGTGGGATCGATTTTAGGAATTTGCATGACTATAACTTATCCTTCTTGGGCAAACAAGCTTGGCGATTGTTAACTAATGAGACGTCTCTTATTGGTCGAATTTACAAGAGCATGTACTATCCACAGGGAACATTTCTTTCAGCTGTGATTGGCAACAATCCTAGCTTCATTTGGAGGAGTATTTTTGAAGCACAACCGATTATTGCAGTAGGGGCACCTATTCGTATTGGTGCTGGTTTGTCTGTCCCAGTTTTAAATTCTCCTTGGCTTTCGGATACAACAAATCCGTGTGTGATCAGCTCTCATCTAGGACTTGTTGGGGTGATGTTAATCAGCTCATGACAGCTGATAATACTTAATGGGATGTGGAGGTACTAAATGATCTTCTTGAACTTAGAGACCGTGATCTTATTCTCAATATTTCCCTTAATCCATCTAATATGGATGATGTTTGGTTTTGGCATCATGAGAACTCGGGTAGCTACTCTGTTAAGAGCTGCTATCAATGGCTTCAAGTTTCTAAAGGCATATGGTTAGTTGATATGGAGTCGGTTCTTTGGCGTTCGTTGTGGAAAACTAAAGTCCCTCCTAAAGTAATCCATTTTGCTTGGAAAGCCATCACTGGTTGCCTGCCTACACGAACACAGCTTCACTCAAAACATGTGTCTGTGCAACTCAGTTGTGTCTGCTGTTCTAGAGAAGAAGAGTCAATTTTTTATGTGCTGGTGTCCTGCCATTTTGCTCACTCTTGTTGGAACAGATTTGGTGCGACTCTTGGCTCAATCTCTGTCACTCAATTTGGTGACTGGTTGCTGAAAGTTCTGAACCGTGGCCAACCTGCTACGTTTGAAGAAGCGTCGATGGTTCTTAGGCTATTTGGAATGTTAGGAATGACTTGCTTTGGAACAAGAAAGTCTCTACTGCTGCTGAAGTCATTATCTCCTCACATTCAGTTCTAAATCAATGGAAGTGTGTTTGTTCGAATCGCTTCGAGCCCCTCCAATATTGAATAATTTCAGTAGCACTAAACATTGGATTGCGCCTGGGACTGGTGTCATTAAAGTGAATGTGGATGGTGCTGTTTTTGCAGCAACTCTTGGTGTGGGCTGCCTTGCTCGAGGTGATGATGGTCGACTTCTTGAGGCGTTTTGTTTGCACAAAGTTGGGTGTGTTCATCCTAGTTTGGGGGAGGTCATTGGTGTCAAAGAGGAGCTAAGTTGGATCAAGAAAAAAGGATGGGAGCGTGCTATTATGGAAACAGATTCACTTGTGGTGGTTCAAGCTCTTCAAAGTAATGTTATTATGCAATCTGTTTTTGGTTCAACTATCACTTATTGTCTTAATTTACTAAAATCTATGATGCATGTCGAAGTTTGTTATGTTAAATGATCTGCTAACAATGTCGTTCATTGTCTTGCACACGGTGCTTGTTATTGGTCAGATTATCTTTTTGTTGATAGCAATGTTCCTAATGCTTTAATAATGTTGTAATGGTCGATTTGGCTGTTCTATCTTAATGAAGTTTTCTCTTTCCATTCAAAAAAATATTTTTTTGAATTTTTCTTATGAGTATTGTTATTGGGCAGTGGTGCCTAGCATTTTCTATAGATGGCACCCCACGATTAGTTAGTGATATTGCTAAGAAAATAATTTCTTAAATTATATGAGACCCGATACTTAATGCACTATGACAACGAAAAATGTACTAGGCACCAATAGTGACTCTTAGCAATTCTCTATTTTTTTTATAGTGGTATTCGTTATTATTATAATACTATTACTATTCTTGTAATTTTTTTAAAAAAAATTGAATAGTTTAAAATATCAAAAATAGAATTATATTAGAATTTACCACACTTGTTTAAAAAACTTCAAACATATTTTCGATACTAAACTATTCGAAAAATTTCTAAAATTTACAGGTGTTATAAAATAATATAAAGTAGATTTGGACATCCACATAATTATTAATATTTATAACACTCCCCCTTGGATGTCCATAATAACTGCCTTATTAAAAATCTTGCTGAAAACTTGATCAAAGAAAAAGAGTATAGTGTAAACTAACTCCCCCTCATTTAGGCATTTGTGGAGATCTTCTAATCGACGAATTTCGATCTTGTCTGCCGTCTTCTCAAATGTTGATGTTGGTAATAACTTTGTGAATAAGTTTGCAAGATTGACACTTGATTGAATATGTTGAACACCAATATGCATTTTCTTTAAGCGTATAAAGAAGAATTTCGAGAAATGTGTTCTAACTCTATCTCCTTCAATGTACCTCATTTTAGTTGAGCGATGCAAGCAATATTATCCATAGAGAATTTCTTGGGTTGATACTTCTTTATTGAGTGCAATCTATATGTTTCCCGAATATGCTATGTCAATGATCTCACTCACACACATTCTCTACTTGCTTCATAAAATGCAAGTATGTTAACATGATTTATAGTTGCCTCGTTAAAAACCTTGCCAGAAAAACACAGTGGGACAAAATCTGAGCTAAGGTAAAAAGAGTACACTATATATTTCATATTCATAACTATTTGCAAGTTGCCTCGTTAAAAACCTTGCCAGGAAAACCCATTGGGACAAAACCTGAACTAAGGGAAAAAGAGTGCAACATGAATATGTCTCCCCCTCATGCACATATGATCCATAATTCTTTTGGTGATAATATATCTCATAAGATTATTGTTATCACTTTTAAAATATCACCATATATAATCTTTGATCATATATTTTCTATAACTCTTCCAGAGTATGTATGGACTTCTAAATTATAGATGAGGGGTTCGTGGAACATTAATCTTTATCCAACTAATTGTATCATTCATGTGTATATACAATCTTGTTCATACTAAAATTTAACATTTCAAGTAGATATGAACATAACACATTAATGATAATATAAATTTTCGTTTGTGACAATGATGGTACTCCAAGACCATATATTTGTTCCATCTTGTTGTATGATCTTAATTTTCATATCAAATGATCATATATCTATAATTCTTAATACATATGAAGTACTTCAGGACTTCAATACTAATGAACAAACTTTATACATTTAATATTTCTCGATATACAAAAGAAATAAAAGTTTGTTTTTCAATTAATCAAAAACTCTTAAAGAGTCTATCACAACGTATAATTTACGTATTTATACTGCATAGACAACCATACATATTTTTCAAACAATAATTTACTTACATGTCTTTATTTCATACAAAGATCTTTGTCATATAGTGCGCGCGACTTAGAATTTATATCACTTAAGACATGTATTAAATTCTTCTAGAATTTTTAGATAAAGCTTATTTCAAATTCTCACTATATTAGGAGCTCCAAATAAATAATCTTTTTGTTGCAACTTTTATGTGACGCTTATAAATCCTCATAAAATATATTCCAGGCTATAATCAAATCATGATTATATTTTCTCAATATTTAAGCCTTACTTCAATCAATCTCATGTCTATGCAAACTTTGTACAACAATTCATTATGTACAAATACATATATGCAAATTTCTCATTAGAAATATTTATTTGCACACCCTACAGGTCTTACTTCACTTTATGTGAGTAAATTTGCCTGGATTGCGTCATAATATTTTGGCCAAAAACAAAATGTATGTCGATGATTCTCGACAAATCTAATACAATGATCCTTGCTATCTCATGTTAGTTTATTGCATATGCACACATTCAATATTTATTGTCGACAAAAATTTCAATAAATGATAATTTCCTCCCATATTGACATAACTTATAGAGATCTCTTTAAATTACATATTTTCAAATATATTTATCATTTATAGGTACCTATAACGAATCACTTCAGGGATTCAATTATGATTAAATGTGTTATGTCTAACTTCTCTTGGGAGTCTCTTCGAGTACCGTTTTCATCACGGTTATCATTTTAATACTTTATAACATTAAGGTATCTCCATGAGTACCTCTAGATTTAACAACTTCAGGGCAAATCAAATGAACATTTACTAATAATTTCTATATTGTTCATTTACGCTTCAGGCGTTTTCAACTCATTCTATCTCAACTTTGAGTAATATTGATTTGCAGTTGGTATATATCATTGTGAACTATATCGTTCTTATATACTTTGTGCAAGGATAATTTTTTAAAAATTATCATCGATCCCAACTGCTTCTCTCCCCCTGATCGAGAGAATTTTAAGAAATTGTGATATCTAATAATATTAATACACCTGTAGGGATTTCAATATATCACAATGAATCAATATCTATTTAAACTCATATATATTATATGACATTGAACTTCAGGTTCAATAACTTCAGTTTCAAGTTCAATACTTATGAACTTAATTCATTTCTAAGAATGAGTCATACGTGTATAATTAGAAATACATAAATTTACACATTTTGTAAATGCATGATCATATAATCTTATCACATCGATAAGAAACTATGCAATAAAAATCTAACAATGGCTCAAGATTGTTAAAGAAATATAATTTAAATATTTTCTATGTGCAAATATATGCACATTCTTCTTTTGAGCCTTATAAATTAACAATGAGAAGAATCTTTTGGTTCTTCAACAAAATTTAGTCAAATCCTTTGACAATTTATTGCATATGATTTATCATGTCAAAATAATTCAATTAATGAACTTCAGGTTCACTATAATTTGTATTTCAATGAAACTTTCAAAGGTAATGTAAATTTATTACAACATAATCATTATAAGTTTCATTTTTATATACACGAATAATATAATTATATTATTCTCCAAAACATATACACTCTTCAGGAGTCACTATTATGTTTATCAAATTTTATATTTCTTCAAGAATCACTATCATCAATTTAATGATGTGTATTATATAAAATGTACATAACAACTTCATCATCTTGTTATAATGGTCAAATAGATATAACCATAGTATATCATACATTTTTCCTGGTATCTTTTTAACAAGTCGTCTAATTTATTTAGACTATTCATCAGTCTAATTATCATGACTTGATATATTATATATTTAAATGTACAACCAGTACATATAATAAGTCATCTCTTATTACTTTCATAACTAGATAAAAGTTATACATCTAGGTACATACAAAGATATTTTGCTACTCAAAGTAGCAATTGTATGTAAGAGTACTTCTTCAGGAAGCTTTTCAAATAATCATTTTGTGATTCTTTATCACTTTGATTATATTGGATCACTAACAAATATTAGTAAATTATCTATCCACTTTCGGGAATATGCAAACTGAATTATATAGTAACTATATATATACATATCCTGTACTAACAATAGTTTGAAACTATTGATTTCAAGAAATAATAAAATATGCATATATTAATTTGCTTCTGGCATTACCAATATATGTGAAATTTATATTCTTTGAAATAGAATTTCATGTCTATTCATTCTCTTCAGGGAATGATATTTAAATATTCTAAATGTACAATCAATTTGTACAATTCACACTTATTCAATAATCAAATATACTTTTATCTTGATTATAAGTGTGTCCGTACTACAGGTACGCGACCACTATTATTAAATTCCACACGTGATATATAAATTTCATGCACTTTGATTATGTGTGGTATCTCATCTTTTAGTTGTTTCCACTTTTTCTGGAAATATTTGAGTAGTAAATAATGTCATTGATTATTTAAAATCATTACATTCACTTCGGAGAATGACGTTGAACAAGTAGAACATTATTATAAATTTCTTAAAAATTTATACTTGTTCATCCATAAAAAATATAAGAAATTATTCAACAATTTCTTTTACGATATTTCAAAGAATATATGAATGCAATTTTTGCGTAGTCTCCAAGATGTATGCAAAATTTAATCTCTAACATATGTCAGATTCAATAATTTCCAACATTGCAAGTAATAACAATGTATAATAACATGACTAATACGAAGAATCTTTAAAAGTGATTGACTTCAATTCGTATCATTCTCTGCAGGGAATGATGAACAATAAATATTGTCTCATGTATTTAAATAACATTAGTCATGCTCATTGTTATTCTTATACTTTAATGTTTCAATGCAATTTTCTTAACATTCTTTTTGGGTATTCAAAACCCACTATAAATTTGCATCAATAATAATCATTTTTAATGATTCTTTAGTTGTATTCACATAAATACAATCATTTTTTTTCTTCGATAAATATAAAACATTTACTTCAGAAAATGTTTGTCAAAATCTATATCGATATTAGATTATTTTTCATTGTCCTCAAAGAATACAAGAACATATATATAAATATGTATTCATCTCTTTCATTATATATTCATCAACTATATAATGAATATTACGTTTGCATAATCTTCAGGATATATGCAAGATTTTATTGAGGACGCATAATCATCAGGATGTATGCAATATTTTATCGAGGATGCATAATCTTCAGGATATATGCAATATTTTATCGATGATGCATAATCTTCAGGATATATGCAATATTTTATCGATGATGCATAATCTTCAGGATATATGCAATATTTTATCGATGATGCATAATCTTCAGGATATATGCAATATTTTATCGATGATGCATAATCTTTAGGATATATGTAATATTTTATCGATGATACATAATCTTCTGGATATATGTATAATTTATATAGATTTTCTCTATCATATCATAGGCACACATATATTGTAAATATTATGAATGATAAGGCCATTATATATATATGAAATCAATAATAAATATATAAAAATATATACATACATATATAATATATAGATATATAGATAAAAAGAAAAAAGAAACCAAATGATTCTTGAAATTGTTTCAGTCAGAGGAGTATATATATAAATATATATGTAGTGTATTTTGACTTTGAAACAATTCAAGAACTTTAACAAGATACTTACATTGGGACTTGGGCAGAGACTCATGCTTGAAGCTTGGGCAGAGACTCATGCTTGAAGCTTGGGTAGAGACTCGTGCTGATAACGTGTTATAAAATAATATAAAGTAGATGAGAGGAAAGAAGAAGAAGATGAAGAGAGAAAGAGAAAGTGAATGAGAATTTCTGAGTTGTTTATTCCAATGGGGTGAACCCCTATTTATACAAATACAAGAGTGAGATATTAAGAAACTAAGAAAAAGGGAAACTAAGGAAAAGAGGAATGGTGATTACAATTCATGGTAATAAATAAAAGATTTGGACATCCACATAATTATTAATATTTATAACAACAGGAATGATATTATAATTATAAAGAACGCCATCATGAATTTTCTTTTCTTTTTTTTTTTAATAAAAATATTTCGACATATGTTTTCGGATACATATAAACTAAAAAATTATAATAAGAGATTGACAGTAATACTTTAAATACTTTTATTAATTTTATTAGACTTCTATATTTAATTTATATCAAAGTATTTTTAAATATAATAATTTGAAACTACTCTACATATAACTCAACTTATTTTTCAGCCCGCGAACTTCTCAGTTCTAATAATATTTTAGCCAAAATTAATTGTAAAACTTATTTTTTTTAATCTTTATATTGAAATTTGAGATTTTTACACTACATATTGAAATTTCTTACTTTCTTTATTACTGTGGGTAGAATTTTTTTTCAAAAATACTGTGTACCGTGTTAAGTTTTCACTATTGTTTCACGGTTGTTTTTTAGTTGTTTTTAATTGTTTGTTTTCTTATTTTACAATTATTTTATAATAAGATAATATTTTTTTAAAAAACTTCGTGTGGTAGTAAAATTGTAAAATTTTATCCAAAATTCAATTTTTTTTTTGTAAACATCTTTTTTAATTTTGTGATTTATTCTCCTCTTCTATTGCCTCTCCTCCTACTCTAGTGCAAAATAATCTAATTTTTAATCAAATTAGTATGTTTGTTGCAAAAATGATACCCAACAAAAGAATTACCCCGATTTTATATATTTTTTAATTAAAGGATGGTAACAAAAGTACCCAATATTTTAAATTTTTATTGAATTTACCCAGTAAAAATACTCATTCGAGACTTCCGTTACCATCAGTTAGTAACTTAATATGCAATTTAATGAAGGTTGATAAGTTTTAGAGAAAATTGTAACAAAAGTACCTAGTATTTTGAGTTTCAGTTAATTTAGTACTCATTTATTTTTCACGACAAAAGTACTTTTCTTAATTAATAGAATGCCAACACCTCCATTGCATTTTTTCTCACCCCTTGAGACACTGTTCAATATCAAACCAGACTACAAGTCTTTTAGAGTCTTTGCCTATCTATGTTACCCTAATTTAAGACCATACAATAGACACAAACTCCAATACAGGTCCCAACCTTGTGTTTTTCTTGGGTATAGACTGTCTCACAAATGATACAAATGCCTTGCCAAAGATGGGAGCCTACACATCTCTCGAGATGTTCTTTTTGATAAACATATTTTTCCATATTCTAAAGTTTCTGCAAAAGAAAATACTATAAATACTTCCTCTCCCATCTTCTCTTCTGTTGTTCCTCCTACCATACAACTTGTTATTCCTCTCAATGCTCCAACATCTCCTCACCAGGATCCTGGTCCCTCATCCACAACCAATTCTATTGGGCCTATTCCCTCATGCTCTCAACATGTTTCCTCTGCCACTCCTCCCATAAACACTCAACCATATTCCCCACCAGCTATATCCTCTTTCCCTCCCTTTAATGCAGTTGATGCTACACCAACATCACCTACTGTCTAACATACCACTGAGCCAACAGTCCTACCATCTCATGAAAGAGTTAATGAAGCTACAATTATCCCACCAAATACACTTTTTCATAATACCATTGTTGCACCAATTGTATTTATCACTAATAAACATGGTATGCAAACTAAAGCAAAGTCTAGTATCCATAAACCAAGAGTTCTCACTACTTCTCTTTCACCTTCTTCTGTAAAGGAAGCTTTAAAAATATCTCACTGGTTTAAAGTTATGCAAACAGAGAATACAACCCTCAAGAAAAACAAAACATGGATACTATTAAAACTTCCACCTGGTCGTGTTCCCATTGGTTGCAATGGTTTGCAGGATCAAAGAAAATCATGATGGTTCAATTTCAAGGTTCAAAGCACGACTTATTTCCAAGGGGTACCACCAACAAGCTGGTTTCGATTTTCATGAAACATTTAGCCTAGCTATTAAACCTTTCACTATAAGAGTTGTGCTCACTCTTGCAATTACAAAAGGGATGGAAAGTGAGGCAATTAGACATTAACAATGCTTTTTTAGATGGTGATCTCAATGAAGAATATACATGATTCAACCTCCTAGATTCATAGATCCCGAACATCTTGACATGGTATGCAAGCTCAACGAAGCGCTCTATGGCCTTAAGCGGGTTCCTAGGGTCTGGTTCGAAAAATTATCAACAACTCTATTTCAATTTGGCTTCGTCTCAGCCAAAACAGACCAATCTCTCTTTGTTCGTGCTAAACCAAACTGTTGCATATATGTACTGGTGTATGTTGATGATATTTTAGTCATTGGCAACCATGATGATGAAGTCTCTGCTCTTTTAACTCAGTTGAGCAATGAATTTGCTCTGAAAGATCTTGGCCTAGTGACAAATTTTGTTGGTATACAGGTTCTGTCTATACTAGATGGTATTCTCCTCTCTCAGAAGAAATACTTACAAGATCTCATCTGCAAGTCTCAACTTCAAGGTGCTAAACACACAGAGTACACCCATGAACAGTGGTCTAAGGCTATCTAATTTTGGCAGTGATCCAGTAGAAGATGTCACTCTCTATAGATCAATTGTGGGGGCTCTACAATATGCAACCATCACTAGACCTAACATTACTTTTAGTGTCAATAAGGTCTGTCAATTTATGCATAATCCCCTTCAATCCCATTGGGTTGTTGTCAAAAGAATTGTGAAATATCTTGCAGGCACTTTAGACTATGGGTTGCATCTAAAACCAGTGTCCAATTTCAACATAACTGCCTTCTGTGATGCTGACTGGGCTTCGGATCCAGATGACAGGTGTTCCACAACTAGTTTTTGTATATTCTTAGGGGAGAATCTCATAGCTTGGAAGTCAAAAAAACAAAGTACCATCTCTCGTTCCTCCACTGAAGCTAAATTTCGAAGCTTACCTAATGTTGTGTCCGAAGTCACATGGGTTCAATCCTTACTAAGTGAGTTGAATTTTGTCCCAACCATTCCTCCTTCAATTTGGTGTGATAATCTCAAATCAGTAATGCTTGCAGCCAATCCTATTCTACATGCTCCTACAAAACACATAGAGATTGATCTCTATTTCGTTCGAGATAAGGTGTTGTCAAAACAAATCCAAATTTAGCATGTTCCTGCATCAAACCAACTTGCAGACTGTCTAACTAAACCTATATCTAGCTCCAAGTTTTCTTTTCTAGAAACAAACTATGTGTGGTCTCTCACCCCACTTAGTTTGAGGGGGGTTGTTGAGAGTTAGTCATAAAGTTAGTTATTCCCGTTGTTATTCAATTAGTTTGTTACAATGTCTTGGTTCTTTTATTGGTTTTGGTTCTTGAGCTACTTGTGTTAGCTCATTCACTTTGTATATATAAACTTGTGTACTCTATTTTTTATAACAATAATAAAAAAATTCTTTCTTTCATTGTCTTTCTTCTTACAGGAAGGCAACTATTATTAATTTCAAATTTTCAATGAATTTAAGTCTTTCTCTTCCCGACTTGTGAATTGAGATCACCCCATTAAAGAGTAATAATGCTAAAAGATATTATCTGTGTAAAATACTCTCCTGATATCATGATATCGTGACTTAATTTTTTTATTTTTTTTTTAAAAAATACCATTAAGGCTAACTATAAAAGTGCCCAAAATTAGGAGTGTTCATCAAATTGCTCAAATCGCTAGCACTACATCACACCGCCAAAAAAAAAAAAAAATACAGTTTGAAATTCTTTGCGGTGCAGTCGCGATTTGAATTTTTCTTAAACCGCGCGGTGCGGTGCGGTTTGCGGTTTTGAATTATTAATGTGCGGTTCAAACCGCACCGCTATTATAAAAATACCAATTTTTATATTTATTTAGGTCCAATATGTGAAGGCCCAACCCAAGTCTACTAATTTTTGTATTGTTGAAACTTAAACCTTTTTTTACATATTTATTTTTAAGTCTATAGTATTTTTGACAAGTGTTGCTCAAATTTTATTGTATTTGTGATGATTTAATTATTTAGTAATATTCTAAATTGCATAAACCAAACCGCATCGCACCATTTTTTGCGGTGCGGTTTTTACAATTTTTTAGTTTTACGGTGCGGGTGCAGTTTGAGAAATTGAAAAAACCGCATGTGCGAGTTGGTTTAAAAAATTAGTCGAAAACCGCACCACCGGCACAGCGAACATCCCTACCCAAAATGCTCATTGAAGAGCCATCATAATATGCTTGTTGAGGGTATTTCGGTAACTGCACCTAAAAAAAAAAAAAAAAATATGCAAGAGTTACTAGTTTCATTTTGGACCGACTGAAAAGTGAAGGGTACTTTCTCAAAAAAAAAAAAAAAGAGTGAAGGGTACATATGAGGAGTCAGTGGTTGTATTGTATCATAAGTAGTTTCAAGGTAAGCAAACTGTGTATTTGCAAAACCCAATATTAATTTCATTTTTTTATATTACAATTTAGTATAGAAGCGCGTTTGTGTTAAAAAGACTCAACTCATCTATAGTCAGTTCTTCTATATTATTTCCACTTTGTAACAAAGACTAAAGACTCATTAGTCTTCAGGGAAATTCCAAAGCGTCAGTCTCAAAGATTCTCTTTTCAGCTACAAAAAGCCGAGATTGAATACCAAAACTCCAATATTCAAATTACCTCCCCTGAATTCTGACACTTAACACTCATTTTCCTCTTTCCATTTTCTCTGTCTTCAATTCAAATCAAACACTTGCATTCGGTCTTCTTCAACACCACTCCATTTTCAGCCAGATTTAGCTTCTGGGTTTTTCTTTTTTGTTTTGTTTTGCTACATGAAAGTCAGTTGGTGTGATTCTTTTCAGGTATTTGGATTTTTGTTCTTTTCTTTCCCCTGTTTCTAGATTTCTTTCTATGAGGATATATTATTATTATTATTATTATTGTTATTGTTATTCAACACTATGGATATTCTTTTTTAATGTTGCTTTTCTGGCTTTCTGGTTGGTCGATGACTTTCATATTGTATTTTGAGGATCATTAATTACATTTATTCAGAGAATTCTCAACTGATTCATGTCATTTTACCACCAATACCATTATTAGTTGAAATGGTTGGAGTTTTAAATCAATCTCTCTAAGGCTCTTATCTTTTATCAATTCATTTAACTGGAGAATCTCAAATGAAATCCATTTTGATTTGTTCAGAAAATTGTGGTTCTCTAGCATTTAGTTAGTTAGTATTCATAACCCTCTTTCTTAATTTCCATTATCAAATCAATGAAATGGTGAAACACATCTATAATGTTGCCTCTTAATATCTTTAATGTGCGTTTTGCTCTACGGTCTTGAGTATAATCATGATCTCTACTCTTTCTGCAGGTTATGTAAAATCCAGAGTCTGCAAAGAAAGTTCAGAAATCTCAGCCAAAAGTGTCAAATAGATGGCTTATTCTGCTTCTGGCATGAGTATTTGACATTTTCTGTGAAAGAAGATCTAACAATTTTCTACATAGCGAAATCATATGAACACTGCATAAAACCTATAAGAAGCCAGCTTTTTGGCCAAAGAGATTCAGAAGAGCTACATAAAACAGAAGAGTTTCAGATCACTGCAGCCAACTCTTCAATGCAAAGATCACAAAAGCGCAGGACTTCAAACATGGCCAACAGATTATACTATCAGCCACCAATACAAGATGTAGAATCCTACTGCTTACCACAGTTTCGTTCTTTAGATGGGGAAGTTTGTTACAGCAACAGCAGCCGCAGCCAGGGTGGCGCCCAAGTCTTGGCTAAGAATTCTTTCCATCTTTACTCCACCTTGGAATCGTCCCCGGCGAATGAAAATTGTAACATGTACATTTCTCCATCGACAGTTAGCTTCTCTCCCAGTGGAAGCCCGATTTCGCAACAAGATTCTCATTCCTACCTCCCTGATCAGCGCAATTCGCCTGAAAATACTTATGGTTCTCCAATCAGTGGCTCCTGCATAACTGATGACATGAGTGACTGGAAGTACAAGCTGAAAGAGCTCGAGAGTGCCATGCTGGGTCCTGATTTAAGCATTCAGGACAGCTATGACACTGATTTTCAAAGGTTGGCAAATAATAGTTCTAATGAGATTGAGAGCTGGGGACAAATTATGGAGCCAATCTTCAAAAGGGATGTGAAACAAGTCCTAATATGCTGTGCTGAAGCAGTTTCAGATAATAATCTGTTAGTTGCGGAGCGGTTGATGGATGAGTTACGCCAAATGGTGTCGGTTTCTGGCGAACCAATCCAGAGGTTAGGTGCATATATGTTGGAAGGACTTGTTGCTAAGTTTGCCTTCTCGGGGAGCAATATATGCAAATCATTGAAATGCAAAGAGCCTGCAAGTTCGGAATTGCTCTCTTATATGCATATTCTGTATGAGCTCTGCCCTTACTTCAAATTTGGATACATGTCTGCCAATGGGGCTATAGCAGAAGCCATGAAAGATGAAAACCGAGTTCACATTATCGATTTCCAAATCGGTCAGGGGAGCCAGTGGATCACTTTGATTCAGGCTTTTGCAGCCAGGCCTGGAGGACCTCCCCATATCCGGATAACAGGCATTGATGACTCGGTGTCAGCTTATGCTCGAGGAGGAGGGCTCAGCATTGTAGGAAAGAAACTCTCTAGGTTTGCTGAAACTTTCAAAGTGCCATTTGAGTTTCACTCTGTAGCCAAATCCGGTTCTGAGGTCCAACTGGCGGATCTTGTTGTTCTACCTGATGAGGGTTTGGCTGTGAACTTTGCTTTCATGCTTCACCACATGCCAGATGAGAGTGTCAGCACACAAAATCACCGGGATAGGCTACTGAGGCTGGTTAAGAGCCTGTCACCAAAAGTGGTGACTCTTGTGGAACAAGAATCTACCACCAACACCGCAGCTTTCTTCCCCCGGTTTGTTGAGACACTGGATTACTACGCAGCCATGTTTGAATCCATAGACGTGACTCTCCCTCGGCATCACAAGGAGCACAAGGAGCGGATCAATGTGGAGCAGCATTGCTTGGCAAGAGAAGTGGTTAACATAATAGCTTGTGAAGGAACTGAAAGGGTAGAGCGACATGAGCTACTTGGTAAGTGGAAGTCAAGGTTCAAAATGGCTGGTTTTACACCATACCCGTT
Source organism: Cannabis sativa (assembly GCF_029168945.1). Taxonomy (NCBI): domain Eukaryota; kingdom Viridiplantae; phylum Streptophyta; class Magnoliopsida; order Rosales; family Cannabaceae; genus Cannabis; species Cannabis sativa. Next base: position 32,496,450 of record NC_083608.1, on the reverse strand, counting down.
AAGCACTTTGGTCAATGCCACCATTAAAACACTATTAGAGAATTACTGCAATAAGTATAAGCTTGAAGAAAGAGATGGGGCTCTCTATCTTGGCTGGATGAACAGATATTTGGTTACTTCTTCTGCATGGAATTGAGAAAACAAAAGGAACTGGGGCAAGGAAAAACAAGTAGTTTTTGTTGTTTACTTATTTTAGTTTACTTTGTTATTGGTTTAACTTTCCTATGAGGAGGGTGACATGACATTAGCCATGAACTCGTCTCACATTTAAGTTAGCCGTTTTTGTTTAAAGCCATTTCCAGAGAACTTAAAAAACTTAATGTGTTTCACTGATAGAGAGGGAATACATGATTTTGTTGAGTTATTAAAGGCTTTGTATATGGATACCGAGTAACGAAATCTCATTTTCCCTTTTCTTATACCATTGTATCATGTGAGTGAAAAAGTTAAAAGACTATTGTAACACTTTTGGAAAAGAAAAAGTTTCTTGAACATATGCTAAAGTAAAGGTATTCTATATTCCATTCTTTGCCAAGTCTCGATGAAGACGTGAAAAAGTGACAGAGAACTGGCTCTAACTTTGTTTAGCCAGCCAAGTAACAAGAAAAGTAACCAAATCCATTCAGGTCACTTTTTTCAAATGCAATTAAAATATTAAGGTTGAAATCTTGCCGTGATTGAATTGAGGAGTGAGACTATTGCACGTGCAGAGATAGGCAACCAATTTTAGCAGCATAATAATGTCATTATCTCTCAATGTGATGGGTGCTAGCTGTGTGGTATATGAATAGAATAGGATACTGCAATTGGGGACCAAATAATGAATTATAAAACAGAATGTTTCAATAAGTCAACAAATGTTATTATTATACCCACCTGGCTCATCTCATTTATTCACATGTCATTTTTTTAAAACAACCAGGTGCACCAACCTTTGTACTTCATTCATGTTACAGTGTACTTACTACCATGAAAGAGTAGGAACAAAACATTAGCCTACTCAGTAGGCTAGCAAGCAATGAAATTATCTAAATCAAGGAGACAAACGACCTATTTAGTCGACATTTCAGCTTTAACCAAGGTGAAAGCACTAAACAATAAGAAAATAAATATTCCCAGCGAAGAAATTATTTACTAAGGATTCTGTAAGTCCAATTTCATCTCTGAAACCTTAAACCCTACACCAAGACAGTTTCAACTTTCTCATAAATCTCTTCTAAGTTTTGGGTTTTCAAGAACGTTGGGGTAGATTACAAATGGACAATGTAATATCCATAAATTATGTGCCTTATACAATCTAAAATGTTAAATCTTTTATTCCAGTTAACATAGATAATCTAAATCTACACACAGAGATATATTTCCAATACATGCTTTTTTTTTTTTTTAACATACTAGCTACTTCCCCACATCCAAAGTAGAACCTCACTTGGACGAATAGACAAGGGAAAGCGATGAAGAAACGCCCAATACCAATATGCATAACCCGACATATTAACATCATTTAAGGTCTCCATGTAAATTACAGGAACTTGATTGATATATCACTGACTCAGTTGTTGATGTTTTCTACCGTCTGGCTTAAATGGCTCACTTGTATTATGGTGGCTTTCAAGACCCAGTTTGTTATCAACAACCTGGTTAGGTTTTGACTTAACAATACCTGACTCCCCATTTTGCTGGCTCTTTATCCAACTTGTACAGCTCGAACTTTTATTGTCATTGCCCGATTCAACGGCAACATTTTGAAGGGGACCCCTTTCTTCTTTGACACCCGACTTAACATTTTGTTGTTCATCTGGTTTACCATCGAGGGTGGGGCAAGATTCTATGGCCGTGTTGGAGTCAGGTGTGTTTGGTGATGATCTAGTTTGTAACTCACCATTTGGTTGTTCTTTGGGTGGTTTACTTTCATGTTCCAATATGGTACTAACACCCATATCAAGAGAGGCAGTTTTACCATCTGACTTGGCAGTGTTGTCAACTTGATCTGCAGTTGGAGGGGCACTTAATTCGGATACATTATGGGTGACAGTCCTTCCGGGTGGCATGTCATGATTGTGTTGTCCTTCATATGTGGCCATCACCAGTTTTGTGTCATAAGATGCCCTTTCCACATGTTTCTTAACAGGGCATCCAGAATTTGAGCATCTATAGTAACTCCTGCACAGAGAGATTGCAGAACCAAAGTCAAGAAAATGCTAAATGCAGAATCATTATGATCTTATTCAACAAAATCAAGATTACATGCTACTGGCATACGGAAAAGTAAAAGATAAAGGAATAAAAAAGGTCCCAAACGGATCTACAGGGTCAATTATTACACTCATAAATCACATTTATCAGAATGCTTGTAGCAGAGCAATTAATTTGCTAAGGCTCAGGTCAGATATCACACATTGTGGAAAACATCACTGAGTGTGTAATTATCTTAAAATTATTGACTCCACGCTATGCAAGACACTGAAGTTAAATGACACACAGCATTGACTAAATTCTTCTTTCTCATTACGCAGGAAAACTCGTCTGAAACACTATAGATTTATTTCCTTGTTATCTTTGAGAACTTTTTTAACTGTGGACATCACAAGAGATGAAAGAAGACATGTATCTTAATTTGGAGCATTTAAACAAAGGTGCAGACACACAATACAATTATAACAGTCTATAAGCATGAAATGTTACAAACCTTGGATTCAGATTTCCTTTCACCATTTTCTGTCCATATTTACGCCACCTAAACCCATCATTCACGATATCAACCTCACTTAGAGTCTGAACAACAACTCGTGGCCCACTGGTTGAGGTTGGTTTATCTTCAGTGGTTGTTTTGCTACAATGTCTGTCTTTCTTTCTATTTCATGTGGAGAAAAACAATTAAGCTTATGTCTATTCCATTATATAAGCAAATAATAATAATAATAATAAAGGAGTTACATACTGTCGCTTGGAGTCTGGATCATCATCGCTATCATCTTTTATCTTAGTCGATTGAGAAAGTGTAGACTTTGAACTATCATTAGAAGCCAAAGCTGCAATTTTCGGAATCAGAGGAGTATGTACATGCTCATTTTGAGTGGATGGTTTCCTATGCTCATCTACTGATGTTCCTTCAAGACAAACCAAAATGTTAGTCGAGGTCTCTTGAGGACCAAAATGTAGTAAGAATTATAATTATCTCAGTTTCTTGCTCACCTTTAGCAGGGTTTAACGAGGCCGCCCCATTTTGTTTCTCTTCAACAACAGACAAAGCGAAACCAACAGCCACTGGGTTGTTATGCTGAAGTTTTGGATGATCATGCTGACCAAAGTAAACAATATTGACAATCTTCCCTTCATGTGAACATTCCAATTGCTTTTTGACCAGACAGTTTGGATGGGTACATCTATAGTAACTTCGCACATATTCATTTCCCTTCACAAGCTTCTGGCCATATTTTCTCCAGTTATATCCGTCCTCAGACACTTTCTCACGAACTATCGATGGAGTGCTTCCTTCCTGACCAGATTGTGAGGTTCGGACTCCAGTTTCAGGGACTTTTGATGCTTTCATGGATATTTTAGGGGAAGATTTTCCAAGTTGACTCAAATTGAATGCATCAAGTGCAGAACCTCGCACTGACTCTGTTTTTCCAGGTTTTATACATGTTAATTTCCCACTTTTATCTGATTCTGGTATGGAAACATCAGTCCCACAGATCTCTTGTGACACATGATTTCCAGTATTGTTTCTCTCGGTCTGTTGCTGCTTGTCCAGAACTTCAGCTGCTACACTTTCTTCTCCTAAAGGAACCATTTGAGCGTGTAGTCTTATATGTGAATATAAGAGTCTGCAACTCAATTCAGGTTGCCACTACCATAACCAACGTTGATCTCAAACCAATTTCATACGCTACAGGCCATCTAACCTAAGTAGATGAATAAGCAAAACAAGATTTCCAGTTCATTCTCTTCCCTCTATGGCATGGATGACTACGCTATCATTCAACCAAAACACTGATTGAAATAGCAGAAGCAAGCAAATTCGGCCCAACAAATACCTAATGAAAAACGTCAAATTGATCACACATTTCCATCTCTAATATAGTAAAATCAGCACTAACCATAATAAAAATTTTGGGTTTAAAACCCAGAAGAAGAAATTCTCAACATAACAATTAACAAAAAACTTCCAAAGTAAAATTAGTCACTTGTTCAGAGCATATTCTCTTCACATTTATTCAGACGAGAATGACTAAAAATTAGAAAGAAAGAGAAGAAAAAAACAACAAACTTTTTAATGGTATTTTTTCCAATTCCCAAATAACTTCTTGTACTGTAAGTGATTAATTTGAGTTGAGAAATCTATGGAAATCTTTTATTATGAAAATATATCATCAACAACAATTCCCAATCAAAAGAAAAGAGAGAGAGAGAAATATTAAATATATATAATTTTGTTATTTATTTATAATTTCAGCTTTTACGTACAAATTTGTAATCACCAAATTTCACACAATCAAAATTCAACTTTATTTTTCTTTTCTCAATTACAGTTTCCTGAGCTCTTATAAGCAGCCAACTACAGACACCAAAAGTTCATCATAACCTTAAAAAAAAAAAACAGAAAAAATAATGATCACTAAATTCATGAAACTGAAAAATAGTAAAATTAATAATACTAGTAGGAATAATAATTAGCGAACCTTTCGAATTTTGAGCTGGAACAGTAAACCCTAGGTGGAGAGCGAATAGGTACAAAGCAAAAGTTTGGAATAGAAAAAAAAAACAAGGAAAGAGGGAGATCGGTCCGGGCAGAATTAGGAGAGTTAGGTTGGCCGTTGGCGTGGTGAGATGAGTAGTCGAAGGTGTGAGTATCAAAAGTCTAATCCATTAATCTGACTTGGACTTGAGAATAACCAGAGTGGGTATTTCGAGCTCTGCTCCCCTGTCCTCAACTCCACACCGTATTTCCCTGTTCCCTCCCTCGTACGAAGTTTCCTTTTCCTTGTCTTTTCCACACGAGCTGCCTAATTGGGCTTTCGGGCCTAACATTCGGAACAGTGAAAGCCGCCTCATGGATCAACTTTTGAGCCCCATCAATTTTGTTCCCATATATACACCAGTTACAAAAAATTACGGGATTTTTCATTTTTACATTTCAAAAGACTTATTGGCTTTCCTAGTCAAAAGACTTTGATTATCGATTACTGTTCATATCACTTAAATGTTGTAGTTTATGCTTACATTGACTATTTACAGGATATTTCAATTCTAATCAACGATCACAATTCAAAATATTAAAATTAAAGAAAATATTATAATTAAGTGTAAAATTCAAAATATATAATATTAATTACTTATAATTATTTTAAAATTTTAAATTATTTATAACAAATTCTATAAAAAAAATTATTATTATTTTTATGAACTAAATCTTAAATAAATTGTATCTTATCATGACGTATGTGTTTGTATGTAATAAAAAATTCTATAATTAATCGTATGCTTGAGACATTTAATTCTTTAGCACAATCATTGAGTTTTTATACCTCACGACAACGTGACATTTTAAATGGCATAGATTGAACTCACAAAATTGACTATGTCTAAAAGAGCTTACGAGCAAAAATAAAGTACTGAAATAGGTATCGAAAGTCGGGATTGGATATATATACAATTATTAGCAGCGAGACTGTTGTGAATGCCTTACCGTTAATAATTTTAACGATTATTTTTTTAATATTATTAGCGGTGGGACTCGCCGCTACTACTATTAGCGATGGAGTCTACCGCTAATAGTTTTTTTTTTAAAAAAAAATAAATAAGTAGAATTAGCGGCAAACTCTGGTTCCGTCGCTAATGCTACTACTATTAGGGGCGAATTTTGTCCATCGCTAATTATATTGCGGCTATTGATAAATTTTATTGTAGTGATAATATATAATAAGACGATATCTAATTTAAATATAAAATATTAGCACGTGAGTATGAAATATTTAATGTGAATATAAATTATTACTCTCTACATACATATAAGTTAGTTCTTGAAAGTCTAAATTTACTAAATAAATGAGTTATATTAAGTGAGTCACCGTCGAAAAAAAAAAACAACATTTAAGTTATAAATAATTAGTGAAATTGAGATAAAATAATGTGAAAAAAAAAATTTAAAATTTTTCAAATTTATTCTTCATTAAAAAAAAAAAAAAAAACCTCTTATGATGTGCAAGCAGCCACCGACTTCATTGAGAAAATCGAATTAAGGCTACAGCGTGTACATCACTTTATATTCCTGAAAAGGGAAAAATAATTCCCCCAATTCCAATTTCTGTTCCCACTGCGATTAGGCTGCGAAACCCTAACCCCAATTCTACCCATTATCGACCATGCTTCACTCGCCGGGTCATTCTCCTCGCCATATTTCATCGCCTTCACCTTCATCGAATTCACGCCTTTCAACTTCAGCCCCTTCTTCCTCCAGTACTCCTTCCGGTTCCAGACCTAACGGGGAAAGGGTTCTCGACGAAGACTCGTATGTCGCTGCCATTGAGAAGATTATAGAGCGTGACTTCTTTCCTGATATCTCGAAGCTTCGAGATCGTCTCGACTGGTTGGAGGCCATCAAGACCGGCGATCCTGTTCAACTTCGAGATGCACAGTTGAAGATTATTGAGCGCCGTGGAAACAAGGTGAGTATTCGTAACACTGATGGAAAAACTCAAACTCCTGGTTCCACTTTTATGCGAAATTTTACTCCTTTCGATGAATTAGATGGGAAAACCCCCAAAACACCGGGTTTCCTTAATAGGGTTTCGCTCGATGGCGGCGAGCCTGGGGAGGGTGGTGATGGTGGGGTTGACGTTAGTTTGTCTCTGGATGAGTTTTTTAGGCGGTATACGAGTGAGGACAATGAGAGTTTTTCGAAGATTTTGGAGAAGGTGAATCGGAAGAGGAAGGAAAGGTATGAGTATTTAACGGAAGGAGAAAAGGAAGATGTTCAGGCCATTGAGGATGCCAAGAGGAATAGAATTACGGATGGATATGGGACTTCTGATCAGCCGCCTAGTACATTGGAGAGTTGGAAGTATACTGCGAAGAATCTGCTAATGTACCATCCGGCTGATCGGGGTGAAGCCCCTTTGACGGAGGAGGAACGGGCTGTTAGAATGAAGGCCTTAGAGAAGGAGATCAATCGTCCCAACACAAGATTTCATGGTAAAATGATGGATACTAGGCCCAGAGATGATGGTAGTATTGAAGTGCTTTACACTCCTGTTGCTGGTTCAACTCCAGTTCCCATGGATAGAACAGGTGATAAGACGAAGAAGTATGATTTGGATGATTTGAGGAAAACCCCAAATCCATTTTATATAGAATCTGCTAAGAAAGCAGATAATGGTTATAACTTTGTTAGGACTCCTTCACCCGCCCCTGGGGTTGATGAATCTCCGTTTATTACATGGGGTGAAATTGAAGGAACACCGTTGAGGTTGGATGATGAGGACACCCCAATTGATATTGGGGGAAATGGCGATGGGCCGCATTACAGTATTCCTTGCCCGGCTGTAAGAGATGAGAAAGCACATTCACTATCGAGGGATGCTGCACGCAAGCTGAGAGAGAGGTCAAAAATGTTTAAAAAGCCTCCATTGCCGTCTCCCGTTAGAGGTGGCAGTGCCAGTCCCAGTGTACGGGCACTTTCGTCTGCTGCACAGAAGTTTGTGAGGAATGCAATTGGAAAGAATTCATCTTCTGTTGATGAAACACTTCGTGCTAGTTACAGGGGTTCAAGCCCCGTGCTTGCTACTCCGAAGGGTGGCAGGAGTGTTTCAAGACTTGGAAGAGATAGTAGCTTGGCTTCAAGGTCACCTTCTGTGTGAGAATGTTTTTAATACTTCATGCTGTTCTGTAATTCTCTTTCAAAGCGGCTTAATATTGTGCCGCTTTCCTTTTTCCCTAAACAAATATGAAATATGTATAGTACATTTTCTATTTTCCCTATGTGCCATTAGTTGATATTATTATCTGCTTTCTCAGCTCAATTCTGGTTATTTATTTATTTTTCTTTCCAAATTCATGTAAAATAGATTCTGTTCTCTTTTGTTTTTATGATCTCAACTTGAAACTTGATGTGATCAAATAAACATGCTACGGTTTTCTAGTGTGTTTGAATTTATAATTAGCTGATTGATATCGCAGTACTTTCAGTTGGAGTATTTTTTATGATCTTGTCATATATTGAATAGCAATAGGAATAGAAATAAGATTGGAATGAAATAAAATTTAAAATTTAAAAAAAATTGATAAAAAAATTATTAAATTTTTTCTCTTACATTGGAATGGTCTTTCATTTCTTTTTAAGATAGAATAGTCATTCTACCAAAATGGTAGAAAGAGCATTCTATTGGAATGTCAAATGCAACCAAACGAAGGAATGAAATAAAAATTATTTCCATTCTATTCTATTTTATTAGCTCTAACTAAACATCTCTTTAGGTGGCGTTTGGTTGGAGGTAATGAAATGGAATGGAATGGAAATAATTTTCATTCAATTCCTTTGTTTGGTTGCATTTTAAAGTATTGGAATGGCATTCCAATGGAATGTTTTTTCCACCATTTTGGTGGAATGACTATTCTATTTTAAAAAAAAAAGGAATGACCATTCCAATGTAATAAGAAAAAAAAATTAATGATTTTTTTATCATTTTTTTTATTCATTTTAAATTTTATTCCATTCCTATTTCCATTCCCATTTCTCTTCCTATATTTTCATTCCTCCCAACCAAAGCCTCCTTAGTTTTTGGTTATTCGAATGGAAAATGACTTAACTGGAAGCATTTTCTTTGAAACAAATTTTATGTACATGTTATTATCGATAACTTTGTTTTTTTTTTTTTTCTTTATTATTATTATCATTTTTTAATCATGCTTCATATATATGTCTTCTTCACGGTTCAGATTATATTAACCTACCTATTAACTTGCGTAAACCACTTGGACTGGTTTTTGTATGGTTCATAATCGTGGAATGTCTTTCAAGTTATAGACCCTTTCTACCTTAGGGCCTTTCCTTGAAGTGTACTTACCAGGACAATCCAGAGGCGATGTATCACTATTATTCTGTCAATGCCAATATATTTATTAAATTTCAGTAATTAAAATACAGCTGTTACACTTTGAAAATTTGTTAATGCAGTATACAAATTTGCAGATGCAAAACAGAAACAGAAATAAATAGTGTAGAATTTAAAAACTTGAATTATGTGTAGTATTAGTATTCTTTTAAACAATTCTAGTCCATGGGTCACACATAGAGAATAAAATTATTAGTAAAGTATCACAGATTATCAAAACAATTGATTTAAAATAAATTTAGACTCCCTCTAGTGATTTGATGTAACCATTTGTAATCTACCTTGCTAATCTGATCTCTGAAACGCACCAAGTAGTGAACTCTCTTCCACTATTGATGTGTGGTTATTTTCTCCTAAAATAAGACTCAAACAAATCTTCTCCCGAAGATATATGTTCACTTTCTTCCGAAATGAGACTTGGAAAAGTCTTCTCCCGAAGACCCATGCTTGTTCAAACAAGTTCTTCAACCAATTCTACAAATAGTATAAGAACAAAACAAACACTAAAACCTAGCCGAACACTCTAGGTTTTACAAAAGAAACTCTCCTCACAAAGATGAAAATATGAAAAAATGAAGCTAGTAGAGGTTAGAATCATTTTGTTGCTCTCTAAGTCCAATTTATAGAACATAACAACTCTGGAAACATTTACAATATCAAAATTGCATCAGATTATAATTGGATCTCCAATACTTGCCAAATAAAGATTATTTGATATGCTAAAATCATGACAAAACCGAAATAATCAATTAGAAAAAGAAAAAGTCAAGATTTATAAAAATAGGCAACTTTCCATAAAGAGAATTTTTTCTCTTGCAAGAAAAGATTGCCAAACAAATGCAACTAGCTGAGAAAAGATCTTTCCATAAAAGAAAGGAGCAATTATATGCACGAATTTAACGCACTAAAAATTAATTAAATTGCTAAAAAAAATACAAATTAATGAATAAATATTTTGTCAACTAATTTGTCAAAAAAAGACTTTACAATCTCCCCTTTTGATACTTTAGATAATTAAAATATTTTTAATTAAAAAGAACCTGCAAAACAAAATTAGTAAAACAAATATATAAACTCTCCCTGAGAAGCACAACATTAAACAAAAAAAAAAAGTTAACTTTAACTAAAGTTTAACACAAACATAAATATTAACTCTCCCGAGACAGTTGAGTATACAACCCAAATTAAAATTCAAATTACTCTCCTTTTTGTTTATCTATAAGGGTCAAAAAGAAACCAAAGCAAGTTCAACAAAACACAAAAAGAGAAATAAATAAAGAGAAAATAAATTGGTATAAATAATGAGATGAAAGGAAACCAATTTAAAATTGAAAAAAAAAAAAAGAAACTAAAATAAATAACTAACCTTTACCCCTTAAAAAAGAAAATCACCTTTTTTTTTAGCACATGAAAAGTAAAATAAAAAAAAAAAAAAAAAAAAAGAGAAACAAATAAGCAATTAAACTAAGAGTTCCCAAAAATATTAATTAACATATGAAGAATCAATCATGATCAACAATTAAATTTCAAGAGAAAACTCATTAAAAATTTACCAATTAAAGCACATGTTAATACTTACCAAAAAAAAGACAAAAGACTAATTTTTCTTAGCCCGCAATTCAAGCCACACAACCCCCTCCCCACCCCCCACACTTTTTTTTTTTCAAAAATAGTAAAACAAAAAAACTAAAATATTTTATACAAAAATCAAGTTATTCTAAAACATATGCATCTTTCTTTATTTCATAAAAGGGACAAATAATCATGTTATGCTTTCAAAAATGATAAGAAATTAGTATCTTAAATACAAACCATACTTACTAGATATTGAGAAAAAATAGACAAGTTACATAAAATGTGAACCATGATTTTTTTTTTTATTTTAGTAGAGGAGACTTACAAAATTGTACACACTTGTTAGACATTAGTGTCTGCAGTGAAAATGAGATCATTGTCATTGGCATGTTTTTTTTTTTTTTTTTTTCCATTTTCAGTTTAAACCCAAAACCAGATGTTGTCACACCATACTGAAAGTAGCCCTTTTCTATGGTAGTGCATCCTCTTCACAACTCCTAATTATCAAGTTTCAGCTTACTCAAAAGAAGGCTTTCACACCTCAATATGGGTAGCTCCATTCCAGCAAAGAGCTTGACAAAAAATTAAAACAAAAATTGCTCTATATTAAATTTTTAATTTATCCCTATCGCACATATATAAGTAACTCAAATCTTTTAACCCAATCTCAAAATTTTAAAGAAGAGAAGACACTAAGCTAATTATCACCAAAAAGCATATGCATGTTTTGTCAACCAAGAATGAAAGAAAGATAGATGCAAGATAAGAACTACTCAAATTTTTTGTACAAACTATAGAAATGAAAGAAAAATTAGACAATGCAAATCCCCAAAGATTTTCTGAGGGAGTCAAACCGACTTAAATCTAGGGCCTTAGTGAAAATAGCAATCAATTGTTTTTTAGTATCAACATATTCTAACTGCAATGTTTGGTTGTCAACAAGTTCTCTAGTAAAATGATGCATCATATTAATGTATTTTGTATGAGAATGCTGAATAAGATTTTTAGAAATATTTATAGCAATGGTATCATCACATGTAGGGTTGAGCATTTATACTATTAAGCCGACCAACCCGGTCAACCTAACCAAAAAAATTGGCCGAGCATGTTGCTTAAAAGTGGGCCGAAAGTTAAATGGGTGCAAAATTTGTCAACCCGTGTAGGATTGGACGAAAACGAGCTCAGCTATTTGTGGCCCAATCAACCCAACTCAGGTCGCACTATTCACGTCAATATATTTATATATATTACCCATATAAATAACTTTTTTTTTCTAACCCTTAACCTTGTTGGGTTTTATGCCCTAAATAAAACTCTTTACAATCTGATTAGTTATCAATATAAGAAATTTGAAGTGATTGATGTTTGCATGAAATTTACATGCTAATGGTTTAAATATGTTTATTACATTTACACACAAAATCAGTTAAATCCAGATCATATATTTATTCACAATTACAGTATCGTCAACACAGTGGAATGTGATTGTGATCATATGAATCAAAAGTTTTCGTCCCTGTTTCATCGATTATTCTTTTGGATTTACACTAATGTGATAATCAGCGATGATGTGTACTTACACTTGGAGTAAGTGTTATGTTCTTTCCAGGACATTAGTAAAGTATACTAGTTTCGAATGTATGGAGTATACTTTGGACTGGACCGATATTGCAACTAAGTTAAGATATTACAAACTTACCGTTATACATATCTTTCCAAGTCAATATCAGTAGTTGATCTTAAGATTAAAAGAATCTAAATCCTGATATGCTTAGGCTCAACTCAGGAGTGTTATTCATGTTCTTTGATTTATTAGTTAAGCCTACTTTTGGGTCAGGGTGATACGTATATTTTGGGAACATGATAGTATGATTGAGTGGGAGTGCTGAACATAAATATGGAAAATATAGCTTCTACTGGTGTATAGAAGTCAAGTGATGATTCCCTTCGAGCTTAGCAAATAGAAGTAAATGGATGAGCTCTTGTTTAACTGACTAATCATTAGATCACTAAACACCATTTACAGGTAGCTAAGTGTTTTAAGGGGCAAAATACATTGAGGGGTGAGAACGGTAAAGAAATCCCATCTCGATGTAGATCATCTATATAGAGGATCTTTAAATCACAATAAGATTATAACAATGGTTAAATGAGATAGTGTATTGATATCGTGGAACATACAATATGCTCTATATAAGTCTGAGAGTGCAATTCTAAGTTCTAAGAGTGGATTCAACGAAGAATTAATAAGTAGGAATTTACTTGGTAAATTTGGTTCACTTATTGGAAGCTCAACATATAGATCCATGGTCCCCATTCTAGTTGAGAACATTCTGTTTGTAAGACTCATTAATTGATTCGTGATTGATCAATTATAATTCTAAAGTTAGACTATGTCTAATTTTATGAATTTTCACTAAGCAGGGGTGAAATTGTAAAGAAAAGAGTTTTCTAGGTTTATTTATTTATTAATGGACTTTATATGTCTAATTAATAATTAAATTAAGAGAAATGCTAAAGGGCACCAGTGGTGCCTAGCACCTTCCTATGTGTCAATATCGCTATTGGTACAACTAAGTATCGGGTCCCATATAATTTAATATAATAGTTTTTAGGGAGTATCGCTAGCCAATCGCAACGCGACATGTCGCAAAGGTGCTAGGCACCACTGGTGCCTAATAGCAATGCTCTTAAATTAAATGACAATATTATTTAATAATCTATTTTAGTTATTAAATAATTAGTTTTGGCATTTAAAAGGTTAGAATTGGAAAATTGGCGTTTTTGAGAAAATAGAGATAAAATTTGATAAAACTGCAAAATCAAGTGAGGCCCAATACTACACCATGGCCGGCCACTTAAATAGGTTTTTCAAATTAATATTTTCATTATTTTAATGCCAAATAATTCCTAACCTAAACCTAGTAGTTGCCTATAAATAGAAAGTGATGGCTCAGTCACAAAACATGCTTTCGTTAGTAATCTGACAGAAATTTTTCTCTTCAGAAAAACTGAGCCTTCCCCACTTTCTATACCTGGCTGAAACCCTCTCTCCTCTTTTCTCCTTCATCTATTTTGACCCTAGTGAAAGAGTAAGTGCCCACACACAGCAAGCAGTAACTCAATCATAGACTGGAAGACTATGAAGGATCAAACTTGAAGAAGAAGGGCATTCAGGCTCAGATCTTGATTATACTCTGCTACAGAAAGGATTCAAGGGTTAGAGATCTGAGTGGAAGGAGAATTAATTCCGCTGCATCAATGTAAGGTTTTCTTAACTTTATATGTGTTTAATTTATCGTTTTAGAAAGTTCATATTTAGGGTGTTTAAACAACATACTTGTGAGTAGATCTAAGATCCTGGTAAAAATATATTTCCAACAACTGGCCTCAGAGCCATGGTGATTGATTTACTTACATGAAATTTGGACTTTAAAACGATTGTTTATTTGTTTTTTGGATGATATCATGTTGTATTGAGTGTTATTTGATGATTGATTCATGTTTGTAAATTTTCGTGAAAAATAATTGCGATTCTGTTTCTAGAATTATTTTTATTGGATAGTATGGAAAAAATTAAGCAAGTTAGCCTTTTACAGAACTGAATTTTGATTTTATTTGAATTAGTTATGAATTTTTGAAGATTTGAAAAAATCGGGGCTGTGCTGAAATTTTCCTGCGATCGCGAAAACTGTCCGTACAGCTCACAATTTTTTCGTTTTTCTTCGATTTTTCATGCTTTTTCATGGAATTAACTTCTGATTTTTTGTGTAGTTTTGTATTAATAGATTTACTATTCCTAATTCAATTCTAATTATCATTTTGAATTAATTTAATATTTTTTTAAATTTAATTCAAGATATTAGTGTAATTTGAATTTCAATAGAATTAGTATCTATCTTCTTGCTAGAAAAAAAAAATCTATCTTATTTTTAAATTTGATTATATCTTATCTTATTTTTAAATTTAAGGTCAGATTTTATATATATATATATATTTTAAATTAAATCTTTTTAAATAATTTGACCTTATTTAAATTTAAAATAAGATAATTATAATCATGTAATTTTAAATAGATGTAAGATATTTTGCTAACTTTTAAAATTTGTTATTTTATTTATTTAAATTAAATTTAAAATCTGATAAGATATTTCATTTATCTTTTCTAATTTTTATTTAATTTTTATTTATAAAATAACATTTAATTTTAAAAAGTAGTTAGCAAATTTTTGAAATGATATTTAGGTTGGTTGAAACCTAATTTTTCAAAATTGTAGGTTTAATTTTAATTTTTTTTTTATAATTTCGAAATTTAAATAAATATTTTTTTTTTATTTTTTAAAAAAAATATTTTTAAATTTTATTTTTCGAAAATTATTTTTTAATTATTTATTATTTTCGAAATTTATTTATTTAAAATTAAATAAATCCTACTTCCAACTATCCAGCTAACCTTGTTGCAGGAGTATGTGGTTTTAGCTTGTGTGTAAGTTTTCAAAACCTATTATTACTTGATTGCAAATAGCCATGGTTACCTTTTGCCAGATCTAATGATCTGATGGCTCCCTTGGTCAAGTTAATAATTTGTAACAGGTAAATTTTACAATCTTATTTCATCTGTGTATGACCTAGCAACATGATAGGACCCATCCAAAGTGTGCCTGTGTGAGCCTATGTGTTTAATTTTATTATAGATGCATATAGGTTGTTGTTGCTAAAATAAATTATCATAGATCTTGATAGAATTTATTTAGGCCCATTTAGTTTTTGGGCATATTCAATTAATAACAGTTATTTATTTTAAGGTTAAATTCCTCTTTTTTGGGCCTTGTCTGAGAGTTGGGAGTCATAGAAGTGGGTACGACATACTGAACCCAGCACCCCCTCACATGAACTACCCCAATTGTGAAGGCCCATTTGCCTGATTTGAATAACTGTACTAGGTTAATTATATTAGTTTGACCTAATAAAATTGAATTAGCAACATAATTAACTTTTAAAATATATGAAATTTATTTTCATTTTAATATTTTAAAGTTAATTTTAAGAAAAACACTTTTAGTTTAGATATTATTTCTAGACAAACTATTTGTATTTTTCTTGTATTTAATTAAATATAGAATTTTAACTAACTAAGATTCTTTCTGGAGCTTATTTTAATTAAATATTCCTATTTAAGTTATAAATTAGTTGTATCAACTGATTTTTCTTATCTAACTTAAATTTGAATATTTTATTTAAATTTAAATTAAGTTGAGGAATCCTAGGCATTAGTTATTAAAGATTCTTAAGATATTTTTTAAGTTAATATCTTTTCGAATATTAACTTAAAATGGAATATTTTAGATATTTTTTAGGTTAATATCTTTTCGAATATTAACTTAAAAAGATATCTTCAAATTAAGTGGTTACAACTTAATTTTTGATATTTAATTAAATCTAAATTTGAAATTATTTAAGTTTTAGATTTTTTCTATATAACTTAAATTAGATATTTTTCAAATTTTTGTTGAAAAGATACTTGGTCAAATAAGATATTTTCTAGATAGTAATTTCTAGACTACTTATTATTTCTAATATTTAAATAGGAAAATAATATACTTTGTGAAATTAATTATTTAAATAATTAATTTTGGTACAATTTTATTAAGTATATTTTTCCTAGTATTAAATTAGAAATAAATAATTAAGCCTTCTCTAC
The DNA here is from genome assembly GCF_029168945.1 of Cannabis sativa. Classification (NCBI taxonomy): domain Eukaryota; kingdom Viridiplantae; phylum Streptophyta; class Magnoliopsida; order Rosales; family Cannabaceae; genus Cannabis; species Cannabis sativa. The sequence continues at coordinate 32,480,058 of NC_083608.1, read as the reverse complement.
ACTTAATTATTTATTTCTTGAATTTAATACATTTAATTAACTTGAAAAATCTAAATATCTAAGTTGATTTTCATCATGATACTTAAATACTTATTGATTTTTCATGACACTTAATTAAATAGAAAATTATTTTTAGGTTGAAATTTAATTTTTCAACTAAAATTTAAATAATTTTCAAAATATATATATATTTTCTTTATTTTATTAATCAATTTCAAAATTTGCATTTTAATTATGCAATATTTTCGAATTTTTTTTTATCTTGAAAAATAGATTGAGTTGTAAATTAATTATTTATTTTAATTAATTCTTGGGCCAACTTCAATCAATGAAACTTTCATTTAATTGATTAATTTAAAATAAATTAATTTAAAATATATATTATTAGAAATTGAATTAACTAGTCAAAAGAAAATCTAGATAGGTGATATTTTTGCTTGAAGTATTACTTTTCTAATTTTATTATTTTCGAAAATAGTATATTTCTTTTATATACTTTATATTTTCGAACTCAATAAATATATTCTCAAAGGAAATTTTTAAGTTGCTAATTATTTAATTTAATTCAACTTAAATTAATTTCCTTAATATTTATATTTAAGATTATTACTAAGATGAAAATAATTAATTTTATTTCAATCACCATCTAAGTATAATTTTATAAATATTATTTTAAATTCTTATTTTTGAATTTTAATTCTTAATTTAGAATTTAATGAGATTTATTTATTAGAATAATAAAAAAAATACATTCTAAAGAATGAGCTTTATTATTATTAAGATATTCGATCTCCATTGTGGGTTTTACACCGCGTTTGTTTTAGTGAGTAATCCTCCCTAATGGAGGAACGTTCATTAGCAATTTCGCACCGTTTAATCTCGCATGATAAGTGGTTTGTAAGTGTTTTATATGGTATAGATCACCCTAATGGTGGCGACCATATTTGACTTGCAAATTGCGAAACAATGGTAGAAGCTCATGAGATAGAATAGCCTTGACTCTCGCCTAAACGGGACAACGCTGGATTCCAATCTTGATCGAATAAAAGGTTGCTAGAATGTTTAACATTTTAGATGAGCTGACAACTCTATTCAATGGATGGTAGCTTTGACTCTCGCCTAAACGGGACACTGATATCAGTTTGTTGAAAAACCTTGGAAATTATTTAGGATTGAATTTTTTAAGTATTTTCTCATATCATTCCTACTTGTTATGTGCTTATAATTTCTGAATTGATTTTGTGTTAAACCATTATTAATTTCTATTTGTTGATTTCTATTATTTTGTAGTATCCTGTTTTGTCAAAATGAATCCCATGTTATCACTGTTGACTGAAAACAAGCTGAATGGATCTAACTTTAATAAATGGAATGAGAACATTAATATTGCTCTCATAGGAGAAAGTGTCTTGTTTGTTTTAACTGAGCCGTCACCTGAAGTGCCTGGGGACAATGCTTCCAAAGCTGTGAAAGAAAAGTATGAGCGTTGGCAGAAAGCAAATGACAAAGCTCTATACTTTATGCTTTCTAGCATGGTTGACACCCTCAAAACTCGGTTTTCTAAAACCGAGAAGGCTGCTGAAGTTATGACGAAGTTAAATGAGCTATTCGGTAAGGCATCACTTCAGTCACGCTTTGACGCGACTAAGAAGTACATTAATGCACGGATGGAACCTCATCAAAACGTGCGTGACCATGTTCTCCTCATGTCTAGTTATTTCCAAGAAGCCCAGGATCATGGTGCTGAAATGGACAGTGCTACTCAAGTAAGTCTTATCTTGAATAGCCCGACTCCAGCATTTCTACCATAGACATCAAATTATGTCATGAATAAGAAGGAAATTGACTTTCATGAATTAGTCAATGACCTTCAAACTTATGAAAATTTGATTGGAGGACCCAAGAAGAAAGGGAGTAAACCTCATAATCCTGGGAATGGTAATGGGACGATAAAACCTGAAGCAAAGGTTGCCTCTGCTTCAAAGCCCAAATCGAAGAGGAAGTGGAACAACACCAAGAAGCGAACTAAAGCCATGAAGAATAAAAAGGCTGCTCCTTCTAGTGATGCTACACTTAAAGGAAAGTGTTTCTACTGCAATGAAAAAGGTCATTGGAAATCCCAGTGTCCTAAACTTCTTGCAAAGAAACAAGATATTTCCATTAATAAACTTTAAGAGTTTTAGTGAATTATTATCCAATTGGATTTATGATTCTGGACTAAACTTTGTTTATTTGTTTTCTTCTTCTTATAGGCCAAGCTACTTGAACTCAGATGAGTTGGATCAGCAAGCTGGACCAAGGGTGAAATCGTCCAGATGAAGATGAAGCTCTTCAATTTATTTTGAATTAATTGTTTTAGTTTAAAGACAATTTGGATTTCAAATTTTAGTTAGGGATATTTATCCCTGTTTTCCTCATATTGTTGCAATACATTTTTTTTTATTAATAAAGTTTATAATTTTCGAAATTCACTATTGCAATTTATGAGATTGAGCTTCATTTAATTTTATCTTCATCAATTATTACCACATTATATTTGTATGTTTGTATGTGTAAGTGTTTTTATTATTGATGCAAATTCTATAATATTTACAACTCTTCATAGAGTTATATTATATAAACACTAGAAAATATTTCTATGTTTATTAATAATTGTTCATTCTAATACAATTATTAAGAATTTGTTTAATAAAAGGATCTTATGATCTGATAGGGGTGGAGAAAAGTTAAGAAAACTATGCAGTTCAACGATCTTTTATATCTAATGAACTCTGGATAGTATTCAACTCCACATAAACTCTATCACACTAAGAGAATCATGATCTTTACAACTTTTAGGGGTGGATCATAATCTCTATATACTTAGGGGTGGAGGTTATCCATAGTACCCTATATGTATATTATTAGGGGTGGAGTCCATTCCACAATTCCCTATGTAACACATATCTTGTTTAAGCATGGAAGTAATATAATGAGTTAGCTGTTATCAATATAAATTCTTGATCTTGATTGTATGTTCCATTTCGATTTTACTGTTGCAAGTAAAAGTTTGATACCTTTGAAAGTTCTTTGTTAAAGTTTCACACTACCTTAATTGAGTGGGAGAATCTTAAAGTTCTATACTCATCTTCATCAGGTTGATACTTGTGATAGGTACTTAAGAACAATACTGAAAAGCAAATCTAACCATTCACATGGATAGGAATAGCTTATCAGAATTATGAGAATAAGATAAAGAACTCTAGTTCAGTCCATTTGAATGACTTGAACCTAGAATTCTTAATCCTCATAAAATTTTATGGTATCTTAATTTTGATTACTTTATCTCTGGCATGTATTTTTCACTTCAAAATACTAGTCTGCTATGTTGATGACTTAGTCTTAACTTAAAGTTTCAGACTAATACAAAAGTCACAACTAGGTAACTCTCTAAACAATCAGAGGTTAAAAGTATTATTTAACCAGACATCTGCTATTGAGTGGGAGCTATCTGAGATGTAATCAAATAGGGAACATTAGAAGATATTCAAGAAAGTTATGAAAGTGATCTATATGTCATATATTAAGGAACTGTGTATCAGTTGTCTTTGTATCACACCATCTAATTTCGAAATTCTGTAAGATGGTGCTTACTTTGGGGGTGGAGGAATTATTGTATAATAATTCAAGCTCTACCAGAGAAGAACTATAACTTGGTCTATTCGAAAATACCAGAAAGTTATATCACTGAAGAAAAGTCTACACCGTATTATCTCAATTACATATTTTAAAATATGAGAGATATGTCTTCTGTTAATTCAGATGTACTTTTAAAACAGTAAAGATTTCAGTATCCCTTGATGAGTAAAGCATATAGTAAAGGATGTTTCATAAGTGTATTTATGAACTAGTTTCCAGATGTTTGGGTGGATTCAAATATACTACACTTGATCTGAAGATCAAGACATCAGATTGACCTATTTGCGCAGTTTGTTTTATATTAGTGCAAGTGGGAGTTTGTTGGGTTTTATGCCCTAAATAAAACTCTTTACAATCTGATTAGTTATCAATATAAGAAATTTGAAGTGATTGATGTTTGCATGAAATTTACATGCTAATGGTTTAAATATGTTTATTACATTTACACACAAAATCAGTTAAATCCAGATCATATGTTTATTCACAATTACAGTATCGTCAACACAGTGGAATGTGATTGTGATCATATGAATCAAAAGTTTTGGTCCCTGTTTCATCAGTGTTACTGGATTTACACTAATGTGATAATCAGCGATGATGTGTACTTACACTTGGAGTAAGTGTTATGTTCTTTCCAGGACATTAGTAAAGTATACTAGTTTCGAATGTATGGAGTATACATTGGACTGGACCGATATTGCAACTAAGTTAAGATATTACAAACTTACCGTTATACATATCTTTCCAAGTCAATATCAGTAGTTGATCTTAAGATTAAAAGAATCTAAATCCTGATATGCTTAGGCTCAACTCAGGAGTGTTATTCATGTTCTTTGATTTATTAGTTAAGCCTACTTTTGGGTCAGGGTGATACGTATATTTTGGGAACATGATAGTATGATTGAGTGGGAGTGCTGAACATAAATATGGAATCTATAGCTTCTACTGGTGTATAGAAGTCAAGTGATGATTCCCTTCGAGCTTAGCAAATAGAAGTAAATGGATGAGCTCTTGTTTAACTGACTAATCATTAGATCACTAAACACTATTTACAGGTAGCTAAGTGTTTTAAGGGGCAAAATACATTGAGGGGTGAGAACGGTAAAGAAATCCCATCTCGATGTAGATCATCTATATAGAGGATCTTTAAATCACAATAAGATTATAACAATGGTTAAATGAGATAGTATATTGATATCGTGGAACATACAATATGCTCTATATAAGTCTGAGAGTGCAATTCTAAGTTCTAAGAGTGGATTCAACGAAGAATTAATAAGTAGGAATTTACTTGGTAAATTTAGTTCACTTATTGGAAGCTCAGCATATAGATCCATGGTCCCCATTCTAGTTGAGAACATTCTGCTTGTAAGACTCATTAATTGATTCGTGATTGATCAATTATAATTCTAAAGTTAGACTATGTCTAATTTTATGAATTTTCACTAAGCAGGGGTGAAATTGTAAAGAAAAGAGTTTTCTAGGTTTATTTATTTATTAATGGACTTTATATGTCTAATTAATAATTAAATTAAATGACAATATTATTTAATAATCTATTTTAGTTATTAAATAATTAGTTTTGGCATTTAAAAGGTTAGAATTGGAAAATTGGCGTTTTTGAGAAAATAGAGATAAAATTTGATAAAACTGCAAAATCAAGTGAGGCCCAATACTACACCATGGCCGGCCACTTAAATAGGTTTTTCAAATTAATATTTTAATTATTTTAATGTCAAATAATTCATAACCTAAACCTAGTAGTTGCCTATAAATAGAAAGTGATGGCTCAGTCACAAAACATGCTTTCATTAGTAATCTGACAGAATTTTCTCTCTTCAGAAAAACTGAGCCTTCCCCACTTTCTATACCTGGCCGAAACCCTCTCTCCTCTTTTCTCCTTCATCTATTTCGACCCTAGTGAAAGAGTAAGTGCCCACACACAGCAAGCAGTAACTCAATCATAGACTGGAAGACTGTGAAGGATCAAACTTGAAGAAGAAGGACATTCGGGCTCAGATCTTGATTATACTTTGCTACAGAAAGGATTCAAGGGTTAGAGATCTGAGTGGAAGGAGACATTAATTCCGCTGCATCAATGTAAGGTTTTCTTAACTTTATATGTGTTTAATTTATCATTTTAGAAAGTTCATATTTAGGGTGTTTAAACAACATACTTGTGAGTAGATCTAAGATCCTGGTAAAAATATATTTCCAACAAACCTAACCTGAAGAGACCGCCTCCTTCACTTCACCTTACTTTCTATTGTTCAACTAACACAACCTCTCTCCCTCTCTCTTTTGTATGAATTACCTAACTCTAGTAGACATAAGGATGTCGCCTCCCTCCTCGCTTTCTCTTTCTTTCTTTGTATCAACTTTGTACTTTCCCTTCCCTAACGCGCACACACACCACCAGTGACAAGTTTTTCTGCCATAAAAACTCAAGCAAGGGTGCAAATAAGGTACGTTATATCTCTAATCTTTGTTTTTTTTTCCTTTGCTAGAAGTTTTATAGATGACCTTTCTCAATAGCAATCGCACTCAATTTTCTTTTTGGTTTGCCGGAATAATTTTAAGCAAGGGCCAACGTCGCTACTCTATCCCATGACTCTCTTTGCTCTCTCATTTGGCACTCAACAACAACCTCCATCCGTCAAGGACCACAACGAATCAGTCCCACACCCATGTTTCTCTTTTCCTTTGTTATTTTTATTTCATTAGAAACCTTTGTTATTTTTATTTTATTAGAAAAAACAAAAAACAAATTTAATTATTTTTAATTTTTCTTACTTTTGTTTCCAATTTTTTATATAATGATTTACTAAATGCTTATTTGATTTGTAATGTAATATTTTGTAATTAGATTTGGTTATATTGTTTATGTTATTGTAAAAAGGAATCAAATTTTTCTTATTGTTTATGTTGTTTAAGAAAAAGTTTCAGATTATTTTATTGATGTATATATATACACGAGATATATTTGTATGTTATATTGTTTATTTCTTTTTTTTTAGATTGGGCTCAAAGAAGAAAGTTAGAAATGCCAATTAGAAAAGAAAAACTCTATAGTTATTTTGCTTGATTGAGAACAATTAGAATAAAGGTATTTTGTTCACTCTTTGATTTGATTAACATATTACTTGTATTTGTTGATATTTTTTAACTTCAAACTTTGTTCAATTTTTTGGTGCACATTGATTTATGTTCAATTTGTTTTGTTGTTGTTGTTTTTCTTTTAGTAGTTATAGAAGATATATAGTAGTTTTATATAGATTGTCCATAAATGTGAATAATGTTCTGTTTTGAATTGTAGGCAATGAACTTGAGGACAAGGAATTACCAAAAGGAGAAGACTTGATGTTCTTGATTGATGACATTGGAAATATTATACCTTATTTTGTTCAAGTTTGTAGTCACTGTGACACTGTCTAGTTGCTCAGTAGGCAATTCATGAGTGACAAATTTTTTACAATTTTAAGACTTGAATTTTGGATGACTGTAATAAACTTTGAACAATTTTGCTTTATGTATGAATTTTTTTTTCTTTAATTTAGGTATGAATTTGTGATCATATTCATATTTAAATTTTTGTAGTTGTGAAAAGTAAGGGTTGTAACCCAACCCAAGCCATAATAATTGGGTTGGTTTGGGTTGGATTATACATAAAATTTAAAAATGAATGGGTTAGAATTTAATAAATCGATTTTATTGGGTTTGCCCACTAAAATAGTCTCAACCCGGCCAACTCAACCCATGCTCAGCCTTAATCACATGCAGAATAACAAGTAAGAATAGAAGTGAGATTTTAGAATTTTTGTATTTTTGAGGTTCTATTACTTGGAAATGGTTTATTATGGCATGTATATGTGTTCTGGAGCTTTATGAAAGTTTTGGGGAAGTTTTAGGTTGATTTGGGGAGTTTTTGTTTTTCTGTAGTGAAAAACGACACTGTTTTTTCTAGTGCGGAACCCAAAAAAATGGCATGCTTTTTTTTTTTTTTTGAAAATGGCCTACCGTTTTATGGGTAGCTTTTCCATTTCATAGTTTTTCTCGTGTTTCCTCAATAGTTAGGGCCTTACCTTGCTAGTTATCGATATAAAAATTTTTAGTTTCAAGGTTAAGTCCCTGGAAAGTAGTTTAGCGTATCACTTATTAATTTTGCGTATGTTGTGACTTAGGGGCCTATAAACCATTGAGTAGCAGTTCCACTCAGGTTGACTGGCACACCTGAATTCAGAATCGAGATAAAATTAGTATAATGATATATATATGTGATTACATGTTTAGCGTGGATGTTTATGATTGGCTATTAGATTATATTGAAATAGCGGTTAGAGTTATATTAGATATCGATAAACGTATGTTTGGCTTAAGTACTGATTGACGCTATCACATCAGTACGATTAGAGTACCTAGTATTGGCTGATATTATGGTCAATAGTACTGTCGTAAGAACATTCTAGACTCAGTACATGTAGAAATTTTTGTGTGTTATTGAGGTGCTATTGCTTGAAAACGGTTTATTATGGTATTTATAAGTGTTCTGGAGCTTTATGGAAGTTTAAGGTCGATTTAGAGAGTTTTTTTATTAGTAGTGAAAAACGGCACCATTTTTTCTGGTGTGGAACCCTAAAAAATGGCTTACCGTTTTTTTTGAAAATGGCCTACCATTTTATGGGTAGTTTTCCCATTTCATAGTTTTTCTGGTGTTTCCTTGATAGTTAGGGCTTTACCTTGCTAGTTATCGATAGGAAAACTTTTAGTTTCAAGTTTAAGTCCCCAGAAAGCAGTTTAGCGTATCGCTTATAAATTTTGTGTATGTTGTGATTTAGGGGCCTATAAACCGTCAATCAGTAATTCCACTTAGGTTGACCGGCACACCTGAATTAAGAATCGAGATAAAATTAGTATAATGATATACATATGTGATTACGTGTTTAACGTGGATGTTTATGATTGCCTGTTGGATTACATTGAAATAGCAATATCAGTATACATAGAGTTATATTGGATATCGATAAATGTATCTTTGGCTTATATACTTATTGGCGCCATCACATCGGTATGATTAGAGTACTTAGTATAGGCTGATATTGTTGGGAATATTTTACCATGATCTAGATTTACTAACAAGTATGCTGATTAATATTCTAAATATGAATATCTCTAAGACAATGAAATTAAACACATAAGAGTTTAAAAAACATTACATTGATTGTAGCGAAATATAATGATTCCTTCCACTCAGATCTCTAACCCTTGTTCCTTTCTGTCATAGAGTATTATCAAAATCTGAGCATGGATCTCTTTCTCTTCTTCGAGTTTGGTTCCATCGTCTTACTCACTATGATTGAGTACCTGACTTGCTATGTGTGGGCATGACACTTTATCACTAAGGGTTCGAGTATGAAGAACAATGAAGGAGGCTTGAAATCACTAAAGAAGGTGTCTCTCATCTACTAGTTGTCAGAGAATGAAAATTAGATTTGGTAGGTTAAAAAATCAAGTGTTGAAGTGGATGAGATGAGAGCATCATGTTCCTTTTATAGTGTTTCAACTAGGGCTTAGGGTTGAATTATATGGATTAAAAAAGAATAAAATAATGGGCAATAATTCACATTAGTGGCCGGCCATAAAGGGACCAATCTCTAGTTACAATTTTCCCACTTTATTTCAACCAGTTATTCTTCTTTCAATAATACCATATTTTCTATTTCAATCCTATAAATGTCAAAACTATTTATTTAATAATTATAATTAATTATCAAATAAAATTACCATTTATGTTATTTATTAATGAGACCATACAAAGTCTCTTAATTAATAAATTGACCCCAAAACCTCTTTTCTTCACAATTAAGCTCTTGCTTAGTGAAAATTCGTAATTAGGACATAGTCTAATTTTAGAATTAAAATTGATTAATTAAAATCAATTAACAGAGTCTGTAAGTAGTGTTATCTCAACTAGTGAGGGGACCATGGGTCTATATAACTAAGCTTCCAATAAGTGGATCTAGAGTTTACAAAGTAAATTCTTTAACTTATTAATTCCACCTTGCGCCACTATAGATTTAGAATAGAATACACTCTCAAGTATATAGAACGCTCTATATGTACCAAGATATAGATACGATATGATTATCCATTGTTACAATTCTAATAGTCTAAGATCCTCGATCTATAGATGATCTACATTGAAAAGGGATAAATTTACCGTTTTACCCTTCAATGTATTTTATGCTTAAAACACTTAGCTACCTATAAATGATATTTCAGTAAACTAATGTAATTACTGAAATGAGGCCTCAATCATTTATCTCTATTCAGCCAAGCTCGAAGGAAATCATCGTTTTACTTCTAAATACTTATAAAAGCTATAGATTCCATATCTATGATCAGCGCTCCCACTCAATTGAACTACCATGTTCCCAAGATGTAAATATCTGCCAGAACCATTAGTTAGCATCCACGAATCTGATCCATAAGCTGAACCTAACCATATTAGGATTAAGATCCATAGACCTTAGATCAACCATTGATATTGACTTAGAAAGATATAACAGTAAATTTATGATATTTTATATCCAAGATCAATATCGGTCCCTTTCAATGTATACTCCATACATTTGATATTGGTAAACTTTGCCAATATCCTGGAAATGACATAACACTTATCTAAGGTGTAAGTATACATTATCACCGATTATCATATCAGTCTAAATCTAGTGAACTTACAAATCATGAAAATTAAACTTTTGACATATAATTATGATTATATTCCACTGTGCTGACGATACTACAATCATGAACAAATATATATATATATATGTATATATGTTCTGAACTTAATAGAATTTATACATTAAGTATACTCATGAAATAAATCATGTGAACCATGCTCCCCAGACTTTGATATCTACCAAATCATGCCCCTCAAACTTTGATATGTACTAAATCATGCCCCTTGAATTTTCATCTATGTTAGAATTTTTTTACTAATATTAGACAAAAGTCTTTAAATTTAACAATCACAATAGTTCGGAAGGAATTTTTAACGGCCAAAAAAATTCAGGTGGCACAATTTAGTACATATCAAAATTCAGGGGGAAAAATTACTAATTAGCCTTAAAGAAATGTATTTTACAAAATCATATTCAATTAATTTTTCTTGTGCCCTCCTCCTAATTCATTCTTTGTAACTAGACTTAGTGCTTTTTATTTTTACCAACTAGATAATGACAAGTCATAGTGATCTGCTGAGTTGGATGTAAAGTTTGCTACCACGGACCATCCATGAAATGTACCATGAAATGACATGAATGACTTGTTTTGGTTTGGGCTTAAAGTGAAATATCACTTGGCTGAGACTTATTGGCTGGTGAGTTTACTTTTCATGCCCCAAGGCATTAATAGACTCACAGGTTCCTCATATTCTCCCATCTAATCTAATCTCACTTTCCTGCGTGGATTTTAACACTTATGTCTCCCAACCAATACCATACACAACACAATTATCTCAATGTTATCTTTCATATAATATTTTAAAAGGTTATGTTTTAGATATACTAATATTTCTAAATCTATATATAATTCTCAAATCTCAATCCATTCACCAAAAAAAAAATACCTATAAAGGGAAAGAGTGTGCAACATCTTTATGATAAAAGGAGATCGAACTAGTAAACCATCAAGCACTCTCGTGAGAGTATTTACTTTATTATTCAAAATACCACTTTAAAATTTTATTCTTTTAATTTTACTACACATTTACATTACACTATATATTAACTTTTTTATATTTTTATCAACATTATTAAAATAATATATTTTAAATAATATATATTAATAAAAATATATTAAGAACGTAAAAATCAATGAGGTAGTTACAAAAAAAAAAAAAAAAAAAGCTCACTCTTTCTCCATAACTACATGTAAAGATTTATTTTATTGGAGTTTGTACAAATCTGTTGTAGCTAAATTATAAAGCATTTTAAGGAAGAGTTAATATAAGCCTTCAGCTAAAAATTTTAAGTTTTAGCTATTATGATAACACTAATGGCAATGGGAGTACTCCAAATTAATGAATCATCATCAAATATATATATGGATGAAGATTTAATAATTACATCAAATATGTAATCATTATGATTACATTTATTTTTAACCATCATTATTAAATAATTGTAAATAATTTAAAAATTAAAAAAATAATAATAAATAACTTGTAACTTAATAATTTATTTCTTATTAAAAATTTCTTAAAATAATATAAAACGAAATTATTCTAAAAAAAAATTAATTTAGAGAGAGAGAGAGAGAAAATAATAATCTAATAGAATTTAAGATTTTTGAAGGATCTCTAACTTTTTTTTCCATATATAGAACGAAAAATAGTGTTGTAAAATGAATTACACATTCACCAGATAGAGAATTTTTTTGCTTATATTTTAAAAAAATTTAAAAGTTCTCTGCTATGAAATATTTGATAAGAGCACTCTGTGAATTTGAACCAGAATAATTTATGGTATAAATAACTAAGTTTAATTATCAGTTGTAAATAAATATTTAAGTTTAATTTTTTACCGTAATAATATTTAAGTTATATTTTAGTAAATTCTATAGGTAAGTAAATTGCCACATGATAATCTCTAATTGGTCTACGTCATTAAAAATTTATTTTTTTTAAAAAAATAATAATTTAAATATACCAATAAGAAAATGACACGTAAATAATAATCTGACATTTAACGGTCAATACCTATGGAATTCTAAGAATATAACTTAGGTCCATTACGCTACACTCAAAAAAAAAAAAAAAAAAGAATATAACTTAGGTATTATACCGAAAATTAAACTTATATATTTATTTACAAAATATTTATTTACAAGTAAAAATTAAACTTAAATATTTATGCAACAAATTACCCATTTCAACAACTATTAACTTAATTTACACATTCCCATATCTATAATTATTTTTATACTATATAATGCTTTGTATATACATATTTTTATTTATTTATTTTTTTGTGAAAAAAATTATTATATTATTTGAGCCAAATTCCACCAAAAAAAAAGAATTGAGCCAAATTACATACAGTAGTGGAGAGAATATAATGCTTTATTTATTTATTTTGATGAGGATAATGCTTTGTTTGCTAGTACTGCAATTTTCACTTTTTTTTTTTTTTCAATCTAGTTGCATTATAACTCGAGTTGATGAATAAAATGGACCATTTTTTTTTTTTTTTTGTATTCCCTTTAGAGAGATTAGATTAATCATAGCTTGGATCTATTCAAAAATATGGAGAAGATAATGGGTGGAAATGTGGAAGAGACTAACTCAATTAGTTAAGGAAGCATTATTTATTACTAATAATTTTGTCCATTCATTTTTCATTTTCGACAGGAAAAATCAAGCTTGTAAGAAAATATTATTCAAAAAAAATTGTAAGGAAATATGCTGGAAAAAAAAAATTAAGAAATAGCATCTTATTTAAGATAAAATTATTACTCTTTGTTTTTTCTTGGCCTCTATAGAGCCAGAAACCGGCCAATACATTCAATTCTCTAGATTTTGTTGGTAATAAAAAAGAAGGAAGATATCAATTGCGAATCCACGCTCTAGTGACGACGTCGTTTGAGACTGTCCGACACCTATAAATAAAGTGGCTTTACAATTTGTTTCTTCACACATTCTTAACGCTACTCTGTATACCAATAATCTTTTTTCTCCGAATAACAAAGAAAAACAGGACTTTCTTCATCTCAAGGTATTATTATTCTGTGTCTCTTTTATCTAATTGTTATATACATACATAAATAATTAAAAAGGACTCTCTGTCTCTCCATCTCTTTGGCTAAAATTGGATTTTTTTGTTTTTATAATTCTTTGATGTATTTATATAATATTCAAATTTCTCGTTATATTGACTCTGTTCAAATCAATAATTAAGACAAGAAGAAGATGAAGATGATAATAATTGGAGTTATTAATTTGTTTTGGGAAGGTTAATCATTTTTTTTTTTTTAATTTTAGTCGTGTTGTGGTAAGGTTGATCTTGGAAGATGCTTGTAGAGAACTCAAACAGTGTTGATATAGATACAGAACAATTTGTTGAGGTTGATCCGAGTGGACGGTTTGGGCGTTATGATGATCTACTTGGGTGTGGTGCTGTGAAGAGTGTTTACAGGGGATTTGATCAGAAGGAGGGTATTGAAGTTGCTTGGAATCAGGTGTTGTTAAACAAATTCAGTTATGATCTAACCCTCATCAATCGAATTTACGCGGAAGTTGAGCTATTGAGAACATTGAAGAACAAGTACATAATTTTTTGTTACAGCGTGTGGAAAGATGATGAGCGTAACATCATCAATTTCATCACTGAGGTCTGCACCTCAGGGAACTTGAGGAATTACCGCAAGAAGCATCGTTGTGTTTCGATTAAAGCCTTGAAGAAATGGTCCAAGCAGGTCCTTGAGGGATTGAAGTACCTCCACAACCATGACCCTTGTATTATTCACAGAGATCTCAATTGTAGTAACATTTTTGTTAATGGCAACACTGGCCAGGTAATTACTGATTCTAAATTTGTTAAGAGATAAAGAAATTAGTGATTTCAATAATATAGAGTTGTGATGTTCATTGTAGATAAAAATTGGCGATCTGGGGTTTGCAGCTATAGTAGGCAAGAGCCACTCAGCTCATTCGATATTAGGCACACCAGAGTACATGGCACCAGAGTTGTACGAGGAGGATTACACAGAGATGGTGGACATATACTCATTTGGAATGTGCTTGCTCGAGATGGCTACCATGGAAATACCTTATAGCGAATGTAACAGTGTTGCCAAGATATACAAGAAGGTTGTTAGTGGAAAAAGGCCATTATCTTTGAACAAGGTGACTGATCCAGAAATGTATGCATTCATTGAAAAGTGCCTATCTCAGCCTAAGATGAGACCTTCAGCCTCTGATCTTCTCAAGGACCCTTTCTTTTCTGAACTAGACGATGAGATCACTGACGCTGCTCCAGTTTTGTTGACATATTCTAGTGAGGAGTTCGCCTCTTTCTCACACAATTCTATCTCCTAATATGTCCAATTGGATTTCTAGGGAAATGCTACTACTAAGAACAATTAATTTCCTAAAACGTGAACTATTATTAATTAAATTATGAGAAATGTTAAAAAGCACAAATAGTGTTTAACCTATATAATTTAATATAATAATTTGTAAGTAGTATCACTAATTAATTTAAGTTGACATGTTAGACATCTCTAGTACTTAATAATAATGCTTTTAAAATATTTAGGACAATATTTAATTGTACCAACAACAACATAATATTCATGATAGTGTAACAATTGTACACTAACATTTCCCAAATTTTAATCAAGATTAATGTTATATGCTTTCAATTTAGTTAATTATTTTTCTTTTATGCTCCATACATTTGGGTTCATTTGGTACGCCGTATAAAGGTCGTATTGTATTAAATAATAAAAAGCACTATGTTTGAATAAAACAATGTATTGTATTAATTATTACAACCAAATTTTTAATACAATATAAATTGTATTATTTAATACATAACAAATAATCTGTATTAGCTTGTATTATAATATTAACAAAGGATTCGGGATCAACACCAATATCTGACTCGGACCCGGGACCCGAACTCGAACTTGAACTCGGACCCAAACTCGTACCCGGGACCCGAGACCTGAACCCGGACCGAAACCCAGGACCCGAACTCAGACTTGGACTTAGACTCACACCCGGACCTGGGATCCGGGACCCGGGACCCGAACCCTGGACCTAAGACTCAGACCCAACCGAGACCAAAGACCCGGACCTAAACCCGGGTGCTGAACTTGGGACTCGGGACCTGGACCCAAGACCTGGACCTAGGACTCGGGACTTGGACCCGAGACTCGGACCTATAGTTGGTATTGGGATCGAGTGTATTGAGAATATATTATAACTTTACACAATCTATTAATACAAGTCAATACCAAATATAATATTGTATTAAATAATACTAATACAATACAATAGCGTAACAAACGAACCCTGATTGTTTATATAAAGTAGACTGGCAATCATAACTATTTGAAATATCCAAACTACCAAAATTACGTTATCAATAACAATTTAATTTAATTATTGTATTATTCTCTTTTTATTTAGAAAAAAAACAAAAATATTCATTAATAAGTAAGTTCGACAAAAATTCATAGCATAAAAATATAGTTCATGAAGCAAAATTAATTATAAGAAAGAAAAAATAACGCTAACAATAACATCAGCTAAGTTCTAATATGTCACTAGTGATTAAACATAAAAAAAAAAAAAAAAAAAAAAAAGTGTAAATTATACTTAGTTTTCAAACCAAATAAATATTTGACCGAGTCTATTTACCAATGACTATAAATTATTAATCTTGTGATAAAAATTAGAAGATAACAACCTTATTTTCTAAGTCATAATAAAAGAAATAATATGATCAATAATGTTTCAACATACTGTATCACAAAAAATGAGAGCACATAACATAGAAAAAATCGATAAATATGAATAACAAAGGAAGAAATTATGCAACTTAAATTTTAGCTCCGCAACACACATAAGTCTTGTCTTTTGACATGGTACGATATTCTCTCTAAAAAGTTCATGTTTGGTCTTATACGTGGGGTATACTTTGTCCTTATTTGTCATGGAGCCTGGTAATCAATCTGAGCCTACCATTGAAGAGCAGTATGCGAATGTTCGAATAGAAGATGAGGAAGAAGATAGCCTGATTTATGTGGGCGACGCTGATGATTTGACGGAGATTGATGATAGATGGTGTCTAGTGGGTCGTTTCTTGACTAATAGAGGTGTGGATTTTCAAGCAATGCAGAACAAGATGGCAACGCTATGGCAACCGGGAAGGGGTATGTATGTTAAGGAACTTGATAGTAATCTATTCCTATTCCAGTTTTACCATGAAGTCGATATCGATCGAGTGATCGAAGGGAGTCCATGGACATTTGATAGGGTGCCGTTGATATTTGAACGATTGAAACAAGGTGAGGACCCAAGAATGATCACGTTGAACAAGTTGGACTTTTGGGTGCAAATACACAATCTAACTACTGGTTTTATGTTGGAACGGGTGGTGCGCGACCTAGGCAACTATGTGGGTACATTCATCAAAACTGATCCGAATAACTTCATCGGAGTTTGGCGCGACTATCTTCGGGTTCGTGTCAAGATCAATATAGAGTGCCCGTTAAAACGCAGGAAGAAGGTTGAGAAACAAGGAGGGGTTCACTGTTATGCGAACTTTAAATATGAGGGCCTATCCACTTTCTGTTTTATTTGTGGCATCCTTGGGCATTCGGAGAGATTTTGTGAACAGCTTTTCCATACTCCACTCGATCAGATACAGAAGCCATACACATTGGAATTGAAAGCTACTCCTCGACGGAAGAACTACGCAATCGGGGAGAGATGGTTAAGGTCCGGAGCTGCTTCTAGAGCCGGCGGAATGGCGTTTTCCGAGCATGCTACGACTGGCGAGAGATCTGCGCCCATCAATGGTAATCAGACCAACAACAATCAAGGGAGGCAATCACGGCTGAACCACATCCCACCTAATAATCTGGGATCATCATCCAATCAATCAACTAATGAAAGGGGAAATTCAAATAAGATGGCTATTTCCTTGCCTCAATTGAAGGAAGGTGGTGACATAATTGATCAACCTTCAATGACAGATACCATCGTGGGAGATATTGCTTTGAAGTCAAATATGATAAATAAGGAAACTAGTATTCTTATTTTGGATACTAAGAGGAGAAGGACTGATATTGTTAATGGGCTTGGGCTGAACAACAACCTAGACAATAACACACATGTGGAAGTTACTAATGATGAGCTTGGTGATGTTGGGCCGATCCAGGGTCAAGGTGAGGATATGGATACTGATCTTTTGAAAAATACCACAAAAAACTTGTTTGGGGCGGGTTCTGTTTCACAGGCCCGCCGGGGATTATGAATGTGTTAAGTTGGAATTGCCGTGGGCTTGGGAACCAACGGGCTATTCAGTTCCTTAAAGAGATAGTCTCTCAAAAGCATCCCAATTTCATTTTTTTGTGTGAAACAAAATGTGATAAAAAAAGAATTGAAAGTATGGGCCGAATGCTAAAGTTTGAAGGTGTTTTTGGTGTTGAGGCCCAAGGGAGTTCGGGTGGGCTGGCTCTCCTTTGGAAAAATAAGGATGATGGGCGTGTGTTGGGTTATTCGAACAACCATATTGATTTTCTTGTTGAATCATCTGAGAAAGGTGCGTGGAAGCTTACTGGTTTCTATGGGGAACCTGAGAGGAACAATAGACACCGATCATGGACTCTTCTCCGAACTTTGGCTACCGACTCTACCCTTCCATGGTGTGTCATAGGAGACTTGAACAACATAGTGCGGCAGGAGGATAAACGGGGCGGAAGGCCATACCCCCAGAGGTTGATCGATGGCTTCCAACAAGCACTAAACGACTGCAATTTAACAGATATGGAATTAGTGGGTCATCCATTCACGTGGGAGAAAGGCAGGGGCTCTCGAAACTGGATTGAAGTAAGGTTAGATCGTGCACTCATCAACGACGCTTGGTCTCGAATTTTTCAAGGTGCTTCTCTGCTAAATCTTGAAATTTCTTCATCAGATCACTGTCCACTTTTTTTAGAACCTGAAATTAATCATTGTTTCCCTACTAATCGCAAATTTAAGTTCGAAAATGCTTGGCTCAAAGAACCAATGTGCTTTGAAATAGTAAGGGACTGTTGGGAGAGTGAAGGTGATGATAATTTGCCAAATAAATTGGCACGGTGTGCAGATAAATTGAGTATATGGGGGAAGGAGGTGACTGGAAACTTCAAAGCTCGTATTACTCGCTGCAAGAATGAGATCAAAAGGCTAGCAAATAAAAGAGACACGGCTTCCATTCAACGGCATAAAGAAGTAAAGGAGGAGTTGTTTCATGTTCTTGATCAGAGAGAATCATTTTGGAAGCAGCGCTCTAAACAGCTTTGGTTGAAGGAAGGAGACCATAATAGCAGTTATTTCCATAAGGCTGCCACAACCAGGAAGAGACATAACAAGATAGTGAGTTTGAAGAATGACAATGGGGTTCGGGTAGGATGGGAAAATGGTCTTGATCAAGTGATGAAAGATTATTTCTCAACATTGTTTCAAGCATCTAATTCTACTTGCCAAGAAGTAGTGGATAGTGTTCATTGTTCGGTCCCTAATTCTATTCATGAGAACTTGCACACGGCCATCTCTGAAGAAGAGGTTAAAAAGGCGATCTTTCAGATGCATCCAGACAAGAGTCCTGGTCCGGATGGTATGACACCTGCCTTTTATCAGAAGTGTTGGAGTATTGTGGGGCGTGATGTGGTGAGAACTGTTCAAAAATTCTTCATGACAGGGGAGTTTGATCAGAGTTGTAGTAAAGCCAATATTGTGTTGATTCCTAAGAAGAAAAATCCAGAAGATATGACTCAACTAAGACCGATTGCCCTGTGTAATGTTGTGTACAAAACAATTACTAAGGTAATGGTGAACCGTATGAAGCCTTACATGGATACTATTGTTGCTGATACTCAAAGTGCCTTTATCCCGGGACGTCTAATCTCAGATAATATTCTAATTTCCTTCGAGGTGCTCCACTATCTGAAGAGAAAGAGGAAAGGAAAAGAAGGTTTTATGGCTCTAAAGTTAGACATGAGTAAAGCCTACGACAGGATTGAATGGCCCTTTTTAGAAGCGATGCTAAGGAAATTAGGCTTTGATCAATGGTGGATTTCTTTATTGATGAAGTGTGTAACTACAGCTGAATATATGGTGGTTCATGAGAATAAGGAGATAGGGCCGATTATACCTTCCCGGGGTATTCGACAAGGGGATCCATTATCCCCTTACTTGTTTATTCTCTGTGCCGAGGGCCTCTCGGCTTTATTGAACAAGTATGAACGGGCTGGCCTTATCCATGGGTGTAAGGTGGCGAATGGAGCGTCGCGTATCTCTCATATGCTCTTTGCAGATGATAGCTACCTGTATTGCAAGGCCACTATCTTGGAAGCGAACAGAATAAAAGATATCCTCCAAAAGTTTGAAGCAGCTTCTGGCCAAAAGGTGAACTTTGCAAAGTCGTCCATTTTCTATAGCACTAATACTACCCAGTCGGTTCGGGATAGGATAAGCAACACCCTACACATGTCTATGGCGGATGAAAACAGCTT
Organism: Cannabis sativa; assembly: GCF_029168945.1. Lineage (NCBI taxonomy): Eukaryota > Viridiplantae > Streptophyta > Magnoliopsida > Rosales > Cannabaceae > Cannabis > Cannabis sativa. Next base: position 32,460,090 of record NC_083608.1, on the reverse strand, counting down.
ATACTTGGGTCTACCAAGCACTCTAAGTAGGAACAAGTCTGCGGTGTTGGGTTATCTTAAGGAACGGGTTCGAAAAAGGATTGAAGGTTGGGAGATGAAGTTCTTATCTCGGGCTGGTAAAGAAGTTTTGATCAAAACCGTGGCTCAGTCTCTTCCAAGCTACGCAATGAGTGTTTTCTTGTTGCCTCTAGACATCACGCGAGACATGGAGAAAGCCATGAATAAGTTCTGGTGGCAAGGTGCAAATAAAGCTAAGAGTGGTATTCATTGGTTTTCTTGGGATAGACTTTGCTCACATAAAGCTAAAGGTGGAATGGGATTCAGGCACCTACGGGATTTTAACGTTGCTATGTTGGCCAAACAAGGGTGGAGGCTGCTGTCTCGGCCTAACTCACTTGTAGCTAAAGTCTTCAAAGCTAGGTATTATCCTAATGGTTCTTTCTTCACGGCACAGTTGGGTCCCAATCCCAGTTATGTGTGGAGAAGTGTGTTGGAAGCACAAGACCTGGTTAGAAAAGGCACTCGCTGGTGTGTGTTTGATGGTGAAGAGATCAATGTTCTCAAAGAACCTTGGTTGCCAAGTGAAGATGACCCCTATGTTCATTCAAATCATCCTAGTTTGGGTGAAGCTAAAGTGAGAAACTTAATGGTCATGGAGGGTGGGAGTTGGGATGTTGATATCTTGAATGATTTGTTTATTGAGCGGGATAAGAAGCTCATTTTGGATATCCCTCTCAACATAAGCCACGGCAGTGACAAACTCACTTGGAGTTATGAATCATCGGGAATCTACTCTGTTAAAAGTGGCTACAATTTGCTTCAGAAAATTCATGGTAGATGGGATGGTAACGAAGATGATCTCACCAAGTTCTGGACCAAGTTTTGGAAGCAAAAAATTCCCCCAAAAGTGAAGAACCTGGTTTGGAGAGCTGCCCGAGAGTGTCTGCCCACGCTGCAGCAATTGAAAATTAAAAGAGTGGATGTACAAACATCCTGCCCAGTCTGCCACAGCGAAGATGAATCCGTCATTCACGCACTCATCACTTGCACAAAGGTGAAGCAGGTGTGGGACAGAGTTGGCATCGGAACAACCTCTGCTGCAGCCGAACCAGAAAACTTTCTGGACTGGTTTGTCGCCGTTTACCGCCGCCGGCTGCAGAAAACTGCTACTTCCGGTTCTGTGTTGGGCCATTTGGAGCGCCCGTAACGATGTTGTGTGGCAAAAGAAATCTGTTACTGCAGCCAGCATTGTAGTGTTAGCAACCGGTTACCTTGAACAATGGAAGAATGCTCAAAATTCTCGAATCGAGACGTCATGGTCAGGCCTTAAAGCCGATGACGGGGCTGAGCATTGGACTGTCCCAAGTATTAATCACATCAAGGTAAATGTTGACGCTGCTCTCTTTGATAGTGGTAACAAGTATGGATGCGGTTTAGTGGCAAGAGACCATCACGGCATGCTAATTGAGGGAAATATGAAACTTTTTACTGGTTCGGTTTCTCCCGAAGTAGCGGAATCCATTGGCATTCGTGAAGCGTTAAGTTGGATAAAGAGGCACAATTGGCAACATGTTACACTCGAAACAGATTGTTTAACGGTAGTCCAAGCGATAAGAAGCGAGGTGAAAATGATTTCAATGTTTGGACAAATTATCCAAGAGTGTAAAAATCTGTTGTTAGAATTGAAAACTATTTCTATGTTATTTGTTAAACGATCAGCAAATATGGTAGCTCATAACTGTGCAAGAGCTTCTATATTTTTTCCTGGTTGTATCTTCGATATGGAGTCTGTTCCATTCGACTTGCTACCTTCTTTGGTAGCGGATTTTAATGGTTAATAAAGATGCATTTTCCATTCAAAAAAAAAAAAGGAAGAAATTATGATATCCCTATAGAAACAACTTGAGCCATTTGACAAATATCATAAAGCCAAAAGAGATCGAAGTCCTCTCTAGTTCCTAGGCTAATAATAATCCCTACAGATCTAGTAAGGCGGTGAAGAAATATTATTATACTAAAAAAATCAAACACAGTTTAAAAAACATGAAAATAAAATGAGAAATTTACAATAGTATATACATATTTTAAGTTTATCAGAATATATATATAGCAAAAAGATTACAGTAGGACCTAGCAAAAGTCCTTTACTGGTAGGAAACTTTTTTTGATTATTGATTTTAGATCATGTGGTTATTATGATGTAAAATGTATACTCTTACAATAGGACTGCTTGTATACAATTAAAACTTTAAACATATTATAATAATATTTAATTTTATTTTTCTTTTAAAAAAATTATATTAATAATTAAAAAATTTATAATTTTTTTTTTTTGAATTATTGTTTTTTTAAAAAGTTACTTTGAATTATTTTTATATTGGTATTTATTTTTAAAAAGAATTATTTTTTTTAAACTCATTTTTTTTTTTTGCTTCTCATTTTTTGGTTTTTCATAACTGATGATTTTTTTATGTTTACACCTAGTTTTTTATTTCTTTTGCTTTTAGGCTATGCGTAATTCTAGTATTATTAATTATTTTTTCAATAGTTTTTATCTTATTGTTTGGTTGCTCTTTTGAGACGCCACTTATCAAAAAAAAATATTTATTAATTAATTTTGTATAGCATAAAAACAATAAGATAAGCGTAAAATATATATTCTCAACGAATTTGTAGTTAGCCGTAAAAGTTAATTCTATCTCAAAAGATCGACTGATCAAGCTTCAAGAACAAATGCCATAAAGTTGTTAAAATATTATGAGTCTATTTGGTTTTGTTTTCTAGTTTTCAGTTTTTAGAATTGCGTTTTTAAAAGTGAGAATAGAAACAGTTTATTGTCATTTTAAAAATTTAATAGTGTTTGGTACAAATTTTTTAAAACCATTTTTAGATTTTTTTTTTACAAAAAAAAAAAAAATAATATTTGAACACCATACCATTACATGAACCCATTCGGGTCCGGGTTCGGGTTTGGTTCTGGGTCTAAGATCGAATATGTGAGCAAAAATGTATAATATGTTAGACAAAAAAATTATTTTTGAAAATTAAAAATTTTCTATTTTTTTAGTTTCTAAAACTCAATTTTTAAAAAAATTTAACAAACAGCCTCTATTAGTTTTAAAAAATTATTTTTAGTTTTAAAAAAGAGAAAATACTTTTTAAGTTATAAAGTCAAATAGCCTCTATGAAGTTTTGTTTTTTAATTAAGTAAATATGAGTACAAGTCCAAAATATTTATTATTACCATAAACTTGATTTAATAAATTACAAAACAAAGAACTATTACGTAATCTTAATGGTGATAAGGGGAGAAAAAAAAAGAATAGTAATAAGAATTGGGAAATTTGATTTTCTATACTTAGAAAATCAAAAAATTTGATTTCTAAACCAATAATTTAAACCCTAAAAAACTATACCTTTTTTTTCAAAACCCCAAAAATACCCCCAAACTAAAACTATCTCTCTTTCTCTCTCTATCTAGCCGGTCCCAATAATCCCACACCCCAGGTCCGATGGTCGGACCATGGGGTCCGATGGGGTCCGACCAATCGGACCCATCGGACCCCAAGGTCCGACCATCGGACCTCTCTCTTCCCCTCTCTCTCAAATCGCAGGAAAAAAAAAAATTAAAAGCCGGTCGGACCTTCGGGTCCGATGGGTCCGATGGTCGGACCCATCGGACCCGAAGGTCCGACCATCGGACATCTTTCTTCCTCTCTCTCCAAAATCGCAGAAAAAAAAAATTAAAAACAACCGGTCGGACCTTGGGGGTCCGATGGGTCCGACCGGACCTTGGGGGTCCGATGGGTCCGATGGTCGGACCCATCGGACCCCCAAGGTCCGACCATCGGACCTCTGTCTTCTTCCCTCTCTCAAATCGCAGGAAAAAAAAAAGTTTCAGAGACTGGGGTTGCTCTTTCGGGTTGGGGTTGGGGTCGGAGGGGTTGGGGTCGTGGTCGACGGGGGTGAGGGTGGTGATCGGCGTTGGGGTTGACGTGGGTGGGTGAGGGTGGTTCGGGTGAGGGTGGGCGGTTGGGGTGAGATAGAGGGAGAGAGAGATGATGCAGAGAGAGAGAATATTGTGAGGGGGGTATTTTTGGGGTTTTGAAAAAAGAAGAATAGTTTTTTTAGGTTTTAAATTTTTGGTTTAGGGAAAAAAATTTTTGATTTTCTAAGTATAGAAAATCAAATTTCCCTAAGAATTTGATCTTGACATATATTATATAGTAAACTAATGTACAAAGATTCATATTCATATGTAATTTATGTTATAGATATAGAGAGATTTACATATAATTATTGAGTCTTAAGTGAGGGAAACAGAGAGCTATTTACAACAAAAACCAGTTTAGTGATTTTGTTTCAGTCAATTTTTTCTAATTTTATTTAAAAAAGTGTTTTAGCTATTCAACATATTTAAATATTTATTTGGTTTTCCCAATATAAGCATACTATATATATGTATATATATATATATATGTGTTTGGTGATCAGTTATAAGGAGAAGAAGATTTGGACTGATCAGTTATAAAGCATCTAAATAAATAGTTAGCAGAAAAAAAAATAAACAGTAAAATATCAATTAAATAATGAAAAAATCTCCTATTTTAATTTTATAAAATTTATCTACACTCTATTTTCTTAAGCTTGTAATTGTTAGAGATTTTATTACAATGGAAGAAAATCAAGATATTACAACTCTATTGTAATACAATACAAGGACCAACAAAGAGATTAAATAAATATTACAACAACATAATATACAATATATATACACTATATATGTTATATATAAGAAATGTAGAAGAAGATAAGAACACATGTAATATAATATATATAGCAAGAGAATAATATATATATAAATATATGTATATACTCACTCACAACCTTGAGTGTAGAATAGTAGGGATCACCATGACTTGAACAAGGTATTACACCTTTGTCCAAAAGCTTATTTCCCCCTATCTCTAAGCACTAAGGGAACTCTCTAGGAAATAACTTTGGGAATTATCAAGCCTTAGGGTTTTCTAGCAAAGTGCTTTCTTGATAGAAAACTTCATATCCAAAATGAGCACCTTAGACCTCTTTATATAGTGTTTAGGATATCATCACCATTTGAAATTCAAACTCATAACCCCATAGATGTTATGGACTCAAATGTAACTCCTACACACACCATAACTCCTATAGCATTAAGAATTTCAAATTAAGATGTGTAACATCTTTTTACACTCTTAATGTTGGTGATAATGGTGGAGGTTACTCATAGTAACAAGTAACTCCCAAATGTTACAAAAAGATGACAACTAATATACATTGTCATATGTTACATATTATTAGTTTATTACACATATTTAATCTATATATTATATTATTATAAATAATATAACAATCCCCCACTAGATTAAATATTATCTCTTTAGTAACAAACTTGTAACTTTTGTAACATTTATTTAATCAATCAAAAATATTATATCAAAATATAACATTCCCCCACTTTGATTGACTAAATACACACTTTTAAGAAGTCTTGCTTAGGTGCATTAGATAAAATGTCTTTCGACTTGAATTTTATTTTAGTGTAATTACCACAAAGTTTGATGAAATTTTGGTTGCCGTAGCATTGAACCATTATTCCTTTAATACAAACCGGTGATAACACACACACCCTCGCTAATGCTCACTTGAGACCGCATGTCTCGCTCTTGCACCGTTAATGGCCATGTGCAAAATTCCAATTCATAGACTCTCTAGAGAATACTCTCAATTCTCATAAGAGGCGGCACCACCTCTAGTCCATATAGGTGGAGTTTTAGTGTCTCACCACTCGTTAGACACTTCTTAAGCTTAAGTGAGTTTTCTTAAGCTTAAGCTCCATTAAAAAACCTTTCGGTTTTAACCCTCAATTTTCACAACATGTACTCATCCATAGATGGGACAATTGAGTACAATATTCACTCTATTGACTTGTTATTACCTATTGAACTTAAGACTAGATGTTTACTAGTGTTAAGATAGGTTACCATCAATGAGAGAAACACTAAGGGAGTTTAGGTCCCATCCCTCGAAAATTCATGCTTTAATCTTGTACGGAGATTAAGCGATTTGTTATAACCTCTCACTATTGATTCCATGTGAATCATGCATGCCAAAATATAGTGTTCACATTGTGACCACTTTTCTCCTTAAGTACTTAAGCTTGGAAAATTCAATCATAAAAGATTAATTTTCACACAACTCAAATTCTCAATAATTTTGATACCAAGCATATCAAAATTAAACACTAATTTAGACACTAAATATGTCTAAATTTTCTCATATTAGAGTATACACCCCCACACTTTCACATTTCATTATCAAGAAAATATCTTGATTTTAAAATATAGAAGACCACTTTGTCTCTATAATTTTTCTTAAATTTAATTTCCTTCTTGAAATTATTTTTACCAAAAATTTGACACCAAATATGTCAATATTTTCACTTATGCACATAGCCAAACTTGATTTAGAATCTGAATTCAAAATCAAATAAATTAATCAACAATGTCTCAACACATTTTGATTAAATTTGTGGCTCACCCCCACATTTCTAGCATAAAGTGTATATAAAATATCACTTTTGTGTATTTTCCTCTTGAAATGACTCTTTAAGGACACCTCAAAATACCATTTGGCATTTTTAGTTTTCTCAACAAAACTAAAATATCAAACTCACATTACTACTCATAAAATCATGTGATTATTTTTACCCATAATTTTAAAGTTATCTCCTCAATGAGAGTAACCCAAATATTATACCAAAGTTAACAAAATTTTCATCAATTTTGTTCACAACTTTGATTATTTAAGATTCAAAATTGCTCTCCAATTTTGTTATCTTTTTACAATTTTTGAATCCACCATGATTCACTTTGATTTGGGTCTAAAATTGCTCTTCCAATTTATGACTCATTTCATAAGTTTAGATCAACTACTTTTGATCTATTTATTCTTGCTATGACAAGACAATTCTCATAAGTGTAACTCTCATAGTTCACTTTTCTTATCTCATAAAATGAGATAATTATCACTTTTTATTCAAAAAGAATGTAACTTCTCACAAGTTACAATTTTTTTTTTTTTAAAATCACTATTGAAAAAGAATTTCAAATTCTCTTTATTCACAATATATATGATAATAATCTTCACATCAATAGTAATTAACACTATCAATATTATCATCATATACATTATATAATTTGTATATTAATGTACAAAATTAATATATAACTCCCATGCATGAATTATAACTCTCAAATAATAATTCTATGCTTATTAATATAATATGTATGTGACATACACAATATTAATTATATAAATATATAAGTTATATATCTCATATACATATAACATATATACTTTAATATACATATATATCATATACACATAATACATATATATATTAATTACACAACTATATATGCTACATACCTCACACATATATAACATATATATACATATTAATATACATGATATATATTATATACACATATATAACATATATTATATATGCATGTATCATATAAATACATAAAAATAATTATTTCTACATATTTAATCTCACTAATATATATTATATCACATGCGCTCTATATATATATATAATATATATTACTCATATATATACATGTTATATATTATATATCTCACATATATACATAAAATAACATGATATAAATTTCAAATATCATATATATAATATGATATAAACACATGATCACATATATATATAACTCATATATATATAATATATATTACTATTATATAAAATGGGTGACTATTCAATGGTTACATTTTTATTGTAACCATATGGTTACATTTTTCTTTAACCTGTAATAGCAGGTTACTAATAGGTAGACTTTCCTTTTTTAGATTTAATTAATTATAATTAACTATTTTCTTAAAATAATTAATTAAATAGACATTCCTTTTTTAGAATTATTTAATTATAATTAATTATTTTCTTAAATTAATTAATTAAATATTTAACAAGACTTCTTTTAGTAATTAATATTTATATTTAAATCCTTACTTGAATTATTTTAATAATTAAGCCATTTAATTATAATATTTACAAAAAAATTTATTTTTTTTACAAAAATTAAACTTCTTTTGACACAAATTAAAATTCTCTTCTTATAATAAATTTTCAAATAATTAATTATTTTTAAATGATATTTAATTATTTTGTTACAATTATATGAACTAAGTATGAGACCTCAAGCTAATCAATCGATAACAAGTGCAGCCATTTTTTTTTAAAAAAATCCTTCAACTTATTTCATTTTTTACTTTTTAAATATTTAAATAAAAAAATTAAATAATTATGTGTAATAATTTAAAATTAAGATTACAAGTATAATAAAATTTAAATTATGAAATTATATGTGTATAATTTTAAATTATAAAAAATTTTGCTATAAAATTTTAAATAATTTAAGTATAAAAAAATAAATTGCTAAAAGATCCTTATATAGTAATAAATTGCAAAAAATTAATTAATAATTATAATTAATTTAATTTTAAAATATAATTAATCTTAATTAAAGTTTTATAAGGAAATAAATGATTAGGTTACTTTCAGGTTACAAGTTATTTTTTATTTATTTTTATTTAATTTCCAAATTAATCACAACCATTAAATAGTAATCCAATGGCTTAAAAAAAATGTAACCATGATGGTTACAATAAAAATGTAACCATTGAAACCTCTTCCATATATAGTAAATCACATAATATACACCACCATGTTCACCCATGAATGGTTTTTACATAAAATCTCTTATCCTTGTATTCTCACAATCTTGATTTATCACCTCTTCCATTGAAAAGGGCTAAGCTTTTGATTGTTAGAGATTTTATTACAATGGAAGAAAATCAAGATATTACAACTCTATTGTAATACAATACAAGGACCAACAAAGAGATTAAATAAATATTACAACAACATAATATACAATATATATACACTATATATGTTATATATAAGAAATGTAGAAGAAGATAAGAACACATGTAATATAATATATATAGCAAGAGAATAATATATATATAAATATATGTATAGACTCACTCACAACCTTGAGTGTAGAATAGTAGGGATCACCATGACTTGAACAAGGTATTACACCTTTGTCCAAAAGCTTATTTCCCCCTATCTCTAAGCACTAAGGGAACTCTCTAGGAAATAACTTTGGGAATTATCAAGCCTTAGGGTTTTCTAGCAAAGTGCTTTCTTGATAGAAAACTTCATATCCAAAATGAGCACCTTAGACCTCTTTATATAGTGTTTAGGATATCATCACCATTTGAAATTCAAACTCATAACCCCATAGATGTTATGGACTCAAATGTAACTCCTACACAGACCATAACTCCTATAGCATTAAGAATTTCAAATTAAGATGTGTAACATCTTTTTACACTCTTAATGTTGGTGATGATGGTGGAGGTTACTCATAGTAACAAGTAACTCCCAAATGTTACAAAAAGATGACAACTAATATACATTGTCATATGTTACATATTATTAGTTTATTACACATATTTAATCTATATATTATATTATTATAAATAATATAACATGTAATTGGGTCAATTTGTTTCCCTATAACATAGGAGCAAAAGAAGCAGCCCCATACTAAAATTCCCATATATATATAATAATTTATTTTCATATAATTATATATTTTTTTCTATTATAAAAAGTTATTTTAATTTATTATAAAATGTTTATATAGTAAATATTATTTAATATTTTGGCTAAATGATATGACACGTAGTTAAGTAGAGAACACATCATCAAGAAGAAGATTTGCAAGGTACACCCCGCAGAAAGAAAAGAAGTAAACTCTGGTATGCTCAGAATAAACCACAAGGTGGAGTCCACACACCTAGAAGGCATACACTATGTCGTCCAAGAAGAAGCACCATACCTTGGGCGACATTGCAATATCCCAAAAATTAATTTAAGGGTTGTTATTTTAAAGTTTGCACATCTAATATGACACTCATACAAGGCATAATCTAGCTAGCCTTTAACATGACAGGAAATTGTTGGAAATTATTTTACCAGGATCTTAGATCTACTCACAAGTATGTTGATTAACACCCTAAATATGAACTTTCTAAAACGATGAAATAAACACATATAAAGTTTAGGAAATCTTACATTGGGTGCAGCGGAATTAAATGACTCATTCCGTTTAGATCTCTAACCCTTGTATCCTTTTTGTAGCAGAGTATTATCAAGATCTGAGCCTGGATCTCTTTCTCTAAATCTTTGATGCTAAAACTCCTTTGCTGATGATCTTTCTTCACGATCTTCCTCACTATGATTGAGGTATTGCTTGTTGTGTGTGGGCACTACTCTAATCACTAAGGGGTTTTGAAATTATCAAGGAAGAAGAGAGAGAGAGGGTGGCGGCCAAGGTAGAGAGAGAGGCTCAGGTTTTCTGAATCAGAAGTGTAATTTTCCTGAAGCCTTCACTACCTATTTATAGCATTCCACTAGGGTTAGGTTTGAATTATTTGGCATTAAAATAATGAAAATGTCAGTTTAAATTGCCTACAAAAGTGGTCGGCCATGGCTTATTGGGTTTGGGCCTTGCTTTTTGCAATTTTGCAGTTTTAACACTTTTGTATCTGATTTTCTCAAAAATGCCAATTTTTTAATTCAACCATTTAAATGGCAATTCTAACTATTTAATAACTATAAATAATTATTAAATAATATTGTCATTTATCATATTTATCAATTGAACCATACAAAGTATCATAATTAACAAATATGCCCCTAACAACTCTTTCTTTACAATTTCGCCCTTACTTAGTGAAAATTTCACAAATAGACATAGTCTAATTTGAGAATTGATTAATCAAAACCAATTACATGAGTCTTACAAACAATATTATCTCTACTAGTGCGGGGACCATGGGTCTATATAACCGAGCTTCCAATAAGTAGATCAAGAATTTAGCACTAAAATTCACTAACTTATTAATTCTTCGTTGAATCCACGCATAGAACTTAGAATTGCACTCTCAGTATATAGAATGCTCTATATGTTCCACCATATAGACGCATCATTAGTTATCCATTGTTATAATCATAATTTGATCAATGATCCTCTATATGAATGATCTACACTGTAAAGGAATTAGATTACCGTAACACCCTACTATGTATTTTATCCTTAAAACACTTGACCCCGTATAAATGATATTTCAGCTTATGTGAAATGAGTACTCCACCATTTATGTTCGTTTGGTCAAGCTCGAAGGAGATCATCCTTTGCTTACTATTCGCCAGATAGAAGCTATAGATTCCATGTTTATGTTAGTGCTCCCACTCAATTGCACTACCGTGTTCCCAAAATGTACGTATCACCCTGACCTAAAAGTAGGCTTAACTAACAAATCAAAGAACACGAATAGCCTTTCAAGATTGAGCCTAATCATAACAGGATTAAGAACATTTGATCTAGGATCAACTTGGCGATATTGACTTGAATAGATTTTACGGTAAGTTTAATAAATCTAAGTCAAAGTTCAATATCGGTCCCTTCCGATGCATACTCCATGCATCCAACCTGAGCTTTACTTTAACCAATGTTCTGGAAAGAACATAGCATTTCTCCAAATGCAAGTAAACTCTTGTTGTAGATTATCATATCAGTAAAACCCTGTGTCTGATAAATCTAAGAAACTTTATTCACATAGTCATGTTTACTTTCCAATGTGATGACAACACAATAAACAGGATCAAGTATGTGAAAAGGGTTTAAGATGAATTTATAAATCAAATAAACAAGCAATTGATAAAGTGAACCAAAACATACACAAATGAATGAAAAAAAATACTTCTGTTTCTTTATTGATGTTGAATAAAATAGATTACATTGAAATAGAGTTTTATTTAGGGCATAAAACCCAACAGAAACTTCCGAGCAGAAATATAATTGGCAGGTCCCACATAGGGTTGAACTCCATGAGGTGCTAATTGCCTTCCAAAAAGGATCTGGCCACACCATCATTACGCCGGCCAGAGAAGGAAGTTTGACTCACCTTGTAAGAATGCTCCACGGGTAATCTCACAAGAAAGAAAAGCCTTGAGGAAGACGCGGCCGAGTGACCAACATGCCAGCCAGAAGGAACGATGCTAAGAGTGTCGAGCCAGTCTATCAAAGAATATAGGAGCTTCAATTGATCCTTACTGCACTCTAGAATATATGGATATTTACTCTTTGATCACTCCTTTTACGGAGCCTATCATTACAACATCCCATATAAATAGTGAATGCATACGCAGAGGGAAGGGACTTGAAAATATACTCATGCATCTAAGAGCACTTTGCTAAAAGATATTCTCTGTAAACACTTCGAGAGTCGTAGCTAGAATTTACTTTGTCTTCCTTAGTGATATGCACGATATTATCTAACAATCAACATAACTAAAAGGGGAGTAGGTCATTACCCACATATAAGGGGGTCGAACCTCTATAATTCTATGTGTTCTTATTTATTATTCTTAACTCCTTATTGGTGATTAATCAACGTCTATTTGACTCCGAGTCAGCCGGCTATTTTTCCAATCAACATCTTTGGTGCTTTCATTGAGAGCTTTAAAATTATTACGAAGATCTCATCTCTTTTAACCTAGTAATCACCATGGTCCTCACAAGGAAAAGCGTGTCCACAGAACCCCGAGATCTAATGGATGTGGATCCTAATGTCCAAGTTCCATCAATTGGTGACAACCCGATCAACCCTGCCCTACCACCTCGGGCAAATCCATCTGCAGGGTTTAGACTCAAAGACCCAGTCAATGCCAGGAAAGATCCAACAATTACCGGGCAAGTCCTAGTCAATGCTAGACAACCTACCCAAAGTTCTCTTCTACTTTTATACTTAGAATTTTGAATTCTACTATTCAAGAGGGAATGAGAATTTGAAATCCTACTCCAAGTAGGAATTCTCGGAGAACATAAACAATTTTCCAAGATTGCCAAAATTGATGCCCACTTGGTAGTTTCGAGAGAAATGGGCTTAGTTCAAGTCATTAAGTCAACCTCACACAAGTGTAAAGTTGACGTAAGGGGCAAATGTTTACACTAAAACTATCCATGATGATGTGCACATCAATGTTTGACACATGGCAATAAAAAATATCCCAGAGTTGAGTAGTTCTGAATCATAGCAAGTCGACCTGGGAGGGGTCCCTAGCCCTGTGCCCGGGTTGACTTTGGAAACTCCAAAATAGGTGTTTGGATCCTACCAAGTTGTTTCCAACTCACTATCTTTCAGTATTATGTACCATGAAGACATGAAGCATCCAAGTCCAGGCCTCGGGAGCTGAAATACATGAATCAGCACCTCAGATTTCAACTCGGTGCCTAGGGTTTCACCTAGCACCCAAGTTGACAACCTAACTAGGGTTTCAGTTTTCGAGACCATGTTAGTGCAAATGGGTCAAACTTGACATTGAGACATGAAATAGAAGTACCACAGATATATTTGAGGCATCAGAATCATATTCAGAGAATTTTCATTTTTGAGCACCCAGTGCCCGGGGACCTAGTGCTCAGGTTGACAATTTGTCAATTTGGGCCACTTCCAAGCATCAAATTGAAAATTTGACTCGTGCATCTTCTTTTTCTTCATCAAAAATGGGAAACAAGAGTTTTTGGAAAAGAAATAGACCAACTTGGAGGCCAAAATAAGGGAGCAGCGCTCAGATTGACATTATGTCAACCTGGGCCAATTCTAAGGAGTTTTTTCGAAAAGTCTTCTGACCATATTATCAGTTTTCGTCAAAGATTAAGATTCAACTACTTTCAGGAAGCAAATAGAACTTCTAAGAGGCCTAAAACTAGACCCATCGCACAGGTTGATACCTGGTACTGGGCCCAACATCTAGGTTGACATATTGTCAACCTTGGCTGTTTCCAATAATGTTTCCAAAAAAGTGTTCTTGGCATTTTTTTTGTTTTCGGAAATAACAAAGTTATAAGTGAACTCAAGGATAAAATGTCAGCTACAAGAGTATGAAAACTGAGCCCAATGCCGAGGTTGAATTGGTGCTAGGCCCAACGCCGAAGTTGACAATCAACCTGGTGCGCTAGTTTTTATCACTCAAATGCAAATTCTGCTCCGACAATTCTTTCAAAAATGGTAAAAAAAAAAAAATAGGATAAGAGACCTTGTCTTCAAGTTCAATAACCTTGGAAGTGTCAAAACATCATCCCAGAAGCTTGAAAAGAAGCCCCTAGCGCCCAGGTTGACATATGGCCTAGTGCGTGTTGGAAATTATTTTACCAGGATCTTAGATCTACTCACAAGTATGTTGTTTAAACACCCTAAATATGAACTTTCTAAAACGATAAATTAAACACATATAAAGTTAAGAAAATCTTACATTGATGCAGCGGAATTAATGTCTCCTTCCACTCAGATCTCTAACCCTTGTATCCTTTCTGTAGCAGAGTATAATCAAGATCTGAGCCCGAATGTCCTTCTTCTTCAAGTTTGATCCTTCACAGTCTTCCAATCTATGATTGAGTTACTGCTTGCTGTGTGTGGACACTTACTCTCTCACTAGGGTTCGAAATTGATGAAGGGAAAAGAGAAGAGGGATTTCGGCCAGGTATAGAAAGTGGGGAAGGCTCAGTTTTTTTGAAGAGAGAAATTTCTGTCAGAAAGGCTTGTGAAAACTTATGATTTGACTAAGCCATCACTTTCTATTTATAGGCATCTACTAGGTTTAGGTTAAGAATTATTTGGCATTAAAATAATGAAAATATTAATTTGAAAATCCACAATAAGTGGCCGGCCAAGGTGTAGTAGCGGGCCCCACTTGATTTTGCAGTTTTATCAAATTTTATTTTTATTTTCTCAAAAACGCTAATTTTCCAATTCTAACCTTTTATATGCCAAAACTAATTATTTAATAACTAAAATAGATTATTAAATAATATTGTCATTTAATTTAATTATTAATTAGACATATAAAGTCCATTAATAAATAAATAAACCTAGAAACTCTTTTCTTTACAATTTCACCCCTACTTAGTGAAAATTCATAAAATTAGACATAGTCTAACTTTAGAATTATAATTGATCAATCACGAATCAATTAATGAGTCTTACAAGCAGAATATTCTCAACTAGAATGGGGACCATGGATCTATATGTTGAGCTTCCAATAAGTGAACCAAATTTACCAAGTAAATTCCTACTTATTAATTCTTCATTGAATCCACTCTTAGAACTTAGAATTGCACTCTCAGACTTATATAGAGCATATTATATGTTTCACGATATCAATATGCTATCTCATTTAACCATTGTTATAATCTTATTGTGATTTAAAGATCCTCTATATAGATGATCTACATCGAGATGGGATTTCTTTACCATTCTCACCCCTCAATGTATTTTGCCCCTTAAAACACTTAGCTACCTGTAAATGGTGTTTAGTGATCTAATAATTAGTCAGTTAAACAAGAGCTCATCCATTTACTTCTATTTGCTAAGCTCGAAGGGAATCATCACTTGACTTCTATACACCAGTAGAAGCTATAGATTCCATATTTATGTTCAGCACTCCCACTCAATCATACTATCATGTTCCCAAAATATACGTATCACCCTGACCTAAAAGTAGGCTTAACTTATAAATCAAAGAACATGAATAGCACTCCTGAGTTGAGCCTAAGCATATCAGGATTTAGATTCTTTTAATCTTAAGATCAACTACTGATATTGACTTGGAAAGATATGTATAACGGTAAGTTTGTAATATCTTAACTTAGTTGCAATATCGGTCCAGTCCAATGTATACTCCATACATTCGAAACTAGTATACTTTACTAATGTCCTGGAAAGAACATAACACTTACTCCAAGTGTAAGTACACATCATCGCTGATTATCACATTAGTGTAAATCCAATAACACTGATGAAACAGGGACCAAGACTTTTGATTCATATGATCACAATCACATTCTACTGTGTTGACGATACTGTAATTGTGAATAAACATATGATCTGGATTTAACTGATTTTGTGTGTGTGAATGTAATAAACATATTAAACCATTAGCATGTAAAATTCATGCAAACATCAATCACTTCAAATTTCTTATATTGATAAATAATCAGATTGTAAAGAGTTTTATTTAGGGCATAAAACCCAACAGTGCGTTGGAATCTGCTTATCCAATTCTAATTATTTCTCGACCGCTCATCTAGTTTTTTATAATGATTGAGAGCTATGAAGTCAAAAGAGTCAAATTCACAACTTATTTTCACTTTTCCGACAAAGTCACTTATTTTGAAATCAGGGAGTTTTGAGTCTCCCATTTTTGCAAATAGCAACATCTCCAAGAAATGGTAACCAGCTTCACCAGAACACAAAAACTGGCTAAGTGATGTCCAAATATCACTTAGGCATAAAAAAAAAATACATCCCCGACACGTTTTCCTACTCACCCAGCATCTAGGTTGACTTCAGATGTCAACTTGGACGCTAGATATCAACCTGGGTGCTGGGATGTCAACCTGGGCGCTGGGCCGAGAGTAACCTTCAGTAAAACGGTCATAACTCACTCAATAATGATCTGGTTGATGCAATTCAACTTGCATTTTGAAGCCATTTCAATGCTCTATCATTTCATATCTCGTACTCCAATCACAATTCTGAAGTTGTCAACTCCTAATTTTACCCTCAAAAGAGTTACAAATTTAAACTACAACTTACTTAAAACGGGTCCCATGGATACGACTCAAGCTCCGAAAATTGACGAACGATCTTTGTAGTCAATTTTACTGCTAGATTATCATCATTGGTCAAAAGTAGCCTAACTGTATTTTTTTATATTTTTTTTTCATATTTTATTAGGACCTCCTCTCCTATATAAGGAGAGCTCGACTAGATTATTTTTCACATTAGGAAAAGCACCCATAAAGTGAGAGCATCTCTCTCTAGTTTCTCTCTCTAGAAATTAGAGCTTTCACACTTAGCCAATTTTCTTGTAATTCTCGTGAGAAATAAAAACTCGAAATAGACGTAGCTCCATTACCATCGTGACATGGGGAGTGGACTACTATAAATATTGTGTGTCTCTCTAAATTATTTACTTAAATTTATTATTCATCTTGTCAATCTAGTAAGCTGGTATTTGTAACTTTTTAGCGTCAACAACTCTTATAGTTATTACATTTATTACAAGTAAATTGTATTACTTAGTTAATTATCTCATAAATGTACCATAAAAGTGTTGTAAACATATTAAACTTGTTATAAACAAATTAATGAGTCGATAATTTAATAAAAACTAAGCATGATTGTTTATATAAACAGGTTGAACAAGTAAGGTTAGGTCATTCCGTTTATAAATTGATTGAATTTGTATTTTAATTTTTCAACACGATTAATAAATTGCTCAAATTTGAGTTTGACATTTACTTGTAAAATCTTGGCTTTTACATGACATGAACACGATTTGTCACCTCTATCTGTAATTGATAAATAAAAGTTTTATTATTATTATTATTATTATTATTATTATTATTATTATTATTAAATTGTAGGATTCGTTAATGTGTCGTGCTTTAGGATTAATTAAGGGATATTGGCGACAAAACTACCTAAATTACATGATTTGTGACACTTAACTTTACTAACTATTTTTTGGTGGTAAACCCTCCAAACTACCATTTTGTTTTGCTACTTACATTTTCATCTAAAAAAATTTATTAAGTGCCAAGTAGATTACCCAAGTGTACACAAATGTACAAGTAGTAAATTTTTAGTTGTCTACATAATTTTAATTATTTAAATATTATAAACATAATTTAAAAATTAAAACATAAATAAAAATGTTAAAAAATAAATAAGACATTTCTTTTTTCATTTCATTTCCTTTTCTTTTCTACTTTCTTCCTTCCCTTCCATGTTCTTCATAACCACCTACACCACCATGACAAACACCACCACCACAACTACCACTATCACAGTTACCACTTGAAAAATATAACACACAATATAACTCACCACCATCACTCCACCTGAACCACACAATATAATTCACCACCATCACTCCACCTGCACTAGGGGTGTTCATTGGACCACATCCAATGTTTTTAGACCTATCCAGATCCGATCCAATTTTATATTGGATGTTAGATTTTATCATCTAATCTGATTCAATTAATTTTAATCATCCAATTGGATGTTGGATTGATAGATGTTGGATTGGATCGGTTTTATCCGTTGGATACATTTTATATATATTTATTGGTTTAATTTGGGTTTATTCAATATTTTAGACATAGTATTTTTTGGATCGGATCGGATCCATCCAATATTTTAGGTCCAATATATATTGGATTGGATTGGATTGGATCCATCTAATCCAAGAAAAAAAGAGTAAAATTTTAATATTAATTTTTTTTATATATACATATATATCTAACGTATAACAATATAAAATTTAATTACTCATCAAACTAAATGAAAATACTAATAAGTTCGATTCGATGTTGGATGTATTAGATTTTTGGACACCTCATCCAACATCTAATCCAATCCAATTGGATATTCAAAAATATCATCTGATCTGATCACAATTGGATATTCAAAAATATCATCTGATCCGATCACAATTGGATATCCAATGTTTAGCGGTCTGTTGTAATTGGATCGGTCGGTTGTCATTGGATTGGATCGATTTATGCACACCCCTAACCTAAACTGTAAAATAAAAAAATTAAAAAATTAAAATCACCACAACCACCACAATAACCTAATATCACAAACTAATATTTTCCTCCTCACTATCACCCAAGCCACCACAACTACCACCCGCCACTCGCTACCACCAAAATCAAAAACAAATCACCACTACCACAAACTAGATCTAACTCATTCAAACATTCACCATAAATTTTGAACACTGAAACCACAAATAAAACCTAGAGGTTACAAGGAACCATGCATAGCACTGAATAGGGAATCGTCGAATACACCAGCTACGCCTAACATGTAAAATGGGTGCATAAGAATGTTGTGCTCAGCTTGGAATACAATCATGAAATTGAAAGTACTAGAGATTCCTAAAGGCATACCATCAGAATAGCTTAACCCTAGATCACAAACCAAATCAAAATCCAAAACCACAAACAAAATCTAAACCCAATATCACAGCCAAATCAAAATGCAGAACCTAAGAGGAAAAAAAGACGTACACTTGAGTGATGGTGGACTCCGCCTAAGTTGCTACCAATGGCAATTGATCTCCGCCTGTGAGAGATAAAGAGCACACTACAAGAAAAATGAGCATTACTGAGGACAAATTTCGTTGGTAAAAACCCCTGTTTTCGTCAGTATTGCGCATCAATGAGGACATTTCGTTGGTAAAAAGTCGTTGAGAATACTTCGTTGGGAAAAACGATTATCAACAACGACTTTTAATGTCGTTGGGAATAAAAATTATCAAAAACGACAATGTCGTTGGGAATAATATTTATTTATTTATTTATTTTTAAATCTGAGTGCATCAACAACGACATTGTCGTTATTGATATTATTATCAATGACGACAATGTCGTTATTGAAGAACTTCTACGAAAAAAATAAATAAATAATTATATTAAAATTATTTGTAATTAATTATTTATATATATTATTATATTAAAATTATTAATTTTAATTTTAATTTTTTTTAATTATTTAATTAATTAATATATAAAATTATTGAATTAATTAAGATATAAAATCATTTAACTAAAAGAAAATATTTAGAGTCACTAATATTACAATAAGAGTAAGTCATAAACATTATAGTACTGCCTACCTAAATATAAATTAGTGTTCATAAAATATTAACAAACATATTAGACCGATAGTTCGTAAAATTAAAATAGATATTCTAAAAGAAGTTTGTAGTAGCATCGTCCTCATCACTAGCATCTCGAGGAACATCCGACCCAGGAACATCCGGCCTCTGTGGGTAGTATGGCGGCATTTGCGAGCTGGTCATCATCTAAGATGTCTGCTGCCCATGTAGTGTCGGCATCATTTGAGATGTCTACTGCCCTTGTTGTGTCGGCATCATCTGAGAAGTCTGTTGTCCTAGATATGTCTGCGTCATTTGAGATGTCTGCTCCCATGGTTGTGTCGGCATCGTCTGCGATGTGTTCTGATATTGCTGCCCTTGTGTCGACATCTGGACATTTTGCGGCATCTGTGACATTTGTGGCATCCGAGGCTCGGACACATGAGACGTCTGAGGCGACTGCGTCATTATATTCAACAATACTTGCGAATTGTTTGGCGACTGAAACATAAACTGCATGTATGACTGGTACATTTGACTGTGATTGCCATGGTCACCCAAGTCTTATCGATTGCCATCTACCAAAAAATTTACGTTGACTACATTATAATCAAATTGACTACTGTCACACGAATTTGGTAATTTTGAATGTGTAGTTGAACTAAGGCTAATCTTACGTCATTTTATGAAACTTTTTTTAACTTTTATTTTAAACTATACTTACATTAAATATTATAGTATTTATCAAATTATTTGTTAATTTTTTTTATTACAAGAATTTATTAATTATAAAATTTATCACTTATTCAATTATTAATTATTTATATTTAACTAATTAAAGTTATTTATAATTATTTAATTATTTATTATTATTTTTTATAAATATACAAAAAATCTTTTAAATTCAATTACTTAATTTTAGGATTTGTTTCACTAATTTTGTTAAATAAATATTAATTTAAATAATTGTCCATTTAAAAAATAACTTGTTACTAGTTTTATAAGAAACTATTAACTTATTATAAATTATTAAAATAAAAAAAAAATTATTATCTCATAATTTTACCGAAATTCTTTTATTTCAATTATTTTTATTTAATAAAATAATAAAATTTATTTATTGATTCAAAAAAAAAAAGTTATCTATTAAATATTTAATTATTTATTATTATTTTTTAAACAAAATACAAATTTCATTTACGTCATTTTATGAAACTTTTTTTAACTTTTATTTTAAACTATACTTACATTAAATATTATAGTATTTATCAAATTATTTGTTAATTTTTTTTATTACAAGGATTTATTAATTATAAAATTTATCACTTATTCAATTATTAATTATTTATATTCAACTAATTAGAGTTATTTATAATTATTTAATTATTTATTATTATTTTTAATAAATATACAAAAATATTTTAAATTCAATTACTTAATTTTAGGATTTATTTCACTAATTTTGTTAAATAAATATTAATTTAAATAATTGTCCATTTAAAAAATAACTTGTTACTAGTTTTATAAGAAAAAACTATTAACTTATTATAAATTATTAAAATAACAAAATTTTTATTATCTCAAAATTTTACCGAAATTCTTTTATTTAAATTATTTTTATTTAATAAAATAATAAAAGTTATTTATTGATTCAAAAAAAAAATAAAAGTTATCTATTAAATATTTAATTATTTATTATTATTTTTTAAACAAAATACAAATTTCATTTACGTCATTTTACGAAACTTTTTTTAACTTTTATTTTAAACTATACTTACATTAAATATTATAGTATTTATCAAATTATTTGTTAATTTTTTTATTACAAGAATTTATTAATTATAAAATTTATCACTTATTCAATTATTAATTATTTATATTCAACTAATTAGAGTTATTTATAATTATTTAATTATTTATTATTATTTTTTATAAATATACAAAAAATCTTTTAAATTCAATTACTTAATTTTAGGATTTATTTCACTAATTTTGTTAAATAAATATTAATTTAAATAATTATCCATTTAAAAAATAACTTGTTACTAGTTTTATAAGAAACTATTAACTTATTATAAATTATTAAAATAACAAAATTTATTTACCTCAAAATTTTATCGAAATTCTTTTATTTAAATTATTTTTATTTAATAAAATATTATATTTTTTATTAATATAATTATTTCTTAATATTTTTTATTGTAAGAATTTATTCAATGTTAAATTCATTACTTATTCAATTATTAATTATCTATTCTCAACTAATAAAAGTTATTTATTGATTAAAAAAAAATAAAAATTATTTATTAAATATTTATTTATTTATTATTATTTTTTAAACAAAATACAAATTTGATATACTTAAATTACTTAATTTTAACATTAATTTCATTAGTTTTTATAAATAATTATTAACTTATAATTTTTCTTTTTAAATACCACTTTAATATTTTTTATAAAAAAATTACTAATTTATTAAATTAACCTAATTTTTTTTACTATATGAAATTTTTTAAAAAAATTGGACAGCATAACATTTATATTTTACACTATACCCAAAAAATTTTAAACCTGATTTATACAATCTTAACAACTTTAAAATACATTACACATTTTTAAATATTACAAATTTTCAAAGTAAATCAAAAATTTATTACAATACAAAAAATAACAAAAAAAAAAAACAAATACAAACACACATACTACTTTCAGATTATACACATCTATATTAAAAAGAAAAAAAAATTACAATCACTTAAAACAATACATACATTATTAAAAACGCATACATATAACTCAAATACATATATATTTAAACATATATCTAAAATAAATATTACAAACATCTAAACAAGAAAATTTATCTACGTATTTATAAATACATATATAAATATAAAACAGTATATATACATATTACAAATGAGGGTATACCTCAAAAATCGCCGCCGGTGGTGGGCTGACGGAGGTTCAGGCGGAGGAGAGACCCGGTGTTGGGCTGAGCTGACGCGCGACTTCAGGTGGACGATGGTGGTGGCCGGACGTAGCTTCAGGCGGAGGGTTGAATGGGTTAGGGTTTTTTGAGTTTTGAAGGGGCTGGCTGAATAGAGAGGAATTTTTGGCTGAAAAATGGGTTAGGGTTTTTAGTTTTGGCTGAGAAATGAAGAAGGCTCACTGTAATTTTTCTTTATATACACCGAAGTTCCCAACGACATACACCAACGACATTGTCGTTGGTGGCAGACTGATCACTGCAACGTGTCAGTCTGTCACCAACGACAATGTCGTTGGGAGCTGAAATAGGAGGGAAATTTACCGCCTTTTAAAACGGCCATTTTTCAAAAATAATCAAAACCTTTCCCAACGACAATGTCGTTATTGATGATAAATTTTTTTTTTTAAAAAAAAAATAATAATAGTTGTCCCAACGACAGGTAAGTGTCGTTATTGATAGTACCATTTTTAATGAGGACTTTTTGGCGTTGGTAATAGTGGCGTTGGTATAAACCATTATTGTTGTAGTGGCAAGAGAGAGAGAGAGCAGTGAGGTTGAGAGGGGCAATCATGAGAGGGAGAAGGGTTTTTTGGGGTCTAGGGTATCGACGGCGGACGAATCTAATCTCGGGGGTCTGGGGCATCGTTTACAGAAGAATCATAGATCTGTTTGAGAGAGAGAGAGAGAGAGAGAGAGAGAGAGAGAGAGAGAGAGAGAGAGAGAGAGAGAGAGAGAGAGAGAGAGAGAGAGAGAGAGAGAGAGAGAGAGAGAGCATAATGAGGGCAAGTGGGGGAGAAGAAACTCATGAGAAAGGAATGAGGAAGAAGAAGAAGGAAAAAGAAGAAGGAGAAGAAAAAGAAGAGAGGAAGAAGGGGTTGGATCGTTCCAAAAAAAAAAGTAAAAGAAAAAAATAAAAATAAAATTATTTTTTTATAATTTTTTTTTTAAATATTAATATGAGGTGAACTAATTAAAATATAAATATGTGTATACTTGTGTACTTATCAACAGCATTCACATTTATCATGTTATAATTTTAAGTCTATTTTTTATATCATATTGACATGCTCGAGCCCGCCCTTATTTATTTTGTCGGGCATTGCTCATTCATGTTTCATGCCATCTCAATGAATCTGATACCTGAGTTATATTTACAGCACTATTACTATTGTGGTAATTGGATAGATTTATTCTACATAATAGAAACAGCGAAGAGGCAGTTAGGTTTACGTTATTTTTAATGACAATAATAATAATAATATAATAGTATGGGGATTGAGAATTGATGGCAAAGCAGAAGAATCCTTCAATCAAAGCATCCAAATTTTGAGAAATCGTGCCGTGCCTGCTGCTATTATTATTATTTGATTTTAGCAACACTAAAACAAAAACAAAAGCTTAGCCCGCACTTCATCTTCTCCTTTGGAATATCATATCTCATTTTCATCTTTTTACTTTTCCTCTTTCCCAATTCATTTTTCTTCTTGAGATCTGATCTAACTCCCCTTCACTTACTCCACCGCCTTCATCCTCAACTCACAAATTCAACCAAAACAATAATTTCACTAACACAACTTATTGTACCTTAAAATTAATATCTCTCTTCTTTTACATGATTTCATATACTTTTGCACATTAGTATTATTATTATACTTTTTACCATGTTCTATTCTACTGGCCGAGGCCAAGTGGTTGCACCAAGAATTCAACTTCTCATCACTCGAGAACCTTTTCTGAAGCCTTAAAAATTGGAAGTTCACTCGTGTGCATTTGACTTTGACCAAAAAAAATAAAGAAATATGCATGAAAAATTGCACGAATGTGTGTGGACTAGAGTACAAACTGACTTAATAAACCAAACCACCTCTGCTTTCTCTTGCCTTGTATTTATTTCCCCTGGTTTTTCTTAATCCAACGACTCTAGTTAATGCGCAGTCTTCTCTTATAGGATTTATTAATGCTCCCAACATCTAATCCCACTCCCACACCCAAAAAAAACTCTCAACTGAAATACATTTCATGGTCTTTGCCTAGTAATGGAAATTGCCAGCTCCAAACACACTTCACTCTCTTTAAGTCCTTTCTCTTCCCCAAACGTTGGGGCCTTGCTCAAAATTAGAGTCATTTCATGGTCAGATGCTTACAATTATACTAATGGATTCCATTTTTACTTGTTTTGTCTACTATTCTTTTCTTTCATTTTTATTCTTCTGATATCATGCTTTTGTTGAATCTTGTGTTCTCAGGAGCCAAGAGACTGGCTTGCCTGTCACGGTTCGCGTTCGAGTTGGTGACAAGATCTTCAACCTTCACAAGGTTAGATTCTTTGTGCTGTTTAAATTCAGTCCAAGATTTGTGTTCAACCAAATCACAAGAATTAGCTTAATCCTTAAGTCTTTTATTTGTTTATTGATTTTTGCAGCATCCGTTGTACTCAAAAAGTGGATACTTCAAGAAAATATTGAATGAATCAACTGAAATTGAGCTACCTGAAGACTTCCCCGGAGGGCCAGGTAGCTTTGAGATGATTGCACTCTTCATCTATGGCTCATCCACATTGGTTGACCCTTTTAATGTGGCAGCCCTTCGTTGCGCGGCTGAGTTTCTCGAAATGACTGAAGAATACTGTCATGGAAACCTCTGTGAACGCTTTGATCTCTATATGAACCAAGTTGTACTGCAGAGTTGGGATGACACACTAATAGTCCTCCAAAAGTGTCAAACTTTGCTTCCCTGGTCTGAGGAGCTTCTGATTGTGAGCCGCTGCATTGAATCACTAGCTTTCATGGCTTGTATGGAGATTCTTGATCCAGAAAGGAGAAGGGACCAACCAGTAGTCACACTGGAGACACTTGCCAAGCGAAGCTGGAGCTGTGAAACAATGAAGGAAATTGTTGGTCAAGAGCTCTGGATCAAAGATCTTATTGCTCTCCAATTCGGATTCTTCAAAAGGATTATTGGGTCTTTGAGAAGACAAGGCATGAAGGAAAGATATGTTAGCCCCATCATTGTTTTCTATGCAAACAAATGGGTTCTCTCCAAGAACTCTGGTGAAAAGTTTGTGGATAACAATATGAATCACAGAGTTTCAGTAATATTACAAGGTATTCTTGAGTTACTGCGTTTGAGGGAGAAGGCCAGTAGAGCTATCCCAGTTGGGTTTTACTTTGCCTTACTTTCTAGATCCCTTGAAGTTGGTTTGAAAGATGATAGTAAAGCTAAGTTGCAAGAGAAAATTGTATCGTTGTTGCGTTTTGCCCAAGTGGAAGATTTTTTGGTTCCGCATAGTGGGAAAGAGCCAATTTCTTCTAGTATGGAGTTGGTTACAATGGAGAACATAATTTCTAGATATGTTTTGTTAAACTCGGACTCAGATCATACTCCCTCAGCAAGCAACTCAATCGTTGCAGACCTATGGGACTCATATATCTCACTATACATAGCTTCAGACCCTGACCTGAGGCCTAAAAGATTCATGGAACTCATTGAAAGAGTTCCAATACTTCACAGACAAAACCATGATCAACTCTATAGGGCAACGAACACCTTCTTGCTGGTAAGCTCTATTTAAATTCCAACATTTTATTCAAATTTGAAGATGAATTATAGATAATCGAGTCAGATACTTGAAAATAGGATGTTAAAAACAATATTTGACCCCTCAGTCCTGAGAGTGAACTGAACTAGAATCAGTAGCCTTAATCTGAAATTATGCTGCAAATGTTTTTCAGGCACATCCAAACGTGTCCCAAGATGAGAAAGCTGCAGTATGCAAATACCTCAGTTGCCAGAAGTTATCACAAGAGGCTTGCATTGAAGCAGTTCAAAATGAATTGATGCCACTGCGCTTAATAGTTCAGGCACTTTTTGTGCAGCAACTCAACACACACCAAGCTTTTAAGGAATGTTCAGACTCATTTCGATACGCGCATTGTGGAGAGTACTCCGGTAGCCTCTCTAGCTCTAGGTGTCAATATTCCAGGAGCTTGCATCCTGGTGATAGCCCATTTACAGAAGGAGCAGAGCCTACTAGTAGACCCTTGAGCCTCTTGTTGCAAAAAGACGCTGCCGGTCCAGAGCTCTCAAGGGTGGAGTTTGAATCAACAAGCTTCAGAATTCAGAATCTTGAACAAGAACTCATGTCATTGAAGAGAAGCCTTCAGTGGCAAAACATTTCAAAGGGAACTTCAGAACCAAGCTCCACCAAGCAACAGAGTTTGAAACCATTTGGCAAAGATAATAGATCGTTAAGCAAAAAGATTAATCCACTTGGACAAGTGACAAGCTGCATTGGGTCTGTGAATTTTGCTTCACAAAGGAAGTATGCTAGTAGACTACTTAAGATCATTCGCCGCTTAACCTTGTTTAGCAGCAGAAAAACAAAGCGAAAGCCAGGCACCTCTAGCCTACGGTCCAAACCACTGTGAGTAAGAGAAAGAGATGTATGAAACTAGAAAATCGACAAATTTTCATCATTACAAGAGTACTTGTAAAGTAACTTGATTCAATAAGTTTTGTGTACATGTATAACTCTGTTTCTAAACTTTACTCATACTATGAATAAAAATTGCCCATAAACAAATATCTTCTGAAACCATATTCCATTGGTTCTATACATGAAAATTACATCAAATCAAGCAGCATTCATATATAATGGAGTCATGGAAAGTCCAATGAGCTCCATGTAACATAATAAACTAAAACGAAAAAGACAAATACAAATAGAACATATTAAGACACACAGTAAGGCCAGCCAAAACAAGCAGTCATTATATTAAGACTGCAAAAGTATGCATTCCAAGTTACTAACTAAACAACTGGTGGGGGCTGCCTCAGTAGAAATTTCATTCTTGATCTTATGAGATGACTCAATAACACTTCTCGCAGTATCAACAACCACTTGGCCAGTGACGTAGTGGAGGCGACAGACCGGCATATAGAGATTAGCGCCACCAATGAGTTCGGTCTGTGTGTCACCTGTCTTCCTCAGAGTAAAAAAGGCCCTCTTGCCACACATTTCACAGCGTGCTGTCAACTTGGTGACAGTATCAGCAAGCGGAATCACATCTAGAACCGACCCAAAACTCCTCCTACCATAAGGGTAAGTGAAATTCAACATAAGAATACTAAACTAAACCAACTAAAGACTTGAATTATTTTCATTTTTGTTTATCCAAACAGTACCTTAGGTAATCACCATCAAGGCCAGCAAGAATTATGGTCTTTCCATCATGATCAGCAACCTGGCTACAGAAATCGTAGAGATCGTCGAAGAATTGAGCCTCGTCGATACCAATTACATCCAACTGTAAATATAAATACACAATATTAAAAGAGAAAGAGACAATTAATTATTTTCTTCTTTCAAAAAGTCAAATGAACAACCCATTAAAGATTAAGGAAGAAAGAGTCAAATTTACTTTCTGGTAAGCATCCTCCCCAAAGTTTTGTCTGAAAGATGAGAGATCAGGAAGGACCCAACATGGGAATTTCACTCCGTCGTGGGTCACAACCGAATCAACGGCGTATCTTGTATCCTTGCTTGATTTAATCATTGCAACAGTCCTACTCATGATCTTTCAAGTGTTAGACAATGAAAATCTTCAAAGAAAACAGATAAAGAAAAATTGAGCAGAATGAAGGTACCTGCCGTTGTTGCTTTCGGACTTAACACGACGAAGAAGAGAAGTGGTCTTTCCAGCGAACATGGGACCCATAATGACGTGGACTTCACCGGAGACGACATGGTCGTTTTTCAAAGTAGAGGAAGGGTTGAAGGAAGAAGCCATAGACAACTGATCTGAGTGGTTAAAAGAGAGGAAGAGATGAGATGGAATAAATAGGAATTGAGTTGGTGTTGTTTCTGTCTTTGAATTTTTAAAGTTCGAAAGTTTTAGAGGGAAAGGAACAAATAAAAAGACAAGAGTCTCCAAAAATTGGAGGGAAATATTTGAGGAATTAAATATAAATAATGTTGTGTCTGTGGGTGACCCACGTAAGGAAGACATTTACTTTTACTTTTTATAAACTTGTTTTGTACACTATTCAAAAGCTTCTCTGATACGCTTGTTTTTAAAAATACAACAATAAATTATCAAATTAAAACATGGTTCTAGGCTGTCTAATACAATCTTGACTTGTTTTACAACAATAAATTTTACAATGCACCTTGACTTGTTTCGGCATCTAAAAAAAATTTTAATTTAATTTTTTTTATATATTCATATATGTTATAGCTATTTAAGATAACTTACAAAATTTTGAGAAATTTGAAATAATTTACAATATTGAAAACAATGTTCAAACAGTTTATTTTACACGCGTATAAAATAAAATAGTCACGCGTGCAACACACTGTTTGATGTATTTTTCGGCATGTTAAACTTTTCCAAATTTCATAAAATATTGCAGGATGTCTTAAATAACTATAACGTGCATGACCATGAGAAAAAATTTCACTAAAAAATTATTTCGGGTGGTAAAACAGACAAGGGTGCATCAATGTATCCATTTTAAGAGGGTGCATTATAAAATTTTCCTAAAATCTTATATATTTTACAATACATGAAGGAGAACTCTCTTCTTTAATTTTTTTTTATTAGTTTTATAAATATTAATTAACTAAAAAATAAATTGGGCTTCCCATGCGATTATATTTTTTTATATATAATTAAGTTATAAAAATATATTAAATTTGATATATTTTTTTAATAAGATGAGTAACTATTCTACTAAAATTTTTTATATTTTTTATATAAAAAAAATAAATAAATATTGTAAAAAAAAAATTCATCATACAATTTCTTATCTATAAAAGAAAGTAACAAAGAGATATCTTCAAACGTTATAATAAAATAAAAAAAATAGAGGTTGGAAAATCCTCACACAAAATAGAGATCTAAAAACACAATTGAAAATTTTTATAGAAAATTAATTATACAACTTTAAAATTGTTTGAAAGTTTAAGTCGATGTTATCACCGTATCTCACTTGTAATCGCCACTACATTCAAAGTGATTGTTATCATCGTATCTTATTTGTAGTTTTGTCATTATTAATCAAAAAAAAAAAAATTCTCTGTACATAAAACAAATCATATACTTGAGTTAATTA
This sequence comes from Cannabis sativa, assembly GCF_029168945.1. NCBI lineage: Eukaryota > Viridiplantae > Streptophyta > Magnoliopsida > Rosales > Cannabaceae > Cannabis > Cannabis sativa. The sequence continues at coordinate 32,430,109 of NC_083608.1, read as the reverse complement.
ACTACTAATAACTTTTCATACATAAGTAAATGATTTTATTATAAACTTCTGACTTGCATATTTCTAAGTATTTTGGCATGATGATGGATTACTAAACATATCTCGATTCTCAAAGTAATTTTCGAGCATAATTGTATACAACTAAAATAAATAAATAAACGTTAAAAAGAGAAATAAATAAATTATATATATTTTTTTAATTTAATTATTGATATATTTATTTAAATAGATAAATATTTATAAATTTATTAAAAAAAATAAAAAATAATAATAAATAATAAAAGAGAGAATAAATATGGTTATTAGAAATGATTATAGAGTGGCAAAATAATTCAAATTAGTTTGATTTTTTCAAGAAAAAGATTGGCATAATATCACAATTTTTTTATTTATTAATACATTTAATAATACTAGAAGGCAACTACGTGCAAAGCACGTTAGATGTTTTTTTTTTTGTTAATTTTTTTAATTTAAAAACTTTGATTTAATAATATGATGTTTAAACAAAAGTCTCATTTATAACTTTTACTACATATTTGATAATATAAGAGGTTTAATCAATTAAAACTATTACACCATAAGATAAGTTTGTTATTTTATTTTTTAAAATATTAGTTATATGTAATTTATAATTTAAGATGAAGATTTAGCAACTTCCTCTTATTTTGCTTCTTTTAATATAGTACGCATTGAAATTTTTGTACTTTTGAGTCTTCATTTTCTTTTAATCAGTGTAAATTTGTAGTGTCTAGTACTTAGCTTACAATAATTTATTGAAAATATTTTCAATACATTTAGTCTTCTCTTAAAAAATAAATTTTAAAAGTTGATATAGCGAAGAAGGTCGAGCTATGCATATTCGTATGATTTAGTCAATCTTATTTTGTTTGCACAAATGCCAGAAGGTGTGAGATTCGATTGAAACCTTATATAGATTAAAGTTATTTGTAGGTTATGTAGACTAAACTCTAGTGATATTGTTTTATAAATCCATGGTTTACTTACTCGGATAGATTTTATGTTACATAATGTAAATACTGTAGTATACTGTACACCGAACAATTGTTGTGTTAAACGCTAAATCTATACAAGTGTGAAGCTATTCTCAAGTAAAATTTTAATGTGGTGTCTCACTATTTAATAATTTTAAAAAAATTGATATAGCAAGAGGAGGATGTAATTCTATCAATTGATTATACTTTAATAAAATCCAACGACATAAATGTTTTCTTACTTGGTGTTATGATGCCATCAACTCTATTTTTGTAGCAAAAGTGCTTGTGCTGTGTATTTTTTGTTGCATGTCAAAAGTGAAAAAATGAAAATAAGAATGGGCATATCTTTAATTCTTTACTCTCTTTAATTGGATTGGCCCAAAGAACTTTCAGCCCAACAAGAGTCAAAGACTCTTTTCTCACAAGATCAGCCCAAGTAGACACAAAAACCCTAATTACTTAACCCTAGATATATATAAGGTAATATTCTAACCCTAACACACAAAAGCTACGGCAGCCACACTACTTCCCTCTCTAAAAATTTAAATCTTTTCAAAACACTTCTTCTTCAACCTAACGGCAGCAGCCACAACATTTAGGCTTAGGGTTTTCTAACAATATTCAATATTTTCTCTTCTACTCTAACAAGAAAGACACCAATAGGGATTTCAAGGGTTATTTCAAGTTTCTTCTTTTTATCTTCTAATGGCAGCTAGGGTTCTAAAGGGTTCTTCTAATATTTTCTTTTCTTCTTCTTCTATTCTAAATGGCACAACATCTTGATCATTGCCAGGGGCTGATCAATTTTCAAAATCGTATTGTTTAAGAAACGATTCCAACTATCCTGAATTATGATTATGAAACATTATTTATACTATTAATTAATGTATTTTTTTGCAACTTTTTGAAGAGTCACAATTTGTTTTATTTATGATTTATGAGTTGTGTGAATGAATTGGTGCTTGTGCAAATGACGAAAGGTTGTCTTGGTCTGTATAATTTTTTGTAAATAAAATTGGTTTACTTATGAATTGAATAGGTGTCTGTTAAAGTTAACTGTTTTTTTGGTATATTCTGTTAAAATTTTTGGTATATTCTGTTAAGTGCACAACAAAAACTGTTAGATTGGCATTTTATATATTAGGTAAGATATAAATTTATATTTAATCAAAAAAATATATAAATTTATATATATATAATATATTTTTACATATAAAAATATAAAACTAAGTTGATAATTTAAAACCGTTATCATCATCGTATCTCATTTGTAGTGATGACTTATATTTAAAGTTATTGTTAAATGTATATAAAATAAATCAAATAATGAGTTAATTAAACACAAATTTTTTAATAAAAATATATACCAAAGTCAAAACAATAATAATAATTTTTCAGAAAAAATTCACTATACATAGTTGTAATATTTTTTTAATTCTATTTTATCATTTTATTAGTTATTTAAATTTATATCTATTTAATATTAAATAATAAATATCCATATTTAAAATTGGCTCGGAAACGTTCGACCACTTGGGAGTCTTGACCACTAAATTCGACGTACAAGTGGTTTAGTGCTGCTTCAATGGAATCTGCTTGTAAAAATTGAAGCTGTCTATATTCTCCAAGGCTTTGCCACCAATCTTGTAAGATCCCAGTGAATCTTGATACTAATTGTAGCAATATATCTCGTATCTCTGCCCTTGGTTTCTGTGCTTCTAGAAGGGTCCATGCTCTGAATTCTTGAAAGCGAGATCTCCATTGATTTGGGGGAAGATCATCAAGCATGAATGTGTTGGGCTTTCCACTAAATTAATGTTTAGTGGATTTATGTCGCTCTTCTGAAGACACTTCTTCTTCTATTATTGGTTCTGTAGGGTCAAAATTTTGTTCTCGTTCAACTCCCGAGGCTACAGTTGTATGGTTGTTAGTCATGAATTGCGGTGGAATTGCTTCCTCATCACTGCTACTTTGGTCATCGGTTTCCCAATCATCGGATTGGCTGGGTGATGATGATATCTCGTCGTCGTCTGAACTTTCATCATCACTGCTTATTTCCTCGTTGAGGTTGATCTGTGGAAGATTATTCAGACAGTGCTGATGAATGATGTCGGTGATGTCGTTTCTATTCCCAACCATGAGTTGAGTACTGCATTGGCCTAGATTGTCTTGTTTCTTTTTTCGTTTAAGTTGGTCTTCTTCATCTAGGATTCGTTTTAGACGAAGAATTTGGTCTCCCATTTTTGGGGGAGATGCTAACGGCTGAGCTGATTTCGGTAATGTTGAGAACATCCATGGTGTGGAGTCTAGACCTGCAGGAAGAGGTAGTCCGTCTTTAGATTGAGTTTGCATGGAGACGTACTGGCTTTTTAGACCCTTTAGCTCTGCTTCCTTTGCAAGAAAAATTTCTTGGGGAACTTGCTTAGATTTGGCCATCTGTAGTAGTTCCTCATGTACTTGAGAAATTTTGTAGACAAGTCTGGTCATGACGGTGTCGGCTTTTGAAAATACTTCGTTGATCTGAATAACTTTGTGGGTAACCGTAGATAGTTTCTCGTCTATCTGTTGGAGGGTTTTGTTTTGGGCCAGCATATTCTCTGTTTGCCGCCTGAGGACCGGCTTCACTCGGGGTAATCTTCTTTAGGGTACCATCAGCTTCTCGGATGTTTGGGTTAAGAACTTTTGGCTGGTGAGTGATTTTCCCAGTCTCGTCCATAAAGCTGCATGGGAGTGGGAATTTGTCTTTGCTACCTTTGAGCATGAAGAGATGTGGTCTGGACTTTTTTGGTTTATAGCACGGGAGTAATGGCTTGTGCTCATCATCATCGCATTCCCATCCTGTTGGCTGAATTTCCTCGTGAAGAATTGGTTTGGAGGAATATTTGACTAGGTAGTCAAATTTTCCTGAGGGTTCACCGAGTGGGCCAATATCTTTTTGGCCATTTTCCCAATTTTCTTTTAACTTCTTTCCGGCGCTTTTCTTTTTGGGTGCTTCTTCTTGTTCATTGGATGTTGTACAATCAGAACAGTGGCAAATGTCCCAGTATATGTGCCCTGAAGTTGATTTAAAGGCATATATAGGGGAACCATTTTTATTGAAGGATGATATTTCTGCGGCTTCAGGGATGATAGTCGACATCATGTATTGAGTTGAGAAAACTCTTGGAGTTGTTTCATTCTTTGGGAAGGATATTTCGATTGAACCATCCTTTTTGGACTTGAACACGGGATCTGCTGAGTGAACTGATGGTAGTGGCTTTTGGGTCTTTTCGTAGTTGGTGATCCATGAGGCTGGAAGTATTTGTTGGAGTTCTTCTGTTGTGATCTGGCGAGGAATGTGAATGCATGTTGGTACATGGTTTGTATCGACAGTTATCATCAACGCATCTGAACTTCCCGGAATTGAGATGTCAATGGCATGATTTTGCATTCTGTAAGCCATTTGATAGTGTAATGTGGATCCTAGGGAATCAGGATCTTGGTCTATGCCTACAATTTGCAGCTGAACTTTCAAGGCATCTAGCAACCGTTTATCCCGTAAGGACATGCAGAAATTGGGGTAGAATGTGACAATGACTGTGCCTGCATTGAGTGTTGCTTCTAGAGTGCCGATGGAGGCATGCTGGAACTTCCTCATTCTCGTGTCAAGCAATGTTATTCTTGCACAAACTAGTAAGCCTTTTCTTCCGTGATGGGTTAGGGCAAGTCTTACTGCTCCGAAATGGATATGAGTTAGACCTTGGTCTATCCATTGTTGTGGAAATTCAGGAGGGATTTGGAGAGTAACTAACTGTTCTTGCTCTGTTGCTGGGAGGTTGCATTGGTCAAATTTGGTCGATTGGACATATTCTTTGACTGTTTTAGGTTTTTGTTTAATGAGGGTTTTTATCGATCGTGTAAAAAGGCTTTGGGGTTTGGAGAAAGCTTGATATGGGTTTATTAAAGGAAGGTCGGATAGGATGACTTTCCCATCATCAGAAAGATATGAGACTTCATATAGAGCATCAAGTTTGCTCGCAGAAGATCGTCGTAAAGATGGGCTAGCTGTAAGAGGCATGGAAACTGGGGTGGTATGAGTGGAGAGTTGGTTGGAAGACTCAATAATATCTGAAGGTGTAGTCATTATGGAAAAATGAATTCTCAACAAAATGCAATCACCCATTATGGAAAAATGAAGAATTTTACATCGCTCTCCCATTCAAACAAAATGAAGATGTCAATCCGACAAAAGCAAGCCACCCCGGAATGAATCCTGAACATCAAAAAATGGCCAGTGAAGAATGCAAGCAATTGCAATCACAAGGACTAATCGAAGACACTGACTCGCCATGGGCATGCCATGCCTTTTACGTCAACAACAGGGCAGAGCAAACTAGAGGAAAACAAAGGTTGGTAATCAATTACCAACCATTGAACCATTTTTTGGCAGATGATAAATTTCCTCTCCCAAACAGAAATTCCTTGTTCTCTAGCATCTCTAAAGCGAAGATATTTTCCAAATTTGACCTAAAGGCGGGATTTTGGCAACTAGGCATCAAAAAAGAAGATAGATCCAAGACGGCATTTTGCATCCCAAATCATCATTTTCAATGGACAGTAATGCCCTTTGGTCTCAAAACTGCGCCATCCCTTTTCCAAAAGGCCATGACTAAAATCTACAATCCAATCATCAACCAAGCCCTAATCTACATCGACGATATACTATTGTTCTCACCCGACGACAAGGCCCATGCAATCCTACTGGCCCAATTTGCAGATATCACAGAAAAATATGGTATCATGCTTTCTAAGAAAAAGATGGTTATTGGTCAACCAGACATTGAATTCCTTGGGATGAAGCTTCACAATGGAAAATATGAGGCCCAAGCACACATAGCTCAAGAGCTGTTAAAATTCCCAAATGAAAACCTCACAAAAACCCAGACCCAACAATTTCTTGGAATCGTAAATTACCTGAGAGATTTTGTACCTCACTTGTCCAAAATCACAAGCCCATTGCAAAATTTGCTCAACAAAGGATCTTCGCCCTGGGGAAAAGAACAGACAGATGCCATCAAAAAACTGAAAGAGATAATGCAAGGCCTACCCCCACTTCAGATTCCCTCTGACGGAAAAAGAATCTTACAAACAGACGCAAGCGACAAACATTGGGGAGCAGTTCTACTGGAAGAAGATGATCGTGGCAAACGCAAGGTGTGCGGTTATAAGAGCGGGGCCTTCAAAGATTCTCAACTGCACTACCATTCCACACTTAAAGAAATAATAGCAGTAAAAATGACCATCACAAAGTTCGAGTTCCACCTCATCAGACACCATTTTCTAGTAGAAACAGACTTTGCCGCATTTCAAGGGAAGCTCACGTTCAAACAGAACAAGGCAGTCAATGCTCAACTGCTAAGGTTAGCCACGTGGTTCTCACGCTACACGTTTGAAATCAAACACATCAAAGGAAAAACAAATGTGATCTCTGATTTCCTCTCTCGACCAGGCAAACCTATTATAAATATGATCAATTCACGCACAAAAAATCCAATCCCATTAATCTACATGGCCAACTTATCGCTTATCATCCCTACATTTCCCAGTGATGCTAAAACCATTGTCAAAAGCAAAAACCCTAGGGTTAAAGAAATTCAAAGAGCCCTGGAAGTTCATTCCACTCTCGTCAGGGGTTATGGAAAGATCATATCCGAAGAATTTGGCTTCTACCCAGACTACCCTTTTGCCAAGCTGTTACACATGAAAAACAATATATTCATGCCAAAAAAGATGACTGATCTGTATTGGTACTTGGCAAGTTCATACACTATTGCGGTTGAAATCCACACGATAGGGCTCCAGACATCAGTTCGTAGCTATATCCAACGCCCTGACCTCAGGCCGGCCTACCAACATCCAATGGCTATGTTGCAATGGTTCAAAACATTGCCCGAATGGGACACACTCCTTACACAAGAGTGGGAAAAGGTGCGTAACAAAAGACCCGTGGGACTCAATTGCCCAGCTACTGAAAACATGGCAAACCCATTGCGGTGCTTCACAATTTTGCTACTCAGGCTACATGTCAATCCGGATATGTCATTTACAGCAAGTGTCAAAATACACAAGTCAAGCGAACACATACTCGTCGTGATAGGTAGCTCAGAAGCAAGACAGCTGGAAAAATACCTATTTGCCATTAACATGGTAATTCCAGACGCCATCTGGCCAAAACCTGACGAAGACGCACCATGGGAATACTATCCACCAGAGTATCTCCAATGACTAGAAGAAGATATGAATCATTATAAAAAACACTATGCTGAAGAAAACGAGGTTGACTGGAATGATCCAATCTTCCAAGATTCGCAATTCCCAGACACTGCCTGTAACTGTCCATTCTCACTCAATGACCTTGATGAAGAAATATGTAGGGGACTGTCTATTTCTCCACCTATCAACAACGAGCCCATTGCATCAACAAGTGGCAACAAAAGAGCAAATACTTCATCAGCGTGGCAAGAGGACGATAGTGACACTGAAGACTACATGAATCTCAGTCCCTCACATGAGCCCATTAACAAAAGTTGGTAAAACTCCTAAACCACTGCAAAGATACCCACCTGTGTTTGTGACGTGTTTGTTTTATGTCAATAATGAAGTAAGGCATGTGACTCCTGAAAAGGTCAGTCCATTGTTTAGTGTGCCTTGACTAGTGACTACTCACAAGACTGGAAAGGATTCCCTCTTACAGCAAAATGACAACCAGCGACAAAGAATCAATAAGACAACAGAGATTCTCTGGACATCTGAGAAATTTCGTCTGTTTGTAGTTAATAATAATAATAAAAATAAAAAAAAAAGTCTGGAATACCAGAGATTCCCTACCTAGGGAAAGATGTAACTCGAGTGTTTATCGTTTTCTGTATGTTGTAATTTCAGTTTGTGTGTTGAGGGCCTATATATATGGCCTCTCATTTCTGTTAAGGGTATCAAGTTTGAAAATAATAAAAACCTTAGCTATCTTTCTAAATATGTCTTTCTAAATCTCCTCTCTGGGCTATTTCTCCACTAGGGTAGATTATAAGAATATTATCAGTAGCTCCGAAACTATCACCCAGAAGATATATAATAGCAAAGTCTATATAGTAGGTGTCAATCTCAAGACCATATCCTTCAGAGGCTAAGAGGAAAGGCCAGCGTTAAGGAAAATCTTGAGTTTGATTTTGACTATGTAGATCAGCGTTATATCTCTTTTATACTTCAACAATTTCAATATATTACTCCACACTATGGTATCAAAGTGTAGAATTATGATGAATTTTAAAAAGAATACAACAACATATTTTATTATTATATATTTATTACCTATTATTATGAATATATATATATATAATTGTGATAGTATACATAATTATTACAAATCCTTTCAACATAATATATATATATATTCAATTATACAAGAAAATTATATAACTACTCAAATACCACAAATTTATATTTACACATAATAATAGTAATATTAGTAATTATAATTATATATATATAAAAATTAAAAAACATTAACTGATCAATTATACACAATATATATCAAGTAGAGACTCTTCCACTTCACTTTGATTATTACAATTGCTCAAAGTCTTTTCATTTTTCTACCTACCTTTCAAGTTCTTTTTTTCTACATAACATCTCACACTCATGCAATAGTTTCTCCATAAATATAATTCATTCTCTACTTGATCTCCTCACACTCCTCTCTCTCCCTTTCAATCTTTTAAAACTTTTTTTTTTTTTTTTGTTTTTTCTATTTTCATTTTCAAAAACAATGGGAGGAAAAAATTAAAATGCCATGGCTATGGAGAAGATAAATCATCATCAACATTATCATCTCAATCACAAAGACAATGTCTATGAAGAAGAAGTTTAACAATAGTAATAATAATCACACCCAAGAAAAATATATGTGTGTGTATCGAGTGTATTTATAGAAGTTTAGTATTGATCATCATGTTTTTAGTTTATTAGTCATATCATTGTTTTAAGAAATCACCCTCTTACTTGTATGTATATAAGAAAGTTTCATTCACAAACAAGGGAATCTTCGACAAAAAATTAGAGGAATTTTCAAGCTAAATTAGGCTATCATGTATGTTGACTTTGTTCTATGTGTAATTTTTATATTGTATAATTATGTTTTCTTCTTTTTCTTTTAAAGAAAAAAGTGTAATTGTATGTTAAGTTGGATGTTTAATTACTATTATTATAATTAGAATAAAATATATATGATATATTACATTTTAAATTTAAAAATATAATTAAAATTATATATTATTCTAAAAATCATCATATTCTTAATTATTGTACATTTCTTTATTATTTTTAAATTAAATTTCTTATAATAATCATAATTATGTAATAATAATGTAATTGATTTATTAATTCATATACCTCATTTCATCTACTTTTACATTTTTATATAATGCATAAATAACTTATAATATATATGATATATTGTTATATAAATAAATATATAGTATTTTTTTTTTTTACTTTTTCCCTAAGTAACTTATTTCAACATAATAAATGTATACATACCATTAACTTATTTCAACTTTCAAAACAATACAAATTTAAACAAACATATATCAACTATCTTTCATTTTGATTTAACAATTATATATAAATATATATTATTAAAATAAAATGAAAATAATATATATATGTATCATCAAATCATTTCTTATTAATAAAATTAATAGTGTCTTTTTAACTTTTTATAACTTACACTACTATTATTATTACATTCTCATAATATTTCACTAAAAGAAAATCTCATTCTAAAATAATAATAATAATAATAAATAATAATCTCATAGTGATTGATTCTTCATTATTTAGTCTTTTATAAACAAACTAATTATTTGTATTGTGTATAAATTTTGTTATATACTTTATGTGTAGTAATATTTGAAAAAAAAAACCAACACTTTTAAAGTTGGTATTAATATTACTAGAAATTTTTTCTTATTAAATTTCTAATATAACCATTTAATAGTGGTGGCCACTCCAAATAGTATGGTAGATGATACAAAATATCGTGACAATACTAACTTGAATATATGGGGATTGGCAGCGACAATAGCCATAATGATAGTTGATGGTGACGGTTATAACACTGTTAAAATATATAAAAAAATCTCAATTTAATATCATTTATCATAAAATTTTAAAATCATTTAGTTTAATATAAAATATTATTGCAGTCTATTAGTATTAAAATAGACACTCTAATAATTTAATAATTAACATATATTTTTTAATGGACCGTCTTTGGTTAGCCTATTTAGTCTGTCATAGCCTATGTGACCCAAACGTAAATGCCATAGATATGTTTCATTATCATCATCGATCTTTTGCTTTTTTGTGGTTTCTAGGTTTAGCTACTTTAAAAAGTTCGTTATGTAGGGCAAATGGTGTTTCTGGTCTAAGAACATAAAGCCCCTGTTCCATGGATGCAACACAAATATGAATGTCATTTCGAGAAATGGTAGAACCAGAACTCGAAAAATCTAATTTGTATTGTTGCAATTGTAAGCATGAAACAGAAACCAAGTTTCTACTGAAATTTAGAATGTATAAGACATTGTCTAATTCCAAAATTCTGTTTTGAAACTTGAGTTTGGCTTTTCCTCTAGCTCTAACCGAAACCATTTCGCCATTACCAACCTTAAGTTTCAACTCTCCGAATTTCAAATAATTCCATTTCTCAAGCAATTGCAATGAACAACTTACATGGTTTGTAGACCCAGAATCAAGAATCCAAATGGATTTATCATTCTCTAAAACACATGATTCGAAGACTAAAGCATCATTGCTTATTCGTTTGTGAATTGTTGTTCTTGCTGGTACATTTTGTTGTGAAGTATAACTTGAGGAAGTGAAATCACTTTCTCTTATCTTCTCAACTAAGCTTGAAATAGTAGGATTTATGGAGTTATGAACTATTTGCTCTTCAGAGTGAACAATTCCCAGCTTACCTGTTTTCTGGAATTTCATGTTCATCTTGAGCATATTTGAAGTATTACTCTGACCAGGAGTTTTATTCATATCTTCAAGTTCATTTGCTAAGATATTAACTAGGAGTGGAATGGGATGAGGGTTATTGGCACTACAATGCATCAATAAAACAAAAGTAAGGTTTTGGTTCAAATTCATACACAAGTTCAGAAAATAACGAATAATCACATATGTTATAAAAATACTAAATCTAACATAGTTTATTTTCCAAGGTTTCCAACATAATGAAATACAGTGTCCCGGTAGGCGAGAGTCAAAGATAACATTATTTGAATAGAGTAGTCAGCTCATCTAAAACAAAACCATTTTAGCAACCTTTTATTCGATCAAAATGAGAATCCAATGTTGTCCCGGTAGGCGAGAGTCAAGGTTATTCTCACTTTATGAGCTTCCACCATTATTTCATGTTTTATGAGTTTATCTCTAAGTAGTCACCGTAGGGGAGAGTCTAATAGAGACGAAAACTCACAAAACACTTATCAAATGAAATCTTACGGTGTTAAAGGTTTTCAACGAATAACCATCCATAAGGGGGACGAAGTCTAGCGTCTCGAGGTTATATTGAAAAAATTTAACTATTGTAAGACCAACAATGGAGATCGAATATCTTTTTGATTAAAGCTCATTATTTAAAAAAAAATATATATTTTATTTAATCATCTGTTTCATATTTTAATAATGAAAAATTACAAATTAAAGTTGGTTTAAATAAAAAATCAACTTTAATTAAATTTCAATTATTATTTAAATTCGAAAATAATGGAACAAATTCGAAAATATCTTGTTTAAGTTGTTTAGAAAAATCTAAAAAATTAACTTAAATATCTTTCAAATTAGATTTAATTAAATATAAAATTAAGTTGTGACCACTTAATTTGAAAATATTCCATTTTAAGTTAATATTTTAAAAAATATCAACTTAAAAAATATCTAAAGAATCTTAATAACCAATTCCTAAAATTTCTCAACTTAATTTTGAAATTTGAAATTCAAAAGATATTCAGATTTAAGTTGATTAGTTAGAGATAATTAATTTTAAACTTAAATAGGAATATTTAATGAAAAATTTAAATTAAGCTTCAGAAAGAATCTAGTTGGTTATAATTCTATATTTAATTAAATACAAGAAAATACATATAGTTTAGCTTAGAATATAATCTTTAAACTATGGTTTTCTTAAATTAATTTCAAAATAAATGAAATTAATTATGTTGCTAATCAATTTTATTAGGTTAAACTAATTTAATTAACCTAGTACAGTTATCCAAATCAGGCAAATGGGCCTTCACAATTGGGGTAGTTCATGTGAGGGGGAGCTGAGTTCAGTATGTCGTACCCACTTCTATGGCCCTCAACTCTCACACAAGGCCCAAAAGAGAGGAATTTAACCTTAAAATGAACAGCTGTTATTAATTGAATAGGCCCAAAAACTAAATGGGCCTAAATAAAATCTATCAAAAACTATGATATTTTATTTAGCAACAACAACCTATATGTATCTATATAACAAAATAAAACATATAGGCTCACACAGGCACACATTTGGATGGATCCTATCATGTTGCTAGATCATACACAGATGAAAGAAGATTGTACAATTTACCTGATACAAATTATTTACTTGACTAATTGAACCATGGGTTAAAATCAGATCATTGGATCTGTCAACAAGTTAACCATGGCAATTTAGATCAAGCAATAATAGGTTTTATAAAACTTACATACAAGCTAAAACACATACTCCTGCAACAAGATGAATTGGATAGTTGGATGTAGGAATTATTTAATTTTAAATAATTATTTTCGAAAATATTTAAATATAAAAAAAAAAATTTCGGTTTTTTAGAATAAAATAATAATAAAAAAAATTTAAAATTAAACCTACAATTTTTGAAAAAATAGGTTTCAACTAACCTAAATGTCATTTCAAAAATAATTGCTAACTACCTTTTAAATTTTTAAAGTTATTTTATAAATTAAATATGAAAAAAAAAAATATTTTTCAGATTTTATAATTTAATTTAAATAAAAAATAACAAAATTTAAAAAGTTAGCAAAATATCTTACTTCTATTTAAAATTACATGATTATAGTAATCTTATTTTAAATTTAAATAAGGTCAAATATTTTTTTAAAAAAATTAATTTAAAAAATATTTAATATCTGACCTTTAAATTTAAAATTAAGATAAAATAATCAAATTTAAAAATAAGATATAAAATCAAGCCAAAAAGATAAATATTTACTTGTTTTTCAAATTCAAATTACACTAATATCTAAAATTAAATTTAAGAAATTCAAATTAATTTATTTCTGATATTAGATTTGAAAATTGAAAAGTAAAAATCAAAATACAAAACTACACAAAAAATTAGAAGTTAATTCTATGAAATAGCATGAAAAATCGAAGAAAAACAAAAAAACTGCGAGCTGTACGGACAGTATGCTCTGCATACTGCCCGCGCGCGCATGGGAAGGTGCTTGACCGAGAAACCTCGGCGCAGGAGGCTGCATGCAGCCTCTTCGCGCGCGCGAGGCTCGATTTCAGACAAAAATTTGTCTGTGCGCGTGCTGTCCGAGGGATGCCCCTCATCCGCGCGTGTGGGTAGTTGCACCACCCTAATTTTTTTTTTAAACTTCAAAAAATCATAACTAATTCAAATTAAATCAAAATTGAGTTCTGTAAAAACGTAAATTGCTTAATTTTTTCCATACTATCCAATAAAAATAATTCTAGAAACAGATATTCAATTATTTTTCACGAAAATTCACAAACATCAATCAATCATCATACAACACACAAAACAACATGATACCATCCAAAAGACAAACAAATCGTTTTAAGTCCAAATTTCTTGCAAGCAAATCAATTACCATGGCTCTGATACCAGTTGTTGGAAATTATTTTACCAGGATTTAGATCTACTCACAAGTATGTTGATTAACATCCTAAATATGAATTTCTAAAATGATTATAAAATAAACACATATAAAGTATGAGAAACCTTACATTGGGTGCAGCGGAATATTATGTCTCCTTCCGTTCAGATCTCTAACCCTTGTATCCTTTCTGTCGCAGAGTATTATCAAGATCTGAACCTGGATCTCTTTCTCTCCTTCCTTTAATGTTGAATCTCCTTCTTGTTGAATGTCTTTCTTCACGATCTTCCTCACTATGATTGAGGTATCGCTTGCTGTGTGTGGGCACTACTCTAACACTAAGAGGTTCGAAATTATTCAAGGAAGAAGAAGAGTATGAAGGTGGCGGCTAGGGTTTAGAAAGAGAAGGCTCAGGTTTTTCTCTGAAGGAAACCAGAAGTAAAAGTGTAAATTTCCTAAAGCCTTCACTATCTATTTATAGCATTCCACATAGGGTTAGGTTTGAATTATTTGGCATTAAAATAATGAAAATATCAGATGATAAAGCCTATAAAAGTGGTCGGCCATAGCTATATGGATTTGGGCGTCACTTTGTGCAATTTTACAGTTTTATCATTTCTGCATCTCATTTTCTCAAAAACCCCAATTTTCAAATTCAACCATTTAAATGCCAATTCTAACTATTTAATAACTATAAATAATTATTAAATAATATTGTCATTTATCATATTTATTAATTGAACCATACAAAGTATCATAATTAACAAATATGCCCTAAAAACTCTTTCTTTACAATTTCGCCCTTACTTAGTGAAAAATTCACAAATAGACATAGTCTAATTTGAGAATTATAATTGATTAATCAAAACCAATTAAATGAGTCTTACAAGTAATATTGTCTCAACTAGTGGGGGGACCATGGGTCTATATAACCGAGCTTCCAATAAGCAGATCAAGAATTTATAACCTAAATTCACGGACTTATTAATTCTTCGTTGAATCCACGCATAGAACTTAGAATTGCACTCTGTGTATATAGAACGCTCTATATGTTCCACCATATAGACATGTCATTAGTTATCCATTGTTATAATCCTAATTTGATCAATGATCCTCTATATGAATGATCTACACTGTAAAGGGATTAGATTACCGTAACACCCTACAATGTATTTTATCCTTAAAACACTTAACACCGTATAAATGATATTTCAGCTATGTGAAATGAGTACTCCACCATTTATTTTCGTTTGGTCAAGCTCGAAAGAAATCATCATTTACTTACTATTCGCCAGATAGAAGCTATAGATTCCATATTTATGTTAGCGCTCCTACTCAATTGCACTACCGTGTTCCCAAAATGTACGTATCACACTGACCCAAAAGTAGGCTTAACTAATAAATCAAAGAACACGAATAACACTCTTGAGATTGAGCCTAATCATATCAGGATTAAGATCATTTGATCTAGGATCAACTAGGCGATATTGACTTGAATAGATATTACGGTAAGTTTGATAAATCTATGTCAAAGTTCAATATCGGTCCCTTCTGATGCATACTCCATGCACCCAACCTGAGCTTTACTTTAACCAATGCTCTGGAAATAACATAGCATTTCTCCAAATGCAAGTAAACTCTGTTGTAGATTATCATATCAGTAAAACCCTGTGTCTGATAAATCTAGGAATCTTTATTCACATAGTCATGTTTACTTTCCAATGTGTTGACAACACAATAAACAGGATCAAGTATGTGAAAAGGGTTTCAGATGAATTTATAAATCAAATAGACAAGCAATTGATAAGATGAACCAAAACATACAAAAATGAATGAAAGATACTTCTGTTTCTTTATTGATGTTGAATAAAATGGATTTCATTGAAATGGAGTTTTATTTAGGGCATAAAACCCAACAATGCACTCACAATCACTTTTTTACTATTTACCTTTGCCTTTAATCCTCATTGGATGCATTATTAACGGCTGAAAAAGTTTTCCCACCTATAAGATAATATTGGTCTGTCCTATTATAGTCATACCCTATATATAGGGAATATCTAGAGTAGGGCTTATGATTTTGTTTCTATAGCATAGGGTAAGAAATTAGACCAATAATAAGTTAAAGAAGATAGCTGTACTATAGTTATAGTGGAGGAGTTTATAACTTTTATTATTTAATTAATATTTCACAATAGAATTACTTTTCTATATCCACCACAGCAGTTCTTCTACTCACCCTTATGTTCTCTCATTTTGGGCTTGCTCAGATCAATAATAACTTAAAGAAGAAAATATTTTTGTTTGTTGTTAGTATTTTTTGGTATGTGTTAAACTTATGAATCCGAGTAGTATATATAATTGCATTAAAGAGAGTTTCAAAAATAAATTTTATTTGTAAGGAAAGAAAGTTGTCTAGCATAGATAAAATTATTCTTAAAAATATGAAAGAGTTGTAAATTTCTCTTTTGAAGGAGAATCCCTTATGGATGTAATGGACTCAATTTGATTGATAGAAATTATATTTCTTGATAAAAAAATTAATAAAATATTTTAAATAAAAATATTAATACATAATTTTATAAAATTATTAGGGCCTTTTTCATTTTTACATTTCAAAACAATTTTTTTTTTTGTATTTTTACGGAATTCTACACAGAAACTTCTATTGGAACTAACGGAGCAACCTAAATTGTAATTAAAATCCGTATAGCAACTCACATAGAAATATAACCACCAGAGAAACCACTTTAGAAACCCAAACCGTAAATTTTAAAAAAAATTAAGAAAAATAGTATATGAGATAATTTCCTAAATTATTAAAACAAATTAATTTAAAATATAAGTATGGTAGAACTATGTATGCAAACAAATTGGTGACGAAAGTACTTAAGTAATAAATTTTGTTATAATTAACTATTAGTATATAAAAAAAATTGATAACAGAGTTCGTAAGTAAAATTATTTTTTAAAAATAAATACCTATATAAAAATAATTCAAATTAACTTTATAAAAAAATAATAATAATTCAAAATAAAAATTAATAATTTTTTTTAATTATTAATATTATTTTTTTTAAAAAAATATTAAATACTATTATAATATGTATAAAATTTTAATTGTATACACGTAGTCCTATCGTAAGAGTATACATCTTACGTTATAATAACCACATGATCTAAAATCAACGGTCAAAAAATATTTCCTACCAGTAGAGAACTTTTGCTAGGTCCTACATAGTCTTGCCTTACACACATATCTATATCTTACAACACTTTTGTCCTTTCTTTATTTTAAAATATTAATTTTAAAAATAAAATAAAATTTTATTTATCTTTTTTTGATATCTCTATAAAAAGATTGGGCTTTTTCATTTTTACACTTCAAAATGCTTTTTTTTTTTTTTTTTTTTTTTTTTTTTTGCATTTTTACGGAATTCTACATAGAATCTCCTATTGCAACTAGCGCTGCAACCTAAATTACAACAAAAAATCGTATAGAAAATCCTATTGCAACTAGCGCTGCAACTACTTTAAAAACCCAAACCGTAAATTTAAAAAAAAAAAGTTAAAAAAACAGTTATGAGATAATTCCCCAAAAAAGATATCACTTTCTTCGCATCGGACATGACATAACCTAATTAAGATTTTTGTTCTTGAACTTTAACATGTAACAAATCATATTCTTTAAATTTTTCAGATCGTTAAAAATTTATCCTGAACTATCGAAATTATTGGATTTAAGAACTTTTATCTAATTTTATTTAATTTTGCTAATGTGACGATTGCCCTTAAATTTTGTCTATCAAATCAAATCTCTTGAACTTTAACATGGATTAAATTGTGCTATTAAAATTTTCATTCACGTACGTCATACTTTCTTTAGTAAAATTAGATAAAAATCGTTAAATCAAACAACCTCAATAATTTTTAACAACTTGAAATGATTTGGTATATGTCGAAATTCAAGGTGCAAAAATTTAAATTAACCTTTATTTTTTTATATATATATATAAAATATTCTCACAAATTATAATTTAAGTTAACCTATTCACAAAATACATATATATTATTTAAAATAAAGTACCATAGTTTACACATATGACAATATATAGTTCTGGCAAGACTGTCGCTATTAATTATTAATAACGGCGGAGTATCAGTGGGCAGCTATTAAACTTCATTAGCGACAATTTATTACCAACGCGCATTAGCGTCATTGCGATAATATCCAACACCGAGGGATCTCCTTATAAATACCGTGGAAATTTCAATCGCTAATGACCATTCTTCTTGTAGTGATTAATAATATCTAGCTTTAATACCCTCATTTCAATTATATGAGCTGTTTATCATAGTACGATGGTGTCAAAGGGAAGTGCGGTAAGCGTTCTCTAATATACGTACCGGTAGACTTGAATTCGAATATTCGATGAATTCAATCAACCACTCGTTTCATTATTCCATTTTTTTTACATTGTTATGTTATAATTAATAAAAATGATTACACAACAATAGACATTTTTTTTTGACTGAATGGTATTTTCTAACTGGCAAGCTTTTTACACAAGCGACAATTAATATATTTAATTATATAAGAAAAAGGAATAACCTTCATTATCACATCTTATATTTCTACTTACACCACCAAACCAAAAGAAAGAAATAATATAAGCTTTACTTCAAAGCTAAGCTCATATCAGTATTCCTCCACTCATATCATCATTATACTTGGTAGTAATCATCATCTTCACGACCGTCCAATAATATTATTATACACTCTTGTTATCAAAAACTCCAAGTCTCCAACACATAAAATCTCAAAAACAAAAGAACTCATATCACATTCTTATTCCATATTGATCACTTCTCCCAATTAACATGAATCTCTTCATCATAATTGTATTCATCATCTTCTTCTTCTTTCCCAACAATGCACTTTCTTCACACTGCAACACCCAAACTCAAACAAAAACCTTCCAAAAATGCATGACACTCCCATCCCAACAAGCCTCCATAGCCTGGACCTTCCACCGCCACAACTCAACACTTGACCTCGTCTTCTTCGGAAATTTCATCTCTCCCTCCGGTTGGGTAGGCTGGGGCATCAACCCCGTATCCTCAGAGATGACCGGAACCCGAGCTCTCATTGCCTTTCCCGATCCTAATTCCGGCCAAATTGTCCTCCTCCCTTACGTAATCGACCCCACTGTTAAGCTCCAGCGAACCCCACTCCTCTCTCGTCCTCTCGACATCCACCTCATTTCTTCCTCCGCCACACTCTACGGCGGAAAACTCGCTACCGTCCACTCCGGCGCCGCCGTCCAGATCTTCGCCACCCTCAAACTGGCTCCTAATCGGACAAGAATTCATCACGTCTGGAACCGCGGCCTCTACGTCCAGGGCTACTCCCCGACGATTCACCCGACCAACGCCGATGACCTGTCTTCCACGGCAACCATCGACGTGGAATCCGGATCCACCGCAGGGGGGCAGCGAAACGGCGTCATCTTAACCTTGAGAACATTTCACGGCGTCATTAACGGCATCGCCTGGGGTATCTTACTCCCGACGGGAGCCGTGACGGCGCGTTACCTGAGACACATACAGTCAATTGGGCCAACTTGGTTCTACGTCCACATGGGGATTCAGCTATCGGGGTTCGTGCTGGGAACGGTGGGATTTGCTGTTGGAATACGGCTAGGCGATCTGTCACCGGGAGTCCAGTACGGTCTTCACCGTAAGCTGGGTTTCGCGGCGTTCTTGCTGGGAGCGCTTCAGACATTGGCTCTGCTGTTTCGGCCGAAAACAACGAACAAATTCAGAAAGTATTGGAAGTCATATCACCACTTTGTTGGGTACGCGTGCGTGGTTTTGGGAGTGATCAACGTTTTCCAAGGGTTTGAAGTAATGGGTCAAGGGGGCTCGTACGCTAAGCTTGGGTACTGCTTGTGTTTGGCTACGTTGATCGGCGCTTGTATATCTCTTGAGGTCAATTCTTGGGTGGTGTTTTGCAGGAAAGCTAAGGAGGACAAGTTGAGGAGGGAAGGTTTAATTGGGTCATCGGATAAGGGGAGTGGCATCCATAATTCACTCAATTAAGATTACTAGCTATTTTCTTCCTTAAAAAAAATACGTATAGTTTATTAGTCTTGCTGTTTTTATTTTGATTTTTTGAGGGAAAGGAAATTATATATATAGATAGATATAGGAGTTGAGAGAGCTTTCTTTGGTATTTTTATTTTTTGGTGTTTATTAACATGCAACCTGTAACTAAGGATATATAAGCACATTCCAGTGTTACCCCTTAATAAGTTAATCTTGCTTCATGTGTCCCACTCCCATTTCATCATGGATTTGGATAAATATTGTTCATAATTTTTTTTTCTTTTTTTAAGGAAATAAAAGGTTTTGTTCATATTTATACCAAGCATAGCAACAAAAAAAAACTAATAATAATGAAGATGTTTTTATTCACATTATTATAAATAAAATAAAAAAAAGATGTCAAATAATGTCAAGAATGGGATTCGAACCCATGCCCTTTCGGACCAGTACCTGAAACTGGCGCCTTAGACCAACTCGGCCATCTTGACTTTGTTGTCTGGTATAATTAATGTTTTATTTATTTAATTGAATATTAAAGATTCTAATAATAATGTAATGACTTGTACCTTGATCTGTTTGACTTGAAGGCTGAAGTGAAATTCACCGTAAGCATAATGATTGAATCCTCATTTCCAAGCAAACCAAATTATACTAATTGCAACTTGAAATATAGGGACTTAGTGGGAGTACTCATCTTAAATTAGTAGTGCCTTACGTTATTCAGATTACAAAAGCTTGATCATTGTAAATGTTGTTCGGTAATAATTTTATTTTTTTAATTTTTTAATAAAGTACAATTTTTATTTTTAAAAATTTATTTTAAAAAATAAAAATACGTGTAGTCACTTTATTTTTTAATTTTAAAAATAGAAAATATGTGTTTTGTAAAATTTATTTTTCATTTTTATTTTTTAATTTTATTTAAGTCTGGTCTAGGTAGAGATGGAAATTAGGCCGTTAATGTACGGGGAATGCAATCCCCGCTCCATCTCCGCTACCTATTTATACCTACATCCCCGTCCCATCCCCGTCTAATAACCTACGGATTCGGGGTATGGGAATACCTATTGGTTATGGGAAACCCATTGGGTATCCATTAAGGTAAAATGAAAAAAAAAATTAAAATAATTGAAAAAAATAAATTAAACCAATATTCTCACAAATATTTATTATGCATTCATAATTCATAGAAGATAAAAGATAAACCTACCTAAAAAAAACATAACTTAGTAGAAAATAAAAATTAAATATATCTCAAAGTTTGAAAAAAAAAATCATAGCTTAAGTATAGGTTCATAGTCTCATACCTCTCAAGCCTCCAAACAAATTAAAAAGTAAACAAAGATGAAATTAAGAATCGAGAAGAAAATATCTTTACACATGTAATCCACAATGATCATCAGTTCACTATCGTCATTAGATCTTCATAATTTAAGCATATGATATATAATTTTGATTATGGATGATAATCAAAATAATTTAGATTATCAATCATATATATACTATATATGTTAAGATAAAAAGGAAATTATATATATCTATATCGGGGTCGGATATGGTGCGGATAGTATTATCCCCGCCCCCACCCCATTCCCGCTTCGGGTATTGAAATTGTCCCCCACCACCGCCCCATTAACCACCAAGACGGGGAATCCCACCCCATTAGGGGCAGGTACCCTCGGTTAACCATCCCCACGATATAAATTTCCATCTCTAGGTCTAGGTCTAAAGTCGGATTCGGATTCGAGTCTGAGGCCGGTTCAACTCCATGGGAGAGGATTTGGGTCCGGATCTGATCGGAGTCTAAATATTGAGTAAGAAAAAAATGTTTAAAAAAAAATTAAAAGTATCATTTTTTTTTTGTTTTCAAAATTATGATTCTCAATTAAAAAATTGAAAAGTGAAAACTGTTTTATAAAACATATTTTTGAAAAGTATTTCCACTTTTTCAATTTTAAAAAGAGAAAATTGAATAAAAAAATATTACCAAACGCCACCCTAATTTATAAAGTATTTTAACTTGCCAACTATGATAATCAATTATCAAGGATGTGTCCTTACAATTAAGCCTAAGCTAACGTCATCTCTAACGGGATACTACAAACTCAAATTTAGTAAGTGAATTTTCATAAATATGATAATTGAGGCTATAGTTTACTGTTTTTATGGCATAAATAAATAACACTATAGGGTTATGGGTTATTATTATTATAATTATTATTATTATTATTATTATTTACATTTATATGAGTTTTTTTATGCCATATTTTTGTAAAAAAAAAAAAATTGAAATCTCATATTTGTAAAACAACAATAAATTTTTCCAGAAAAGTTGCCGGCACCGAAAAAGTCACTGAAAAAATCATTGTCGCTGGAAACGTTAACGTCGCTAGAAAAGTCAACGTCGTCGGAAAAGTCACCAGAAGTAAATGTCTTAGATATAACTAAAAATATAACGGGTTATATGAATTAAAACTAGTAACTCAAACCGGTTATAATTGAAATATAATCGGTTCTGTAACATAATAAATAAATATAAATAACATAAAATATCTCAAACCAGTTATAATTAAAATAGAACCAGTTCAATGTTGGGTTTTGTGCCCTAAATAAAACCCATTTCAATATAATCAGATTTACTAATTAATAAAGATCAGAAATCATTTTATGTTGCATGGTTCACATGATTTATTTCATGATTATAAATTCTATTAAGTCCAGAACATATGTATTTGTTCATGATTATAGTGTTGTCAGCATAGTGGAATATAATCATGATTATATGTTCAAAAGTTTAATTCCTTGATTTGTCAGTTCACTGGATTTAGACTGGCATGATAATCAGCGATAGATATACTTACACCTTGGATAAGTGATGTCCTTTCCAGGGCATTGGAAAAGTTTACCAGTATCGGATATATGGAGTATACATTGGAAGGGACCGATATTGAACTTTGATTAGATATGATAAATTTACCGTAATATCTATTCAATTCAATATCACATAGTTGATCCTAGATCAAATGTTCTTAATCCTGACATAATTAGGTTTGATCTCAAGAGTGTTATTTGTGTTATTTGATTTGTTAGTTAAGCCTACTTTTTGGTCAGGGTGATACGTACATTTTGGAAACACGATAGTACAATTGAGTGGGAGCGCTAATCATAGATATGGAATCTATAACTTTTATCCAGACATAGAAGTGAAACGATAATTTCTTTCGAGCTTGCTAAATAGAGATAAATGATTGAGATCTCATTTTAGTGATTATATTAATTCACTAAAATATCATTTATAGGTGGCCAAGTGTTTTAAGGATAAAATACATTGAAAGGGTGTAACGGTAATTTTATCCCTCAATGTAGATCATCTATAGAGGATCTTTGATTATTGGGATTATAACAATGGATAATTGATAGCGTATCTATATCGTGGAATATATAGAGCGTTCTATGTTACTGAGAGTGCATTTTCAAGTTCTATGAGTGGATGCAATGAGGAATTAATAAGTTAGTAGATTTACTTTGTAAATTCTAGGTCAGCTTATTGGAAGCTCGGTTATATAGGCCCATGATCCCCATAATAGTTGAGACCATACTGCTTGTAAGACTCAGTTAATTTATTTTAGTTAATCAATTATAATTCTAAATTAGACTATGTCTAGTATATGAATTTTTCATCAATCAAGGGCTTAAATGTGAAGAAAAGATATTCTAGGTCTTATTTATGAATTAAGAGACTTTATTAAGTCTAATTAATAAATATATTAAATGAAAATATTATTTAATAATTAATTTTTAGTTATTAAATAATTGGAATTGGTATTTAAGTGGTTAAATTAGAAAATTTGCGTTTTTGAGAAAATAAGATGGGAAAATGATAAAATGGCAAAATTGCAAAGTGGGGCCCATTATCCAACCCATGGCCGACCACTATGCATGGATTTTACCATTTATTTTCTAATATTTTAATGCTAATTAAATATAACCTAAACCTAGGTGGTTACCTATGAATAGATAGTGATGGCTCACACTTAAGATTGATGAAATTTCACTTTCAGAAAACTTTCCTGAGCTTTCTTTCTATTAGGCCGAAACCACTTCCTCTCTTTTCTTCTTCAAATTTTCATACCTTGAGTGATAGAGTGAGTGCCCACACACATCAAGTGGTATCTCGATCATAGTGTGTAAGACTGTGAAGAATCCAATCAACAAGAAGAAGAATCGGGCTCAAGAAGGAGAGAAAGAGATCCAGGTTCAGATCTTGATAATGCTCTGCTACAGAAAGGAATCAAGGGCTAGAGATCTCAACGGAAGGAGTCATTATATTCCGCTGCACCCAATGTAAGGTTTCTTAAACTTAATATGTGTTTATCTCATTGTTTTAGAAATTCATATTAGGATGTTAATGAAACATACTTGTTAGTAAATCTAGATCCTGGTAAAATAATTCCAACATTCTATAACATTGTTGTAATGAATAAAAACAAATAACACGAAATAACTTAAACCAGTTATAACTAAAATAGAACCGGTTATATAACATAATGAATACAAACAAGTCACACACAATAACTCAAACCAATTAAAATTAAAAACAAAGAAGAAATTAGTTCCTAAAACACTAAAATATAAATTAAAAACAAAATTAGTTTCACAATATAATATTTCATAACACATAATACCTCATAAAACCGGTATTAATTTTTTTTAAAAAAAAGTGGGGATCAAATGTCTCAAATATACATAAAAATAGAACCGGTTCTATAACATAATGAATAAAAATAAATAACAAAAAATAACTCAAACTGGTTATAATCAAAATGTAACTGGTTCTGTAACATAATGAATAAAAATAAAAAATACAAAATAAATCAAACCAGTTATAATTAAAATAGAACTGGTTCTATAACAGTGCTATAATAAATAAAAATAAATAACATGAAATAACTCAAACCGATTATAACTAAAATATAACCGGTTATATAACATAATGAATACAAACAAGTAACACGCAATAACTCAAGACGATTATAATTAAAAAAAAAAAGGGAAATCAGTTCCTAAAACACTAAAACATAAATTAAAAACAAAACTAGTTCTACAACAAAATACCTCATAACACATAATACCTCATAAAACCGGTTATAATTGAAATATAATTAACTAGTTTTGTAACATAATGAATAAAAATAAATAACACAAAATAACTCAAACCAGTTATGATTAAAATAGATTCGGTTCCATAATAGTGTTATAATGAATAAAAAATAAATAACAAGCAATAACTCAAGCCGTTTATAACTAAAATAAAACTGGTTATATAATATAATGAATACAAACAATTAATGCGCAATAACTCAAACCGATTACAATTAAAAAATAAAGAGAAAATAAGTTCCTAAAACATTGAAACATAAATTAAAAACCAAATTAGTTCCACCACAAAATATGTAAAGACCGCTTAGCTTTAATTTGGAATTAGCAGATTATGAGGGTTTAATTATGAAACTTATTTATTAGCTCTGAATTATTAATTTACGATGATTTATTTGAATTCATAATGCATTTTATATGTCATATATAGAAATTTCATAATTTTGCATGTTTTGTGCCCGGCAACATTAGAACGCGGTGTTTGACTATTTTAATCACATCTTAGTATTTTTAGTATAGCAGGGCAGTATAGTAAGACATTGGGAATGTCGAGAATAGTCAAAATTTTAGAATTTCTCAAAATACCCCTAAGTGACCTTTTAGGGTTGTTAGTGTAGAAGGAGCAAAATGGTCATTTTGCCAAATTAGGTTTTGTCTTTTTGTGAGTTTATGTTAAGTTTTAAATCTAATTTTTAAGGTGAATATTAAGCTGATAATATTAGATAAAACCAATCTTTTATTTCATTTTATTAAAAAACAGAAAATTTGACAAAAGAAACACATCTCTCTCTCATTCAAACCCCCTAGACCAGCTAGGGTTTGATGTTTTCTCTGTAATTCAAGCTAGTTTAGCAAGTATTTAGTGATTTCTATGCCAAGGTTAGCCTCTTGTAGCTTTCTCTTAAGTTTCTTAAATTGTATGAAAATGGATTTTGCATGATTTTGAGAGATTGAGTTATGTAGTTGCTGTTAGGGTTTGATTTAGTTTTCTGGAGTTTATTTATGTTAGATTATGTTGTTTTGAGCTAGTTGTAATGGCTGATAGTGGATTTAACTAAGTTTTGAGTTTTAGAACTCAAACTTGGAGCTTTAATGGTGAAATTTGATTCTGTACTTGTAGAAGTGTTTTGTTGCTTTGAATATGTTCTATGTGGTCTAAATAGCAAGTCTGAAAGTTATTGTGCTGTTTGTAGTTGATTTGAGGTTGTAGTGAATTATTGTGTGTTTCCTACACTGAACTGGATTTTCGGTTGGTCCCCAGGTGTTGGGTTTTATGCCCTAAATAAAACTCTTTACAATCTGATTAGTTATCAATATAAGAAATTTGAAGTGATTGATGTTTGCTTGAATTTTACATGCTAATGGTTTAATATGTTTAATATGTTTATTACATTCATACACACAAAATCAGTTAAATCCAGATCATATGTTTATTCAAAATTACAGTATCGTCAACACAGTGGAATGTGATTGTTATCATATGAATCAAAAGTTTTGGTCCCTGTTTCATCAGTGTTATTGGATTTACACTAATGTGATAATCAGCGATGATGTATACTTACACTTGGAGTAAGTGTTATGTTCTTTCCAGGACATTAGTAAAGTATACTAGTTTCGAATGTATGGAGTATACATTGGACTGGACCGATATTGCAACTAAGTTAAGATATTACAAACTTACCGTTATACATATCTTTCCAAGTCAATATCAGTAGTTGATCTTAAGATTAAAAGAATCTAAATCCTGATATGCTTGGGCTCAACTCAGGAGTGCTATTCATGTTCTTTGATTTATTAGTTAAGCCTACTTTTGGGTCAGGGTGATACGTATATTTTGGGAACATGATAGTATGATTGAGTGGGAGTGCTGAACATAAATATGGAATCTATAGCTTCTACTGGTGTATAGAAGTTAAGTGATGATTCTCTTCGAGCTTAGCAAATAGAAGTAAATGGATGAGCTCTTGTTTAACTGACTAATTATTAGATCACTAAACACCATTTACAGGTAGCTAAGTG
The DNA here is from genome assembly GCF_029168945.1 of Cannabis sativa. Classification (NCBI taxonomy): domain Eukaryota; kingdom Viridiplantae; phylum Streptophyta; class Magnoliopsida; order Rosales; family Cannabaceae; genus Cannabis; species Cannabis sativa. Next base: position 32,402,894 of record NC_083608.1, on the reverse strand, counting down.
TTTTAAGGGGCAAAATACATTGAGGGGTGAGAACGGTAAAGAAATCCCATCTCGATGTAAATCATCTATATAGAGGATCTTTAAATCACAATAAGATTATAACAATGGTTAAATGAGATAGTATATTGGTATCGTGAAACATACAATATGCTCTATATAAGTCTGAGAGTGCAATTCTAAGTTCTAAGAGTGGATTCAACGAAGAATTAATAAGTAGGAATTTACTTGGTAAATTTGGTTCACTTATTGGAAGCTCAGCATATAGATCCATGGTCCCCATTCTAGTTGAGAACATTCTGCTTGTAAGACTCATTAATTGATTCGTGATTGATCAATTATAATTCTAAAGTTAGACTATGTCTGATTTTATGAATTTTCACTAAGCAGGGGTGAAATTGTAAGGAAAAGAGTTTTCTAGGTTTATTTATTTATTAATGGACTTTTTATATCTAATTAATAATTAAATTAAATGACAATATTATTTAATAATGTATTTTAATTATTAAATAATTAGTTTTGGCATTTAAAAGGTTAGAATTGGAAAATTGGCATTTTTGAGAAAATAGAGATAAAATTTGATAAAATTGCAAAATTAAGTGAGGCCCATTAACACCATATGGCCGGCCACTTATAAGGCTTTTTCAAATTAATATTTTCATTATTTTAATGCCAAATAAATCCTAACCTAAACCTAGTAAGTTGCCTATAAATAGAAAGTGATGGCTCATTCACAACACATGCTTTCATTAGCTTTCTGACATAAATTTCTCTCTTCAGAAAAACTGAGCCTTCCCTCACTCTCTACCTTGGCCGATATACTTCTCCCTCTTTTCTTTCATCTTTTCGTGACCCTAGTGAAAGAGTAAGTGCCCACACACAGCAAGCAGTAACTCAATCATAGATTGGAAGACTGTGAAGGATCAAAGCTTGAAGAAGAAGGAGATTCGGGCTCAGATCTTGATTATACTCTGCTACATAAAGGAATCAAGGGTTAGAGATCTGAGTGGAAGGAGACATTTATTCCGCTGCATCAATGTAAGGTTTTCTTAACTTTATATGTGTTTATTTTATCGTTTTAGAAAGTTCATATTTAGGATGTTAATAAACATACTTGTGAGTAAATCTAAGATCCTGGTAAAATAATTCCCAACACCAGGAACCCCGCATAACTGGAATTCTAATTGGGAACCGGTCTACCGGTTGGGGCAGTTTTGGGAACCCTAGTTTTCCTCATTTTTGTGATGTTTAGGGTATTTCCATGTTATTTATCGATAGGGAAACTTTTAGTTTCAAGTTTAAGTCCTGGAAAGTAATTTAGCGTGTCACTTACCTATGTTATGATTGATGTAATTTAGGAGCCTGTAATTCGCCGAGCAATTGTTCCACTCAGGTTGGCCGGCACACCTGAATTCGGAAACAAGGTAAGATTAGTATAATGGTATGCATATGGTATATACATGTTTAGTGTGCATGTTAGTTAAGCCTGTTAGATTACATAGTAGTTTATTTTAATGGTATGATTTAAGAAAAGCCTATTAGGAAGCATGTTAGTAGCCTGATAGTAGAATAGACGCATGTTTATAATTTCCAAATTAGTGGCATTAGTAAGTTTTTCTTTGATCACAATCTGACTAGACTAGTTCTTGGTTAAGCAGGTTGTTCTAATTAGTATGGACGCCAGGCGAAATACCAGGAGCTAGGGAAATTCGGTTGGATCAAGTGGTGGTCAGGGAGCTCAGATTCTCCTAAATATTCGCGGCCTTGGTAGAGGTCCTAGAGGCAGGGCACGTGGTCGGGGTGATGCTAACCCGCCACAGGCTGCCCAAGCTACCCAAGTTGCCCAAGAGTGGGAAAACAGGTTTGCAGAAATGCAAGCTAGGATTAATGAACAAGATGATAAGATTCGATGCCTCCATTAACTACTCATGTTCTATATTCCACAAGGGAATATCAACAATTTAACTCATATTGTCATCTTTCTAATCTGTCTATCTTGTTAAATAGGTTACCACTAAATAACATACATGCACAATCCATTCAGATTTCTTGATGTCTCTAACTAAATGTACAATGTTTAATATCAATAAAAATTATAATATTGCCCATAAATTCTAACTTGAGTCGGCCGAAGGACCGATATTCGGGTCCCCTTGAATCATAACTGGCACTTGGGCAGGATCCGTACACTTTTCTTCTTTAACATCAATCTTTCTTAACTGTGGGGAGGTTCTTTTCAGATGACCCACTACCCCACAATAAAACAAAATTTGGCTCTACATTGGTTCAAATGGCGCCTTTTTGCATCGTGAACACTCAGGATAAGGTCACCATTTCTTATTCTCACCTTGACCGCTATCTTGACCACCCTAGAACCTTTTTTGTCCTGTCTTATAATTGGTGGTTTATTAAGTTTTCGCTTCCTGATCTACTAGTAAGTTGGCTTCATATATTCCACCACATTTAGTGGTACAACAAGAAGTATCGGTAATATAAGAATAGACTCAAGATGAGCCAATTATTCTTTCAGATCTCATATCTGTTTCCCCTTGTTGTCTAATCATATCCAACATAGCAGAATTTACATGTTTCCAGTATTACAGCAATAAAGGATTCTCTTCCTTACCGTTTTCTCGAGCCGAAATAGCTCGCTAACCAGACTATTCCATTTCCCTTATTGCATAACTTATCACACATTTAGTACATCTTTTAACCATTTAAAACTCAAAAGGATATCAATATCAATATGCATATACCATACACATATTCTTATCAAAATTTTCACTATGCTATTTTTCCAACATACTTTATAATAGCCTAGGCAGGTAATCCAATAGCAAATAATATAAATACTTACTATACCATGAGTCGACCTGTCCTCGCAGCAAATGTACATATTCGACCAGTCTTCAGGACCTTTAAAAACATGGCTGCTCTGATACCAAGTTGTAACGCCCTAATCTATAGGGACGCCACGTGTGTGATTTTATAAACTAGTTTAATACTAGTGAATAATTAATTATTAAAAACCATGATAATATTAAAAACTTAACTAAAATAAAACACTAAAAATGGACATTATAACAGCATAAAAAGTGTGTTCCGGGAATCCCTGTTATAAAATGTTTTGCTAACGAAATATATACGACAACCATTTAAACATAAAATTAAAATATACAGCAGATACAGCCAGTCCAAAATAACTCCTGGTAATTTGGCACACAGGCCAGTGAGGTCAATATGTACATTGCTGGAGAAGACTGCCATTTCATGGTTGATCTAGCTTTTCTTTGCCTTTACCTGCACCACATAGCACCCGTGAGTCACAAGGACTCAGCAAGAAAAGTAATAATAACAATCATATAGTTTATTATTCGAATATTATCATTTATATACAATAAGAATCAAACCATCACACATTGTTCATAAGATGAAATCCAAATCACTACTGGCATCTGCCACGAATAAACATCAGTATACATATATTTGGTAATACAAAACCATTATACCAATAATAGAATTCATATTCATTATATAAATAATATATATATATGTTACCTCATAAAGTAACCATCTTCATAACATCATGTTGCCTAATCAGGCAAGTCGATGCTTTAATCTGATATTCTTGTATTGCATTGCCTAATCAGGCAAGTCAATGCTTTAATCTGATAATCATGTATTACATTGCCTAATCAAGCACGCCCATGCCATAGCCTGGCACCCATATGTCGCATAACTGCATCATCTAATCAGGTGAGCCTGTGCCAAAAACCTGCACTCATATATCATATAATTGCATCACCTAATCAGGTGAGCCCGTGCCACAATCTGGCACCAATATATCGCATAGTCTAATTAGACGAGCTCGTACCTACTCCCAGTACTTATCATATGTCACTGATGCCCGTACTTACGCCCAGTACGTCGCCAGGAAAATCGCATCACCTAATTAGGTGAGCCCGTACCTACACTCGGTACTCATCATATATCACTGACGCCCGTACTTACGTCTAGTACGTCGCTAGGAAAATCGCATCACCTAATCAGGTGAGCCCATATATCATATGCATAATATTATCACATTATCATTACTCAACCAATCAGTCTTTTCATTATATAACAATTTTAACTATATCTCAATATTAATCAATCCATAACAATACTAATTGTATTGCATACAACGTACTATACAGTACAATATACTTTTCTTACCTTTAATTCAGGTTCATACATTTCGACCAACCTAAGTGGAGAACTATCATCGATAATCTCAGCCCTTAAGCTTTCCCTCTTTAAGGATTTACTATCCTGCTACTACCGGAGCTTAGATTGCTAAGTTTTGAATTGAAAATCGAAGAAAATGGATCTAACGGGAGAAGGCTTTATCGAAGGAGGGAGAACGAGAGTTTCTTTCTTCGTTCACTGTTATATCTTAAAACTTAATTCATATATATATATGAAACGAACGAAACTTATCAGTTTCGTTTTACATATATTAAAAATATAATATTAATAATAATATAATAATATTAATAAAAACTTTATTATTAATAGTTATCTTATTATTTTTTAGCCACTAAGAAATATTTATTTATAAGGTATTTAGCCAACTTCGAGTATCCTAAAATACTCCAATATTTCTAAAATCAACTTATCACAATAATCTCATCAATATTTCTAACTAAAACTGTTGTGATATTTTTGGCCTCCAATCGGGTCTCCAAGGTCGCGAACTTAAAAATATTTTTATTTCACAAATAACTCATATTATATCCACGTATTTCAAATAAATCTCCGTAATTAACAAATTACGCTTATATATCCACTTATCAAATCTTCAGGGTCGCCGAACCTGAAAATATTTTATTCCACATATAGCTCATATTACATTCACACATGCTATATAAATCTCCGTAATTTACAAATTACGCTTATTCCACATATAGCTCACATTCTTCTTTCAATAATACCATATTTTCCAATTCAATCCTATAAATCCCAAAAATATTTATTTAATAATTATAATTAATTACTAAATAAAATTGTCATTTATATTATTTATTAATTAGACCATGCAAAGTCTCTTAATTAACAAATTGATCTCAAAACCTCTTTTCTTCACAATTAAGTCCTTGCTTAGTGAAAATTCATAAATAGGACATAGTCTAATTTTAGAATTATAATTGATTAATTAAAATTAATAAACTGAGTTTGCAAGCAGTATTATCTCAACTAGTGAGGGGACCATGGGCCTATATAACCAAGCTTTCAATAAGTAGATCTAGAATTCATTAAGTAAATCCCTAACTTATTAATTCCGCCTTGCGCCACTATAGATATGGAATTGAATATCACTCTCAATTATATAGAATGCTCTATATGTACCACGATATAGATATGTTATATTTATCCATTGTTACAATCTTAATAGTCAAAGATCCTCTATAGATGATCTGTAATGAATATGGACAAATTTACCGTTCTACCCTTCAATGTATTTTATCCTTAAAATACTTAGCTACCTATAAATGACATTTCAGTAAACTAATATAATTACTGAAATGAGATCTCAATCATTAATCTCTATTCAGTCAAGCTCAAAGGAAATCAACATTTCACTTCTAAGTACTTATAGAAGCTATAAATTCTATAAATATGATCAGCGCTCCCACTCAATTGAACTACCATGTTCCCAAGATGTAAATATCCACCAAAACCATAAGTTAGCTCCCACGAACACCTCTAAGAACATAAATAATGCAACTAAGTTGAACCTAACCATATCAGGATTAAGATCTATAGACCTAAGATCAACTATTGATATTAACTTAGAAAGATATAATCGTAAGTTTATGATATCTTATCCAAGCTCAATATCGGTCCCTTCCAATGTATACTCCATACATCCAATACTGGTAAACTTTACCAATGCCCTAGAAATGACATAACACTTATCCAAGGTGTAAATATACCTTATCGCCGATTATAATGTCAGTCTAAATCCAGTGAACTGACAATTCATGGGAATAAAACTTTTGAACATATAATCATAATTATATTTCATTGTGCTGATGACACTATAATCATGAACAAGTATATACATATTTATATATATATATGTTATGGACTTAATAGAATTTATATATTAAACATAATCATGAAATAAATCATGTGAACCATGTAAAATAAAATGCGATTTCTTATCTTTATTAATTAGTAAGTTTGATTATATTGAAATGGGTTTTATTTAGGGCACAAAACCCAACAAACTCCCACTTACACTAATATAAAACAAAAGTGCATTTCAAATAATCTCAACACCTTGACATCCAGATCAAGTGTAGTATGTAGTATTCTCTCCGTAATATGATCTGACAGGTTGTATTCAATACAATATTTTTTCCATCATTACATTTCCTTAATCACAAATTAATACTGACATTGTGAAATTGCTCTCTATATGTCTACTCCTCTAGGGATACTGGATTCTTTACTTTTTGGCAACTACTTCTGTGTTAGTCAGGAAGTAACACTAGTAGTTAATAAATTGTTGGTACAATGCCAAAAACTGTATAGAACTTTCCATCAAGTGAATAAGTATCTTTCCTGCAACTTTAACATTTAGTCTTACTGGTAGAGTTAGAGACTCCAGATCCGTTTTTACACTTCTCCAAAATCATTGTTCCACCCCAAAGTAATCACCATCTCATTAGTAGACTTTCTAGCATTAAGACAAGTCTAGAAACCTAATTTGGTGTAGTATAAGAGTATTTAAATACCACCCTTATAGACTAATATATAGTTCCTCTTCTTGATCTTAAGATTTACTTGATTGTCTTCCAATGTTCCTTTCTTGGATTAATCTGAGACCTACTCATTACTCCCACTCAACAGCTCGTGTCTGGTCTAATGCATAGCAAAGCATATCTAAGACCTCTCACTGTTGATCCTAAGGAATTCTTTCCTTGGCCTTTATCTCTTCTGGAATAGTTGAAACTTTTCCTTAGATAAATAAAATCTATATCTAGAAGTCGAGAAGCTTCTATAAATTGCCATTAGAAAAATGCTCCAGCATCTTACTAAAGCAAGTTGCTCGCACTAGAGTAATTAAATCACCAGGTATAGCATAAGCCATAGGTTTAGATAATCTTAAAACTTTAATACTAGGACCAGGAAGTTTTGTTAAGTCCATTGAATAGACTTATTTTCAAAATTTCCTGTCTTGTCCTTGTAATAGAAAACTTTTGGTTACTCCATATGAATGGTTTTAACCATAGTTCTCTTGACTTTGCTTCTTAGTTCCTTATTCTGACTATCCATTACTTGTTTAAACTAATAATGGATTTTAATCACAAGTGTCTTTCAAGTCATAAGTTCCTTAAAACCCTCCCACTACGACAAGGTACCATGACTTTCTGTCTAAGAACATAAGTGGCATTGTCCTCTTCGGTTGTGTCATGACAACAGAGGCAGTGGGATCATCTTATATAGAATAAGATGATATAACAATTTGGAATCAAGATAAAATAAATTATCTCCTCTACTTTGCTACTTTATTTTCAGTTTTAAGTCATATTCTTAGAGAAGTAGTATTTGTTGAAACAAACACTTTCTTATCTTAATGACCATAGGATGGTCTACCCCTAATCACTTAGAATAGCTAACAAATATGCAAACATAAGTTAACAGTTCTAGCTTTTCTTAAGTTCACGATCAGGACACCCATGAATCTAGTAATGTTTTACATTAAGTATACAACCATTTCATCATTCTAAAATTTTTTTATCACTAGGGTATATCCCTAGAAGGACTTAGGCAACTACTAGTAATTAATCATAGACCTTTCACTTTCATCAATAGGCAAATCTAATTGCAAATGAGAAGATGAAGACCATGGAGGCATCCTTTCTAGCGAAGGACAAGGCCATGTCTGAGATGGAGGCTCTCCTTGTGGAAAAACAGAGCACGATTTCTGGCTTGGAGACCATGCTTGGCGCCAGGAACAAGGAGAACAACATGAAAGTTGCCTTTATCTCTAGGCTAGTGTAATACCCGGAATTAAGAAATGGATTAGCAAAACCCTAACTAGATAATTATGTATAATTGAGGAAATTATTTTATTATATAATTTAATATATGTGAAATTATATGAATTTTATTATGTTAAGACCCCGTTGGTGAGCCAGGGGCATTTTAGTAATTATGACCCGAGAAGGGTAAAATTATGAAATTAATTTGATTACGTGCTTAATGGAACTATATTATTATATAGTATACCTGTGTTGTCTTTTCAGGTGTGTTCTGACAGGTTAGCGCGGTATAGTCACAACCGGGAATTTCGGGCCAAACCGGGTTCGGGCCCGAAATGTAAATTGGATTGATAATTTGGCATTTTATTTGATGAATGATAATCTGAAATTTATTTGAAATTAATTGAGTATTGAAATGACTTATTTACCCTTGTGAGGGTGTAGGTGTGAATAATAAGCCATGAGGGCATTTTGGTCATTTGACCCCTATTTACTATGTTTGATTAAAATTGATTTTTAATGAAATGAAATGCAAAATTCTGGTTTTACTTTCACTCTTGGCCGACCCCCTCTCTCTCCCAAACCCTCTTATTATTTCAAAGTTGAATTTGAAGAAAAGCTTGGTTCTTAGCTTGTTTTGGAGCTTTGAAGTTGTGAATTCTTGAGCTTGGAGTTGAGGTAGATTCTTGCTAAGTTTATGTGAAATTTATGGTTGAATTCTTGCTGAAATTATTGTGGAAAAAGCATGCTTTAAGTTGTTTGATCTTGGTTTGCATGTTTAGGGAAATGGATGTTTAATCTTGATAATTTGTGTGTTAATCTCTTGATTTGTGTTTGATTGGGCTTAGAGTACAATTCAAGGATGTTTTACATGCTTAATCTAATTTTTTTATCTATTGTTTTACTGCTGGAAATTGAATAAGTATGTGTTGGGTTAAAGTTCATGTTCTTGAACTTGGAGTTTTGCTAGTTGAAGCATGATTTGTGATTATTGTGCAATCTGAAATTATGGGGTTTATTGTTGGATTTTGATGCATAATTATGTGTTTTAGAACCTATAATATTTGCTAGCTGCTATAAGTGGGTTAATTGTGAAATTGGTTGTGAAAAGCAAGCTTGAGTTCATGGAACTCAAGCTTGGTGCTTTAATGGCACTTTTTGATTTTTAGTGCAATTGTTGGGTTTAAGTTGTGGAATATGTTTATTATGACATATATTGATGCTCTGGAAAGTTTGGGAATGTTTGGGAATGATTTGAGTGAGTTTTGGGGGTTTAAAGATTGAGAAATTTCGTGTTCTCTGCCGGACAACCGGAATTCCGGTTGGTTCATCCTAATTCGGTTGGAGTTCATCGGGAAATGCTGAAATTTGTTTTGGCCATAACTTTTGACTCGGGACTCCGTTTGGGACGTTCTTTATACCGTTGGAAAGCTCTTTTCGAGCTCTATGTGATTATCTGTATTTGAAATGCCATGAATTTATTTTATGAATGTGAAATCAGGGGTTAACCCTATTTGTGAAAATCCCGGGTTGTGTGTGACTAGGATTACCGGCACCTGGTCAGGAGCACCCGGGGATTTGGAATCTCTACTATTGCGGGACAACAGGTAAGACAGTGATTAGCACGTAGAGTATGCGCAGTGGCGCTTATGTTGAGAATGATATGCATAAATGTTAAGTAACCGGGATTAGGGTTATTACCCTAATAGGAACGGTCTAATAGCCTAGGGTTATTACCCTAGTGATATATGTGTATAAATGCCATGTCATGCTAATTGAAATGAGATTTAAGGATTATGTGCTCAAGGCATAATCAGGTTGGACTCGGTACTCATAACCGAGATGAACCGCTTCTAAGGCCTTAATGTATTTAGACGTGTGAGAGTAACACGTGGGTCTACGTCACGTAGATTTAATTAGATGTGTGAGCGCAACACATAGGTCTACGCCACGTAGACATAAATGGGCATGATGAAATAATGATCAGGTCTGTGCTATACAGACATATGTGAATGAGCATAATATATTTGTTATGATTTATACTGTCTTGCTGGGCTTGGCTCACGGGTGCTCTACTGTGCAGGAAAGGGTAAGGCATTAGCTGATCAGCCATGAGTTTCAGGAGCAGGGCGAAGAATGTACATGTTCATGCCACTTCAGACCAAGCGGGTTATGGGTCTAACAGTGTTGACTTTTGTATTCTGTTTTGCCGCTTAGGTCGGCTAGTAAGAAAGAACTTGTAATAAGTTTGTAAATATTTTTGGGATCCCAACTATTTTGAAAAGTTTAAATATATTACAAGTTTATTTTCAGTCTGTTTAATATAAAAGTTTAAATTTTGCGCTATTTTAATTAGTAATCCCGGTTAGGGGATTAGGGCCTTATAAGTATTTTGGGTAGCGTGCCTAATTATTTAGGGCGTTACAGCTAGAGTTTGAACTTGCAGGGCATGAGGAGAGACTGAGAGCGGCTCTTGATGGCCAACAGGCCATAAAGGATGAGTATGCCAGCTTGTCCTCAAAACTCACCTATGAGTTCAAGCTACGTAACCCCAGAGCTAATCTGTCATACTTGGGCAATGAGGCTTTCGTGGAGAGCACGTTGGCTCAAGGAAAGATGCTCTTCGAGAGCCGATTGGGAGCGGACCAGACCGCTGCCTATTGAGAGGGGTCATCCTCAGGGAACCATGATGTGGGGCTGGCCGACCCACTTGCAGAGGAGGTGGTCGGCCAGCTTGTTGATGTTGTGGTCGGCCTAGACTCCAGCGATCTACATCTTGCGGCTTCAGACTCGGTTCCACCTGCCCCTGCACACACATAGACAATATTTTATTGAAATGAGTTTTCCAATCACAATAAACAAACCAAACACTTAAATGATCTTTCTTTAGGAATATCAATTCTATTCCTACACTCATTCATGTAAACCAAATACTACATTAGAGTTTTGTTGATGGAATAAATGCTATTTTGGTGTTACTTTTTAGGGTAAATTGCGGTATAAATACCTGATGTTTCAGATTTTATACATTTAAATACCTTATCTTTATTTTGGGAGGTAAAAATACCAAATATTACAATTCTCTTACACACGTACTTTCGTTAACTCATAAATATGGACACGTGGAGAGTCCAGATGCATTAAATTTATTTATTTTATTTTAAAACTTAATATTCTTAATATCAGAAACTAATTGCTACTTATTTAAAAAAATGAGAGAAATGCAATACCAAATTACCATAGCTGAGTGAACCAGTGCAGTATATGGAACATGATTATCGAATTGAAGTGCTAATACCATGTAAAAATTGTTATGAAAATTGTTTTTTTTTTGTTTTTGAAACAAGTACCATTTAGTTTCTAATATTAAGAATATAAAGTTTTAAATTAAAAAAATAAATATAATACATCCAGACCCTCCACGTGTCTATATTTATGAGTTAACGGAAGTTGTAGTAACGAATGTAAGAGAATTGTAACATTAAGTATTGGCTAATTAGGATTTTTGTCCCCTGAACTTTGACATGTACCAAATCATGCCCCCTGAACTTTTAAGGTCGTTAAAAATGCGCCATGAACTATTGAGATTGTTGGATTTAAGGACTTTTTTCCAATTTTAGTAAAAAAGTCTAACATGGATGAAAGTCCAAGGGCCATGATTTAGTACATGTCAAAGTTTGAGGGGCATGATTTAGTAGATATCAAAGTCTGGGAAGCATGGTTTAGTATATAAATAATCACTAAAATAGTAAAATTGAATGAAATTGGACAAAAGTCCTTAAATCCAACAATCTCAATAGTTCAGGGAGCATTTTTAACGACCTTAAAAGTTCAGGGGCATAATTTGATACATGTCAAAATTCAAGAAGAAAAAATCCTAATTAGCCTTAAGTATTTTTTTCTTCCAAAAATAAAAAACAAAATATTTACGTGTATAAAATTTAAAACATTTAAGGTGGCGTTTGGTTGGAGGTAATGAAATGGAATGGAATGGAAATAAAACAATTTTCATTACATTCCTTTGTTTGGTTGCATTTTAAAGTATTAGAATGGCATTCCAATGGAATGCTCTTTCCACCATTTTGGTAGAATGGCTATTCAATTTTAAAAAGAAGGGTAAATACCATTTTAGACCCTGTGTTTTGCAAAAGTTACAGATTGGACCCTGTATTTTGTTAAATGACAAAGTGGACCCTGCATTTTTCTAAAATAGTAAAAATAGGACCCTGAGCTTAATTTTTGACAATTTTTTTTTAATACAACCAACTTGAAGACAATGCTTAATACGAACAGATACAAAAAATGTAAACAGTTTTGTCATAGCACTTTTAGATCGGATTATAATTAAACTTTATTTTGACAAAAAATCAATTCAGAGTCCTATTAAACTATTTTAGAAAATACATGGTCTATTTTGTCATTTAACAAAACACAGGGTCCAATTAGTAACTTTTGTAAAAGAGAGGGTCCAAAATGGTATTTACCCTAATGGCATGTTTACTAATAAGTAATAGAAATCAGTAGTAAGGTAATCATTCCCTTACATTTGTTTACTTGCATTATTAAAATTAGGAAAGGGAGAAGTTGATTAAATAAGGGAGAAAAGAAAGGGAGAACTTCTCCCACCAATTTTGTAAGGAATGACATTAAGGGTAATGAATTTTTATTATTTTTATTTTATTTTTTAATATTAAATATATAATGACAATTTTGTCCTTTAAAATATGTCTTGCAAAATAACTACCATATAATATAGTTTAACTCAAAAGGGCAATTTAGTTAATTTAAGCATTCCGATTACGTTTCCTAATAAAGTAAACAAGATAAATCACAACTATTCCATTTCTAAAAAAATTTAGTAAACAACATATTACAAATATTGATTCCGATTATTTTTCATTTATTCCGTTACATTTCTCCATTAATTTATTCCGATTCTGATTATTGTATAGTAAACGTGACATAAAAAGAAAGGAATGACCATTCTAATGTAACAAGAAAAAAAATTTAATTATTTTTTTATAATTTTTTTTATACATTTTAAATTTTATTCCATTCCATTCCTATTCCTATTCCTATTCCTATTCCCATTCCCATTCCCATTCCCATTCCTATTCCTATATTTTCATTCCTCCCAACCAAAGGCCTCAGTATTTATGCAGCAATTTACTATTTTTTTTTTTATTATTTTTATTTAGAAAAAAAAGTAGGATCCGTGCACGTGACTGAACTAGTATGTTTATGATTTTTGACAATTGAATTGATGTCGTTCGTTCGCTCTGGCACTTTCTTTTCACTCTGCTCGTTACGTTTTGGTTTTGGAGTGGAAATCGATTCAACCCCAAAAGTTCATCAAAGCCTGAAAAATGGGAGTTAGTCTATTGGGAGAGAAGGTAATTCTGGTTCCATACATGGCAGAACACGTGCCGAAATACCACGAATGGATGCAAGACCCAGCTATGCTTCAAGCCACTGGATCCGAGCCCCTCACTCTCCACCAGGAGTATCAGATGCAGCTCTCATGGAACCAAGACCCCTACAGTTATCTCTCTCTACTTACTGCCCACTCTAAAATTTCTGTTCTTTAATTTGGATTTTATTATTTCCTGACCGTGATTGAATATTGGGCTACCCTCACTTTTGATATACAACGACAGTTGTTTGATTATGTTCCAGCAAAAAGCACAGTTGTTTGATTATATCAAAAAGAAAAAAATTGGATCTCTAATGAATTTGCTGGGATTAATTAATTGATTTTTTTTTTTTTTTTTTATTTTGCAGAAAGAACTTTCATTGTATTGGAGAAGCATTCGGTTGTCGGAGAGTTTGTTCATGGAGATCCTCATGTTGAAGGTTTGCCATTCTTTTCTTTTGTTTCGTTTTAAGACAAATTTCATTCTAAATTTGTGAAATAAATTTTCTAGTTCTAATATTGTTTTCTTTGGTGTGGCCCATGAAAACAGTCAGAGTTTGTTGGAAAATATTGATCACCTGCATTTAAAAGATCAAACCCTTTTTCTTGTTTAATTTGTTTTTGGAAGGATTTTCTTATGTTATCTACTTTTATATCACGGTAGGAGTACTTTTGTGAGTATTTGTTTATGTACATAACACATATATATGTTCTTAGTTGATATGGGCAATGAAGATGGAGCTTTCCTCAGTCAATTTGTTGAGACCTTCTTCACACTCATCACTTCATTATTAAGAATGAAACGTAACAATATAATTTTTCTATAAAAGCAGTCATTTTTTAACCATGAATGGTGGTCATTTATGTTGATGAGTTAGTCTATCTTTGTATCTTTTAAATATAGGAACGGTATCCTAAATTGAGTTACAATATGAAATGTTATCCTATCCTAAATTGTATTCTATGTTCACCTGTTGTCCTGTCTGTCGTGTACTTGATCTTTTTGCTCTCCTGAAACCAACTGTTATGAATGATGTGCGCTTTCCCTTTTGTCAGCCATGGTGGGTGATGTGAATATCTATATGAATGACCCGGATGATCCACAAATGGCAGAGATTGAAATAATGATTGCTGAATCCAAATGGTATTTTTCCCTACTTTCTTCTGACAATAAAAATAGCTAAGTGCTCCTTTGATTGCAATTAAAATCTAGCACATCTTTGCTTGTGTCATTTTGTTTTGGTTCTTTGTCATAGAGAGCTAGAGAAGTATTTGTTGTGGAAAATTGCCAGTTATTGATGCGAATCATTTTCAGAAATGTGTATTTTTATTTTTTCTTACATCAGTCTAGTTATCACCAAATTCTTCTTCGGAGTGTCCTTGCATTTCTAGATGATTAGTTGTGATACAATCCCTTCTTCTCCCACCCTCAGTTATTAACTCTTATATCAACTTGATGGATTCATATGTATTCCACTTAAATCTTATGTTTCATCAATTTCTTTTGCTAGCATAGCCGTGGTAAAGGCATTGGAAAGGAATCAGTTTTAATCATGATGGCATTTGCAATTAAGAACTTGGGGATCCACACCTTTCGAGCTAAAATTGGAGACTCTAATACACCGTCCCTTATTATGTTCCGAAAATTGGTATCCCTTGTGGCCCTAAATTTGTATTTCTACATATTATTAGTGTTGGCTTTTTTTTAGATGCACAAATTTTTTACAGCAAGAATTTCAGCTGACAAAAGTCTAATATGCTCTGTATAGGGTTTTGAGGAGATCTCCCACAGTGAAATCTTCCAAGAGGTGAGCATAATATTATCTGTTAATCACCAACCACAACACGTCTCGTATATTATAAATTGTGCCATCTATATTTAGCTTTACCTTTACGTATTTTCCGGGGGACTTTAAATTGGATGACTTGGATTTTGACTATTTCTATGTATATCATCTGCTTAATTTGTCTATTTTCATAACATGTTTGGCAGGTGACTTTAGAGCTAAAAGTAACAGAGGCCAAGAGCAGTGAGCTGTTATGTATGATGGATAATGTGGTTACACATAAGTAGCTTTGAAGCTCCTATCTGATTTATCTATCTACCCCTGCATCTTCTCCTTGAGAGGTTTGAAGCTTATTGACCTTAGATATATGCTTAAACAATGCATCTTCTATAACAAAGATTATTATTAGAATACAAGGATTCCAATAATATTCAAAACCAAGGCAAGTGATGATTATTGCTTGCTGGACAATCATAACTTCTACTTATATACTACTTAAGTAATAGCCTTATTCCTGACAAAAAAAAAAAAGGTAATATCCTTATTGACAAAACTACTGCCTTTTCTTAACTAGTTCTCAATTATTATGCGTGTTGTGGCCTTCTGCTAACTTGAGAAAGCGCAGATTTTTTTTTTTTTTTTGTAATGTATCAGTAAGTGTAGTTAGAAATGTATTTGTAAAATGTACTACATATAACGAAAGTAATTCCAATGACGTGAAGTTGGAAACTAAGATAGCATACATGTAAACACTCGTAATAATACTAAGTTGATAACACTCAACCCACCATCTGTAACAACCAAATGAAGGACTGAACTGACAAACTTAGATTCCTAATAGAAACACAGGATAGGTACTTGGGTTGAATTTTAGCCTGAATGAAAATCAACTGTGTCCATTGATTGAACATTTGGCCCGGAGGTTGAGTGACCCTGAGGGATGTCATTCAAAACTGAAGTTCCGGCCTGCCAGACAAGGTTGGTGGAAGTTTCTTTAGCTAATGGACCAACGATAGCAAAGATAGTCATCTCACCTTTGGTATATTCTGCAGAGATGTTTGAAACTTGAAAGCTGAGAGAACTTGGCTGCATAGAAGGGCTGTAACTGGTTATGGCTGTTGGATAGGCAGTCATGCTCCCGTTAGAATTTTGAAAGGCGACAATGGCCTGTGATCCAACCATACCTTTTCCAGTTGGGTTTATAGCCCAAGCAATCCATCCTGTAGATTCTTGAGCAGCTCTATAAGCAACATGGACATTTTTGGTGGATGGTATGTAGTTCCAGTGGAGGTGTGCTTGTAACATTGGAAGGTCCTTGCAAGAATCGAATAGTTTGTTGTCTGAGAAGGTATGATTTGAGCAGGTTTGAGCTAAAGTAGTAAGCAGTTGAGGGACAAGAAGCAAGATCATTAAGAATTGTCTTGTAATTGTAGCCATTTCTAGGAGTTGTGTTTAACTAAAAGATTGGCCGAGAGATCTAGAATCAGAGATTGTTTGTTAAGAGAAGGCTCTTGTGACTGTAGTGATGAACTATATATTTTACTCTGTTGAATTATGCTGAGTTTTAATGAGAGGAAATCATAGAAAACTTGGGGAGTTTTTATAAGAGAAGAGGTTGAGGTTTATAATACAAATAAACTTGACATTGTTATAAGCTAGTTTAATCTTGTATAGGAATCTCTTCTGACATACCATGCAACTTCTTTTTCCAACCTACCACCAATGTAAGACAACCTCATTCGAGGAATGATGTTATTTGGTAAACCAACAAGGACTTCATTCAAATGTTGCCTCAAGTGAAAATAAATATCTTAATAATACTAATAATAAAAAACATAAAATTCATGGACATATTGCTCTTTAATTTGTAAGTTCTCTAAGTAAATAAGTCTAGCATGAGTAGTCTCTCACGCTGTACTGGTTTAAGTTCAACTTTGGGTCAAACTATATATTTAAATATTCTTCAGACTTATCCCGACCAAATACAATTACTTGTTCGAATTTGTGATAATGATAAAAAAGGGAAATATGTGTTGGAATGTTTTACGCGGCTTGATGTGATTAGAGAATGTTTGATGGAATGACAAGTAAGATAATTTTTGTTTATTTTTGGTTTGAAGTTTTGATGAACAATTTACGGTACTTAATGTAGCCATGTACTTATAATCAATATACCAAAGTGTTACTGAATTAAGGAGTGGTGTCCAAAAAGGATAAGCAACCATAGACTAGTTGTTCTTGTCGATCTATCTATCAAAGTCAGCTGACCTAACACTAGACTTAGTCCAATTGCTCCAAGAAGTCAGCGTATTTGTATCGACTAAAATTGGAACCAAGGGATAATAAATAAAGGGATTTTTTCAAAAATATAAGTAAAACAGAAAATAATTACAAAAATAACTTAATAAATCTCAATTACAATAATATCTTACCATATCATTAAAAAATACCTTAATTTCAAAATTATATACCTGAATAAAACTAATCCCGAAATTCTTTTTTTTTCTATTTTTTTTTTTTTTTTAATTTTCCTGCGTTTCAAGAGTAACCTTTTGGTTACTTATGATTTTGATAATAAACCAATAAGTAACTTTTTTATAAAAAAGTATCACTTTTATATTATATAATTTGAGATACATTTTGGTTACCTCTAAAACTTATATTTATACACTTTAATAATCAATTAATTATTTAGGTTATATTAATACATTTGAGTAATTTTGAAGTTTATTTTCAAAAATAATGAGTTGTCATCCAGTAAGCTTAGTAAAATATATTTTTAAAAAATATATATCATAAATGTTTAAGTCACCCATATGTTTTAAATGTATATTAATATATACTTTTTGATTAGTTAAATAAAGAATGAAGTTATAAACAATTTCTAAATTATTACTAACAAGACATATTTTTTTTTTTTGGACCAATTAGTTATGATTTCGATAAGTTACCAATTGGTTACTTTTGATAAAATCATCAATTTTAAAATAAAAAGATGAGGATCAGACCAAATATCCTATAGTCAGATATTCCTATACTCATATATGCCAAGCAAACTTATTAGTTTATTTTGGCATATTGAAACAATTTTTCATTTTTTGTTTACATTTTTCGTATAGCCTACCATCATATATGCTAATAAAACTATTGGTTTATTTTGACATATTGAAACAAATTTACATTTTTTTTTCCTATATTGGAACAACAATTCATTTCGTTTTATATAGCTTACCATTATATATGTCAATAAACCTACTAGTTTCCGTTTGTTGGAACAATATTTTATAGTTTTCAATACAAAGTAAACGATAATCAAACATAATGATATACACCAATAAACCTATTAGTTTATTTTTCGTATATTGGAATAAAAGTTCATTTTTTATTTCAAACACAATGTGTGCTATAAAATAACAAACTAATTAGTTTATTTTTTTCAAGTCTAGACATCAAATCTGGCTGTATACAAAGAACATGACTGTAACATGCCTTACATAGTAAACCTAGCTAACAATATATGCACTTGTCAAATATTTGAATATGATGAAATATCTTACTCACATGAAATGTCTTGTTCAGAAGTTTATTTGGCATATATGGCTATACTATGCCTATACTCATACATGCAAAATAAAATGATTTATTTTGACATATTGAAACAAATTTTTATTCTTTGTTTACATAGTAGCCTTTTCGTATAGCTTATACTATCGTATATGCTAATAAATCCATTAGTTTATTTTAGCATATTGAAACAAATTTTTATTTTACTTTTCGTATATTGGAACAACAATTCTTTATTTCATATAGCCTACCATTATATATGTCGCTAAACCTACTAGTTTTTATTTGTTGGAAAAATATGTTTTTTTCAATACAGAGTAAACTATAATCAAATATAATGATATACGCTAATAAACCTATTAGTATACTTCAAATAATAAAACAAATAAGCATATATATAAATTAATTTTATTTAGTATAATATTCAAATAAAACGATGTAATATATATTTTGTCACTGATATATTATATAAGTATATATTCTGAATTTTAAAAATAAGATTTATTTGTTAACTAATAAAAATTGTAGAATGATAACTAATGAGTATATAATTTGAGATATATTTTTTTTTCTACCAAACTTATTTGTATACATCTTAATAATGAGTTAGTTGTTTTGTAGGTTATATTATAGTATTTTATTATTTCATATACAATTGAATCAAAATTAATGAGTAGCGATATAGTTGGTTATGATGTCAATAAAATATTAATTGGTTACCTTTTATAAAACAATATACTTTAAAATAAAAATATTATAGGAAAATTCTACAATGCACACCCTTAAAATGGATATATTGATGCACCCCTATCTGTAGAATCACCCAATATTATATATGTAACTTTCAATATTTGGAGTAGTTATTTTTAAAACTATATGTTCATTTTTAAATTATATTATAATTTTTTAAGATAATTTTATGTTATTTTCGTGAAAAATATACATTTATTTTTTTTTTTAAAATAAAATAAAATGAGTCACATAATTTATTAACAATTATTTGATTATAAACTATTACACACACAAAAATAACCAACTACAATTTTGAAAATAACTAAGAAAATGGTGGATCATGATTTTTTTGCAGGTTGTCAAACGTGGGGGAAAGCTATGATGGGCTGACGTCATCAAAAGGAAAACTAATTATTTTCAAAAGGGTATGATAAAACGGCATAATTTTGATTTATATTAGACCCACCATATTTTTAGAAATAAATTGTAATTTACGTACTTGGGTGTAAATTACCCATAAATAAAAATAACTCCATGTATAATCTTTCCAATACATTTGTTAATAATACCAATAAATTAATCAAAGTTGTTTTTAATCATCATCATTTCTCTCTCTCTCTCTCTCTCTCTCTCTCTCTCTCTCTCCCTCTCTCATAAAATTTCTCTTTGGGTTTGTGGAAAAAAAATTGTGACATGAAATTTTTTAAAAGAATAAATACATCAATACATATTTGGACTTTGAAACTTCCATTTTTTGAGAAGAAAGTAAGTTCAAAAATTAACATGTATTTTCTCCTAGTTGGATACTTTCAGAACTTTTTTCAATTGAATCGTTCATATGGAAAAAGCAAAAATGTTAACAAAGATTTTTCGAAAACCAGCTGGTATAATCATTTTGAATAATTTCTACCATTTTCAATTATTTAAAGTAATAATTTCAAACAATTGTTGACCTCGCTTTTAGCCAACGACAATGAGTCAAATAATAAGCGATAAGAAATATAATTAAAGTGAAGTATGAACGAATAAATAATAAAGAACACAAGGTTTTTAAGAGGTTCGGCCTGTTCAGTTCGGTAGTAGCCTACTCCCCTTGATTTGTATTAACTTAAGAACAAAGAATATAGTGTTTCCTCTCTTGAAGCTCTCACAATGAAATCTCTGAGTATGCTCTCTTAGATTTCTCTCAAGTAATTCTTTTGATCCTTATACCAATGAGAATGGATAACTATTTATAGGGCTAAATGCTTGAGGGTAGGTTTCCCTTTTGCTTACAATGTCTACAATTGGTAAGAACATCTATTACATATTTAGAATACACAGATTGTGGAATTTGGACAGTTTGCTATATCTCTGTGATACGATCCAAGACTTATAGGGATTGCTTTTGTGCTTCACGATGCAAGTTCTGGAATTGCTAGGTGTTAATGCGTTGCTCAGATTGTCCACTGCTCGGCTAGGTAGACATTATCCGTGCAGGTGTATGCTGTGCTCTGTTCGGAACATCTCTTAAGCCAGATGTAGGGAATTAGGTCCACGTGTCACCAGCATGTGCTGCCACGTCATAGTGCGAAAAATGGGATAACATTTGCCCCCCAAGTCCGCACGGGACTTCCGAAGTCACGCGTAGACTTCACTCGAGCCGACCTTGCATCTAGATGGGTGACACGTGCTGGATGCGTCTGTTCGTGATCCGATGTGACTCTGACCAGGAGTCCCTTCAGTTTTCGGCTAATTAATGCACTGATTAAATTGTACCTTGAGACGCGCCATTCACTCGCATGCTTTTGACGGTTACTCTTCTCCAGGTACTTAATTGCTTTTAATTTCCCAATATTTACTTTTGGAGAAAAATCGAGGCGTTTGAGATTTTAATTGATTACATTCCTTTCACTGCTTTGCTTATAAATATGGTGAAAAATCCTCATAAACTACTTTTACCATTTTTCTTGCTAAGTAATTTTAGAGCAAAAGTAGTTTTTTCTCTTGAATGTGTCGTAAAGTTTTAGCAGAATGATAATTAATACACTTAAAATTCACATATATCATCATAGTTGCAAAAATAATAACTTAAAGTTTATTTTTGATAATAAGTCTTAATTATCTACTAATTCTCAAAATAAAGCTAAGCGGTCATTACAGGATCAATCATACATTGATTATCATATTGTAATAAAAAAGATTCAAGCTAGGTTGATTAAAACCATTCATGTAGCTATACGAGAATAAGTGATTGACATCTTTACTTAGGATCTTTTTCTAACTCAATTTTAATACCTCAAAGACAAGATGAGACTCATAATAGTTATGCTCCATCTTTAGGGGAGTATTAAGTGTCTATAGGTAGAGAAAGTTGTTAGTTAAGAGTTTGTTATAATTTTGTGACTTCAGTTTTGTAGCTTAGCTATCTTGTATCTCATTTTATAATTACTTGTAATTCTTCATTTCATTCAATTATAATATAGAGTATTTTTATTACTTTATTCTCTTTCTCTCTTTTCACTAATAATTCACTGAACTCTCTTGCTTTTCCAAGTACCTAAATTCTAGTACGTTCTATTTTAGCTGACCAAAATGAGATGAATAATCGAGTTCTTCTGTCCATGGTGGTTTCCATGTAGGCCAATATCAATAAATTTGTGAAAGTGATGTATATGATAAAAAATAATGTGTAACTGGGAACTTCCTGAAAAAAAAAAAACTAATTGGAC
The DNA here is from genome assembly GCF_029168945.1 of Cannabis sativa. Taxonomy (NCBI): domain Eukaryota; kingdom Viridiplantae; phylum Streptophyta; class Magnoliopsida; order Rosales; family Cannabaceae; genus Cannabis; species Cannabis sativa. The sequence continues at coordinate 32,380,657 of NC_083608.1, read as the reverse complement.
ATTGAAAATTGTTCATTTTATTTATTAAATCACGGAGCACTACAAAAGCTAAGTATTGTATTATCTGTTTTAGGTTTCTTGTCTTAATTTGGGGAAAATTATCATTTTTCTATAGCTAAATTTGGCATAATATTGGTCAATGCAGAATTTACATCACCATAACTATTATCTATATTTCTGGATGGACAACACGTTACATTTTCAAAATATAATTAGTCTGCATAAGTTTAGGCCCAAGCCTTCCCACATTAAAAAGCCTAGTCTAGATCGAAGATGGGCCCGAGCCCATCTAAACTCCAAAAGCCTCACGTCCGAGGACGAGGCCCCTCCACTTTCAAAAGACCGTCCAACATTCCAGGAGACGAAACAAACGAAGCCTTTCAGACAATCGATGAGACACATCCAGAGAGGAAGTCCAAGAGGCGCCTTTAAAAGCCTCTTGTAGGTTGACATGGCTGCCTTCTGACGTCTGGTCCCACCAAATCAGTCCTCTCAGAACATGATATGGTGCGCACCACTAAAGGGAGTATATCCTCTTTGTCCAGTGACACCTATCTGACACTCTTGTCTACTGTAGCAGCGCCCGCACGTTACACCTGTCCAGACCGTGTGGGCCCCATTTGTACAGATACTTTCGCCCCACGAGCCAAAATCTTATAGTAGGCCTCAAACTCATGTATTCCATGTATTTATCCCACTAGTCGGCCTATTTTGCACAAAAACCCTAAATGGGTCACATGTATGCCGAGATCTGAATCTAAGCCTATAAAAACCCGTTTACCCCTTCATGCAAGGGAGGACAGAAAAACTTTCAGGTTCTCTTGACGCTTTTTTTCTTCTAAGAAAAACCTAGAGGGAAAAATCACCATCTCATTACTTAACTACTTATCTATAATTTCTTAAGCTCTTCTTTAATTTAGTTTCCAAAAATCTCAATAAACAATAATGAACGATTCTTTTTGTTTCCTTTCCTTTTATGTTATTTTTATTATTTTATTAGAATATTTAACTATAACATTAGATTATGATAATTTATACAATTTTTATTGTTTTATATAATAAAATTAATGATATAGTTATTATTTTCAATAAAAATATTAAGTTTTAAAATTTAATATTTCATCAAATTTGCATCAAATTTTTTAATTGTGCATTGAAGCTAAAAATTAATACAAATATTTCATAATATTATTTTTGTGCCAAATAAAATACTATTTTTATATCTCTTTTAATGTGCCAAATATTATTATTTATCAAAGGGCTATTTACAAAAATATGGGAAAATAAAGATGTGTTTTGATATATATGGCATAAATGTTGGGTTTTATGCCCTAAATAAAACTCATTTCAATATAATCAGATTTACTTATTAATATAGATCAGAAATAACATTTAATGTTGCATGGTTCACATGATTTATTTCATGATTATATGTACATAATGTATAAATTCATCTGAAACCCTTTTCACATACTTGATCCTGTTTATTGTGCCGTCAACACATTGGAAAGTAAACATGACTATGTGAATAAAGTTTCCTAGATTTATCAGACACAGGGTTTTACTGATATGATAATCTACAAGAAGAGTTTACTTGCATTTGGAGAAGTGCTATGTTCTTTCCAGAGCATTGGTTAAAGTAAAGCTCAGGTTGGATGCATGGAGTATGCATCGGAAGGGACCGATATTGAACTTTGACTTAGATTTAATTAAACTTACCGTAAAATCTATTCAAGTCAATATCGCCTAGTTGATCCTAGATCAAATGATCTTAATCCTGTTATGATTAGGCTCAATCTTGAAAGGCTATTCGTGTTCCTTGAATTGTTAGTTAAGCCTACCTTTTGGTCACGGTGATACGTACTTTTTGGGAACACGGTAGTGCAATTGAGTGGGAGTGCTAGCATAAACATGGAATCTATAGCTTCTATCTGGCGAATAGTAAGCAAAGGATGATCTCCTTCGAGCTTGACCAAACGAACATAAATGGTGGAGTACTCATTTCACATAAGCTGAAATATCATTTATACGGGGTCAAGTGTTTTAAGGAATAAATACATTGTAGGGTGTAACGGTAATTTAATCCCTTTACAGTGTAGATCATTCATATAGAGGATCATTGATCACATTAGGATTATAACAATGGATAACTAATGATGTGTCTATATGGTGGAACATATAGAGCATTCTATATACTGAGAGTGCAATTCTAAGTTCTATGCGTGGATTCAACGAAGAATTAATAAGTTAGTGAATTTTAGTGCTAAATTCTTGATCTACTTATTGGAAGCTCGGTTATATAGACCCATGGTCCCCCCACTAGTTGAGATAATATTGCTTGTAAGACTCATGTAATTGGTTTTGATTAATCAATTATAATTCTCAAATTAGACTATGTCTATTTGTGAATTTTTCACTAAGTAAGGGCGAAATTGTAAAGAAAGAGTTTATAGGGGCATATTTGTTAATTATGATACTTTGTATGGTTCAATTAATAAATATGATAAATGACAATATTATTTAATAATTATTTATAGTTATTAAATAGTTAGAATTGGCATTTAAATGGTTGAATTAGAAAATTGGCGTTTTTGAGAAAATCAGATGCAGAAAAGATAAAACTGCAAAAATTGCAAAAAGTGAGGCCCAAATCCACTTGTATAGGGCCAGCCACTTTTGTAGGAATTTAAACTGATTTTTTTCATTATTTTAATGCCAAATAATTCAAACCTAACCCTAGTGGAATGCTATAAATAGATAGTGAAGGCTTCAGGAAAATTACACTTAAATTTTTCTATTTTTCCTTCAGAGAAAAACCTGAGCCTTTCTCTCTCCCTATCTTTAGCTGCCACTTCTTCTTTCTCTTCCCTCTTGAATTTCGAAATCCTTAGTGTATGAGTAGTGCCCACACACAGCAAGTGATACCTCAATCATAGTGAGGAAGATCGTGAAGAAAGATCATCAGCAAAGGAGATTCAGCATCAAAGATTCAGAGAAAGAGATCCAGGTTCAGATATTGATAATGCTCTGCTACAGAAAGGAATCAAGGGCTAGATATCTGAACGGAAGGAGTCATATTATTCCGCTGCAACCAATGTAAGGTTTCTTAAACTTTATATGTGTTTAATTTCATCGTTTTAGAAAGTTCATATTTAGGATGTTAATAAACATACTTGTGAGTAGATCTAAGATCCTGGTAAAATAATTTCCAACAATAAAAACTTAATCATCCTAAATATGGCATTTTTTTAAAAAAACTTACAAATATGGAAAAAAGTCATAAGGAATGCCATAAAAAACTTTAAATTTGTGTTTCTTTTTATTATTATTTTTTTTTTAAAAAAATAAAACACTAAAATAAATAAAAAATGATCTCAACTGTAGATGTTATTTTTTTTTTTCACATAAATTAAACTTGTTTTTTATTTAAACTACTGTTTATTTTTATTTCTTTATTTTTTTGTTAAAAACAAATTATTTCATTAAAAGCAGCAGAAAAAAAAAAAAACCAGTTTCATCAACATCATCTTGAAAAAAAAACAATATAAAAAATATAATCTAAAAATAATACAAAGTTTAAAAATTAGTTTCATCAACATTGAAAGAAACTAATAATTTCATTAAAAGAATAAAAAAATAGTTTCATTATGTTATTACAAATTTTTTATTTTAAGTTACTTTTTTATTATTTTGTTACTAGGTTTGAAACTTACACTTATATTTTGTTTTTAATATTGGTATGCATGGTATGTTGTTTTGATTATATTTGTGATTTGTTTTGTTTTTTTTTTTTGTATTTTTGTGTGTGTGTATTTTTTTTTTATTTGATTGTCTGATGAAACTGGTTTCAGTTAACTTTATAATTAATATTTATATTTTGTTATGATTTTTTATAGCGTCAAAACTGGTTTCACAGGTCGAAACTGGTTTCATAGGTTTTAACTGTTCTATAATGAGGTTGCTCTATTTTTATGATATTATTGTATTTTTTTTAGTTTGTATAAAACTAGTTTAATTATTGTATGATATTTGAACAAAATTTTTTATTTTATTTTAAATAATCAGTTTCTGACACACATATTATTTTCATAACTGGTTTTTTAAGTAACTAGTTTTCATAACTGATTTTTTTATTGTTGTTCACAATTGAGTTTAAAGTTTCAATTTTTTATTTGAATATTTCAAGAAACTGGTTTTTATTTGTTTGTTTTACTAATTGGTTTCTCATATTTTACTGTTTTTTTTTTTGTTATTCTTTTATGATTTTTATAGCATTTTTGCTTCTTTAATTTTCTTTGTTTCTTTGTTATATTTGCTACATAATGTATGTTTTAATCAATTCTATTTTTTGAGCAAGCAAATAAAAATTAAATGCCAAAATAAAGAATGAAGTTAGAAGTTTGATTATTAGGTATTGATATAATATTTATATGTTCAAAACTGATTTTTAAATTTAGTATCGTTTGTAAAAGTTTAGTTATTATGCATTGTGTATATTTCATTATGTTATTGATGAAACTACTTTTTTTTTTCCTATTTTAATGAAATAATCAGTTTCTTTTAATATTGATGAAACTGGTTTTAAAGTTAGTATCGTTTTTAGATTGTAATTTTTTTCATTATCTTGTTGATGAAACTATTTTTTTTTTATTCTTTTAATAAAATTATTAGTTTCTTTCAATGTTGATGAAACTAGTTTTAAAAGTTTGTATTCTTTTTCAGATTATGATTTTTTATATTGTTTGTTTTTTCATGATGATGTTGATGAAACTGATTTTTTTTTCTGCTGTTTTTAATAAAATAATTAGTTTTTAACAAAAAAAAATAGTAGTTTAAATAAAAAAAAAATTTAATTTATGTAAAAAAATAAGATACAAAAAATGTACACTAATTATATATATTCATAGGTTTTAACTATTCTGTAATGAGGTTGCTCTATTTTTATGATATTATTGTATTTTTTTAGTTTGTATAAAACTAGTTTTATTATTGTATGATATTTGAACAACAATTTTTATTTTATTTTAAATAATCAGTTTCTGACACACATATTATTTTCATAATTAGTTTTTTTTAAGTAACTAGTTTTCATAACTGGTATTTTTATTGTTGTTCACAATTGAGTTTAAAGTTTCAATTTTTTATTTGATTATTTCAAGAAACTGGTTTTTATTTGTTTGTTTTTATTTTGATTGTTTTACTAACTTGTTTCTCACATTGTACTGTTTTTTTTTTTTTTGTTATTCTTTTATGATTTTTATTGCATTTTTGTTTCCTTTTTTTTTTCTCTTTGATTTTAATTTATGTTTCTCTTTGGTATATTTGCTACATAATGTATGTTTAAATCAATTCTATTTTTTGAGCAAGCAAATAAAAATTAAATGCCAAAATAAAGAATGAAGTTAGAAGTTTGGTTATGCACTACAAGAAAAGGGCTTTTTGCCGGCGCATTTGGTGACATGCGCCGGCAAAAGTTGTCGACACAAACAAATATATGGAATCCCATTTTTTTTTTGGGTTTACTTTTGCCGGCGCATATGTGCGCCGGCAAAACATATCTATACCGGCGCTATCAAGTTAAATGCGCCAGTAAAACGTGAAAACATTAGGCGCGAGAATTTGCCGCCATTGATTTCATTTTTGGGGCGCATTTATACTTTTCCCGGCGCACATTTGCGCCGGTAAAAGTAACCAAATTTATTGGAGGGAAAATTCCCGCGTGGATTTTATGTGGTAGGTGGGGCCACTTTTGCCGGCGCATAAGCAAAAGTGTTAAGTGAAACGCGCGTTTTGCCTTAGGTCAGAAATAATTTTTTTTAATACTTTTACCGGCGCAATTGGATGCGCCGGTAAAAGATGTGATATGTATCAGGGGCTTCGAAGCCCCCTTTCTTCCCCTCCATTTCATTTTCTGCAAACAGCAGCCACCCCCTCACCCCCTCTCCTTTTCTCTCTCAAGCCCACTCCCCTTCTCTCTTGTTTTCCCTCTCAATCTCTCTCAATCTTTGTAATTTCTCTCAAAATCTATCTCCCCCACTCAATCCCTCTAATTTCCCATTATTTTTTTCCCCAAATAAAAAATCCGACCACACTCCGACGACACCACCGGCGGCTGCACCACCGCACCACCACTACCGTCCGCATCACCGCACCGCCCAACGCACCTGTTCAAGGTATTTTTTATTTTTTTTCTATTGATTAAATATTTAGATTTGTATATATGTGTATGTGTATATGGTAGATATGTTTGTATATGTGTATGTGTATGTATGTATGTATATATATGTACGTGAGTGTATATACGTATATGTGTGTATGTGTATGTATGTATATTTGTGTATGTGTATGTATGTATGTAGGTATATATGTGTATGTGTATGTATTTATATATGTATGTATGTATGAATATATGTATGTAAATATGTATGTGTATGTATGTATATATGAATGTATGTATGTATGTAAATATGTATGTATATATGTGTGTATGTATGTATATATGTATGTAAACATATATATGTATATATGTATGTATGGGTGTGTATAAGTGTATGTGAGTTTATGTGTATGTGTATGTGTGTGTATGTGTATAAGTGGGTGTAGGTGAATAGCTATGTGTATGTGAGTGTATATACTAATATATGTGTGTATGTGTTGATATGTATTTAGGTATTAAATTTTTAATTTGATTTTACTTTTTTATGTAATTAGGTCCGTGTTCAACCGCTCGGGATTACCGCAAGCTGCCACAAGTTGTTATTTTTTCACTCGATTCAGGTATATTTTTTTGCTTTCACTTAGTACGTAGTAGTTTTTGATATTAGTTTATATGTATATGCATGTTAGTGAAGTAGGTTCTGTGATAAAATTGACTGCTGTTGGATGGGTGGATTATTTTCTTGTTTATATATATTGTCTTGAAATATTTGTTTGTGTTGTTTATAGGTTTTAAAAATTTTGGGTTTACAATTTTTAAGCCGTTATGCTGCCGAAATTTTAGTAGGTAAAATGTGAAATTAATTAATTGTTTAAAAAAAAAAATTAAGAATAACTTAATAAAGTAATTGTTGATAAAATAAAATAAATAAAGTAAAACATAAAATTGAAATTGGAACATGTAATTTAAAAATTTAGTGAAGTAATTTTATTTAAAAAAAAAATATTTTCAATTTAAATAATAAATAATTAGAAAAATATTTAATTAAAAAAATATTAAAAAATGTAATATATAAGTTAAAATGTAATAAAGTGGTATTAAATGTTTTTAAAAAGTTAGTAATTTTAATGTAAATAATAAATGATTAAAAAATAATAAAAGTAAAAAATAATGTAATATATAATTTACTATATATTAAAATTTTGAAAAAGTTAGTAATTTTAATTTAAATAATAAACGATAAAAAAAATAATAAAAATAAAAAAATGTAATATATAAATTAGTATATATTATAATCTATAATAGGTAATCAATTATTTTTTATTTTAAAAAATTGTTAATCTTTAATTTAAATGAATAAATGTGAAAATTATAAATTACTATTTATTGTTTAATTTTAAAAAGTAAGTAAGTGATATTATTAACTTTAAAAAGGTTGTAATTTTTAAGTTAAAAAAAAATAGAAAATTATAAATGAATATTTATTGTTAAATTTAAAATGTAAGCAAATGATATTTTGAAGATTAAAAAGTTTGTAATTTGTAATTTAAATAAATAAAATAAAAAATTATGAATTAACTTTTATAATAAAAATTAAAATTTAATCAAGTGATATTTTTAAAATTTTAAAACTTTTATACTTATAATCTAAAGATAAAATAAAATAAAATTTTAAAGTAATTATATTTAGAATTTAATCAAGTTATCATAAAGTAAGTGTAATTATAAAGTAACTATAAATGAGCATAAGATATTAAAATAGCATAAAATTAAATTGTTTTTATCTTTTCTTCATCTCTTTGGTTATACACCAAAGATAGGATAGAACAATTGTATTTGTATTATCACATAGTGATAATTTATTTTTTTTTTTTCAATTTTACACATGCACGAAATACCTTAGACCCGTTTGGAGAGGCTGAGTCAGTAAGGACTCTTAAATACGCTTCTCCAAATTATCCAGGACTGTTTGTCCGCATGGATAGTTTGGGCTTGTTTTATACTTATAGTATGATCTATTGCTTATTTGATTATTTCATTAGTAGATATTTTGGTACAACGTCTTCTTACACGTTCTTGTAAGTCGGCAAACTTAATTACTACAAGTTTGCTAACTTATAAGAACTGTGGGGAGGTGCTGCCGAAATTTTTACAAAAATGAAATAATCTTAAGAGCGTAGATTGCACTATATGTATATTACAAACCTGAATGGGATAGGTTCTTTACCCTTTTAGTAATGGAGTGAGAAGGTGGATTAGGACACTTGCACATTTTTTTGTTTGTTTTTAAATTGTTTTTGTTAAATACTTCGTAGTGGAAGATGCCTGCCAACCGAAGTTGGATGAAGGCGCACCGGCGCTCTGCAGAGTTTCGAAGTGGCGTTGACGAGTTTGTTGCGGTAGCAACAAACCACGTGAACGCTGACGGATTAGCTCGATGCCCATGCATGCGGTGTTTGAATGTGAATTTTCACACACCTGCAACTATAAGGGTTCATTTATTTCTCAGCGGGATCCAACCTTCGTACAACCCCTGGTATTTTCACGGGGAGACTTTCTCTCAGCCCGCAGTTGAACTTCCTGAAAATGACGAAGAGGAAATGGCAGATGTGTTGGCGGACATGTTAAGAGGGGACCCTGGGTTTGACGAATCTGCTAACACTATTGCAGTGTTCTCTTATTTTTTTGTAAGTGGTTTGACACTAACGGGAGTAGAATGGATAGTGACGGTGTTATTACTAGCATCTGCGTCAACCGACAGTGGTACCAAAATGAACCGTTCATACTTGCATCTCAAGCAAAATTGATCTACTACATTCCTGATTTAAAGAACGGTAAAGACTGGCTGATTGTAAATGAGTACATACCGCGCAATGTTTGGGACTTCCCGGACACGGATGGGGAGACACCCTTTGTACAGGAAAACAATTCAAATTCGAAACCGAGTTCGTTGTTCAACTTCCACAGTTGGATGATGTTGACTATGTTCGCCATGATGTCGACCCAACTGAAGTTGCAAACATCCATCGTGTGAATTCACAGCCTCAACAATTAGATGATTTCATTGTCGATGATGACAACGAGGGTCTAAATACCGAAGAAGACAACTCCTTAGAATTAGAGAGTGACAGTGATGATAATGCAGTATATGTAACTGATGATGAGGATGATGAATTGTAATTGACATAGTGTTTTAAATAAAATAAAAATTACAACCCTTCTTCTTTAATATGTTTGCAATATGTTAGTTTATTTTAAATAAACAATATGTGTTGTATATGTAGTATGTCTACACCGGGTGGCGACGATTCGAAAAAGAAAGGCGTCAGAGGTAAATACAAGGGCAAGAATGTTGAGGAGGAGCTCTCCAAAACACAATCCGCCAAGTTACCGATTGAGGTGCACGCAGACCGGCACCCCCGTAGGCAAGAACGGAAAAAAATTCAACAATATGGCCAAATGGATGACTCGGATGTCTATCCCCATTAATAAATTCAAATGGGAAGATGTCAGTAGAGCTGACATCAACGCACTCTGGGATAGACTTGAGGTATGCCTTACTAATTTTTTTAATTTCTAAATTACTATACTCTTATTAAATTGTAATTAATGTATTAATGTGTAACTTTTTGCGTACCAAGTTTATCCTCCCACGAGATAACCCTACATTCGTAGACTACGGTGAGTACGAGATGTCAAAGGGTTTACGTGACCGGAGGGCGTACCGCAAGAAGAAGTGGATACAAAACATTGAGGAGCTTGGACAGAGAGGGCCGACATGTCACCTCCCGAGGGAGTAACTCAAGAGGTGTGGAGTGATCGCATCGCTTATTGGAGCACGGTACAAACAAAAGGTACATTTTTTAAAATTTTAAATTTTGGTAATGTTTAATTTATATAGTCAATAATAAATAATTAATTGTTAGAAAAATTATTAATTTCAAAGGCGAGCAAATGAAAAATAAAGAAAGTCGGGGTAAGATGAAATTTTTAGGAGGTGGGGCTCCAAGCCCATTGTTTCACATGTTGTCGAAGGGGTAAGTTTATATTTAACTATCATTCATTTAACTTTTTCTATTAAAATAACAGTACTAATATATTTTCTCTTGAAAATAGGCTAACCCCGACACATGAGAACTGCCAACTGCGGTGGAAACTTTTCAAAAGTTTCACCATAAAGGCAACGATTGGCGCAACGAGTTTGCGCAACAAGCTTACGTAAGTTTACGTTTTAATTCAATTTTTATTTATTTCTTTCAATTTATTTTGTGTTAAAATTAACCATTTAACTTACTTGTTTAATTGTTTTAGGAGCAAATGGTTGAAATAGCGGCAACTCAACCAGCGCCCACTGCAGATGAGCCCGAAAAGCCTGCTGTCGATCCTACACAGTACCCCCGAGACTTACCTGTTATGACGCAAGTACTCGGGGAACGATCTCGGCATCTTAGAGGCTTTGGTCATCTCCCCGCATCGAAGGGAGTTGGGGCCAAAAGAGCACTCGCCACGCATCCTTCAGCCCAACCGATCGTTACAATGGAACAAGACGAGGCTTTACGAGAAAAAGTGGAGGAAGCGGAGCAGACAACTCAACATACGAGGCAGCAGTATGAGACACAACAACTCTACCTCAGACGATTCCAAGATCAGTTTGAGTATCTTTCTCGAGTTGTGCCGGGTTTCAACTTGCCTCCCATGGATCTTCCACCATTGCCCACTCCTGGTGCTGGATCATCGGCTGCTGCTGGTGCTGGATCGTCATCGCAGCCTCCCAAGACTCAGAGAAACAACGATGACGACATTACCCGCCTATAGAACTGTACTTTTTTTATTATCCAGTTCGAACATTTAACATTTTGTTTATATATTGATTTTAGTAGTAATTAATGTTGGTTTATCTTGTAATGTAAATTATGTTGGTTTATTTTGTTAATATAATATTATAATTATTTAAAAAAATATAATTAATTATATTTAATTAATTAATATTAAAATTAATTAAATATAATTAATTAAATTTTTTTAAAAATAAAATTTAATACTTTTGCCGGCGCAATAGTGCGCCGGTAAAAAGTGGCAAAAACAATTGGCGCCAACAGTCAGATTGGCGCCAATAGTTTTGCCGGCGCACTATTGCGCCGCAAAACCTAATCATAGCAGGTTCAAGGCGGATAAGGGCATTTTTTAACACCGGCGCTTATTTTTTGCCGGCGTTATTCCTCGCCGGTAAAAGGACGTTTTAACGGCGCAGTTAATGTACGCGCCGGTAAAAAGTCCTTTACCGACCAAGCTTCCCAGATAAGCTTTGCCGGCGCACAACTGCGCCGGCAAAGCTTTCCCGGCGCAGTCAGTGTACTTTTGCCGGCGCAGCAATGCGCCGGTAAAAGCTGGTTTTCTTGTAGTGATGAGGTATTGATATAAAATTTATATGTTCAAAACTGGTTTTTAAATTTAGTATCTTTTGTAAAAGTTTAGTTATTAGGCATTGTGTATTTTTCATTATGTTATTGATGAAACTATTTTTTTTTTCCTATTTTAATGAAATAATCAGTTTCTTTTAATATTGATGAAACTGGTTTTAAAGTTAGTATCGTTTTTAGATTGCAATTTTTTTCATTATCTTGTTGATGAAACTATTTTTTTTTTATTCTTTTAATAAAATTATTAGTTTCTTTCAATGTTGATGAAACTTGTTTTTAAAGTTTGTATTCTTTTCAGATTATGATTTTTTATATATTTTTTTTCATGATGATGTTGATGAAACTGGTTTTTTTTTCTGCTGTTTTTAATAAAATAATTAGTTTTTAACAAAAAAAATAAATAGTAGTTTAAATAAAAAAAAAACAAGTTTAATTTCTGTAAAAAATGAGATACAATAATGTACACTAATTATATATCTATTCTATATAAAGTGTGCCTATATAACTGAAATTCTTGGTTTATGAGAAATTCATGGGTGACTTTTTATTTTTATTTAATAAAATAATAAAATATTATTTATATATAATAAAATAATAATAAAACAAATCCTATTAATATTTGAACTGATATTTAGCATATTTCAACTCTATATATAATCACAACTATAACTCTAGAAATTAAAAATATATATATAAAATAAATTGAACCTTAAACCGCATATACAATTAGTTTGTTGAGAGATCAAGAAAAGAACGAATTATATATGGAATTTTTTTTTACCAAATCGTTTAGGTTTCCTCTATTTATCTTCATTTATATATTTTTTTCAATCGCAGTCCACTCCCACTATTCAATGAACAGAGCAAGCAAATTCTTATTGTCGTCTAAATGGATGAGTGAATCTGCGAAAAATGGAGGATCTGACGCAAATTCACTGTGAGAAATTCAAAATAATCGTCCCCCAATTTCAAGTTCTGATCCAATTGGGTCTTCTTTTTATTCGTAAATCATCCCCCAATTTTTAAGATTAATTTTTCATTTTCTAACATTTTGGGATTTTTGTCTCCTTATTGAATCTTTTCAAATCTGCATTGTTTCTATCAAAATTAATGAGCTCACATCGTTGTTGTGTTATACGGAGACTAAACTATGCCATTTGTTATGTTTAACCTTCACATCAAAAAACATGTTGTTATATTCTATATTTGGATTATGTTAAAAATTTAATCTTATGAAGAATACGTTCAATTAGCTTAATGTGTTTTACTATGCAGTATATTCACATACAATCATTCTTTTTCTTTTCTATCTTCAAAAGGATAGTTAATAAATATAATATATAGCTTTTTTTTTGAAATAATATATAGCTTTTTTTCACTCTCTAATATGAAATAACAAAAAAAAAATTGAATTATCCATGCGCGTTGGGTCCACATGAGTCAAAAAAATCATAAAATTATCCTTTACAAAAATATACTCTGATATTTTTTAAAATTTTTTTTTGATGATCTTAAAAAATATTATAAAAATAATATCAAAACAAAAAAAATTACTTACCCTAATTTCGTTTTATCTTAAGAAAAAAGAAAATTAATTTTCTAATTATTTTTTTTTTCACAGGAAAAAATATTTTCGTGTACTGGTGTCCAATTAATGGATTATACTGCAGAGTTGTAGTTTTAAAGAAATAAAAAAACTTTACTTGTCTTTCATAAGTAAATTTTTTTAAGTAAATTAATTATGCACACCATATCTAATCATCTTAAATGAAAATAAATAACTATTTGCAGGAACACCACCGCTTTGTCGACACTACCATATTCGATTTATACACAAAAAATGGACAATCCAGTTATATGTAGACTCGGTTAGAATGAAAAGTGTAAAATAAAAAATTATACTATTGTCTCTGTCGAAGCAAATGTTATCTTCAATTATCAACAATTTAGAGATTAATTTTTAATTTTCTTTTTATCTTACACACATTGTGTTTCCTTAAGTATTTGAACATCAATTTTTAGTTTATTTTTGGATTAATTTATGAACATATTTAAATTATCAAGCTTTTTTAAACACTAATATACTGCATTCGGTATTTACTTTTTATTTATATTAAAAATATAATGGTTTATTATTAAAAATAAAATGGTTTATGAGAAATTTATGGGTCACCTTTATTTATATATAATAAAATAAATCATATTAAATCCAAAAGAAATACGATTGGGTTTTTGCTGTTGTACATCTACAATTAGGTTTTCTTTAATTATTTATTGTAATTTTTTTCCTATTACAATTTGGACATTCACATGGGATCACACATAATATTCCAATTCGCACTTCTCTTTTTTCTTCTTCACAACTTAATAACAAAATATATAAGTAATAATAAAAAAAAAAGAACCGTGACTTTTATCAAAGTTCACAAAACCAAGCATCAATGGCGAAAAAAACCCAACAAAGTTTACAGCTAATAAATGATTCTAAGTGCTCGGCATATGCATTAGTTTTCAGGAGCAAAGTTTTTTAAAGTTACGTAATAATTTACATATATGTTGCAAACACAATATACAAAAAATAAAGAAGAATATGGAAGAAAGAACAGACCATTATTCACATCTAGAAAGGCAGTGGAGATAATAATAGAAACTTTTCATTTTTTTTTTCATTTTTTTTTTCTATTTTTTTTTATCTTTTTGATTAAAGATAAATATGAAATTTTAATCGCATAGAGTTTTATTTTAATAAAATATAGTATTTTAAAATAATTTAGTAGTATTTTGTTATAGAATAATATCACTTTTTGTTAAACATGGTTTTCACTTTTTGTCGACACTATCATATTCAATTTATCAACGAAAAAATGGACAATCCAGATATATGCGGACCCGGCTAGAATGAAAAGTGCAAAATTCAAAAATTACACTATTGTCTCTATCAAAGCAAATGAAGATTGAAATCCACTAATGACTATCATTAGTTTTCTTATCTACAATTTTTAGACAAATGCTATCTTCAATTATCAATAATTTAGAGATTGATTTTTAATTTTCTTTTTATCTTATACCCATTTAATTAATGTTTCTTTAAGTATTGGAACATCAATTTTTAATTTATTTTTGGATTAACTTAAGAACATATTTAAATCATCAAACTTTCTTAAACACTAATATATTGCATTCGGTATTCACTTTTAATTGACAACATTATAAAATATAATATTTATATACACATAATAATAATCTCACATAATAATTAATAATATTTTTTCTTTTATTTTTAATTGTATCACTTTTAAATAACATGAAAAAAAAACTAGCATAAATTTAATATACGTGCCTCGCACGTAGTTTTTTGCTAGTATTTATATATATACAAAGAAAAAAAATAGTTTGAGAAAAAAATTAAAAAAAAAAAAAGAGAGACTCAAAAAGAAATTAGAAAAAAAAAATAAAAAAGAAAATTAGAGAGAGAGAAGAGAAAGAAAGAAAAAAAAAAAGTCAGTGTAATGTTTGAAAAAAAAAAAGTTAGTATTTGGTGTAAATTTTCCAAATAAAAAGAAACCCTAAAATGTAAATGTAAAATAAACTAAAAAAAAATAAAATTAATTAAGTTAGAAACAAAAATATGAAATATGAGTATGGATAATAAGTTTACAAAAATATGGCATATCAAATACCATAAAAAATCTTAATTGTGAAAAAATGTCATAGAAGAGAGGCAAACCTATAAATGCCATATTTTTGTAACTTTTTTACAAAATCCCATACTTGATGTAATTTTCACTTTTTCAAATTTTGATGTGGCATCCAATAATTGGTTAGCCGTTCTCCTCATTATTTATTAAATCAAAATTTGTTGGATTCGATATTAAAATACATCAATAACGATTTACTATGATACTTAAAAGTGTTCCTTTGTATTTATCTTATTCAAAATTGTATACTATTTATACTACACTTATAGCATGAAAAAGACTAAAACAACATTTTCTAAGACTAATAAGCTAGCATTCTAAAGTAACAACCCATAGCCACAAATCGAGCAAAATGGATACTAACTTTGCTGAGGTGGCACAGGCTTAGATAATACACATGGGATAATCTCGTGATGTTTATTAGCTCTGCATAGAAGCTTTCTGGGTTTAAGATTACGAATTTCGTTAACCACTCTATCTTTGTCTGCTAAAAACAGCTCATCATCCTCTGCCAAACAAAATTAAATTAACATAAAAATTCCACAGATATTATAATAAAATATAATCAGATGATAACATAAATTAATAAACTTAGTCACCTTTATTGTTCACATTGAAGTCTTCAAAAAAACGAAGCAGCTTACTCTTATTTGATAAAAGCACAAGTACTATATCTTCAGGCTTGTTTTGATTATCCACAAAGAGCTTTTTCATATTTTAAAAACCAACATAAAAATAGATTTAGTCAAATATTAAAGAGGAAAAAACAAAAGATAATTGTCGATATATATATTTAACGGTACAATTAATACCTTGAACACATGAAAAGTTTCTAATTGAATTCCTCTATTGGATTCCTGCAAATTAATATATATATCAAAAAATAATTAATGTCATTAAAAAATTTATTGGGTTAGTACCCCATTTACTTAATTATTTGGTACTCTAATTATGTAACGCACCCTGAGTAGGTTCATTAGGACTCTCATGTTATCCAATGAGCTCACATATCGAACCATCACACCAGTGTTTGATCGGTCAAGTAGTATTTCTGCTAGAAGCTATTAAGAAAAACACCCAATGAAATATATAGTTACTTTTTATTACATCATAAAAAACTTCCATAATATATATATGAAAAATGAAATACCTTGGCAGCATTCCTTTTGGTGATGTAATTACTTGAAGAATCAAGCAATTTAGAGTTGTACTCTTGAAAAAACTGAAAATACAGGTTTGGAAAAACTTATTATAATGGATTATCATTAACTATATATGTATATAGCTAGAAGAGAGTGAGTTATTGATGAAAAAGGAGGTTAATTAAACCTACCCACTCATAATTTTTAGCAAGAAAATCTGCTGCAGTAGATTTATGTCTAGTCACAAGCTCCTGAAATAATTAAAGTAATAAAACTCAATCGGGTATATATATATATATAGAGAGAGAGAGAGATCACACTTGAACTGAATAAATTCTGTTAATATTTCCTAGTTGGTCAACTTGATCAGATATAATTAATTGAGAAAAGCAAAATTAACCATGATCAATCATAATTAACCATATATATTCACCTTAAAAGTTAATGCAGCATCAGATGATATTTCGAAAGTTGGAATTTGTATATAATTGAAAAACTTCTTCATGTGCTGTGAGTCTAGAACATACCTGTACATCACATATATATTTCAAATATATATTTCATGTTTTCTAAGCAGATTTTTGTTTGTATTTACTCTTTATATATAATAATTAAATTATACTTACTTGGCAACATCCTGATAACGAATACACTCCCTTGCGATAGAGCCATAAGATAAAGTAACATCACTGGCGTTTGTGTCTTCATAACTGATATTTTTTAAAAGCAAGTAACAATTATTTAACTCTATAGAATAATATTATCAATTTTATTAAGAACAATGGAAATAAAATTAAAACATACCCAGATAGAAGAATATCCACGATATCTAAGTTATTTTTCAAGTACTCCAAACCAACAAACCTCGACTTATTCACTTGTTGCCTTAGTAGATTAGCAATCACATGAGTAGCATCTATACGTGACTGTAAAAGGAAATCACATAACCATATATATATTTTTGAAGAATAACCATATTTATTTAAGTACATAAATAATATTAAATTTTATATGTTTTTGAGTTTGAGGATTGAATATTAATATATACAGATAAACAATAGAAAACAAGCTAATGAAGTAAATATAAATATAAGTGATCCATAGATATATACCCCTAAGTTAAGTGTTGGAATGAAAAGTATAAGAATACGAAAAGTATCTTCTTTGAAAAACTCTTGAGTGAGTTGTGAGCAAGCTTCTTGACTAGGTTCCGCTTCGTCACCAAACAGAGTTATTTTAATCTCTGATATTCGTTTACAAAGCTCTTCCATCTGCCAAAATAATAATAATAAAAAAAAAATATAAGAAAAATACCCACATATATGAATCATGAAAAGTTAGTATTGTGATCAGAAGAATTATTCAAAAAGAATAAACGAATGATCCAATTGAATTTATAAGTAAATGTAATTATATTTAAATAAATAAACAATGTACATAAATATATATTATATAAATTAACCTTTTCTTGACGTTTGTGTACTCGGTTCTCTCTCTTCCCATGAAGAAGCAAAAGAAGATCTCTAAAGTGGTGAATGAGCTCTCGAGGGGTACGTGGCTTGGACTTGAACAACTTGAATCTCATGCTTATATCTATATTTATAATTAATGATGAGATGGGGTTTGTTGTTGTAATTAAGTATAGTTATAGGCTTATAATTGGTGTTAGGGTTTCTATTTTGGATGAGTAATGAAGAGGATGAGGGATATGGTGGGGACGATGAAGAAGACTAGTGAAAACTCCAGGAGAATCGAAAAACAGTTCATTTATTTGTTGGAATATATATAGGAAGCAGATCCTCTCTCTCTAGAGAACCTATATCCTATTTCTTATCCAACAGTACTTCTACAACTGTACACGTTTATCAAATATTAATATCTTTATTCTTTTTAAGGAATTAATATCTTTTTTCTTTTTAACAAAAAATTAATATCTTTTATTATTATTAGGAAATTTTATTTATATCTCAAAAATTGTATCATAGTTTAATAATTTTATTTTATATAAAATTTATATCTTTAATTGGACTAAGTTTTTTTAACATTTTTCTTCCAATTCACAATCTTAAAAAATATATCTATCAACTAAAATTAAATTATTTTTTTAAATATTATAATAAAAAATTATATGAAATTTTCTTTGAAAAAATATATATTCATGAGTTAGAAAAATTATGAAAATAAAATTAAAATAACTATTAAAATTAATATAAAATAATATGAGAAAAATTTAAAAAAATATATTAACAGTAATTTTTAAAAATTATATAAGTTTATTTTTTTTTAATAATGAAGTGTATTTATAATTTTATAGGATGCAAATAAAATTCTTATTATTATTATTATTAAAAATAGGACAAAAAAATGGGAACTGAAAAAATAACACCAAAATAAACGTGTACACAAAACTAATCAATATATTAAATTATACTAGAGAACAACCACGTGCAATGCACGTTCTATCTTTTTTTGAGTTTTTTTTTATCACGTTTTATCTTTTTTTTGAGTTTTTTTTTTTTATAATTTTTTCATCTTTTTAAAAGAAATACATAGGATAAGTATTTTATTATAATTTTTAAATTATTACTTATATGTAATTTATAATCTAAGATGAAGATTTAATAATTTTTTCTTGTTTTGCTTCTTCAATAGAGTATACATTAAAATTCTTGTATCTTTAAGTTTTTTGAATTTTTTTTTTAT
The DNA here is from genome assembly GCF_029168945.1 of Cannabis sativa. NCBI lineage: Eukaryota > Viridiplantae > Streptophyta > Magnoliopsida > Rosales > Cannabaceae > Cannabis > Cannabis sativa. The sequence goes on along the minus strand of NC_083608.1, from coordinate 32,361,537 downwards.
AATTTTTTTATCTTTTTAAAAGAAATACATAGGATAAGTATTTTTATTATAATTTTTAAATTATTACTTATATGTAATTTATAATCTAAGATGAAGATATAATAATTTTTTCTTGTTTTGCTTCTTCAATAGAGTATACATTAAAATTCTTGTATCTTTGAGTCTTTATCCTCTCTTGATCAGTAGAAGTTTGTATTATCTAACACTTTGTTACTAATTCATTAGAAATATTTTCAATATATTTAGTCTTTTCTTGAGAAATAAATTACAAAAGTTAGTATTTTTGTCATTTATTTGAGTATATATTCTTGTACTACATATAAATGCATCTCAATTGTAAATGTATTTTTTCTATTTAACATTTGATATAATAATATAAATATTATTTAAAAGTTTTATTGTATATACTTACATAAAATATTATATTACATATTAAGTAAGTTTCAGTTCTATTTCTTTAGATAAAATGTTTAATTATTAAAAAATATTACATAAGGTTGTTATTCTAATTCTTAAACTATAATAATATAAAAAATATTATATTCGGTTTAACTAAGTTTTTTCTTACCTCTTATTAATCAGATATATTTCTTGAATTCTTTTTATTCCACATATGTTACATCTTTTGGTGACTTGACTTGTATTGCGACCACTAATATATCTACTTTTCGAATGTTAAAATATTTTAGATTTAATTAGGACTTTGCATAGAAGGAAAATATTATTAGTATATTAAATTACTAATTTCTTCTTTAGAAGACATTTAGGGGTCCAAATCATTAAAATTGACTATTTTATAGTTTTTGTCTTCATTTTTTATCAATTCTTCTATTTTTGTTGTAGAGATAATTATCCGTTGGTATACATAATCTTTACAAATAAAAAAAATTTAATAATAATATAATTTAAAAATATTAAATGCAATATTATGAAATAATTTAAAAACTAAACTTTTAGAAAGGTTTAATTTTATCTTTCTATATATTAAATTTTTTTTTTTAAAAAAAATATCTTTAAATGGTTTTTTACTTTTTTTTCAAAAAAGATTCTTCATTGACTTCACATTTTCATTTTTAATACTAAATTTATTAATTTTAAAAACATATTATAAAATAAAATAAAAAGTTAAAAAAAATAAAACCCTAAATTAAAAGTCAATTTTTCCATCGGTACTCTCTTTCTTCTTCTTTCCTCCCTCTTCTCACAGAGATTTTTCCAATTACCATTAATTACAAAACGAAGTGAAATTGGTATTTAATTAGTTATGAATTTCAGTATTTGGCAAACCCTTTAACAGCCCAATATAATGGAGGGATAATTATAAACCCAGAGATGAATGATGGCTTAAAGGTTGGTCTTCCTTTGGAGACGCAAAACTGGAACACAGAGAATTGCGTGAGAGAGAAATTGTGTGAGACGTGTTCTTGGCCATTCGTGGCCTCCGTTTCGCTGCCGATATCAATAGAGATTTGTGATAAATTCCGACGTACAGGTTGGTGGAAGCGACAGGGAGGAGAGCAATTCAGATCTAGATTTAGTGATTTTTTTCTTCTTTTTCTATTTTTCTTCATTTCTTGTTTGAGATTTGAGATTGTGATTTTTTTGGTCTTGTTTTGTATCTGATATTAATTTTTAGTTTTATTTTAGTTTGTGTTTGAATCTGAATTTGAGATTGATTGAAATAAGTTGCGGTTGTTTTTGTGGTGGTCGATGGCCGTGCCATTAAAAGTTTGATATTGATTTTTTTAAAACTATTGAGAAGATGATTTTCTCTTTGTTTCATTTATGATTTATGACTTTGTGAATGAATTGGTGCTTTTACGAATGGGTGTCTTGCGAACGCAAATGGTTGTCTTGGTTTGTGATTATTTAAGGTGTCTGTTAAAGTTAACTTATTTTTGAGCATATTCTGTTAAATAGATTCCAAACTGTTAAAAGACACAACAAAAAACGTTACATAGACATTTTATATATTAGGTAAGATATGTTCTCAAAAATATATATATATATACTAGTTAGAAGTTACGTGCCGAGACACGTAAATATTAGTTTTATTTAGAGTTTAATTTTGTATTGTTTTATTTAGATTGTATCTAAATGTATAATCATGCGAATGATTTGTTTTATTAAAGTAATATATGTGCTATCATATTTGGTTAGTAAAATATAATTGGGTATATTTAAGTCATAACAAAATAATACTTGTTATTTACTTATAGAAAATTTAGAAGACACAATCTGTTTCTCAAAATGTAATTTTTTGTAGCATCATTAAAGATTTGGCATCATCAATATGTTTTGATGAATCACAAAATCCCAGAGACGGATGAAGACTGGCAGGTGCTTTAACCTCAGAAATATTCGCCAAAAAATTAATTAAATCTTCAGATATTTCTTTCAGTGCTGAACGATCATTGGTTGCAGGAATTTGGTCACTTTCCCGAGAGTTGCTTGCTTCTGATATCTCCGTTGCACGCTGTACAACAAACTATGATAAGTATGGTATACCCTATTTTAAAATTTGAAGATTTGAACAATAAAACTATTTCAAGGATAACATGAGCAGCAAAGGAAACATCTTTCTCAGCTAGAAACAGTGGGAAAATGTATATGTATGTTGAACTTACGCAAACATCTTTCGCAAGTTGTTCATCAAGACGTTGCAGATTCAACGAGATAAATGATGCCTGAATAGAGAAAGTGAGATCAGGAAGACCAAGGAAACGAAAGTTTATAGGTGGATGAAAAATAAAAAAAAATAAAAAACATAATAAGTGCAGCAAACGTGGCCAAAAAGGTCACAACCGAAAGACAGACCACAACTAAGCAATTAAATGGAGACATGACATTTATTTTAATTCTTTAAATTTCTCTGTGAACTCTTACAGCATAAAAAGTTACTTTGGGTAGATTGTTATTAATACTAAAATAGTATTTTAAGGTTGCATTACAATTGCTAAGCAGTTGTGTACCAAGTTAAAAATACATTGTTATTAAGGTTCCTAAGATATTGGTTTCTTAAAAGTTGAATAATATTTTTTTAAGTTGTATGAGAGATACAATATATTTAAAAAAGTTTATTATAATTTCATAACAGATTTGGTGTTTAGATTAAGAAGTTTTCGCATACATGTATAGTCTTTTTAACATTACATAACAGTTACCTCACAGTTGTGTGCCATGCTAAAAATATAATTCTATTAAGATTCCTACCATATTACTTTTTATAAGTTGCATAGTAGATTATTTTTCTTAAATTGAAAGCCCAAAAAAATATATTTAAAACGTTTATTATAAGTTCATTACACTTTTGGGGTTAAAGATTAAGAAGTTTTCTTATATTGGAATAATTTTTCAACATTGCATAACAATTGCTAAAATAATTGGGTGCCATATAAAATATACATTGTAAGAATTAGCTATTATCAACTTGAGGAGTTAGAATACAATAAATTCGTTTCAAAAAAAAAAAAAAAGAATACAATAAATAAAATATATTGCCTCAGGTTGCATCCTTGATTTATCCTCCACAACAAAATTATCATCTCCAGACCATGCCAAGATGCCCTCTCCCGTGACTGAAAGCAAAGATCCAACTGCTTCTCTAATTCACCTATCAAAAGTTGCAAAAAAGTTTCCGATATGGCAGTTCAATTAGTACAAATTCAAAATACTTCTCCTAAACAATAACTAGAGAAAAATATCAGTGATTATCACAATGAAATTTGTTCTGTTTCTTTTTCAATATAAAGTTTAATTTTGTTCTTAATTAAGTTGATGTCCCTTTATATTTTCCTCCAAAATGTTTTCATTTAAATATGATAGTGATTGCAATATTGGGTAGTCACCCACATCTATGGCAACCCTAAATACTAATCCTAAGTCATCTTGTTCATGTCCAGTTATACATTCATAGTCAATGATCAATTATGCCTTTAAATTTATCAAAGATTAAACTCTTAGAAAAAGGAAAAAAAAAACCAGACAATCCCTAGAATAATTAAAGAAAATATCAAGAACAAATACGAGAAAGAAAGTCATAGAGTCCTTCACCAACTACATCGATCTCAAAAAGGCCGCCATGAAAGACCTCGACATCGAATCAATTCCGACATTGTTTCCGTTCTGAAAAAAGCTAGATCTATCAGATCTAAGCTCGAGGAGATGGACAGAGCAAACGTTGGGAGAAGATACTACACCGTTACATAATTATTGTAATGTACATATAAGTTACTACTTAATTAATTAATTAATAGTTAGAAAGATTAATTACTTGAATTCCCGGAGATGGTCTAATATTAACCAGCAAATTTGACCTGAGGCGTATCTTCTTTGGAAAGGCTTCGCCATTCTCACCTAATAATATTATATATAATTTACAATGCAATTAGAAACACCCCTCTTGCATGCAATTATATAATATAATAAAAAAATTGGAGTGAAAGTAATGTGATAGGTGTACATACCACAGAAATTCCTTGCATACTATAAAATTATGATTTATTTCTCAAGTACAAGTATGTTTATTAAGCCCCACCTAAACACTTTCCACCTAAACACTTTTCAATAAATAGTCCCCTGCACAAAATCAAAGGATCCAACACCGAAATTCTCTTTTAATGATCAACCACTTGAAAACCATTTCAAACTCAACCAGATTCCCCAAACCACTTCAATTTAAGGAGCATACAGATCAAGAACAGGGTACAGACAATTTTTTTTATTTTTTTTTCATTTTTTCCTCCTAATGGGTAAGACTAAAATCGAGATGAGCATGGATCAAAATCAAAACGAATTCAATTACGATCGAAATTGAAGAAAATCAAAAACAAAAAACCTGATTGTTATCGTGGCGTATTTGGGTGTGTTCCCGCTCTATTACGGAGCTTCAGAACTGTCATTGCTGATAAAAACGGCTCCCAAATTGATGTGAGAGAAGAGATTGAGATTGAAGAAGATGATGATAGAGATGAAACCCAAATAGTTTTCGTTTAGAAAGTAGGAATTAAGAAACCAAATCGTTTTCAATCGTCGACAGAGTGAGAAACAATTTGTTTTATTCTCTACTCCTAATTTTTAGCATAATTTGTTATTTTTGGGATGTTAACCAAATGTGTGTTTTTTTTTAATAAAATAATGTTATGTTAACAGAATGTGTGGTTTTTTGAATAAATTTTTGTTAAAAAAATAATATAAATTAATTGGGAATATTCTGTTAAAGTTAACGCAGGAAACAAAACAACATCGTTAAACCAAGAATTGCCGTTAGATAGACACTTTTAATATATAAAGATATGAAATTATAAATATATATATATATATATATAGAAAGAAAAGTATTTATATAGAGAAATGTAAGTAAATGACCATATTTTAGATAGTTAATGTCTCTTTTTTAAAATATAAAGCAAATATCATTTTTTACTTTTTAATACCTAAAATACTCTTCATTATATAAAATGTATTATATATTTTATTCCTTTAATAGAAATTATGAAAAATAATAAATCAAAACATCTCTATTGAATTTTTGTCAACTATTTTTTCATTATATAAAAGGTGTTATATATTTTATTCTTTTACATTTTGCTGCTGTTGTTGTTGTCTAATATGTTATTTAACTATATAATTAATTTTTTATTAATATATCGTATGATATACAAATAATATACCTTAACCAATATACATATATGTGACAGTCAGTAGTCCCGTGATCCGTAAGGGGAAACACCGGGTAAGCTGTGCAATCCCACACCGCCTGGGGAAGGTCAAGTGGGATGATTCTAAGACTGTGTAGGTATGGGACTACACAGTTGAAGAAGGCTTAAATGGATTAATTGGTACTACCTATATCAACAGGGTGCATCTTGTTTTTCGGTAGCCCATCTCGAAAGAACTCCATAGTTAAGCATGCTTGGCCTGGAGTAATTTCAAGGATGGGTGACCTCCTGGGAAGTTTTCCCAGGATGCGTGTGAGTGAGGACAAAGCACGCTGAAAACACTCGTGTTGGTCTGTAGGGTCAGTCATCATTCCATGAAGTAGCCAGAGTGGCGTACCCGTGTATAAGAGCCATTAGTCCGTGGGTGTAAGGGCCCAATGGAGGCTTGAAGCGGGGACGTTACAAATGGTATCAGAGCCTTGACCCAGCCGGAAGTGTGGTCGACGAGGACGTCGGACCCCGTAAGGGGGGGTGATTGTGACAGTCAGTAGTCCCGTGATCCGTAAGGGGAAACACCGGGTAAGCTGTGCAATCCCACACCGCCTGGGGAAGGTCAAGTGGGATGATTCTAAGACTATGTAGGTATGGGACTACACAGTTGAAGAAGGCTTAAATGGATTAATTGGTACTACCTATATCAACAAGGTGCATCTTGTTTTTCGGTAGCCCATCTCGAAAGAACTCCATAGTTAAGCGTGCTTGGCCTGGAGTAATTTCAAGGATGGGTGACCTCCTGGGAAGTTTTCCCAGGATGCGTGTGAGTGAGGACAAAGCACGCTGAAAACACTCGTGTTGGTCTGTAGGGTCAGTCATCATTCCATGAAGTAGCCAGAGTGGCGTACCCGTGTATAAGAGCCATTAGTCCGTGGGTGTAAGGGCCCAATGGAGGCTTGAAGCGGGGACGTTACAATATATCACAAACTTAAACTAATATACTATTAAATGAATTGTTTTCCACAATATACAGTAGCATACAAAAATTATATATCACAATCATAAGCAGATATACCATAGTCAAAAATTAATATACTACCAGCATAGTGAAAAAAAAATTATACAAAAAACTTAATTTAATATTCCACAAGTTTTTCTTTTCTTGTTCTTTCCTTCATGAAATACCAATAAACATAAAATCAATATACCTCAGTCAAATATAACTATACCTCATACTTAAATTAATATTTAATAGTTTTTTTTTTCTTTATATCCTTCACGATATACATATCACATACAAACGATATACCTTAGACCAATATAAATATAGCATAAACTTAAACTAATATACTGTTAAATGATTTTTTTCCACGATATATAATAGCATATAAAAACTATATTCTGCAATCATAAGCAGAAATACTATAGTGAAAAATTAATATACCACCAATATAGTGGAAAATATATATATACTAAAAACTTAATTTAATATTCCCCATGTTTTTTTTTTCTTTTTCTTTCCTTCATGATATACTAATGAACATAAAGACAATATTTCCTAGTGAAATATAACTATACCTCAAACTTAAACTAATATTCCATATTTTTTAATTTTCGTCTTTCGTTCATTATATACCATAGCACATTAAAATAATATATTATAATCTTAAACTAATATACTACCTTTCAGTTATTTCAAAATATATATATACTACCTTTCAGTTTTTTTTTAATATATTATTGCACATAAAAACGATATACTATGGTACAAAATAACTATACAAAACACTTAATTATTCAAGGTTATAATTGTAATTTTATCATCAAATTTTTAACTAAAAGGATATTTTGTTAATTTTTTTTAAAAAGGGGACATTTATTAACTTAATTGTTAGATTTAGGGCCATTTTGCATCTTGGCCCATTTATATATGATGAGTTTATGTGTGATTTTATATTTTTTTCTTCTTATCATTTTAATTTTTTGACACATTTTTATGCGTAATGGACTAATATCCCATAAGTATTTGGGATAAGTTGAAAACTACTCATTTTTATTACATATTAACCAATTATAACTTTAAAATAATTTTAATTGATAAATACTTTTTTTTATAATCAAAGTATCAAATATAACCTCACAAAACTTATCAAAATTAGACTTCCTAATATACATAATGGGAATATAACTTATAAAAGTAGGTATAAATTAAAGAGTAGTAAATGAAGGTAAAAATTAAAATATGAAACAAAAGTGGGTATACAGTGTAATTTCCTCTAAGTATTTTATTAATATGTTATTTTTAATAATTAATAAATATTTTTTTAATAAATGTTTTAAGGTGTTTGTACAATGCACCACACTAAAATAGGTGTACCTACAACCCTTTACTGTTTCGGCATCTAAAATAATTTTTTAGTTTAATATTTTTCGAAGTCATGCATGTTATAATTAGTTAAGACATTCTGTAAAATTTTGAGAAATTCGAAATAATTTACAATATAAAATTTAGGCTAATTAGCAATTTTTTCTCCCAAACTTTGACATATACCAAATCATACTCCCTGAACTTTTTTGGCTGTTAAAAATTCCCCCTAAACTATTGAGATTGTTAAATTTAAAGACTTTTGTCTAATTTCATTCAATTTTACTGTTTTAGTGATTGTTTATGTACTAAAACATGCTCCCCAGATTTTAAAATCTACTAAATTATGTCTCTCAAACTTTGATATGTACTAAATCATGCCCCCTGAACTTTCATCCATGTTAGAATTTTTTTACTAAAATTAGACAAAAGTCCTTAAATTTAACAATCTTAATAGTTCAGGGAGAATTTTTAACGACCAAAAATATTCAGGGAGCATGATTTAGTGCATGTTAAAGTTAGGGGGAAAATTGCTAATTAGCCTAAAATTTAATGTTCAAACCGTTTATTTCACATGCGTATAAAATAAAAAAAACACGCGTGTGACAGGCTCTTTGAACCTTATTTTCAGCGTGTTTAACTTTTTAAAATTTTTCCAAAATTTGGCAGGAGGTCTTACATAACCACAACGTATACGATCACAAAAAAAAATTTGGACTAATTTTTTTTTAAAATACCAAAACAGATAAAGGTGTATTAATACACCCTTTTTAAGGGCTACAATGTAAAATTTTCTAATGTTTTATATACATTTATAAAAATAATTTTATTTTAAAAATATATTTTTATTATATTAAATTTTTGTATTGCTATTTATTTTAGTGAAAAATAATTTTTCGCAACTAAAATATTTTTATTATTTATATTATGTTAAACATTTACATAGCTCAATTTTATGCTTAGTTTTATTATAAAAGATACAATAACATAATTGTTGTATTATTTTAATATTCTCATAAGCTTAAATTGTTATTATATTTTTCTTTATAAAACATTCTTAATTATATACTTTATTTATTATTATTTTAAATTACTGTTTATTTTAATATTAATTTAAATCACCTACCATAAAATGTAAACTTGATGAGAATATTTTACGAGAATCTAGATTTATTAGCAAGTATGTTGAATTAACATTTTAAATATGAATATCTCTAAAACAATGAAATTAAACACATAAGAGTTTAGAAAACCTTACATTGGTTGCAGCGAAATATTATGACTCCTTTTGCTCAGATTTCTAACCCTTGTTTCTTTTTGTCGCAGAGTATTATCAAGATTTGAGCCTGGATCTCTTTCTCCTTTGGGCCGGTTACCACCGTCCGCACTATGGTTGAGTACTTGACTTGCTATGTGTGGGCAAGACACTCTATCACTATGGGCGAATTGGATGAAGAACAATGAAGGAGGGTTTGAATCACTATAGAAGATGTCTCTCATCTACTAGTTGTCAGAGAATGAAAACTAGCTTTGATTTAGTTGAAGGCAATAATTGAATGAGATGAGAGCACCATGTTCCTTTTATAGTGTTTCAACTAGGGCTTAGGTTTAAATTATATGGATTAAAAAAGAATAAAATATTGGGCAAAAATCACTAGCATGGTCGACCACTAAATGAACCACATTCTAGTTACAATTTTGCCACTTTATTTCAACCACTTATTCTTCTTTCAATAATACCATATTTCTAATTCAATCCTATAAATGTAGAAACTATTTATTTAATAATTATAATTAATTATTAAATAAAATTGTCATTTATATTATTTATTAATTAGACCATATAAAATCTCTTAATTAATAAATTGACCCAAAAACCTCTATTCGTCATAATTAAGTCCTTGCTTAGTGAAAATTCTTAAATAAGACATAGTCTAATTTTAGAATTATAATTGATTAAATAAAACCAATTAACTGAGTCTGCAAGTAGTATTATCTCAACTAGTGAGGGGACCATGGGCCTATATAACTGAGCTTCCAATAAGTAGATCTAGAATTTACAAAATAAATTCAATAACTTATTAATTCTGCCTTGCGCCACTATAGATTTGGAATTGCACTCTCAATAATATAGAACGTTTTATATGTACCAAGATATAAATGCGTTATAATTATCCATTGTTATAATCCTAATAGTCAAAGATCCCCTATAGATGATCAACATCGAATATGGACAAATTTACTGTTCTACCCTTCAATGTATTTTATCCTTAAAACACTTAGCTACATATAAATGATATTTCAGTAAACTAATATAATTACTAAAATGAGGTCTCAATCATTTATCTCTATTAAGCCAAGCTCAAAGGAAATCATCGTTTCACTTCTAAATACTTATAAAAACTATAGATACCGTATCTGTGATTAGCGCTCCCACTCAATTGAACTATCATGTCCCCAAGATGTAAATTGTTAGCCCAAGATATGTTTCCAAGAGGGGGGGGTGAATTGGAAATTTAAACTAATTTCGGAAAATTAAAACTTTTAACACAAAATTATGCAATTAGTCAATTAATCAAGTAAAAGCAAGTAGTATGGCAAGCAATATATTAAGACAAATAATTAAACTTGTAAAGTAAAGAGTTTAAGGATTAGAAAATGCAAACTCTCGATTTTTACAAGGTTCGGTAGAACTATGCCACCTACGTCCTTGGTCTTCAAAGCTATGGACCTAGCTTTGAGTTCCAATATCGAGCCAAGTTAACGGGCTTGACTAACCCTTACAACCGGGAAATTTTCACCAAGGTATTTCCAAACCTCTTACAATAGTTTCGCACCCCCGAGGACTATTAACCTCTTTCTCGGATTGTTAAAGTGCCAATCTCACTATTTCCGGGTTGTTTACAAAACCGGTGCCAACCTCACCTCAATCACAATATGGAAATGTGTTTGATATACAAGCTAAAATCACTCTAGAAATATGATGATACAATGGAAACCTAGAGTGAAAAGCAAGCACACTTAAGATGAATAAAATCAAATTTTGGCTCAAAGTGTGTGAAAAGTGTTGGTTTGGATTTCAAACTTAGAAGCTCCTTAATCTCACTTAGATAGGTTAGATATATGTAATAAATGCTCAACCAACTTAATTTTTTGAGTGAAAATCGAGTTTATATAGTGTTTGAGTGAAAAATAGCCGTTTATAGCCGTTGGGCACGAAAAACGAGACTCCCTCTGGGAAAATCGGTTCACCGGTTTACAATAGGGTAACCGGTTCATGGAGAACCGGTTTACCTCTTTGAAACCGGTTAACCTAAATCCAAGCAGTGGAAAAAGTTCGATTTTTCGCACTAAAACGGCCATAACTCTCTACTCGATTATCCGATTTCAGAAATTCAAACTTTGTTCTCTTAGTTAAACAAAATGTGATTTAGAAATTCAATCAAAAAATTTTTTGAACTATCGTGTGAGAAAACTTGTTGCACAAGTTAGTGAATGGGCCAAAATTCAAATTTATAAAAACTTAGTGTGCTATGCAAATCACTTTAACAAGACTAAAGTAGATTTATACCATTTAATTTTGAGTAGTCTTGATGTAGATGAGCCTCCTATCTTGATTTGCATGTTTTTGATCCCACGTTGACTTTTCCCGAGAGTTGACCTTGACTTTGACTTTGACTTTGACTTTCGGGTTGACTTTTTGACTTTGGGTTTTTGAAGACCTCTTTTGAATAGGGTCTTGAGTTGTTGATCCCTTGATGAATCTTTTGCTCTTGATATGCTTGTTGAATCCATTTAGTGTTGCTTTCAAAAGTTTGGTAAAAATACCAAAATATTTATTTTCTCTTTTAAATTTGCTACAAAATCAATAAATCATTAGTAACAAATAATAATCAAATATTTGATAATCATCAAAACAAGGAGATCGAAAAGTTTGAGTTAACAATCTCCCCCTTTTTGATGATATCAAATATTTGATTATTTTTAAAGGGAAAAAAAATTTAAGCAAAGTAAGTTGGATTAGCTCCCCCTTAATGTGTGCAAGAAAAAAAAAATTTACCTTTTAATTTTACCTTGCATGAAATTGTAAACTCCCCCTCAATTTTTACTTATGATAAATGAATTAGATACCAAAAAAAAAATTGAGGTGATGCCAAAAATTAATCAATAGTTGTTCTCCCCCTTTTGATTCATCAAAAAGGGTGGCAAGGAATTCACAAAATATAAAAGAAAAGAGAGAAAAAAAAATAATAATAAAAATAAAAACAAAGCAACAATCCAATGCATTAAAAAAAACATAATATCCAAAATAACATTCAACACAACAAAAAAAAAAATAAAACAAAGAAAAAGACCAACTAACACAAAGTCAAGAGGCATGAAGCCTTTGCACACAACCAAAAAAAAATAAAATAAAGATGCAAAAAAAAAAAAAAAAGATATGCAAAAAAAAAACTAGTTTGGTGGGGGGCCAAAGCGATCCATGTATGCCCTCCATTGTGTCATTTCCTCTTGCATGTTGTCAAACCCTTGCTCCATGTCTACTCTCAATGTGGTAATATCACTCCTTATGGTTGTCATCTCATGTTGAAGAGTTGAAAATTGATTGTTCATTTCACCTCTCAAGGTGGTGAAATTGGAAGTCATGGAAGTGGTAAGGTTGGCAAAAGCTTCTTCAAGGTTAAAGTGAGGAGCTTGGGGTATTGGAGGCACTTCCTCTTCGCCTTCCTCTTCATTTTGAGCTTGGACATCTTGCTCTTCCCCTTCATCTTCACTTGGGACCAAGTGTTCATCCTCATGGACATGGGACATTGAAGTGGTGGGAATCCACTTCTTTTCCTCTTCATCGAATTTGTAGCGCATGAATTTGAATGTGATCTCACCAAGAGTGTCGGAATCCTTGGGTTCATAAACATCAATTTCATCTTCTATTGGGATTCCTAGAAGTGGGAATAAATAGCTAAGGAGATAACCATAGGGTAATGCCCTTTTTAGGGAAGGTTTAAACACTTCATGCATGGTTTTAAGGATGAGATAGCCTAGGTTAATTTGGTTTTCGCCCATTATAAGATTGTATAGGAGAACTTGATCAATGGCACTTACCTCATCTTGATGGCCTTTCCTAGGAATAAGATTAGAGCATATAAAGGCATGAACTATTTTCCCTTGAAGGGTGAGGTAGGTTCTTTTTTGTTTTGATCTAAAGGAGTTACCTACACACACATGATTATTAAAGAGGTTAAAATTGAAAAAGGCATTATTTTTAAGGCGAGGTCTATGGTCAAGCAAGAGGCCATCTTTAGGTGCATTAAGAAAATCATTAAGCGAGTCAATAGTTAACTCAAAATGTACTCCTTTGAGATCTCCCTTAACTCTATATGGATCACATTGAAACTCAATGCAAGCATAGAAGGCTCTAACTAACCTAGGATATATATTTGTTTGAATTTCTAACAATTTTTCCCATCCCATACGCTCAATAAGAAAATTAAAGTTGACATACTCAAGGGCTTGGAGATCACATTGCTTACCATTGATGACATCCCTTTGAGAGTAATCTTCCTTGAACTTCCTTGCAATTTTTCCATGTGAGAAGAGATCATGCTTTGCCTTAGTCCTTTGCTCCTTTTGTTGCATTGACACTTTTTGCCTCTTTGGTCTTGAAGAAGAGGCCATGGTGGTAGGAGGTTGAAGAGAATAAGGAGATTAGGTTTAGAGAGTGAGAATTTGAGAGAAAAAGGGTTTGAGGCTCTATTTAGGGTTAAGGTATCTGAATGGGGGGTGAGGAAGTCGTTAATGGGGTTTTTATAGCAAAAAAATCAGTTTTGAAAAGACTGAAACAGCCTTGGAATCGGGCCCAGTGAAAAACCGGTTTACCGGTTTATCAGATACACGCAGAACCGGTAAACCGGTTTCTGCAGCAGGCCATTTTCCCGAAAATTGCTTGAAAACCCGTTTTGTCCAACCGTTTGACCAAAAATTTTTTTAGCACCTCAAATATGATAAAACAAAATTGCTCAAACAAGAAAAACTCAAAAATGATGAAAAATGACGATTTACGGTAAGCTTTTCGAAAATTGCCAAGAAACTAGAACCGTACCAAAAATGAGTTTTATGCAACGAAATTGAAAAATTCTTTTTCCAGCAGTTTTATAAAATAAAATGTGAGGTGTACAAACTTACGGAATCGAAAAATGTTGAAAAATGAGAGAGTTTGGCGAAAAACACTCTTTTAGGCCTAAAAATCTAAAAATTCAACAAGTGAGGTACCAAAAATTTGTTTCATGCATATTTCAATCAAGGCAAACCTATAGGCATACTAAATACACTCTATTTCACATATTCAAGCATATAGACACACAAGAAAATCAAATATGCAAAAATTCACATGTTCACTTGTTTAAAAACAAGTCCAAAGTTCACCAAAAGTCCACATTTTGACCTATAATTTTTTTTTTAACAAGGATAGTTCATGTAGGTCAAGTATCAATAAATTTTCTCATCTATGCATATAAATCTCATTAATATCATACTTGGAACAATTATGCATAAATAAGTAAGTAAAGAGATATGAAATTTTTCATAGCTAGCAAACCTTATATTTCATTTAAGTTGGTCATGCCTAGCTCTCTTCTAATGAAACTAAATCTCTCATCACTAAGAGGCTTGGTGAATATATCCGCTAATTGGAATTCGGTGCTTACAAAGTCTAGCATAATATCACCTCTTTGGATATGATCTCTAAGGAAGTGGTGCCTTATGTCAATATGCTTGGCTCTAGAATGCAATATTGGATTCTTAGAGAGGTTAATGGCACTAGTGTTATCACACTTTATGGGTGTACATTCAAAATTAATATCAAAATCCTTAAGAGTTTGTTTCATCCAAAGTATTTGTGCACAACAACTACCCGCGGCTATATATTCGGCTTCGGTTGTGGATAGAGCTACCGAGTTTTGTTTCTTGCTAAACCATGACACTAAGGAATTTCCTAAAAAGTGACAAGTTCCACTAGTACTTTTTCTATCCGTCTTACAACCGGCAAAGTCGGCATCCGAGTAGCTAACTATGTCAAAGTTTGAGTTCTTGGGGTACCAAAGTCCTAGATTCATTGTGCCTATCAAGTATCTAAATATTCTTTTAACGGCACTTAAGTGGGATTCTTTAGGACAAGATTGGTACCTAGCACAAAGACCAACACTAAACAAAATATCCGGTCTACTAGCGGTTAAATATAATAAAGAGCCAATCATACCTCGATACTTGGTGATGTCTACATTCTTACCGCTTTCATCTTTGTCCATCTTTATGGATGTGCTCATGGGTGTATTCATGGACTTTGCATTTGCCAAGTCAAACTTTTGAAGAAGATCCTTAATGTACTTAGTTTGACCTATGAATATGCCATCCTTTTGTTGCTTGATTTGAAGTCCAAGAAAAAAATTGAGTTCTCCCATCATGCTCATCTCAAACTCACTATGCATACACTTAGAAAATTCTTCACAAAGAGCATCATTAGTAGCACCAAAAATAATATCATCAACATAAATTTGTACTATAATAATGTCTTTAGATTTTCTTTTTATAAAAAGTGTATTATCCGCTTTACCCATTGAAAAACCATTTGAAATAAGAAAAGTGCTTAATCTTTCATACCAAGCTCTAGGAGCTTGCTTTAAACCATATAAAGCCTTTTTCAATTTGTAAACATGGTTAGGGTATTTATGATTTTGAAAACCGGGTGGTTGAGAGACATAAACCTCTTCCATAATGTACCCATTTAAGAATGCACTTTTTACATCCATTTGATACAAGATAAAATTCTTGTGGCATGCAAAAGCTAACAACATTCTAATGGACTCAAGTCTTGCTACCGGGGCAAAGGTTTCCTCATAATCAATTCCTTCTTCTTGATTGTAACCTTGGGCCACTAATCTAGCCTTGTTACGCACAATGACCCCATGCTCATCTACCTTATTTCTATAGACCCATTTTGTTCCAATCACCGATTGATGTGACGGTCTTGGAACTAACTCCCAAACATTATTTCTTATAAATTGATTTATTTCTTCTTGCATAGCTAGAAGCCAAAATTCATCAACTTCGGCCTCTTTAAAATTCTTTGGTTCAATTTGAGAAATAAAAGCAATGAAATTACACAAGTTTCTAAGGGAGTTTCTAGTAGTGACACCTTGAGAAGGATCACCTAGAATTTGGTCTATAGGATGAGCACTTTTGAATTTCCACTCATGTGGAAGGTTAGAGTTCATACCTTGGCTTTCATTTACCTTTTCCACGGGTGGTTCCTCTTTGGGAGTTTGTGAAGGAGCATTGGAAGTCTCTCCAATTTCGAGATTTTGAACCTCATCTCCCAAACCTACAACATCATCATCTAAACTTTTGCTTGTAGGCGGGTTAGTCTCATCAAAAGCAACATGAATAGATTCTTCAACAACATTAGTTCTTTTGTTATAAATTCTATAAGCTTTACTATGTGTTGAATACCCTATAAAAATTCCAACATCGGATTTCGCATCAAATTTTCCAAGGTTGTCCTTGGTGTTTAAAATGTAACATTTGCATCCAAAAACTTTAAAATAACCAATGTTGGGTTTTCTTCCTTTCCAAAGCTCATAAGGGGTTTTATTCATGTTGGGCCTAATGAAAACACGATTCAAAATATAGCAAGAGGTATTAACGGCCTCGGCCCAAAAATATTTTGGTAATGAAATTTCATTTAGCATTGACCTAGCCATTTCTTGAATTGTTCTATTCTTCCTTTCGACAACTCCATTTTGTTGTGGAGTTCTTGGTGCCGAAAAGTTATGATTAAAACCATGATCATCACAAAACAATTCTAAGGCATCATTGTCAAACTCACCACCATGGTCACTCCTAACGGAGGTAATAGAATATCCTTTTTCATTTTGCACATTTTTACAAAATTTGACAAAGTTTTCCAAAACATCACTTTTAAGAGTCAAGAAAATAACCCAAGTAAATCTTGAAAAATCATCAACAATTACAAATGCATAGTATTTACCACCAAGACTAGCAATTCTAGAAGGACCAAATAAATCAATATGAAGCAATTGCAAAGGTCTAGTAGTTGAAATTTCTTTCTTGGAATGAAAAGATGTTTTAATTTGTTTTCCAAATTGGCATGCATCACAAAGTTTATCTTTAACAAACGGAATAGATGGCAAACCAATAACAAGATCTTTTCTAACCAATTTTGAAATAGAATCCATACTAGCATGTCCTAATCTTCTATGCCACAACCAAGAATTATCATTCATAACGGTTAAACATTTATTTTTACTATCAAAAGAGTCAACATCAATAACATACACATTATCCTTCCTTACTCCAAGGAAAATAACTTCATTGGTTGAAACATTTTCAATGGAGCATTTTGAGGATTCAAACACAACACGAAAACCTATATCACATAATTGACTAATACTAAGCAAGTTATGTTTAAGATTATCAACAAGAAGCACATTTTTAATACATGGAGAGTATACGTTACCGATATCACCAATGCCCAAGATTTTTCCTTTTGAATTGTCTCCAAAAGTGACAAAGCCACTTTCCTTGCTTTTAAAGCTTGAAAATCTTGATGGATCACCGGTCATATGCTTTGAACATCCACTATCCAAGAACCATAAGCTTTGGCTCTTTCTTGTTGATTCCTACAAAAACAAGTTCATTTGTTGGCTTTTGGTACCCATATAACTTTGGGTCCATTCATGTTAGTTCTAGAACCTTTTGGTACCCATTTAGTCTTGCCTAGATATGCAAATTTCTTTACATGACAATAGGAAATAGTATGACCATCTCGGTTACAATATGTGCATGTAAAGTGAGGTAGACTAGATGATTTCACAAAAAAGTTTCTCAAAAATTTTTGTTTCTTACTAGGATCATAACCAATACCATTTTTTGAAAAACCACATGATTGGTTTCCCACCATGAGATCATAGCCTTCCTTACCTCTAGTGAAGGTGTATATGTCATTTTTTAGGCTTCTCACATGGGCTTTCAAATCAATAATTTCTTTCTTATGTGAAGCACATGTAGCACATTGAGATTTAGCTATAAGTTCTTTTTCATTTATTTTCAAAATCTCAATTTCTTTTAAAAGCATGTTGGTCTTCTCTCTAAGGGTTTGGTTTTTAACAAGCAATTTACCAAAATCATCAAATAGTTCCTTAAATGAATTAGACAACTCATCATATGACATATCTAAGTTATCATCATCATTTTCACTATCACAATCATTTTGGTTAGAAATGCTTACCCCATCATCAAGTGCCATCATGCACATGTTTGCCACTTCATTCTTTCCTTCTTCTTCGGAGTCCTCTTCGTCACTATTGAGCCAATCCGCCAACATTGCCCTTCCTTTGTATTTGTTCTTCTTTCTCATTGGACAATCCATCTTCATATGTCCGGGCTTTTTGCACTCAAAGCAAATTGGTGGATCATCTTTGCTTTTTCTTTCTTTTGAGTCACTCCCTCTTTGTGGCCTCTTCCCAAAGTTCTTTTTGAATTTCATGAACTTTTTGTATTTCTTAGAGAAGAGTGCCAAGTCCTCCATGTCACTACATAAGCTTTCCTCATCTTCTTCACTAATGGCATGGGAGGAGGAAGACTTGAATGCAATAGTCTTCTTTTTCTTCTCAACCTCCTCTTCTTCTTGAGCACTCATGAAAATTTCATGGTTCATGAGTGAGCCAATTAGTTCTTCCAAGGGAAGTGTTGAGAGATCCTTGGCTTCTTGAATGGCAACCACCTTTCCTTGATACGCCTTGGTGAGACTTCTCAAAATCTTGGTCACCATATCCTTTTGAGTAAGTACCTTGCCAAGAGAGTTCAAACCATTAGTAATTGTAGTGAAGCGAGTATACATATTAGCAATGGTTTCATCCGATTTCATCTTAAAGTTCTCATATTGAGTGGAATAAATTTGAATTTTAGTTTCCTTCATAGGACTAGTTCCTTGATGAGTAACTTCAAGCATTTTCCACATATCATAAGCGGTAGAGGCTTGTTCAATATTTTTAAAAATATCTCTATCCAAACCACATATAAGAGCATATTTAGCTTTAGCATTTTTAGAAAGCATTTTCTTATCATTTTCATCATATGCTTCATAAGTCTTAATTACTTCAACACCATTTATGACATGTTTAGCAACATAAGGACCACTAGATACAATATGCCACAAATCATAGTCAATAGATTGAAGGTAAGTTTCCATTCTAATTTTCCAATAAGGAAAATCTACTCCATTGAAGTATGGTGCTCTATTTGTGCTAAAACCTTCTAACATGTTATTTTGTGAATTACTTGGAAACGCCATGCTCTAGATTGTGAAATCTAATCAAATAATTTGAGCCCTTGCTCTGATACCAATTGTTAGCCCAAGATATGTTTCCAAGAGGGGGGGTGAATTGGAAATTTAAACTAATTTCGGAAAATTAAAACTTTTAACACAAAATTATGCAATTAGTCAATTAATCAAGTAAAAGCAAGTAGTATGGCAAGCAATATATTAAGACAAATAATTAAACTTGTAAAGTAAAGAGTTTAAGGATTAGAAAATGCAAACTCTCGATTTTTACAAGGTTCGGTAGAACTATGCCACCTACGTCCTTGGTCTTCAAAGCTATGGACCTAGCTTTGAGTTCCAATATCGAGCCAAGTTAACGGGCTTGACTAACCCTTACAACCGGGAAATTTTCACCAAGGTATTTCCAAACCTCTTACAATAGTTTCGCACCCCCGAGGACTATTAACCTCTTTCTCGGATTGTTAAAGTGCCAATCTCACTATTTCCGGGTTGTTTACAAAACCGGTGCCAACCTCACCTCAATCACAATATGGAAATGTGTTTGATATACAAGCTAAAATCACTCTAGAAATATGATGATACAATGGAAACCTAGAGTGAAAAGCAAGCACACTTAAGATGAATAAAATCAAATTTTGGCTCAAAGTGTGTGAAAAGTGTTGGTTTGGATTTCAAACTTAGAAGCTCCTTAATCTCACTTAGATAGGTTAGATATATGTAATAAATGCTCAACCAACTTAATTTTTTGAGTGAAAATCGAGTTTATATAGTGTTTGAGTGAAAAATAGCCGTTTATAGCCGTTGGGCACGAAAAACGAGACTCCCTCTGGGAAAATCGGTTCACCGGTTTACAATAGGGTAACCGGTTCATGGAGAACCGGTTTACCTCTTTGAAACCGGTTAACCTAAATCCAAGCAGTGGAAAAAGTTCGATTTTTCGCACTAAAACGGCCATAACTCTCTACTCGATTATCCGATTTCAGAAATTCAAACTTTGTTCTCTTAGTTAAACAAAATGTGATTTAGAAATTCAATCAAAAAATTTTTTGAACTATCGTGTGAGAAAACTTGTTGCACAAGTTAGTGAATGGGCCAAAATTCAAATTTATAAAAACTTAGTGTGCTATGCAAATCACTTTAACAAGACTAAAGTAGATTTATACCATTTAATTTTGAGTAGTCTTGATGTAGATGAGCCTCCTATCTTGATTTGCATGTTTTTGATCCCACGTTGACTTTTCCCGAGAGTTGACCTTGACTTTGACTTTGACTTTGACTTTCGGGTTGACTTTTTGACTTTGGGTTTTTGAAGACCTCTTTTGAATAGGGTCTTGAGTTGTTGATCCCTTGATGAATCTTTTGCTCTTGATATGCTTGTTGAATCCATTTAGTGTTGCTTTCAAAAGTTTGGTAAAAATACCAAAATATTTATTTTCTCTTTTAAATTTGCTACAAAATCAATAAATCATTAGTAACAAATAATAATCAAATATTTGATAATCATCAAAACAAGGAGATCGAAAAGTTTGAGTTAACATAAATATCTACCAGAACCATTTGTTAGCTTTTACAACCAACTTAAGAAACATAAATAATACAACTAAGCTGAACCTAACCATATCAGAATTAATATCCATAGACCTAAGATCAACCAGTGATATTGACTTAGAAAGATATAAAATTAAGTTTATGATATCTTATCCAAGTTCAATATCGGTCCAATCCAATATATACTCATCCGATACTGATAAACTTTACCAATACCCTAGAAAGGACATAACACTTATCCAAGTTCAATATCGGTCTAATCCAATATATTTTATGTTATTTATATTTATTTATTATGTTACATAACCGGTTATATTTCAATTATAACCGGTTTCAGTTATTAATTTTTATTCATATAACCGGTTATATTTTTAGTTATATCTGAGACATTTACTTTTGGTAACTTTTCCAGTGACTTTTCTGGGGACAATGATTTTTCCGATGACAATTCCGGTGCCGGTGACTTCTCCAGTGACTTTTTCGACAAAACTTATTGTTGTTTTATAAATATGGGATTTCTATTTTTTTTACAAACATATGGCATAAAAAAACCCATATAAATGTAAAAAAAAAAAAAAAAAAAATCCATAACCCTGTAGTGTTTTTTATTTATGCCATAAAAAAATAAACTATACCCTCAATTCCCATATTTATGAAAATTCTCCAATAACATATTGAGCCTATGTATCATGAAAAAAGAAACAAACAAATAAATTGGGCCCTCTTACCTTTTTGGGCCTTGGGCATGTGCTTGTATTGCAAAGCCTATGGGTCAGGCCTTTTCAATAATTTAAATAATATTCGTATAATGTCTTGTAACCATAAAAAAATGTATGTTTTAAGTAATTTTAAGTCTCATGAGATGGAAGCCAATGCACTCTTCCACAGTCTAATTTGGGCATCTCAGCAATAGATTGGCCTTACTTACATTGAATCTAATGCCTTGATGGTTGTCAATGCCTTATGTTCTCCTTCAGCAGCTATTTCATCCTTTAGTGATTTAATTGTTGATGTATCTTGTCTTCTTTCCTTTTTCCCTAATGTTAAAATATCTCATGTCAAACGTACAGCCAATATGGTTGCTCATGGTTTTGCTAAATTTGCATTAGGGGTGGATGAAGCATGCTCATGGTTGGAGTGTATCCCTCCACTAATTTACTCTGTTGTTGTAAATGACTCTATGTTTTAATTTATGATGACGAGTTTTTACCAAATAATTTGCATGCTTACCTTGTTATTGGGAACCAACCATAGCTTTATGATAAAGCATATATTAAATGTCCATGCTTATTTTACTTGAAAAAATTAACAAAAAACATCATCTTCAAAATATAAATGATTTAAGACTTTATCTATTTTTTTATCTATCTTACAAAAAATAAAGATTAATTTTTAGTTTTTACCATTTAATTATTGGTTTTGATAAATGCAAAAATAATAAAGAAAAATTATAACACAATTTTGTTTACATAAAATATTTTATCATTAATGACAAATTTTTAATCAAGAATAACTGTTATTCAAAAGCTAGAGTTTGATAGTTAGGAAGATTAATATGAAAGTTCAACTAACGAAAAAGGTGGATATGCATTCACAAAAATTGAAATTGAGTGGCCCATCAAGAGGATTAGAACTAGTGAAGACAATTAAGTGTTGCTTATCTTTTTTTTGGAAAATATGTGTTCATGTTTTTCAAATTTATATTAAACTATATGTTATAGTTTATGTATTATATATGTTTGGTTTATGATTTCATTATATTCAAATGCTTTTTTAATTAATTTTATTTTTCATCTATACTTTGTGATTTTTGCCTTTACATGAGTACTACTAAAATTCACATATCTTATTAACCAATATTTTTTTAAAAACTTAAATTTGAAAACAAAACAAAGATTAACAAAACTTGAGAATACCTCAAGTGTGTGTGGAGGAGATTGGAGGGTCCTTTGTTGGGTTGAGTATGAGATTGAAACCCAGTAAAAAACATACATTGTGCAAAAATAAAGAATACAATGCTAACCAATTGTAAAAAATAATAAAACATGGTTAAAATCCATAGTCCAAAGATTACAATCAATAATACATACACTCATCTAACATCTTCAATATTAGTTTATACTTAGTAGTTTGAATATTACTCAATACTCTCATGTGGTGTATTTTCCACACTATTGTCCGCATGCAAGTTTATTGTATCGATTTCAACCTAAAAGTAAAACAAAAAAATAAAAAGTGGCAAGAAGAGTCAATAACTGTTATAATAGTTAGAAACAGATGTAGAGTAATGATATATGAGGTTTTTAAATTGTCAATGTAAACTTACTAGGCGACGACGTAGTTGATGTATGAGATATTAGAACCATTCAATCGTTCTTTAGATTCAAGGATCTTCGTGACCAAAACATTGTGCAATCCAACAATCATATTGTCATCAAAGTATTGACCTTTTGCACACTAACCTATCATCCAAAAAAAAAAAAAAAACTTATGAATACTTTAAAAATGTAATATATATGTAGGACTACGCTAAAATCACAACAACAAGAGATACAAATACTTACACATTTTATGTGTTCCGGAATTTTTAGAGAGTCCATGTTAACATTTGTAGGTATAATAATGATTGTAGCTTCACCATCTTCATCCAGAATCACAAAACTCCATGGAGGAATAGGTATATTGTCATCTTTATTATGAACACATTTGTGACAATTATGTCCCTATCATTACAAAAAAAAAAAAAAAAAAAAAAAAACAGCGAAGTTCACAAGTGTAAAAGAAATTATTCATGGACTACTCTAAATACCAAAATAAAAAATAATTTTTGTATATTACCTTACACAAAGAACATTCAGAGTTTTCAATGTTACAACAACGAGCTCCTCTCCTAGATTTAGAAAATGAAGATGAATCAAACTTTTTAGTAGGGGATTGATATAGACGAGCACGATCTAAAATAGATCTGGACATCCTACGTTTTGGAGATTCATATTTGACATTTCTCTTATTTTTGCATGTTTCACCATCCCTGTGAGATTCGTATTTTCTAAGCATTCTCTCCATTTTGTAATCCTTTTCTCTTCTTCTCCCCACAACATCCATCTCTCCTTCTCTACTTCTATTCGTCTTCTTCATAATCTTCTATGGCGGGTGCGATTTTATTCTCCAATAATCGAGCCCTCAAAACGTTTCTTTATTGGTCGATCTATGGCAGGTGCAATTTTATTCTCCAATAATCGAGCCCTCAAAACGTTTCTTTGTTGGTCGATCTATGGCGGGTGCGATTTTATTCTCCAATAATCGAACCCTCAAAACGTTTCTTTGTTGGTCGATTTTTCCTTCTTCAAACTTTCGACCCTGGGTTAGGTGTTTCAACAATGGTGGTGGTATGATATTTTTCTTGTTCATCTATGTTAATATGAATAATTACATGTAATATTTGAAATAATAAGTTGGATTCAATTCTGTATAATAATTCAAAAAAAAAAATTTAAAACTATTCAAACATTACATTGGAAATATATAGTCAATAGATTAAAAAGAGAGCTTGTTTTGATTGGGTGGGATCACCATTCCTTTTGGCCAAAAAAAAGAATCTCCAATTAAATGTAAAATACAATGAAAGATTCCATTATGCCACCTCACCAATTTGACTTTTCAAAGTTGTTAAGTACTTGCTATGGCAAGTTAGTGACCGTGCCACATCAGCAATAAAATAATATATTTTGGTTTCCATTAAGAAACGATCTATATATATATTGAGAAGAATGCTAATCTAATCTAATAAAAAAATAAAAAAAATTCTATTTATACCTTATAAAATGATAAGTGCACTTTAATATTTGAAAAATTAAGGATAAAATAATTTTTAAAAATTACTTTTAATTTTTTTCTTATATTATTTTGTATTAATTCAAAATTATTTTAATTTTATTTTCATATATATATATATTAAATCGTGTAATTTTATTTTATTTTTTTTTAATAAAATTTCATATAATTTTTTATTTTATTTTTTTTTGTTATAATTTATTTTTATTTAATAAATATATTTTTTAAGAATATAAATTACAAAAAAAAAAAATAATACAATTAAAAATACATATTTTTTTTAATTGAGATAAAATGCTATTATATTAAAATATGGAAGTTATAATACAATAGGCATCAGTGGTAGAGGTATCTCGTCAAACCATGAACAATTAGTATCCACCGAGAGTGCAAATTTTGCCAACAAATGAGCGGCATTATTAGCAGACCTAAACTCATGAGAGATCTGAGCACCAGGAAAGTTGGATACTAAAAGGGAAATATTATCTAAGATACAATGAAAATCAAAAACTGACATTTGGGCAGTTTGCAATCCTTGAACCACCAAAAGAGAATCCGTTTCAATTAAATGAACTAGTAGTTTTAGCTCCCAAAGCCATTTCAGACTGTGCATTAAAGCCATAGCTTCCATTATTTCAGGTTTAAAGCAACCTTTAAATGGGACAGCCATAGCAGCGACTATATCGCCAGAGCTATTTCTAAAGACAGCACCAAAGCCTGTAACTTGCTTCATTCTGTCTACTGCAACATTTGTGTTAAGTTTCAGATGGCCACAGGGGGAGCAATTATGAAGCATCTCGTGACACTGATCTTGCATTGGAGTGGTTGTTTGCTGCAACTCGATTTGAACCTTCCCTAGCTTTATGATAATCTTTTGAGAAAGAGAGGGCAAAATAAAAAATAGTATCAACATTTTTTGGCACAGAACCATGCATTTCTTTGTTTCGTTCACTCCATATACTCCAAAGAATAGTTGCAAACTATTCTAACTGTAATGAAGTCCATGATACAGAAAAATGCATCAATATTTCTTTCAAGCTCCTATTGTTAAAAGACAAACCTTCAAGACTAAAAGTGGAGTGATTCCAAACTTGTTGAACCCGTTTACAAAGGAAGAGAGCATGAATGATTGTCTCTTTGTAACAGTTGCAAATAGAATAGGTTGCAGAGTCATTTATATGCATGGTGTGAAGAATTTCAACAACAAGAAGGCAGTCATGGATGGCACGCCAAAGAAAAATTCGAATCTTTGAGGGTAAGGACAGCCCCCAGAATTTTTTCCACTATTGTTGGGCAAGAATGCCACTAGCTGATGGAGATTGGTCTTTTAACTGCATAGCCAGACCATAACCAGATTTAACTGTATACATACCATTAGATTCATGATACCACATAAGGGTGTCTTGTTGTTCATCAAGAGTAAGAGAAATACTGAGTATTTTGTTGACAGCAGAGTCTAAAAATAAAGACTTTAACATGGACAAGTTCTATTGACGATTGTCCGAGAGTAAAGCCGAAACCTTTAGAGTTTTGTCATCACCTTGAAAAACTAGAGGCGTAAAAGAGGTGAAACCTGGCAGCCAAGGGTCTCTGGCGCAAAAAATTTCATCCCCATTACCAACCTTCCATCGAAGTTCTCTGACAAGTAATTCTTTTCCCACATAATTTCTCTCCACGTTAAAGATGGATTAAAAATACATATTTATATAAATAAAAATAATTAAAATGAAGGGCATTTATAAAATGATAAATACACCCAATTTTTTAAAAAAAATATAAACTTAAATTATTTTAATAAATTACTCTTAAGATTTTTTTTTTAATTTTTTCCTCACTCTATTTCATGTTAATTTCAATACTTATTTTTATATTATTTTCATAATTTTTTCTAACTCATGTATATATATATTTTTTTAATTTTTTTCTAAGAAAATTTAATATAATTTTTTATTTTAATTTTTTGTCATAATATTTAAAATATAATTTATTTTTGTTCAATAGGTTTATTAATACAATTAAAGATATAAATTTTATATAAAATAAAAATTATTAAAATGTGGTGTCTTTATAAATTTTTCGGGTCTAAATAAAATTTTCCAAAAAAAAAAAAAAAAGTAAATTTTGGGGTAGCCAAATTCCTAACCCACCCTTCAATATCCGTACTCGTAGTCCTCTCTCCTTACAGGCAGCTAAACCTCGAAGACTTCCGAGACAGCGCAAAACGTAACCTCCACCACTCACCACCTAATAATATTGGTGTGGCCATTAGAAGAAGGCTCAAATGTTCATTCTTCAAAGAATGGTGAGCACTCACTCCCTCTTCTCCGCCTCAGCTTTCGTTTCAGGCCCTATCTTAAACAAGTCTTCTTTACACTCCAATCTCAGTCGCAGCTTTTCATGGCCCAAGCTCGAGTTCAGGGCTTTGGCTCTTTACAAGACCAGAAATGGCCTCTCCACTTCTTCCGCTGTCGCTACCGATTCCGCATCCCACACCTTACTTTCTGACCAGAACGACCCACTGGAAAAGGGTTCTGCTGAAAAACCTCTCGTTCTTCCCACCAACGAGTCGTCTGAGAAGCTGCTCAGGATTCGCCACACGGTCTGTTAAATTTATCACTTTTGTCTGTGTGTGGTTTTATTTTTATTGGGTCTACCATCTAATTGAAACTTGTGTACTCGTGCAGTGTGCTCATGTAATGGCCATGGCTGTCCAGAAGCTTTTTCCAAATGCAAAAGTTACGATTGGGCCATGGATAGATAATGGTTTTTATTATGATTTTGATATGGAACCATTAACTGACAAAGACTTGAAGAAAATTAAGAAGGAGATGGTTAGACAAGCTCACTTTTCCTTTAATCTTCATTTGCTTTAACGTTCTGAAAAAGTTTATGTTTTTAGGATATAGACTTAAATTATTTGCAATTATCTGTAGGATCGCATTATTGCTAGAAATTTGCCACTTGTTAGAGAAGAAGTTTCCAGGGATGAGGCACACAGCAGAATAAAGGCTCTCAATGAACCATATAAATTAGAAATTTTAGACAGTATTAAAGAAGAACCAATTACCATCTACCACATTGGTAAGGACTACTAATCACGCTGCTTACTATTCCAAGTTCTTTTCTACTACTTATCAAGTTTACAATATGCAACAAAAGACAGTGTTCCAGTACTTTTTGGGGATATATTATGCACTCTAATACTTTACTATCAAACTAACGATAGAACTTGATGGTAATGTTGATAACAATAAACCCATGACTTGTAAAGAAGTTATGCCTTCGCTGGTTCTTCAAATTTTTTTTGTTTGTCTTTTAAAAAACAGTTTGTGGGCTCTTTTGTATGTGTTCCTGGCATCACATTCCCATATTTAATTATTTCCTTTCTGTATAATTTTACTTGCTTTTTGTGAGATTTCATTTAAGCATATCTAATGTCATCTTCTTTCCTGGACTAAATATTATTAGGTGGTGAGTGGTGGGACCTTTGTGCTGGACCTCATGTCCCCTCAACTGGGATAATTAACAGAAGAGCTGTTGAACTTGAATCGGTTGCTGGTGCTTACTGGCGAGGAGATGAAAATAAACCAATGCTTCAGAGAATTTATGGCACGGCATGGGAAAATGAAGAGCAGTTGAAGGCTTACCTTCACTTCAAAGAGGAAGCTAAACGTAGGGATCACAGACGCCTTGGTCAAGATCTTGATCTGTTCTCTATACAGGTACACTATTTGAGTTCTGTTAGATTTCTTCTGTATTACATTGTGTTTTCTGCATTCTATCAAAATAGATTTTGTGTTGAAATTTTTTTAGCTTATAGGCTGAACTTTGCAGAATGATGCTGGAGGGGGCTTAGTGTTTTGGCATCCCAAAGGTGCTGTTGTAAGGAACATTATTGAAGACTTGTGGAGAAAAATACATATAGATCGTGGTTATGATCTGCTCTACACTCCACATGTAGCAAAAGCAGATCTTTGGAAGATTAGTGGGCATATAGATTTTTACAAGGAGAATATGTATGATCAGATGAACATTGAAGATGAACTTTATCAGCTTCGACCAATGAACTGCCCTTACCATATTTTGATATACAAAAGAAAGCAACACTCTTATCAGGATTTTCCTATTCGAGTTGCGGAGTTGGGAACAGTATATAGATATGAATTATCTGGAAGTTTGCATGGTCTTTTTCGAGTAAGAGGGTTCACTCAGGTATATACACATCACTTTTTTTTTTCCTTGAACTTACTGTGATATTGTTTATTCTCCTTACTAAAGTCAATTAACGAGGTAGGGGCTATTTGAATTTTGAACAGGATGTTTTACTCAAATAGTATGCAGGTTTTGGTTTAGTCATATTATTACCATGTAATAGTGTCTGGGGGTTCCTTATAATGGTTAACCAAATGCATAAAATTTAGCAGCTTGTCAGTTTAACTCTCAGATTGAATTTTCAGGATGATGCACATATATTTTGCTTAAGTGACCAAATCAAAGATGAGATCAGGGGTGTCCTGGATCTTACAGAGGAAATGCTACTGCAATTTGGATTTAGTAAGTATGAGGTGAATCTTTCTACAAGGCCAGAAAAGTCCGTGGGAGACGATGATATTTGGGATAAAGCAACATCTGCCCTAAAAGATGCTTTAGACGACAAGGGTTGGAGCTATGAAATCGATGAAGGTGGTGGTGCGTTTTATGGACCTAAGATTGATCTTAAGATTGAGGATGCTCTGGGAAGGAAGTGGCAGTGCTCAACCATACAAGTAATTCATCAACTTACTGTTCTAATCAATTTTTTGTTTTTGTTTTTGTTTTTGTAAGATAAGAGGGAAATTTAATCAGCATAATTTTGCATAGCTCCATAGCTTTTATATCATCTTGGTTCGGTTCCTTTTTTACATGTCTTCTTTATACTTATAGTTACCTTTTCGATTACTAGATGCATAATATCTCCTTTGGGGGGGAAATGGTGGCTAATTCTCGTGTTCAATTGGCTGAGTTTTATTTTCTTTAATTTTACAGGTTGATTTTAACCTTCCACAACGATTTGACATCACATATGTTGATTCTAACTCAGAAAAGAAGCGGCCTATCATGATTCACAGGGCAGTGCTTGGTTCCTTAGAACGATTTTTTGGAGTCCTCATAGAGCATTATGCTGGGGATTTTCCACTGTGGCTTTCTCCAATCCAAGCTCGAATTTTGCCAGTTACTGATAAACAGGCAAGTACTTAAGAGTAATTGGCAAGAATTAGTAATATGTAAACTATGGGTTTTCTTTAAGTTTTCTTGTTAAAATGGGGTTCTCTTTTGTGAAATCTGATTCATTATTCGTGGTGATTATCAATACCATAATGCTCTATATGTATATTGTGAATTTGGCACAAAATCTGGGAGTCGGTGGATTGTTCTATTTATTTAATATGCAAACCTTAGGTTAGTCCTTTTTTACATATCGCGGAGAGTGTTGATTATTAAATTCTGTGTAATGAATGCCTTTTCACAGCTTGAATACTGCAATGAAGTAGCCAAGAAACTGAAAGAAAATGGAATTCGAGCTGAAGTTTGCCACGGTGAGCGCCTCCCCAAGCTCATAAGAAATGCTGAAACTCAGAAAATTCCCCTAATGGCAGTTGTGGGAGGCAAGGAGCTTGATACAGGTACTGTTACAATACGAACAAGGTTTGTTGGAGATATTGGCACCATGACAGTTGACGATTTTATCAGCAAAACCATGTCTGCCATTGAAAACAGAACAGCCTTTTGAGGTTCTTGTGTGCTTAACCTGAATGTATTGGAAAAAGTACAAGTAATTTTATTGCATTGAATAGTTGAGATAGAAAATTACTTTTCTCTCTATACAAGTTTACTCCGTAGAAAGAATTGTCACATAAAGGATATATATTTTTTGTTTTTTGTACAGTCGACAAAGAGTACAAATGTAAATCCGCAATTGGATTACCAGCTTTGTTTTTCACTCGCTATAAAATCTATATATCTTTATCTTTATATATTAAAACTGCTATTAACTCTCACGTTAAATTAAATCTCTAACTCAATTAGCATATAAATTGGTCTTATCATCACCTTTTGCGTCTCAAATCCTTAAAACTGTAAACCTAATGGAGAAAGGAAAGATGAAAAATCAA
Source organism: Cannabis sativa (assembly GCF_029168945.1). Lineage (NCBI taxonomy): Eukaryota > Viridiplantae > Streptophyta > Magnoliopsida > Rosales > Cannabaceae > Cannabis > Cannabis sativa. The sequence goes on along the minus strand of NC_083608.1, from coordinate 32,330,625 downwards.
TATTATCAATGTCGTAATTGTCTTTTGGATTTATCAGTATCATCAATCAAAGAAGTGCTTGGAGGGAGACTTTCGGGGATGTCAGAGTCAGAGGTAATAGAATTAGGGATAAGGTTTTGGGAGGTACAAAGAGAGAGGAGATCAATCGTCTTGAGGAGAACAGAAAGGCCTTGAGGGGGGAACCGAACTTGTTGTGTACAAGCAGGGCATCAAATAGTTTGAGGGAAGCGTTGGGGAAGTTTAAGGAGACAAACTGAAGACCCGAGGAATCGTAGCATCACTGTCGTAGTTTTGTAAGCAGCCAGGGAATTCCGTCAACACCTTCATCACCGACCACCACCACGACCCTCTTCCGTCGTTCGATTTTTGTAACTTTTCGGGTCCTAAAGAGGGTGCATTTCATCCATGGGAGCTCACATTTATACTCTTCAACGTGAGTCCCTATATTGAAAATCATACAATACATGACATTATATTTGTTTTTATTTGATTTTCAACATATACTCGTGAGTAATTGAATTTGTATTTATTTTTCTTAAGCTACTAGGTTTTTTGATATGGTTTTTCTGATTTCTTGCCCATATATGATTGTTCTTATTATCTATTTTTCATATGATATAGTCATGATATTAGCTGTTGATGATGGGATTTCTTTATTTTATTTTATTTTTTTATAGAAAATTTGAACAGGACAGCTTTGGGTTACATATCAAGATGATTAGAGATATGGTTGGAACATGATTCTGTACAACATTTCCTATGCTTTGCTCTTTACAGAGAATCTTCCAGTATGCTAAACAGTGACAATTTACCAAATATTGTAAACAAGCTACAACTTGGAAATGGATTTTATCCCTAAAGAGTTTGGAGTTGATGAAATCCATGTTAAAAGACACTCCATTCTCTATCCAATATCAAGAAGACTTAGACGAGGTTTAGCTGCTGATGGCTTTAATCCATTTGGCAACATGACCCTAGCATACAGTATGTGGCCTGTCGTGTTAGCAAACTATAATCTTCCACCTTGGATGTGCATGAAAGACAATAATTTCATGTTGGCCCTACTAATTCCTGGACCAAAATCACCAGGTAAAAACATGGATGTATTTTTAAGACCACTGGTGGATGAGCTGAAAGAGTTGTGGGTTGATGGAGTTGATACGAGAGATTGTAGGACAAACACTATGTTCAAGTTGCGTGCAACCCTTTTATGGACTATTAATGATTTTCCTGCTCGAAGTAGTTTGTTTGGATGGAGTGGTCAAGGATACAAAGCTTGTCCAACATGTAACGAAGACACTTCTTCGATACGAGTGATTGGTAAGACATCATATGTAGGTCACAGAAGATTCTTGCCCAGTAACCATCGATTTAGAAGGGACACCAACTTTGATGGAGAAATTGAAAGAAGACATCCACCGAGACGTTTTACTTGTGATGAAATTCTCGAACAAGTAAACAAACTTGTGCCACAAGTTCTTGGAAAACATGACCAGTTTAGTGGTGTACTTCGCAGACGGGTTGCAGAAGATCAAAATTGGAGGAAAAAAGTATCTTCTATGAGCTTGATTATTGGGTGTACAAACACTTTAAAACACAATATTGATGTGATGCATGTTGAGAAGAATGTGTGTGACAGTCTGTTGGGCACAATCTTGGACAACGATAAATCAAAGGATACAACTAACGCGAGGCATGATTTGAAGAAATTAGGAATAAAGGAATGGATGTGGATTTATGAAGATGACAATGGTAAGTTGATGAAGTTACACGCCCTTTACGTTCTCAAAGTTGATGAAAAATTGAAATTTTTTCAATTTATCAAAGACGTGAAGTTTCCCGATGGATTTTGCTCAAATTTGAAGAAGAAAGTGAACAATTATTTATCAAATATTCTTGGATTAAAGTCTAACGATTGTCATCTAATTATACAAAGATTATTGGCAGTTTGTGTCCGCAAGTTTCTCCCGAAAGATATATCGACAACTATTGCTGAATTATGTAACTTTTTTAGGCAAGTATGTTCAAGAACTATAAACATTAAAGATATGGAGGAAGCACAAAAAGACCGTGTTTTGATATTGTGTAAGTTTGAGTTGATTTTTCCTCGAGCGTTTTTGATATCATGATTCATTTGGTCTTACATTTGCCTGAAGAAGCAATCTTGGGTGGACTTGTGCTTATGAGATGGATGTACCCTTTTGAGAGGTAGATGAAAAAATTGAAGAACTATGTTGGAAATAAAGCTCGTCCTGAAGGGTCAATAGATGAAAGCTATGTTGCAGATGAGGCATTGACGTTTTGTTCAATGTATTTTAAGGGCGTAGAAACCAAATTTAACAGACTTGATCGCAATGAAGATGATGTGATTCCTAGAATTCTTATCGTCTTCCAATCACAATGTCGTCCCCTAACAAAAGCAAATATCATGCCTCTGGACAGAAAAACTCGTGAAAAGGCGTGGTTCATCTTTGACAATTCACCTGAAATCAGACCATATTTAGAGTAAGTTTTTCCCTTTATTAATCAATATTTGGTCTAATTCTAAATAGTCTTGTATAACATTTAACATAGTGATGCTATATGACTTACAGTGAACACTTAGAAGAGATTAAACTTCAATACCCAAATGGAGATCATAACATCTTACACAAAAAAAATCTCCAGCGATGGTTTCATAAGAAGGTGATATGAGACTCTCAATTAAGATTTGAAAATTATCATGATTAATTATGAGTCATTCTAAGATAATTTTGTTCATTTAGATATATGATTTACACAAGCTTGGATCATTATAGAACAGTGAAGAGTTGTTAGCCTTAGTATGTGGGTCAGATCACTTAGTAACATATTATGAAGGGATTGTAGTGAACGGTGTTCGTTACATGGTAGCTGAACGTGATAAGAAGCGTACTACGTAAAATAGCGGTGTCTCTGTGGTGGGAATAGAAAGATTTAATTATTATGGAACGATGAAAGATGTGATGATGTTAACTTTTTGTGGTGTGTATTCAGTGACATTATTTCAGTGTAAATGGTTCAATACCAATCCACGGAGGAAGAAAACAATCATTGAGAATAATATCATTAGTATCAATGTTAGTGGTGAATGGTCTAAAGATGACCCATTTATACTTGCTACCCAAGCTAAGCAAGTATTTTACCTCGATGATTTGCTTAAAGGTAGACATTGGAAAATAGTTGAGAATGTAAACCATCGACAAATTTGGGATATTGAGGAGGATGAAGATGATGAAGATATTGTACATGATTTAAGCTGCTCAAATTTTCGGTTGACTGTGGATCTAAGAGAGTTAATTTTGCAACCTTCTGAAGTGGCGACAATAATTGATACTACACAAAATTTGAATGTTAATCAGGCTGATGAAAATGCTATAGATGGTGACGTTGATGATGTAATAGCTGATGAAGGTGACGAGTTGCTAATTGATCGATGTGAAGATGATATAGTTTCTGAAAATGATGAGTGTGATAGTGACTATTAGTTTACTTATGTTTTTAATTTTTTGTAGTAATATTATAAGTGATGAATTTGATTATGTTAATTGTAAGTCAAACTATAAATATTGTTTTGCTAATTTACATTCATACTAATTTAGTAATATAACTTTGCTTTTAAAGAGTCATAATGTCAGCCAATATAGCTTCTTCTCACGGGGGAGACGGTGATGGTTTTGATCCACCAGATCCTAGTAGGGTACCCTCAACTTGCGAGGCAACACCACTGCCCAAAAGAAAAAGTCGTGGTGTTGCTAGTAATATACCATTAGAGACTCGCAGGCGGGCGAATCAAGGGCCATTGCCGCTTACGCTTGATCCTGCAACAGGAAAAGTTGTTGGCTTGGAGAACCAAGCTTTCATCCGACTGTTGGGTGTCGAAGTGAGCACATTATTGGAGGGGAACTACTTAAATTTTAGTGATGTACCTCAACATTTTAAAGAACAAGTTGTGCAGAGAATGAAGGTAATCAATTAATGGATATAATAAATTTCATTCATAAATAATCAAACAACTAACTAATAATTTAATTCTTCAAATGTAGTATTATTATGATATCGATGGTCACCTAGAACCTGAAAAAGTGATGATGACTCTTTACCCTGAGCTGGGCAAAAGATATTCAGAAAGAAAAAATATTAGGCATACTTTCTTTCAAAAATATTACGAAGGAAACCCTGATAATCTAGAGGTGGCACTCAATGCTACGCCCGAGCACTATGTAACAAGAGAGCATTGGAAAGAGATTATTGATTTGTTTTTTTAGCCCAAAATTTATAGAGCGTTCCAATCAAAACAAGAAAAACAGAAAACAAATGAAGTACCCCTCAACTCAAGGCACAAAATCTATGGGAGCTCAGCGTCATGAATTTGTAAGTATATATTTAATTCATTTAATGAAATTATAATTTTTACAGAATCTAACACTGATAACAATACAGAAGGAGCTAGAAAAATATATTTACCAACTTGGAAAGACAACCATCTTAGAAAAAAGGATAAATCTTGGGTTAATGATGCTGCTAAAGAGAAAAGGGTGAGTTACACTAATATTTCATTTTTTTCTTAAAATTATCACACAATTAAATATTTAACAATTTTTATTTATGGTTAGGAGGAACTCACCAAAGAAATGGAGGAAGAGATGGCGAGAAGTAGATTTCAAAGCCAATTCGGCAGTGATTCTGGATCCTCGGAGGTGCCACCTAACATCCCATACAAGGTCATGGGCAATGTTTTTGGTGAGAGGAGTGACTATATTTGAGGAGTCGGTTACAACATAGCAAAGAATGGGAAAAGATCAACAACATCATCTAGCTCTTCAAGCCAAAGTCAAACTCAATCTCAAGCAGGGTCTACTTTTTCTCAGAGATGTTGGTATTATGGCTGAGATGTTTCAGAGATTGCGTGAACGCTTTCCACCGGGACACGACACTTCTTATCTGTATGACCCGCGCTTTAGCAGATTCCTTCAACAATATTTACCAACCCAACCTTAGAGTAGGGCAACATGTCCAAGGCCGCAACAAAAACCTTTTCAGCAGACTCATCAATCTCCTATTGTGCAGGGAAGTTCCTCCCAATCTCCTCTTATTCCGAACATGTTTGGAGACTCCTCTCAGTCTCCTCAATTTTTCTACTCTAATTTTTTTGGAGGATCACAATCCCAATAACCGATGTTTGGTCAATTTGGGAGTTCATCTCAGCAGCCGATGTTTTGTGGGGGTCCAATGCAGCAACCTTAATCTCTGGGTCAATTTTTCGGTGCACAAAATCCATATATTTTTCCTGATCAGTTTCAGCAACAATCACCGAATTTTTCGCCACATCAACAATCTCTAAATGTTTCGCAACAACAACAATCTCCGAATTCACCACAACAACGACATACTCGAAAATTTGTGGAGATTCTATCTTCCCAGCAACCATATTACCCATCACCGCCAGTATCGCAAGCTCAGGACAATGCACAAAATCTTGATCTTAACTTGAACACTACCGGCTCAAATTTTTTAGATGATATGTTTGATGAAGACAATAATAATTAGTTTATGTTTATTTTAGTTATGTGTGGATTTATTAAGTTTTTAATTACGTTTGGATTTCTTTAAGTTTTAAATTATGTATGGATGATAATTATTTAATTTTTATGATAGATAATTTTTAATTCATAATGTGTGTAGTAATTGGATTATTGTTAATTTTTATTTTAATATTTATTAATAATATTAATCTGAAAAAATAAATAAATTATAAACATATTTATAAATATCAATATCAATATAAATATATTTATAATTTATTGTTTTTTTTTTTATAAAAACATTAATAACGGCGGGACCCGCCGCTATTAATGTGTCACCAATTGAATTTGACGCATTAAATACCGGCGGGGATCACCGCTAATGGTCCGCCGGTATTAATTATTAATAGCGGCGGATGTGTCAATCCGCCGTTATTAATGATTAATAGAGACCGGGTATTACCGGCGGGGCAATACCGGCAGAACCCCGCCGGTCATAGCAAATACCGACTGATTTGGGTTTTAATACCGGTGGACTCTTCTCCCCCTAATTATTGGTATTGTTGTAGTGACAATAGAGAACGGGTCAAAGAAGAGTAGCAGAAAGGTGCCACTAATGATAAAAAGTCTTGGGAGAAGATGGAGAAAACGAGCAGCGAGAGTGAGAATCGCCACGTTCCGAAGGGAAGTGGGCTGATCACTTCTGATGCTTTCTAATCATTCTTCTTTTAATTCAAAGGACCTTTGGGGAATTTTCTCAATGGCAATGTGGAGAGATTAAAACAGAGTAACGATATATCATTTAAATTAGTATAATTAGAGATAATTACACAGTTGATAAGTTTATCTAACAAAACGGATATATAAGTACAATAATGAATAAGTAATACTTTGGTGTAATTAAATTTATATATAAAAAGAAAGGGAAAACACGTATGAATTATTTGTCAAAAAGTTTATACATATTTATTAATTTATGTCTAACAATGATTTATAACTTGGCTGCATGCAGCAAAAATAAATGATACAAATCACTTTATCGAACCATATATATGGTGATTGAGGCAAAAACAGATAAAATGAAAAATTACGCTGTTTGATTCGCGCAAGAATACATAATTAATTAATAAAGAAATTAAGCATTAACTGTTGATTATTATTGGATGGAAGGCATGCATAGAAAATGAATGAGTTAATTTAATTAATGGCTGCAAGCTGAGGGGTTCATGTAGCCGGAGACGCTGGGTTTGACATTCTTACAAACTGAGGTAAGTTTGCCATCTTTGCCATTGTATTTGAGATCAATGCCGGAGAGCTTGACATCTTTGCATCCATATCCACCGCAAACAAGCTTGATACCAACAGGAGTGGAACAAGTTCCCTTAATGTTCTTGAAGCTGATATCACTAAGCTTGATTTTGGATGGCTTCCCCTTAAACTGAGAGCACACACCCCATGGGCAATATTCCTGGTCAATACTGATTGGAGTCTCAACATTGTCCATGATGAGATCCGAAAAATGCATGTCTCTTGCAATACCTTCACGAGAAGCTTGCCATGTCTTGATCCTAACTCCATTTGAGGTACCCTTGAATGTGCAGTTCTTCACGATTATACCTTCTACTGGTTGTTCATTCTCGTACTTTCCAAGACTTCCGATGCTGATTCCGTGGCCAGGTCCGCATACAACTTTTGTTATTTCTAAGTCTCTGGTTCCGTCCCCAATTGAGATACAGTCATCTCCTGTTTGAATCACTGAGTCGGTGATGGTCACGTTACTCGAACGCCCAAGGTGGATTCCATCAGTCGTCCAGCTATCTTTTGGTGCTATTATCTTCACTTTCTTAAACGTTAGATTAACTGCTCCTATAATTGCAAAGTGGAATTGTTTGCTGTCCACGGATCTTATGCTCTTAATAACTGTGTCGTTCAGATAGTTCATTCTAATATTCTGTTCATTCCATTCCAGTCCATTCCATTAATTAATTATCCAAACAATATACATATAAAAATAAAATAAAATAAATATATAGTACTCACAACGGGGAGTTTGCTGCAATATTGGGTCCTTTTACAATGCTGTCCCCAGCTGGATTCACCGTTACCGTCAAAAGTTCCGCCACCATAAATGGTTAGCTGGTTGATTTTTTCAAAAGTAATCCATCCCTGCCCCTCTTGGAACCCATTAGCCTTAGATGGAGCCTGAAGTGTGCCTGCGATTTCAAACCCGATGGGATTCTTGCATGGTCCAGCCAAAAATGCTTTGCTTAATTTGAATGTTCCTTTTGGAATATATACTTTCGATCTCGTTGGTGCCGCACAAGCGTCTTTCCATGCATTTGCTATAGCCTATAAACAACACACGATCCAATTATATAAATATATATATAAAATTTATTATAATTAACAAATTTGTGGAGTTACCTGAGTCACATCAGAATCGTGTTTTGCACCGTATTTGGTTATATCAAAGGAGACACAGTTAATTGTGACTGAAATCGTCAAAAATACAAGCAAAGAGATTGCATTCTTGTTTCGTTCGATGAGACCCATTTTGTATTTGTATATTTTTTTTTTTAATTTTTTTTTTTGCTTTTGCTTTTTGTTTTGATTGAAGAATGAAAGTTACATTAGATTTCCATCAGTTTTATAGGCCCGATACAAATATGAATACCAATGATTCCCAACTAAATATTACTAAATTAAGTTAATTTACTATTGATTCTCCCATATTTTCGACCAAGGATTTAACTCTAAAATTAGCACATTCTTCCTTTAATCTCTCCATTTTTGACCTGACATTGGTTATAACTCAGATTTAGTAAGAAAGACAAATTAATAAAGAAAATGATCCAGAAATTCTCGTCATATTTTAACTTAATTGACATGGAATCACCATGTCATATATATATACTAGTATATTGTTACGTGCGATGCACGTATGCTATGTTTTATATTAAGTATTATATTATGAGTTCGAAAGAAAATAAATGAATCAAAAATAAATAATATTAAATTTAGAGAGATTTGAATAATAAATTTAAATTAAACTTTTATGTCTAGTAAAATGGAGTTTAAATTAAACTACAAATATTAGTAAAAATATATTGGAAATGATAATAATAAGTTTAAGAGAAATTTACACTAAGTGACTTTTTTTTCCAATATTAAACATTTATGCTTGCCCTATATTTTTTTTACTTTTTTACTTTGGGGTTTTTTCTTTAATACTATTTACAAAGTTTGATATTTACAATTATACATTATACTATTTTTCCTTCTTCCTCCTATTCACACAGATCCACTTCAAAAGGCAACCATCTCCACCATTTCCATCTCACATCCAACCTTTCTCGATCGTCTCCCGCTCTCTTGTCCCAGCCCTCGATGTCAAGCAAAACATCTACTCAACCTTCTATGTTGTGGTCTAGGGAGAAAGAGAGACTTTTTTTTTTCAGATTTATTTCCCTCTTGATCAAGCCATCTCCCTCTTTTTCAAACTTATTTTTAGTGCTATTAATATTTTTTGAAGCTTCGATTTGTAAGTTGTTCTTTTCTTATTCTTCTTCTTTTTTTTTTTTTCCTTTTCAAATTACATTAATAAAAGTTTAGATTTGAAAGTTAATTAAAAATATTGTTGTAGTGTGATTGTTTATTATTGATTCTACTCATTTGCCCTCAAATTTTGTAAATTTCTTCTTCTTCTTTAAGCTGAATATTTTGTTAATGTGTATATAAGAGCATACCTTCCATGTGTTTGACGAAATGCCTAACATAGTTATTCTTAATCACTAGCCTAAAAAAAAAGGGTATCTTTAATTGTGCTATTGTAATTTTTATTCCTCTTCAAACTGGGATTTTTATATTGTTATTCTGATGTTATTTATGTTCTTTCTGATTTTATGAATTAGTCAATTTATCAATAAATTTGATACAGAATTGTTTATGCGTTGTTTATAAGTTGTTTATACGTATTGTTTTGCTACTGCAGTAGAAAGGAAAAACCTTAGTTCCTAGTTTTGAAGTACTTCCAAGTTGATTAGAATAGGCTTTGTGACAATCTCTATTCCTTTCGTGTGTAAGTTGAACACATTGAGAGTGTTCAAGAAAATGCTCTATAGTTGTGTAACTTGTGTGTGTGTGCGTGTGTAAAAACACCCATGCCATGTGTTTGGTGAAATGTCCAAAAGAACTAAGTTTTCACTAACATAAAGAAAGAGAACATATTCAATTATATTTTTTCTTCTTCTTTAAGCTGAACTTTTCATATTGCTATTCTTTTGTTTTTTTGTTCATTTTAGTTTTATGAATTAGTCAATTTTTATTTACAGATTTTTAATGTTTTTTTGATATAGTGTTGTGTTCACGTTGTTTATAAGTTGTTTATATGTTATTTTGTAAATGCGTTCAATGATTATGTTGATATAGCGTTGTTTATAAGATGTTTATATGTTATTTTGTAAATACATTCATTTTTTATCTTGTTGTTTTTGCTACTGCAGTTGAATGCAAGAAACTTGACTTCCAGTGATGATGTACTTAAATGTTGATCAGAATAGGCTTGTCATCTATTTCTATTCCTTTGATAGAATGAAGTGAGTTACATACATTGAAAGTGTACACGAAAATATTTCAATCTTCCAAGAAGGTTCAAGTTATTGTGCATGGATTTTGTTATGCATTGAAGAGTAATATTTTTTAAGAAACATTGCTTTGTTGTTAATTTTACATATATCTTGCACGTGATATTGAACATTATAATTTTATTTAAGTTGTTTATATATTTTAGTACCGTGAAAAACAATTATTATTGTATTTTTAATTTATACATTAAGTATTTATATAATTATGTTTGTCTTCTTTTTTAGAGAAAAAAGATAATAATTGTTAGTAGTTTTTTTTAGCTATTAACAATATTTAGTTACAATATCAATTGATGAACAAATAATTATAGGTTTTTCAATATTCAACATCTTCGGGGATTTGCTTTTGGTTATTTTCTTGTTGCTTTACGGTTGTTTCTGCTGTCAAAGTCATAGTATCAACCAAAATAACATCTTTTAAAACAAATCCCCCCCTTAAACCAGATAAAAGTTTTTTAATTGTTGTTGTTGTGTTGTTGTCAGGTTGTTGCACTGTGAGTATACTGGTGATTGTCACTTTTTGTTATTATCACATTGTTGCACTCCATTGTTTGGGTAGCTTCCAAAAAAGATTGCATAAAACAACAGACTTTTGTCATCTTTAATTTAGAGTGGTTGCCTAAGAAGCAACTAAGATTTTGAAGTATGGTAAATAAAATATGTTCATGTTAAAATAATTTTTTTTTGAAACTGATTCCCTCCTTGGAGCAGATAAAAGTTATTTAGTTGTTGTTGTTGTGTTGTTGTCGGGCTGTTGCACATTTGAGTGTACTGAGTGATTGTCACTTTTTGTCATTATCACATTGTTGCACACCATTGTTTGGGTAGTTGCCAAAAAGGATTGTGTTTCTGTGTTGTTGAATGTGTTCACACACAACGAATACTGTGTGAAATCAGTTTCATTGGTTAATAACTTTATGTAAAACAACAGACTTTTGTCATCCTTGATTTGGAGTGGTTGGCAGCCTTCCTTCAGTTGGTATTTCAGTTGTATTTGAGTTGTTTTATGGTTTAATTTTAGTTTCTCCATCATTATATGCACTAGTTTAGCAAAAGTGCAATCTCTTGATATTAATTCTCCACTTAATTCGTAATCAACATAGTGGTTGTTGTCATCCCAATGATCATTGCTCTGTACTAAAATTTACAAAGGTTTCATGCCTGAAACTAGTGTATTAATTTTTCTATATTGTTAAGCAACCAGTTTAATACATGAGAACAACTTATAAACAACTATTATATGACAGTAATCAGTAAATGACCTTAAATGAATCACTATTTTTTTTCAAATTTAAATTATTGCCACCAATTTATTCAGATAAACTAATTTTCAGTATGAATTTGCTTTGAAATAGTTCAGAAATACTAAATTACAACCTGATTACGAAAAAAATATTTAAAATATTGGTACCTTGTATGTTTATTTGTCAAATTCTTCCGAGTTGTTTTTAATTTTTCGTTGAAAATTTAAGAAAAGTTGATCATACTATTAAAATTAATTATTTCTTTATTTCATTATTTATTGTTCTAAATAATAAAGTTATATTCGTCATTATTTTATTATTGTTATTGTGTTATTTATACATTTGTTATTTCACAATCATAGACAACAACAAAAAGAAAACATAAAAACAACGCTAAAACAACATAATTTTATTTTGAAATTTTAACACAAACTCAATATTCTCATTATACTACCTAAAAAAATCAATTTACATGGTTTTCATTCTAGATTTTCAAAAAACACCGAAAAACAATAACAATATATTAACAAAAACAACTAATATATGTGAATCAACTCAATAACGTTAATAATAATAGATTAGAAAACAATTAAAGTAAACACAATTAATAATATCAGATTTATTATTTTTCTAAAAAGAAAAAATAGAAAAAAGAAAGTAAAGAAAGTAAAGAAAAACCCAATCTTTTTGGGTAAATGTTCATGGGCATCTCCTCTCAGTTGTTGATCTTATTTCGTTGGCTTCTCATAGAGATCTCTGATCGTTGGTCGCGCTGCCATAACTGAATATCGAATCAAAATTTCTTACCGGCGTTAATGGTGATCGACAAAAAGCTTTCCGCCGGCGTTCATGGTGTTCGACAAAAACTTCTACATCTTTAGTGGTGTTGTTTGGAGAATACGTCGATTATGGAGGAGATCTAGGATTTTTTGGAGGTGATTCATGTTCATGTTGATTTCAGATCTAAAACTTTTGGGAGAAACTATTTTGGAAAAGTCTCATGTAGAGACCGTATTTTTGAAAAAAGAAAGTTTACTTTTCTATTTTTGTTTATTTTTATACCTGGAGATAAAAAAGTAAAGTTTAGATGTAATAAAGGTATAATAGAAAAAAAACCTAAGTTTAATATATATATATATATATATATAAATTGTGAAATTAAAAGTATAATAATCTATAAATTTTGTAGGTTTTTGAAAAGAGTAGCCTGAAATATTATTAAATAATAGATATCTTTGTTTTTAATTTTGAAAGTTAATAGAAATAATTCTATTGTGTTTTAAAAAAAAAATGAATCGAAAGAATATACAAAGTTCAAACAAAACATTACTCAGGGGAAAACTAAAATGAAATGTTTATGAGGATTCTTTTAATTTTCTATTTCCTGGAACTACATATAACTTATAAAAAAATTAATACCATGAACAAATTAGAGGAAATGAGTGTCTCTTCAAATAAAGGAGTACATTAAAGTGGTTTATCTAATCTTGTCCATTTGCAATTTTCTTGACGGATAACTTCTCGATAGTATTTTGAACAAAGCGATGTTCCTATAATATTAATTTTGAAATTTTATAAACAAATTATGAAAATAATTATATGAAATTTTTGTATATATGTGTATGTGAAAAAATATCTGTGTAGAGTATGCTTTGGTTGTGTTTCCTGTATGGGTGATGAATGAGTTAATCGTAAAGATGGTTTAATTTTTTGGGTTTAATTATTGGGTTTATTTTTTGAAATTTGAATGAAGCAGTGTAAAGATTATTTAATTTTTTTGGGTTTAATTACTGGGTTTATTTTTTGAAATTTGAATGTAGCCGTGTAAAAAAATTTCAAAAATTGTAGGATTTGTTAGAGAGATATGTGGGTAAGATATTTTTTTTAATTTAAAAAAGATTGTTTAATTTTTTGGGTTTAATTATTGGGTTTATTTATTTGTTAACGTTTAACGTTAACCGTCTGTTAAGTTAATCGTGTAAGGCTAAATAAAAAAAGAATCGTTAAACCAAGAATCGTTAAACCAAGAATTGCCGTTAGATAGGTACTTTTAATATATAAAAATATATAAATATATTTTGAGAACCATGTCATATCTTTTTGTTTATGGTATAGTTCTACAATATATATATATAAATATATATATTTATAATTCTATTGTTAAGGTAGATGATGTGGCCTTCTCTCTTTTTAATCTTTTATTTTATCTAATTTGTAGTTTTTTTTTTTTTTTTTTTTTATTTGTTATTAGTTTTTTCCTTCTCATTTTCTTTCAATAATGTAAACATTATTACAATATTACAAATGAAACTCAAAACCATTCCTCAAAAAATAACAATAATTGTATGAGTTATCATCCATTATCATTAATAATAATTAAACAAAGGACTTTAGTATTATTTTTATTGTTATAACTATATATTTTATTCTTCCAAAATAAGAATATGAAAAGAATAACAACTAAAGAAAGAACCTAATGACTATTGAGTGTATGCATATTAAGGTAAGCATTTAGTTATATATTTATTGGTTTCATATTAAACTAAGAAAACGTTTTATATTGAATGGTTACAAAAATATATATCAATGCCAATAATTGTTTTTTATACGAGTAGTGTACATTTTTATTAAAATAAGAAATCAACTATTAATTTATCATGTGTTATATTTGTTTATATGTTAACTAAAAGAGATGAGAGCTGATTTGACAAAGCAAAACACAAATATTTTTGAGTTTCCTTCTCAAGTGGCTCTAGATTTGTAAAGATATACAGTATATATACATATATAATCATAAGAGACCACACATTATGTTAGTAATAATAATGATCAATTTTTTTTTCTTTTTTTAAAAAATTCTTCTTATATTTCTTCTTATGCATTTGATTACTTTGGTGTGTTGTGTGAGGAGAATGAAGAAAGCCAGGAGACAATAAGTTTGTTCACGACATAGTAAAGTAATGATATATGACCCCATTTAGCACATTATTCTTGGGTGACATTCTTATTTTATGCCATTAGTATAATTTTAGTTTTAATTTATGTATATATCTGTGATCTATATAAATTTAGATGAAGTGGCATTCTCTCCTCTTAATCTTCAATAATCTTTTTGTTGGAGCTGGTGGGGATGACACTTTAATATTTCTTCATTCTAATTTATCTATTTACTTTGTTTTTTAATTTTTCAATTCTAATTTCTCCATTTTAACATTTCTTCACAATTTCATGCACAACCAAAAAAAGGTATTGAGGTTTACCCTCCTCAATATATTAAAGAAAAATTTATGTATTTTCTCTTTGATACTATTTTGGAGGTACGCTAAAATCTCTAAATATATATATATATATATATATTTTTTTTTTTCTAGATTCTGAAAATATCTATATTGTTGTACTTATATATATTCAATGTTATATATACATCATTAAATGAAAGTTTGTTAATTAATTGTTAATTTCTATATTATCAAAAAAAAATCAATTGTTTCATTCTCATAGAGCTAGAGCTTATTTCTATAGAATAAGGTGTAACTTCTAACAAATTATCTTCAAATATTCAAGTTAGAATCTTCCTAACTCAATCACATTTTTTTTCTCTATGAAAGCGTACAAGTGAGTGGTAGTCGGTGGAGACCCTATGTAATAACGACTAACTCATGTAGAGTTTTTTGTAGTTTCCATGGAGCTACTTAGCCTCCCTATTTTTTTTTTTTTTCAAGAAGTTCTAAAACATTAATGATTGGAGTTGGCTTTTTGCCATTATGAATACACTCACGCTCATCTATGCCTCTATTTTGTCGCTATGTTTTGGACATTGTTTAACTCAAGTATTGTAACGCCCTGAACCTCAGGAACGCCACGTGTGTGCTTCTATAATCTTATTGCCATTAATCTATTAGTTTAGGAAAAGTGTAGTTTAATTAAAATCTTTAATTAAATTTAAAATAGAAACTTTAACTTAATTCAAAATACTGTCGTAATATGGGAATCCCCTGTTGGTAAAAATTCTTTTACAACCAATTTTAAAACCGTTATACAAGAGTAGGTTATACATCCAATCATAAAAAAAAAAGTGATCCTGCTTCTTGGAAACCAAGACAACACGGTTGATATGTACATTGCTAGGAGACCTCTGACTCGTGGCCAAACAGAACCGCTGATCCTTACCTGCACCATGAAGCACCCGTGAGTCATAGTGACTCAGCAAGAAAAGCTATTAAACAAAAGAATATTATGAAAAGTGATAGTAGATTTCATTTCAACAGATTATTCATACCAGTAGATTACACTCTTTCAACGTACATTTACACTTCAACGTCTATACGAGCAAACTCATTACAAAATTAAGAGTATTTACAGCTATACATAATCAACAATCTCAGTATTTCATAAAACACCTTAATCATGCATTATCATAAACATTCATTTTCAATGCTTCATAAAGCACCCTAGTTCACACATTAGCATATCCACACAATTTCAGTGCTTCATAAAGCACTCCAAAATCATACATCATTACCAACATGTTTTCTTACATCCCTAAGCTACTGAGACTATAAGAAAAATGACCAATTTCATAAGCTATATAACATTTATTCAATCATACCTTAACAAAAATGTATTCAATTACAACTCATCACATAATAACACGCTTGATCGTTCCACAACATTATAACCACATAATTTAGGTACTTCATAAAGTACCCCTACCACTCGTTAACCACGAGCTGTATATGTCACTATCGTTGTCCGATACAACAAACGATAAGTAAGAAACCTATCCGCGGTTTCAGGAGTAATTACTCATAACGGTAATAACCGTTTCTTTTACTCAATCATAATCGAGCCACAACGATAATAATCGTGTCATAATATTTCCCTCGATCATAATCGAGTCAAACGATAATAATCGTTTCATGATACTTCCCCTCGATCATAATTGAGTCAAACGATAATAATCGTTTCCTATTATTTCCCTCGATCATAATCGAGCCGAACGATAATAATCGTTTCATAATATTTCCCCTCGATCATAATCGAGTCAAACGATAATAATCGTTTCCTATTATTTCCCTCGATCATAATCGAGTCACATCCAGTACATATCGTTAACCTCGATTAGGATTAAGTCACAACAACGTTTAACAAGATTTCGATCTCAATCGAATCTGTAACAATCAAAACATTAACCTTATACAGTATTTAATACTTTTCTTACCTTAGTTCAGAACTCAAGTGTACGGGCCGTCCTGAGTGGAAAACAAGCTAGGCGATCCCGGTCCTATGTCACGACAAATCGAAACTCAATAAATACCTTAACTCGAAATTTCAGATTAAAACCCTAGTTAAAATCAAACATAACCTAACTTCCAACAACTCCAAAATAGATCAAGCATTCCATATTAAATTTAAAACAGATGATACACAACTTCCCGGGCCAAAACTGAACCTGAAGGAAACCCGGAAAAATTCCCCTGCAAGCAACCGGTCGACCGGTTCTGGCAGACCAGGTTCCCTTGGGTTCTTTCCTTCAAATTCGACCCAAAACTTCTCCAAACCTAACCAAACTTTCCAGAACAATATAATATCATAAATATAGCATATCCCAAGCTGCAAATTGCAGTAGTTCAATCTCTAGCTCAAATTCATATGCTCAAGTGAAGAAAACTAAGTTCCTTTAGCTTCCTCATTCATAAATCGATCCCAACAGCCATGAATTCAATTAAAACATACACAATTAGACTTAATTCAACTAGAATATCACACTCAAACCTCAACTAAGTCTACAACCCTGAAACTTACAAGAATTATCAAAACCTAGCCTTAGAACCTAGGATTTCACCAACAAAACATAAGGAGGAACTTACCTCAAGATCTAGGTTAGCTTGGGGATTAAGTTTAGCTCTGAAGTAGAAGATTGCTGAAGAAAAATAGTCCCCCTAATGGCTGGTTGCAACTGCTCGAAGGAAGAGGAGAAGGAAGAGCTTGAGAAAAGTGAAGTTACTTAACTCACAAGTAACTTAAATAGGAATAAAAAAGTTTCTTTTCTTCTTTTTCTTTTTTTTTTAAAAGCTACAGCCCCCTAAATAATAATAAAAGAGGTAACTAAAATTACCCTCAAAAACTAAATAATCTCCAAAATAACCTAGGGACATTTTGATAATTTTTGCTAATTCCATTAAACCGACATTTCAATATTTCTAACCTAGTCCGGAATATTCCTAAAATAATTCTTCCATTAATGTCGTGACATCACTAACCACATTGCTAAATTTCCACAATTGCTGGGCCCGAAAATATTTTATTTCATTAGATAAATTCTCAATAATTATCCCAAGTAAGATCATAATCTTACTTCGTTTCCAAAATAATTACATATTTAATAAAATATGTCTATTTAAATATTATTTATTTTCCGGGATATTACATATGGTATCTACGATACCCACATATTTCAATACAATCTCCGTAATTAATAAATTACGCTTTATTATTCATTAATTCATATTTCCCTAATCAACTCATGGTTAGTTTAAGTAGAATTATAATCCTACTCTAATACCCACACAATCACATATTTAATAAAATATGACCAAATAAATATCAATATAATTCTCGGGATATTACAAGTATTGTTTTTGTTATTTTTTTAAAATCAAACTCAACTGTATCTTACTCTTATTTCCCCTTTCATTTGATCAACATTTTTATTAGTATTATTTGTTGGTTTTATTGCATCAATAAGGTCGTTTTCATTCAATATCCAATTGAAAATTGCATAGAAAAAAGTAAAACAAAAAAGAAAGCAAAGCAAAGAAAAAGTCTAATTTGAATTATTAAGTTATAATTTATTGATTTTTTTATTGATGATATCGTTTAGAGTGTTTGTAGTACACTTGACTACCAAGTAAATTACATTATGGAGCACTCCTATAATTTTCTTGAATCTAAAATATTACTTTTAGTAATGATATATATGTATATTTATATAGGTTTAAAATTGTAAAAATACATAAACCACAAAAAAAAAAAAAAATAGAGTAATATTGTAAAGACCGCTTAGTCTAATTTGGAAATTAGCAGTTAATCACGTTTAATTATGAAATTATTTATAGCTATTTAAATAATTATTTATACTGTTATTATTGAATTCAGAGATGCATTTTTAAGTCATGTAGTAGTTTTCATAATTTTGCATTCCTAGTGTCTTCGTATTTTGGAACTCGGTGTTTGGCTCAGTAAAATCACAACTTAGTATGTTAGTAGTTTGGGACGGTTTATTAGACGTTGGGAATGTCGGAAATGGCCGGGAATTTAGAATTTCCCAAAAATACCCCTTTAGTGTTATTTATGTTATTTTAGTGTGGAGGGGCAAATTGGTCATTTTGCCCCAATGATATTTTGTCCTTTAGTGGACTTAGTAAATGAATTTTATGTGTTTATTTTAATTATTTGTTGGCTGAAAAGAATCCATTATTTTATTTTATTTTACTATTCAAAGCTTCATATTTTCAACACTTAGATAAAAAATAGGAAAAAATTTCAAAACACTCTCTCTTTTCCTCTCTCTCTCTCGGCTGGTTGCATGGGATTCTAGGGTTGAGTTTTCATTGATTTTCAAGCTAGCTTCAATCTAATTTGTGAACTCTTGTTGTGGTATGTTCTCTCTAGCTTTTGTCCCTTTGTTTTCTTGAAAAAAATGATGAAAAATAATGAGTTATGCATGGATTTTGATGATGTTGCTGCTGTTAATTGTTGTTGTTGTTTCCATGATTAAAATGTTGAGTTAAGTAGGTTTAATTAGGTTGAATTGCATGTTAGTTGTTCTTGCTCTAGTTGGATAGATTTTCTATGTAAAAAGCTTGAGTTTTCAAAGAAAAATTGAGGTTTTAGTGGCTGTAGTGTTTGCTTGAGTTAGGTTTTAGTTTCTGCAGTGTTTTTATGCTTGAATATGAGTTGGAATCATGATTTGGATGCATGTTAATTGTTTTTAACCAAGTTTGAGTTTAGAACTCAAAGCTTGAGCTTTAATGGTGATTTTTGTTATTGTGCTTTCTGGGTGGATTAGATACTTTAGAAATGTTCTAGGGGTTATATAGAAAAGGTCTGAAAGTTTTGGTATGGTTTGGAGTTGATTTGAGCAAAGTGTGAAATTTTGAATTTGCTGCCTGCGAGGAACCGGAATTCCAGTTGTACATCCGGAATTCCGGATGGGGTTTTGAAATTTCCCAAAACCGAAATTCTGGTTGGGCAACCGGTCTACCGGTTGGGGAAAATTTAGGAACCCTAGATTTCCTCGATTTTATGTTTTTGGGGGTATTGCCATGCTTTTTATCGATAGGGAAACTTTTAGTTCCTAGTTTAAGTCCCGGGGAAGTGATTTAGCGTGTCACTTATAGTGTTGTGATTTTTATGGTTTAGGAGCCTGTAATCCGCCGCGCAGATAGTTCCAGTCAGGTTGACCAGCACACCTGAATTCAGATTCCAGGTAAGATTAGTATAACAGTATGCATATGTAGATTACATGTTTAGCGTGCATGTAGGAAGCCTGTTAGATTACATTAGTTATGTATGTTGGCTTCGAACAATCCAACTGTGTCACGTCAGTACAGGCTAGAGTATGACCATCAGCCGGAGTATGACCGGTTCGACCGATCAGCCTGACACTTAGGTTGGTGGTTCCGTACTATTGACGTATCACGTCGGTACAGGCTGGAGTATGACCAGCAGCCGGAGTATGACCGGTTTGACCGATCAGGCTGATACTGTAACATGTCGGTACAGGATGGAGTATGACCAGCAGCCGGAGTATGACCGGTTCGATCGATCAGGCTGTTACTTGTCAATAGTACCGTCCCTATGAACGTTCAGAACTCAGTACCGTGTTGGACACGGTAGTTAGGGGGACTCAGTATCGTGTTGGACACGGCAGTTAGGGTTATGATCAGGGGTATGGGCGTCTGATCATGACCGGGATTAATGTATGAGTATTATTATGCTTTTCTTACTGAGTCTGTCGACTCGCGGTGCTATGTTTATGTGTAGGTAAAGGCAAGGCTAGGGCTGATGGACCGTGAGCGACCCAGTGAAGATTGTACATGTCGGGGCGGTTAGGCCTGGAGCGTACGATCCTCGGGACAGCAAGGCTATTTTTGTAACTAGTCGCTAGGCGACAATTATTTTGTATGAATAGTAAACTTTTGTAAATGATTTTGTAATCGGGATCCCGAGTCTTTTGTATAAATATTTTATAAGTTTAATTAAAAAGCAAAAATTTTAATTAATCACGTTTTCCATAAACCTCGTTGATTAGCGACGAGCTGCACAACATGTTTAAAAATCACGTAATACGCCTATGCTAGTTAGGGTGTTACAATTTGGTATCAGAGCCGCCAGGTTGTTTTCCGAAGATCGTCACGACATGTACAATCATCATCAGCAGTTAGCTCGTTCCACGGTTCAGTAAGCCTTTATTACTGTAGTAGTTTATTTATTTATTTATGAATAAGAAAAGCCTGATAGGAAGCATGTTAGTAGCCTGATAGTAGAATAGGCGCATGTTTCGTTTTTAATTTCCAAATTAAGTGGCATTAGTAAGCTCTCCTTGAATACGACCTGATATGCTAACTCTTGGTTTCGTAGGCGGTTTCTACTAGATGGACGCCAGGCGGACTACCAGGAGTCAGGGCAATTCTGTGGGGTCGAATCAAGGTCAGGGAGCTCAGTTTCCCCCGCCAGCTAGGGGCCGAGGTAGAGGTCCCCGGGGCAGGGCTTGTGGTCGGGGTGATGAGAACCCGCCACAGGCTGCCCAGGCTCCCCCAGCCGATCAGGGAGCCCAGAACTGGGAGGTAAGGTTTGCGGAAATGGAAGCCAGAATAGAAGAGCAAGACCTCGAGATTCAGAGGTTGAGACAGCAGGGTGCTCCTGCAGTTCCGGTGCCAGTAGTCCTAGTGGCACCTGCCCCTGCTGCCCAGGCCGAATTAGTGGTGGCGGCCAATAGATTGGAACCTTTGTATGAACGGTTCCAGAAGCAAGCACCTCCGTGTTTTCTTGGGAGGTCCAGACGTGATGAAGGCCGAGCAGTGGCTGACGGTGATCACCAAAATCCTGAACTTCATGGGTGTCACCGGTAATGATAGAGTGGTGTGTGCCACTTTCCAGTTCCAGGAGGACGCTCTGGTCTGGTGGGACATGGTGTCTCAGATTCATGACGTCACCACCATGACCTGGGAAAGGTTCCAGGAACTCTTCAACGCCAAATACTATAATGAGGCGGTCAGAAGCGCCAAGAGGAAAGAGTTCGCTCACCTGACCCAGCGTGAGAATATGAGCGTAACCGAGTATACTACTCTATTCGACCGGTTGGCGAGGTTAGCCTCGGGAATTGTGCCACGACTTCAGCAAGAAGGAGAAGTACCTGGACGGGTTAACTGCGAAGATTAAACATGATTTGATGATCACCACTGACGACAAGACCACCTATGCTGAGATGGTGGAAAAGGCACTACGAGCTGAGGGCGCAGTTGGATGTATGTCGGAGTCGGCCAGTACTCCGGCGAGTGGCGGGGCTCCTACCCCTCCTGCATCAGGTTTTAGCAGGGGGAGTAGTGGTTCGGCCATGGATCAGAAGAGAAGAGCATCCACTGCATCCGGAGGCTCGAGTCAGAACAAGAGGTTCCGGGGGAACCAGAATAGAGGTAGTCGTCCTGGTGGTACTGAGACCCGATTCTCCTATCCCGAGTGCCCTAGCTGCAAAAGGCACCATCGGGGTGAGTGTAAAGGTCAGGGATGCTTTCACTGTGGCATGCCCGGACACTTCAAGAGGGACTGTCCCCAGCTCCGCTCAGAGGCACCGAGAGCTCCGGCGATACCCACTCCAGCCAGGGTGTTCGCCATCACTCAGGCTGATGCAGATGCCAGCCCATCAGTTGTGATAGGTCAGCTTTCTGTTAATAACTCGCTTTACTCAGTGCTGTTTGATTCTGGGGCTACACATTCTTATGTGGCAGCCAGAGTCTTTAGTAAATTGGATAGACCGTACGATAGATATAAATCAGGGTTTGGAACCCTATTACCTGGCGGAGAATTGGTTATCTCCAACAGGTGGATTAGGTCTATGCCAATGAGGATAGATGGTAGAGAGTTAAGTGCTGATTTGATAGAGATGAGTCTAGTAGAGTTTGATATTATTTTAGGAATGGATTTCCTATCTAAATATTCGGCGAGTATTGATTGCAAAAGGAAGATGGTGATCTTCCAACCGGAAAGTGAGGAACCATTTGTGTTTGTTGGTTCAGTTCAGGGATCTCGGATCCCGGTGATCTCGGCCATGTCAGCTAGAGAATTGTTACATGGCGGATGCTTAGGGTTTCTGGCCGTGGTAGTGGACACCACTCGGCCAGATACCATTCGGCCAGAGGACATCAAGGTGGTTCGGGAATTTTTGGATGTTTTGCCTGAAGAACTTCCAGGGTTACCACCTCAGCGGGAGATCGACTTTGTGATAGACTTGGCACCAGGGGTGGAACCGGTTTCCAAAGCCCTGTATAGAATGGCTCCAGCTGAACTTAAGGAGTTAAAGATTCAGCTCCAAGGGTTGCTTGACATAGGGTTTATTCGGCCAGTGTGTCACCCTGGGGAGCCCCGATTTTATTCGTCAAGAAGAAAGATGGATCTATGAAGATGTGCATTGACTACAGAGAATTGAACAAGCTGACGGTGAAGAATAAATATCCATTACCTAGGATCGATGATTTGTTCGATCAGCTTCAGGGGAAGACGGTCTTTTCTAAGATTGATCTCCGTTCGGGTTATCATCAGTTGAGAATCCGAGAGGAGGACATTCCAAAGACGGCTTTCCGCACTAGGTATGGACATTATGAATTCCTGGTTATGTCGTTCGGACTAACCAATGCTCCTGCAGCATTCATGGACTTGATGAATAGAGTATTCAAGGATTTCCTCGATATCTGTGTGATTGTGTTTATCGACGACATCCTAGTGTACTCTCAATCAGAAGAGGAGCATGAATTACATCTTCAAATGGTATTACAACGGCTTCGGGAACACAAGCTTTATGCCAAGTTCAAGAAATGTGAATTTTGGCTATCTCAGGTGTCCTTCCTAAGGCACATTGTGAGCAAAGATGGGATCAAGGTGGATCCCGGGAAGATCGAATCCGTCAGGGATTTTGATGATAAACAAATATTTGATTATTATTTGTTACTAATCTTTTCTTGATCATTTTGCAAGCAAGTTCACAGAGTATCTATATTTACTCGGTAAAGTCAAACATAATCAAAGAAGTAGATTCAACAAGTATATAAACTACTTCATACTTCATAAGAGCAAAAGATTCATCAAGGGATCAACAACTCAAGACCCTATTCAAAAGAGGTCTTCAAAAAGCCCAAAGTCAAAAGTCAACCCGAAAGTCAAAGTCAAAGTCAAAGTCAAGGTCAACTCTCGGGAAAAGTCAAAATGGGATCAAAAACATGAAAATCAAGCTAGGAGGCTCATCTACATCAAGACTACAAACAATCAAATGGTACAAATTTGCTTTAGTCTTGTTAAAGTGATTTGCATAGTACACTAGGATTTATAAGTTTAAAAGTTTGGCTCACTAACTTGTGCGACAAGTTATTTCACAAAAAATGATATTTAAATTTTCTAAATTGATTTTTAAGATCACATATCATTTAACTAAGAGAACGCAACTGGAATTTTTGAAATCGGATAAACGAGTAAAAAGTTATGCACGTTTTAGTTCAAAAAAATGAACCTTTTGCATCTGGAATTCCGGTTCCCATCCGGAATTCCGGTTGCCAACCGGAATTCCGGTTGTAACCAATCCGGAATTCCGGATCATGGCTGAAGTGGCCTCGAAAAATGTGCTAACGGCTATAAACGGCTAGTTTTCATTCCTACATTATATAAACTCGTTTTTCACTCAAAAATGGAGGTTGGTTGAGCTTCTATTCATCATATAACATCATTCTAAGTGTTCTAAACTAAAGAGTTATCATCTTTTCATAAACACACCAACCACACACACTTGAGCCAAACTTGTTCTTATCTTCTCTAGTGTGCTTGCAATTCTCTCTAGGATTTTACTTTGTTTTCCATCTTATTAGAGAGAGTTTGCTTTGTATTTCAAAATTACATATTCATTATATTGAGAGGTGAGGTTGGCACCGGTAGAAAAACAACTCGGTTGTAGGTGAGGTTGACACCGATTTTGTAAACAACCCGAGAAAAGTGAGATTGGCACTTCAACAATCCGGCGAGGTTGATAGTCCTTGGAAGAAAACTATTGTGAGAGGTTTGGGAAAAACCTTGGTGAAAAATTCCCCGGTTGTAAGGGTTAGTCAAGCCCGTTAACTTGGCTCGATATTGGAACTCAAAGCTAGGTCCATAGCTTTGAAGACCAAGGACGTAGGTGGCATAGTTCTACCGAACCTTGTAAAAATCGAGAGTTTGCATTTTCTAATCCTTAAACTCTTTACTTTACAAGTTTGATTATTTGTCATAATATATTGCTTGCCATATTACTTGCTTTTATTTGATTAAGTGGCTAATTGCTTAATTTTGTGTTAAAAGTTTTGATTTACCAAAATTAGTATAAATTTCCAATTCACCCCCCCTCTTGGAAACATATCTTGGGCTAACAATTGGTATCAGAGCAAGGGCTCAAATAATTTGATTAGATTTCACAATCTAGAGCATGGCGTTTCCAAGCAATTCACACAATAACATGCTAGAAGGTTTAAGCACAAGTAGAGCACCATTCTTTGATGGGGTAGACTTTCCTTATTGGAAAATTAGAATGGAAACGTATCTTCAATCCATTGATTATGATTTGTGGCATATTGTATGTTATGGTCCTTATATTCCTATGCATGTTGTAGATGGTGTAGAAACCATAAAGAAATATGATGCATATAATGAAAATGATAAGAAGATGATGTCTAAGAATGCTAAGGCTAAGTGTGCTTTAATCTGTGGACTAGATAGAGATATATTTAAAAATATTGAGCATGCCTCCTCGGCTCATGACATGTGGAAAATGTTAGAAGTAACTCATCAAGGAACTAGTGCCATGAAAGAAACTAAAATTCAACTTTTAGTTACTCGATATGAAAATTTCAAGATGTTACAACATGATACCATTGCTAACATGTATACTCGTTTCACAACTATTACTAATGGTTTGAACTCTCTTGGCAAGGTACTTACACAAAAGGATATGGTGACCAAAATTTTGAGAAGTCTCACCAAAGCCTACCAAGGCAAAGTAGTTGCCATCCAAGAAGCCAAGGACCTCTCAACTCTACCATTGGAAGAGCTCATTGGTTCTCTCATGAATCATGAGATTTTCATGAATGCTCAAGAAGAAGAGGAAGTTGATAAAAAGAAGAAGAACACAATTGCATTCAAATCCACTTCACATGATGATAGTGAAGCTAGTGAGGATGGTGATAGTGATATGGAGGATATAACCCTACTCACAAAGAATTTTAAGAAGTTTTTGAAGTTCAAGAAGAATGCAAATAGATTTTACAACTCAAGGGAGAGCTCAAGAAAAGATGATCAAATTATTTGCTATGAATGCAAAAAGCCCGGTCATATGAAAACGGATTGTCCTTTGAGAAAGAGGAGTAGAAGAAGGGCAATGATGGCTACTTGGAGTGAAAGTAAGAAAGAAAGTTCCGAAGATGAACAACATGAGATAGCCAACACTTGCTTTATGGCCATTGATGATAAGGTAAGTAATCCTAACCATACAAGTGATTTTGAAAGTGAAAGTGATGATGATGCACTTGATATGTCTTATGATGAATTATCAAAATCCTTCAATGAATTGCTTGTTGATTTTGAAAAATTGCTTGCTAAGAACTCAACTCAAAGAAAGAAAATAAGTTTATTGCTTGAAGAAGTTGAGGCTTTGAAAGTCAAAGAAATTGAGTTTCTGATTGAAACCCAATGCAAAAAGTGTTCCTTATTTGAAAAAGATGTTTTAAACTTGAAAGCTAAAATTGATGATTTAAACAATGTGGTTTACAATTTTACAAAAGGAAAAGAGAATTTTGAAATGATGCTTGGGAGTCAAAAATGTGCTTTTTCAAAAAGTGGTATAGGATATAACACTAGTGTGAAACAAAAATTTCTTAGGAATTTCTTTGTCAAATCATCTAGTAATTTGAACTTAACTTGCACTTATTGTAACCAAGATGGTCATACTAAATCCTATTGCCATGTGAAAAAGAATGCCTATTTTGGTAAGGCTATTTGGATACCAAAGGTTTTAAAGACTAACATCAAAGGACCCAAAGTCATGTGGGTACCAATAAGAAAGATATAAGTTTGTTTTGTAGGTATTAATAAAGAGGAACCAAAGTTGGCTCTTGGGTGTTGATGCTTAAAGAAGAATGCCAATTTCCTACATTACCAACAAGTCTCAAAAAGCATAGAAAAAGAGCGTGTCAATTCTTGAACACAACCTAAATTAACAAATTTGGGAATCGGTAATATCATTCTTATTCATTCTACTTATTTTGATGAGATTAAGATGCCTAAATAAAAAGAAAATGAAATTTGAAGTGTTTGGCTAATTGACTTGCTTTTGATCCTTCTTGTTCACTCTCTTATGCATACATGCTTAATTGGTATGTCACATACTATTTCTATGAATAAAAGTTTTGATTAGTTGAGTTTTGACATTCTTGAACTATACATGGTGAAAAATTCACATTATAGGTCATTATGCAAATTTTTGGTGAACTTTGGACATACTTTTGAACTAGTGAATATGTGAATTTTTACATATTTGGCTATTATATGTGTTTATATGTTTGAGTACATGTCCAAATGAGTGTATTTAGCACGCCTAAAGGTTTTCTTGATTGAAATATACTTTAAACAAAATTTTGGTATGTCATTTGCTTATTTTCAACTTTTTAAGGATATAATGGGTGAAATTAGCCAAAATTTCATATTGTTTAGAAAATTGTTGTTTTGAAAGCTTGTACATCTCTAAATACTCATATATAAACTGTCTCAAAAAGAATTTTTCAAAAATAATGCTCAAATCTTGATTTTGGTACTATCTTGCATAATTTTGACTTTTTAAAACCTAAAAGAATGTTTTTCTCCAAACGTGCTCAATTTTTATTATTTTTCAATTCCGTAAGTTTGTACACCTCACATTTGATATTTTTGACCTACTGGAAAAAGAAATTTTCAATTTGGTTGCATAGAACTCATTTTTGGTAGATTTCTAGTTTTTAAGCAAATCGAAAAGCTTACCCAAAAGTTAAGATTTTTGACTTTTTTCTGATTTTCTTGTTTGAGCATGTTTGTTTTATCATATATCAGCTGTCAAAAAAGATTTTGCATGAAAATTTTGCATAAAATCAATTTTTAGTAAGTAAGTTGCTTAAAATGACCTTATATGACCCAAACGAGTAAAACTTGCCAAAATCTCTCATTTTTGAAGCTTTTTCTATTTTTCCAGCTTGTACACTTCATATTAATCATGTTTAAGCTGATACAAAAAGAATTTTTAAAAAAGGATGCATAAAACTAATTTTTGGTACATATGTTGTTTTTGCTTAAATTTTTGAAAAACTTACCAAAAAGTCTCAACTCTTGTCATCTAATTAATTTAAGTGCATGAACACATTTGTTTTATCATACTTGAGGTATGAGAAAAGGTTTGAAATCATAACCATGCCATTATTTACCTGCATCTCTTACTTTCAAGGTTTTTGACATATTTTTTAGGGTAGATTGAATGTTTAAACTTGTTTTGACTATATGAACTTTCATCTTTTTATGCATTTTGAAATTTCTCTTTACCCATTGTGCTTCATTGATACAAGTCATATCTTGTATGATTAAGGGGGAGAAATATATTTAGCTTGACCTTGCTTCCTCTGCCACCCTTTTTGATGAAATCAAAAGGGGGAGAAATATTAGAATTGATTATTTTGGCATTAATCATATTATGTTTTCAAGTATTAACAAGTTTATTGAGTATATGATTAAGGGGGAGCTTTTTCATGTTAAGAAAGGGTAACAAGAAATATGCAAAGGTAAAACGGTATAAACAACATATGCATACATTAAAGGGGAGCTAAACTCAACATGTTTCAATTTACTTTTTCTTTTCGTTAAAATAATCAAATATTTTGATATCATCAAAAAGGGGGAGAATGTTGACCAAAAGTCATTCACTCATTTATTTTGATGATAAACAAATATTTGATTATTATTTGTTACTAATCTTTTCTTGATCATTTTGCAAGCAAGTTCACAGAGTATCTATATTTACTCGGTAAAGTCAAACATAATCAAAGAAGTAGATTCAACAAGTATATAAACTACTTCATACTTCATAAGAGCAAAAGATTCATCAAGGGATCAACAACTCAAGACCCTATTCAAAAGAGGTCTTCAAAAAGCCCAAAGTCAAAAGTCAACCCGAAAGTCAAAGTCAAAGTCAAAGTCAAGGTCAACTCTCGGGAAAAGTCAACATGGGATCAAAAACATGAAAATCAAGCTAGGAGGCTCATCTACATCAAGACTACAAACAATCAAATGGTACAAATTTGCTTTAGTCTTGTTAAAGTGATTTGCATAGTACACTAGGATTTATAAGTTTAAAAGTTTGGCTCACTAACTTGTGCGACAAGTTATTTCACAAAAAATGATATTTAAATTTTCTAAATTGATTTTTAAGATCACATATCATTTAACTAAGAGAACGCAACTGGAATTTTTGAAATCGGATAAACGAGTAAAAAGTTATGCACGTTTTAGTTCAAAAAAATGAACCTTTTGCATCTGGAATTCCGGTTCCCATCCGGAATTCCGGTTATAACCGGAATTCCGGTTGTAACCAATCCGGAATTCCGGATCATGGCTGAAGTGGCCTCGAAAAATGTGCTAACGGCTATAAACGGCTAGTTTTCATTCCTACATTATATAAACTCGTTTTTCACTCAAAAATGGAGGTTGGTTGAGCTTCTATTCATCATATAACATCATTCTAAGTGTTCTAAACTAAAGAGTTATCATCTTTTCATAAACACACCAACCACACACACTTGAGCCAAACTTGTTCTTATCTTCTCTAGTGTGCTTGCAATTCTCTCTAGGATTTTACTTTGTTTTCCATCTTATTAGAGAGAGTTTGCTTTGTATTTCAAAATTACATATTCATTATATTGAGAGGTGAGGTTGGCACCGGTAGAAAAACAACTCGGTTGTAGGTGAGGTTGACACCGATTTTGTAAACAACCCGAGAAAAGTGAGATTGGCACTTCAACAATCCGGCGAGGTTGATAGTCCTTGGAAGAAAACTATTGTGAGAGGTTTGGGAAAAACCTTGGTGAAAAATTCCCCGGTTGTAAGGGTTAGTCAAGCCCGTTAACTTGGCTCGATATTGGAACTCAAAGCTAGGTCCATAGCTTTGAAGACCAAGGACGTAGGTGGCATAGTTCTACCGAACCTTGTAAAAATCGAGAGTTTGCATTTTCTAATCCTTAAACTCTTTACTTTACAAGTTTGATTATTTGTCATAATATATTGCTTGCCATATTACTTGCTTTTATTTGATTAAGTGGCTAATTGCTTAATTTTGTGTTAAAAGTTTTGATTTACCAAAATTAGTATAAATT
The DNA here is from genome assembly GCF_029168945.1 of Cannabis sativa. Taxonomy (NCBI): domain Eukaryota; kingdom Viridiplantae; phylum Streptophyta; class Magnoliopsida; order Rosales; family Cannabaceae; genus Cannabis; species Cannabis sativa. The sequence continues at coordinate 32,300,512 of NC_083608.1, read as the reverse complement.
TCCAATTCACCCCCCCTCTTGGAAACATATCTTGGGCTAACAGTGTTTATCGACGACATCCTAGTGTACTCTCAATCAGAAGAGGAGCATGAATTACATCTTCAAATGGTATTGCAACGGCTTCGGGAACACAAGCTTTATGCCAAGTTCAAGAAATGTGAATTTTGGCTATCTCAGGTGTCCTTCCTAGGGCACATTGTGAGCAAAGATGGGATCAAGGTGGATCCCGGGAAGATCGAATCCGTCAGGGATTGGCCGAGACCGAAGACAGTGACAGAGATCAGAAGCTTCTTGGGTTTAGCTGGGTACTACCGTAGGTTCGTGGAAGGGTTTTCAAAAATTTCAATGCCCCTAACCGAACTTACAAAGAAGAATCAGCAATTTATTTGGTCAGACAAGTGTGAAGCTAGTTTTCAGGAGCTGAAGCAAAGGTTGATTACCGCTCCAGTGCTAGCTTTGCCTTCAGACAGCGAGAAGTTTGTAGTTTATTGTGATGCATCCAAACAGGGTTTGGGGTGTGTGTTGATGCAAGCCGATCGGGTTATCGCTTATGCCTCCCATCAGTTAAAGGATTATGAACAGCGATACCCTACTCATGATCTAGAGTTGGCCGCAGTGGTTTTCGCATTGAAGATTTGGCGGCATTACCTTTACGGGGAAAGGTGTGAAATCTATACCGACCATAAAAGTCTCAAGTATTTCTTTACTCAGAAGGATTTGAATATGAGACAGAGACGTTGGTTGGAATTAGTGAAAGATTATGACTGCGAGATTCTTTATCACCCTGGGAAGGCCAATGTAGTGGCCGATGCCCTGAGCAGAAAGGGTCCCGGGCAAGTAGCTAGTATGGTTCAGATCTCACCTCAGCTAGCAGAGGATATGGTTAGATCCAACATTGAGTTTGTGGTAGGTCAGCTTCACAACTTAACGCTGCAACCTGATCTGTTGGAAAGAATAAAAGTTGCTCAGATGACGGATCCAGAGTTAGTGAAGATCAGAGATGAGGTGTTGGCTGGTCAAGCCAAGGACTTTTCAGTGTTAGACAGCGGGATGCTTCTGTATAAAGCTAGGGTTTGTGTTCCGAATAGTGTGGAACTCAGGAATGAGATATTTGAGGAGGCTCATTCTACCCCGTATTCTCTGCATCCCGGCACCACTAAGATGTACCAAGATCTTAAACCGTACTTCTGGTGGAACGGTATGAAGAAGAATTTGGTAGAATTTGTATCGAGATGCCTCACCTGTCAGCAGATTAAGGCTGAACATCAGAGACCAGCAGGGTTGTTGCAGCCTCTAACCCTACCAGAATGGAAGTGGGAAGATATCACGATGGATTTTGTGGTCGGGTTACCTAGGACCACGGGTTTGTTTGATTCCATCTGGGTAGTGGTGGATTGATTCACGAAATCTGCTCATTTTCTGCCGGTTAGAACAACATTTACAGTGGATCAGTTGGCAGAGTTGTATGTCAAAGAGATAGTAAGACTTCACGGGGTACCGAAGTCTATAGTTTCGGATAGGGATCCGAAGTTCACCTCCAAATTTTGGCAGAGTTTGCAGCGAGCAATGGGTACAAAGCTGAAATTTAGTACAACATTTCATCCTCAGACAGATGGTCAGTCCGAAAGGACAATTCAGATATTGGAGGACATGTTGCGAGCCTGTGTTATGGATTTTGAAGGCTCATGGAATAAATATCTACCGTTGATAGAATTTTCTTACAACAACAGTTATCAGAGTACGATAGGGATGGCTCCCTATGAAATGTTATACGGTAGAAAGTGTAGATCTCCCATTCACTGGGATGAGACAGGGGAGAGGAAATACCTAGGTCCAGAGTCAGTACAGCGGACCAATGAGGCAATAGAGAAGATAAAAGCTAGAATGCATGCCTCACAAAGTAGACAGAAGAGTTACGCAGATCCGAAACGCAGAGATGTTGAGTTCCAAGTAGGGGACCATGTGTTTTTACGAGTATCTCCGATGAAGGGGATCAAACGTTTCGGGAAAAGAGGCAAGTTATGCCCTAGATTTACAGGACCTTTCGAGATTCTCGAGAAGATAGGTCAAGTGGCATACCGGTTAGCATTGCCTCCAGCTTTATCAGCAGTTCACAACGAATTCCATGTCTCGATGTTGAGAAAATACGTTTCAGATCCCTCTCATATACTCAGTTATGAGAGCCTAGAACTGCAGCCAGACATGACTTATGAAGAACAGCCAGTGCAGATCCTAGATAGAAAGGATAAAGTCCTTCGGAATAAGACCATAGCATTGGTCAAAGTTCTCTGGAGAAACAACAAGGTGGAGGAAGCCACCTGGGAGCTAGAGTCAGATATGAGAGCTCAATACCCAGAGTTATTCAGGTTCGATTTCGGGGACGAAATCCTTTTAAGGGGGGAATAGTTGTAAAGACCGCTTAGTCTAATTTGGAAATTAGCAGTTAATCACGTTTAATTATGAAATTATTTATACCTATTTAAATAATTATTTATACTGTTATTATTGAATTCAGAGATGCATTTTTATGTCATGTAGTAGTTTTCATAATTTTGCATTCCGGTGCCCGGTATTTTGGAACTCGGTGTTTGGCTCAGTAAAATCACAACTTAGTATGTTAGTAGTTTGGGACGGTTTATTAGACGTTGGGAATGTCGGGAATGGCCGGGCATTTAGAATTTCCCAAAAATACCCCTTTAGTGTTATTTATGTTATTTTAGTGTGGAGGGGCAAATTGGTCCTTTTGCCCCAATGATATTTTGTCCTTTAGTGGACTTAGTAAATGAATTTTATGTGTTTATTTTAATTATTTGTTAGCTGAAAAGAATCCCTTATTTTATTTCATTTTACTATTCAAAGCTTCATATTTTCAACACTTAGAAAAAAAAATAGGAAAAAATTTCAAAACACTCTCTCTTTTCCTCTCTCTCTCTCGGCTGGTTGCATGGGATTCTAGGGTTGAGTTTTCATTGATTTTCAAGCTAGCTTCAATCTAATTTGTGAACTCTTGTTGTGGTATGTTCTCTCTAGCTTTTGTCCCTTTGTTTTCTTGAAAAAAATAATGAAAAATAATGAGTTATGCATGGATTTTGATGATGTTGCTGCTGTTAATTGTTGTTGTTGTTTCCATGATTAAAATGTTGAGTTAAGTAGGTTTAATTAGGTTGAATTTCATGTTAGTTGTTCTTGCTCTAGTTGGATAGATTTTCTATGTAAAAAGCTTGAGTTTTCAAAGAAAAATTGAGGTTTTAGTGGCTGTAGTGTTTGCTTGAGTTAGGTTTTAGTTTCTGCAGTGTTTTTATGCTTGAATATGAGTTGGAATCATGATTTGGATGCATGTTAGTTGTTTTTAACCAAGTTTGAGTTTAGAACTCAAAGCTTGAGCTTTAATGGTGATTTTTGTTATTGTGCTTTCTGGGTGGATTAGATGCTTTAGAAATGTTCTAGGGGTTATATAGAACAGGTGTGGAAGTTTTGGTATGGTTTGGAGTTGATTTGAGCAACGTGTGAAATTTTGAATTTGCTGCCTGCGAGGAACCGGAATTCCGGTTGTACATCCGAAATTACGGATGGGGTTCTGAACCCTAGATTTCCTCGATTTTATGTTTTTGGGGGTATTGCCATGCTTTTTATCGATAGGGAAACTTTTAGTTCCTAGTTTAAGTCCCCGGGAAGTGATTTAGCGTGTCACTTATAGTGTTGTGATTTTTATGGTTTAGGAGCACATGTCCGCCGCGCGAGATAGTTCCGGTCGGGTTGGTAGCACACCCGAATTCGGAATCCGGGTAAGATTAGTATAACGGTATGCATATGTAGATTACATGTTTAGCGTGCATGTAGGAAGCACAGTTAGATTACATTAGTTCTGTATGTTGGCTTCGAACCATCCAACTGTGTCACGTCGGTACGACAGCCGGAGTATGACCAAGACGGAGTATGACCGGTTCGGCCGATCGAGTTGACACTTAGGTTGGTGGTTCCGTACTATTGACGTATCACGTCGGTACGAGCTGGAGTATGACCAAGGCCGAGTATGACCGGTTTGACCGATCAGTGATATCGTAACACGTCGGTACAGTGGAGTATGACCAGCAGCCGGAGTATGACCGGTTCGACCGATCAGGCTGTTACTTGTCAATAGTACCGTCCCTATGAACGTTCAGAACTCAGTACCGTGTTGGACACGGCAGTTAGGGGGACTCAGTATCATGTTGGACACGGTAGTTAGGGTTATGATCAGGGGTATGGGCGTCTGATCATGACCGGGATTTATGTATGAGTATTATTATGCTTTTCTTACTGAGTCTGTCGACTCACAGTGCTATGTTTATGTGTAGGTAAAGGCAAGGCTAGGGCTGATTGATGCATGTTAGTTGGAATCATGATTTGGATGCATGTTAGTTGTTTTTAACCAAGTTTGAGTTTAGAACTCAAAGCTTGAGCTTTAATGGTGATTTTTGTTATTGTGCTTTCTGGGTGGATTAGATGCTTTAGAAATGTTCTAGGGGTTATATAGAACAGGTGTGGAAGTTTTGGTATGGTTTGGAGTTGATTTGAGGAAAGTGTGAAATTTTGAATTTGCTGCCTGCGAGGAACCGAAATTCCGGTTGTACATCCGGAATTCCGGATTGGGTTCTGAACCCTAGATTTCCTCGATTTTATGTTTTTGGGGGTATTGCCATGCTTTTTATCGATAGGGAAACTTTTAGTTCCTAGTTTAAGTCCCCGGGAAGTGATTTAGCGTGTCACTTATAGTGTTGTGATTTTTATGGTTTAGGACCTGTAATCCGCCGCGCAGATAGTTCCAGTCAGGTTGACCGGCACACCTGAATTCGGAATCCAAGTAAGATTAGTATAACAGTATGCATATGTAGATTACATGTTTAGCGTGCATGTATGAAGCCTGTTAGATTACATTAGTTATGTATGTTGGCTTCGAACCATCCAACTGTGTCACGTCGGTACAGGCTGGAGTATGACCAGCAGCCGGAGTATGACCGGTTCGACCGATCAGGTTGACACTTAGGTTGGTGGTTCCGTACTATTGACGTATCACGTCGGTACAGGCTGGAGTATGACCAACAGCCGGAGTATGATCGGTTTGACCGATCAGGCTGATACTGTAACACGTCGGTACAGGCTGGAGTATGACCAGCAGCTGGAGTATGACAGGTTCGACCGATCAGGCTGTTACTTGTCAATAGTACCGTCCCTATGAACGTTCAGAACTCAGTACCGTGTTGGACACGACAGTTAGGGGGACTCAGTATCATGTTGGGCACGGCAGTTAGGGTTATGATCAGGGGTATGGGCGTCTGATCATGACCGGGATTTATGTATGAGTATTATTATGCTTTTCTTACTGAGTCTGTCGACTCACAGTGCTATGTTTATGTGTAGGTAAAGGCAAGGCTAGGGCTGATGGACCGTGAGCGAGCCGGTGAAGATTGTACATGTCGGGGCGGTTAGGCCTGGAGCGTACGATCCTCGGGACAGCAAGGCTATTTTTGTAACTAGTCGCTAGGCGACAATTATTTTGTATGAACAGTAAACTTTTGTAAATGATTTTGTAATCGGGATCCCGAGTCTTTTGTATAAATATTTTATAAGTTTAATTAAAAAGCAAAAATTTTAATTAATCACGTTTTCCATAAAGCTCGTTGATTAGCGACGAGCTGCACATCATGTTTAAAAATCACGTAATACGCCTATGCTAGTTAGGGTGTTACAAATATAACTTTAAGAAAATTTTAATCAGATTAAAAAATCTTGATATCAATATATAATAGTGATCATAATTACGATAGAAATGATCCATTTATCTTTTTGGTTTAGGTTAATAAATTATTATGTATTTCTTTTTTTTTTTAAAAAAAATTGTACTGTTTATTTATTAAAATATATTCTTTATTATATTATTTTTTGTTATTATCTTTTAGAATTATTAAGGGGAGGGAGAAAATACCAAAATACTAGCTTCTAATGCCTTTTGACATTATATCATGATTTTGTTTGAAAAATCATGTACGGCCTATGTGAATTTGTTTCTTAATCTTGCTTCTTTCAATCTTTAAAAATTTTATTAGTTTTTAATTTTATTTTTTTTAATTTAATTATCTTTAAGTTTACTAAAAAAATAAATAAGTAACCAACCAATAATTATACTTATAGTTGATAATAATTAACTTATTAGGAGCACATAAATATCATCCTATAACTTCATATATCATTATAAATTTGTAAGGTCTTTTTGTTGTGGCATTCATGAATATTTAATCTATAGGTAATTTAATAAAAGAGTTATAAGAAGACTAAGAGCACGTCTATAGTTGAACCTCATAATGCGAAACCAATGTTTTATACTAATTATACTCTTTTTTGGCTTATTAATTATTTAAATTATCTCAATATTTTAATTACCTACAATGTACATCATTGCACACAAAAGAAAAAAAAAAAAACTATTTATATACCTAAAACAGGAGTGTGCCATAAAATCTCATAAACAATATGTATAATGTTAATTTTTGTAAAAAAATTATTGTATTTATACATTATTTTTTATAACACATCCATTTTATTTTTGGGAAACTATAATATATGACTGAACAATTTTATTTAATCTGTCAAATATTATAATGTGGCAATTATTTAGTGTCGGTAATAGTTTAGAAATACGATTTTATTGGACAAATATTCAAGAGAGAAAAAAAATAACAACTATTACCATTATAATATAATTTAAGTTATACCAAAACTATAAAGTTCACCATGCATTTTTTTCTGAATACAAGTTCACCATGAATTTTAGTGGTAGTAAAATCACTTTTCTTTTTTTTTTTTAATAGAATAGTAAAATTACTTTAAATAATAAAAATAGGGGATTGTAGCCTCAAGCATAAAATATATATATATTTTAAAAAAATTAAGAAAAATATTAAAAAATATATAATTTTTTTTAAATATACGCGATTCTCAATTGTTATAAAAACAGCGCGAAGCACGGTAATATTTCCTAGTACTATTAGAATAGGGAAGTGTATGGTTAAGGTAGTTGAATAGGTGAGTGCATGTATGCTAATGTGCATGAGATTTCATTTTAAAATCAATCGGCAATGAGAGGAGTAGCACATTCATCTTATATATATTCTATTATCTTTCCACACATTAGCAATGTGGGACTCAACATCCCCCTCAAAATAGTAACTATTTTATTTGCTCATCATCTTAGAAAATTCGATCATAAGTGACTTTTTTTTGCTCACTATCGCTGATCACAAGTGGCTCTTTTGCTTTACTTTTTGGATATTAGTGGCCTTTTTTTTGGATCACTATCCCTGAATTACAAGTGGCATTTTTGACTTTCGCTCTTGGATCAATTATTTTTGAATTTTTAGTGGCTCTGTTTTTTTTGCTCTACTTAGATTGATTTTTTTTTCTTGGGTCAGATAGTCGTTAGAGGATTTTTTATTTTTTTTTTATTTTTGCTCTCATACCATGTTAGAAAACAGAAGTGTAATGTTAAGGTTGTAGAATAGGTGAGTGTATGGTAGGTGCATGAGATTTCATCTCAAAACCAATTGGCAATAGTAGGAGTAGTCCATTCACCTTATATATTATATTATCTTTCTACTAGGCCGGAACATAAAAACCGCTAAACCGTGGGAACCGCCTAACCCATTAGAATCCGCCCGCATGGAAACCGTCCATTAAAAAACCGCAAAAATTGGGTTGGGTTGAGTTTTAACCCGTTGATTGGCGGGCGGGTACGGGTTAGCCTAAAAGGAGCGGGTCCAACCCGTACCCGTTATTTATTATTATATATGTATATTTTAAAAATTTATTCCTAAGGCTGCCTAAAACAAAAACCAAAAAAAAAAAAAACCTAAAACTAATTGTCCCACTATGTGTGAAAATAAATAACTGCCTTATAGTTATTTAGATGGTGGCTTTAACTTGTGACTGTAAACCAAACCAAAGCTTCAATTTTGGTGATAATATAGTATACCACAGGTTGTATTGGTATGGGGGAAGGGAGGGAGATATTTTTTTGCTGAGTAAATTTACATATGTTGTTTAGGCAAAAAGTGGGGTCTATACTTGTGGCAATATACTTTGAAAGTTTTGATTTTTAAGCAACCCAAACCGCCCAAAAAAACCGCATAAAACCGCCCTCTAAAAAACCGCCCAACCCAAACTTTTATTGGGCAGGTATGGGTTGTGATTTTTAAAAACCGCCAAATAAAAAAACCGCCAAACCGCCCAAAAACCGTCCAACCCAACCCCTGTGCAGGCCTACTTTCTACACATTACCAATGTGAAATTATCAAACACAATTGATATTATTATTATTATTATTATTATTATTATTATTATTATTATTATTATTATTATTATTATTATTATTATCATTTCTCCTTCAATTTTTCACTTTATTTAGTATTTATTTTTTAACTTATTTAACTAAATATCTGCATTTTTTTTTGTTACAAATAACATTTTACATTACGAAAATTTCCAAACTTTTTAAACTAGATACAACATAGTCGTTCTTTGTGCGACTAATTTTATTTTTTAAATACCATATTAATTAATAAAAAGATACTATTAAATAATTAAATATGAAACTACTAATTGAAAAAATCATTCTAAAATATAATAATAATAGAATTATATTATCTAATTACTTGTTATTATTAATAATTTTATTTATTAAAAATAAAACTCCATCAAAAAATATTAAGAAGTTTAATATTTATACTTTTAATTATACATAATAAGAATTTTAAATTGGGTTGTTCATAAAAATTATTATTATAATATTAAATAAATAGGGTAGTTTAAAAAATTAGAGTATTCTCTATAATGAATTATTTTTATATCTCGATCATTGTATCTTACTCGTTATCATTATTGTATCTCACTCGGTCATCACTGTATCTCACTCGTTGTCATTGTCGTATCTCACTCCTAATCTCACTTATTATGATCGCCGTATCCTACTTGTAGTTTGCCACTATATTCAAAATTAAACTTGTCACTTATGTGTTTACTGAAATTAGTAGATTTCCCTTAATCTTGGTCACTTAATAATTCCTAATAATACATCATAAAATACAAGACTAACTCTAATCATAATATGAGTGGTGTCTCTCTTTATTTGAGCCTTCACTTATTTTCTTAATACCTATCTTTAGAAAATTGAGCTATAATTCAAAATACTTAACACATACATATTATTTGTTACGCTATATAATAGTATATATTTATGTTTTTCTAAGAAACTAATATAAAAATAGTTAGTCTTGACCTCATATTCAGCCAACCGACAGCGGAGTTGTATTTAATATTGATGCTTGCCACATGTTACACAGTAAGAATAGAAAAGTAAATAAGATACGAGATTTTATAGAGGTTTAACCCCTTTTATTAGCGGGTAATGACCTACTCTCCTTTTAGTTGTATTGATACTAGAGATAATACCACTTAGATCACAAAAGTAGTAGAATCTGTAGTGGCTCTCTGAAGATTACAATGTGAGAATAACAGTTAGTAAATCTCAAGTGATAGAGACAGGCTTATGCGTGAGAGAGAGAGAGAGAGAGAGAGAGAGAGAGAGAGAGAGAGAGAGAGAGAGAGAGAGAGAGAGAGAGAGAGAGAGAGAGAGAGAGAGAGAGAGTACCAATAGAAATAGCATTCTGAATTTCAGCACACTTAATGGAAACCTCATGATTATCAATACCCTTTTCTTGATCTTCTTCCATAAGCCTATCTTTATAGCCATTATGTTCATTACCAAAGGCAGTAGAGACTTTGACCTTTGACACCAAAAACCACTGAAGCAGAGCAAACCCAATTCCAACTAAGGCAGAAAGAGGTATCACAACCTGAGTCAGGCCTTCACTAAGCAAACCCATTTTCCCAAACAAGATTTTGGCCAAGAACAACTAACAGATTATATTATATACATACACAGACAGACAGAGAAGGTAGTTATATTATATACACAAGAAAGATATACTTAACACACATTAGTGTCAAAGACTAATTACTATTTATAACTAATAATAACTATTCTAATTCTTAGTGTCAAGTTTGTTATGAATAATTTTAATATTTTAATATTATTGATTTTGGTTGACTGCAATATTGTTTAACATTTGATGGATATATATGTTTATGTTTGAACTTTTGATCATTTTTTTTTTCAAAATTCAATTATATTAAAACATGAATAGTTTTTGTTATATGATATAAGAGTTATAACCCAACCCAACTCACAAAGAAAAAAAATGGATTGGGTTAGAAAAAATTGAGGATGTGAATGGGTTGAAAATGTCTAGATCGATGCCATTGGATTGGGTTATTAAATTACCTTCAATCTGGCCAACCCAACTCATGCTCAGCCTTACTAATAATGGGTCCAAAAAGACGAGTCAAAAGAACCGATGTGAGCCAAAAGTATCGCTAATTTAAAAAAGAGCGAAAAAAGTGCCGCTTGCTGTGAACGAGCCATCCAAAATTGGTGAGCAAAAAATAACTTCCATATTGAAAAGAAATGTTAGAGAGTCGCACGCACATTGATAATATGTGGAAAGATAATACCATATATAAGATGTTAGAATAATTTTTAGGGCTTTTTTTAGGTTTTAACCAAAAAAAATAACAATATTACAAAAATACTTTCAACGGGCCAAATGAACAAATATACAACCAAAATAAAAAAATTACAAAAATAACACTTACACACACCTTCAACTCAAAATCCATGCTTCCTGGGCAACTATCGTGCAACCATCGTGCAACTACGTAGCCACCCAACGCAACCGAAACGAAAATTCAATGAGAAAGAGAACCACCATTAATTCTGGCGACTTCACCTGAGAAGACGACCAGAATCAATCAAAACAGGAGCTGCTTCGAATTCATAAAAAAAGTGCAGAAAAACTACTACGAAACTAAAATTCAACTAGAAATCCAATTTAATTTGCATAAAACTAATGTCCTGACTTCAATTTTTAGATTTATGAAAGATAGATTTCAAAAAGTTGAACTGGAGTTTCCAAACAATCCAACTCAAGTATAATCCAAAAAAATTACATCAATACTATAGTAAAATATTTATCATGGTGTATTTTTGTTGTTTTCCAAATTTCTAATGGTGAATTTATTCATATTAAATCATTAAGAGACATGTAGATAGAGTTACGTACGTGGAAATACTGTTTTGATTTTTAATGTTTCACAACAGTTGCATTGCAGTTGCATTACAGTTGCCTAAAATTTTTGCTAACAGTTATTTCGTCTGATTGAAACCTTCCTCTGATGCAACCTTCAGCCAACCACCAGCAACCACTCAGAAACTTTCGTCTGATTGAAACCTTCGTCTGATGCAACCTTTGGCCAACCATCTAGCAACCACCCTGCAACCATCGTTTGATTCGTCTGATGCAACCACCGTGCAATCACGCAGCAAATCGTTTGATTGTGTAAGTTGTGATAGTGTAAGTGGTATTTTAGTAATTAAAATCACATAAAAGGTGTAAATGTTATCTTTACCTTATAGAGGTATTTTTGTAAATAAAATTTCAATTTATATTTTCTGTGTAATAATTCCTAAATTTTATGTAGTAACAAATTAAATATTTTATTTGATTTGATTTATAAAATATAGTTAATTATTTAATAATTAATTAAAATATTCTAATTATAATAAGATTTAATTACTAATTATTTCAGTTATCCAATTTTTTTATATATGTTCAATTAATTCTACACTTTATACACAATTTATACATATGTTTCATGTTTTTACCTAAAATATCTAACGTAAGATGCATGGACTACTCATTGCCAATTAATTTTAAAGATGGAATTTGATGCACCTTACCATACACTCACACGTTCAACTTAAATTATGGTGCTGCAATTTTAGTTGCATTTTTTTTATTTGGAACAAAGCAATCTACTTGAGGATTAATACCACAAATTTTTCCACATTTAATTTCTAAATTAATCCCAATATGTAAGAGAGAAAAAAGAAGTGCTAATTTTAGAGTTGAAGTATACTTACCATTCAAATTTATAGTATAGTTAATTTAGTAATAATCTGTTGGAAATTGCTGGTGCTATAATTTGTATCAGGACTATAAAACAAATGAAATCCAAAAGCAACAGTAATTCATTCTTCATTATTTCTTTCTAAAACAAAAACAATACTCCTGAAGATTACAAAAATGGATCTCCAACGAAACACGATTGATGCAATCATAGCTTTGCTAGTATTTTTGACGGTCTCAGTCTCCGTCAATTGTCTAACATTTGATGTGACCAAATATGGTGGAAAACCCAATTCTGATATTTCTCAGGTAATTAACCACACATATTTTCTTTATATATGTATAAAGAATGAGTTACAATATTTTTGAAACAAATACCTATAATGTATATGTTGTTTGTTTATATAATATTATTATTAATTAGGCTCTAGCAGTTGCTTGGAAAGATGCTTGTGCGGCACCAAGTTCAGCTAAGATAGTAATTCCAAAAGGTTTATACAAATTAAGAAAAGGATATTTCATGGGACCATGCAAGTCACCTATTGAGTTTGAGCTGGAAGGAACATTGCAGGCCCCATCCACAGCTAACGGCTTCCAAAAGGGCGATGGATGGGTTACTTTTGAGCGCATCAACAAGCTATCCGTGTACGGTAGCGGCACTTTCGACGGTCAAGGAAAAAATAGTTGGGGAACTCAGTGCGCCAGGACTAACTATTGCGGTCAACTCCCCGTTGTCAGTACTGCATTTCCTCTTTTTCTTTCATATTACACCTAAAAAATTGCATTAAAATACGATTCCTTAAAACTTTTACTATCTGTAATATTTTGGTCTATATTTTTTTTTGGTGCACATATAATTTGTTTGTATTATTGATTTGATTGTGTTATTGCAATGAAAACACACAGAATATTAGGTTGAACTATGTGACGAATTCGGTGATCAAGAGTGTGACATCCCTAAACAGCAAGCAATTCCACTATATAGTTTACGGAGGAGAGAATCTATCGTTTAAAAATGTTAAAATTATAGCACCCGAGGATAGTTGGACCACTGATGGAATCCACATTGGGCGTTCAACAAACATCACCGTCACCGACTCGATCATTAAAACAGGCGATGATTGCATCTCCATCGGGGATGGAACAAAGAAATTGACAATAACGAGAGTTACATGTGGACCTGGCCACGGAATTAGTGTTGGTAGTCTTGGAAGGTACAACAATGAACTCCCTGTACAAAGTATCTATGTCAGAGACTGTACATTCAAGGGTAGCACAAATGGAGTTAGGATCAAGACATGGCAAGGTTCTCAGGATAGTATTGCAACAGATATGCACTTTGAGAACCTCATGATGTACAATGTTCAGAACCCCATCATCATCGACCAAGAGTATTGCCCATGGAACACGTGCAACAATGTTAAGGAGGTAAATTTATATTCATTTAAATATTAAAAAAATTCAAATTTATCCCTAGCTAATATAAAAATATATACATATATTTTGATGAAATTATAATACAGAAGCCATCAAGAGTGAAGCTTAGCAAAGTGAGCTTCAAGAACATCAGGGGAACATCCGCGACTGCTGTTGGAGTGAAGCTTATTTGCGGGGGATATTCGTGCCAAAATGTGGAAATTAGTGGCATTGATCTAAAATACAATGGCAATGGGCCCACTAAGTCCGTTTGTAAGAATGTGAAGCCCATGGTCTCTGGCTACGTGAACCCAGCTGTTTGCAAACAGTAATTAGTACTACCCATGGCACGAATACAATTATTATACAAGTTGAAGTCATTTTTTCCTTGTTATATAGTATTCATGAATCATGCTAATTAACGGGCATGATTACTATCTTCATCTAAAGCTATATACACCTCTCTCTTTTAGTTAGCTTTCTGTTTTGCTTTACCATACTATTTGACGTATGGTTACTGGTTAGATGATCATTAAGTCATTTGTATGATTTTTGGTGCCCGCGGATGCAGAGTTTCGTCGCGGCTAGAGAAATAAGATAATCAGCAATTTGTTTTGTTTTGTTTTAGTTTTTTTGGTGTTTTTTTTTTCAATTATAAAATAACTAGGAACTATTCCGCAAAGCGCGGTCCTTAATATTCATTGTAATAATTTTTTTTAGTGGCAAAATTTTTGTAATGAGTGTTATAATATAAAATATGACATAGAATTGTCAATTAACTTATTTTTTATCTGTTGATTTCGTTTTAGATGTAACACTCATAAAATAGTAAAAGTACATTGAAAGACAAACAGAATGTAAAATCACCTCCTCAAGTTGTTTTATATACTATAGTTTTATATATCTTTATTTAAAATTAAAATTAATTACTTTAAAATATGGGTAAATACCATTTTAGATCATGTGTTTTGCAAAAGTTACTAATTAGACCCTCTCTTTTGTTAAATGGGAAAATTGACCCTCTATTTTGTTAAATGGTAAAAGTAGGATCTTGAGCTCCATTTTCAATAATTTTATTTTTTTTAACATAATCAACTTTAAGACAATTTCTAACACGAACAGATAAAAAAATGTGACTAGTTTTGTTATAACATCTCTAGACTAGATTATTAATAAGTTTTATTTTGACAAAAAATCAGTTCAGGGTCTGATTTGTACAATTTTGAAAAATACAAGATCCATTTTGTTATTTAACAAAATAAAAAGTCCAATTAATAACTTTTACAAAACACAAGCTCCAAAATGGTTTTTACCCTTAAAATATCATTTATTTTTTAAATTGAATACTTTTTTTTTTTGGAGTAAATTGTATAATATATAATTTAAATATATTTAAAATTTAAATATATTTCAAAAATATATATACAAAAATATTATAATATATATATATATTTATATATAATGATAGTTCCAAAAATTAATGGTACATTGTAAATTTAGTAGCTCGCTATTGTACAAATTTTTTATCGAAGTGTGAGATTGTGAAGCACAAGATCGAACACATGGGAATAACATGAAATTGAAGAAAAACTTATTTAATTTAAGGTGTGTTTGGTAACGCTTTAAATAGATCAATATAGAACCTCGATTTGAAGGGACTTGTTAAGAACCTGAAAGATGCTGAAATGACTACCCTACCCATAGACCAAATCCTGAGATTATAGGTTCTCTGATGAAGAAGATCCTACTGAGAAGGAGAACGATGAAATTTAAATAGCTGATAAGATGGTGTAATATTTTGGCCAAAGGAAATTAACCTGAGCCATTAAATTGTATTTTAAAAAAAATATTATTAGCAGTAAAAATTAAACACCCTGATGTAATCGTTCCCCTCCAGCCAAAAGAGATCTGTAGAGGCAATAATAAATTACCTCTGGGAAAATAAAGTTTATAACAATAAATGCAAAGGTATAATTAGAAATAGGTAGAAGATTAAAGATCTGAGTTTAAAGGTTATAGAAATAGAAAGGGTGGAGCTGGTAGTGGAACCAGAGCACAGAAGGGAGACACCCCTAGTAATCTTCCAGAGCAATCTCGCTGAGTCATTACATAAGAATCAGATAGTACTAAAAGTTGAGCAACATTTACATCTTGTTGATTGTGTTGTCTTAATGCTAAAATTGGAATAATATCTCTAAGAAAATGTAAAATGGATATTTCGAAAAAGTAAGAATTAAGGATATCACGGTCTCTAGAAACAAGAAAAATCATAGTAATAAAACATTATGCTACGATAAACTGCTTATAAAATGTTAGAGTTTGGGAGTAGCTTATTCATCTTATATATCACAATTTATTTCCATACATGAGCAATGTGTGACTAACTCAAATACACCTTCCTCACGTTTGGTCTTGGAAAGTGTTGGTACAACGAACGACCATTAAGAGACCACAGGGCCGAACGTGACAGTTTACGTTGGTAAATTTGGCTTTTTGGACCGGTGGAACTTTGGCCTCACAATGGATTACAAGCGGCTTTGATACCATGTTAGAATTCAGGATAAGATGAATGAGGTTTCATCTCAAAACCAATTGATAATGGAAGAAGTAGTCCATTCATCTTATATATATATATATATATCACAATTTATTCCCACACATGAGCAATTTGGGACTAACTCTAATATAAAATAACTACTACACATAAATATTGTGTTGTACTCATCATTTATTCACACATAAATTAAATTATACATCAATGTATAACAATTAAAAAACTAATTTTAGAAAAGATGTAGTGACACAAGAATACATATGTAGTAATATTTTTGTTACATATTTCTTTCTAGTATATAGTTTTCTTTGATTCGTTATAAATTCATGGTAATAGTTTTCTATTAATCTATATAATAATACAAGAATCGAGTTACTTAAAGAAAAACATATTTCATTCATTGTAGCTCATTAAATTAGAAGAAAATTAGTGTCCTAAGCATCAAAGAAGATGGCTCTAAGTCTTATGTTATTTTGTATTTAAAAGTTACGATATAGTATACTAAATTTATTTAATAAAGAATTATTAATATGTTAATACAAAAATTTAAAAAGTTATCAAATATTATCTTAAACATAATAAAATTAGTTATATTATGAAAATTATTATATATATATATTAATTTTAAAAGTGACTGATCAAAACAAACAACTAAATGTATGAGAAAAAACTATCTTCAACTAATTTTTTTAAATAAAAAGTAATTATAATTTATTGATATATTATTTACATCAAAAGTAACTAAAAGGTTATTTTTTTAAAAAAAAAATTCAAAACACTGAAATTTCTAGAAGCGAGATTTTTCAATTTTATTTTTATTTTCAGAGATCAATGATTTCGGATTTTGGTATTTATGCTGATGTGGAGCATCGATATTTGTACAAATAATTTTCTTAAAAGTATTTTTACAAATAAAATCAAGATATAATATTGAAAAGACACAAAATTTATAAGCATCGATAATACAATTTTCTAATTATATTCACTAATCACTACACAGAATAACATCAAATGCAAGAGTCGACGATAAAGCATAATTTTATCGTTACAACATTTACATCTTGTTGATTGTGTTGTCTTCATGGTAATATTGAAATAATATCTCTAAGAAAATGTATAATGGACATTTCGAAAAGGTAATATTAGAGATATCACGGTCTTTAGAAAAAAGTAAAATCATAGTAATAAAAAATTAACATACGATATACACTGCTTATAAAACAACTACTACATATAAATATTGTGTTGTACTCATTTATTCACACATAAATTAAATAATATATGGATGTATAACAATTAAAAAACTAATTTTAGAAAAGAATGGGTAGTGACACAAGAATACATATATTTAGTAGTATTTTTGTTATATATTGTTCTTTCTAGTATATAGTTTTCTTTGATTAGTTACAAATTCACGGCAATAGTTTTCTATTAATCTGTATAAATATCCATGAATCAAGTTACTTAAAGAAAAACATAGTTTATTCATTCTAGCTCATTAAATTAAAGAAAACTAGTGTCCTAAGCATAAGAGAAGATGGCTCTAAAATTTAATCTAACAATAACACTTTGTTCATTGTTATTAGGCATTACTTTTGCTGTGAATCCTTCCATTTTTGATGTAAGGGCACGACCTAATACTGATATTGGTGAAGTAAGTATTACATATATTTATATATATATATATATATGTGTGTGTAAATGACATACATATATATACACATAAATTTTTCACATTATTCATTGCTTAATATATTTGCCTTTGTCATTGATTATGTTGAGTAACAATATAGTCTCAAATTATAATTTCGTATTGCACCATATCAATATGAATGTGAAAGTTAATTTCAATAATTTTGATTCTCACATATTTATACATACATATGTATATAGGCTCTCTCCAATGCTTGGAAACAAGCATGTGCATCTCCCACCCAATCTGAATTACGAATTCCAAAAGGCACATTCAAGTTAAAACGAGCGACATTAAACGGACCATGTAAGGCTCCAATTAAGATTAATCTCCAAGGCACGTTGCAAGCTCCAAGTGACCCCGCTGGTTTCAAAGATGGAGATGGATGGGTTACTTTTGAACGTATTGACAAACTAACTTTAATGGGTGGTGGTAGTTTTGATGGGCAAGGCAAAGGAGTGTGGGGCAAGCATTGCTCCCAAGGACAATATTGCAGTAAACTTCCCATTGTAAGCTCTTACTTAAATCGTTTATGTATAACTAGTTTTTTAAAACAATCATGTCAGTTTGTTTAACTGTATTTATTTATGTGTATACATGAACAGAATGTGAGATTCGACTATGTCACTAATTCGATAATTCAAGATGTAATATCACGTGATAGCAAACAATTTCATATCAATGTATTGGGTGGCCAAAACATTACATTTTCACGTGTTCGAGTAGATGCTCCAGAAGATAGTGCTAATACTGATGGAATTCATATTGGACGTTCAAATGGAGTAAACATCATTGACTCAATTATTCAAACAGGGGATGATTGTGTTTCTTTAGGAGATGGTAGTAAACAAATAACTGTTAGAAATGTTACTTGTGGACCAGGACATGGTTTTAGCATTGGAAGTTTGGGAAAATATAAAGATGAAAAACCTGTCGAAGGAGTCCTTTTCAAGGGTTGTACAATGAAAAATACAATGAATGGTGTTAGAATCAAAACATGGCCCGATTCTACAGATGGTTTGGCATCAAACATGCATTTTGAGGATATTAACATGGAAAATGTTGGCAATCCAATCCTCATAGATCAAGAGTATTGTCCATGGAACAATTGCAACAAAAAGGTGTGTTTGTTAAATACAATCTTTTCAAAAATTTCTTATCTAAGACACACATAATCATTACTAATTAAGCAACTTATCCCATTATTTATAATTTCCAGGTTCCGTCAAAAATTAAGCTCAGTAATGTTAGCTTCAAGAATATTCATGGTACTACTACATCATCAATTGCGATAAACTTAATTTGTAGCAGTGGATATCCATGTCAAAATGTGGCAGTTGAGAACATCGATCTAAAATATAATGGACCAGAAGGTCGTATTACGTCTCAATGCAAAAATGTGAAGCCAAAGACAATCGGCAAACAAAATCCTCCTCCATGCATTGCAATATGATTTCATTGTTACTACATATCTTTTTTTGACTAAAAAATTATGTATGGCTTTATTATGTAAGTCTTGGGAATTATATAAGTATATATGATACTATTAACAATGTGCTCAATAAATTTCATAATATAATCATATTTTCATGAAAAAAAAAATTCCAAGTCTTGTTTCTAAATTACCATTGATCACAATACCCCAAAATACGAAGTCTTTCTGCATTATTAGTCCAATTGATTAAAATTTTATATGAATTAAATGCTATATATTAATTTTATAATAGTGCTAGATATTATTCAAGCATTAAGATATGTTACGTATTTTATTTAGCATATTAAGTTTTATAAAATTTAACAAAACTATTCATAAAATAAAACGTAAGTATTTTTGTGATTTGACATAAAAAAGCCTGAGATCGGAACTAATGCTCATATTTAGAACGATTTTTAATAATGTTTGGACGACCACAGTAGGAGCACTTATCTCAGTGATTGTCTATTGTGTTAATAATAAAATTACTATTCTGTGGATTGGAGTAAGGAAGTTTGGGGAAAGTTTAATATCCCAAAATGTAGCTTTATTCTGTGGATTGCTATCCAGGGTAGGCTAAGAACAAGAGAGAGATTGCATAGATTTGGTATTATCAATGATTCGGGTTGTGTGCTTTGCAATGCTCAGGAAGAAACATGTGATCATCTTTTTTTCTCTTGTTCGTTCTCACAACATTGCTTGCAGATGATTAAGGATTGGTTGGGATGGAAAGTTTCTACCCAATCCTTATCAAGACTCTTGAGATGGATTGAAAGAAGCAAATACAGCAAGTTCAAGAAGAACACCCTTTCGGCTGTAGTGGCAAGCCTAGTGTACCTTATATGGAGAGCTAGGAATGATAAGATATGGAATGGGAAAGATGAGGATGTAAATAGAGTATGTTGTACAGTCAAAGAAATGGTAAAGCATAGAATATATAGCACATGGCCGAAACAGGTTGAGACAAAAGACTTGGAATGGTTTAGAAATTTATAGATGTAATAGAAAGTGTTTGGAAAATAGATATACAAATGTACAAATCAGGTGTTTTCTAGATGAGGTCCCTTTAATCGGGATGCTCTTTGATTGTAAATATGGTTTATTGGAGTAATGAAATTAAAGCTGATTCATCAAAAAAAAAGAAAAATAAAAATAAAATAAAATTACTATTAGGTAGAACCCAATACCTAATGTCACCGTGAAAATATAATTTTATATAATTAGGGAGTAGCCACGATTTTAATATATGAATTATATATATTAATTAAAATTCTTCTTAATGGACATAACTTATAATTAATTATATCAGTGTAATAATTTTACCCCACAGAAATTTTATTATATTTATATAATTATTTAGGATAATATGTTAAAATAAATTCTCTTAATTTGCCCCACAAGGAGTTATGAAGATTTAATTTAATAGTGTTATTATAAATCTAATTAAGACAGATAATAAACCTTCACTTTTCCTAAACTATTTGTTTAATTAAATCTATCATAAGGTTTACCAAATTTTATAAAATTTAAAATTTAGCCACATGCAATTTTAAATTTAGTAAAATTTTCATCTTCAGCTTATACTTTAGTGTTTAGGGAACTATTATATAATTTTCAATAATTTGGGAGTAGCCGGCATCTTTAATTATATAAAATTATATATATTAAGTGGATTAGGATCACATAATAGACATGTTTTATAATTACTTATGTGGATATAATAATTGTACCCTACAAGGATTTCATTATATGTTTATATAATTAATATGTTAAATTAAATTCTTTTAATTTATCGAACATGAAATTATGTAGATTTAATTTAATAGTTTATTAGAATTATAAAATTTTAAATCATTTATAAAATAATTAAATGCTTCACATATTTCATTAAAATAGAAATATTAAACTTTAAGTTTTTTCAAAAATTGTTCAAATCTATCATAATCTACATCTAAATCTAATCTTATTAATTAAAAATAATGTAGCCCACATGCAAATTTTATTTAATAAGATTTCATATTTAAGCATGTTTATACATTGTTAAACACATAATTCATTTAAACAACAAAACTATATATTAATAATTATGTGATTTTATTACATCACTAATCATAAATTTTTACAGAGCTAGTAGCTAGAAAGTTCTAAAATTTATTCTGATAAAATTTATTCTGATAACTTCATCTAGAATATATATTTTTTTTACTGTATAAATAAGAAAACACAATCACACATCATTATCACCAATAAATATTCAATTTATTTTATATGAATTCATTCTAATAGAGTGAATTCTTTTAGATTGTTATTTCACATTCATAATTTCTTGCAAGGTTTACAAATTAATAGACCTAAGGAATAAGTTAGTAACTGTGAGCAAATCTTATCCACAGACAAGATGAGTTTTCACATTTAGAAATTTAAGGAACAAGTAACATAGTAGTAACTTTGTTTTAAAATTATCAAAGACCTTTATGTTCCATGTTTCGTTAGAAACTTAAATTAAAAATATATTTAAAAGTCTTTACTACATTAATTTATAAAATAGTGTCACTCATAAGGATATGCAAGTTCAATCTGACAATAAGAAATGTGTCATTAATAAGAATTTATCTATATTATGGTACTGTATATCTTATCTCCATAAAGAGAATAAATATTAGTAAATAGCGGGTTACTTCATTACTCTCGATTTACTAAATTTATTTAAAACTTGTGTGAATTTCATTAAGAAAATACATTCTAACAAGTCAAAATCGATGAATATAAAATTTTTATCATATTAAAAATTATACAAGTTAATTAAAACTTATAGATATGGACTCATATTTTACAAAATTTATTATCCCATTTATAAATGATCACTCGCATAAATTATGTCTCAACAAAAATGAAAGATTTATATGTTGTAGTGACATTTAAATCTTAAGTAGAGAAATAATACAATTTATATATTAAGATAGTGAGATCAAATATCGCTGGAGAATATTACATTAAGATTCGTGAGGATGGATCAACTTATTTTCTATTTGCAATGTTTCTTAAAACGCAAGGGTTTATTGCCTAATACATATGTCTGGTACACCAAAACAATAGTGTGTAACAGGTTTACGAAACTAAGCATTGTTAGATATGGGGTGGAGTCTACATAGCAAACTCAAAATTTTCTTAAATCGTTGTTGGTTGATAATCTTCAACGAGAGTGTACATATCAGATCGCGCGTGTTCTAACCAAAGTTATTTCTCAAACATATTTTGAGTTGTGATAACGTTAGAAACTAACTTTATGACAAGTCCACATTTTAGAAGTACCCGTATATAGTTAGAGTACAATTGTCAAAGGAAAGATATAGGCTCAAATACCTTAAATGAGCATTTCATCAAAAATGATATAAGGTCTATGGGTTACATATTTTTACTATCCATCTCACAACACTAGAATTGTGGAATGAAGAATTAACATGATCAGTGGGAGTAATCAATCCAAGAACATAATTTTTGAGAAATATCATTAATATTTTCTCAAAATTCTACTACAAGTATTAGATTAATTGCGATTCACAACAATCCTTAAGTTTAATGGTTATTGAGAATCCATAACTAATCATTAATAATCCATAAGACATTGATAAAATTCTAACAATTAATGTTATTTAGTAGCTGCATACAATTACTAAATAACATATGTGTGGAGCCATTCGCCCTTTAAGAGAGTTTATTGGTTTATCCTTAAAATAAATTATGAGTAATTTGCGGCATAATCTCCAAAAGTGCCTATTGTAACTAACCCTCAATTCCAAAATTTTGGTAGTAAAACCCCTGAAACCCGTGTTCTGTTAGTAGTTTAACATTTTCATCTATTTTTGGGTGTTAAGTGCCATGTTGGAACTTTCACTACACAGTGTACACATGGTATAATTTAATTGGTCCACATAAATAATTATTCAAAAATTAAAAAATTCAAAAATAATTTGAAATTAGGAAAAAATAAATTTTAAAATAAATAAAATATAAAACATAATTATATTAAAAATTAAAAAAGAAAAACCGTAATTTTGAAACCTAAAAACTAGAAACCCAAATTCTTTCTCAGCCATTCCCTCTCAGCCGCATCTCCCACTCTATCCCTCTGTTCATTATCGCACAGCCACATCCCATCCATCCTCCAACCACCGCTAAGTCAAATCGCCATCTGAATAATTCACATGACCTAAAACCCCAACCTGATTCCTTTCTCTCTCTCTCTCTCTCTCTCTCTCTCTCTCTCTCTCTCTCTCTCTCTCTCTCTCGTTTTTCTTTCTTTCTTTCTCTCTCTACATTTAGATCGACCCAACGCCGTAGGGTTATCTCCGTCCATCCACGCCCAAAATGGAAGTGACCAATGGCTTCCTAACCGTCTGATGACTGAAGAAGCCCCAGGTGGACAGGGAGGTCATTTTCAATTTTTTGCCAAGTTTTTTGGCAAGAGAAGGAGCGATGGAGGCTTACGCAAGAAGGCTTTAGATCTGGGGTTGGATGAACGTGAAAGTGTTTTCAAATCTGGGGTTCTCTGATTTAGTTTATTTTTTTTGTTTCTTTTTTTTCTTTTTGTGTGTATGTGTGATTTAGGTATAAAAAAAATAGGGTACAGTAGTGGCGTTGGTGAGTAGTGGTGGTTTTGGTGGTGCTGGGTAGTGGTTGTGGATTGTACAGTGGTTAGTATGTAGTGGTGGTTTCGGTGGATTGGTGGTGGTGAATGTTGATCATATGAAGAAGATGAAGAAGAAAAAAAATTAAAAATAATGAAGAAAAATATTTTTGGAATGAAAAAAGTATTTTTCTTTATTATAAATTAAATTATTTTAAATATTATTTTAATTTTAAATATATATTTACGTGGGCTAATTAAATTGTGCCACGTGTACACTGTGTACACGTGGATATTCCAACATGACATTGAACACCCAAAATGGATGGAAATATTAAAGTGCTAACACGAGTTTTGGGAGTTTCACCACAAAAATTTTAAAATTGGGGGTTAGTTGCAATAAATTAAGAACTTATAGAGGTTATGCTCCAAATTACTCATAAATTATTAGGACAATAAGATCAATGTTTCTAATGATTATAAAAGATTCTATCATAGTAACCTTGGTATTTGTTGCTGGTTTAATTCATCAATCAATTCCAAACAGTGAACTAAAGGAGAAGGTATACAAATTACTATAAAGATTTTCTTCTAATAGTGATGAACATATGCAAGCTTAAAGAGTCTAGCTATAGATTGAATCAAATTTCTCATAATTAGCATTTCATCTTGTCATCTTTTTCCTTAGTTTTGAAAAGAGTTATGAATTTATTATATACTAGAAGGTCAGTGGGAGTAATATTTATTTTATATATAGACAATATGTTACTTGTAAATAACGATAAAAGTTTTCTATATAAGGTGAAATAATTTATATCTTAAATTATTATTTTGAGATAAAGAATATAAATAACATATATTAATTTTAATTAATTAGAGAGTAGTCACAACATTTTTGATTAAATAAAATTATGTATTATTCATCTCATGTTACTTTTATCCTTATGTTTGATAAATTCAACTCAAACCAACAATATCTGTAAATTGATCTGGAATGAGAATAAATTAAGAATGTTCATTTGCTTCAATTTTTAGAAGACTAATGTATGCCTAAGAGTCTGAATAAGACTTTGCATTGCGTTTGTTTCAAGATCATTAAGTAGTATCAAAATAACTAAAGTTAACACAACTTTATTTTTTATACAAAGAGGTAGGGTATCTTTAAGATACTAAAGATTATATTCATACATACTTTATTGAGATGAACCGATTCTTTAAAAATTTAACCACTTAAGTTATGACTTCACTAGTTTTATTGATTCACGTAAATCAGTATTTAATTACGTCCTTTAAAATACAAATAAGTTGTATCATAAAGAGTCTTAATTGTTATTTCTATTATAGAAGTCAGATTCATTTATTGTTTTGAGGATACATCTCGTATAGTGTACTGGGTTTCTTGTGCATGTCCTGCGCAAACTCCAATGTTTGGTAAAGTCTCATGGTTCCCCCTCCTTGTCGGATTAGTTTATCAAGGATACCATGAGGTCAGTTTCCTTGATGAGTCATAAGTGCGTGTTCTCTTGATGAGCGTGTTGGTTTTTATGCCTTAAATAAAACTCATTTCAATATAATCAGATTTACTAATTAATAAAGATCAGAAATCATTTTATGTTGCATGGTTCACATGATTTATTTCATAATTATCTTTAATGTATTAATTCTATTAAGTCCGGAACATATGTATTTGTTTATGATTATAGTGTTGTCAACACAGTGGAATATAATCATGATTGTATATTCAAAAGTATAATTCCCTGATTTGTTAGTTCACTGGATTTAGAGTGGCTTGATAATCAGCGATAGGTATACTTACACCTTGGATAAGTGTTATGTCCTTTCCAGGGCATTGGCAAAATTTATCAGTATCGGATGTATGGAGTATACTTTAATTAGAAGGGACCGATATTGAACTTTGAATAGATATGATAAATTAACTGTAATATCTATTGAATTCAATAGTTCATCCTAGATCAAATGATCTTAATCCTGACATGATTAGGTTCGATCTCAAGAGTGTTATTCGTGTTCTTTGATTTGTTAGTTAAGCCTACTTTTTGGTCAGAGCGATACATACATTTTGAGAACATGGTAGTGCGATTGAGTGGGAGTACTAATCATAGATATGGAATCTATAGCTTCTATACGTATTTAGAAGTGAAATGATGATTTCCTTTAAGCTTATTGCTAAATAGAGATAAATGATAGAGCGCTCATTTTAGTGACTATATTAGTTCACTATAATATCATTTATAGGTGGCCAAGTATTTTAAGGATAAAATACATTGAAAGGGTGTAACGGTATTTTTATCCCTATGCAATGTAGATCATCTATAGAGGATCATTGATTATTGGGATTATAACAATGGATAATTAATAGCGTATCTATATCGTGGAACATATAGAGCGTTCTATATGACTGAGAGTAAAATTTCAAGTTCTATGCGTGGATGCAAGAACGAATTAATAAGTCAGTGAATTTACTTGGTAAATTCTGGGTCCGCTTATTGAAAGCTCGGATATATAGGCCCATAGTTCCCATACTAGTTGAGACCATACTGCTTGTAAGACTCAGTTAATTGATTTTAGTTAATCAATTATAATTCTAAAATTAGACTATGTCTAGTTTATGAATTTTCACTAAGCAATGGCTTAAATGTGAAGAAAAGAGATTCTAGGTCTTATTTATTAATTGAAAGACTTTATTAAGTGTAATTAATAAATATATGAAATGACAATATTTTTTATTAATTAATTTTTAGTTATTAAATAATTAGAATTGGCATTTACATGGTTAAATTAGAACATTGGCGTTTTTAAGAAAATAAGATGGGAAAATGACAAAATGGCAAAATTGCAAAGTGGGGCCCAATCCACATCCTAAAGGTCGGCAACTGAGTGTAGATTTTACCATTTAATTTTTTTTATTATTTTAATGCCAAATAAATCTAACTTAAACCTAGTGTTTGCGTATAAATAGATAGTGATGGCTCACACTTAAAAATTGATGAAATTTCCTGTCTTTAAAAAAATTGAGCCACCTTTTCTATACCTATATCTGAACCACTATTCTTCTCTTTTCTTCTTCAAAATTTCATACCTTGAGTGATAGAGTGAGTGCCCACACACATCAAGCGGTATCTTAATCATAGTGTGTAAGACTGTGAAAAATCCAATCAATAAGAAGGAGAATCGGGCTCAAGAATGAGAGAAAGAGATCCAGGTTGAGATCTTGATAATGCTCTGCTACAGAAAAGAATCAAGGGCTAGAGATCTGAACGGAAGGAGTCGTTATATTCCGCTGCACCCAATGTAAGGTTTTCTTAAACCCTTATGTGTTTATTTCATTGTTTTAGAAATTCATATTAGGATGTTAATGAAACATACTTGTTAGTAAATGTAGATCCTGGTAAAATAATTCCAACATTTACAAGGCTCAACAGATGAGTAAGAACGTTCCATACTAGGGTACAACCACTATACCACATACATTACGTACCTTGCTGTACGAGTGTTGGTAGGATTTGTTTCGTACTCTGAGTACAACTGAGTGATATACCACAGACACCCTGTACTTTCTCGTACTTGTGCTCGTATCATTGTAATGTACTCTTAGACAATATTCACTATACCAATGCACTCTGTACCATAACCGTACAAGTGTTGGTAGTGCAACTAACATATAAGCATGCATATACACTTAACATATATATACACACTCAAATATTCCTATTACATATTATACACAGCTCTTAACTTATTTACAGATTCAAGTGTGCTGGCCAACCTGAACAGAAAGTCTCGTGCTAGATGGATGCCCTAATCACATAACGAAACCGGGTAAATCACATGATCGAAACCCTAATCTAGGAAACCCGAACCTATAACTTCAGACTCTGTTATATACACTAGGGATTACACTAACTCAGGAGAAAGGGAAACACTTAACTCAAGAGTTCTAGGGTTTACCTTAGCTTGATCCTCACAAAGATCTTGCTTAATACTCAGAAAACACCAAGATTGAAGATGAAACTTCCTGGTTTTGCTTCAGCTAATAGAGAAACAGAGAGAGTTCTCTTAATTTGTTTTTTTTTTCCTAATTTTCCTAATTCAATAATTCTAGATAATGCATTTACTATTCACTAACTAAGCCAAAAATAAAGGGCAGTTGTCACACCCTCACACAGCCACCTAATCCTCTAATTAAAATGACTAAAATGCCCTTTAGGTTATAACTTAGGTATTTCTCAAGACTAGGGGTAAAATAGTCAAATTCCATAACCCTGCTTAACCTCGGTATTTTATTTTCTCCAATATATATCCCACTAAGAAATAAGATTTTAAATTTACCCATGTGATCGAACTAGCCATCCCTCACATTTTCCGTTGTCGTCGAACAAAAATTACAAAAATTGTAGAATTCACATATAAGTCAAATAATAGTCCTAAAGTTTAATAAAATCTCCGGAATCGAGAAATTAAAACTCTAATGTCCATTTCTAGCAATGGGGCCCACAAATAATTAAATTCATAAAAAATTATAAAAATATAAGAATTTAATGCTAATTACCTTTACTAATCTAAACTACTAAGCGGTCATTACACAGACAATTCTTACATAAAAAAACCCAGACCACGCTATGAGCTTATGACTTCATGTCATCATCCTCAATCCCATCCACAATAAGCCAATCGACCCTCACCAACAACGTTTATAGAGCATCTTCACAAATTTGTTCCTGACGGTGATTAGATCGAGACCATTGAAGCCTAAATACTCTTTCGTCTCTCTCCTTATGGGATTGAAGGTTTTGAAAAGAGAACTGGATGGAACAGAAGAAGATGAAGACAAAAATTTCAATTCGGGTATAGTTTTATTTTGTTTTTGATGTGTGAGTTAAGATCTAGGTTTAGGTTTATTAGGAATGGGAGCTTAATTTTCCATTTTGGTTTTTTCTTAGTTTCTTTCTATCATAATTTTTGGGGGTTTGAGATGTTGACTATTTGTGTTTAGTTTATTTGTGTTATTGTTACAGGTTTGATGGGAGAAATTTCTTGAAGGTATTAAATGGAAAAATGATATATTTATTGGTGATTCAATTATTTTAGACTATTTTTACTCTTTACTATATTTTTTTCTACACTAACATATATTTGGATTTATTACATATAGGAAAATCTACGGATGGGTAAGAATGGGGTGCGGCTGAAAGAGAAATCTTAGGTGGGGGTCGGGGAGTGGCGAGAGGTAGAAGACAAAGGAAAAAAGAAAAGAAAAAAAAAAGTTATTTTATGATTTTAAAATATATATTTTTTATTATTTTTTTTATATTATTTTAAATTTTTAATTAAAATTATTATTTGGAGTAATGAAAATTTGACATACGTGGTATTTTATTTGGGTTTCACAAGTTAGAAAGAGGGACCAACGGACTTACAAAAAGCTTGACCTTAGGGATTATTACTGCCAATTTTTGAGGTTGGAAAACTAATCTGCATGAAGTCTAAGTTTTTGGAGAGTATTACCGTAATTTATCCCTAAAAATTGAGTCTTGAACTTATTTTTGACCTTTGATATTTTTTTAATGTTCTACTAAAAAGGGTCTTGTCTGAAAAAGTTTAACTGTATATTTCAAAACCAAATCTAAAAGTGGTATAAAATGTATGAATATAATTTTTATTCTATTTTTTGTTTTTATTAAACTTTAAAAGTGGAATAAAAAATCTCCTTTCTTGTAGTGGTTTAATGTTTATTAAATTTAAAACATATATTTTTTTTTAATTTTATTATTTTGAAAAATTATAATGTGAACAAATTGTTGTTTGATATGTGACACTTTTAAAGCAACTAAAAGATATGTTAATTTAGTTATTAATCAAACCATTTATTTTGAAAATTTTGACACTTTTGCCGCAATATTTTGAATTTACGTATTTGTGCCGCAAATTTTATTTTTTTTAAAAGAATATGTATAATTTTATTTTGTCCCACAAAACAGAAAATTAATCAAGATCCCCGGAAAAGTAGTATTTCATAATGTGTTAAACAATTCTAAGTTTGATACGTCAATAAATTTTTTAAGAAAAGAGTCAACAAAAGTAGTTAGCATGTTTAATATAAATTAAGTTAATTGACTTGTCACAATTAGATTTGCTTAATATAGTATGAGATGAGACACTATTTTTTAACAGGAAATTTTTATTAAAAAGATAGTAGTTATACATGGAATAAAGATCGTCTCTTAAAAAATAGTATACCATAATGTAATAAATGTTATAAAATAATATAAAATAGATGAGAAGAAAGAAGAGGAAGAAGAAGAGAAAAAGAGAAAGTGAAAGAGAATTTCTCAGTTGTTTATTCCAATGGGGTAAACCCCTATTTATACAAATACAAGAGTGAAATATTAAGAAACTAAGAAAAAGAAAAACTAAGAAAAGAGGAATGTTGATTACAAAGAGAAAAAGAGAAAGTGAAAGAGAATTTCTCAGTTGTTTATTCCAATGGGGTAAACCCCTATTTATTCAAATACAAGAGTGAAATATTAAGAAACTAAGAAAAAAGGAAACTAAGAAAAGAGGAATATTGATTAGAATTAATGGTAATAAATAAAAAATTTGCACATCCACATAATTATTAATATTTATAACACTCCCCCTTGGAAGTCCATAATAACTGTCTTATTAAAAATCTTGCTGAAAACTTGATCAAAAGAAAAAGAGTATAGTGTAAACTAACTCCCCCTCATTTAGGAATTTGTGGAGATCTTCTAATCGACGAATTTCGATCTTGTCTATCGTCTTCTCAAATGTTGATGTTGGTAATAACTTTGTAAATAAGTTTGCAAGATTGCCACTTGATTGAATATGTTGAACACCAATATGCATTTTCTTGAAGCGTATAAAGAAGAATTTGGTGAAATGTGTTCTAACTCTATCTCCTTCAATGTACCCTCCTTTTAGTTGAGCGATGCAAGCAGTATTATCCATAGAGAATTGCTTGGGTTGATACTTCTTTATTGATTGCAATCCATATGTTTCCCGAATATGCTATGTCAATGATCTCACTCACACACATTCTCTACTTGCTTCATAAAATGCAAGTATGTTAACATGATTTATAGTTGCCTCGTTAAAAACCTTGCTAGAAAAACCCAGTAGGACAAAATCTGACCTAGGAAAAAAGAGTACAATATATATTTCATATTCATAATTATTTGCAAGTTGCCTCGTTAAAAACTTTGCCAGAAAAACCCAGTGGGACAAAACCTGAACTAAGGCAAAAAGAGTACAACATAAATATGTCTCCCCCTCATGCACATATGATCCATAATTCTTTTGGTGATAATAGATCTCATAGATTATTGTTAACTTTTAAAATATCACCATATATAATCTTTGATCATATATTTTCTATAACTCTTCCAGAGTATGTATGGACTTCTAAATTATAGATGAGGGGTTCGTGGAACATTAATTTTTATCCAACTAGTTGTATCATTCATGTGTGTACACAACTTTGTTCATACAAAAATATAAAATTTCAAGTAGATATGAATATAATACATTAATGGTACTGTAAATTTTCACTTGTGACAATGATGGTACTCCAAGACCATATATTTGTTCCATCTTGTTGTATGATCTTAATTTCCATATCAAATGATCATATATCTATAATTCTTGATACATATGAAATACTTCAAGACTTCAATACTAATGAACAAACTTTATACATTTAATATTTTTCGATTTACAAAAGAAATAAAACTTTGTTCTTCAATTAATCAAAAACTCTTTAAGAGTCTATCACAACGTATAATTTACGAATTTATACTTCATAGACAACCATACATATTTTTCAAACAATAATTTACTTACATGTCTTTATTTCATACAAAGATCTCACTATATTAGGAGCTCCAAATAAATAACCTTTTGTTGCAACATTTATGTGACACTTATAAATTCTCATAAAATATATTTCAGGCTATAATCAAATCATGATTATATTTTCTCAATATTTAAGCCTTACTTCAATCAATCTCATGTCTATGCAAACTTTGTACAACAATTCATTATGTACAAATACATATATGCAAAATTTTCATTAGAAATATTTATTTGCACACCCTACAAGTCTTACTTCACTTTATGCAAGTAAACTTGCCTGGACTGCGTCATAATATGTTGGCCAAAAACAAAATGTATGTCGATGATTCTCAACAAATCTAATACCATGATCCTTGCTATCTCATGTTAGTTTATTGCATATGCACACATTCAATATTCATTGTCGACAAAAATTTCAATAAATGATAATTTCCTCCCTTGACATAACTTATAGAGATCTCTTTAAATTACATATTTTCAAATATGTTTATCATTTATAGGTACCTATATAGAATCACTTCAGGGATTCAATTATAATCAAATGTGTTATGTGTAACTTCTCTTGGGAGTCTCTTCAAGTTCCGTTTTCATCACGGTTATTATTTTAATCATCAATACTTTATAACATTAAGGTATCTCCATGAGTACCTCTAGATTTAACAACTTCAGGGCAAATCAAATGAACATTTACTAATAATTTTTATATTGTTCATTTACGCTTCAGGCGTTTTCAACTCATTTTAACTCAACTTTAAATAATATTGATTTACAGTTGGTATATATCATTTTGAACTATATTGTTCTTATATACTTTGTGCAAGGATCATTTTTTAAAAATTATCATCGTTCCCAACTGCTTCTCTCCCCCTGATCGAGAGAATTTTTAAAAATTGTGATATCTAATAATATTAATATACTTGTAGAGATTTCAATATATCACAATGAATCAATATTTATTTAAACTCATATATACTATATGACATTGAACTTCAGGTTCAATAAACTTCAGTTTCAAGTTCAATATTATGAACTTAATTCATTTTTAAGAATGAGTCATACGTGTATAATTAGAAATACATAAATTTACACATTTTGTAAATACATGATCATATAATGATCTTATCACATCGATAAGAAACTATGCAATAAAAATCTAACAATGGCTCAAGATTGTTAAAGAAATATAATTTAAATATTTTCTATGTGCAAATATATGCACATTCTTCTTTTGAGCCTTATAAATTAACAATGAGAAGAATCTTCTGGTTCTTCAACAAAATTTAGTCAAATTCTTTGACAATTTATTGCATATGATTGATCATGTCAAAATAATTCAATTCATGAACTTCAGGTTCACTATAATTTTTATTTCAATGAAACTTTCAAAAGGTAATGTAAATTTATTACAACATAATCATTACAAGTTTAATTTTTATATACACGAATAATATAATTATATTATTCTCCAAAACATATACACTCTTCAGGAATACTCTTCAGGAGTCACTATTATGTTTATCAAACTTTATATTTTTTTTTTCAGGAATACTATCATCAATTCAATGATCTGTATAATTTAAAAGATACATGAAAACTTCATCACGTTATTGTAATGGTCAAATAGATATAACCATAATATATCATTCATTTTTCCTGGTATCTTTTTAACAAGTCGTCTAATTTATTAATAGACTATTCATCAGTCTAATTATCATGACTTGATATATTATATATTTAAATGTACAACCAGTACATATAATAAGTTATTTCTTATTAATTTCATAACTAGATAAAAGTTATACATCTAGGTACATACAAATATATTTTACTACTCGAAGTAGCAGTTGTATGTAAGACTTCTTCAGGAAGTTTTTCAAATAATCCTTTTGTGATTTTTATCACTTTGATTATATTAGATCACTAACAAATATTAGTAAGTTATATATTCACTTCTGGGAATATGCAAACTGAATTAAATAGTAACTGCATATATACATATCTTGTACCAACAATAGTTTAAAACTATTGATTTCAAGAAATAATAAAATATGTATAGATTAATTTGCTTCTGGCATTACTAATATACGTGAAATCTATATTCTTTGAAATAGAATTTCATGTCTACTCATTCTCTTCAGGGAATGATATTTAAATATTCTAAATGTACAATAAATTTGTAATTCACATTCTATTTAATAATCAAAAATACTTTTATCTTGATTATAAGTGTGTCCGTACTACAGGTACACGACTACTATTATTCAATTCCACACATGATATATAGATTTTATGCACTTTGATTGTGTGTGGTATCTCATCTTTTGGTTGTTTCCACTTTCTTCTGGAAATATTTGAGTAGTAAATAATGTCATCGATTATTTAAAATCATTACATTCACTTCGGGGAATGACATTGAACAAGTAGAACATTATTATAAATTTCTTAAAAATTTATTACTTGTTCATCCATAAAAATATAAGAAATTATTCAGCAATTTCTTTTACGATATTTCAAAGAATATATAAATGCAATTTTTGCATAGTCTTCAAGATGTATGCAAAGTTTAATCTTTAATATATGTGAGATTCAATAATTTCCAATATTGCAAGTAATAACAATGTATAATAACATGACTAAACGAACAATCTTTAAAATTAATTGACTTCAATTCATATCATTCTCTGCGGGGAATGATGAACAATAAATACATGCCTCATGTATTAAAATAACATTAGTCATGCTCATTGTTATTCTTATACTTTGATGTTTCAATGCAATTTTCTTAACATTCTTTTTTGGGTATTCAAAACCCACTATAAAATTGCATGAATAATAATCATTTTTAATGATTCTTTAATTGTATTCACATAAATACAATCATTTTTTTCGACAAATATAAAACATTTACTTCAGGAAATATTTGTCAAAATCTATATCGATATTAGATTACTTTTCATTGTCCTTAAAGAATACAAGAACATATATATAAATATCTCTTTCATTATATATCCATCAACTATATAATGAATATTACGTTTGCATAATCTTCAGGATATATGCAAGATTTTATTGAGGACGCATAATCTTCAGAATATATGCAATATTTTATCGATAAATGATACATAATCTTCGGGATATATGCATATAGATTTTTCTTTACTATATCATAGACACACATATTTTAAATATTATGAATAATAAGAACATAATATATATATGAAATCAATAATAAACATATAAAAACATATACATACATATATAATATATAGATAAAAAGAAAAAAGAAAACAAAGGATTCTTGAAATTATTTTAGTCAAATAAGTATATATATAAATATATATTTAGTGTATCGTGACTTTGAAGCAATTCAAGAACTTTAACAAAATACTTACATTGGGGCTTAGGAAGAGACTCATGCTTGAAGCTTGGGCAGAGACTCATGCTTAAAGCTTGGACATAGACTCGTGCTGATAACGTATTATAAAATAATATTAAATAGATGAGAAGAAAGAAGAGGAAGAAGAAGAGAAAAAGAGAAAGTGAGAGAATTTCTCCGTTGTTTATTCCAATGGAGTAAACCACTATTTATACAAATACAAGAGTAAAATATTAAGAAACTAAAAAAAAAGGAAATTAAGAAAAGAGGAATGTTGATTACAATTAATAGTAATAAATAAAAGATTTGGGCATCCACATAATTAGTAATATTTATATCCATAAATTAATTTAAATATATATAACACATCAATTTATTTAGAATATTTTATGGAAGAAAAAAAACTATCTATATGGTTGATAATATTTAAGAGAAATAGCGTGTTGAGTTATTAGTTTAATAAGACACCAATTTTTCACCGGTGATCATAATTCTTATATATGTTGCATTTTATTCAAAATGAAATGTAGCTAGCCTCCAAATTTATGATCTACTCACATCTGAATCATCATCATTGATGGCTTTAAAATTAAAAGGTGATGAATGGTTGGGGCGATATATATATAGGTGGTTGAGAGGATGATCCATGGACCCAAGTATGGGAAATACAGTTGACGGGCCCTAAGAGATTAAATCGAAGAGTCATTGCTACGTACGTACTGCATTGCTATAATAATTAAGTGTAATTAGTATCATCATAAATAGTCTTTCTCCAAAATACAACACCGACAAAATGCTCAATTATCAACAATGATGTTGATGTAAATCCTATTGTAATATTGTGTTTGTATAACACAGTCCTATCAAACTTATTATATACATGCACACATATTATTTCATTGCCAGTATAGTTGACATTATACACATATTAAGAAGACATATTAGAAATTTTAATATTGTCCAATAAATTAAAGAGACTAATTAATAAATTGAATTTAATATAATATTTCTACTACATATATTATATATAGTTTTTTATAACACGTACTGTTCGTAAAACTGAAAAACTACTTTTCCAAAATAATATTGTTATATGATGAATTCCACATCACATATCACATTACTCATATGTATATATAGTGCCACACAAAAAATAAAAAATTGTAAAAATATATATAATACATATATATATATATATATAAGTCGGCTTCATAAAATCCTTGCTGTCTACTGAATTTGGCACATAACATTGCAAAATTGCTATAATAAGACGAATCACAAATTTGTAATATGCTCTTACAAACTAAACAAGAGAAAGCTTTTAAAAAAAAAAAAAACTAAAGATGAGAAAGAAACAACAGAAAAAATACACTAATTGCATTATAATTAAGTCGGTCATTATCAAATTTATAACAAAAATAATTAAAACAAAACAAACTAAAGTAAGGGAAAAAAGCTCACTAAGGTTAAGCTTCAAAAATATTAGTGGACTACCTAAACCCACTTTAAACATGTTCTTGCTTATCATGGCAAAACGTATAACGAACAAAAAGAAAAACAGCAAGGATTGCATAGTACTGTTTCTTTTGCTATTAAAGGATTAAAACGTTACAATTAGATTAAAAAAGAAAAAATCAGAGATCACATACTCAAGACTATATGTTTTTTGTTCAAAAGAATAGGCTAAGGGGAAGTTGAAACGCATGCAGGCGGGTTTTGAATACCGGAAACGGTGGGCTGGACATTCTTACACTCAGAGCTGATTGGTCCTTCGGCACCACTGTACTTCAAATCAATGTCTTGCATCTCCACATTCTGGCATGGCAGCCCACTACTACAAACTAGTTTCACCGCCATAGCTGTGGACGAAGACCCTCTAATATTCTTGAAACTCACTCCACTGATCTGAACACGCGAGGGTAATTTTGAATCACATTGATTCCATGGGCAATACTCTTGATCAATTAGCACCGGATTCCCCACCCCATCCATTATAATGTCCTCGAAATGCAAATCAGTGGCCCTTCCCTCGTGAGAATGAGGCCACGTCTTGATCCTCACGCCGTTTTGGGTGTTCTTAAGCACGCAGTTCTTCACGGTCACTCCACTGACCGGCTCCTCGTTCGGATATTTTCCAAGGCTTCCAATGCTGATGCCGTGGCCAGGTCCGCAGGTGACCTTGGAGATTGTTATTTGGTTGCTTCCTTCGCCCACCGAGACACAGTCGTCGCCCGTCTCAATATGTGAGTCCAACACTTTAACGTCACTCGAACGACCTATGTGGATTCCATCTGTGTTGGGACTGTCTTCAGCGGCAATGATTTTCACGTGTTGAAACGTTAGATTTTGGCATCCTAATACGTTCACGTGGAATTGCTTACTGTCTAGGGATGTTACTTCTTGGACTAAGGAGTTTGTTACGAAGTTGAATCTTACATTCTGTTTTAAAATAAAAATTTGTTAAGCCATTGATTAACATGTAAAAAACTAACACATTAATTATTATTAGAGATGATAAATTAATTATGAACTTACAATAGGGAGGTCCTTACAGTACTCATCCTCATCACATTTTTTGCCCCAAGTGTTTTTTCCCTGGCCATCGAAAATGCCACCGCCGGAAACAGTGAGGTAGTCGATGTACTCGAAAGCGATCCAAGTGTCACCTCCTTTAAAGTTTTTGTCAACCGGTGGTGCCTGCAATATCCCTTGAAGATTAAACTCAATGGGAGCTTTACAGGGTCCTTGTAGAGACGCGTTACTTAATTTGAATATCCCCTTAGGCACCACCACTTTACTTGGACTACTAGAAGAACATGCATCTCTCCAACCTTTCAGCAAAGACTATAAATAACAGAGATAATATATACTATCATACGTACAAAAACTACGAGTTAATAATACTTAACATAATGATTAACAGCTCTATTACCTGAGTTATATCATCGTTAGGCAATATCGTTCCATTGTTTGTCACATCAAATAGGCTGTAATATTGTTGAGAGTTTGCAATATTAGATGACACCACCAAGAGGAATGTAGCCATTATACCAATTATGTTGATGATGATCGGCTTCTTGATACCCATATTGTTTTTTTTTTTTTTTTATGCTTGCTACTTACCTGTACGAAACTCCCTCTCTTTATATATACAATAGGTATCTCTCCTAATTTTTACAATGCATCTATATATTTGATTCCAACGGTCACATTAATTACTTGCTTTAATTAACTATTATATATATTAATGTAACAAATCCATTTACAGTGGCTTAAACGAGACGAGACCTTTTAATAGGAGAAATGATAAAAGTTTTATAAAATAATATAATATAGATTAGAAGAAAGAAGAAGAAGAGAAAGAGAAAGTGAATGAGATTTTTCAAGTTGTTTATTCCAATGGGGTGAATCCCTACTTATACAAATACAAGAGTCAAATATTAAGAAACTAAGAAAAAATAAAATTAAGAAAAGAGGAATGTTGATTACAATTAGTGGTAATAAATAAAAGATTTGGACATCCACATAATTATTAATATTTATAACACTCCCCCTTGGATGTCCATAATAATTGCCTCATTAAAAATCTTCCTGAGAAAAGAAAAAGAGTATAGTGTAAACTAATTACCCTCATTTAGGCATTCGTAGAGAGATCTTCTAATCGATGAATTTCGATCTTGTTTGTCGTCTTCTCAAATGTTGATGTTGGTAATAACTTTGTGAATAAGTTTACAAGATTGACACTTGATTGAATTTGTTGAACACCAATATGCATTTTCTTGAAACGTATAAAGAAGAATTTGGTGAAATATGTTCTAACTCTATCTCCTTCAATGTACCCTCCTCTAAGTTGAGCGATGGAAGCAGTATTATCTTCATAGAGAACTGCTTGGGTTGATACTTCTTTACTAGTGCAATCCATATGTTTCCCGAATATGCTATGACAATGATCTCACTGTTGGGTTTTATGCCCTAAATAAACTCATTTCAATATAATCAGATTTACTTATTAATATAGATCAGAAATAACATTTAATGTTGCATGGTTCACATGATTTATTTCATGATTATATGTACATAATGTATAAATTCATCTGAAACCCTTTTCACATACTTGATCCTGTTTATTGTGCCGTCAACACATTGGAAAGTAAACATGACTATGTGAATAAAGTTTCCTAGATTTATCAGACACAGGGTTTTACTGATATGATAATCTACAATAAGAGTTTACTTGTATTTGGAGAAATACTATGTTCTTTCCAGAACATTGGTTAAAGTAAAGCTCAGGTTGGATGCATGGAGTATGCATCGGAAGGGACCGATATTGAACTTTGACTTAGATTTAATTAAACTTACCGTAAAATCTATTCAAGTCAATATCGCCTAGTTGATCCTAGATCAAATGATCTTAATCCTGTTATGATTAGGCTCAATCTTGAAAGGCTATTCGTGTTCTTTGATTTGTTAGTTAAGCCTACTTTTAGGTCAGGGTGATACGTACATTTTGGGAACACGGTAGTGCAATTGAGTGGGAGCGCTAGCATAAACATGGAATCTATAGCTTCTATCTGGCAAATAGTAAGCAAATGATGATCTCCTTCGAGCTTGACCAAACGAAAATAAATGGTGGAGATCTCATTTCACATAAGCTGAAATATCATTTATACGGGGTCAAGTGTTTTAAGGATAAAATACATAGTAGGGTGTTACGGTAATTTAATCCCTTTACTGTGTAGATCATTCATATAGAGGATCATTGATCAAATTAGGATTATAACAATGGATAACTAATGATGTGTCTATATGGTGGAACATATAGAGCATTCTATATACTGAGAGTGCAATTCTAAGTTCTATGCGTGGATTCAACGAAGAATTAATAAGTTAGTGAATTTTAGTGCTAAATTCTTGATCTACTTATTGGAAGCTCGGTTATATAGACCCATGGTCCCCCCACTAGTTGAGATAATATTGCTTGTAAGACTCTTATAATTGGTTTTGATTAATCAATTATAATTCTCAAATTAGACTATGTCTATTTGTGAATTTTTCACTAAGTAAGGGCGAAATTGTAAAGAAAGAGTTTATAGGGGCATATTTGTTAATTATGATACTTTGTATGGTTCAATTAATAAATATGATAAATGATAATATTATTTAATAATTATTTATAGTTATTAAATAGTTAGAATTGGCATTTAAATGGTTGAATTAGAAAATTGGCGTTTTTGAGAAAATCAGATGCAGAATAGGTAAAACTGCAAAATTGCAAAAAGTGAGGCCCAAATCCACTAGTATAGGGCCAGCCACTTTTGTAGGAAATTTAAACTGATATTCTGAATTGTGTATGAATTTATATTGAACCATGTTATTTTCTGTTATTAAGTTGTAGTTTAATTTCGAATCTTCATTGTTGGTCTAACATGTTTGTTTTTCTAATGAGATAAATCCCTAATGGATTTTCACCATTAGACATACATAATAGTGTAAGATCTCGAAAGATAAATATTGTATATGCAACATCTAGC
This sequence comes from Cannabis sativa, assembly GCF_029168945.1. Lineage (NCBI taxonomy): Eukaryota > Viridiplantae > Streptophyta > Magnoliopsida > Rosales > Cannabaceae > Cannabis > Cannabis sativa. The sequence goes on along the minus strand of NC_083608.1, from coordinate 32,259,889 downwards.
TGTTCATCAATTGATGACACCTTAGACTAGTATTTTTACAATATGAAACAAGAAGATTACATAAATAAGATTACTTTGTCTTTCGCTAATCGAAGCATCGTTGGATTCTTATTTATAAACGAAATTATCCTAATTCCTCTTAGCTTATTCATTTCGAATTAGCTCAATAATATATCATTGGATGAATGGTCTATAAATCATTTCATGTCATTATATTTTCTCTTAAGAAAATGAAATGACGCTTATGATTATAATCCCGAAATTCTATTCCCAATTGATATAAATCCTCAATCTTAGAAATCTCCTACTTGTATGGGTAAATCTGACTTAGAGTTTGTATTAGTAGTGGTGGTCCAAGATAGAAACTCATTATATTTGGTATAAATTTAAGTCTTTGACTTTAATTTTAGAATCCAAACAGAAATTTTTCTTATATTTCTAATTCCAGAATACAATACAGTTACACTTTCTCAAGTGTTTAATATCCATCTTCTATTAATGGATTAAAACTGTATGGAATATGAGTTAGGTATTCTGTGACCAGGATCCACTTGAAGTATTCTAAGAACTCTTTCATGTAACTAAACCTATGTCATCAATAGACACTACCATTTTTTTTTAATCTATGGCATTTGTATCTTGTTCATAGTGGATTTGACAAGATCAATCTCTGCAAAGAGTTAATATGCCTATATCCACTGAAAGTAGTTCATCTCATTCGCAGATGGATATACATTCAGGGGTGGATATGAGTTTTTCGTTGTATTCTTAAAACGATAACTCTAGATTATACCTTTTAGCAAAGAAATTTGAAATGTTTAAAAATTTCATTAATTTCTAGCAATGGTTAATACCATTAAGGTAAGTGGTTAAAGATCTTGCGAACTGATAGGGGTGGAGAAATAGTTAGTAGATATGCAGTTCAAAGATCATTAAATTGATTTTTGAATTATATCCAAACTTACCTCCCCAGAAATTTCGAGTTTCATATTGATGATTAGTTACTAGTCGTTGCCTAATTCCTTCTATGGTAATACAATTTCAGAATGATGTAATGGTTGTATACTTAATGTAAATCATTACTAGATTCATGGATGACCTAATCAAAATCTTAAGAAAAGCTAGAACTGTTAACCATGGTTTGTTAGCTTTTCTAAGTGATTAGGGGTGGACCATCCCATTGTCAATAGATAAGAAAGTGTTTGTTCAAACAAATACTACTTTTCTAAGAAAATAACTAAGTCTGAAAAACAAGTAGCAAATAAAGGAGATATTTAATTCTTGATTCCAAAAGTGTTCTATCATCTTATATAACATATGATGATCCCACTGCCTCTGTTGTCTTGTCACAACCGAAGAGATCAATACCATTTAGTTTTCTTAGGCATAATTCAAGGTGCCTTGTCGTAGTGGGAGAGTTCCTAGGAACTCACCTTCTTATGACTTGGGAGACACTAGTGATTAAAATCCATTGTGAGTTTAAACAAGTAATGGATTGTCAAGATAAGAAACTAAGAAGAAAGCCAATAGAACTATGGTTTAATCCATTCACATGGAGTAACCTAAAATTTTCTATTACAAGGACATAAAAGGAAATTTTCGTTTATAAGTCCATTCAATGGACTTAACAAAACTTCCTGTTCCTAGTATTATAGGTTTGAGTTTATCTAAACCTATGGCTTGTGGTATACCTGGTAATTACTTACTCTAATGCAAGCAACTTATTTTAGTAAGATGTTGAAGCATTTTCTTTCTAATGGCAATCTGTAGAAGCTTCACAACTTCTTAGGTATAGATTTTATTTATCTAAGGAAAAGTCTCAACTATTCCAGAAAAGATAAAGCCATGAAAGAATTTCTTAAATCAACAGTGAGAGGTCTTAGATATGCTTTTGTATGCCTTAGACCAGACACCTGCTGTTGAGTGGGAGTAATGAGTAGGTATCAGATTAATCCAGGAGAAGAACATTGGAATACAATCAAGTAAATCTTATGATAAAGAAGAGGAACTATATGTTAGTCTATAAGGGTGTGTTTAAAACTCTTAGACTACACCATATCAGATTTCGAAATTTGCCTTTGTGCTAGTAAATCTTTCTGATAAGATGTTGGTTACTCTGGGGGTGGAATAGTGATTTTGGAGAAGTATAAAAACCTATCTGAAGTCTCTAGGTCTACCAGAGAGGGACTGAATGTTAAGGTTGCAGGAAAGGTACTTATTCAGTCTAAGGAAAGTTCTATACATCTTTGGCACCATTCCAAATTGCCTAAACTACTAGTGTTAATTTCCTCATTAACCAAAAGTAGTTGCCAAAGGAATAGAATCCAGTATCCCAAGAGAGTAGACATATAGAGAGGAATTTCACATTATCAATGATTTTGTGATTAAAGGAAGAGTAATAGCGGAGAAAAGGTTGTGGTTAATTCAACCTTTCAGATCCTATTACGAGGAGTTTACTACTACTACACTTGATTTGTATATCAAGGTGTTGAGATTATTTAAAACGCACTTTTTGTTTTATATTAGTGCAAGTGGGAGTTTATTGGGTTTTATGCCTTAAATAAAACTCATTTCAATATAATCAGATTTACTTATTAATATAGATCAGAAATAACATTTAATGTTGCATGGTTCACATGATTTATTTCATGATTATATGTACATAATGTATAAATTCATCTGAAACCCTTTTCACATACTTGATCCTGTTTATTGTGCCGTCAACACATTGGAAAGTAAACATGACTATGTGAATAAAGTTTCCTAGATTTATCAGACACAGGGTTTTACTGATATGATAATCTACAACAAGAGTTTACTTGTATTTGGAGAAATACTATGTTCTTTCCAGAACATTGGTTAAACTAAAGCTCAGGTTGGATGCATGGAGTATGCATCGGAAGGGACCGATATTGAACTTTGACTTAGATTTAATTAAACTTACCGTAAAATCTATTCAAGTCAATATCGCCTAGTTGATCCTAGATCAAATGATCTTAATCCTGTTATGATTAGGCTCAATCTTGAAAGGCTATTCGTGTTCTTTGATTTGTTAGTTAAGCCTACTTTGAGGTCAGGGTGATACGTACATTTTGGGAACACGGTAGTGCAATTGAGTGGGAGCGCTAGCATAAACATGGAATCTATAACTTCTATCTGGCAAATAGTAAGCAAAGGATGATCTCCTTCGAGCTTGACCAAACGAAAATAAATGGTGGAGATCTCATTTCACATAAGCTGAAATATCATTTATACGGGGTCAAGTGTTTTAAGGATAAAATACATAGTAGGGTGTTACGGTAATTTAATCCCTTTACTGTGTAGATCATTCATATAGAGGATCATTGATCAAATTAGGATTATAACAATGGATAACTAATGATGTGTCTATATGGTGGAACATATAGAGCATTCTATATACTGAGAGTGCAATTCTAAGTTCTATGCGTGGATTCAACGAAGAATTAATAAGTTAGTGAATTTTAGTGCTAAATTCTTGATCTACTTATTGGAAGCTCGGTTATATAGACCCATGGTCCCCCCACTAGTTGAGATAATATTGCTTGTAAGACTCTTATAATTGGTTTTGATTAATCAATTATAATTCTCAAATTAGACTATGTCTATTTGTGAATTTTTCACTAAGTAATGGCGAAATTGTAAAGAAAGAGTTTATAGGGGCATATTTGTTAATTATGATACTTTGTATGGTTCAATTAATAAATATGATAAATGACAATATTATTTAATAACTATTTATAGTTATTAAATAGTTAGAATTGGCATTTAAATGGTTGAATTAGAAAATTGGCGTTTTTGAGAAAATCAGATGCAGAATAGGTAAAACTGCAAAATTGCAAAAAGTGAGGCCCAAATCCACTAGTATAGGGCCAGCCACTTTTGTAGGAAATTTAAACTGATATTTTCATTATTTTAATGCCAAATAATTCAAACCTAACCCTAGTGGAATGCTATAAACAGATAGTGAAGGCTTCAGGAAAATTACACTTAAATTTTCTATTTTTCCTTCAGAGAAAAACCTGAGCCTTCTCTCCCTCTCTTTGGCCGAATCCACTCTCTTTCTCTTCCTCATTGAGATTTCGAAATTCTTAGTGTATGAGTAGTGCCCACACACATCAAGTGATACCTCAATCATAATGAGGAAGATCGTGAAGAAAGACTTTCAGCAAGAAGGAGTTTCAGCATCAAAGATTCAGAGAAAGAGATCCAGGTCTAGATATTTATAATGCTCTCCTACAGAAAGGAATCAAGGGCTAGATATCTGAACGGAAGGAGTCATATTATTCCGCTGCACCCAATGTAAGGTTTCTTAAACTTTATATGTGTTTAATTTATCGTTTTAGAAAGTTCTTATTTAGGATGTTAATAAACATACTTGTGAGTAGATCTAAGATCCTGGTAAAATAATTTCCAACACTCACTCCCACGCATTCTCTACTTGCTTCATAAAATGCAAGTATGCTAACATGATTTATAGTTGCCTCGTTTAAAACCTTGCTAGGAAAACCTAGTGGGACAAAACCTGAGCTAAGGGAAAAAGAGCGTAATATATATTTCATATTCATAAGTATTCGGAAGTTTCCTCGTTTAAAACCTTGCCAGGAAAACTCAGTGGGACAAAACCTGAGCTAAGGGAAAAAGAGTGCAACATTAATATGTCTCCCCCTCATGCACATATGATCCATAATTCTTTTGGTGATAATATATCTCATAAGATTATTGTTATCACTTTTAAAATATTACCATATACTATCTATGATCATATATTTTCTATAACTCTTCCAGAGTATATGTTGACTTCTAAATTATTGAGGGATTCATGCAACATCAATATTTATCGAACTAGTTGTATCATTCATATGTGTATACAACTTTGTTCATACTAAAATTTAAAATTTCAAGTAGATATGAACATAACACATTAATGATAATATAAATTTTCATTTGCGACAATGATGGTACTCCAAGACCATATATTTGTTCCATCTTGTTTTATGATCTTAATTTCCATATCAAATGATCATATATCTATAATTCTTGATGCATATGAAGTACTTCACGACTTCTCTACTAATGAACAAACTTTATACATTTAATATTTCTCAATATACAAAAAAAAAAAATAAATAAATAAAAGTTTGTTCTTCAATTAATCAAAAAGTACTTTTCAAGAGTCTATCACAACGTATAATTTACAAATTTAAACTGCATAGACAACCTTACGTATTTTTCAAACAATAATTTACTTACATGTCTTTATTTCATACAAAGATCTTTATCATATAGTGCGCGCGACTTTGAATTTATATCACTTAAGACACGCATTAAATTCTTCTTGAATTTTTAGATAAGGCTTAATTCAAATTCTCACTATACTAGGAGCTCAAAATAAATAACCTTTTGCTGCAACATTTGTGTGATGCTTATAAATTTTCATAAAATATATTCCAGGCTATAATCAAATCATGATTATATTTTCTCAATATTTAAGCCTTACTTTAATCAATCTCATGTCTATGCAAACTTTGTACAACAATTCATTACGTACAAATACATATATGCAAATTTCTCATTAGAAATATTTATTTGCACACCCTACAGGTCTTACTTCACTTTATGCGAGTAAACTTGCCTAGACTGCGTCATAATATTTTGGCCAAAAATCAAAATGTATGTCAATAGTTCTCGACAAATCTAATACCATGATCCTTGCTATCTCATGTTAGTTTATTGCATATGCAAACATTCAACATCTATTGTAGACAAAAATTTCATTATATGATAATTTCCTCCCATATTGACATGACTTATAGAGATCTCTTTCAATTACATATTTTTCAAATATGTTTATCATTTATAGGTACCTATTGTAAAGCCCGCTTAGTTAATTTGGAAATTAGCAGTTGTTTATGTTTAATTATGAAATTATTTATAGCTATTTAAATAATTTATTACTGTTATTTATGGAATTCAGAAATGCATGATTATGTCATCAGTAGTTTTTATATTTCGCATTTCCGGTGTCCGGTATTTTGGAACTCGGCGTTTGGCTCAGTAGAAATCACAACTTAGTATGTTGGTAATTTGGGGACGGGTTTTAGACATTGGGAATGTCGGGAATGGCCGGAAATTTAGAATGTCCCAAAAATACCCCTTTAGTATGATTTGCATGATTTTATGGTGGAGGGGCAAAATGGTCTTTTTGCCCCATTAGTATTTTGTCTTATGTGAATTAAATGGATTAAATGTTTATTTTTAAATAGTTATTTTATGTGTGTTAGTGGCTGAAATAAATTAGTTAAATGGCTTTATTCTTTTATTTTCTTTCATTTTCAACACTTAACAAAAAATTAGAAAACTTTGAAAAAGAAAAGCTCCCTTTTTTCTCTTCATTTTCGGCTGTGCATGGGGTTGCTTGGAGCTGGATTTTTATGGTGATTCAAGCTTGATTTGCAAAACTCTAGTGAATTCTTGATTGTGGTAGGTGTCTTCTAGCTTTCTTCTCTTATTTTCTTAGGAAAAGTTTGATAAATTGATGATGCATGCATGAATTTAGTTGTTGTTGTTGCTGTGTTTATTTGTTGTTTCCAGTAGCTTAATTAGGTTTTATATGGATGGATTATATGGGTTTTAATGCATGCTAGTGGTGTTGTTTAAAGCTTTAAATTTCCTATGCAATTATGTGATTTTTGAGAGAAAAGGTTCTATTTTGTTACTGTGATGTTGAGGATGTTTGCTTGAGTTTCCAGAGGTTATTTTGAGCTTGATTATGTAGAATTAAGTTGGTTTGATTGCTTGTTTAGGTGTTTTTGCTCAAGTTTGAGTTTAGAACTCAAGCTTGAGCTCCAATGGCATTTTTCATGTTTGAGGTTTCTGGGTGGTTTTGATGCCTTGGATATGTTCTAGGGATAGTTTAGAACAGGTCTGGAAAGTTTGGGACCAATTGGGGTTGAATTGGTCGAGTTATGAAAAATTTGGTTTGCTGCCTGCGAGGAACCGGAATTCCGGTTGTGCATCCGGAATTCCGGATGAGGGTTCAGTAATTCCCAGAACCGGAATTCCGGTTGGGCAACCGGTCTGCCGGTTGGGGAATTTTTCAGAACCCTAGTTTTCCTCGTTTTTATGTTTTTAGGGGTATTGCCATGCTTTTTATCGATAGGGAAACTTTTAGTTCTTAGTTTTAGTCCCCGGGAAGTGATTTAGCGTGTCACTTATAGCGTTGTGATTTTTATGGTTTAGGAGCCAGTAATCCGCCGCTCAGCTCCAGTTCCAGTCAGGTTGACCGGCACACCTGAAATCGGAATCCAGGTAAGATTAGTATAACAGTATGCATATGTAGATTACATGTTTAGCGTGCATGTAGGAAGCCTGCTAGATTACATTAGTTATGTATTTAGGCTTCGAACCATCCAACCCTGTCACGTCGGTACGAGTGGAGTATGACCAAGACGGCAGAGAATGACCGGTTCGACCGATCAGCCGACATTTGGTTGGTGGTTCGGTGCTATTGACTTATCCCGTCGGTACGGTGGAGTATGACCGACGGCGGAGTATGACCGGTTCGACCGATCGGGAGGATACTTGTCAATAGTACCGTCCCTATGAACGTTCAAAACTCGGTACCATGTTGGACATGGCGGTAGTGGCTCGCACCATGTTGGACATGGCGAGCGGGACTCGGTATCGTGTTGGACACGGCGGTTAGTATTATGTATGATATTATTATGCTTTTCTTACCGAGTCCGTCGACTCACAGCTTATGTTCATGTGTAGGTAAAGGCAAGGCTATAGCTGATGGACCGTGAGCGAGCTTATGAGATTGTACATGTCGGGGCGGTTAGGCCTGGAGCGTACGATCCTCGGGACAGCAGGGCTGAATTTTTGTAACTGTCGTTAGACGACTTTTATTTTGATGTAATAGTTAAACAGTGAAACTTTTTGTAAATATTTTTTATAATCGGGATCCCGAGTCTTTTGTAATATGTTTTACAAGTTTAATCCAAAAGCAAAATTTTAATTAATCACGTTTTTCCATAAACCTCGTTGATTAGCAACGAGCTGCACAGTACGTTTAAAAATCACGTAATACGCCTAAGATAGTTAGGGTGTTACAATTTGGTATCAGAGCCGCCAGGTTGTCTTCCGAAGATCGTCACGACATGTACAATCATCATCAGCAGTTAGCTCGGTTCACGGTTCAGTAAGCCTTTATTGCTTTAGTAGTTTATTTTATTCAGTTATGAAAAAGAAAAGCCTGTTAGGAAGCATGTTAGTAGCCTGATAGTAGAATAGGCGCATGTTTCATTTCTAATTTCCAAATTAAGCGGCATTAGTAAGCTCGCCTTGAATACGACCTGATATGCCAACTCTTAGTTTCGCAGGCGGTTCTAACTAGATGGACGCCAGGCGGACTACCAGGAGTCAGGGCAACTCCGTGGGGTCGAACCAAGGACAGGGAGCTCAGTTTCCCCCACCTGCTAGGGGCCGAGGTAGAGGTCCCCGAGGCAGGGCTCGTGGCCGGGGTGATGAGAACCCGCCACGGGGCGCCTGTGCTCCCTCGGCCCGATCGGGGAGCCCCGGGTGGGAGTTGCGGTTTGCGGAGATGCAAGCCGGGATCGAAGAACAAGACCTCGAGATTCGTAGGTTGAGACAGCAGGTGCTCCCCGCAGTTCCGGTGCCGTAGTTCCAAAGTGGCACCCGCCCTCGCCGCCTGTGCCGAGATAGTGGTGGCGGCCCACGCATTGGAACCTTTATATGAGCGGTTCGGAAGGTGCACCTCCGGTATTCCTGGGAGGTCCGGACGTGATGAAAGCCGAACAGTGGCTGACGGTGATCACCAAGATTCTGAATTTCATGGGTGTCACCGGTAACGACAGAGTGGTGTGCGCCACGTTTCAGTTCTAGGAGGACGCGTTGGTATGGTGGGACATGGTGTCTCAGATTCATGACGTCACCACCATGACCTGGGAAAGGTTCCAGGAACTCTTTAATGCGAAATATTACAATGAGGCGGTCAGAAGCGCCAAGAGGAAAGAGTTCGTTCACCTGACCCAGCGGGAGAACATGAGCGTCACTGAGTATACTACTCAGTTTGATCGGTTGGCGAGGTTAGCCTCGGGAATTGTGCCGACCGACTTCAGTAAGAAGGAGAAGTATCTGGACGGGTTGAATCCCAAGATCAGACATGATCTGATGATCACCACCGACGACAGCACCACCTATGCTCAGATGGTGGAGAAGGCACTGCGAGCTGAGGGCGCAGTGGGGTGTATGTCGGGACCGCCCAAGACTCGGTGAGTGGCGGAGCTCCTACCCCTCCCGCATCGGGCTATAGCGGGGAGTAGTGGTTCGGCCATTGATCGAGGAAGAGGGCACCCACTGCTTCCGCGGCTCGAGTCGAACAAGAGGTTCGGGGGAACCGTAACCGAGGGAGTCGTCCCGGTGGTAATGAGACCCGATTCTCCTATCCCGAGTGCCCTAGCTGCAAGAGGCCCCATCGGGGTGAGTGCAAAGGTCAGGGATGATTTCATTGTGGCATGACCGGACACTTCAAGAGGGAATGTCCCCGGCTCCGATCGTAGGCACCGAGAGCTCCGGCGATACCCACTCCGGCCTGTGGTGTTCGCTATCACGCAGCCGATGCGGATGCCAGCCCATCGCCTGTCACAGTCGCCTTTTTATTAACAACTCGCTTTATTCGTCTTTGTTTGATTACGGGGCTACACATTCTTATGTGGCGGCCGAGTCTTTAGTAAATTGGGTAGACCCTTTGATAGATATGAATCGGGGTTTGGAACCCCGTTACACAGCGGAGAATTGGTTATCTCCAATAGGTGGATTAGGTCTATGCCGATCAGGATAGATGGTAGAGAGTTAAGCGCTGATCTGATAGAGATGAGCTTAGTCGAATTTGATATTATTTTAGGAATGGATTTCCTATCTAAATATTCGGCGAGCATTGATTGTAAAAGGAAGATGGTGGTCTTCCAACCGGGAAGTGAAGAACCGTTTGTATTTGTTGGTTCGGTTCAGGGATCTCGGATCCCGGTGATCTCGGCTATGTCAGCGAGAGAATTGTTGCACGGCGGGTGCTTAGGGTTTCTGGCCGTGGTGGTGGACACCACTCGGCCAGACACCATTCGGCCGAAGGACATCGAGTGGTTCGGGAATTTTTGGACGTTTTTCCCGAAGAACTTCCAGGGTTACCACCTCAGCGGGAGATTGATTTTGTAATCGACTTGGCACCAGGGGTGGAACCAGTTTCCAAAGCCCCGTATAGGATGGCTCCAGCTGAACTTAAGGAACTAAAGATTCAGCTCCAAGGGTTGCTTGACATAGGATTCATTCGGCCCAGTGTGTCACCCTGGGGAGCCCCGGTTTTGTTCGTCAAGAAGAAGGATGGATCTATGAGGATGTGCATCGACTACAGGGAATTGAACAAGCTGACGGTGAAGAATAAATATCCATTACCTAGGATCGATGATTTGTTCGATCAGCTTCAGGGGAAGACAGTCTTTTCTAAGATTGATCTCCGTTCGGGTTATCATCAGTTGAGAATCCGAGAGGAGGACATTCCAAAGACGGCTTTCCGCACTAGGTATGGACATTACGAGTTTCTGGTTATGTCATTCGGACTAACCAATGCTCCTGCAGCATTCATGGACCTGATGAATAGAGTATTCAAGGATTTCCTCGATATCTGTGTGATTGTGTTTATCGACGACATCCTCGTGTACTCTCAATCAGAAGAGGAGCACGAGCTACATCTTCAGATGGTACTGCAACGACTTCGAGAACATAAGCTTTACGCCAAGTTCAAGAAATGTGAGTTCTGGTTGTCTCAGGTATCCTTCCTAGGGCACATTGTAAGTAAAGATGGGATCAAGGTGGATCCCGGGAAGATTGAATCCATCAGGGATTGGCCGAGACCGAAGACAGTGACAGATCAGAAGCTTCTTGGGATTAGCCGGGTACTACCGTAGGTTCGTGGAGGGGTTCTCCAAAATTTCAATGCCCCTAACCGAGCTTACAAAGAAGAATCGCCGATTTATCCGGTCGGATAAATGTGAAGCTAGCTTTCAGAGCCGCGAGAGATTGATTACTGCTCCGGTGCTAGCTTTGCCTTCGGACAAGGAGAAGTTCGTAGTCTACTGTGACGCATCCAAACAGGGTTTGGGGTGTGTATTGATGCAAGCCGACCGGGTTATCGCTTATGCCTCCCGTCAGTTAAAGGATTATGAACAGCGATACCCGACTCATGATCTAGAACTGGCCGCAGTGGTTTTTGCACTGAAGATTTGGCGGCATTACCTTTATGGGGAGAAGTGCGAGATCTATACCGACCATAAAAGTCTCAAGTATTTCTTTACTCAGAAAGATTTGAACATGAGACAAAGGCGTTGGTTGGAATTAGTGAAGGATTATGATTGTGAGATCCTCTATCATCCCGGAAAAGCCAATGTAGTGGCCGATGCCCTGAGTAGAAAGGGTCCTGGGCAAGTAGCTAGCATGGTTCAGATCTCACCCCAGCTAGCTGAGGATATGGTTAGATCCGACATTGAGTTTGTGGTAGGTCGGCTTCACAACTTGACGCTGCAATCTGATCTATTAGAAAGAATAAAGGTCGCTCAGATGACAGATCCGGAGTTAGTGAAGATCCGAGATGAGGTATTGGCTGGTCAAGCCAAAGACTTTTCGGTGTCAGATAGTGGGATGCTTTTGTATAAAGCCAGGGTTTGTGTTCTGAACAGTGTGGAACTTAGAAATGAGATCTTTGAGGAGGCTCATTCTACCCCATATTCTCTACATCCCGGTACCACTAAGATGTACCAAGATTTGAAACCGTACTTCTGGTGGAACGGTATGAAGAAGAATTTGGTAGAATTCGTATCGAGATGCCTCACGTGTCAGCAGATTAAGGCTGAACATCAGAGACCAGCAGGGTTGTTGCAGCCTCTAACCCTACCAGAATGGAAATGGGAGGATATCGCGATGGATTTCGTGGTCGGGTTACCTAGGACCACGGGTTTGCATGATTCCATCTGGGTAGTGGTGGACCGATTTACGAAATCTGCTCATTTTCTCACGGCCGAACAACATTTTCGGTGGATCGGTTGGCGTAACCGTACGTCGTAGAGATAGTGAGACTTCACGGGGTACCGAAGTCTATAGTTTCGGACAGGATCCGAAGTTCACCTCCAAATTTTGGCAAAGTTTGCAACGGGCAATGGGTACAAAGCTAAAATTCAAGACGAGATTCCATCCTCAGACAGATGGTCAGTCCGAAAGGACAATTCAGATATTGGAGGATATGTTGAGAGCCTGTGTTATGGACTTTGAAGGCTCATGGAGTAAGTATCTACCGTTGATAGAATTTTCGTACAACAACAGTTATCAGAGTACGATAGGGATGGCTCCCTATGAACTGTTGTACGGTAGAAAATGTAGGTCCCCTATCCACTGGGATGAGACAGGGGAGAGGAAATACCTAGGTCCAGAGTCAGTTCAGCGGACCAATGAGGCGATAGAAAAGATAAAAGCTAGAATGCTTGCCTCACAGAGCAGACAGAAGAGTTACGCAGATCCGAAACGCAGAGATGTTGAGTTCCAAGTAGGGGAACATGTGTTTTTACGGGTATCTCCGATGAAGGGGATTAAACGTTTCGGGAAGAGAGGCAAGTTATGCCCTAGATTTACAGGACCTTTCAAGATTCTCGAGAAGATAGGTCAAGTGGCATATCGGTTAGCATTGCCTCCAGCCTTATCAGCAGTGCACAACGTATTTCATGTCTCAATGTTGAGAAAATACGTTTCAGACCCCTCTCATATACTCAGTTATGAGAGTCTTCACTCGGCCGTACATGTCATATGAGGAACGGCCGGTGCGGATCCCGGATAGAAAGGATAAAGTCCTTCGGAATAAGACCATAGCATTGGTCAAGGTTCTCTGGAGAAACAAGAAGGTGGAAGAAGCCACTGGGAGCTAGAATCGATATGAGAGCTCAATATCCGTAGTTATTCGTGTTAGATTTCGGGGACGAAATCCTTTTAAGGGGGGGATAGTTGTAAAGCCCGCTTAGTTAATTTGGAAATTAGCAGTTGTTTATGTTTAATTATGAAATTATTTATAGCTATTTAAATAATTTATTACTGTTATTTATGGAATTCAGAAATGCATGATTATGTCATCAGTAGTTTTTATATTTCGCATTTCCGGTGTCCGGTATTTTGGAACTCGGCGTTTGGCTCAGTAGAAATCACAACTTAGTATGTTGGTAATTTGGGGACGGGTTTTAGACATTGGGAATGTCGGGAATGGCCGGAAATTTAGAATGTCCCAAAAATACCCCTTTAGTATGATTTGCATGATTTTATGGTGGAGGGGCAAAATGGTCTTTTTGCCCCATTAGTATTTTGTCTTATGTGAATTAAATGGATTAAATGTTTATTTTTAAATAGTTATTTTATGTGTGTTAGTGGCTGAAATAAATTAGTTAAATGGCTTTATTCTTTTATTTTCTTTCATTTTCAACACTTAACAAAAAATTAGAAAACTTTGAAAAAGAAAAGCTCCCTTTTTTCTCTTCATTTTCGGCTGTGCATGGGGTTGCTTGGAGCTGGATTTTTATGGTGATTCAAGCTTGATTTGCAAAACTCTAGTGAATTCTTGATTGTGGTAGGTGTCTTCTAGCTTTCTTCTCTTATTTTCTTAGGAAAAGTTTGATAAATTGATGATGCATGCATGAATTTAGTTGTTGTTGTTGCTGTGTTTATTTGTTGTTTCCAGTAGCTTAATTAGGTTTTATATGGATGGATTATATGGGTTTTAATGCATGCTAGTGGTGTTGTTTAAAGCTTTGAATTTCCTATGCAATTATGTGATTTTTGAGAGAAAAGGTTCTATTTTGTTGCTGTGATGTTGAGGATGTTTGCTTGAGTTTCCAGAGGTTATTTTGAGCTTGATTATGTAGAATTAAGTTGGTTTGATTGCTTGTTTAGGTGTTTTTGCTCAAGTTTGAGTTTAGAACTCAAGCTTGAGCTCCAATGGCATTTTTCATGTTTGAGGTTTCTGGGTGGTTTTGATGCCTTGGATATGTTCTAGGGATAGTTTAGAACAGGTCTGGAAAGTTTGGGACCAATTGGGGTTGAATTGGTCGAGTTATGAAAAATTTGGTTTGCTGCCTGCGAGGAACCGAAATTCCGGTTGTGCATCCGGAATTCGGATGAGGGTTCAAGACCCTAACCGGAATTCCGGTTGGGCAACCGGTCTGCCGGTTGGGGAATTTTTCAGAACCCTAGTTTTCCTCGTTTTTATGTTTTTAGGGGTATTGCCATGCTTTTTATCGATAGGGAAACTTTTAGTTCTTAGTTTTAGTCCCCGGGAAGTGATTTAGCGTGTCACTTATAGCGTTGTGATTTTTATGGTTTAGGAGCCGATCCGCCGCTCGGCTCCGATTCCGGTCGGGTTGACCGCACACCTGAAATCGAATCCGGGTAAGATTAGTATAACAAGATGCATATGTAGATTACATGTTTAGCGTGCATGTAGGAAGCCTGCTAGATTACATTAGTTATGTATTTAGGCTTCGAACCATCCACCCCTGTCCCGTCGGTACAGCCGGAGTATGACCAAGAATGAGTATGACCGGCTCGACCGATCAGCCGACATTTGGTTGGTGGTTCGTCTATTGACTTATCCCGTCTGTGACAGCCGGAGTATGACCAAGACGGCGGAGTATGACCGGCTCGACCGATCAGAGGATACTTGTCAATAGTACCGTCCCTATGAACGTTCAAAACTCAGTACCATGTTGGACATGGCAGTAGTGGCTCAGTACCATGTTGGACATGGCGAGCGGGACTCGCATCGTGTTGGACACGGCAGTTAGTATTATGTATGATATTATTATGCTTTTCTTACTGAGTCTGTCGACTCACAGTTTATGTTCATGTGTAGGTAAAGGCAAGGCTATAGCTGATGGACCGTGAGCGAGCTTATGAGATTGTACATGTCGGGGCGGTTAGGCCTGGAGCGTACGATCCTCGGGACAGCAGGGCTGAATTTTTGTAACTGTCGTTAGACGACTTTTATTTTGATGTAATAGTTAAACAGTGAAACTTTTTGTAAATATTTTTTATAATCGGGATCCCGAGTCTTTTGTAATATGTTTTACAAGTTTAATCCAAAAGCAAAATTTTAATTAATCACGTTTTTCCATAAACCTCGTTGATTAGCAACGAGCTGCACAGTACGTTTAAAAATCACGTAATACGCCTAAGATAGTTAGGGTGTTACACCTATATAGAATCACTTCAGGGATTCAATTATAATCAAATATGTTATGTCTAACTTCTCTTGGGAGTCTCTTCTAGAGTATCGTTTTCATCACTGTTATCTTTTTTAAATCATCAATACTTTATAACATTAAGGTATCTCCACGAGTACCACTAGATTTAACAACTTCAAGACATATCAAATGAACATTTACTAATAATTTCTATATTGTTCATTTACGCTTCAGGCGTTTTCAACTCATTCTAACTCAAATTTGAATAATATTGATTTGCAGTTGGTATATATCACTTTGAACTATATCGTTCTTTTCAAAGAAACCCTTTTCTTTTCTTCTTGCTTCACGATCATATGGAACAATTTATCTATTTTTTCAGATTGAAGATAATTGTGACTGTTAGAGTTGGTGATTGGGGCTGTTTGGAGTGGTGGGCAATTGAAGATTCTAGAACATTTTGGTTTTGATATTTTTTTTTGATTTTTTGTTTTTCTTTTCTTCATAGGTTTTTTTTGGGTTTGTAGTCACTTTACTACTATGTATTTTTCTATCATTTTCATTATCATTATTGGGTTTTTTTTTTCTCATAGCAAAAATTTGTATGTTGTAAATAAATATTATTATTTGAGTTTAATTTTGTAAATAGATTGTATTGTTAATTATTGTGTATTGTGTTTGTTAATAATCTGAATGTATTTATATTGCTTAAATCAATTTGTGTATTATTATAATTTATATTTATCAAAATTAATATTTATATTCATTTAAATTATATAAATGGAATATTTAAAAAAAAGAATATTAGGAAAATAATTTTTTTTTAAAATAAAAATAGATATAGTGACACTTTGGGAGAGTGGCTATTATTTTTAGAGTTTGACAACTTGAGACTCTAAAAGTCTATAGTGACGTGTAATGAGAAGCTCTATGAAGTTTTAGTGACACGTGCTGATGTGTCACTAAATATTACCTTTCCAATCACCCACATTAGTGACACGCAGTGAAGTGTCACTAAAACTCTATAGAGTCACTCAAGATGGGTCACTGAAACTCATTTTTGTAGTAGTGTACTTAAGGATGTGTTGCAAGTATCTCCCTTTGATAAAGTTTTTGTGCAACAAATAGTTATCAAAGTATGATAGTGATTGTTTCCTATATGATTTTGAATAGTATAGTGTGTCATTTTTGAAACACAGAGTAGAAAATACCTAGATCTGGAGTCAGTTTAGAAGATTATGTCAAGGGTGCTTGCTTCTCAAAACAAACAGTAAAAGATATGTAGATTTGAAGCTCAGAAACACCCAAATCCCAAGTCAGGGAAACTTGTCTTTCTATGTATTAAGGTATGAAAAACTTTGGTGACAAGGGTAAGGTATGCCCTAGGTTCCTATGACTTTTAGAGCTTCTCACGAAAAATTAGATTAATAATTTCATATCCAGCCATGGGAATAGCATTTTCAGTACACATAAAGTTTCCATGTTGTATGTTAAGAAACTTAACACATATCCTAAAATTTCATGAAACCCTAGAACTTAAGTCAGACGTATATTATGAGTATAAATAAGTTGAAATTATTGATAAGAGAGACATGCCAAATCATTATATTGATCAAGGTACCTAGAGAATTAGTAAGGTCAAAAAACACCATGGGGAGTCAGTGTCCGGTGTATTCTAGATGTGATTTTGAGGACGAAATTCTTTTAACTAGGGGATAATTGTAATGACCGTATAGTTAAATCATGGAAATTAGAAAATAATTAAGGATTTAATTAATATTATGATTAAATGCTTCTTTATAGAAATTAGAGCTTATTGGTAGAAATAGACCTTAAGAAAATAATTTCACAATTACGGAGATATATTTGAATTCTAGATGTAATATATATGTGATATGTAAAATTTTACAATTTTCATAGTTTATACGGCCGGTAACAGTAGAATGAGATGATTTGGCAAATAGAGTTATTTTTGTACGATCAGGTATCTTAGAATTAGTGTAGTAAGATAGTTAGGCATTTGGAATGTCAGGAGTATTCGAGATTATGGCTTGGACTATTCTACCCCTAGGTTTTAAAGATTTATTAAGAGTCTTTGCATGGGGCAATTTGGTATTTTGCCTAAGATAATATTAATTGAAGATAGTGAAATTCTTAGAGTTATCTAAATTCTTCTTGTTTAATTAAGTTTAGAATAGGTCAAAGGAAATTTATGTTATCTTCTGTAAACAAAAAAACAAAAAGCAAATAAATCTCTTCATTTTTTCTGTCTTTAGTTTCAGCCAAATACAACCTGAAGAGAATCCTTAAGTGTTCATCACATTCATAGAAAATTAAGAGGGATTTCTAGCAAGATTTTCAAGAGTTAGCAACTGCGTGACAAAAGTAAACTTTCTATTTGATATTCTTAGTAGAAATTTAGGTTTTGTACGAATTTTTGGAAATCTAATTTCAATTTTAGCTTGAAGTGTTTAGGGTTTACTTCTAGAGTTATGTTTGAGTTATTTAAGCTATTATATAGTCTTTTGCTTGGGTTTTGTGGGTTGAGAGTTAACTTGAGCTTGTAAGTTCAAGCTTGACCCCTTTTATGGTTTTTTTTTTTTTTTTTTTCATTTTACAAACTTGATGATATAATTTATGAATGAAATATGTTTGTTAGACTCAAAATAAGTATTCTGGAAGTTTTGGGTTGAATTGGTTTTGATTTGTGTTAGTTTTGAAGTTTGGGCAAAAATTTACTATGAAAATGGTACACCATTTTTAGGAAACGATCTACCATTTTTTCAAACAGAAAATTTAAAAAAATAACTTGTCATTTTTACAAAATGACCTGCCATTTTTTGGGGTACTTTTTCCAAAATCTCATTTTTAGTGTTTTATATATCGATAGTTATGGTTTAGTCACGCTATTTATCGATAGAAAAACTTTTAGTTTCAAGTTTAAGTCCTCGAAGTGATTTAGCGGATCACTTACCAGTATTACATAAATTGTGACTTATTGCCTGAAATCGTCGTGTAGCAATTTTCACTCATAGTTACCAATACACTTGCATTTAGATTTAAGGTAAGATTAGTATAATATTTGCATATATGTATACATGTTTAACATACATGTTAATTTCCATCAAAATTACATATTAGGGTATCCGTGAGGTGTACATAGAGCTACACCGAGATGCCAACAGATATATGTGAGGCAAATGAGTAGCCATCAGAGTTGCATATCAAGATATTGGTGAAGTGTACATATAGAGTAGCACTGAAATATCAACAGATATATTCTAGGCTTCTTGATAGTATGAACTAATTGCTACTACATCAGTACGACTAGAATACTGAGTATAGGTTTGTTTTGTGAGTAGTCATACTTTTGTCGAGAAAATTCTTGATCCAGTTATCAAATCGTGATTAGGTGTATGGGCGCCTAGTTATGGTCTAGATATATATGTTTATGTTTATGTTTATACTTTTCTTATATAATCTGTTGATTCACAATTATTACGTGTGTGTGCTGGTAAGAGCTAGAATCGAACCGAGATGAGTCTAAAGCTAATGATGAAGATTGTACATATCAAGACGGTTAGACCAAGTGCTCAGAGTCTTCAGGACAATTTAGGCTCACTTTTGATACTCACTTTTAATAAATCTTTTTTGTTTTGTTTATTGTTGAAGTAAACCCCATATTAACCATTCACTGTAAAACCAGATTTTTTACAAAGAGTTTACAAAGGCAGTAAAAATTCTTATGTGGCCTCAGGCCTCTATTTACCTAGATAGGTTATTAAGTTAGTTTATAAAGTTTGTTAAAACTTTATAACTAGCTCTCTTGTATTCCACTACAACATATATAAAGGAGAAAATTACAACATCTATATATAACATCAAAAACAGACCAGATCAATAGATGTTCAGGACAACAATCAGAGAAATATAAAACACAAGATCAGTACAACAATATCATCAGAGAAAGAATAATACAACAAAAAGATCAGATCTGTAACCGACTGATTTTGGGGTCTTGCAGGAGGCTTACTATGGAGTAAGCTTTGGAACCAAGGTGGTGGTTCGGATATCCATGGCCAGAGGGTGTTGTTCATGAAAAGAAGAAGATAACAAAACATTGTTAGTATTGATTTTGAGAGAAACAGAGAGAGAAAAATAGAGGAATAAACACTGTATATATACATATCTATATATATTCGGATTACCTCTCAAAATGTTGTGAGTTGGAATCCTTGCTGTGTAATCTCTTGATCATTGAAGATCTATAGTGGAAGAGGCGAGCTCAAGAGGACGTACCCAGATTTCATTGGGGAACCTCTATAAAATCCATGGTGCATTCTTTCCTTTAAACTCTCTGCAATTTCTATACTGTGTTTGTTATTTTTCTGCTTGGGATTTTTGGGTTATAATCGGTTTAGGAAGGGGTTATTTTCCTGGGGTTTAATTTCTACTTTCTGGGATGTGTTTTTCGTGTTCTTCAGTGAAGAACTACGAAGAAGGTGAGTCGGCTTAGAGTGGTCTGGTGCGAACTGTGAAATTTCTAGGCAGTGGGTTTTGTGGCTGTTCTTCATGTTCTTCAGAGAAGAACATTGAAGAAGAAGGGCCATTTATTTATCTGCTAGGGTTTTCATAGGGGTGGCTGTGAGTGTTTGAAAGGAAAAGAGATTATATATATGCGATAAATGCTTTAGGGTTTCAAAACATTTAATATACAACCTGTAGTACAATTCAAAATGGGCTGTCGTTTTTCTTGGGTGCTTAAATCACAGAGTCAAAAGGTGGGTTTGACTGGGTGTAAAGGGTCTTAATTGACCTTGGCTTTAATTGCTTTATTTGCTGTGTGTAGGGTCTGTTAGGGAATAAAAATCCTATAGTGGTATCAGAGCCAAACAAGGCACAATCTGCAGCAAAGATTAATCAAGAAAGCATAAAGAAAGCATAAAGAAATCATCAAGAAAGCATCAAGATTCACATTCATACCAGCAAGAATTCAAACACACAAAACCAAGATTGCAAAGAACAACACCAGGATTTTTCTAAACTCATTATCTATATAATTTCTTTGAAATAACTTTATACATATACAATTATGAGTTCCATGAAGGTTGATATAGATAAGTTTGATGGTTCAGGTGATTATCGTATTTGGAGGAAGAAGATTAGGGCTCTATTGGCTCAACACAAGCTGTTGAAGGTTCTTAAAGATCCGGTGGAATGGTCAGCTGATACAACTAAAGACCAGCAAGAAGAGTTGCTGGAAACAGCAACCAGATTGATCATTTTCAACCTCTCTGATGCTATAATCAGATTGGTTGACAAGGAAGATACACCCGCCAAGATTTGGAACAAGTTGGAAGAGCAATTTCAAAAGAAATCTTTGATCAACAAGATTTACTTGAAGGAGAGAATCTTTGGTTTTAAAATGAGTCCATCTAAATCTGTAGAACAAAACTTGGATGAGTTTTTGAGATTACACATTGAGTTAGCAAACTCGGGGGAGAATGAGGCCTTAAGTGATGAGAATCAAGCAATTATAATTCTCAATTCACTACCGGAATCCTACAGGGAGGTTAAGACAACCATTAAGTATGGGAGAACTGAGATCACTCTTGAAGAAGTAATCTCAGCTTTGAAATCAAAAGATTTGGTAATGAAGGTTGAAAGACCGGGGCATACTAATGGGGATGTTAACCTAAGTAGGGGAAGGCCTGGACAAAAGAAACCATGGCATAATAAGGGTAGAAGCACTAGTAGAGGTTCAAGCACTAGTAGGGGTTCACATAAGGGCAGCAATCATCATCACAAAGGGAGGTCAAATTCAAAGGGTCCTAAAGATCCAAATGGGTGCTACCATTGTGGAAAGTTAGGGCATTTCAAGAGAGAATGCTACTTTTACAAGAAAAGCAATGGGAAACAAAATTCAGATCATCAAGAGGAATCAAACAAATCAAACAAGGCTAAGAATGACCATCAAAATGCAAACCTAAGTGATGGTTATGATAGTGGAGATGTCTATGTGGCTGCATCATCTTTTAAAGATGATTGGATTATTGATTCGGGTTGTACTTTTCACATGACTAACAATAAGTCTTATTTGTTTGATTACAGGGAATCTAGAGGGGGCAAAGTCATTCTTGGGAATGACCAAACATGAAACATTGAAGGTTCAGGTTCTATTAATTTTAAAATGTTTGATTGCATTATTAGAACCTTAACTAATGTTAGATATGTTCCTGATTTATCTAGAAACTTAATTTCTATTAGTGTACTTGATGATCTTGGTGTTGTTAGCGAAATTGAGGCAGGTACAATAAATTGAAAACCCTAGATAGGTTATTAAGTTAGTTTATAAAGTTTGTTAAAACTTTATAACTAACTCTCCTGTATTCCACTACAACATATATAACGGAGAAAATTACAACATCTATATATAACATCAAAAACAGACCAGATCAATAGATGTTCAGGACAACAATCAGAGAAATATAAAACACAAGATCAGTACAACAATATCATCAGAGAAAGAACAATACAACAAAAAGATCAGATCTGTAACCGACTGATTTCGGGGTCTTGGAGGAGGCTTACTATGGAGTAAGCTTTGGAACCAAGGTGGTGGTTCAGATATCCATGGCCAGAGGGTGTTGTTCATGAAAAGAAGAAGATAAACAAAACATTGTTAGTATTGATTTTGAGAGAAACAGAGAGAGAAAAATAGAGGAATAAACACTGTATATATACATATATATATTCGAATTACCTCTCAAAATGTTGTGAGTTGGAATCCTTGCTGTGTAATCTCTTGATCATTGAAGATCTATAGTGGAAGAGGCGAGCTCAAGAGGACGTACCCAGATTTCATTGGGGAACCTCTATAAAATCCATGGTGCATTCTTTCCTTTAAACTCTCTGCAATTTCTATACTGTGTTTGTTATTTTTCTGCTTGGGATTTTTGGGTTATAATCGGTTTAGGAAGGGGTTATTTTTCTGGGGTTTAATTTCTACTTTCTGGGATGTGTTCTTCGTGTTCTTCAGTGAAGAACTACGAAGAAGGTGAGTCGGCTTAGAGTGGTCTGGTGCGAACTGTGAAATTTCTGGGCAGTGGGTTTTGTGGCTGTTCTTCATGTTCTTCAGAGAAGAACATTGAAGAAGAAGGGCCATTTATTTATCTGCTAGGGTTTTGATAGCGGTGGCTGTGAGTGTTTGAAAGGAAAAGAGATTATATATATGTGATAAATGCTTTAGGGTTTCAGAACATTTAATATACAACCTGTAGTACAATTCAAAATGGGCTGTCGTTTTTCTTAGGTGCTTAAATCACAGAGTCAAAAGGTGGGTTTGAGTGGGTGTAAAAGGTCTTAATTGACCTTGGCTTTAATTGCTTTATTTGCTGTGTGTAGGGTCTGTTAGGGGGTTACAAAGCAGCTACACTAAGTAAGCTCACACGTCTTTTTTTATGCTAACTCAAAAACTCGACGAAGGAGTTCTAAAAATGCAATGTTAGATTTTGTATTTATAATTAATGCATTGTACGTGACTTTCACTTTCTTTAGGTGCCCAAAAGTATACCAAAGGAGCCTTTTCTCAGTTGTGTATAGTTCCACTTAAAAATAGCTCATGTGATTGGAGAGACAACAACAGCTCGATGTGGTTATTAGAGGTATTAGTTAGTTCCTAGAAAATTTCACATTTAAAAATTCACAATGATTCCTTAGTTATATATATGAATGTTATTGCCATTAAGAAATATGGCTTTAGCAAAAAGAAAATGTGGTGTGCTCTGATTGTTTAACAGCTATTCAGGCTTTGGCAAAAAGAAAATGTGTGCCTGACTGGCAGTTTTTTAATATTTCCCTAGCAATTTTAGACTTAGTTAATAGTTTTAGACTTTGTAATTTCAGATATGTTAAATCGCTCGAACATGGTTTATGTCGATGGGTTGGCCAAAAGTGCGAGAACTTCTGCACTTTCAGCTGGTGTTTTTTTAGGGGAGGGCATTTCCCCTGCCCATTTTGTTTTCTCAGTAATGAACTTATTGTTCCTTCAAAAAAAAAAAATAAATAAATTAGAGAAATATGGCTTTAGCTTTGATTTTGTCTTATACTAAAAAATGCGCTTGTAGCAAATTGTATGATTAATCCGGTACAATTTAAATGCGTATATAGTAAATGAAACCACACATCATTGATTGAAAATTTGGAATTAGATAAAAATAATTAAAAATAACACGCAGATGTGTTTGGATAGTCAAAGGGATTCGTGGGTGAGGGTGGTTCGGGTTGGGATTTTCGTTGGTGAGGGTGGTTCGGGTTGGGGTTGATCGTGGGTGAGGGTGGTCGACGACCGTGGGTGAGAGTGGTTCGGGTTGGGGTTGATCGTGGGTGAGGGTTTTCGTGGGTGAGGGTAGTTCGGGTTGGGGTTGATGGTGGGTGAGAGTCGGCTGAGCATTTACAAATGGGAGGGGTAGTTTTGGAAAATTGGTAAAATAGTCATACATTACAAATTTTAATAAGTATGCATTTAAGAAAAAAATTATAAAGTTATGTAGGTATGGAAATTCAAATTTCCCTAGTCAAATTCTCTATCTATTAAAACATTATTATGCATTTTTTTAAGACTTCTTTTGCTGGACATGAATTTAGGTTATTAAAGATACTGATTTTTGAGATAAGGCATTTAGAAGATCTTAAGGTAAAGTATATATTGATGTTGCCAATGCCTGCCCTGAGGTGTTCAACGCCTTTGATACTAGGCGAAGGTTATATGACTTTTATACAGCAATATTTAAGTCTCTCTTGAGTGACAAAGGGCATTACTGCTATGAGACAACATATCATCCACACCTATTTTCCATTACGAATTTATGATGCAATTTGTTCAAAAATTCTCTAGGTGTTAAGATGGAAAAAAATTGTATATTTATCTTCTATTATTAAATTCTATATATATTATCTGCCATGGCATAGAATGCGGAGAGCGAATTAGAGACTTAAAATTCGTGATGATACCGACTATATTCGGAGGAACTCGCCATCTTGGAGATTATGAGAGAAAAAAGAGTGAGAGAACCATTATCTAGATGATATTTTGATTTGATGCCATCTTTCCCAATAGTTTGCGTTATTTTCTTAAGTTTGCTCCGTAAATATAATATAATAGGAAATATCAACAAGAGGTGAATCTTCATGTACGGAAGATATGGACAAAAGAACGCAAATAGCGATACATATGAAGTATGTAATATTAATCGTACTTAAAGCCAATTTTAGAATCATTGACCCAATAGATGGCTAATAAAAATTGATCGAAGAATAACTAATTAAGTGGTAAAGCCGTCGAGGTTAAGTTTATATAATGGAGTCAAAATAAAGCCAAAATTTTTTACTTAGCGTCGTCAGACAATACCTGTAAGAGACAGAATAAGATATATAGAGATAATATATATGTACGTACACATAAAATAAGTAATAAAAGTACCCAAAAACAAATTATGTCTCCAATTTTATGTGGAATAGTTAATTTATTCATAATTTTGGGATCTCATGCCACGGCCCAGGTCTTTGATATCACAAAAAAAGGTGCAACAACCAGTAGTTCAGATATTTCCAAGGTAAAAAATTACTGTGTAATTAACTTGAATTTCATTTGGCTTGTGGGAATTAGATCAATATTAACAATAAAACTTTACAAGTGCAATTTATGTTGTATTTATGTATTTATGCATGTAGAGTTTGTTAGAGGCTTGGAATGGGGCCTGTGCATCATCAACCCCAAGTAAAGTGTTGGTCCCTAAAGGGACATTCCAATTAAGAGTAGCAATGCTACAAGGACCTTGCAAGGCTCCTATTAATTTCGACTTGGAAGGCACATTGCAAGCACCTGGACTGGGCCCTAGCTATAGCTCCGGCAATGTTTGGATCGTATTTTCTTATGTCGACCGCCTCACTATTTCTGGTACAGGTACTTTCGACGGTCGAGGTCAAACTGCTTGGGGTAAAAAATGTGATTGGAATGAGTTTTGCGGTAACCTTCCAATTGTAAGAATATTCTCCATACACCATTTCAAATGCCTTCACATGTATACAAACCTTTTTTTTTTGTTTTTTAATATTTGCAATTATATAATAAACAGAATTTACGGTTCAACTTTGTGACCAACTCCGTAATCCAAGATGTTACAAGCAAAGACAGCAAACAGTTTCACGTTAA
Organism: Cannabis sativa; assembly: GCF_029168945.1. Classification (NCBI taxonomy): domain Eukaryota; kingdom Viridiplantae; phylum Streptophyta; class Magnoliopsida; order Rosales; family Cannabaceae; genus Cannabis; species Cannabis sativa. Next base: position 32,234,368 of record NC_083608.1, on the reverse strand, counting down.
CCTTATTGGCTGCAAGAACATGACCTTCCAGTACTTCCACGTTCTCGCGCCCGAAAAGAGCCTCAACACCGACGGAATCCACATTGGAAAATCGACAGACATCAAGATTGTCAACACCACAATCGAAACTGGTGATGACTGCATTTCTATTGGGGATGGAAGCAAGCAAATTACAATCACTAATGTCACTTGTGGACCGGGCCACGGTATCAGCATCGGTAGTCTAGGAAAGTACAAAGATGAGGAGCCCGTCAAGGGTGTTTACGTGAAGAGTTGTACTTTAAAGAACACACAGAATGGAGTTCGGATAAAGACTTGGCCTGACTCAAAACCTGGAGCAGCTTCAGACATGCATTTCGAGGACATAACGATGGAGAACGTAGGCAACCCGGTGTTAATTGACCAAGAGTATTGCCCCTTTAACGGCTGCAAGAACAAGCTTCCGTCTAATGTTAAGATTAGTAATGTAAGCTTTAAGAGGATAAGGGGAACTTCTTCTACACCATTAGCTATAAAACTGGTGTGCAGTGGTGGGATGCCCTGCCAAAACGTCGTCGTTTCAGACATTAATTTGAAGTACAACGGTAGTCAAGGGTCAATGTCTTCCGAGTGCAAAAATGTGAAGCCTGTCGTGAGCGGAACACTGAACCCACCAGTTTGCTCTATTAGCCATTAGTTAAATAATTTTAAATAATTACTTTTAGCGTAAATGAAGCCCCATATATGTAAAATATACATGTAAAGGTGGCGATATATGTAAGGTTTTGACTATATTTGTTATAATATATTATCTATAAATTTAATTTTTCTTTTCTCCATCTATATATTAACAGTAAGACCTTATTAGCTAAAATTTAGTTAGAAAATCAGATGAAAAAAGCTAAAAATAAAAAGCTTAACAAAAATTAAGAACACTGAATGAACTAAAATACTGTTAAAATTAAAATTAGACCTCTCTTGACAAATGGTGATTTTCTAACCCATTTACAAGCATTTAAATGGGTCTTTTAAACTTAAGCTCTTATGGCACTGAAATATAGCTTATCCTAAAAGTAAGGGGAAAAAGTTCTAATACTACCATGATGGTTAGCGTCACTACAACAAATAATCCCAATAGCGGCGGAGTTATTAGCGGCGGGCCCTCTCCGCCGCTAATAAGAGGGGTATTAGCGGCGGAGGGTGGGGTCTGCCGCTAATAAATGGCCAATCTTTTTTTTTTTTGAATAGCATTAGCGGCGGGCAGTCCGCCGCAATTGCTCCGCCGCTAATACTAATAGCGGCGGGCCCCCCGCTATTGGTCCGCCGCTATTAGTATTAGCGGCGGAGCCCGCCGCTAATACTCCGCCGCTAATAAATGGGCGGGATAATTCCCGCTCATGTATTTCAAACTATTAGCGGCGGACTATTAGCGGCGGGGGTCTGCCGCTAATAGTATTTTTTTATTTTTTTTTTATTTTTAATACTATTAGCGGCGGACCCCCGCCGCTAATAGTCCGCCGCTACACATATTATAAATACCCCCATCAGCCCCACTTCTCCAACTTTTCTTTCATTTCAAAATTCAAAACCCTTAACCCCTCTTCCCCCCAAATCCGACCCTTTCCCACCATCAGCCCCACCCCGAAGCACCCCACTCGGCGCACCACCACCCCGGCGCACCACCATCCCGACACACTCCCGACGCACCAACAGTACATCCCCACGCACTCCCGACGCTTTTTGGTATGTTTTTTTTTTTAATCTTATAATCTGGGTATTTGTATTTGTATGCATATTGTAATCTTATAGTTTTAGGTTTTAGATTTGTATTTGTATGCACATTTTGATTTATAATATGGGTATATATTTATGTTTAGATCGAATTTTTTTTTGTTTTTGTGATAGATCTGTATATGTATATTGTGTATATTGTGTATTTGGGTGTATAATTAATAATATGTGTATATGTATATATTGTTTGGGTATTAATTTTTTATTTTTTGTATATATATATTTATTTGGGTATTTATTATTTTATTTATTTATATATTAACTGTTATATATTTTTGTATATATATATTTATTTATATATAAATTTATATATATATATATATTAATTGATATATATATTTTCTGTGTATTTATATAATTTATTTAAGTATTTATTATTTTATTTATGTATATATTAACTATATATATATTTCTGTATACATATATTCACTGTATATATATATTTCTTTTATGTTTTATTTGGGGATTAATATATTTTATTTGTATATTAATTGTTTTATATTTGTATATATTTTCACTGTATATATATATTAATGAGATATATTTTTAAAATGTAATGTATTTTTTTTTGTATATTATATATAATATATGTTTTTTATGTTTATATATATGTAAATTTAATATATGTAATTTTAGGTGTTAAGTTTTGTAATTTATTATTTTTTAAATAAAGAAAAATAAAAATAATGAAAAAAATTAAAAAAGTATAATATTACATAAAAATTTGAATATTGAAAATTAAAAAGTTAAATAAAAATAATTTTTTTAATTTTAATAAAAATTGTAATTAAATTATTAAATTTTTATATAAGTTTTTAAGAAAAAATATGTTAATGGAAATTTATGTATTTTTAAGGTGGTAAAAATTAATTATTTTATATTTATTTTAATTTAGAAAATAAATTTATTTTTATATAAATGATAAATAATTCGAAAATTTAAAAATTAAAAATTAAAAATTTAGTAATTTAATAAATTTTTATAGTGTAATATGTAAAATGAATTTTTTTATAATATAATTAGTTTAAATTTTGATAACTAATTTTAAGTTTTAAAAAATAATAATTCATTTAAAATTTAATTATTTTATATTTATTTAAATTTAAAAAATAAATTTATTTTTTTATGAATAATAAAAATAACACAAAAATTTAAAAATTAATAATAATAAAGAACAATAATAATTCATATTTATAATTATATTTAAAAATATATCATAAAATTTGTACTCATAAAATTTCATAAGACTTTACAAAAATTCAAAAATTAATAATAAAGAACTATAATAATTCATATTTATAATTATATTTAAAAATATGTCATAAAATTTGTATTCATAAAATTTCATAAGACTTTACAAAAATTTAAAAATTAATAATAAAGGACAATAATAATTCATATTTATAATTATATTTAAAAAAAATATATCATAACTTTTGTACTCATAAAATTTCATAAGATTTTACAAAAATTTAAAAATTAATAGTAAAGAACAATAATAATTATATTTAAAAAAATATATGATAACTTTTGTACTCATAAAATTTTATAAGACTTTACAAAAATTTAAAAATTAATAGTAAAGAACAATAATAATTCATATTTATAATTATATTTAAAAATATATCATAAAATTTGTTCTCATAAAATTTCATAAGACTTTACAAAAATTTAAATATTTAATACTTCATTTGTCGTCGAAATTGTAGATGGCGACAATCGATAAGTCTTGGACCAAAATCAGAAATCGTGGTTGTCATGAATTTTGGAATGGTCTACAAGCCTTTTTAGCAATGGCATCAGAACATAAGGATTGTGATGGACGAATACGATGTCCTTGTGTGAGATGTATAAATAGTAGGTTTGAAAAAATAGATAGGGTTAGAGCACACGTATTTGATCGAGGTTTTATGCAAGGATATGAGAAATGGATTTATCACGGGGAGCCTGAGGATGTCGTCGTTGATGTAGCAGTTGCCGATGTTGAATCAGAGGATGAAATGATTCCTATTTTAGAAGACTTCTTTCCCTCGACAACTGAGGAACCACAAGGAGAAGATGAACAACCAACCACAAACCCACAATTTGATGACTTATTTGAGGAAATTGAAGCTGAATTGTATCCCGGTTGTGATTGGATTTCATCTCTTAACTTTTTAGCAAAGCTATTGCATTTAAAAGTTAGGGGAAAAATTCCTAATAACATCTTTGAAGAATTATTGAAGCTTTTAAAGTTTGCGTTTCCGAAGGAAAATAATATTCCATCAACTTACTACGAGGCAAAAAAGAGATTGAAGAAATTAGGCTTGGGTTATGATAATATCGATGTCTGTTTGTATAATTGTTGCTTATTTTATAAGGAAAATGCATCCAAGGAGGCTTGTCCAGTTAGCGGAACTAGTCGTTGGGTTACTTCCGAGAACGGGAAAGGAAAAAAAGTTCCTTGCAAAGTCATGCGATACTTTCCGTTAACACCTCGACTTAAAAGATTATATAGTTCGAGGATTACAGCGAAAAGCATGATATGACATCATACTGGAAAATCAAAAGATGATGGGGTGTTGCGACACCCGGTCGATGGTTTAGCTTGGAAAGACTTTGATGCAAAACATCCCGAGTTTGCAAGGGACCCAAGAAATGTTCGACTTGGGTTAGGCCGATGGATTTAATCCATTTGGCAACATGAGTCTTGCATACAGCATGTGGCCAGTGGTGTTGGCTAACTATAATCTACCACCTTGGTTATGTATGAAAGATAATTATTTTTTGCTCTCTACCCTAATTCCTGGTGCAAAATCTCCAGGTAAAGACATGGATATATTTTTAAGACCTTTGGTGGATGAATTAAAGGAGTTGTGGAATAATGGGGTAGCAACGAGAGATAGTTCGACCAACTCGATGTTCACCATGCGTGCTGCGCTTTTGTGGACAGTGAATGATTTTCCTGCTCGTAGTAGCTTGTCTGGGTGGAGTGGTCAAGGTTACAAAGCTTGCCCTACTTGTAATGAAGACACGACGTCCATTCGAGTGATCGGGAAGACATCATATGTTGGTCATCGAAGGTTCTTGCCAAGTAACCATGCAATGAGAAGGGATACTCGATTTGATGGTAAAGTTGAAAGAAGACCTCCTCCAAGACGATTTACTTGTGAAGAAATATTATCACAAGTTAATGCTCTCGAACCCCAAATTCCCGGACATCATGAAAATTTTGGGGGCGTGAAACGTAGAAGAGTTGCAGAAAATTGTAATTGGAGGAAAAAAAGTATTTTCTACGAGTTGGAGTATTGGAGCACGAATATTTTAAAACACAACATTGATGTGATGCATGTTGAGAAGAATGTGTGTGATAGTCTCCTAGGAACCATCTTGGATAATGATAAATCAAAGGACACAACCAATGCGCGCCATGATTTAAAGAAGATGGGTATTAGGGAATCGTTGTGGATTTATGAAGATGGGAATGGGAGGCTAATGAAACCGCATGCTCCTTATGTTTTGACTCGTGAGAAAAGACAACTTTTTTGTCAGTTTGTTAAAGGAATAAAGTTTCCCGATGGCTTCTGTTCAAATTTAAAGAGCAAAGTTTCTCCAGATGAGTCTAACATTATTGGGTTAAAATCCCATGATTTTCATGTCATTATGCAGCGAGTACTAGCGGTTGGTGTCCGTAAATTTCTACTGCGTGACACTGCAACAACTATTACTCAGCTGTGTAATTTTTTTCGACAGTTATGCTCTAGAACTCTAAATGTAAAAGATATGGAGGATGCTCAAAATAATTTAATTCTGTTATTGTGCAAGATTGAATTGATTTTTCCTCCAAATTTTTTTTGACATAATGATACACTTGGTATTGCATTTGCCTGAAGAAGCGATATTGGGTGGCCCGGTCTTTATGAGATGGATGTATCCTTTTGAAAGGTACATGAAAAAATTGAAGAATTATGTGGGAAACAAGGCACGTCCTGAAGGGTCAATTGCAGAAGGTTATGTTGCTGATGAGGCAGTAACCTTTTGTTCAATGTACTTTAAAGGGTGTGAAACAAGATTTAATCGGCTTGATCGAAATGAAGATGCGCCTTCTGTTTGTCGCTATCTCTCGCTTTTAATTCTCAATCTCGTCCTTTAACTAGCGGACTTATCAAGCCTCTTGATCATATCAGTCGTGAAAAAGCTGAGTGGTACATTCTTCAAAATTCTCCTGAAATCCAAGCTTACTTAGAGTAAGTTTGTTACATTTTTATAAATTATTTTATTAAATTTTTAGTTTTTATTTTCTATCTCCCTCTATCGTATCTTGACAATATCATACTTTACAGTGAACATTTGGACAAGATCAGGCATGAATATCCTAATGGTAATCACGATGTCTTGCATAGGCAAACTTTCCGTCCGTGGTTTCATAAGAAGGTATAACGACAAAATTGTAAAGTTTTAATTCAATCATTTATATTCCTCTCATATTAATACATTTTATGTATTTAGATATATGAGTTGCACAAGCTTGGAACTTTACAAAATGGTGATGAGTTACTCGCTCTCGCTTCCGGGTCCGATTACTTAGCAACATTTTACGAAGGTTGTGTAGTGAATGGTGTTCGGTTTATTGCATCAAAGCGAGACCAAAAGCGGAAGACACAAAATAGTGGTGTTACTGTTGCTGGAACTGAAGGGTTTAATTATTACGGCACACTTGAAGATGTAATCACTATATCTTATACTGGTGCATATACAGTGTCATTGTTTGAATGTAAATGGTATAACACTAATCCATTAAGAAAGAAGACAATCACTGAAAATAATATAACTAGTATAAATACTCGTGGATATTGGTATCAAGATGAACCGTACATCCTTGCTAACCAGGCGAAGCAAGTTTTCTATCTTGAAGATCCACTCAGAGGTCGCGATTGGAAGGTTGTTGAAGATATTAGCCATCGACAAATTTGGGACATTACTGACAACGAAGATGAGACTGATGTAGATGTTGTTAGTGATTCTAACTCTGCCAATTTTGTGTTGACGGTTGATCTTGGAGAGTTGATTATGCAATCGAATGAACCTCCAGTAATTGTTGAATCATCCGATCAGTTAGTGGATTCTGAGATAGAGAATAATGAACTTGATGAAAATTATGTTGCTGAAGAAGTAGATGATTTACTAGTTGAACATGTGGAGGATGAAAATGTAAACTTAGTGAATGATGGAAATGATAGTGATTCTTCAGTGTAACTTTTATTTTGTAAACATTTGTTACTTAAATTTTTTACAATTAAAGGACTATTTTATTTCTTTCGCATTAACATTTGTGTGATATTTCAATTATGTGTTTCACATTTGTGAATTCTTACATTTTTTTCCGTCTTCAAAGTAAAGTAAAATGTCAGCTACGTTAGCGACATACCACGGTGGGGATGGTGATGGCAAGGATCCCCCTGATCCTTCTAGGGTACCGTCGTCTTGCGAAGCAGGTTTCATATTTTTTCAAATCTACAATTGTTCTGAATATAAATAGTGAATGTATGATTTACTAATAAAAATTTTTTCTCTCGAATATATATAGTTCCACCTCCGGTCAGAAAGGGTCGTGGGGTTGCCGCAAACGCTAATCTCGAAAAAAAAAAGGAGAGATGCTGGTAAGCCCTTACCGGTGGAGGTAGATCTTGAAACAGGCAAAGTTGTTGGCACTGAAGCAAGCAATTATGTTCGATTTATTGGCCAACAAGTAAGCATGTTGTGCCCGGGTGGTCATCTAAATTTTTCTGATGTACCCCAACAATACAAGGATCAAGTGCTCAATCGAATTAGAGTAAGTGATTTTTAATTATTAAAAGTTGTAATAATTTTATGTCCTCATTTATAAATTAACATAACTTTAAATTACTTTTATTACATAGTACTACTTTGATATCGATGGGAATCCCCATCGAGACCTACTTATGGGGACTTTATATTCGGTGATGGCGGAGCGGTATAGTGAGCGAAAGACACTCAGACACAAGCATTTCAAACAACATTACAAAAAACCAGAAGATTGGGACACAGTGCTCAAATTCCCCCCTGACTACTTGAATTCCGAGACTTGGAAACCGGTTTGCGAATTGTTCGTTAGCGAGGCATTTTTGAATCGTTCAACTAAAAATAAATCGAATCGGCAACTAATGAAATATCCAACAACGCAAGGCACAAAATCGTTGGCGTCCATACGCCACGGAATGGTATGTATTAATTCTTTAATTGTTAAATGTTTCATAAAAAAAAATTCTTCAATAGTTAATAATATTTCTTTCTTATAATAAACTAATTTAATTGTTTATATTTGTATAGGGGGGTCCTCCTGGAGAGCATGTAGTTGAAGCATGGAAGGAGATCCATGTGAAAAAACCGTCTGGAACTTTCGTTAATGAATTAGCTGCAAAAGATTATGTAAGTGATTAAAATGGTTTATTATTAAAATTTATATTTTATATTAATTACATATTCTAATAATTTTGATTTAAATAGGAGGAACTGATCAAGGAGCTTGATAGGAAGCGACTGGAACGACAATCCCAGAGCGATACTGGGACTGAATCTGAATCTGATACTGGTTATCAGTTTGACGTTATGGAAACAGTTCTAGGCCAAAGATCTGACTATCAAAGAGGCGTGGGTGAAAGGCTCAAGGGCAAAGGAAAGAAACCAATCCCTCAAACTCAATCAACGCTGCCTCCCCAACCAACTACTGAAATGATGAGCACTGTGGCAGATATATTCTCAGCTATGCGTGCCACTTGGGGGGGTAATTTGACGCCTGAACAACGTGCCGAAATATTTAACCCACGTTTTGACAATTTCATTCAAACGTATAGCCAGTCGCAGTCGCCTGGTGGTTCGTCTTCTCAGAGTCATGCCGCTCCTCCGGAACAGCAACAACAACCTCCTTCGCAACCACAATTTCAGCCTTCCTCGCAACAACAATTCCAAAATTTGTCACAGCAGCAATTTGAAAATTTTTTGCGAAGAACCCCAACTGCTCCTCGGCGGTTTCCTCGCAAAGAACAACGGTTGTTCCGCCAATGGGAAATCAGTTCTTATACCGAACACCGTCAGAGTCTCCTCCGCTCGGCTCAAACTTTGCTGATTTTGGATTATTTGGGAGTTCATCGCAGGAGAACCAATTTTTTTCAACTCCCATTTTCAACCAAGCTGAGCTCGGTAATTTAACGCTGGGTTTATCATCAGACCAAGCGTATGTGCCTTCTCCGCCACGGGCTTCGGGGACTCGTACCGAAAATAATCCAGATCAAGACTTCATAATTAGAGACCTGAATGAAGATGTTAATGAATAATTTATTTATGTTTTGTAATAATTTAGTTTAATTTTGAGACAATATTTTATTAGGATTAATATGTTAAAGTTAATTACTTTGGAGACAATTTTAAATTATTAATACATTTTATTAAATTGTTTTAATTATATTAATTAGATTTATTTATCAAATATTCGTATAAATATTTAATTATTTATTTATATATAAATATATTTATTATTATTTATTATTTATAAATATTTGTTATTTTTTTTTTATTCTAATTGGTATTAGCGGCGGAGCAATAGCGGCGGGACCCCGCCGCTATTGCCCTTTGTCAGTCTCGAAACACGAAACTGACAAAGGGCAATAACGGCTGGGTCCCGCCGCTATTGCTCCGCCGCTATTAATATTATTAGCGGCGGACCCTGTTTTTGGCCGCTAATAATATTAATAGCGGCCAAGCAATAGCGGCGGACCAATAGCGGCCGAGGTCCGCCGCTATTGCTCTTTAGCGGCCAGGAATGATACTAATAGCGGCGGAGAGGTCCACCGCTATTAGTGATAAATGTTGTAGTGCGTGTTAGAGGGGTGGTGGAGGAGTGTTGGTCGGATGTCGACTTTTATTACCTCAAGTGAGATAAATGGTGTCTCCAAAACTTCTACTTATCATACATATTGTACACTTCTCAAGGGTAGTAATTATAATGGCTGAATACTTAGAATATAGATTAGTAAACAATTAGCATCAATTAATAATATTATGTGATGTGGGCCCTATTTTCAAGAAATAGACAGTTGAATTATAATTTCTTAATTCCTAAATATTTTTTAAATAATGGTTGTATTATATTTGATAGACATGAATTTTGATATTTTTATGATTTATGCCTAGTAACGGTAGAATTGGGACGTGTTATTGTTACGAAAAATATAAACAATACGCAAGTTCACGTAATCAAGTAGTAAACTCACACAGGTGAGGTCGAACCACAGGGAATTGAACTGAATATCACTAAACTAGATTTATGATTCTATTTGGCAGATAAAAAGAATTTTAATAAAGTTTGAAATAAAGATAATCAAGAAAATTAAAGAAAGCAGTAAAATTGTTTAATTAAGGATGAGAAATTAGGGAAAAGAATCATGTTGATTTAATTACCCAATTGTTAATGCTAATTACTACTCTCTTTCTAAATGTGAATAATAGATTATAAAATTAACCTAACTCTTTTCAGATTTTTTAGGCTCTAAATTACATGTTACCTAATCATCTCTGAATTTGACTAACATGTAATCAACATTACGCAATAATCTAATTGTCACTAAGGCTATGTAAATACTTTCGTTTCACATCCAAACCTAGTTTATCCAATTTTAGCATTCTCAATTCTCACTCTTTAGATTTTGAATTGAGATCATAGAGCATGTAAAAGGTGATCAATCTTAAATATGTAAATAAACACAAATATGGATAAATTTCACAATCAAGAAAGGAGAAATAGCAATTATCATTAACTAAAGATAATGTCAATCAACAATCATCATCTCCCTAAATAGGCGTTTAGGGCTCCAAATTTGAATGAATCTCAATTTTCACGAACTCTCTTTATTTAAACCAAGTCTCATCTTTAAAATTCGTGAAATTACGAAACTGTCCAAAAATTCCGTCACTAGAGCTTCGTCGCGACGAAGGCTTAAACAAAATTTTCCAAAACTCTCTACCAATTCCCGTCGTGACGAAGGTTTTTCCCCCTCACGACGGGATTAGGCAGCAAAATGTCTTGTTTGTTTTTCTTCTCAATTCTTTCACCACTTGTCCTCAATTCTTGTGAATACTTTCTTTAAACACCCGAGGACCTAAAACAAAAGAATCAAGCGTAAAATAGCCCTAAAACTAGAAACAAAGTGTGAAAACTAACTGAAAATACGACCCGAAACTTAGACTAATTTTAGCCTAACAATTATTCCAATTTTCGTTCTCCTTACGTGACAGTGCTTAGGTGGACAAAATTAGGGCCATGTGGCAATACGACTTATCGGTAAGAACACCAAGTCAATACCTGAGCAAATAGAGGCTTCACACTCAAATGGGCATCAAACACAAGACTAACTTCCTCCCAGAAGCTGGCCAACCACCCCTAGCTGACCCTATGGCCGCCCAACCTCAATGCAATGCCATGGCCGGCCAGTCTGCTCCCTGCAGGTGCTTGGTCGACGAAGGAGGGTTCTGTAAGATTCTTTATGCACTCCTACGTGGACAACAACACTTGGGCTACGAATTTGGCCCTAAAAGTCCAACAGAATAGCTGAATAATATCTAGATTCAATGATATTTTTGTTTTGTAATTAACTAATTAAATATACAAATATCTAGGGTTTATAGTTGTAATCTAGGGTTTAGGCCTCCTATATAAACGCTTTAACTCTAACTTAGAAAACCTAAGCTTAGTCTATGCCTAAAACTTACCTCAAGGCTCTAAACCTAAGTCTGAATAAGTCTTCTCTTCTATACTTCCTCTCTCAAACGCCCATACAAGCATTCTCTACACTCGAAAGATTTGCCAATCTCGATTCATACTTTGTATCCTTAAGGGTCCTATATCAGATCCCATTACTAATAATCTAGATAGTATTACCCTCGGTATTAATACAACTAAAAAGGGAGTAGGACATTACCCACTATCACAGGGGGTCGCACCTCTATAACAAATTTGTAAGTTTATTACTTTTTCATTCTTGTTTGTGCAACACGTGGTAAGAATCAGATCTTTACAATCCCAATTTTAGTTGATCACCTTTTGAGGTTAATAGTTTGGTGCTTTCATTAAGAGCGTGGATATCGTATCTAATCAAATGCCATGGTTAACACGAGAAAAACCCTTGTCAAGGCGTCTACCTCTTTGGGTCTCCCTCAAGATCCACAGACTATAGATCCAGATACTCAGGTTCCACTCACAATTGGAATCCCCATGAACAGTGCAAATGTGATGAATCTTTAGACCACAACAGGCGGCAGAAATTTTGCCACTACAGCTGGCCAAACTGATATAAGCATCGTGGTGGATCTAAGTAGCAGGCCCCTACCTCCAAGAGAAGACCCACCATTAGCGCCTTCTACTAATGGAAGGACCCAGGGGCGACAGTCCCCTCGAACAACAACTAGATCTCATCTCTAATTTTACGCTGGAGAGACAGGCCCGAGAATTGGTGAGCCTACGATTGGCGATCCCCATCTGCACTTCGGAGAAGATCTCAAGTTAGCCAGACCAAAAGAAGTTGTAGGCCATGCAGGCCTTACTAAAGAACCATGCACTGTTGATTGCACTATTTTTTGCTTAGTAGAGATGCAAATTCTCGGGATGGATGGATAACCAGGAGTACATCATTCGATCTCATTAAGTAGAGTTAGATCACCACAACAAGGATGCTAGCAATCCAATTAGACAATTCAACTAGAGAACCGATAGAAGAGGCCATGATCTCATCAAAGCACCACTTCAAGGAAGATTTGTTAATAGATCGAGGAGGGTCTATCGACATGTTGATCAACCTACAGCGAGGGCAGACCTTTCCTTAAAGGTCAAACGACAAATATAACCAAATCTCAGCAACTAGCGGCACGGGGGGCCAGCCAGGGATTTTTGGCTCAACAACACCCCAATTATACAGCCAATGAGGAGCACCCTTGGCTGGCAAGAGTACATCACGTCCTCCCCAAGGTGAGCGAGGTGCCAAAGGTCAATCATCAACTGACAAGGACCAGGAGCAGGTTGAAACACCCAAAATTGCTATTTAAGAAGTGAAGCAGATCGCTTTAGACACCTAGATCCACCAAACTCTTGCAATCGGTGTGATCTACCTCCTGTCAACACACAAACCACATTAGTCAACCGAGGATTCATGGGTGGCCAGACCTTGCTTCTTCTAGGTTTTGCCAGCCATAGGAGCATTGCAAGTGGCCAAACCCTACCCTTTGTACGTCTAAATGGCCACAAAGGAAAACTTGCCGGCCAGACTCTATCCAATGTAGGCCTGGCCGGCCAAGCACAACGACCAGGTGTAGGCCTTTCTAGCCACGGCAAGCTCCCGTACCTAGGAATGGCCAGCAAGGGTCAACAATTTAGCATAGCTCTGACCGACCTTTATGAGTTGAAGCTGTACAACTCCAATGCTAATCGTTCTTACATGGGTGACATGACTTTCCTGGAGAGTACATTGGCCAAAGGAAAAGTGTTGTTTCAGAGCTAATTTGAAGTAGACTTGACCACCATCCAGCCAAAAGGGTCATCTTCGGGGCACTATGATGAGGAAATGGCTAGCCCATTTTTTGAGGATGGGGTCAGACAGGATTTTGATCAGGTGGCTGTCCAGCCCACACTCTAAGGATCCAAACTTTGTAGCTTTCGATTCAACCCCACAAGCACCTAGACACATGTAGATTCATCTTATTAGTTTTTAGCATTATCGTTTTATACTATAAACAGTGTTTTCATGTTCTGTATGGCCTATGGGCCTTTTAATTTTTGAACACTTACGTATTTTCAGCCCCAGGGACTTCATGTTCGTACTCTTAGCATATACACACTCATTTTTTGAACATTACTATTGTTTAATCCTATTTCTTTTGATCATGAATTGTGTGATGACCAGGTGGTCTTTAATCATGGTTATCTTCTTATGCCCTTGACATGTAAGTATCTATATTTATTTTTCTTTATGTAAAGGTTAAGTATGCCTCCACCTAATCTAGAGGTAGGTTTAGTAGCTTATTCTAAGCATTAAAATTTCTCTATGCTAGTTCGATGCATTATACGGTATGGGTGGACCCCAAGTGAGCACGGAGACTAACGATCTCTTGGACACTTGCTATTCACCAAAATTCATAGACCTTGCCTTAGAATTCTCTTAGGGTGCTACTTGTTGTTCACACGTGGAACTGAAAAAGAATAATTTTAAGAAATTAATCTTGTTAGCAAGTGGTTTAGACAAAATAATTTGAACGTAAACATTGTTTTTTATTCATTAATTGGTCTTTGCTATTTTACAACTTACATAAACTGAATCTACAAGCTTACATAAAAAAGTTTTGCTTTTAGATATCAAATGGCTACCCTTGCTTGACTTGCATAGTAGAGGCCACTGTTTAAGAATGGTGGAGGCCATGCCACAAAGTAAGTGGTTACTAGCTCTTTAACACTATAATGTTGAGTTGGTAGAACTGCTAGCGCTAAGTATTATTTTGTATGTTTGTTACGGAAAGTATTTGCGAAGGTGCTCTCCAGTAAAATGTTTTAGTAGGAGAAGGAGCTCAATTTTCTCTTTGTACCTTCCAAACAAAGGCTCCCTTATTACTTAGAGGCCTTGATAGGAGCCTTCCCAATATCGTCTGAACACTCCTACTGCTAAATCTATGGTATTCAGGAACACTCTTCGGAGCATCAGGTCTCCTATGAAGAATCTCCTATCCTTGACTTGCTTGTTGAAGTCCCTTGCTACCTTTTTCTGGTAGGCTTGCATCTTTAGGTGCGAGGACAGACCTTTCCTCAAAGGTCAATTGACAAAAACAACCAAATCTCAGCAACTAGCGGCACGGGGGGCCAGCCAAGGATCTCTGGCTCAACAACACCCCCATTATACAACCAATGAGGAGCCCCCTTGGTTGGCAAGAGTACATCACTTCCTCCCCAAGGGGAGTGACGTGCCAAAGGTCAATCTTCAACTGACAAGGACCAGGAGCAAGTTGAAACACCCAAAATTGCTATTTAAGAAGTGAAGCAGATCACTTTAGACACCTAGATCCACCAAACTCTTGCAATTGGTATGATCTACCTCCTATCAACACACAAACCACATTAGTCAACTGAGGAGTCATGGGTGGCCAGACCTTGCTTCCTGTAGGTTTTGCCAGCCATAGGAGGATTGCAAGTGGCCAAACCCTGCCCTTTATCTGGCTGGCCACGAAGGAAAACTGGTTGGCCAAACCCTGTCTAATGTAGGCTTGGCCGGCCAAGCACAATAACCAGGTGTAGGCCTTTCCAGCCAAGGCAAGCTCCCGTACCTAGGACTGGCCAGGAAGGGTCTATAATTTAGCATAGGTATGACTGACCTTTATGAGTTCAAGCTGCACAACTCCAATGCTAATCTTTCTCACATGGGTGACACAACTTTCCTAGAGAGTACACTGGCCCAAGGAAAAGTGTTGTTTGAGAGCTGATTGAAGTAGACTAGGCCACCATCAAGCTAGAGGGGTCATCCTCGGGGCATTATGATGAGGATATGGCTGGTCCATCTGTTGAGTATGGGGCCAGCCAGGATTTTGACCAGGTGGCCGACCAGCCCACACTCTAACGATCCAAACTTTGTAGCTCTCAATTCAGCCCCACATGCACCTAGACACATGTAGATTCGTCTTATTAATTTTTAGCATTATCGTTTCATACTATAAACAGTGTTTTCATGTTCTGTATGGATTTTTGACTACTTACTTATTTTCAGCCCCAAGGCCTTCATGTTCGTACTCTTAGCCTATACACACTCATTTTTTGAACATTACTATTGTTTAATCCTATTTTTTTGTCATGAATTGTGTGATGACCAGGCGGTCTTTAATCCTGGTTATCTTCTTATGGTCTTGACATGTAAGTATCTATTTTAATTTTTCTTTATGTAAAGCTGAAGTATGCTTGCACCTAATCTAGAGGTAGGTTTAGTAGCTTATTCTAAGCATTAAAATTTCTCTATGCTAGTTCGATGCATTATACGGTATGGGTGGACCCCAAGTGAGCACGCAGACTAACAGTCTCTTGGACACTTTCTATTCACCAAGTTTCATAGACCTTGCCTTAGAATTTTCTTAGGGTGCTACCTATTGTACACATGTGGAATTGAAAAAGAATAATTTTAAGAAATTAATCTTGCAAGTGGTTTAGACAAAATAATTTGAGTATAAACATTATTTTTTATTCATTAATTGGTCTTTGCTATTTTACAACTTACATAAACTGAATCTACAAGGTTACATAGAAAAAGGTTTTTCTTTTAGATATCAAATGGCTACCCTTGCTTGACTTGCATAGTAGAGGCCACTGTTTAAGAATGGTGGGAGGCCACGCCAAAAAGTATGTGGGTACTTGCTCTTTAACACTATAATGTTGAGTTGGTAGAACTGCTACCGCTAATAAATGTTTTGTATGTTTGTTACCGTAAGTATTTGTAAAGGTGCTCTCCATTAAAATATTTAAGTAGGAGAACGAGCTCCATTTTCTCTTTGTACCTTCCAAACATAGGCTCCCTTATTAGTTAGGGCCTTGATAGGAGCCTCCCCAATTGGGTCTGTATACTCCTATTGCTAAATCTTTGGTATTCAGGAACACTACTCTTTGGAGCATCAGGTCTCCTATGAAGAATCTCCTATCCTTGACTTGCTTGTTGAAGTGCGTATCTACCTTTTGCTGGTAGGCCTGCAACTTTAGGTTGACTTGAAATCTTCTATCTTCTACTTCATCAAGGGATTTTGCCAATAGGATGTTGTTTGTATCTTGGTCATAGGTGTCATCTTGTGAGATGGTGGCACCAGCTATACAGGCAACATTTCCTAGTAGTCATAAGCTAGAGCAAATGGAGTTTTCCTGATGGCCATCTTCTCGGTAGTCCTGTGTGACCATAGGTCCTCAGGGAGCGATTCGGGCCAATTGCCCTTTGTTTCCTCAAGGTTTTTCTTTAGGGTGTCCTTAAGGGTATGGTTGATAGCTTCTACCTGCCCATTTTCTTGAGGATGGGACACAACAGAGAAGCTTTTGATGATGCCATGTCTGTTGCAGAATTTAGTGAACATGTCACTATAAAACTGCTTTCCATTGTTTGACATAATCTTCTGTGGAAATCTGAATCAACATATGATGTTCTTGAAAATAAAGTCATGGACTTTTTTTTGGAGGTGATTGTTGCCAAGTGTTCAGATTCTGTCAACTTGGTGAGGTAGTCTACTACAACTACAGCAAACTGTACCCCTCCTTTTCCCTTTAGGAAATGACCAATCAGGTCTATCCCCCACATTGTTAAGGGCCAAGGAGATTGCATCATTGTGAGCTCATTATGGGTAGCTCTTGGAATTTTTAAGAATCTCCGGCACTTGTCACATCTTTTGACGTAGTCCATTGAGTCGTCAATCATTGTTGGCAAAAAGTACCCATTTCGGAGTATCTTTTTGGATAGGCTTCGCCCCCAGCATGGTTATCGAAGAAGCCTTCATGCACTTCTATCATCAATTGCTCGGCATCAGCCTTGGTGACACACCTTAAGGGCGGCATTGAGAAGCTCTGTCTGTACATTACTCCATCTAGGATTAGAAACCTAGCAGCCTTTCTCCTTATCCTTTTTCCTTCATTCTTGCCTTCTGGCAAGGCTCAAGTTTGAAGGTAAGCTGCAATAGGAGTAATCAATGTTTGACTATCATCTAACATTTAGACTTCTTCAGGGATTGTAATGCTGGGTTCTTTTAGGAACTGTAATTGCACTATGTTTGCCTTGTCGATAATGGTGTGATTTGCTAGATGGGCAAGTGCGTTTGCTGTAGCACTCTGCTCTCTAGGGATCTTCTTGATTGTACAGCCTTTGATCTGGCTTAGTAAGTCTTTGATCTTGCTCAAGTAGGCCACTATTTTTTCACCTCGAGCTGTGTATTCACCTAGGACTTGATTCACGACTTATTGAGAGTCATTGAATATGTATGGGTGTTCAGCTTGTACTTCATGGGCTAGATTGAGGCTGACTATTAAAGCTTTGTATTCAACCTCGTTGTTTGAGGCTTTGAAGCAAAATTTGATTAGTTTGTGTAGCTGCTGCCCCTTAGGTGTTATAAGGGCAATGCCTGCATTAGAGTATTGGTCAATGAAGCTTCCATCATGATGGAGTTTTTATGTAAGTTCTTCAAGTTTTTTTTTATTGCTCTTGCTCTCGCTTCTTCTCTAGTTCTTGATTTTCTCCTAAATCTTGAGAAATTACACGATGTTCTCAAGGGCTTGACCCTTTATGGGCATTTTTGGTTGATATGTGATGTCAAACTAGCCAAGCTCAATTCCCGACTTGAGTAGTCAACTTGATGCTTCAGGTTTTTGTAAAACCTGTCCCAACGGTTGAATAGTGCACACCTTAATAGGGTGTTCCTGGAAGTATGGCCTTAGCTTTTTAGAAGCAAAGAGCAAGTTGTAGGTCAGCTTCTCCACAAGTAGGTATCCACTTTTAGTGTTGATTAGTCTCTTACTAATGTAGTATACAGGGTACTGTACAACATCTTCTTCTCTTGTGAGGACAACACTCATAGCATGCTCTAAGACTGCTAGGTACATGCTTAGCTCTTCATTTTTCAGAGGTTTGGACAACACTGGTAGTTGAGCCAATTGTTTCTTTAGCTCTTTGAATGTTGTTTCAACATTGAGCAATAATCTATTTGTCACATAGGTTACGCAAATACTTTCGTTTCACATAAAACCTAGATTATCCAATTTTAGCATTCTCAATTCTCACTTTTCATATTTTGAATTGAGATCATAGAACAGGTAACAGGTGATCAAACTTAAACATGGAATCAAACACACATATAGATAATTTCATAAAACAAGATAAAAGGAACGACAATTGACATTAACTAGGCAAAAACTTTAATCAACATTCATCATCTTCCCCAATTGGGAATTAGTTCATGAAAACAATATTAACATCCATGATTAAATCTAGAACGGAAATAAACATAAATAAATTCAAGAGTTTAAGAAAGAAAACTAGTTGGTGATTTTTGCTCTGGATCATCACAATAGCCTCCTCTCCTCCTTCATTCACTTTTCGGGGCTAATTTCTGATGATGATCGTTAGATGAGTCGAGCCCCTTATATAGAAATTAAGGTTGTGCCTTGATTAGAAAAATATCAAAAAGTGGTCGAAAATCTCGTGTTTCATACCTGGTCGCGACTACATAAAGGGCTAGTCGCGACCATAGGCAAATGGGAAAAATCACCCTCTCTGCCAAAATCACCTAGTCACGACCATAGTCGCGACCAAATCCCGATGCATTGTAGTTCAAATTTTGTCGATTGGAGAAAAGATGGGATAATTTGGTGAAAAATCTGTTGAAGCTGCCAGTTTGCTCCAGTAGTCGCGACTAGCATAAGCCATAGTTGCGACCCTTCTAGGGAGTTGATTGGGCCTGAGATATGTGAAGTTGTTAGATGTTTTCTCCAAACAGGGAGCCTTCTCAAGGAAATAAATTCAACAGTCACTACCCTCATTCCCAAAGTCAAGAGCCCTAATCTGGTGAGTGATTTCAGACATATTTCATGTTGCAATGTGTTATATAAGATAGCTACCAAGTTGATCTGTTCCAGGTTAAAGAATATCCTCCCTGATTTAGTTTCGCTTAATCAAGAAGGGTTCATAAAAGGTAGATATATAGCACATAACATCATGATCTGTCAAGATCTAATTTGAAGTTATGGAAGGAAGGTAGCCAAACCAAAATTCATGATCAAGTTGGATTTGCAAAAGGCATATGATACTGTAGAGTGGGATTTTCTAGAGGAGATGTTGCATGCTCTGAAGTTTCTTGGGAGATTCATTGATTTAGTCATGATTTGTGTTAGGACTCCAAGGTTTTCTCTTATGTTTAATGGATCTACACATGGATTCTTTGAAGCTAAGAGAGGTCTTCGACAGGGAGATCCTATGTCACCAATACTGTTTGTCCTTGGAATGGAATATCTCAGCAGAATAATGAAGAAGCTAGGAAAGAAGAAAGACTTTGGTTATCATGAGAGATGTGCTGATCTGGGGTTAAACCATTTGAGTTTTGCTGATGATGTGCTATTATTCTGCAGAGGGGATTTTAAAAGCATTTATCTCATGATGCAAGCTATTAAATTGTTCTCTGCAACTTTCGGGCTGCAACCCAACAATGCCAAATCAGCAATCTATTGTAGTGGAATGAGTGAAAATGAGATTCAAAGGGTGTTAGACATGTCAGGATTTGCAAGACAACATGATCCTTTCAAGTACTTGGGAGTTTCTATATGTGCCAGAAGGATCTCTACTTCAGATTGCATCGGTTTAGTGCAGAAAATGACTGCTCGGATTAGAATTTGGAGCACCAGACATTTATCCTTTGCTGGAAGGTTGGTCTTGGTTAAATCTGTTTTAATGTCAATACATGTTTACTGGTGTCAAATCATGTTCATTTCTAAGCAGGTTATTAAAGAGCTTGAAGCAGTTTGTAGAAGTTTTCTGTGGACAGGGAAGAGCCTCATGAATGGGGCTGGGGCAGTCGCTTGGGAAAAGTTATGCTGTCCAAAAACTTCAGGGGGTTTAGGGTTGGTGAGTATCCCTAATTGGAATTCGGCTGCAATGGTGAAACATGTATGGGCAATTGAAAAAAAGAAGGATAACTTGTGGGTGAAATGGGTACACAATGTATACATACAACAACGAGTTTGGTGGGAATACAAGGCCCCTATGAGTGAAAGTTTGTATTGGAGGAAATTGGTGGAACTCAAAGAAAGAATTAGAGGGTGTGTGTAGCATAACAATTTCTCTGCTGCTGATTATAAAATAGCAGAGGGGCTGAACTGGTTTAATCCGAAATGGGAGAAGGTTCCTTGGTCCAAGGAAGTATGGTCAAGATTGAATATTCCAAAGCATAGCTTCCTACTATGGTTAGCTATGCTAAACAGACTCAAAACAAGGGATAGGCTCTTCCACCATGGTTATATTGCTAGTGCCGATTGTATATTCTGCAACAATGCTGCAGAAACAACAAATCATCTTTTCTTTGAATGCTTTGTTGCTGCAGAATGTCTTAAACAGGTGAAGGAATGGTTCGGATGGCACACAACAGCAACTGAACTTACTGATCTGCTGAAATGGATCCGAAAGGCAAGATGCTCAAGCTTCAAAAAGCAGGTATTAGCAGCTGGTGTGGCTGCTCTAGTTCACGACATTTGGATAGCTCGGAATGAGCTGGTTTGGAATGCAAAACAGGTGACTGCTGCTGAAATTTTTCAGCAAGTGAAATGGTATGTGAAGAATAGAATAGCACTTGTAATGCCAAAAAAAGTTAAGCACAAAGATAGAGATTGATTTGAAAGGATGTAAAGATTGTAAATAAAATTGTATAAATATGATTAAGACCTTTATTTTTTGAAGGTGCTTATAGATTGTAAAGGTGTTTGTTTGCAATGAAATGGCTGATTCATAAAAAAAAAAAAATTATTCAAAGATTAAGTTCTCAAAACAAAACAAGTGTTAAGAGTATTTCTACAATAAAGTAAACAAAAGAAATTGAGTGATTACACTACAACTTCTAATCTTCATTAGTAAACAGGTCATAAAGGTAAATATGATGTTTACGTATAGATGAGTATAGCTAATTCAACAATCATATTGATCTGCAAATCCAATGAATATCCCTATATATTTTTTTTTTTCAAATATTTGACCAAAATTATGCATCTATTAAACGATCTTACCCAACCATAAATAAAATCTAGCTGGAACATCCTTGCTTAATTAATATTTTTTTTAAAGTATTGTATGATTGGAATAAATTAACCAATCCATTTTAGCGCGTATATATAATCCAACAATAAGGCTGTCTTCCATTTAGAGGTACTTCACATGTACTGGTCCTACCATACATTAATCTGTATATTAATTAGATCACTGTTATTTCATTTTTTTTTTTTGTTTGCATCCTAATTAAAGTAAGGCATTTCTCAAGTTTTTATACTTTTGAGAGTGAATTATAATTTTTTTTCATACGTTCCATATGATAGTTCTAATAGGTAATTCTGTTTTCAAGAATTTATGAATATTTTATAGCATCAATTGAAATTCAAAATAATTTATTTTACGTATAAAATAAAATAGACATGCATACATAAATACTGATTTCTGTTAGAAAATTATTGTGCTCCAATAGAAATACCAAACCAATAAAATTACAACTCTATAACAAATAATACAAAGGACAAAAATATAAATTAAATAATGTTACAACACCAAACAAAATATAAACATAAAATATAGAGAATATGAAGAGAAGAGAAGAATTACAACTCAAAGTAATAAGCTACACATAAAACACAACATATATATATATAAATAGCATATATATATAAGAGATGTGAGAGCAATCTCAACACCATATACACCACAAGTGTATAATAGGGGAATCACAAAACTTGAACAAGGTCTTACACCTTTGTCCAAAAGCTTATCTCCCCCTACCACAAGCACTTAGGGAAAAAAAAGAATGAAATGACTTTCTGGATTTATCAAGCCTATAGTGTTTCTATTAGAAACTTGTTCTCTTACAAAGTGAACCCAAGACCTCGATTTATAGTATTTTGAGGATCACATTTGAAAATCAAATCTTTTCATCCCATGGTTGTTACCAACACTTTAATTGGTATTTAATAGAATAAAAACGTTAGACAAAAGAGCTAGAAACATGCTCAATCAATTCATGTACATTTATAGACGTTTTCAAAAACTTGTTCCAAGTGTTCGTAAAACAACCATATAACATAAAAACAACGATTAAACAACTGTTTCTAGAAAACTCAAAATGTAACTCCTCTCCGAGTTAAATCTTTCCCCAACCTCCCAATACCCATTTCAATGATATAATTGAGTATTGTAATAGTTTCTAACAGCTAGAAACTTATCCCATTAATTCCATAACTTACATATGTAATAACTCACATAATTACATATTTATCAATTGTGATCCTTAAATTATAATCTTTTTTCTGATTAATAACTCCTCATATGTTACCACTTTTATGTGTATTATTATACTATATATGATATTATACAACATCCAACACATAATATATATTAATGTCATATTAATATATAATATGTCACATTTAAATATTTTAATCTATATTATATTATAATAAATAATATAACATTCCCCCACTAGATTAAAATTTGTGAGATACCATTGTCATATTATTTATTCAATCAAATATTACATATATCCCCCACTTTGATTGAATAAATCAAACACTTTTATAGAGATCTTGCTTAGATGCATAATGTAAAATGTCTTTGGACTTGAATTTTATCTTAGTATAGTTACCACAAAGTTTGTTGAAATTTTGGTTGTCGTTGCATTGAACCACTATTCCTTTAATACAAATGGTAATAACACACACATCTTTGCTAGAGTTCACTTGAGACCTCATTATATCTCGCTTGTGCACCGTTAATGGCCATGTGCAACATCCATTTCATGGACTCTCTAGATAATAACTCCCAATTCTCATAAGAGGCAGCACCACCTCTAGTCCATATAGGTGAAAATTAGTTTCTCAAAACTGCTCTTTAGACACATCATTCCATTAAAAAATCTTTCGGTTTTAACCCTCTAAATTTTACCATTAGTACTCTTTCATAGATGGGATAAGTTGAGTACTACTTTTTCACTCTATTGACTTGTTATTACCTATTGAACTTAAGACTAGATTTTTAGTAGTGTTAAGATAGGTTACCATCAATGAGTAAAAACTCTATGGGAGTTTAGGTCCGATCCCTCAAAATTTTATTCTTTAATCTTGTACGGAAAGTAAGCGATTTGTTATAACCACACACTTTTCGATTCCAAGCGAATCCTGCTCGCCAAAATTAGTGTCCATTATTACATGACAACTTTTCTCCTTAAGTATACTTAAGCTTTGAAAACTTAATCATAGAAGATAAATTTTCACACTTTCTCTATTTCTCACAAATTTTGATACCAAGCATATCAAAATATATACACTAACTTTCGACACCAAACATGCCTAAGTTATACTCAAGTCTTAGGCACCAAGGACGCCTAAATTTCACATATCATCCATTCTTTTACCAAATTGCTTGATAAATATTGGATATCACCCTCACACTTTCTCACATTTAACTATCAAGATAATATCTTGATTTTAAAATATAGATGACCACTTTGTCTTGATAATTTTTCTTTAATTTCTTTTTTAAAATTATTTTCACTAAAATTTGACACCAAAATATGTCAAAATTTTCGCATATGCACATAGCCAAAATAAGAATTTAAGTTAAATAAATAATCAACAATGTCTCATCACATTTTTATTAAGTTGTGGCTCACCCCCAAATTTTCACTTATAAAGTATATATAAAATATCACTTATTTTATGTATATACCTCTTGAAATGACTTTTTAAGATCACTTTAAAAAATACCATTTGATACTTTTAGTTTTCTCAACAAAACTTAAAATATCAAACTCAAACATCACCACTTAAAAATAATGTGATTATTTTTACTCATAATTTTTGATTTGCATATTGATGATTAGTTACTAGTCGTTTCCTAAGTCCTTCTATGGTAATACAATTTTAGAATGATCCAATGGTTGTATACTTAATGTAAATCATTACTAGATTCATGGATGACCTAATCGAATTCTTAAGAAAAGCTAGAACTGTTAACCATGGTTTACATGTTTGTTAGCTATTCTAAGTGATTAGGGGCGGAACATTTCATAGTCAATAGATAAGAAAGTGTTTGTTTAAACAAATACTACTTTTCTAAGAAAGTGACTAAGTCTGAAAATAAAGTAGCAAATAAAGGAGATATTTATTTCTTTATTCCAAAAGTGTTCTATCATCTTATTTGACATATGATGATCCCACTGCTTCTGTTGTCTTGTCACAACCGAAGAAGTTAATACCATTTAGTTTTTTTGGACATAATTCACGGTACCTTGTCGTAGTGGGAGAGTTTCAAGGAACTTCACTTCTTATGACTTGGAAGACACTAGTGATTAAAATCCATTGTGAGTTTAAACAAGTAATGGATTGTCAAGTTAAGAAACTAAGAAGAAAAGCCAATAGAACTATGGTTTGATCCATTCACATGGAATAACCTAAAGTTTTCTATTACAAGGACATGAAAGGAAATTTTCGTTTATAAGTCTATTCAATGGACTTAACAAAACTTCCTGTTCCTAGTATTATAGGTTTGAGTTTATCTAAACCTATGGCTTATGGTATACCTGGTAATTACTTACTCTAATGCAAGCAACTTACTTTAGTAAGATGCTGAAGCATTTTCTTTCTAATGGCAATCTATAGAAGCTTCTCGACTTCTAGGCATAGATTTTATTTATCTAAGGAAAAGTCTCAACTATTCCAGAAAAGATAAAGCCATGAAAGAAATTTTTAAATCAACAGTAAGAGGTCTCAGATATGCTTTAGGATGCCTTAGACCAGACACCTGCTGTTGAGTGGGAGTAATGAGTAGGTATCAGATTAATCCAGGAGAGGAACATTGGAAGACAATCAAGTAAATCTTAAGATTAAGAAGATAAACTATATGTTAGTCTATAAGGGTGTGTTTAAAACTCTTAGACTACACGACATCAGATTTCTAGACTTGCCTTTGTGCTAGAAAGTCTGCTTATAAGATGGTGATTACTCTGGGGGTGGAGTAGTGATTTTGGAGAAGTGTAAAAACCCATCTGAAGTCTCTAGGTCTACCAGAGAGAGATTGAATGTTAAAGTACCAGGAAAGGTACTTATTCAGTCTAAGGAAAATTCTATACATTTGTGGCACCGTTCCAACTTGTCTCAACTACTAGTGTTATTTCCTGATAACCAAAAAGTAGTTGCCAAAAGTATAGAATCCAGTATCCCAAGAGAGTAGACATATAGAGAGGAATTTCACATTATCAAGGATTTTGTGATTAAGGAAGAGTAATGGTGGAGAAGAGGTTGTGGTTAATTTAACCTGTCAGATCGTATTACGAGGAGTTTACTACTACTACACTTGATTTGTATATCAAGGTGTTGAAATTATTTGAAATGCACATTTTGTTTTATATTAGTGCAAGTGGGAGTTTGTTGGGTTTTATGCCCTAAATAAAACTCATTTCAATATAATCAGATTTACTTATTAATGAAGATCATAAATAACATTTAATGTTGCATGGTTCACATGATTTATTTCATGATTATGTACATAATGTATGAATTCTATTTAAGTCCAGAGCATATCAATTTGTTAATGATTATAGTGTTGTCAACACAGTGGAATATAATCTTAATTATATGTTCGAAAGTTGATTCCCTGATTTGTCAGTTCACTGGATTTAGACTGACATCATAATCAGCATTAGGTATTCTTACACCTTGGATAAGTGTTATGTCCTTTCCAGGGCATTGGCAAAGTTTACCAGCATCGGATGTATGGAGTATACATCGGAAGGGACCGATATTCAACTTTGATTAGATATATTAAAATTTACCGTAATATCTATTCAATTCAATATCACTTGTTGATCCTAGATCAAATGATCTTAATCCTGATATGTTTAGGTTCGATCTCAAGAGTATTATACATGTTCTTTGATTTGTTAGTTAAGCCTACTTTTGGATCAGGGTGATACGTACATTTTGGGAACATGATAGTATAATTGAGTGGGAACGCTAACATAAATATGGAATCTATAACTTCTATAGGAATTTAGAAGTGAAACGATGAAATCCTTCGAGCTTGGATAAATAGAGATAAATGGTGGACATCTCATTTCACTTCGCTGAAATATCATTTATACGGAACTAAGTGTTTTAAGGATAAAATACATTGAAGGTGTAACGGTATCTTAGTGCCTATTCAATGTAGATCATCTATTAGAGGGTCATTGATCATATTAGGATTATAACAATGGATAACTAATGACGTATCTATATCGTGGAACATATAGAGCGTTCTGTATACTGAGAGTGCAATTCTAAATTCTATGCGTGGATTCAACGAAGAATTAATAACTCAGTAAGTTTAAGATATAAATTCTTGATCTGCTTATTGGAAGCTCGGATATATAGACCCATGGTCCCCATACTAGTTGAGACCATACTGCTTGCAAGACTCAGTTAATTGATTTTGATTAATCAATTATAATTCTAAAGTTAGACTATGTCTACTTTGTGAATTTTCACTAAGCAATGGCGAAATTGTAAAGAAAAGAGATTCTAGGTTTATTTATTAATTAAGAGACTTTATATGTCTAATTAATAAATATACTAAATGACAATATTATTTAATAATTAATTTTTAGTTATTAAATAATTAGAATTGGCATTTAAATGGTTGAATTTGAAAGTTGGCATTTTTGAGAAAATGAGATACATAAATGATAAAACAGCAAAATTGCATAAGTGAGGCCCATTATCCAAAGCCCAGGCCGGCTACTATTGTAGGCTTTTATCATTTATTTTTTCATTATTTTAATACCAAATAATTCTAACTTAAACCTAGGTGGTTACCTATAAATAGATAGTGATGACTCTCATTCAAACTTAACTCTGTCAGATGAAAGTTGAGCCTCCTATTCTACACATAGCCGCCACTTCCATTCTCTCTTCTTTTCCTCTTCAATTTCGAACCTTGACTGAATGAGTGAGTGCCCACACACATCAAGTGGTATCTCAATCATAGTGTGTAAGACTGTAGGAGAATTCCAAACAACAAGAAGGAGATTCAGCATCAAAGGAAGGAAAGAAAGAGATCCAGGTTCAGATCTTGGTGATGCTCTGCTACAGAAAGGAATCAAGGGCTAGAGATCTGAACGGAAGGAGTCATTATATTTCGCTGCACCCAATGTAAGGTTTACTAAACTTTATATGTGTTTATTTCATTATTTTATAATTCATATTAGGATGTTAATGAAACATACACTACTACAAAAACCCCCTTTAGAGGCGGTTTTTAAGCCCTTTCAGCGTCGGTTTTCGCGAAATTCGCTACCGACGCTGATCAGGGCGACGCTAAAGGGTTTATATGAACTGACGCCATATGTACCCCTATGGCGTCGGTTATTAGCTGGGAACCGACGGCATAGGGGTACCTATGGCGTCGGTTCCTAGCCAATAACCGACGCCATATGTGGCGTAGCAACCGACGCCATACGTACGCGAATTTCAGTTTTTTCATTTTTTTTAATTTAATTATATAATTTTAATTACATTTTAATTATATATTTATTAATTTATATATTATTTTATTTAATTTAAATTACATATTTATTTTTTAAAATGTAAATTAAATATTATTTAAATTTGGGTAAAATACATAATTTAATTTCGTAAAAGTAATTAAATATTACACAAACACTAATGTAAAATTAGTTAAAAATATTAATAAGTTAATAAATCTAACTACAAGTTAATCTATAAAAATTACATAATGAAGAAAAATTCTTCGACCTTTCAACCTCAATCGTCACCGTGAATCACCGCCATCAATTGTTCGTTCCACTTTCGCTGTAGTGGTAACAATTCTGTTTTTGGATCGTATTGCTTCTTACCCCCAAACTGTTAAAAAAATTAAAAATTTATATTAGTTTATGTATATGTATATTATATATTTGTTATTATAGAACTTATATACTATAATCAATAATTAAAACTTACAGCATTTTGATCTTGTATGTAACGGCTGGGGTTGGCACGTGCGACGATGTCAGTGATATATTTCAAAACATAAAAACCGCATTCTTGGCTTTTAGGTTGTCTTGGACAGTTTGCTTGGTTAATTCCTTGCCACGGGCCAAGATACTCATGTGCGTTCCCTATATACATGAATGCCCTGTTTGGGAAAATTATATTAGCATTTCAATTCGTTAGTTAATTTAAATTTGTTACATAAGAAGTCATTAAATTATTACCTTCCGATCATTTGCTCTATTACTTCGAGAATTGGGCAGCCACTTAAAGGGTTTAAATGGATAATTTTCCTTGGGGTAACCACCACTAGCGTCCAATGCATCCTAAAAAATTATATTGGAATATAAGTAAGATAGTATAAAAATAATTTGAAGACATAATATAGAAATGAACAATTAGCACTAAAGAATTTAATAAATTTACCCGATATTCCAAGGAATAAAGAACATTTGGTGGTTGTTGTTCATTAATGATAACCAATTAGCCATTCGTCTTGCTGCATCGTCAAAAGACTGACTCTTTTCTTCATCGTTGATCCCATGCACTATGAGAAGCTCTGGGTCGTAAAACTTGAAAATTTTTCTCAGACCGTTGATGCTCTCCCATATGTGCCTGCCAAAAAAATTGTTAGTGTCTTATAATAATTTAACTATAATTTGATATAAGGTTAATTAGATTAAAGAAGAGTATACATCATTCCAAACAGCATTCCCTGGTTGTCGATGTAGTCACACGTAGCAACCTGCTGCCAATCCTCTCCAGATAACGTGATCTGGGTACGTGGTGCAATGAATCCTCGGGGGACAGGAATTGTGATTATATCACGTTTATCTTTGAGCCTCAGGAATTCATGAATCATCTATTTTAGCGAATTAGGGATCAACGCCATCTTCTCTTTCGTGAACAAGTCATCTTCCCGTGCACCACGACCTTGTGGAGAAAGCATCGGAGCTTTCCCCTTTGACGCATCACGTCTTGAGGGCGGTTGAGCGAGTGGACCCTAAACAAAACAGAACATAATATATATATATATATATATATCAAATTTTATCCAAATTCTACCGAAATTTCGGCAGCATAACGGTTGTAATTGAATGACCCCAAAAATTTTGAACATGGCTGTATAACGACAAATAACACATATATAACAGTAGTTTGTTCATCCATCCCACCGCAGCACATATATTCGCAGAACCTACTTCACTACGGATGAATATTGAAGATATTCAAACTCCACTAATCATTAATAATTAATTTAAGTTGAGAAGTTACCTCGGTTGTTAAAATTAAGTGTTTAGGCCAAGGAAGGAACATCTGGTATACGTCCCTAACATATCTGCACTCTTCAATTGGGACTGGGATTTCAGCGTCCTCTTGCAGGATTTCCGAAACCATAATCCGGGCATGTGAATCATCGTAGTTCTGGCAGTGAACTTGGATTATACCAACATGCTCGTACAAATACCCTCGGGCCACAATGTTGTCGATGTTGTCAGAGCAGAGATGTACTTGCTGATTAAGGGCCGCATGGTCATCGAAATTGTACAGGATACCTTGGTCGTTGAGGGAAATAAACTCCTCAGCATAAGTTTGTGGTTGTACCTCATCTTGAGGAGCGTATGGTTGTGGAACATACGCCTCACCAGCCACCTCTCCTTCTTCCTCTTGTTCGGCAGCGTTTCTCTGCTGCTTAAGGGAATGGACTTCGGCTTTTAATTTTTCAATCTCCTTCGCTTGCCGAGCCACAACATCAGACACTTCCCTTTTCTTCCTGCCGAACAGTTGAGATGCCCTGGTCAGGAACCTACAAATCATAAAATGCAAATTAGCAACGATTTTATTTGTGTAACTAAATAAATAACATTTCAAGTAATAGCATACCCAGTAGCCCTGACACGTCCAGGATGCTCTGGTGTCCCGAGCGCCTGCGTCAGGATATCGTTTTGGCCCTGGACCTGAATTTGTCCCTGACTAAGCTTCTCCTCTAATTGAGCCTAATGCACGCATATATTCAAGCAATTAGTATATGAATTATATACACTAACTCATGAGTAGAACTCAATTAAGGATTAATATATACTTACTATCTTCTCTGCAATTTTCTTGTCGTAATCAGTGACAAGTTTTCTACTCTTGGTTCGAGATTTAATCCAAACACGGTGGCGGGGGGATCTGCAACTTCGAGGTCCTTTTTCTACATAATGTTATAACAATGAAATGAGTACCAATTAAATTGTATAGCACATGATAGCACATTAAATTTTAAGCATTACTTACCACAGCTTCTCGTTCGTTCACCATTCCACTCCGACCACTTCGATGTCTGGATTGAATTTTTGAGGAACGTTCACGTTGCACCTTACTCAATTCCTACAATGCCAAGAAAATACATTAGATACATGTACTTGTATTTAAGAGTTTATCTTAGTGTTAATATAATTAGCGTACCAGAAATTCAGGAGTTAGTCGACTTTCAACAAATTTGCACCAATCAGCAGCGTCGATCTCGGGGTGCTTTTCAGGGACTTGTGCCAGTCGTTCCAGATCATTCTCTTTCAACGCGGGCATTATGATGTCTTTTGTCATCCTATTCTTGAAGTCTTTCATTAACTTCCCAGCTAGGATGAGACAATCATGTTTGAAGGAGTCCGGCACAATGAACCCCGTCTATTTTGAAGGAAAACAAACACGGTTAGAGTCAACATTTGAAGTAATAGAAAAGCAAATCAAAATTCTAACAAATAACAGCTTACCTGTATGACTTTCCAAACTTTATTTTTCAGAGTCGCGTTGACTTCTTTCCAGTTTTTATAGGCCAACCCTATTGTCTGCCGACATCTGACTCCTAGAGTGGATACGAGCTTCACATAGCTTTTTCCACAGTATTGACCTTTGTCATTAACCTCGAGGGCCACTCTTTTGCCCTGATCCATTAGTTTGGATATTTTATTCATTTGCGTCGGCCCTCGTGTAGGTATTGTGGTTGGACACTCATTTTCTGCGCCCGAATCAGATCCTGATTCCGAGTTCGCCATGTCTACACCATTAACAAACAAACTTTAAAGTTAGCTATATATATAACAAGTAGTGTATATGAAATATTAAAAGCATAAACAAATTGTTAAGTATTCAGGAGCATTCACAACCACAATATAAAGTAAGATATATATCAAGTTACCAATTAGACACATTTTCTTTTCTTTTTTTGTTTATGTTTGCCTGAATCACAATTGAACCATATTCCCTCATTGATATCGTTTCTAATGTATTCAGCGTCGTCTTCCTCAATGTTACGATCAATTCCCATAAGTTGCTCATGAATTGGTTGTCCAACAATGAAGTCATCGTAACATAAGTCAGCATTCTCCTCATCCTCTTTAGTCTCTAAGAACCTCGTCTCTGCTGTCGATAAAACAATAGACCATTTATCATTAGCCGGATCAGAAATGTAAAAAACTTGAGCTACTTGGCTAGCCATGATGAATGGATCATTCTTGCTTCCTCTCTTACTTAAATCAACCAAAGTAAAACCAAGCTCGCCAGTTTTTACTCCAACGTTGTTGTCAACCCAAGAACATTTAAAAAGTGGAATTCGGAACGCAAAATAATTGAGCTCCCATATTTCTTCAATGACCCCGTAATACGTCATAGTACCTAAAACAGGGCTTCTATCTTTTGCACTTGCAAAGTGCATAGTTTCTGCGACGATACGTATACCACTATTTTGAACCTCTCGAGCATCATCTCTTGACTTTGTATGAAAACGTTTAGACCGTCCTTAGTTTTGCCGGGAATATCAAGTAAGGTACCAATAATACTCTCACACACATTTTTTTCAATATGCATGACATCCAAACAATGTCGAACTAGTAGACTTTTCCAATATAGAAGACGAAAGAAGATTGACTTTCTTTGAAAACAACCATTAGTTTGTTTATTTTCTTGCGTCTTTCCATACTTAAAATCTACAAGTTGAACTTGTTGGAGAATTTGTTCCCCAGACAGTGGCAAAGGAGCCATATCACCCTCTTCAGTACCATCGAATGCTTTCTTCTTCCGTCTATCAGGATGATTTGCAGGCAAGTACCATCTGTGACCCATATAACACATCTTGTGTCCATTTGCCAAGCGACGAGCCGATGTGTTAGTGAAAAAAATCGGACAACCTTCGTAACCTTTTGTGGTTAAGCCTGATAAATTACTATAAGCAGGGAAATCACTAACAGTCCACAACAACACAGCTTTCAGATTAAAGAATTATTTTTTAAAACCATCATAGACCTGAACCCCGTTCTCATACAATTCTATTAAATCGTCAATCAATGGTTCCAAATATACATCGATATTATGTCCAGGTTGTTGCGGGCCTGATATCATTACAGAAAGCATGTTAAATTTCCTCTTCATCACTAACCAGGGAGGAAGATTGTACATAACTAGGAAGACAGACCATGAACTATGACGACTACTTAGAGATCTATGTGGATTTACTCCATCCGCGGACAGACCGAGACGAATGTGTCTTGGTTCAGATTTGAATTCAGGTTTTATGTAGTTTACTTTTTTCTAATCTTGGGAATCTGCAGGATGTCTGAGTTTTCCATCTTTCACTCTCTTGGTCTCATGCCAAATCAAATTTTCAGAATGTTCTGCACTACGATATAATCGTTTCAGTCGCGGAATCAAAGGCATGTACCACATCACTTTTTGGGAGATAAGTTTCCTATTCTCCTTACTCTTGTTTACTTTATGGCGGGATAAACCGCAAGTCAGGCAATAATTCATGTCTGCATATTCCTTACGATATAAAATGCAATCGTTCGGACATGCATGATTTTTTCATACTTCAATCCTATAGAATTTATCGTTTTTTTCACTTCATAAGTAGATTCCGGGAAGCAGTTGGCAAATGGTAAGATATCTTTAAAAGCAGCTAAAAATTGAGTAAAACATTTATCGCTCACTCCATTTTCTGCATTTATGTTGTAAAACTTTACCATTGTTGGTAATCTTAGTTTTTTACAACCATCGAACAGAGGTTTATCAGCATCACTAAGAAAATTATCGAATTTCTCAGGATCATTAAGAAATTCCTCCTGTGCTTCGTTAAGCAAGTCCAATGGATAATCATCGAAATCATTACCCTCGATATCATCTACCCCCCGCTTTCCTAATGGATATGTATCATTAGGTAAATGTTCGCCATGGTAATGTTGGGTTTTATGCCCTAAATAAAACCCATTTCATATAATCAGATTTACTTATTAATAAAGATCAGAAATAACATTTTTATGTTGCATGGTTCACATGATTTATTTCATGATTATATGTATATAATGTATGAATTCTTTTTAGGTCCAGAACATATGAGTTGGTTAAAGATTATAGTGTTGTCAGCACAGTGGAATATAATCTTTATTATATGTTCAAAAGTTTATTCCCTGATTTGTTAGAACACTGGATTTAGACTGACATGGTATAATCAACGATAGGTATTCTTACACCTTGGAAAAGTGTTATGTCCTTTCCAGGACATTGGCAAAGTTTACCAGTATCGGATGTATGGAGTATACATCGGAAGGGACCGATATTGAACTTTGATTAGATATGTTAAAATTTGCCGTAATATCTATTCAATTCAATATCACTTGTTGATTCTAGATCACATGATCGAAATCCTGATATGGTTAGGCTCAATTTCAAGAGTGTTACTCGTGTTCTTTGATTTGTTAGTTAAGCCTAGTTTTGTATCAGGGTGATACGTACATTTTGGGAACACGGTAGAGCAACTGAGTGGGAGCGCTAACATAAATATGGAATCTATAGCTTCTATTTGGCAAATAGAAGTAAAGGATGATTTCCTTCGAGCTTAACCAAACGAAGATAAATGGTGGAGATCTCATTTCACTTAGGTAAAATATCATTTATACAGGGTTAAGTGTTTTAAGGATAAAATACATTGTAGGGTGTTACGGTAATTTAATCCCTGTACAGTGTAAATCATCTATATAGAGGATCATTGATCACATTAGGGTTATAACAATGGATAACTAATGACGTGTCTATATCGTGGAACATATAGAGCGTTTCTATATGACTGAGAGTACAATTCCAAGTTCTAAGTGTGGATTCAATGAGGAATTAATAAGTTAGGGAATTTACTTGGTAAATTCGGTTCGACTTATTAGAAGCTCGGTTATATAGACCCATGGTCCCCATACTAGTTGAGACCATACTGCTTGTAAGACTCAGTTAATTGATTTTAATTAATCAATTATAATTCTAAAAGTTAGACTATGTCTACTTTATGAATTCTCACAGTTTAAGGATGAAATCGTAAAGAAAAGGGTTTCTAGATTTAATTATTAATTAAGAGACTTTGTATGTCTAATTAATAATTATTTTAAATGACAATATTATTTAATAATCTATTTTAGTTATTAAATAATTAGTTTTGGCATTTAAATGATTAGAATTGAAAAAATGGCATTTTTAGAGAAATAGAAATAAAATTGAGGAAACTGCAAAATCCAAGTGAGGCCCATTTCCCTCTATGGCCGAGCACTCCCTTTGTGTTTCCCAATTATTATTTTTATTTTTAATTGCCATGTAATTGCTAATCAAAGCCTAGTAAAAATAGGAAAGTGGTGGATCACACTAAATAAGGCAGTTGATTGATTACACAGTAATTAAGGAAACTGTTTTATTTGGAAAGTTGTGCTCTCCCTTCTCCCTATATATAGCAGCCCTTGTTTTCTTCTCTTGCATATCATATGTACCATAAGCCACGAAATTCAAGAGAGAAAAAGAGAGAAAATTTCGAAATCCTTGTGAGATGAGTAGTGCCCACACACATCAAGTGGTATCTCAATCATAGTATGGAAGACTATGGAATTTCTACATCAAAGAAGGAGAAAAGAAGATCCAGGTTCAGATCTTGGTGATGCTCTGCTACAGAAAGGAATCAAGGGCTAGAGATCTGAACGGAAGGAGTCATATTATTCCGCTGCACCCACTGTAAGGTTTTCTAACTTTATATGTGTTTATTTTCATTGTTTTAGAATTCATATTAGGTTGTTAATCCAACATACTTGTTAGTAAATCTAGATCCTGGTAAAATAATTTCCAACAGGTAATACCAATTAGTATAACTTCTATTGAAACCTCGTAAATACACATGGTCCTTAATCATTGTAATATTCCCTTTAGATACATTACAACAATCTACACACAGACAATGAATACGATCGTGATTTTTAGAATTCTTTAAGGCACACTCTAAAAATGCATCGAACCCTACTTGAAATCGCAGTGTGTCTCTCTCCCGACGCATCCATGATTTATCCATAACAAAAATCCTATCCAAAAAAATTCAGTATTTAGTAACTAATTATAGCTAGTTACTAATTACACAATGTAACTAACTAAGTTTCTCACAATTTATTCATATTAATTTATAAATTACTCAAATTCTCGTTTTAGATTAGTTCATATTATTAGGTTGTTTTGTTGATTAGAATGTTGGTAAAATGTTAAATATTTTTAATAAAAAAAGTTGAGGGGAAAAGTTTTTGGTAAAGCAATAAGGGTATTAACTAATATTTTCCCCTTTTAATTAACTTTTGCTCTTTATTTTCTTTGAAAAATAAAAATCCACATTGAACCTCTCAAATGAAAGAAAAAAAAAAAGAAGGATTTTATATGTTTATTTTGTTAATATATTTAGTAACTAATTATAGCTAGTTACTAATTACACAATGTAACTCACTAAGTTTCTCACACAATTTATTCATATTAATTTATAAATTACTCAAATTTTTCGTTTTAGATTAGTTCATATTGTTATTAGGTTGTTTAGTTGATTAGAATGTTGGTAAAATTAAAAAGTTTACATAAATGTGAATATTATTATTTTTTATGTGACATAACTTCTTATCACTATGTTATAATTAACTAGTTATTTGTATTATGTAAATATTATGAATGGTTTTAGTAAGATTTATCCTAATTCTACCGAAATTTCAGCAGCATAACGACTGTAATTGGACGTTCCCAAAAATTTTACAAGTGCCTAAAATAACAAACAAAACAGATAAACAATACAAAATTTATCCACCCATCCGACCGCAGTACATGTATTCGCAGAACCTACTTCACTACGGATGAATATTTAAGATATTCAAACTCAACTAACATGCATTGATAATTAATTATATAATAAGAAAAAGTTAGTTAAAGTATATACCTATAATTGCAAGCCCAAATACGCTACACACAAAATTATGCCGAACCCCTACAATATAAAGAAATACAACGAAATTACAAAATTAATTATTTCATTACTTATAACTAGTTATAAAAAATTGTAACAAGTTGCTTAGTTACTAAATTATACATACATATATATAATCAATTATATCTCACACTATTATCTCAAAAAAATAAAAATTATATGACACACTAATTCAATTTTAAAATTTTTATTTCTAAACTAATGACATTCTTCCAATGTCATTTTATTCACAATAAATATATATTACAAAAAATATATAAAATACAATTACAAAATTTATTTCCATAAAAAAATATACACACACTATATACACACAATATATACACACATTATATACAAATATTCAATAAAATATACAAATACATATATATACTATACATTGAGGTATAAATTATTACCTAATAACCGCAATCCGACGACCAACGTAAAAAATCCCGGCACTATACACATAAAACACAATAATATTACTAATAAAATAAAAAAACTCAAATAATAATTTACAAAAACAAAAAATAAAACAATATACATAATACAAAAAGAATAGAAGCAATATTTATACCTTAAACGAGGTTGAGATTCAACAATTTCTCAAGAAAAATGGGTGGCCGGATTTCAAACCCAAACTTTACTATTTGGGTTCGGATGACACTCAAAGAGGGTAAAAAATCAAAACTTTTTAGGTGTATGTTATTAATTATCGAAAATGGAGGATTTAAAAAAAAATGGGCTAAATAGGTTAAGAAATGGGGGAGATAAGGGTGGGAGAAGGTGGTGGAGGCGAGGGTTCGGCTGAGAAAATGGGCTCTCTGGTTTTTTGCTGGGTTGGCTGAGTGAAGTGGGGAGGAAGAAGATGATCGAACCCTATATACAAGGGTCGACCCTATGGCGTCGATTCCTATGAAGGAACCGACGGCATAGGGTACACGTGTCAGCAAACCGTGTACCCTATGTCGTCGGTTCCTATGCAGGAACCGACGCCATAGGGTCGTTCAGAAAAAAAATATATATTTAATTTCCAACCGCCTCTAAATGGTATAATGCAATTTTATACCTACAGTTTTTATCAAAAAACCGCCTCTAATTGTCAATTTCGAACATAGCGGGTATTTTCACACCCTTTAGCTTCCCTTTTTATAAATGGGGTTAAAAAAACTGTCTCTAAAGGCTAACATTGTAGTAGTGATACTTGTTAGTAAATCTAGATCTTGGTAAAATATTTCCAACATAAATATGATTAGTTACACATATATTATCATATTCTAATTAATATATATAACTCTCATGTACAAAATTATAAGTCCCAAATTTTATGCTAAGTAATATATTATGTATGTTACTATCATCCCATATAACATATACTCATCATAATGTATATCATCTCCACATAATATATATTATATATGTATCACATACATAAATATTCTCATCATAAATATATATTATCACATGCTCAACATATATAATATATAATTCATATACATGTGATATATTATGTATATCTCACGTATACATATTAACATGTAACATTCAAATATCACATTATATGTCACTCTATTGGTATATACACCCATACATTTATAACTCATATATATACATATATCTCAATCCATATCTCAATATAAAAAAAATATGTGAATATATATTATACTATATAAAAAATAGTAAATAACAAAATATCACAGTTCTTACCCTTGTATTATCACATGTTAATTTCTTACCTTCCATTGAAGCGAGGTAGGAAAGGATAAACTTTTGACTGTTGGAAAATTATTGTGCTCCAATAAAAATACCAAAGCAACAAGATTACAACTCTATACAAAAATATAGATTAAATAATGTTACAATACAAAACAAAATATACACATAAAATATAGAGAATATGGAGAGAAGAGAAGAATTACAACTCAAAGCAAAGCTACGCATAAAACACAATATATAATTATCATATATATATGTATAAGAGATGTGAGAGCAATCTCCACACTATGTACACCACAAGTGTATAATAGGGGAATCACAAAACTTGAACAAGGTTTACACCTTTGTCCAAAAGCTTATTTCCCCCTACCACAAGCACTTAGAGAAAAGAAAATAAAGAATGAAAATATATATCTTTCATGGCTATAGTGTTTATAGCAATGTGCTCTCTTGATAGAAACTTGTTCTCTTACAAAGTGAACCCAAGACCTCTATTTATGTGCTCAATCAATTCATGTATGTTTATGGATGTTTTTAAAAACTTGTTGAAACATGCTCAATCAATTCATGTATGTTTATGGATGTTTTTAAAAACTTGTTCTAGGTGTTCGTAAAAAAACCATAAAACAACATAAAAACAACAATTAAACAACTATTTCTAGAAAACTCAAAATGTAACTCCTCTCCGAGTTAAATCTTTCCCCAACATCCCAATACCCATTTCAATGATATAATTGAGTATTGTAACAGTTTCTAACAGCTAGAAACTTATTCCATTAATTTCATAACTTCCATATGTAATAACTCACATAATTACATATTTATCAATTGTGATGCTTATATTACAATCTATTTTCATATTTGTAACTCCTCATATGTTACAACTTTTATATGTATTATTATACTATATATATGATATTATACAACATCCAACACATAATATATATTAATCTCATATTAATATATAATATATCACATTTAAATATTTTAATCTATATTATATTATAATAAATAATATAACAAATTCTATTCTTAATATTGTAAGAATTTATGGGCCCCTAAGCAACATATAGTATAGGGTTAATTTCACAAATGCACAAAAATAACAAAAATACGGTTTCACGGAATTTTAAATATTTTTACGATTTTTTTGATTTTATTTACATAAAATACGATCTTTTTATGTTGAAATTTTGTTCATTTGTTGTTAATTTTTTGTTATATGTGTGTTATTTTTTGTTGTTATTTTGATGTTATTTTCATGTTATACTTTTATGTTATTTTTTTGTTGATTTTATGTTGTTTTTCGTGTTATTTTTTGTAAAACCGTAAAAATGTAAAAAAACATTCTTTGAACGTAAAAATATAAATATTTTATAAAAAATGGTGCCTTATGTAATTATTCCTATAGTATAGCTATAACATATACAGTTACATATACATAAAAAAAACTATGGTATAGGTTAGAGAAGAACTAATTTATTCTCCAATTTTTTTTTTCATTATTTATAACATATTCTCTAATAATTTTTATTTTTTGGATGACAATAAACAAAGTAAAAGTATTAATGAATTAGATTGGTTCAGCAAAAAAAAAAAGATTATTTGAATTTCACCAAATATGAAAAGAAAAACAAAACGTTGACTTTGACTTGCACATATATATTTATTAATTTGGTTATCAAATTTTAATAAAAACAATTGTCTTTTTCAAAAAGTCAATAAAGTAAATAAATAAATTGATGATTGCTTACAATTACAATGTACAACATACAAAAGAAGTAATTGTACAGATAATAAAATTAATCATGCGATTTGGTTAAGCATTAGAGAAGACTCTTCTAGTGGGTTCCTAGTTAGAAGAGAAAAATACCACAAACCATGATGAAAAGATAATATAGACAAATATCGAAATTATAATGCTTGAGAATAGTGGTCCCATGATCGGTCATTTCTTAATTCTTTGTATATGTTTTTCCTCGAATTTTCCAATAAGACTAATAAATGATTAATTAAATATCTATAAACATGCCTTGGTGTGTGGTCTATCTAGCTAGTAATGGTTGTTAGACATGTACAAGTATTCAAGTTTATCATGCCTCGTGCAATATTTGTGGTAGTTGCTATAGTAATGGCGTCAATCTATAACTCATCGATACAATTTGTAGCAATATTTATCATGTTTGTGTGTGACTAGATAAATTTGAAAGAGAAAACATATCGAAGAGTCTTGAAGATAAAGACATATCCACTAACTATATTAGGATTTGAGATAGAGATGAAAACTTTTAAGAATTAAGCTGAAGAGATTTGATTCTACAATTGATAAAATACTAATAAGTCAACAAGAGTTCCACGTGAATATTGTCTTCAAAGTCTAGTGCTGACCAAATTAAAAGAATCCTATCAATTCAATCAGATAACTAATAATAATATGTTGGATTTCAAAGAAATATTGAAGGAAAATGTATGTCCTATATCCATATAAATATAAATAATTATATATCTTTATTAAAACTTTTGTATCTTTTGAAACACTACAAATATCAATTTTTTTTTAAAAAAATAAACACTACAAATAAAATACTATATATTTAGCTTGGAAACAGAAGAACAATGTAAACATATATTTTTTCATTCATCAAAAAAGAATATATATGTAATCATTTTGGGACGTTCTTATTTTTTGTTTCCATTTTTTTTTATCAATCTGAAATACTAAACGATAAAAAAAAATGTTGACGGAGTATTTTTTTTTTTCACTCTTTTAAGCGTGAAACTTTTATTGATAAAATAAAACAGTACTTCTAGTTTTGTCATATAAATTTGAAATATTATCGTTCCAAAGCTCTTTCTTTATCTAGCTCTAATACAAACTTAGTAATATAATAGACATTTGTTTATGGATTGCAATCCAAGACAGGCTTAGAACTAGAGAAAGATTGCATAAATTCAACATCATTGGTGAAGATCACTGTCTGTTTTGTAGCACACAGCCAGAAACTTCACAGCATTTATTTTTCCAGTGTACTTTCTCCACTACTCCTTTTCTCTTTCAAATTAAAGCTTGGTTGCGCTGAAACAACAGTCTTGAACAAGCTGTTAAGGTGGCTGGAAAGAGCTAAGATGAACAGGTTTCGAAAAGCAGTCTACACTGCTGCTGTGACTGCTCTAGTGTATCACATTTAGAAAAATCGCAACGATCTATTGTGGAATTCAGGGAAGAATGCATCAAAACAGGTGATTCATGTCACTAAAGAAGCTGTGAAGAACAGAGTGATCTGTAATTCGCCAAATAAAATTCAGCAAGAGGAAACCGAGTGGTTCAACTGTCTGTAGCAGATTTGTTTAGTGATTTGTAGCAGATTTTATAATTTCCCTGTTGGTGTTGGCTGCTACTAGCCTTTGTCTTCAGCATCGAAAATGCTGGTGTTGGCTGCTACTCACCTTTGTCTTCAACATCGCAAATTGCTAGGGTTAGCTACTGGAGTTGGCTACTGGTGTTGGCTGCTGGTGTTGGCAGCTGGTGTTGGCTGAATATGGTGCTGCTAGCAATTGTTCTCAGCATCAAGTGTTGTATATAAAAAAAAAAAAAGAGCTGAATTTTTTGTTTCTAATTGAGATCATTGTATAGATAGAAAATCAGGTCTTCTATGGAAGATGCTAATAGGATGTAAATTATTTTCGGAGTAATCAATGTCATGATTCATTCATCAAA
Source organism: Cannabis sativa (assembly GCF_029168945.1). Classification (NCBI taxonomy): domain Eukaryota; kingdom Viridiplantae; phylum Streptophyta; class Magnoliopsida; order Rosales; family Cannabaceae; genus Cannabis; species Cannabis sativa. Next base: position 32,192,074 of record NC_083608.1, on the reverse strand, counting down.
AAAAAATTATAGACATTTTACATCAATATTTCTGCTTACAGGATTAACACTTACACTAGGGGAAGAAGATAAAGAGATTGTAGTACTATAAATTATATCAGCTAAGGTAGAACAATATATAAATATGTTGAATGTATTTTTTTCGCTATTTTTTTTTAAAATTTGATTCCTCATCACGAATATGCATTTTTGCGGAAACACTACTACAAAATGGGTCTTTAGCTTCCCTTTTTTCAACCCATTTTATAAAAAGGGAAGTTAAAGGGTGTAAAAATGCCCGCTTATTGAAAATTGACCTTTAGAGGCAGTTTTAATTTTTATAAAAAATGTAGGTATAGAATTGCATTATACCATTTAGAGTCAGTTGAGAATTAAACGACATTGGGTTATATGAAATAACCCTATGGCGTCGGTTCCTATATAAGAACCGACAACCTAGAGTACACGATTATTTGATACGTGTACCCTATGTCGTCGGTTCTTACATAAGAACCGACGCCATAGGGTTATAAAAAATAACCCTATCACGTATAAACCATCGTCTTCTTCCTCACGACCCAGGAGAACCCATCAAACCCGAAACTCTCGCCAACCACAACCTCCGTTGTAATACCCTAAGATTAAGAAAATGGATTAGCAAACCCTAACTAGTTAAATGTGTATTAATGTGGAATTATATGATTATATAATTTAATATATATGAATTACACTGAGAAATGACATGTTAAGACCCCGTTGGTGAGCCAGGGGCATTTTCATAATTTTTACCCGAGAAGGGTAAAATTGTAATTTATGTAAAATATCGTGCTTATGGGCTATATTATTATATAGTATCATTATTGTGTCTTTCTACAGGTATTTTTTGACAAGTCTGCGCGGTATAGTCACAACCGGGTATTTTGGGCCGAACTAGGGTTCGAAGCCAAAATATATTTTTTTATGGAATTTAATTCTTGGAATTATTTGATAAGTATGGGAATCTGAAATTATATGTTAATGTGTGTATGATTTAATTGACAATCTTGTCCTTGGTTATGTGTGTATGCTTATATTGACTTTGGGGGTATTTTGGTCTTTTGACCATTTAAGCATTATTCAACCAAAAGTAATTTTGAGGAAATTGTAAAGAAAAATCCTTTTTCTAAATTCTCTAAGCACTAGCCGACCCCCCTTCCTCTCTTTCTCACCTTCATGAAAGAATTATCAAATTTTGAATAATAAGCTTGAATTGGAGTAGCTTTGGTGGGTTTTTGCGTACTTGGAGCTCTTGGATTTGTGGTAAAATTCTTTAGCTTTATTGTATGTGTTATTGCTGATTTTATTTAATGCTCTTTGAACTCGTTCGACGGTGCTCTTGTAAGTTGTTAATCCATGTTATTGATGAGTATATGGATTATGATGTTATAGGCGTATCTGAGCTATTAGGATGTTATAGGTTGCATTTAGATTATTTTGTGTGATTCTAAGGTTAAAATTATTGTCTGAATTTCTGGATTTTAAGCTTGAATTTCTGGGTTCACTTTGAAGATTTGAAGGCTTTGAAATTCAAGCTTGAATCATGTGTAATGTGTAGATTATGTTCATGGTTTGGGTATGTTGTGAAAGTAATTTTGAGTTTTGTTTTGGTTTAACATTGTTGTGTAGGGTTGTGAGATATTAAATTTGAGTTTATGAATGGTTTTGGTTGAGTTTTGTGTATGGATTGGTTGAGGTTCGAATATGTGGTAAAGTGGACATTTTTAGACCTTAAAATCTGGATTTCTGGTTTTTTCGAACCAAGTGGCCGCGGCCAAATTATTGGTCGGCGCGGCCATCCCTTTTCTCGATTTTTTTTGGCCATAAATTTTGACTCGGGATTCCGTTTGGGACGTTCTTTATATCGTTGGAAAACTCGTTCTGAGCTCTATATGATTATCTGTATTTTGAATGCCAATTTTATATTATGTGAAAGTGGAATAAGAGATTAACCTTATATGAGTAAATCACAGAATTTGTGACTAGGATTACCGACACTTGGTCAAGAGCACCCATGGATTTGGAATCTCTTCAATTGCGGGACATCAGGTAAGAAAATAGTTAGCACGTAGAGTATGCGTGGTGGCACTTATATTGGAAATGATATATGTGAGTAATTAGTAATCGAGATTAGGATTATTACCCTAACATGAGCGGTTTAACGGCCTAGAATTATTACCTTAGTGATATAAAATGTGTCTATGCTATGCCATATTAATTATATGAATATGTTAAGATTTAGGGTTATGTGTGTAAGGCATAACCAGGTTGGACTCGGTAACTAGAACTGAGATGAACCATTCAAAGGCCTTAATGTAATTAGACGTGTGAGTGTAACACGTAGGTCTATGTCGCATAGACATAAATAGGCGTGTGAGCATAACACGGAGGTCTGTGTCATACACACAAATATGAAACGACATTTTTACTATGTGATGAGTTAATTATAATTATTGATATATTGTACTATTTACTGGGTTGGCTCATGGGTGCTCTACTGTGCAGGAAAGTGTAAATCTGTTTCTGATCAGCCATGAGTGCAGGAGCTGGACGGTGTATGTACATTTTTGGGCCAAACTAGACCAAGAATGTTAGGGTCTATCTGTGATGATTTCTGTAACTCTATTTTGCCGCTTAGGTCAGCTAGTGGAAAAAGACCTCTAATAATATTTTGTAAGATATTTTTGGGATCCTGAGAAATGTAACTTTTGTTGGTGTGTAAAGTTAAAATTATTACAAGTTTATTTTCATTCCTTTTGCATTTAAAAATTAATTTCTGCTCTTATTTTTATTAGTAATCCCATTTAAGGGATTCGGGTTTCTTAAATTATCTTGGGTAACGTGCCTAATAGTTAGGGCGTTACAATTTGGTATTAGAGCGCCAAGGTTTCTAAACTTCCTGTAGACCGGCTGAACATGCACATTCATCGTCAAAGACAAGCTCGACTCATGGTGCAGTAATTATTGAGAGTAAATACTTTACTGCTTATGTGATCATTTATTTACCGCTTTCCATTTTAGGCAGTAGGCGAGCATCTAGAGTGTTTATGTGTTAAATGATGCCATACTTTAAATGTTATATGATTAAGTGTTTATTTATATGGAGTAAATAGTTGAGTTACGATTTAAGGCAACAAGTGCATAAGTGTGGTATTGGTGCTTAACTCGCTGGGGTTGTTGATTACAGGGGTTTTAGTAAATGGACCCTCCGCAATCATCTAGACCACAGGGCGAGCAAGTAGAGTCTAGGGTTGACCAAACCAATCCATCGGCACCGCCTGCACCTACGCAGAATCTGGGGGATAATGCAGGGGTTGGCAATGCTAATCCTTCTGCTGATTGGCAGCAGATGTTCCAAGAAATGCGAGGTATTATACTTCGTTAAGAAGAATAATTGCATTGATTAAGGCAACCAGCACCGACTGCCCCTGTTGGGCAAGTGTTACAACTAGCACCTGTGCCAGTGGTGGGTAACCAGGGGTTTATTATGCCGCATAGAGATTCCGTGTTTGAATGGTTTGTGAGGCTGCAACCTCCAACTTTTCTGGGAGGTACTGACATAATTCAGGTCGAGAAATGGATGAGCACAATCACCCGTATCCTCGATAATATGGGAGTGATGGGAACTGAGAGAGTGAATTGTACAGCTTTCATGTTGCAAGATCATGCCCGCGTCTGGTGGGATATTGTGGGGTAGACTCGAGACGTCAGTGTAATGACCTGGGAGGAATTTAAGAGTCTATTTGAGGAAAAATTTTATGACATTGCTCTGAGGACTTCACATATGGAAGACTTTGTGAAATTAACCCAGGGGAAAATGTCTGGGGCCGAATACACTCTTGAGTTTGATTGGCTGTCCAAGTTTGCTGGTGATCTGGTGCCTACAGATTTCACCAGGAAATAGAAATATGTGAGATGGCTAAATGCAACAATGAGTCGGGACTTGAAAATTACCACTTCACATGACACTTTGTACAAGAAAGTTGTAGAGCTAGCCTTAATTAGCGAGGAGGCTGAGCAATATGTAATCAAAGAGTAGACCGCAAAGGATGCCATCACGGCATCGAACCCTCGTGCTAGTGGTAATATCAGTAAGGGGATCTACAGTGGCAACCCTGATCACAAACGGAAGGCTGAAGCTTCCGGAACATCAAGGGGTAATAAAAAGTTTTAGGGAAACAGAGGTCGCCGTCAGGGCCGCGGATCTTCATTCCAATCTAATCCTGAGTGTCCTAAATGTAAGAAGCACCATCAGGGTGAATGTCGGGCCAAGGCATGTTTCTAGTGTGGCATGGTGGGCCACTTCATTAGAGATTTTCCTCAGGCCAAGAAAGAAGAACTTAAAAAGAATACTACTCAGAACCCTAGACGAATTTTTACCATGACTCAGGCTGACGCTGATGCTAGTTCGTCAGTGGTGACAGGTCAGTTGTCTATAAATGGTTGTTCTTATACTGTATTGTTTGACTCGGGAGCTACTCATTCTTATGTGTCGAGTAGAGTAATTGAAAGTTTCCATAAACCATGTGATATTTATGCTTAGGGGTTTGGTGCCCTGCTACCTTCGGGAGACCTTATTGTATCCACTATGTGGATTCGGCCCTTGTCCTTATGGATTGACGGTTGTGAATTAACCTCCATTCTAATAGAATTACAACTATATTATTTTGATATAATCTTGGGATTGGATTTTCTATCTAAGTATGGGGCAACGATTAACTGCAAGCGCAAGATGGTGGTGTTAGAGCCCGATAGTGCTAACCCAGCTGTGTTCGTGGGTAAGGTCCAGGGGATGCGCATACCAATAATAACACTTTTAAAAGCTAAGGATCTGATGAGCAGAGGTTGTCTGGGATTCATAGTCACTGCAGTGGATACCAATCAACCTGTGACATCTGGACCTAAGAATACAAGATTGGTGTGCGAGTTCCTTGACATCTTTCCAGAATATTTACCGAGATTGACACCTACCCGGGAGTTTAATTTGTTATTGAGTTGGTTCCGAGAGCGGATCCAGTATCAAAAGCACCGTATCGAATGGCTCCAGCGGAATTGAAAGAATTAAAGATACAACTGCAGGAGTTACTGAATATGGGATACATTAGACCGAGCTACTCACCTTTGGGTGCTCCAGTATTGTTTGTGAAGAGGAAAGACGGGTCTCTGCGAATGTGTATTGATTACCGGGAGTTAAACAAGCTTACTATCAAGAACAAGTATCCCTACCTTCAATTGATGATCTTTTTGATCAACTAAAGGGACAGACAGTCTTTTCCAAGATCGATCTTCGCTTAAGCTATCATCATCTGAGAATTCGAGAGGAAGATATCTTGAAAACTGTGTTCCGTACTCGGTATGGACATTATGAATTTCTTGTGATGTCATTTGAACTCACCAATGCCCCGGCAGCATTCATGGATCTTGTGAATCGGGTGTTCAAGGATTACCTCGATAGATGTGTGATCGTGTTTATCGATGACATCTTGGTGTATTCTAAATCAGAAGAGGAGCATGAGCTGCATCTCAGATCAGTTTTGCAACGACTAAAAGATCACAAGCTGTATGCTAAATTCAAAAAGTATGAATTCTGGTTACCTCGTCTCTCTTTCTTGGGGCACATAGTGGATAAAGATAGGATTATGGTGGATCTGGCAAAGATTGAAGCTGTTCGAGATTGACCAACACCAAAATCAGCTACTGTAGTTAGAAGCTTTCTGGGCTTAGCGGGGTATAATCGTCGCTTCGTTGAGGGTTTCTTAAAGATTATTGTACCCTTAACGGAGATGACTCGAAAGAACTTGAAGTTTGTTTGGATTGATCGGTGTGAGAAAAGTTTTCTAGAGTTAAAGCAGCGCTTGATTACCGTTCCAGTATTAACCCTTCTTTCAGATAAGGAAAAGTTTATTGTTTATTGTGATGCCTCGAGACAAGGTCTCGTCAGTGTTTTTATGTAGGCTGGAAAGGTGATAGCCTTTCTTCTCGGCAGTTAAAGGAGTACAAGCAGAGGTACCCTACTCACGATCTAGAACTCGCAGCACTGGTATTTGTGCTAAAGATTTGGCGGAATTACCTATATGGCGGGAAATGGATATACACTAATCATAAAAGTCTAAATACTCCTTCACCCAGAGAGACCTGAACATGAGACAAAGATGCTGTATAGAGTTGGTGAACGATTATGATTGTGAGATCCTTATCACCCTGGTAAGGCCAACATGGTTGCCGATGCATTGAGTAGAAAGCGACAGAGTCAGATAAATACTGTGAAACAAATCTCCCAGCAGCTAGCAAATGAGATGACCTAAGCTAAAATTGAGTTGGTTGTAGGGCAGTTAGCTAATATTACCCTGCAATCTACTCTTTTAGAGCGAATCAAAGAAGCACAGTTGCTAGATCCTGAATTAGTGAAATCTCGAGATAGGGTTTTGGCTGGGAAGACTGGTGACTTTACAGTGGATGATTTGGGAATGTTACGATTTATGAATCGTGTTTGTGTGCCTATTAATGACGGTATTAAAAGAGAGATTATAAATGAGTCTCATATGTCTCCTTACTCAGTTCATCCAGGGTCAACGAAGATGTATCAAGACCTCAAGGCCATGTTTTAGTGGCCAGGCATGAAGAATGACATCGCTAAGTTTGTTGCTAATTGTCTTACCTGTCAGCAAGTGAAGGGTGAACATCAGAGGCCTGCAGGATTGCTGGAGCCATTGAAAATTCCTGAGTGGAAATGGGAAGATATTGCTATGGACTTCGTGGTAGGTTTGCCTAGAACCACGTGACAATTTGACTCTGTGTGGGTCATAGTGGACAGGTTTACAAAGTTAGTTCATTTCTTACCTGTTCGGACGAACTTCTCCATTGATTAGTATGCTGAGTTATTTGTTAGAGAAATTGTTCGTCCTCATGGTGTCCCAAAGTCCATTGTTTTGGATAGAGATCCAAATTTGCATCAATATTTTGAGAGAGTCTACATCGAGCTATGGGTACTCAGTTAAAGTTTAGCACAGCATTTCATCCTCAGACGGATTGACAATCCAAGAGGACTATTCAGATTCTAGAACACATGCTACGGGCATGTGTGCCTGACTTTGAAGGACCATGGGTAAAGTACCTTCCCCTGATCGAGTTCTCTTTTAACAATAGTTATCAGGCAACAATCGGGATGGCCCCTTACGAGCTTTTATATGGAAGAAAATATAGATCACCTATTCACTGGGATGAAGTGGGTGAAAGAAAGTTTTTGGGTCCCAAGGCTGTTGAAAGAACAAGTGAGGTAGTTGATAAAATCAGAGCGTGAATGCTCGCGGCTCAGAGCAGACAAAAGAGTTATGTTGATCCAAAGCGACGGGACATTAATTTTTGGATCGGGGACATGGTATTTCTCTGAATATCACCAATGAAAGGCATTAAACGCTTTGGTAAGAAAGAAAAGCTTAGCTCGAGGTTCATTGGACCTTTTTAAAATCCTTGAAAGGATAGGGCAAGTAGCGTACAGGTTGGCTATGCCCCCAACGCTAGCAGTTGTACATAATGTGTTCCATGTTTCGATGCTTCAGAAGTATGTCTTAGATTCGTCCCATATTCTGAGTTATGAAGCGTTGGAACTAGCCAAATTTATCATACGAGGAAATACTAGTGTAAGTACTTGATAGAAGAGAGAAGGTCTTGAGAAACATGACCATTGCACTAGTGAAGGTATTATGGAGTAATAGTAAAGTGGAAGAGGTAACCTGGGAACTCGAGACGGATATGCAGCATAAATATCAAGAGTTGTTCAGGTAAATTTCGAGACAAAATTTCTATATGGAGGGGGTAATTGTAATACCCTAAGATTAAGAAAACGGAATAGCAAACCCTAACTAGTTAAATGTGTATTAATGTAGAATTATATGATTATATAATTTAATATATATGTATTATACTAAGAAATGACATGTTAAGACCTCGTTGGTGAGCTAGGGGCATTTTTGTAATTTGACCCGAGAAGGGTAAAATTGTAATTTATGTGAACTATCATGCTTATGGGCTATATTATTATATAATATGTTTATTGTGTCTTTCTGGAGGTATTTTTTGACAAGTCTGCGCGGTATAATCACAACTGGGTATTTTGGGCTAAACCGGGTTCGAGACCAAAATACTTTTTTTTTTTTGGAATTTAATTCTTGGAATTATTTGATAAGTATGGGAATCTGAAATTAGGTGTTAATATGTGTATAATTTAATTGACAATCTTGTCCTTGGTAATGTGTGTATGCTTCTATTGACTTTGGTGGTATTTTGGTCTTTTGACTATTTAGGCATTATTCAACCAAAAGTAATTTTGAGGAAATTGAAAAGAAAAATCCTTTTTTCTGAATTCTCTAAGCCCTAGCCGACCCCCCTTCCTCTCTTTCTCGCCTTCATGAAAGAATTATCAAATTTTGAATAATAAGCTTGAATTGGAGTAGCTTTGGTGGGTTTTTACATACTTGGAACTCTTGGATTTGTGGTAAAATTCTTTAGCTCTTCTATATGTGTTATTGCTGATTTTATTTAATGCTCTTTGAACTCGTTCAATGGTGCTCTTGTGAGTTGTTAATGCATGTTGTTGATGAGTATATGGATTATGATGTTATATGTGTATTTGAGCTATTGGGATGTTATAGGTTGCATTTAGATTATTTTGTGTGATTTTAAGGTTCAAATTATTGTTTGAGTTTTTGGGTTTTAAGCTTGAATTTCTAGGTTCCCTTTGAAGATTTGAAGGCTTTGAAATTCAAGCTTGAATCATGTGTAATATGTAGACTATTTTCATGCTTTGGGTATGCTGTGAAAGTAATTTTGAGTTTTGTTTTGGCTTAACATTGTTGTGTAGGATTGTGAGATATTAAATTTGAGTTTATGAATGGTTTTGGTTGAGTTTTGGGTATGGTTTTGTTGAGGTTCGAATATATGGTAAAGTGGGCATTTTTAGACCTTAAAATATGATTTTCTAGTTTTTTCAAACCCAGTGGCCGCAGCCGAATTATTGGTCGATGCGGCCAAAACCTAGCAGAGAGCCATCCCTTTTCTCGATTTTTTTTTGGCTCGGGACTCCATTTGGGACGTTCTTTATATCGTTGGAAAGTTCGTTCCGAGCTTTATGTGATTATCTTTATTTTTAATGTCAATTTTATACTATGGGAAAGTGGAATTAGAGATTAACCCTATATGAGAAAATTTCAGAATTTGTGACTAGGATTACCAATACTTGTTCAGGAGCACGGGGGGATTTGGAATCTCTTCTATTCCACGCTTATTTTATTAGTAATCTCGTCTAGGGGATTATTGTTACTTAAATTATCTTAGGAAACGTGCCTAATGACATTGGAGGGATTTAATTAGTTTAAAAATAAAAAATTTAACATTGAATTAGTGTGGGATATAATTGATTATATATATGTATGTATAATTTAGTAACTAAGTAACTTGTTACTTGTTTTTATAACTAGTAGGTACTGAAATAATTAATTTTATAATTTCGTTGTATTTCTTTATATTATAGGTTTGGCATAATTTTGTGTTGATCGTATTTGAACTTGCATATATAGGTATAGACTTTAACTAACTTTTTCTTATTATATAATTTATTATCAATGCATGTTAGTTGAGTTTGAATATCTTAAATATTCATCCGTAGTGAAGTAGGTTCTGCGAAACATGTACTGCAGTCGGATGGGTGGATAAATTTTTGTATTGCTTATGTTATTTTGTTTGTTCTGTATTGTTATATCTGATTTATTTGTTATTTTAGGAACTTTTAAAATTTTTGAGAACGTCCAATTACAGTCGTTATGCTGCCGAAATTTTGGTAGAATTAGGATAAATCTTACTAATAAAATATTAATATTTACTTAACACAAATAACTAGTTAATTACAACATATAAGAAGTTAGTGACATAACACAAATAATTATATACACATTTATATAAACTTTTCAATTCTACCAACATTCTAATCAACTAAGCACTATCCTAGTTAGTTAATTAGAAGTTTTACAACATAAATAACTTAATAACATGAACCAAACTAAAATAACAATTTGAGTAATTTATAAATTAATATGAATTAATTGTGACAAATTAACCTAGTTAGTTACATTATGTAATTAGTAACTAGTTATAATTAGTTACTAAATGCTGATTTTTTGGATAGGATTTTTGTTATGGATAAAACATGGATGCATGAGGAGAGAGATACACTGCGATTTCAAGTAGGGTTCGATATATTTTAAGAGTTTGCCTTAAAGAATTCTAAAAATCACGAGAGTATACATTGTCCTTGTGTAGATTGTTGTAATAGATCTCAATGTAATATTACAATGATTAAGGACCATGTGTATTTACGAGGTTTCAATAGAAGTTATACTACTTGGTATTGGCATGGCGAACATTTAGCTGATGATCCATATCCATTAAGAAAGCGGGGGGTAGATGATATCGAGGGTAATGATTTCGATGATCATCCATTGGACTTGCTTAACGAAGTACATGAGGAATTTCTTAATGATCCCGAGAAATTCGATAATTTTCTAAGTGATGCAGATAAACCCCTATTCGATGGTTGTAAAAAACTAAGATTACCAACAATGGTAATGTTTTACAACATAAAAGCAGAAAATGGAGTTAGCGATAAATGTTTTACTCAATTTTTAGCTGCTTTTAAAGATATCTTACCATTTGCCAACTGCTTCCCGAAATCTACATATGAAGTGAAAAAACGTTAAATTCTATAGGATTGAAGTATGAAAAAATGCATGCATGTCCGAATGATTGCATTTTATATCGTAAGGAATATGCAAACATGTATTATTGTCCGACTTGTGATTTATCCCGCCATAAAGTAAACAAGAGTAAGGAGAATAGGAAACTTATCCCCCAAAAAGTGATGCGGTACATGCCTTTGATTCAGCGACTGAAACGATTATATCATAGTGCAGAACATTCTGAAAATTTGATTTGGCATGAGACCAAGAGAGTGAAAGATGGAAAACTCAGACATCCTACAGATTCCCAAGCTTGGAAAAAAGTAAACTACATAAATCCTGAATTCAAATCTGAACCAAGACACATTCGTCTCGGTTTGTCTACGGATGGAGTAAATCCATATAGATCTCTAACTAGTCGTCATAGTTCATGGCCTATCTTCCTAGTTATTGATGAAGAAGAAATTTAACATGCTTTCTTTAATGATATCAGGCCCACAACAACCCGGATATAATATCGATGTATATATGGAACCATTGATTGACGTTTTAATAGAATTGTATAAGAATGGTGTTCAAGCCTATGATGGTTTTAAAAAATACTTCTTTAATCTGAAAGTTGTGTCATTGTGGACTATCAGTGATTTCCCTACTTATAGTAATTTATCAGGCTTAAGCACAAAAGGTTACGAAGGTTGTCCAATTTGTTGCACTAACACATCGACTCGTCGCTTGGAAAATGGACACAAGATGTGTTATATGGGTCACAGACGGTACTTGCCTACAAATCATCCTGATAGACGGAAGAAGAAAGCATTCAATGGTACTGAAGAGGGAGATATGGCTCCTTTGCCACTGTCAGGGGAACAAATTCTCCAACAAGTTGAACTTGTAGATTTTAAGTATGGAAAGACGCAAAAAAATAAAAAAAAAATTGTTGTTTTCAAAGAAAGTCAATCTTTTTTCGTCTTCCATATTGGAAAAGTTTACTTGTTCGACATTTTCTTGATGTCATGCATATTGAAAAAAATGTGTGTGAGAGTATTATCGGTACCTTACTTGATATTCCTGGAAAAACTAAGGACGGTCTAAATGGTCATTTAGATCTCGTTGAAATGGGTATACGACAATCTTTGCCACCTTAGAAGAATGGTGAACGATGAAAGTACCCGATGGCTACTCGTCTAACATCAAAAACTTGGCAAATGAGACTGAATTAAAATTAATGGGTTTGAAATCACATGATTCCAATGCGTTAATGCAACATCTACTTCCAATTGCCATTAGATCAGTCTTGCCAAAAAATGTTCGAGAGTGTTTGACACATGTTTGCATTTTCTTTAATAAGTTGTGCGGGAAGGAATTAGAATTGGATAAGTTAGATTCATTAAATGAACATGTAGTCAAAACATTGTGCAACCTGGAAAAGTTTTTTCTGCCATCTTTTTTTGACATCATGATATATTTAATGGTTCATCTAGTGAGAGAAGCAAGGTTTTATGGTTGAGTGCTACATATCTGAAGAGGTTGTGGAATTTTGTTCAGAGTACATGGGTGAAGTTGAGGCAATAGGAATTAGCAAACCAAGAACTGACCCAGATGAGGTTGATAAAGGATTAAGGGGGAAAGGGACAATGGTGAGAGTGTCCAAGCTTGAACTAGATTAAGCTCAATTAGTTGTGATGAACAAAAATGTAAAGGTTCAACCATATATAACGTAAGTGGCTTTTCCTTTGATTAAAATTACTTTAGTCACGATGAACAATAACTTGATTTACCTTACTTGTTTTAGAGTTACCATATGGAGCTGTTACAATCAAAAGTTGCAAGAAATCATAAAAATAAACAAAACTGGGTTGTAGACCAACATCGTCAAACTTTCATTGGGTGGTTAAGGAATACCATTATAGCAAAGCTGAACGAACTGAATCATGGAGTATTTGATGTGTTGAGTCGTAGTGCCCTTGGACCAACTTTTGTGGTAGCAAAGCATGAAGCATACATTGTAAGGGGTAAACGTTTCCATACAAAGTCAAGAGATGATGCTCGAGAGGTTTAAAATAGTGGCATACGTATCGTCGTAGAAACTATGCACTTTGTAAGTACAAAAGATAGAAACCCTGTTTTAGGTACTATGGCGTATTATGGGGTCATTGAAGAAATATGGGTGCTCAATTATTTTGCGTTCTGAATTCCACTTTTTAAATGTTCTTGGGTTGACAAAAATGTTGGAGTAAAAACTGACGAGCTTTGTTTTACTTTGGTTGATTTAAGTAAGAGAGGAAGCAAGAATGATCCATTCATCATGGCTAGCCAAGCAGTTCAAGTTTTTTACATTTTTGATCCGGCTAATGATAAATGGTCTATTATTTTATCGACACCAGAGAGAAGGTTCTTAGAGAATAAAGAGGATGAGGAAATGTTGACTTATGTTATGATGACCTCATTGTTGGACAACCAATTTATGAGGAAGTTATGGGAATTGATCGTAACCTTGAGGAAGACGATGCTGAATACATTAGAAACAATATATATGAGGGAATATAGGTCAATAGTGATTTAGGTAAACATAAACAAAAAAAGAAAAGAAAACGTGTCTAATTGGTAACTTGATATGTAGCTTACTTTATATTGTGTTTATCTATGATGAATACATAATTTGTTTATGCATTTAATATTTTGTATAGATTACTTGTTATATATATCGCTAACTTTAAATTTTGTTTGTTAATGGTGTAGATATGGCCAACTCGGGTTCAGGATCAGATTCAGACCCAGAGGTAGAGTGTCCAACAATAATGCCTACACGAGGACCTACTCAAATGAATAAAATATCCAAGCTAATGGATCAAGGCAAAAGATTGATCCTCGAGGTAAATGACAAAGGACAATACTGCGACAAAAGCTACTCCAAGCTCGTATCGACTTTAGAAGTTAGATGTCGTCAGACGATAGGGTTGTCCTATAAAAATTGGAAAGAAGTCAACCCTACGCTGAAAAATAAAGTTTGGACAAATATACAGGTAAGGAGTTATTTGTTAGAATTTTGATTTGTTTTTTATTAATTCAGATGTTAACTCTAACTGTGTTTGTTTTCCTTCAAACTAGACGGGTTTCATTGTGCCGGATTCCTTCAAACATGATTGTCTCATCCTTGCTGGGAAGTTAATGAAATACTTCAAGAATAGGATGACAAAAGACATTATAATGACCGCAATGGAAGAGAAGGATGTGCGACGATTGGCACAAGTCCCTGAAAAGCATCCCAAAATTGACCTTACTGATTGGTTGAAGTTTGTTGAAAGTCGACTAATTCCTGAATTTCAGGTACGCTTATTATATTTGTACTAAGATAAACTCTTAAATACAAGTACATGTATCTAATGTATTTTTTGGCATTGTACGAATTGAGTAAGGTGCAATAGGAACGTTCCTCAAAAATCCAATCCAGACATCGAAGTGGTTGGAGTGAAATGGTAAACGTACGCAAGCTGTGGTAAGTAATGCTTGAATTCTAATAATGTTCTTTAAAATGTAATTTTTACTCATTTAATGGTTATAAAATAATGTAGAAAAAGGATCTCGACGTTCAAGATCCCCCACGCCACTGTGTTTAGATCAAATCTCGGACCAAGAGAACAAAACTTGTCACTGATTACGACAAGGAAATTGTCGAGAAGATAGTAAGTATATATTAATCCTTAATTGAGTTCTACTAATGAGATAGTATATATAATTCACATATTAATTGCTTGAATATATTCGTGCATTAGACTAAATTAGAGGAAGCAAGTTCAGAGACACATTCAAGTTCAGGGCCAAAACGATATCCTGACACAGGCACTTGGGACACTAGAGCATCCTGGACGTGTCAGGGCTACTGGGTATACTAGTACTTGAAATGTTAATTATTTAGTTATACAAAAAAAAATCATATCTAATTTGCAGTTTATGATTGGTAGGTTCCTGACCACACCATCTAAATTGTTCGGCAAGAAAAAAAAAGGAAGTGTCTAATGTTGTGGCTTGGCAACACAAGGAGATTGAAAAATTAAAAGCCAAACTCCAATCCCTTAAACAGAAGAAAAACAGTGCCGAACAAGAGGAAGAAGGAGAGGTGGCTGGTGAGGCGTATGTTCCACAACCATACGCTCGTGAGGATGAAGGTCCACCACAAACCTATGCTGAGGAGTTTGTTTCCCTCAACGAGCCAGCTCTCCTGTACAATTTTAATGACCATGTGGCCCTTGATCAGCAAGTATATCTCTGCTCTGACAACATCGACAACATTGTGGCCCGAGCGTATCCGTACGAGCATGCTGGTAAAATCACCATTCTTTGCACGGAATACAATGATTCACATGCCTGGGTTCTAATTTCAAAAATGCTGCAAGAGGATGCTGAAATCCCAATCTCAATTGAAGGCTCCAGATATGTTTAGGACGTACCAAACATGTTCTTTTCTTGGCCTAAACACTTAATTGTAGCATCCGAGGTAACTTCTCTTATAAATTAATTATTAGTGATTAGTGGAGTTTGAATATCTTCAATATTCAACCATAGTGAAGTAGGTTCTGCGAATATATGTGTTGCAATGGGATGGATGAACAAACTACTGTTATATTTGTGTTATTTGTCATTATACATGTATGTTTAAAATTTTTGGGGGCATTCAATTACAACCATTATGCTGCCAAAATTTCTATAGAATTTGGATCAAATTTGATATATTATGTTCTATTTTGTTTAGGGTCCACTCGCTCAACTGCCTTCAAGACGTGATGGGTCGAAAGGAAAAGCTCCCATGCTTTCTCCAGAAGGCGGTCGTGCACGGGATGATGAATTATTCTCGCAAAAGAACATGGATAGGATCCCTAAATAGCTAAAATGGATGGTTGTTGAATTCCTGAACCTTAAAGATAAACATGATATAATCACAATTCTTGTACCCTGAGGATTCATAGCACTGCGTACCCATATCATGTTATCTAGAGAGGATTTGTAGCAAGTTGCATTGTGTGATTTCATTGGCAACCAGGGAATGCTGTTTGGAATGATGTATACTCTTCTTTAATCTAATTAACCTTATCGATATCAAATTCTAGTTAAATTATTATAAGATCAAATTCTTGATTGCAATTGCAACTTTTGTTTATAAGTCAAATAAAAATTAGACCAAGCTAAGATTATCTTGATGCAGAATAACTGCCCAAATCTGAATATAGTTGCTATTGTGTAAACTTAAAGGAAAAAGGAGAACTTCTTGGCTCTGGAGCACAACCATTCTTGTTGTTCTTTGTGCAGTTTGGATGGAACTAAACGGGAGGATCTTTGAAGGAATCAGTAATGAGGTAGAAGACGTATGGGGGAAGATCAAATTATGGGTTGCAATTGCAACTTTAGTATCGCACAAACCCATATAGGGAGAATAAGGTGAACCAAACTCTAAGAGGAAGGGCAAGGTCCAACTGCAGCCACGATAGGAGTGATCTACGAGAGTATGTGAACTTGAAGAAGCCTGACCTTTATCAACGACTCAGTTCAAGGCAAAAGGATTCATTCCAATTGCGAAAGAGCGAGTTGGAGAATAACTGCAGAGTGCATCAAATCACAAAGCCATGAGATGACCAGGGCACGATACTATTAGAAAACTTGATTCAGAAGCCTCGGGATCAAAGAAAAAAGACGATTCCAAAAGGCTGCACAATAATAAGAAATCCAACAAGTATATCCCTCTTTATACAGAATACACCGAGCTCAATGAAAATTGGGAAAAAATATACCTCGCACATATACAGGAAGCCGTTTTTGGCGAGCCAAGACCTATGAAACATGCGAGGCTTAAGAGGGATCCAAATAAGCGATGCGAATACCATGATGATATTGGTCATACCACAGAAGAGTGTCGCTAGTTGAAAGATGAGATAGAAAGTCTCATATCGCAAGACACCTTCAACAATATATAAACATGTAGGAAGATGCCTATGATCAGTTCGATCTGCCCAATAACTCAAGCAACTGAAGATTATAACCCTCTTCCGTGAGAAGAAAGGATACTTCGGTTATTTCGAGAGGGAGCGGGTCACAAGAGTGCAAAAGGCAGTTACTCCGGTAAAGTAATTCTATAAAAAGAATTGCGACGTGAGTAGATATCGGCCCAATGTGGTTGCCATATCAAGCTGTCACATGGAAAGCTAGACGTCAACCAGTAGCACTCGAAGACAAAGAACTAAAACTAGGATTACTCTACCTAGAACCCTGGTATATGTCAGGGTTCAAACTTGAGAATTGAAAAAATTGTGGGAGAATGTTTGGGATTGACCCGAGACATCAAAACCAGATGCTCCTGAAAGATTGATAAAATAAGCAATTGAACTGGGGAAGTTCTTTTGAGAATAATCATTGTAAATCACATTACTGATGAAATATTTTATTCCAGTTGTGAATAAAATAATCATTTCTTTCAAACAAGTAATTACAAAGCGTAAATTCTTTAAAATTACTTGAGGCACATATATGTATGATTAACCAGAATTTATCTAGAAATACGTAGCACAATGCAAACCCATACATAGTTTCAAAAAAAAATTGAAAACTTTTTAAAAGGGCCTCGACCAAACCTTTTTGACGGAAGAGGGGTCGAACTGCTATAACTCCCTGACCAAACCGTTTCGACGGAAAAGGGGACGAATTGTTATAACGCCTTGATCAATCCTTTTTGAGGAGAAAGGGATCAAAAAACAGTAATTTTTGATTTATAACCTATCTAACAAGAGAGGAAAATTAAAAGTTATGACTAGCGCATAAAGTTGAATACTAACAGCTCGCGCTAAGGGAAAGTATGAAATGAGACATCCAAATGTTTTGAAAAAATACTTAAACCCAACACATGGGTAGAAATTTTAACTACTCATGTAAGCAATGAAAATATATATAAAATGACAAGTTCATTAGAAATATATTTGAATGTGCTTAAAATAAGATCATTTCCAATGATCGCGAGATGGAATTGATAATGGCTCGCAGATTGAGGAACGGGCAGATAAGCTGCTCACACGTGAAGTAGGAAATTAACCACTTAATGTCAAAAGAAAGGACAATCAATGGAAACCCCTAATAAACTTTATACATGTGATAGTTTATATTGTGAATAAAATGCAAGCAAACGTCCGCATAATAAAGTTTACACTTAAAAGTACGAGGCATTAAAAAGCAAAGTTTGTCGTCCAACCTTGCAAATTTGTCTTTACCAAAAAAAGTGCCACTAGAGGCAAAACCATTGTCTCGGCCAAAGGGCCATTCCCTAATAAAAATAAATATAAAAAGGGAGATAAATAAACCAAGTCTACATGTTAGGAGACTTGGATAGATCTTCTTCTTCCTCCTCGACCTGGCCGTCCTCTTCTTCCATCTTGGTCTTCTCGCAAAGAGCTAAAGTTTCCTCTTCCTTCTCCTCCAAGAAGCTGGTATCCATGTTAGGGTTCTAAAGCCAGGCTCGGTATACAACGCGAATACCAACTTTATCGCACCGTTCTACAGTCTCGATTTCTTTCTTGACAAGTTTTTCAACAAGCTTCTCCTCAAACTCATTGACTTGGACTTTGAGGGCCTTCTTGGCCTCCTCTTTTGCCTTCTCGGCTTCCTGCTTTGCTTTCCCTGCTTCCTCCTTCGCTTTCTCAGCTTCTTGCTTGAGGCGGATAATCTTCTGTTGGGCGTTGTCTCGCTGCTGACACACATCCTTGCATTAGGATAATAATCTATGAGTCTCGCCCTCCTAATACTTGAGCCGCTCAGAGAGTAGTTAATTAGAAGCAAAATAAGCAAAAGAGGCCTAGAGAATTGTAAACAAATAAGTATAAAAGAGGTATAAAAAGATAATATATTTATATTAATAAAGCCGACATAGGATGAAGTGACAGTCCAAGTTCCTTGAAAGAATCTCCTTTGGGCTCCTCAGATTGAGAAAATCCCAATCTGGGGGAAGGAGAGTTTGAAGTTTGCGCGAACAGGCAACCCCATGTGCCAGGGGAAATTCAGACCCAGCTTCCCCAGCTGCGACCGAAAGAGTCTCGATGGCCTAACTCGAAGAAGCAGCAGCGGGGGTTGCCTCGGGATGAGGAACATTGGCGTCGAGAACAATTGAAGGAGGAACTTTCTCTTGGATCTCGTTGTCCGAAACCTCGAGATCAATAGGTTCAGTCGATAATTTCTTCTTATGAGCGATGGTTTTCCTTTGGTTCTTGGGAGGAACAACCTCGGTAGAAGTAGGGACTCCAGGGTTAGATGTCCTTTTCTTCCCCTTGCGGTCCAGAATGACTTCATAACCCATGTCTGCAAAACAAGACGGGGTGTTACAATCATTATAAAAAAACCGATTAAAAAGGGGAAGAGCATAATATTCTACCTAAGGGATTTACCAAAATCACTAGAAGGCGAGCTATCACTAGATGAAGGGGTAGAAGGACCATAATATTTGTTAAAGTCCCTACAACCTCTGTTTTTGAATATATGAAAAGGCTCGATTGGTTCTAAATCCCAGCTCGCATCTATGTGACCTGCTCTATCTTCCATAGTACCGTATTGCTCAGCTATACCATAAAATGACTCGTGACAGTTAATCTAGACATGGAATCTAGGGTACCGACTGTCTAACTTATGAGCAATACGATCCACGAGAATGGAATTCCAAGTATAAAAATTAAGACGGGAGTCTTGGAAGGTAACTAAGGTATTACGCTAAGCCTTGAGTACAGTAGGTGACCAGCCACATTGATTACCTTGGGATGCTCCTTCACTGGATTCCCGAGGGGCAGTGCTTTAAAGGTATTGTGCTTGGGCCAAGCGATCCCATGCCTGGTCTTCGGGTGGAACAATTATTTGCTACCAAGAACAATACTTGGGAACCTAGTAATCACAAGTGTATTCTTTATCAGCAAGGAGACTCGCCGATCGCAAGTTAGCTTCGTTGAAAAGGAACTTGCATGATTGGAGACCGTAAGGGAAAGTCAACAGGCGCCTGTGCCTACTAACCATCTCGGGGATAGGAGTAGGTCTCATCATAAGAGCTGTTAGAACAAACAAAACATTAGTCAAGTACTTGAAAAAGGAAGATTTATGTAAATAAGTAAGAAGAGAAACATCACTTACGAAGTTTGCGAAACGTGGTTGTGCCAATGGGGGTGAGACCAGACGTCCAGAAGAAGTTATCCTTGAAGGATACCTTATTTGGCAAGTCAACAATAATTTTTGGCTCGCTAGCATGAGTACCAAGATTGAAAAAGCCTGCTGCAACGTTCTTCCTCGATGGAACGGCTTTAACTGAGTAAAGATACTCAATCTCTACGGGCGTGGGACAACCACAATTCATAATTTTGTACAAGACTTTCAAACTAGTAAGAATCATGTAGGAGATGGGATTCAGCTAGAATGGGGCAACCCCAATGTGATTTATGTAATCCTTGAAGTAGTCTCGAAGAGGGAGGATGGCCACTGCACAAATATGCTCAAGACTCCAAGCGCCCATACTAGTTGAACCACTAGTACTAATCTCACCACTGGTTCTTGGGTTACTGCTGATTAAGCGTGCAGGGGGTAGCAACTAAGTTCACCCTCTGGTACTGACCTAACCTAGCACAATTGCCCAATTGCAATTCCACAGGTCTTTAGCATCTTGCCCGTATAGCCAGAGATAGATTGAACCTTCGATTCTATTAACTCAGCCTCGAAGGTGACGCTGAGGAGTTTTAGACGTACGTGGCTTGGGAGGTATAATTTCAAAATCCAAGTCATCTGGTTCAAAAGCAATTGTGACATTGGGTAAAAACAAAGGCTTTGCCAAAGGAATAAAGGACACACTGGGTGGTTCTGGCCAGGCTGCTTCTCGTAATAATCGACATCTGCCTTCGGATATTTCTTGCAAGAAGTGCCTGTAGCAACTAGAAATATCTTCCTATTGGGTTCTCACCGTGTGTTCCCTAGCCCTAGCATCATTTATGTAATGACCGCTTTAGTAATTTGGATTAGTAAAGGCAATTAGCACTAATTTCTGTGAGATTTATACTGATCATAAGAGTCTTAAGTACTTTTTCACCCAAAAAGATTTAAACATGAGGCAGAGGAGGTGGCTGGAATTAGTTAAAGACTACGACTGTGAGATTCTGTGTCACCTCGGGAAGGCCAATGTTGTGGCTGATGCTTCGAGTAGAAAGGGTCCCGGGCAGGTTTGTACCGCGATTTTGATATCCCCTTAACTAGCCTCTGATATGGTTAGTGCAAGGATTGAGTTTGTAGTCGGAAGGTTGCACAGCTTGACACTTCAATCTGATCTGTTAGAGAGAATTAGAAAGGCACAATTAGAAGATCCCGAGCTAGTTAAGGTTCGAGATGAAGTTATGGCTAGTCGCCCTAGAGACTTTTCAGTCTCGAATAGTGGAATGTTGTGGTGCAAAGCTCGAGTTTGTGTTACTGGTGTTGATGAGCTTAAGAAAGGGATACTTGATGAAGTTCACACCACACCTTATTCAATGCATCCGGGAACCACCAAAATGTATCAGGATTTGAAATCCTACTTCTGGTGGTATGGGATGAAGAGAGATGTGGTGGACTACGTGTGCAAATGTTTAACCTTCCAGTAAATCAAAGTTGAACATCAAAGGCCGACAGGGTTAGTGCAACCTTTGGTCCTTCCTGAGTGGAAGTGGGAGGACATTGCAATGGATTTTGTAACTGGATTGCCTAAAACCACAGGAATGTATGATTTAGTATTGGTCATAGTGGACAGATTCACAAAGTAAGCTCACTTTCTACTTGTGAAAGTTACATATTTAGTGGATCCGTATGATGAACTGTATGTAAAGGAGATAGTTCGTCTCCATGGAGCCCCTAAATCTATTGTGTCAGACAGGGATCCAAAGTTTACTTCCAAGTTTTGTATGAGTCTTGAGAAGGCTATGGGTACCAAGTAAAAGTTTAGCACAGCCTTTCACCCTCAGACTGATGGTCAGTCAGAAAGAACGATTCAGATACTTAAAGATCTACTGTGAGCTTGTGTCATGGACTTTGAGGGTTCATGGAGTAAGTACTTGCCTCTAATCGAGTTCTCCTACAACAATAGCTACCAGAGTACAATAGGGATTGTTCCCTATGAGATGCTATATGGTAGAAAATGTTGTTCCCCTATTCAGTGGGACGAAACTGGAGAAAGGAAGTACTTGGGTCCAGAGTTAGTTCAGAGGACCAATGAAGCTATTGACAAGATCAAGGCTCGGATGCTTGCTTCTCAAAGCAGGCAAAAAAGTTATGCTGATCCGAAGCACAGAGATGTCACATTTCAGGCAGGGGAACTTGCGGGTTTCACCAATAAAGGGTATTAGGCGCTTCGGGAAAAAGGGTAAGCTAAGCCGTAGGTTCATTGGGCCATTTGAGATACTTGAGAAGGTCGGGCAGGTAGCGTATCGGCTAGCCTTACCACCAGCGTATCGGCCATTTCAGTTATGAAGCCTTTGAACTACAATCAGACCTATCCTATGAAGAGCAACCTGTACAGATTCTTGATAGAAAAGAAAATGTTCTTCAGAACAAGACTATTGCTCTAATTAAGGTGCTCTGGAGGAACAGTAAGGTGGAAGAAGCCACCTGGGAGTTGGAGTCTGATATGAGGACTCAACATCTAGAGCTATTCAGGTTAGATTTCGAGGACTAAATCCTTTTAACGAGGGGATGATTGTAATGGCCGCTTTAGTAATTTGGATTAGTAAAGGCAATTAGCACTAATTTCTGTTAATTTTATAATTATTTATGAATTTATTTATTTGTGGACTCCAATATTTTTAGAATGAATATTAGAGTTATAATTTCTCAATTCTGGAGATTTTATTAAACTCTAGGGGTATAATTTGACTTATATGTAAAATATGTTATTTTTGTAATTTTTACTCGGCCACAACGGAAAAATGCAATGGATGGCTAGTTTGATCACATGGGTAAGTTTAGAACCTTATTTCTGAGTGGGAAATATTTGAGAGAAAATAAAATACCGAGATTAGCGGGGTTATGGAATTTGACCATTTTACCCCTAAGTTGAAAATAACCTAGAATTTTACATTAGGGGCATTTTAGTCTTTTCCTTTTTGAGGATTGTGTGGCTGTGTGAGGGTGTGACAGCTGCCCTCTTTGTTGGTTGAATCAATGCATAGGAAATGCATTTCTCACATTTGAAGAAAATAGGAAAACTCAAAGGAAAATTAAAAAGATTGAAGAACACTCTTTCCTTCACCTCTCTCTCTTCGAACCAGCTAAGAACCAGGGGATTTCTTACTGAAGTTTGTGATTTCTACCAAGATTTCAAGGAAAATCAAGCTAAGGTAAACCCTAGAACCCTTCAGTTTGTGTATTTTCAAGTTTTGAGTTAGTTTTATATAGTGATTTTGAGAATTAGTGACTGTTAGGTTTAGGTATGCTTAGGGTTTGAATTCTAAGCTTAATTTGAGTTGATTAAGAGTGCGAGCAGCTGGTTTGGTTGGTTGATTTAGGTTTTGTGCAAGTTTGAGCATAGAAACCTTAACTTTGATCTCTAATGGCATGTTTTTATTCTGTGAGTTTTTCTATGGTATATTGGCTGGAATATGTTGTGTATACCCTAATTAGGTACTCTGGAAAGTTTGGTTGCATTTGGTGGAGGATTGAGCAAGAAATGAAATTTCTTGGGTGAACTGGTGCAAACCGGGTAACCGGTATTACACGTACATGAAAAACTGGCTAGTCGGTTTTGGCAGGGTTCCTCGGGCCTTTCATTTTCTCAATTTTTGTCCTTTCCGTGTCGTGGTTGGGTGTTTCCCTATTTCCAGAGCTAGATTAACCCTTAGAAAGTATAGCAGAACCTAGGGTTATGGTTTTGGGTTTCCCGGGATTAGGGTTTTGTTCATGTAACTTACCCAGTTTCATATTGTGATTAGGGCATCCATCTAGCACGAAACTTTCTGTTCAGGTCGGCCAGCACAATTGAATTCGGAAAGAAGGTAAGAACTGAATATAATGTGTGATATCAATAACTGAGTGTGTGTATATGTTATGTGTATATGCATGCTTAAAATGTTAGTTGCACTACCAATACTTCTACGATTAAGGTATAGAGTGTATTGGTATAGTTATTATTATTTGAGAGTACCGTGATACCTGCATAAGTACGGAGAGGTACTGAGTATGTGTGGTACATCACTCAGAGGTACTCAGGGTATGAAACAAACCCTACCAACACTCGTACAGAGAGGTACGTAGTGTATGTGGTATAGTGGCTATACCCTGGTATAGAACGTTCTTAGTCATTTGTTGAGCCTTGTAAACAGGTGTATGGGCGCCTAGATACAAGTCAGAAATTATATGATATTTTATATGCTTTTCTTACTGAGTCTGTCGACTCACAGTTCTGCTTCCATGTGTAGGTAAAGGAAAGGCGAAAGCTGAACAGGAGTGAACCTGAGCTAGAATGAGATTGTACATGTCAAAGCAGCGCGACCTGGAGTGTTCAGTCTCGGGACATCTGGGAATTGTATTTTGTAGTCGCTATGCGACCTGATTATTATGTATTTTGGTATATTATGTTTAAAAGTTTGAAAACGGGATCCCGACACTTGTAAATATTTCGATATAATATAAAGTTTAATTTTCAATACAAAAGTTTTAATTTGACACGTTTTTCAAGAAAATTCTTTGATTAGCAAAGAATGCACTGTAATTGAAAAAGCACTGTAGCGTGCCTTAGCATTAGGGCGTTACAGTTTAGCTCTAATTTGGAGGTGGCTTTTGAGGAATTCGGTTCATATAAGATGGCCAATTCTGTAGGAAACTCAAACTCTAAAGCATCTGGACGATAAATTCCTGAACCAGAGTGGGACCTTGCTACCAGCAAAAAGCAGTCCTAATGCCTGGAGAGAATTTAATCAAACCAGAAGGTAATGAGTTGGAGATCTTAAAACAACCTACATATTTCCTGAACCCTAGTATGAAAAGTTTTAATCCTAAAAAACTACCAAAACTAGATGAGATGATAATGATACAAACGAATCAAGTAACTGATCCACACTATGTAATAAACATGAGAATGATGAAAGTAACTTACCGTTTGAAGTTAGGGCTTGAGGCGATGCTTGGGAATTTCGTTTGCAAACCTTCAAACAAAGCAAGGATCACTTTGAGAAAATGAAGTTTGAGGAAACTCGCAGGAAAAAGGTCAAGGACAAGGATGGCATGCAAGTCTTTGGACGGATTTAATGGTGATACTTGACGAAGAAGTTCAAGGGTTTTTCTCAAACTTTTTGAAATTGTACAAAGATGGTTCCTTTTCCTTATTTTATAGCCATGATAGTGATTTCAAAAAAGATTGGATCCAATGGATGTGATTCGAAGTGGAAGTGGAAAAGATGGCCATTTAATTCTGATGTACCTCAAAACTGCACAACCGCCAAAATCAGAAGGAATGCGTCTTTTCAAAAATAGAGGAACGTGACGAAAATATCTTTTGTTATCATTGAAAAGCTCTTTTTAATTAAAAATAACTTTTTAAGGGGCAATTATTATACCTTAAGTTCGGTAAGCACATCAGAAGAGGACACACGTCACTACTACAAAACAAGCCTTTAGAGGTGGTTTTTTAAAGCAAATTAATAAAGTTTTAATAAAAATACCTACGGAGTCGGTTATTTTGTAATAACCGACTCCGTAGGTGATATTTTTTTTTAATTTTAATGAAAAAACCCTACGAAGTCGGTTATTTTGTAATAACCGACTCTGTAGGTGATTTTTTAATTTTATTAAAAAAAAACCCTACGGAGTCGGTTATTTTGTAATAACTGACTCCGTAGGTAATTTTTTAATTTTAATAAAAAAAACACCTATGGCGTCGGCTATTTGGTAATAATCGATGCCATATGTCTTTATGTAACCCTCTCCAGCTATCGTCTTCCTCAACCCTCAAATAACTAGCAGTCCCCTTCTTCCTCTAGAACCTACGAAACCCTCCCCCAACTACCCATTTCTTACACCCATTTCTTCATTTTTCATCCGTTTTTACCCATTTTTTTTTTTACAATCTTGCATTTTTCATACCCAAAAATATATCCCCAAAGTTTGATCGTTTTTATTTGGTTTTTTAGGGTAAATTGAGCTTAGAGGTGGTGATTGTGGTGGTTGTAGCTCCGGCCGCCGCTTTTGGTGGAGAAATCATTGAATCTCAATGTCCATTAAGGTATAAATCTACTCTCTAATAATTTTATTAATATAAATTGTTTTATTTTTTATTTTGTAAGTTTTTTTAAGGTTTTTCAATATTGTTAAGATTATGTTCTTGTAGTTGGGCATGTGGCCGAATTTTGGTCGGTATTGGTAGTCGGATTTCGATAATAACGTAAAAATCTAAACTTTAATAGTATATTTTTATGTATTTCATATTTTATTGATTGTGTATTGTATGTATACATATTTTGTAATTGTATATATATTGTATGTATATGTATTATATTGTATATTGTATTATATATGTATGTATGTATACAAATATTGTAATTATATTGTATCGTTTTTATGTATTGAAATGTATATATTGAATTTTTTAAACAAATAGTTTTGTTAAATGTTGTGAATGAGATTATGAGAATGACATAGGAGAGTATTAAAATAAAAAATTTAAAAATTAATTTCTAAAAATTAGCTTAGAAATTAATTCTATTTTTAACTTTTTCATGTGTTTTTATTTTTTTAGTTGCTAATAAATAGTTAGTTACAACTACGTAACAAGTTACTAATTTTTATTCTTATTAATGTATTCTTATTACTCATTAGCAACTAGTTAGTAATAAATTAACTAGTTAGTAAGTAGTTACTCATTAATTATATAACTAATAAGTAGTTAATAAAGAATTTTTTAATTTTGTAGTACTTTTTACATTGTAGGTTGTGAGGTCCATTTACAAGGATCCGACTTATTTGGTGTTGATCGGCTTCTAGCTAGCTCGAGGTACAAAATTACTAACTTTTATTATTAATTAATCATGAATGCTTAGTAGAGTTTGAATATCTTAAGTATTTATCCATAGTGAAATAATTTTTGCGATATATGGTATTGCGCTCAAATGGGTGAGATAATATGCATCTTAGATAAGTTTGAATATCTTACATATTCATTCGCAGTGAAGTAGGTTCTGCGGATACATATACTCTGGTCGGATGGGTGGTAAATTTTTGAATTGCTAAATGTTTTGTGATTGTTTTATATTATTTTAAATTGTATTTTGTTGTTATTAATTGCTTTAAATTTTTGGGAAACGTTCAATTATAGTCGTTATGCTGCTGAAATTTTTGTAGAATTAGGACTAGTTACTAGTTAGTAATTTAGTATAATATACTTAGTTACTAGTTATTAATTTCGTATGTCTTGAGGCGTTTGATGCGTAAGTCTCACAAATTATATTGAATAATATTTTAGAATACCTAAGGATGAATAAAATATCACATAAAATCTAAACATACAAATGATGTATCATAAAACATAAACTAAAGTAAAGATAATTATGCTTCTAGAACTAGAACCCTAAATTCCATTATCCTAGAAAACACTTGACTCATAAAACTTAAATTAAAGTATTAATGAGAAATGCAATGATAATTAAAAATTATCTAAGTCATCATCACTTGTTTTATCTTGTTTTAGATTATTTTTTGTTGTTATTAATAACTTTATATTTTTTGGGAATGTTCAATTATAGCCCTTATGTTGTCGAAATTTCAGTAGTTGTAGGATAAAATTATTTGATACTAAGTTTATCTTAAACTTGGTTGCTAGAATTTTCTATTAATTTTTGTTATGAATAAATCATTAATGTGTGAGGAGCACCTGTTATAATATAGTTAGTAAATTAGAGTAAAATTAGTTAATAGTTAGTTACAAATTATATTTAGTATACTATAGTTAGTACTAACTAGTAATCAATAGGTTGTGGGATATATTGTACTACAATCGGATCGATGGGTAGAATAGTATGCATGTTAGATGAGTTATAATATCTTAAATATTCATCCGTAGTGAAGAAGATTTTGCGAATACATGTCCTGCGGTCGGATGGATGATAAATTTTTGTATTGTTAAATGTTGTTGTGATTGCTTTATTGTTTTGAATTATGTTTTGTTGTTATGAATAGCTTTAAATTTTTTAGAAACGTTCAATTATAGTCGTTATGCTGTTGAAATTTCGATAGAATTAGGTATACTTTCTTTAATCTACTTTTATAAGAATTAACAAATACATCCTAAATATTGATTCTAATACCTAACAGAACAATTCTATAAATTATTTTAAGTAAAATAACAAATTAAAATATTACACATTATTTATTATTCAAAATACTAATTATTATACAAAAAATAACTTAAAGAATTATAAAAATGATACTAATATACTAGGACAAAAATACAAACTCATATTATAAAATTTAAATGTATAAAAATATTAAATTATATAAAACTTAAAATATTACATATTATTTATTATTCAATATACTAATTATTATACAAAACATAACTTTAAAAAATTATAAAAAAGATTCTGAAAAAATACAAACACATATTATAAAACAAATTTTTTTTTAAGAAAAAAACTTATGTACAAACACTTAAAGTAATGTAAATGTGTATTTATTTAACTTTTTAATTTAATTTTTATTTATACTTATTATATATAATTTATACTTAATTTAATTATATTAATAATAAAATAATATATATATGAAAAAATAAAAATAGATTTTTAATAAAAATAAAAAAAAATATATTAAAATACAAAATTTCATAGCTCAAAAAAAAAATTATAGGTAACCCCTACGGAGTCAGTTATTTCATAATAACCGCATTTGTAAAGTCCCTACGAGGTCAGTTATTTCATAATAACTGACACCGTAGGGACCCTACGGAGGCAGTTGTTTCATAATAACCGATGCCGTAGGGTCCCTACATCGTCGGTTGTTTTTAACCCTTTTAGCGTCACCTGGAACAACGTCGGTAGCGAATTTTGCCAAAACCTATGCTGAATGGCCTTAAAAACTGCCTCTAAAGCCTAATTTAGTAGTAGTGTGTTGAGCTGGGAAAAACTCAAACACGCAAACGACAAGTATGCTTATTAGCATGGAACAACTCGTTAGAAATATAATTCGTAGAGTATGTTTATAACTTGGGTGGCTGAATAGCCTTCTGCGAGACAGCAACATGCTAACTGCTTAATTATGTATTGATGAGAAACCATGTGAATGCACACGTTCATGAAGAGGCCTCAACCTCACTGCGTGAAGGAGAAAGCGACAACACTAAAAATACTTAGCGTATATTATACGATATACAAACTAAATGTAGATAGTTTGACTAGCCAAGATAGCAGACAACGAGGTGTTTATCTCGCTAGAAGATGGTATGCATGCGAGGAAGATCCTCTCAACACCAGAGAGTATAGTTATCAGAGTTAAGATAATATTATTCTCGAGAAGCTAAAATGACAATTAACTGCTTGCTATTAAGGTGATCTTGGTTCCCTTCTCGGCGAGGCATCCCTATGAGATAAGGCTTACCATATCTTTAATTACGGTTCATCTCGGCCTAATAAAAGTTGGATATTCACAGCTGTGTAAAAATTTCATTTATTTGGCTTGATTTGTAATCAGATCCCACAATTTTAACGATAATAGCTGTAAACATATTTTGGTCAGCTTTGTAATTAACTGCCACTATGCAATTATAAATAGTGGCAGACGAGATCAAAGAAGGGGGACGAAAAAACTCTTATGCAAGAGGCCCTAAAAAATACTCAGAAATTTGAATAAGATTGACTCGTGAACTATGCAGAATTTTAACTGCAAAACCACGTAAAAAATCCCGGTGTTCATATTTCATTTTTCTATAATTTTTATATTTTCTGTGTTGAATCATAATCGTAAGGCTCAAATTTGGTTAACGAAAATTTCTGTTAACACTATCAATAACGTCCAATTATTAGCACCGGGCTATTGGGAGTGGATTCCTGCCACTAATAACCAATTGGCGCAGATTTAAGAGTTATTTGCGGCGGACCCCTCCGCCGCTATTAATGAATAATTTTATAGTGCAAGTTAGTTTATTAATATTCGGAACATTTTTGTATTAACTTAATCACGTTACTAGATTAATTATTTTAGTAGTAAACATAAAATTATTAGGATATTATTGTAGCGATGTATATGAAATTGTAAAAATTTAAAAATTAATACTGAAAAAAAATTATAGAAATTGTGATTGTAAAAATTTAAAAATTAATGCAGAGAAAAATCGTTTGACCATAAATTAAAATAGCTAGTTTTTCCCATCCTACAACAAAGTGTCGAATTGGACCGACGCTATTCAGTTGAATAGGAGGGTCGTCTTGTAATAGGCGACCATTGATAACTGACCTAGGAATGTATTAACCGACTCTTAAAACCGCCAGCTATAGTTATTGTTAGGCTAATTAGCAATTTTTTCCCCAAACTTTAATATATACTAAATTATGCTCCCTAAACTTTTTTGGCCGTTTAAAATTCCCCCTGAACTATTGAGATTGTTAGATTTAAGGACTTTTATCTAATTTCATTCAATTTTACTGTTTCAGTGATTGTTTACGTACTAAACCATGCTCCCCAGACTTTGATATCTACAAAACCATGCCCCTCAAACTTTGATATGTACTAAATCATGCCCCCTGAACTTTCATCCATGTTAGAATTTTTTTTACTAAAATTAGATAAAAGTCCTTAAATCGAACAATCTTAATAGTTCAGGGGGAATTTTTAACGACAAAAAAAGTTTAGGAGGTATAATTTAGTACTTGGCTGTGTGTAATCAATAGGGGTGTTCACAAAGTATCCGATCCAATTCAATCTGCACGATCCAATCCAATCCATTCCGCAAAATGCGGATATCCGCACTTGTGCGGATTGGATTGGATTGAAAAATCTAAAATCCGCACTTGTGCGGATTGGATGTTGTTTGACCTCAAAAAGTAACCGATCCAATCCAATCCGCACTTAATTATATATATTTTTAAAAAATTATAATATGTAATATATATTAATTAAAAAAAGACACAAACTTCTAATTTCTTAATCTTTTTTAGTAATATATTGAGTTGGTGCATTTTATTTATTTTGTAATAAAAAACACAAGAAAAATAATTCTTATCCACATAGATACATACACAAAGTTTAAATATATATATACTAGCTTATTTATTTTAGTAATTAGATACATATATATTTTAGTGTAAATCTAAAAATAAGTATATATATATTGATATATATGTATATTGGTTTAATTTGTATATAAATAGAGATGGAAATAGATTAGTATTGGAGATTAAGAAACAATAATCTTTTTTTAATTTTTTTTTCTATGAAATATTAAATAATTTATTATTAAAAAAGTAACCGATCCAATCCGCACTATTGCGGATTGGAATATTGGATTGGTTTTAAACTCTTATGCGGATCGGATTGGATCCAAAATATGAAATCCGCACTTAGTGCGGATTGGATGTTGTTTGACCAAAAAAGTACGGATTGGATCGGATGAACACCCCTAGTAATCAATGCCTATTTTACTTAGTTTTGAATTTGTGGCATAGATGTATATTTTAGGAACCTAAAACAAAATTTTACCCGACTATATAACACGGATTGACAAACTCTCTTCTTTTAGAACTGAAAGACAATTTGGTGATGAAGTGAATGCACTCAATCTACTTGACGAATAGAAGTTGGTGGGCGTACCAACCCACCCATGAATATAGCTGGTATTAGAAGCAAATAGTTAATTAAGATAATGGACCAAGAAAAGTCTGTTAATATTCAAATTCAAGTAGACCAGACGCAGTATTCAAGTAGAAAGTGTAAAAGTTGAAATTGTAAATAGATTGTCTATTTTGTTTGTTTATTTATTATTATTATTTTCTTTTATGAGATAAAGAGATCTAGGT
The DNA here is from genome assembly GCF_029168945.1 of Cannabis sativa. NCBI lineage: Eukaryota > Viridiplantae > Streptophyta > Magnoliopsida > Rosales > Cannabaceae > Cannabis > Cannabis sativa. Next base: position 32,160,309 of record NC_083608.1, on the reverse strand, counting down.
GTTAAAGATACAATTACAGCCCCAAATAAAAGCATTATGTATATGTACAAATTTTTATGTGAAATATATAAAAATATTTGTACTGTACAATTATAATTATAATAGCGATATGGTTATATATGATGCAACACTGATGTAGAGACAAATACATGGTATAATATGACTAGCTAGAACGAAAAGCACACATCTGCAAATTCCTAACTCGTTGAAGATAGAAAGTGGAAATGGTAATCATACCTAGCTATATCGATTGGGTTTGGGTCTCTCATATCACTACCTATAACACTGAAAAGATTTTGATTCCTGTAACGCGCCAAAGCTCTGGCCCCTCACTATTATTGCAATACAACTATCAAATAATTTATATAAAACACACGAGATATTTAATTAATTAGTAGCTAAGCCTTCTCTAACCATTGCATCATGGTTTAGTAGACATAAAAATCATGTATATATATAATAATACAATAGAAGCAAAAATCATCAGTCAAAGATGATGATTCATATGATCAGACGGTTGGCCTTTGGTGATCACATTAAATAACTAAGCTAATATTATTCGATTTGATGGAATCTGTTATGACTCCCCTTTTTGTCTCAATCTTTCATACATATATGGGACCCTTTGTTGATCAATCTAAATCAAGTGAACTGTAAAGCTACACACTAAAATTTCCCTCACTGATTTCATTTATAGGAATATTACACTGTCAATATCATGGGTTAATTTTGTGTGAGTCGCAGATTGCCACATAACAAACTCTAGTTTAAATAATTAATATCATATATTTATATTAAAATATCAAGTAAGCCAAATTCAAATTAGGCTATAAATGATAGATTGATAATAAAAGAAGAAAAAAAATGCACAGTATATATATTAATAATTTGGCAGCTTTGTCGGCATGTTGGCCCTTGTATACCCCACATGTACAGAAATAAAGAATTAAAATAAAGTTTTATTTATATATATTAAAAAAAAAATAGTAATGTCATGAAGTCCTTTAAAAGGCATCCATAAACCTTTGTGATAAACACTAGCACTATCAATTCCACCACCAAGCTCCATTATTATCATTATCAAAAGCTTATAGTATTTGTTGAAAGCCCTTCAATTTCCATTTCCTTGAAGAAATCCCTTATACTTGATCAAAAACATTATATAATTATATAGATTTCCATATTCTTTGTCTTGCCAGCAAGTTCAGTTTTAGATTATCTTTATACACACACACATATATAGCTATATATAATTAAGGGTCGAATTGAAGTTCATTGATCGATATATATGATGTGGCGTAGGGTGACTACTTTAGGGCAAAACCTTCAGAACATAAGAAAGAGTCCAAGAGTGGCTGATGAGAGCATGTTTGGAGGTGGGAATAACCAAGCCGAGTTGCCAATCATCATGGCTCATGATCATCATGGAAGATCGCCTGCCATATGGAAAGGCTTCACAATCATATGCAGTGTGGTTGGGGCTCCTATTTTGTCCTTGTTCGCTTGCTTCTCTCAATCTTCTTCTTCCCACCATGTTAATGGTGGAAATAATAATAATAACAATATTTCAGCTAATTATGGGGTTTGGGCCACAGGTGAGTTTGCTCAGATATCTGAAATGAACCACCTCATGGTAAGTGACAGCATGCGTTATGCAATATTGATGTAAAAAAAAAAAAGAAAAAAAACAAAGAGTGGAGATATATAAGGAATAATTAATTATGTAAGTAGCAAAACTATTTTGTTTGCCTTAATTAGTGGAAAATTTTAGGTAATGAAAAGGATTCTGAGTCGAGTTTTCTGACTTTGTCCTTTTCTTGTATACCGAGTTAATTAATAATATATTTTAATGTGTATTAAACTATTATATGCAGTGCATAGCAATAGCTATATATCCATGAAAACATTCATATATATAGATAAATCAAGTATTATGTGTATATTTCCAGTTATGTATATATTTCTTATTTTATATGTAATAAAAAAATAGAATTTGTAGTATCAAACTTTGGGTTAAACATATTTTTTTTTTAAAAAAAAATTATACTAGTAGGCATTATAATTTAAAATAAAGTTAGAAAGTGTAGTTTATGAATGTATGTATGGAGCGATGGATGATACGATACCAAAAGTCTTATATATTTAGAGTTCTGGACACAATAGTATAATACTATAAATAAGTATTGATACATATATATGAACTTATTCTCTCTCTTTTTTCTTTTTCCCTTTCATTTTATTCTTTTTTAGCTTTTTTTATTTAAACCACAACAAATGTTATGCGGATGTCTTATACATAGGTGTTTAGATTCAGAATATGACAAACCGGTAACCCACTTTCATAAAAGGAATTATTCTTCTTATGCATTATTAAACTTTGCATATATATAATATAGACTCTCTAGTGTTTTCTTTTTCTCCAATTGATTGAGACTATTTGTTAATTTATTATGTCCATCCATTATTGTGAATACGACAAAACTATAGAATTGAAATTAATGATTAATAATAATGTGGCACGCCAAGTACGGATATTTATATGGCACTGTAAATATAAATACAGGGTACGAAAAATAAAGGCATCAGTAAAGTATATATGATACGCATGGACAAGCCTAAAGGTATCACATATAAAAAAGCTTAATAATTTGAAAATAATATTAATTTATTAATTATAAGTCAATTAAATGATAGTAAAATATTTAAATTTTAATAATTCCAATTCTTTTATTATAAGATTGTAATAATTTTTGAAAAATTATATAAAAGAGTAAAAATATATGTAAAATACATAGGCCAATTAGAATAATGTATTTGAATACAGCACAAAAATATCGGATTTATAAGTTATACACAAAGCCTATTTGATAAAATTTTTTGTTAAACAATACACAAAAGTATTAAATAAGATTCAATTCAATTGTATCTAGCATCCTCTGTTATTATTATTATTGGTTCAATCAATTCAAAAAAATATGTACAAAAGTGTTAAAGTACCCAATAACAATACTCTGTTTTATTATAGCCCTGCTCAACAAAATGTATTAAACACATTTCTCAAAATATGAACCAGATGGGGACAGTGCAAATGTATTTACATAGCTCTGACTATAACAAAGCAAATGTTTTGATTAGTATTTCAATCTAAAAAACTTGTCATTAAAGTTGATGTCTTTATTTCTTTTAACCTAAAAAAAATGTTTATATCTTTTACAGGAGCGTGCACACATATATAAACAAAACATACCCCCATTGATTGGTATATGGAGAGATTAGCTAATTAATAATAATAATAATAATTTCCCTTTCATGAAACAATAATAATAATGTTCATCAAGAAACAATAGTAACAATTAATAATGAATTTCTTAAAGATTAGAAGCTTCCCCTGCAAAGCCAAATGATTCAATTAAATAATAAATTAAACAACCTAATGCACAAAAATAATTATAAAGAAACAAATTATTTAATTAGGTATATAAGCTCTACAAATTGCTTTGTTTACAAATTAATTTACTAGATAGCACCCAGCCTGAAAAAAAAAATTGAAATACAACGATGTTGACCCATGATTCCATCCACAAATATATAAATCCAAAAAAAAAAAAAAAACAAAAAAACTTATTTTGACGTTGTTAGAAAATTTATTTAATGGTAGAAATCTATGTTAGACTATATATATAGTGTATGTAATATAGCATATACAATGATATGAAATGCGAAAATAGACTGTAACCATATCAATAATATATGCAATGAAAGGATCGATGTACCTCCAGCCATTGATCTTTGAGCTTCAATCCCTGCGATAGCTTCGGTATTGGAGTTCGGGCTTCCTCGCTCTCTCAACTCTCTTTAGATGGAATTTGCTGAATGAATTCAAAATGAGTGAGGAGCTCGGGGACCGAGACCCTATATTTATAGGTGAGATACTCCATCAGTATCTGCGCCACATTAATTGTCAGAATATTTTGACAATTAATTCAGGAAATCAAATCAGGTAATGAATATAGAAATCTGACCATATATAGAATATTACATAATTGATTTTATCCAGATTTAATGAATATAAAATATTCATTTATCAGAAAATCAATTATTTATTTATTTCCTTAAATAGAAAATCATTTCCTTAATTAGAAAATAATTTCCATAAATAAAAATATTCTAATATTCTCCCACTTGGTCAGCATTTAAACTAAAATATTCAAACCCAACGTTCCTCATTATATAATAAACATACGAATCATAGCGACATGTCCTCATTATGAATCGAGTATTATCTTCCATGTATTACAATACATTTATTATATAACAATGTACTTTATGTGGCAATGTACTTAAGTGAATAAACCCTAAACCTTATGTTTATTCAGGTCCTCTGAAATTTTTCTCAAATGTAAAATTAAGATGCGCATAAATATGAGAAAAATCAAAATAAGAGTTTCATTAATAATAACTTTATTTGTACAAATTACATAAGGGAACCAAGTCCCATGTTCTCTACATGATCCTTGAATTTATGAGGTGGCAAGCCTTTTGTCATAGGATCGGCAATCATCAATTCAGTGCTAATGTGTTGAATGACCACTTTATTTTCCTTAACACGTTCTCTAATAGCTAAGTACTTAATGTCGATGTGCTTGCTTCGACTTCCACTTTTGTTGTTCTTAGCCATGAAAACAGCAGTTGAATTGTCACAGAACATCTTTAGCGGCCTTGCAATGGGATCAACCACTCTAAGGCCTCGAAATGAAACTCTTTAGCCATACACCATGTGATGTAGCCTCAAAACAAGAAACGAACTCGGCCTCCATAGTAGAAGTAGCGATCGAGGTTTGTTTGTTACTCCTCCAGACACGGCTCCACCAAGAAACATAAACACGTAACCGGATGTAGATTTACGTGAATCGGTGCAACCGGCGAAATCCGAGTCCGAGTAGCCAACTACTTCTAGATTGTCGGTTCGTTTGAACATCGGTTTGTAATCCTTAGTACCCCGAAGATACCTCATTACTTTCTTTGCGGCTTTCCGGTGGTCTATCCCCGGTTACTCGAAATCTTCCTAACATTCCGACGTAATAAGCAATGTCGGGTCTTGTGCACACCCGAGCATACATTAGGCTTCCGACAGAAGCATAAGGAATGTTCTTCATTTGTTCTCTTTCAAAATCATTCTTTGGGCACCGGCTCAAATTTAATTTATCACCCTTCATAATTGGAGCAACGCTCGGTGAACAATCTTTCATATGAAATCTTTCTAAAACTCGTTGATGTAGGCTTCTTGAGATAAACCTAAGATACCTCGGTATCTATCTCTATGAATCTTAATGCCTATGACATAGGATGCTTCACCCATGTCTTTCATCTCAAAGTTCTTTGAAAGAAATTGTTTCACTTCACGTAGCAACCCTTTATCATTGGATGCAAGAAGAATATCGTCCACATATAAAACAAGAAAACGATTTTACTCCCACTTTCCTTCGTGTATATGCATTGATCCATGACATTCTCTTCAAATCCAAAGGAAGAGATGACATCATGAAATTTTAAATACCATTGGCGGGATGCTTGTTTTAATCCATAAATGGACTTCTTGAGCTTGCATACCAAATCCTGACCTTCACTAGAGGAGAATCCTTCGGTTGTTTCATGTATACCTCCTCCTCTAGATCACCATTCGTAAAAGCGCTTTTACATCCATCTGCTCCAGCTCTAAATCAAAATGAGCAACTAATGCCAAGATGACTCTGAGGGAATCTTTCTTTGATACAGGAGAAAAAGTCTCCGTATAGTCAATTCCTTCCTCTTGAATGAATCCTTTAGCAACAAGTCTCGCTTTGTACCTCTCAGTGTTGCCTAATGAGTCTTTCTTAGTTTTATAGACCCATTTACAGCCAATGGCTCTCGCCCCATTAGGCAACTTTACAAGTTCCCGGACTCGTTGCACCTCATAGAATTCATTTCATCATCCATAGCATTGTACCACAATTTTGATTCTCTACCGTTCATAGCTTGTAAAAACGTTTGGATCATTTCCAATTCCAATATCGATTCTAATAAATACACAACATAGTCTTTGTAAATCTTTGGCTTGATAGGTCTAGTAGATCTTCTTAAGACTTCACCAACAGTGCTCTTGGGGAGCAAAGCGGAGTTCAGCAGGTTGTTCAACAGTTGCAGGGAACTCTTGAACATTTTGATCTACTGGATTATCATTACCAACTTGTGGATCTTCAGTGATTGGTAATGGTTGTTCAACATTCGTTTGAACTACAGGAGTGTTAACCATTATCAATCTTGCTTTTGAAGTGGAAGGTTCTGAAGGATCTTTCTCAGGACCTAAGTCCTTTGATTGATCACTCCCATCGATCAAGGCATTCTCAAGAAATTTTGCATTCCTTGATTCCACAATTCTTGTGCTATGAGATGGACAATAAAACTTGTAACCTTTAGACTTTTCGGCCGTACCCTATAAAGAATCCGCTTATGGTCCTTGGGTCCAATTTCTTCTCTTGTGGATTATATATTCGACTTCGTATGGACATCCCCAAATGCGTACATGATTCAAACTTGGTTTCCAACCTTTCCATAATTCAAAAGGAGTTTTTGAGACTGCCTTTGTTGGAACTCGGTTTAATATGTACACGGATGTCTTTAATGCTTCAGTCCACAAGGATTTAGGAAGATTAGAGTTGCTACTAAGCATACTCCGCACCATGTCCATTAATGTTCGGTTTCTTCTTTCTGCAACACCATTTTGCTCGGGTGTACCGGGCAAGGTGTAATGGGCAACAATCCCATTTTCTTCAAGAAACTTCGCAAATGAACCGTGTGCTTGTCCATCTTCCGTGTATCTACCATAATACTCACCTCCTCTATCCGATCTCACTATCTTAATTTGCTTGTTGCATTGTTTCTCTACTTGACTTTAAATATCTTAAAGACATCTAATGCTTCACTTTTATTATGAAGTAAGTAGATATACATGTAGCGTGAGTAATCATCTATGAATGAGATGAAGTATTTCGACCATGTGACTCCATATCCGGACTACATATATCGGTATGTATGATTTCTAATATTTCGTAACTCCTATGGACACCGCTTTGACGTACTTGGAGGTTTGCTTTCCCTTAATGCAATCCACACAAGTATCAAAGTCGATAAAATCTAAGGTATTGAGTACCCCATCTTTTACCAACCTTTTAATTCTATCAATGGAGATATGTCCCAATCTCCGTGCCACAATGTACGGAATCCTCTTTCATAACACATCTTTTAGTGCCGGCGTGAACATGCATAACATTATTAGTGGTATTATTTTGTAAATTAAGGCAAGAAAGACCATCGGTACAAAATACCATTTCCAACACATTCAGATTTATAATATAAATTAAAATATTTGTCTGAAAATGTAAAGGAAAAACCAAAGGGTATAAGTCTTGAAACTGAAATCAAGTTTCTAGAGAAACTTGGTACATAAAAGGTCTTTTCTAACTTTAAAATAAAACCATTACTTAAAACTAAATTGCATGTTCCAATAGCTTCCACATGTGAGCCCATCTTGTTTCCAGATAAGATGCTTTGCTCACTTGCCACTGGCTTCCTTAGATTTTGACTATCCTGCAAGGAATTTGTTATGTGAATTGTTGAACCGGAATCAATCCACCATGTGTTAAGATTAACATTAGCCATATTAGATTCATAACATACTAAGGAAATTGGATTACCTTTGTCATCCATCCATTTCTTGAACTGGCTGCACTCCCTTTTAGCATGTCCCTTTTGTTTACAAAAGAAACATTTGATGGAATCTTTCTTTATGGCAGCCTTGGGAGCCATGGGCTTTTTCCCTTTGTTCTTCTTGAATGGCTTGCGTTTCTTAGGTTGAGTGGTCGTGTGAACACTTTCTCCTTGCTCCCGTAGGAGCTGGCTTCCTCTTGAACACACATGGTCATCAATTCATTGATAGTCCATTTTTCTTTATGTGTGTTGTAGGAAATTTTGAAAGGCCCATACTGTGAAGGAAGATTGTGAAGGATGTAATGAACTAGGAAGGTATCAGGAATGATAACGTCGAGTTTCTTCAAATGAGCAGTGATGTCCCTCATTTTAGAAATATGTTATCGAACTCCTTTAACACCGGTGAGTTTTGTGGACGAGAACTCTTGGATGAGGTTGATGAACAAAGATTTATCTGAAGTGTCAAACTGCTCATCCATAACTTTGATAAAGTCTTTCACCTTCTCAGGTGGCTCCACCGATCCACGCATTCCCATAGGAATTCTGGACATAATGAACATGATGCAGAGACGATTAGATTGCTCCCACTTTTCACGCAAAGGTAATCTCGACGGCAGTGCTAGTATCAGTGATAGCAGCTGGTTCATCTTTCCTTATTGCATAATCCATGTCAGTGCAAGCTAGGTGGAGAAGAACTCGTTCCTTCCAGATTTTGAAGTTGTCACTCCTAAGCTCAGGGATTTCACTAGTGATTTCAGCATATTTAGAGGTGGATGAAATAGCTGCAAGAATAGGATTACAAAAGATTTAGATGTTAAAAGAATTGAGGCTTTAATGAATTCATGTTTTACCAATGTAGAAACATGATGAAGATGAAAATTTTATTAAATCTAAAATTGCCTGTGGGCTAAATTTTAAATCTAATAAAATTAGATGAACTTTATGATAGATTTAATGAAGTATTTAATTTAGAAATAATGGAGGAATGAAATCTATCTTTAATTAAAATGTGTGATAACACTATTAATTCAAATCCTCATAACTCCCTGTGGGGTAAATTAAGAGAATTTAACTTAATATATTATCCTAATTAATTATAAAAATATAATAAAATCCCTGTGGGGTAAAATTATTATATCCAAATAGTTAATTACAAGTTTTGTCCATTAAGGTGAATTTTAATTAATATATAATTTTATATAATTAAAGATGCTGTGGCTACTCCCTAATTATAAAAAATTATATTTTCACTTTAGACATTAGGTATTGGGCTCTACCTAAAAGTAATTTCGTTATTAACATAATAGACAATCACTGAGATTAGTGCTCCTAGTGTGGTCGTCCGAAGATCATTAAAAACCGTTCTAGATATGAGCATTTGTCTCAGGTTCATGTTTTCTTATGTCAAACCACAAAATTACTTACGTTTTATTCATATTTTATTCATTTTATAAAGTTTTATGAATATTTTATGAAGTTTTACGAAACTTAATTGCTAAATAAAATATTCAACCTATCTTAATGTTTGAATATTTCTAAATATATCTAGCACTATAAAAGGAATTTATGTAGAGCATTTAAATCATACAAATCTAAATTAATTGCATTAAACATAAATTTGTCAATTAAATACAAAATAATACAATTAATGTATGATCATTAATTAAATGCAAATTCCTTAATATGAAATTAATGGCAGATTTTTTAAAATTAATTTAGACAATAAATTGCAGAAATTTGGTAATATATAATTAAATGCACAAATTAGCACAATTTTTACATGCCTAAATAAATCATGTAATAAATTACCAAATTTAAACAAATTTCCATTTTCAATTTATACTATATATATGTATTAAACAAAAATGAAAAATTAACTAAATGCAATTTATTGACTAAATTAACACTGAAATGGGAAAATAATTAATATTCCAAATAAATAAAAATTTATAAAAAAAAAAATTCGGAATTTTTCCCTTTTTTTTTTTTTTTTTTTTTGAAAAATCCATATCGCCAAACGACATGTCGTTTTTGCAAAGAGCAAAACGACACGTCGTTTTTCCAAAATTTGAAGGGCTGAAAATGAAGAAGAAAACGACACGTCGTTTTCCCTAACATAAAAACGACACGTCGTTTTACTCAATGCAGGGCTGAGGCATAAACTATAAACGACATGTCGTTTTCCACAATGTGAAAAACGACATGTCGTTTTTCAATAACGACAGCTAAACTGAAGGCTTTCAAACGACACGTCGTTTTTGACAAACGACACGTCGTTTTGGGCAAACGACACGTAGTTTTTGGGAAAACGACACGTCGTTTTTTGGCAAACTACACGTCGTTTTTGGGCAAACGACACGTCGTTTTTTGGCAAACGACATGTCGTTTGCGTCGTCTTCTTCAGCCAAACCGGGTCGAATTTGACCCGTTTTCTGCACGCGGGTCCGTCGAACCCGACCCAAACCCGATCGGAAATTGCGTTTCCGACGACCAAATTGCGTGTTTTCAAATCTAAATGGTTCTAAATCAAATAATAAAGAGATCCACATAGATTTTATGCACAAAAACACGAAAAAATATATACTTTAATATCACGAAACTAATCGGGTCCGAAAAAGTTTTAACTGAAAATTTTTTCCATCTTTAAGTTTTTCAATGGATTTTCAATGCTTAGATCGATCTATAATACTATACGAATATAGTAATGTATATAGAATTCGAAATAAACACCGAAAAATGAAAAAAAGGAAAAAACAAAACCATGGACCGATCGTGATTATATATACGCATGTATATATATATATGCATGTATATATCACATAATAAAAATGAATATTATGATTATTATTATGTGATAAAACATATATATAATATACAATATATATAAACATATATATATATACACGTAAATATACCAAAAACAAAATGAAAAATGTATGTTTACTGTATATACGTGTATGTATTATATATATATATATAAATGAACGGTAGGAATAAAACTGTATATATATGCGTATGAAAATATATATATATAAACGGGATTGTATGAATATGAGTATATACACCAACAACGAACCAAAATAAATATATATATGAACAGTATATGTATGTATATATATATATATGAAACTCAAATAAAATCAAGACAGAGATAAATCCGCTCTGATACCAACTGTTAGACTATATATATAGTGTATGTAATATAGCATATACAATGATATGAAATGCGAAAATAGACTGTAACCATATCAATAATATATGCAATGAAAGGATCGATGTACCTCCAGCCATTGATCTTTGAGCTTCAATCCCTGCGATAACTTCGGTATTGGAGTTCGGGCTTCCTCGCTCTCTCAACTCTCTTTAGATGGAATTTGCTGAATGAATTCAAAATGAGTGAGGAGCTCGGGGACCGAGACCCTATATTTATAGGTGAGATACTCCATCAGTATCTGCGCCACATTAATTGTCAGAATATTTTGACAATTAATTCAGGAAATCAAATCAGGTAATGAATATAGAAATCTGACCATATATAGAATATTACATAATTGATTTTATCCAGATTTAATGAATATAAAATATTCATTTATCAGAAAATCAATTATTTATTTATTTCCTTAAATAGAAAATCATTTCCTTAATTAGAAAATAATTTCCATAAATAAAAATATTCTAATAATCTATCGTGGTATTCTTTTCTTCCTGTAGTTAATTAGGTCAAGGCAAAAACACAAGTGATATTTTCTTTTCTCAAGAATACTTTCTATATTATAATTAAAAGTATGAATATTACTATAAAGAGTAATTTACCGCATAAATACTTAAGTTTAACTCTCGGTTGTAAATAAATACTTAGGTTTAATTTTTTGCAGTAATAATATTTAAGTTATTTTTGTAAAACTCTGTAGGTATCTGATCGTTAAATTTTAAGTCATTATCCACGTTTATTTTCTTATTGGTAATAATTTTGAAACTTTTATAAGTACCTAGGTTTTAACTATTGAGTATATTATACGTGTCAATATCTAATTGGTGAAAGTTATCAAATTTTTTATTTTTTTTACAGAGTTCTAAAAATATAACTTATGTGTTATTACCGCCAAAAATGGAACTTAGGTATTTATGCCGCAAATTACTCTTACCATAAATCTAACAAAAATTTTCTTGTTTCTCGTTCTGTTCGAAGGGTGTTTCGTTCGTTTAGATGCGTGGAGGGACCCACGTGTAGGGTTAGACCCTTTTATTGTTGTCACATTTAATTTAACTTAAATGAAACTAATCAAATCCAAAATCACACTTGTGATTGGATCAAATATATTTTAAAAATATTTTAATTAAAGTAATTTTATTTTTTTGTTACAACTCATTAAATATTTTTATATATATATATATTATTGGACAATTATTCTATATACAATTTTTTAACTATTTTCTTCAAAATTACAGTTTAGGCTTCTCCGGTAGTTTCTATGTGGGTTGTTGTACGGATTTTGGTTGGGAATTAGGTTGCTCTATTAGTTGCTATAGGAGTTTCTATGTAGTATTCTGTAAAAATAAAAAAAACTAAAAAACAAACTATTTTGAAATGTAAAAATAAAAAAACTCTTATATTATTTACTAAAATTATTTAGAAAAATGCTATTATCACAAAAACTCAAATAGTTTTATCTAGATTACTTTTCCAATTTCATTATTGTTCATCACACTATAATTATAATTTGATCCAGTTAATTAATTTATTTTTTTATTTAAATTTGTGTTTCAAGTTAATCATAATTTTTGACATTTAAATAATTATAAATTAATTTGATCACTAAAATTTAATTTATTCTTTCATCTAATTTTCTCTACGTAGTACAAAATTACGATTTTGACTTTATCAATATCTTTTGCATTTAATGTAATTTAAGATCACACTTTGAGTTTGAGCTTTATTTATCTGTCCACTGATAAATCAAAGGACTAATAAGTTTGAATTATATAATCACAAATATTTTCTACAGTAATAACATCACTAAACTACGTGTTCTAAATTTACTAGAATTTAAATATTAAACATATAATCAAGTCAAACAAAAATGTATGAACCAAACAATTGACTACATCATAAATGATTTTCTATTTTGTTTATTGAATTACTAAATAAAATTATAGAAAAAAGATTTTATTAAGGGCATAACACCAAACAAACTCAAACTTACACTAATATAAAAATAAATATTGAATTTTTATTAATCTCATGTTCTTGATATGTCTCTCAAAAGTTCATTCGAGAAGTGTCTTTATGAAAGGATCTACTAGGTGTTTTTCAGTGGAAACCTTCTCAACGAACACCTCTCCCCTTGCCACAAAATTCCTAATGATGTGGTACTTTCTATGTGCTTCTGGCTTCTGGATTCTTTATTGTTTGTTATCGCTCTAGTGTTATCAAACAATAATACTAGTAGTTTATCCATAGAAATAATCCCAAGATTTGTATATCAATCTTTCTTAGCCAAATTAATTATTTAGCAGCCTCAATGGCAACTATGCATTCAACTTCCATGAGTAGAATATGAGATTACAGACAACTTAATACTTGTTCAAATCACAGCTCCACTCCTAAGAGTAAACACCATCCCAGACATTGATTTTTTGTCATTGACACAAGCCTGAAAGCTTAATTGAGTGTAGCCTAACGGGTTGAGATTTCCACCCCTATAGACTAACATATAATTCCTTGTCGTCTTCAAATATTTCAGGATGCTCTTGGCTGCAATCCAATATTTTTGTCCTGGGTTTGACTGATACGAGCTCACTACTCTCGGTGCTTAGTACACTACAAGAAAAATGGGCCTTTTACCTACAAATTATAATTGTAGGAAAATATTACGTAATTGTAGGTAAATGATATTACCTACAAATAAACAAATATTTTAGATTTTTAGGTAAACGATTGTGGTGAAATATCTACACCTACAATTATGTATATTTGTAGGTAAAACATATTGTGGACCCACTCCTCTTGTTAGATGTTAATGACTAAGTAGATGATGTGTCATCCTATGTGGCAATCATGTAAGTTGAAAAATGTTAAATTCTTATTTGTGCATGTGTCATACATTTATTAGGCCATATCATACTTTATCAAGCCACGTGGCAACAATTATATAGGTCATGTTGTTATACCCAAAATTAGGGTAGAGGATACATGTCAAGATTAAGGGAATGAGAATCGATGCAATATCTCTTATAGAATAACTCCTTAATTACATAAGTATCAAAGTATATTTGTAACCCGCTGACTGTAAGGTCTTAGGCGAGGAATCAATGTACAAACTTGCACTAAGTATATTAGCGAGAAACTATATGTCGCCAAATACGAATAGCGAGGCACCGGAGAAGGCGACACATACCAACTATAAATGTCATTAGCTTGCAATGAACAAACTAAGTCTGGTTTAACATATTTACTCATCATTCAATAATTTCCTGGTAGCGGCTGCCCAGGGATTTCAAGAAGCAGTTTCAGGCCGCTATGGACAGGCGACCTAAAGCGGCCTCGCTAACCAATATAAAGTAGCAGCCCGGTAAAACACTTCAGGCGTACTTAAGTCGTTTTAGCACGGCTGCCGCTAGGGTTAGAAATTTGGATGACAGCACGCAACTTATTGCCCTTCAGGAGGGGATCTCTACTGATCCATTAACTGCAGGGGGCGAGTTGTGGGATGAATTACAAGGACGTCTGGTGAGAAGCATCACTGAGTTCAATGAAAGGGCTCAGGTGTTTGTTCGGAAGAAGAAGCCCGAAAGGAAATGAATCTGTTGAAAACAAGCTCGGGAGGCAAACCCAGCAATATTTCAATAGGAACAGTTTCCACGAGAATTGATAACTTGGGGGCTTCTAGTTCGAAGAGAACGGACGGAATTAAGGAACCGTCGAAGGATAAAAAGAAACAGAAAAAGTATGAAAAATATGTGCCTGTGTATACTATTTATACCGAGCTTAATGAAAATCAGGAGAATATTTACCTCGCACATGAGCAGAAAGGTGGCCTTTGGCAAATCCGAACCTATAAGGAATTTGAGAAGCAAAAGAGATCCTAACAAATATTTTAAATTCCATAAAGATATTGGGCATATGACCGATGAATGTTGCCAACTGAAACATGAGATAGAAAATCTCATCGCTCAAGGCCATTTTAAGCAGTACGTGAAAAGACAGGGCTAGGGATACAACCAGTCCAGTCTGCCCAATAACCCAAACAACCAGGGGTTACAACCTATTCTTGTGGAAGGAGAGGACATCCTGGTTATTTTGGGAGGGTCACATATCGCAGGGGAAAGCAATAACACCCGAAAAGATATGTGAAAGAAATAAAGGATGAGCAATCGGCCTTTGCCCTAGAACCTTCCAAGAAGGTGAAAATCGAGGAACCTCCCATTACATTCATGGAGGAAGATGAGAAAAATGTGAGATATCCTCACGTTTATCCATTGGTTATAACCATTCAGCTTGCTAATAAAAGGATTAAGAAAGTATTAATAGATAATGGGAGCTCGGTAAATATCCTTTATAAGGAGACTCTAAAGAAAATGGGGCTCGAAAAAGCCAAGTTAAGGCCTTGTATGGTAAATCTTTGTGGATTCATCGGAGACAGCATCGCTAGCCTTAGCATAACCGAGCTTGCATTAACCTTAGGCAAGGCACCTCTATCTGCTACTGTTATGCAAGACTTCTTAGCTGTCGATCTGCCCTCCACTTACAATCTATTGTTGGGTCGTCCAGCACTGATCGGATTAGGGGCAGTCTGTTCGAATAAGCACCTATCCTTGAAATTTGGGAGTGGTACGTGGTGACCAGATGCTGACTCGCGATTGCAATCCCATAGAGCTACAACATAGAAAAGCCAATCATCAGTTGATGGCAATTTTGGCAGAATAAACTGAGAAGAAAGATAAAGATCTTGACCCTCGAGTTCAAGATGAAAGAAACCTGCTAAAACCAATCGATGAATCGGAAGAGGTTATTCTCGACCCAGGAAATCCCAAAAAATGTGTATACATTGGGAAGAACCTGGACAAGCATCTCAAATAGCAGCTAATAAGCTTTTTGAAGGCGAACCAAGATTAGTTTGCCTGGAGACATGGAGATAAGATCGGGATCGACCCTAATATTATCTGCCATCACTCAAATATTGATCCAAACTACCCAGCAAAGAGATAGAAAAGGAGGCCCTTGGATTCTGAGAGGCAAGGGGAACTAAAACGATAGGTTGACAAGTTGTTAGCCAACGACTTTTTACACGCGAGGTGATTATCCCTCGTGGATAGCCAATCCTGTTCTCGTCCCGAAACCCAACGGAACTTAGAGAAGTTTTATTGACTTTTCCGATCTGAATAAGGCGTGTCGAAAAGACTATTTTCCACTTCCCAGGATTGACCAATTAGTGGATGCAACTGCTGGGCACGAGCTTATGTCATTTATGGATGCATATTCTAGATATAACTAGATAAAAATGTATGTCCTAGATCAAGAACATACAAGCTTTGTAACCAACATGGGACCCTATTGTTATAAAGTCGTGCCGTTCGGACTGAAGAACGCTGGGGCAACGTATCAGCGATTGGTAAATAAAATGTTTGCGAACAAAAAAGGGCGAAACATGGAGATTCACGTCGATGATATGTTGGTAAAGTCGATAAGAAGTAAAGATCACACCTCAGTCCTCGCGGAATGCTTTGAAATATTAAAGAAGTATAACATGAAGCTAAACCCAAAAAAGTGATCCTTTGGAGTCTCCTCGGGAAAGTTTTTGGGATTCATAGTTAACGGAAGGGGTATTGATGCAAATCCTAAAAAATCAAGGCATTAATGGACATGCCATCACCGACAAAGCCTAAGGAAGTACAGGCCTTAACAGGTGAATGGCTGCACGTAACAGATTCATTTCGAAGTCAACTGATAAGTGTGTGCCATTCTTCAACATATTGCGAGGAACCAAAAAGTTCGAGTGGACAAAAGAGTGCGAAGAAGTCTTTTAGAGCATAAAAAGGCATCTCGTAACGCCTCATATTTTGGCAAAACTAATAACGAGAGAGACGTTGTTTCTCTATTTAGCCATCTTGGAAGATGAGATTAGTGCAGCTATAGTGCGTGAAGAGGGCAAGCACTAGCAACCTATTTACTACGTAAGTAAAAGGTTACTATGGGCAGAATCTAGATATCCCCCTCTAGAAAACTCGCGTTATGCCTAGTCCATGCGTCTCGTAAGATAAGGCCATACTTCCAGGATCACCCCATAAAAGTGTCAACGGATCAGGCCTTGAGACAAGTTTTATCAAAACCAGATGCTTCTGGAAGATGGATAAAATGGTCGATTGAACTGGGGCAGTTTGACATAACATACCATCCTCGAACATCCATCAAGGGCCAAGCTTTGGCCGACTTCTTGATAGAAGGTATAACTCCAAAAGAAGTTCCACCTAATCAGCGAGGCGAGGAAACTTGGAGGTTATACGTGGACGGGGCATTCAACGAGCAAGGTTCGAGTGCAGGGGTAATATTAATATCGCTGAAAGGCTTTAAGTTTCACTATGCTCTGAGGTTCCAATTTGACGCATCCAATAACGAGGCTGAGTATAAAGCCTTGATCGCCAGCTTAAAGATAGCAGAGGCATTAAAAGTCAAAAATATCATTTGTCATAGTGATTCACAGCTGATCCTGAACCAGGTCCTCGAGGAATACCAGGCCAAAGGCTTGAAAATGGCGAAGTATTTAGAAAAAGTTCGGAAGAACTTGGAAAGATTTGATTACTTTAAAATCGAACAAATTCTGAGAGAATAAAACTCCAACGCTGACGCCTTAACAAAACTGGCCTCGCATAACGACCTAGATGAACTGAATCTGGTTCCAGTAGAGATGTTGAGCGAGCAAAGTATATGTGAAACTGAAGATGTCCAGATGATAGATAGCTCTCCAACATGGATGACGCCTATTATAAATTATTTACTCAACGGGAAACTTCCAAATGACAAAAATAAGGCACGAAAACTATTGTATATAGTGCCGCGCTACACAATGATCGAAGGCAAACTATATAGAAGAGGGTATGTAATGCCCCTTCTTTAGTGTTTTCTCCCTATAGAAGCAAATAAAATAATCAAAGAAATTCATGAAGGCTTTTGTGGGGATCATGCGTGCTGGCAAAGTCTGACTAAAAAGATCATTAGACAAGGATATTATTGACCAACGATCAATAAGGACATAGACGAGTTTGTCAAGAAATGTGATAAGTGTCAAATGTTTTCACGTATACCTTGCGTACCGCCAACAGAACTTAGAATGATGACCTCGGCCTACCCATTTTCTATACGGGGGATCGACCTAATTGGGGCATTACCCACTGGGCGAGGAGGAGATAAGTATGTGGTATTAGCAGTCGACTTCTTCACTAAATGAAAGAAGGTCGAGCCCCTCATCTCCATAACCAGCAAGAAAGTTCTTGACTTTGTCGTCAAGAACATTGTCTGTAGGTTTGGAGTTCCCATGAAGATAGTATCCGATAATGGAACCCAATTTGATGGCAACTTGTTCACTGAATTCTGCGAGAGGAATAAAATTATCAAAAGCTTCTCGTTAGTATCCAGGCCTCAGGTAAATGGACAAGTGAAGGTCGTTAATAAAACCCTAAAGGATACTGTCAAGAAGAAGTTAGACGCTGCCAAAGGCAAGTGGGTTGACAAGCTACCTCAGGTGCTCTGGGCCCGCAGAACTACAAAAAAAAAAAAAAAACAGCCACAGGGCACAGTCCTTTCTCGGTCGCATTTGGCTCGGAAGCAATGCTACCTGTTGAAGTGAATATATCGACTCATAGAAGAGAGTTTTATAATCAAGAAGAAAACCAGGAACTTTTTAAAATTTTCCTTGAATCTACTTGAGGAAAAACGAACTGAGTTGCAAATCACTAACACAGCACACCAACACCGAGTTACAAGATACTTAAACAAAAAAGTCAAGAAAAGACTATTCAATGTCGGAAACTTGGTGTTAAGACGAGTCTTTGCAAATACGAGAGATGCATTAGGAGGAGTGTTCAACCCGAACTGGGAGGGTCCATATGTCATCGAAGCAGTAGTTGGAATAGAAAATTTGCGACCCTATTGCTAATAAATAAATGATGTAACTCGCATTACTAAGGTAAACTTTAAACTTCAGTCATGAATAAAGAGAATCATTTATATTAAGTAATTACAAAGTTTTGATCTTTAAAAATTACTTAAGGGGCATTTATGTATGATTAACCGGAATTCATCTGGAAATATATTGTATAATGTAAACCCATCATTTCAATTTTTTTTTAAAATTCAAAGGTTCTCAACTAAACCTCTTTGACGAAAGTGGAGTCGAACCGTTATAACTCCCTGACAAAACCTTTTTGACGAGAGAGGGGTCGAATCGTTATAACACCTTGATCAAACCTTTTTGACGAAGAAGGGATCAAACAACTATAATCTTTGATTTGTAACCTATCCGAAGGGAAAGGAAAATTAAAAGTTATATCTCGCGTATAAAACTGAATACTAACGGTACTCGCGAGCTAGGAAAGTACAAGACGAGACATCACGATGCCTTGATAAAAGTACTTAAACCTAGAAAATAGATAGATAATATAACTATTCATACGAGCAAATTAAAAATATACAAAGTGATAAAATCCTTAAAGTATATTTAAGTTTGCTTAAGGCAGATTATAAATGCAATTGCGAGGCAGAATTGACAACTGCTCAAAAAAATCAAAAAGTTTGGTAGATTACTAACTACTTAAACAAGAAGATTACGAGCAATGGAGAAACCCAAAAGTATTGTATATTTGATCAAAATATAGTTGTTTACATTGTGAATAAAAACGCAAGCGAACACGATTGTATTAAGTTCAAATGAAAATAGTACAAGGCATTTAAGATAAAGAAAAACCTAAAACTTGTTACAACTTTGTCTTAAAAAATTGCCACTAGGGACAAACAATTAAGTCATCTTCCTAAAGCAAGGATGAAAGGAGAAGTCGATGAACTCGAGAAAGTCCGTCTGCATATAGCTTGAAAATGACCGTCTACACGTAGCTCAGAAAAAGACTGACTACACATAGCTTGAGAAAGACCGGCTACATGTGGAGAGCGTTGAGAAAGACTAGCGCAGGTTTGGGCCTTATGTTGGCTGGATTCTCTTATAGAAACCACGCCATCTTCCTTCCAAGATCCACTGGAAACCAAGCCAATCTTCCTTTGGAATTCTTCATCAGCCTGAGGAGGACCTTTAAGATCGCTCACAAGATCTATACCCTCCAGGATCACTTGTGAGGATCGGCCATGGCAAGCTATGGGGTTCCCCTAGTTTGGATTGGTCGGAAGCTCCTCAGCTCTGGAATTCATCGTATCCGGCTCTAGTTGAGGCTTGAAGTCTGTAGGAACAAAAGGAAAATTGTTGGTGCATCTGGGCATTATGAGTTTGGAAGCATGAACTTCTGAACTCAGAAGGGACATTTTGGCAGGAAAGAAATGATCCATTCTAAAAATGGATCTCACTAAAGAGCCAGAAGGTTTGTAAAAAATGACAAGCTTGAGCCACCCTTTTATACACGAAGTCTAGTGACAAAGAAGCCAAAGATTGAGGGGCAAATAAGATATAGTATACGGGAGCTATGCACGTTACATGAGCATTCTCAAAAATTATGATACACGATAGCCATGTATGTTAAAAACACCTTGGTACACGAGAGCCAAGGGTTTCAGTGACATTTTGCACACCTGAGTTAGTATTTCTATTGTTTAATGAAATGTTTACGTTATCCCTTGTAACTAAATTTTTTAATCCTAAAGGGCTAGTGCAATTACTGGTAGGCTCATTAAGTTGAACAATCGCACGTACATACTATTTGCACAACAGAATTCAGCGTTATTATGGTATAAATGCATGAGGTCTCACAAGAATATAACAACTTAGTTTATAAACCTAAAGTGCTAGTGCAAGTGTTCCTCCTCGAATCACAAAAATTAAAAATAAAAGAAAAGCATCATCAATTATAGAAAGCTCTCTGGAAGCAGGATGCTGCATTTTCTAATTGATTGAAGGAAACCCTCTGGGAGTTAGATGATGCCCCAATTGTGGTATTCTTTTAGTTACTAAACTCCTCCAAAGTATTAGACTCAGTACTTAGCACGGGTTTAATCTACTCTTTATTTTTTTCCTCCCCTGTATATTTTTCATTAACATGGATCTATGAATTAAAATCATCAAACCAGGTTCTCCAGTAACCTGTGATTTCTCCCTTATACAAAAGATCTAGCGGATTTTTCTGCACTATTCACTTATGATCATAAAGTGAGCTCATACTTGAAACTTCAATAGTGGTCTATCTCACTCACACAAGCAATAACCCACTACACTTCAACAGTGGTCTATCTCACTCACATTAGTTAGCTTAAACATAGAAACTTCAAAGTTAAACACCCTAAACACAAAGAGAACAACACTGCGGGCAAGAGAAGTAAAACTTAGATAGTTACAATGAAATTTCAAACATCATGGCAACAATGGTGATGGTTAATAGTCATGCATCGCCAACTATTCTAATCAAAACAGACCTTGAAAAGTGTGGGTCACTCTTAAAAAGAGTTTAAGCCAAGCAAGCAGCTCATGTATTGGTTTAGGTGAGCAAAAATCTCTCCTTGTGGTAGAATTGATTCACCACTCATAGTCAAAACTTCCCTGTGGAAAATGTCACTATGACTACCTTTATAGTGATCGACTTCAAGTCTTCTTGGAAGGTCAACACCCAATGACCTCTGAGCCATCTCACTTATCTACCACCTGTCTATCAAGTTCTTGACAACGACTAGTATCGACCATCTCATTGGCAACCAAAGAGTAGAATGTGAATGTTACAACAGACTAATGACATTCGCCTAGAAGAACTCCTCGACTATGCCAAGGGGATGAGGAAGACCTCCTTCACTGTAATAATAGCCAAGAGGAAGTGGAGGACCTCCTTTGCTGTCAAGACAGCCAAGGAGAAGAAGAAGGCCTCTTTCGTTGTGAATACAACAGAAGGGACGACAAAGACCTCTAAGGTTAAAGACCAAAGACAAAATGGAGACTACACTTACAACCACTCTAAGGTGCACACGAGATAGGGAAGACATATCCTCAATTGAACAAAAGAACAACCACCAATTACTACACATCGTTGACAGTCGTCAAGAAGACCTTCTTTGATGTAAAGATGAGGAGATGATGAAGACCTTCTTTGCTATAAAGCTAATGATATGATAAAGACCTCCTCCGCTGAAAAGCTAAGGGGATGTTGAAGGCCTCCTCCACTACAAAGCTAAGGGGATGTTGAAGGCCTCCTATGCTATAAAGCTAAGGAATTGATTAAGGCCTCCTTTGCTATCAAACAGAGGAGATGAACAAGACTACAACTTAACAAAAGACAAACTACATCAATATTCACATAAATAGATAGTCGGATAAGAGAGTTAATACTAAGACAATAGCTGAACATAAGAGTAAATGTTGATATTCCAATATCTGCATGATTCACAGTATCTCAAATCAAAGGAAATCACTCAAGAAATCATCACCTTAAATTTTAAAAATCTATTATTCAATAGGGAATGGAGATTCAAAATCCTCCTCTTAGTGGGAATGCTTGATGAATAGAAACAATTGTCTGAGATTGTCAAAATTGATGCCCATTGGGTAGTTTTGAGAGAAACGAGCTTTGTTCACGTCATTAAGTCAACCTCACACAAATGTAAAGTTTACTTCGCTGACATATGTTTATAACAAGAGTAGCCCTGATGACATGGAAATAAATTTTTGACACTTGACAAGAAAGATGGCATCTCGAAGTTGAGTAGTCCCAAGTCATAGCATATCGACCAGGGAGGGGTCCCTAGCCTTGTGCCCAGGTTGACTTTGGGCACTCCTAATTGAAGTTCGTACTTCAATAACAAGAATCTAACTCACTATCTTTTAGTATTTTGTACCATGAATACATGGAGCAACCTAATCCAAGAATTGAGAGATGAATGAACCTGCAACCCAAAAGCCCACCTAGGCACCTAGGGTTTCACTCGGTGCCAAGGTTGACATCCTTAACTAGGGTTTTTGTTTCTAGGAAAGTCTTAGTGCAAAGTGGTCAAAACATGAATTGATACATAAAATAGGCACACACTAACATGTTTGAGGAATCAGAATATGATTCGGAGCAAGTTGATTTTTGAGAACCTTGGGCCCCGAGCACCCAGTGCCGAAGTTGACAATCTATCAATCGAGGCACCTTCCAATTGTCTGATCGAAGATTCAAATTTTGCGTTGAATCTTTCTTCATAAAAATAGAAAACATGTCCTTTGAAGGAAAATAGTAATTCCTTGGCATAAATAACAGAGCCCATCGCCTAGGTTTATAATTTGCCAACCTAGGCAAAAAAAAAATGGAGTTTTCAAGAATTCTTTTAAGCATCATCTCCATCTTCAAAAAATATTGATACAAAAATATTTATGGGGACCAAACAATATTTATGAATGGGAAAAGATGGGACCCAGCACCCAGGTTAACACTTGGGGCTAGGCCATAAACCTTGGTTGACATTTTTTCAGCCTAGGCTATTTCAAATAAGATTCAGCAAAAAGTGTTTCTGGCATTCTTACTGTCATAAAAAATAACAGTGATTCAAGTAATCTTAGGGAGAAAACCATAAACCTTAATCCTTGGAAATATGGCCCAACAGCCAGGTTGATTTGATGTTGGGCCCACACTGAAGTTAAGAATCAACTAGGGACATTGCCTTCAATTGCTTAAATGCCAAATTTAAAGCGGCCATTTAATTTGACATGGTCACAAACGGGGGATGAGATCCCAGCATCCTCATTGTTGTCGAGTGAATTTCGCAACACCAAATTATATTGTATTATTAATAACAAGAAGAATTTTATGTGTGAAGTCAATTGCGAGTATTCAACCTGGAATGGCGAGTACTCAACTGGGAATGGGAAACAATCAACCAAAGATGGAAAATAACAATAAGATAGAGAATTATAGTGGCTCAGTCAGATTATGATCTGCCTAGTCCACTGTAGCAAGGGATTCGTAGGTGCCATTTCATGGTGGATCACCCCTTTATATACAAAGCAGGTGTCCAATCGGTTACACAAGGATCACATTCATTGTTAATCCATTATTTACATATTGAATTTCAATAATTAAACCCAAGCAACGTTAACATTAATAAATGAACGACAGTTATCAAGTCCATCAACGTATGCGTCTTCCACATCTGCGAGTTGACTGTTCATGTTCCGTTGTTGAGCTCGCAGGGTCATCAGTACGTTTGGAACGTCTGCGCCCTTAGGTAATTGCCTCTTGTAGACATCGCATGTCGAGCTGGTAGAACCTAGACATGCGAAGATATATCGGTTTGTCAGGGCTATTGGGTCGTTGGGACCAAATCGCATCATAGAGAGTTGGTCTCTATGCTTTTGCAGAAATATAGAGGGGATACTCGCATATGTCCTGACACATGTGAGTTGGATCTACCCTGCATAATGAGAATTACGGTTATGTGATCCGACTTAGGTCGTACTTGCAACATCTCGCTGATTTTATCCTGGGCGAGGTCTAAACTTCGAGAAGTCTCTCACAAACATTTCAGCTTTCATTGGAAATCTGAATACACGTGTCCTTTGAATAGGAGTCTGGTCTCGAGTTTCTAGGTGAGAGAAATCTCACTATAACACATGCCCCTAGTTTCGCGATGTGACAGGTGCAGTCACTGAGGGAAACTATTGCTCGAGAGACAGGTGAAGGGTTGTCACGAGGAGGTGACCTTTTGGTTGTCCCATCGAGGGTTTCGAAAAATGACGGCTGTAATTATTACCTTTCATTGCATTTATGGTGTCACGTCACAAAAACTCCTCGGTTTTCGGGTAGGCGTGGCCTTCGTCGGCCGTTGGATTGGGCGACCTTAGGCATTTCGGTTGCCACGTGTTGTGATCCCAACTAGTGAGGGATATGGGTGTTTAATCCCTTTGATACGAATCAAATCCCCCATTTTTCCCTCTTGTTTCTCAACTTCCTTCTTCCCTCCCTTACAGAGACTTCAAAACCGTTTTCATACTTTTGCCCAGATTTCTACCGTTCTTCTAAAGTATCCTCAATCTCAGAAGTGATCGAGAGCAACCGCAGGAACAACTTGCCAAAACTAAAGGTTAGTTTCAAGTTCCATTGTGCTTTTTGCTTTCTGTGTTTGAGAAAGAATGTTTTTTTCTGGGTTTTGGTATTTTGAGGCTTTTAGGAATGTATGTTTGTAAGGGATATGTATGAGGTTACGTTTTTTGGGTAAAAACTGGGTAATCCTATGAAAAATGACTTGTAAATCGGAATAACCGCATACTGTATAAGAAATATTTAAATAGGCGTTGTTTCATACTTTGAATACTCGCGGGTATTCGGATGAACAGTTTGAATACTCGCACACTGACAGAAATTATTTACTTCTGATTATTGGCTAGATCTTTTAGGATTTTATATGCTGTGAGTCGAATTGCGAGAGTATTAATCGCTATTCCAAATGGTGGGTGTGTCACAGTATTCTAATGGTCATATATGCGGTTATATGCCCCTTGAGATACTGTGATACACCCAGCCATTTGCGACATGCGTTAATATTCAAATGAGCGTACTCCTTGGCTAATAGGTAGTCTCGGAACGGTGGGAGTAACTTAGTAATTTCAGGGTCATGATTGAGAACGCATGCCCCTTGAGTAACTGAGTTTCTCCCAGCCGTTTCTGGAGATATATCACTTGGCCCAGGATGCGCAACTTACTCGCATCTCTACTCGCATACAAATGGGGTGGTCAGCATTCGTAAGGATGTTGACCATTCTAGCAACTGCGATTTTATAGTTTTAATGCGGATGAGATCACTTATTTTTGTTTTCACACATTCATCACGCTGAAAAGATCTTCTATCTTTCAGATGAGCGACCTGTCGGATAGCCAACTGCTCGGCTCGGGAGGCCATGCATTCGATGGCGACGATGACCAGGAGGAAGACAGTTTTCTCCCAACTTCGATTTCAGAAGAGGAGGTCGCACCAATAGAGCTAGGCCCGATGTCTTCTGAAGACATAGAAAGAATGGTGCAGGGACTCGCCGAACCTGGGACCATCGACATTCGAGACAGCGAGTCTACGGTGTCGGCCCGCGACTACCTTATTCACTCGAGGCATGCTCGTGACGTCGAGGTCGAGGAGATGGACGATAACTGGACGGCCCCAACTCGCGAATCAGGCAAGGATGAAGAAGAGGCGGAAGGGAGTGGGACAGACTTGGTCGATGACACCCAGCTGAACGAGCCCTTCGCGTGCGAGGATCTGATTTCGAGGGTTACCAAATCAGATTTCACTACCTTTACAAGATTAAACCTGCTGCGTCTTGCGTTTCAGCGACCTAAACCGACTCAGAGGGCGCACCTTCCTTTTACCAACCCTGCGATTATTCCCACAGAGGATGTGGTAGTCTCAATACCCATTCTCCGATGTGGGGTATCAGTCCCTTTCCATCCCTTCATCGCAGCCATCCTTAAACGGTACGATGTATCACCCTTCCAACTAACTCCAAACAGTTATCGCACTGCCCTAGCCTTTTACGCGATGTATATGGAGTACGTTCATAGGGCTCCCTCGGTAGAAGAGTTCAACTATTTCTACGATATAAAAAGCGTAGGCCTTCATAACGGTTTCTACTGCTTTAGCAAATGGGCGACTTCTGAAATCAATGGAGTAGAAGGGATGGTGTCGAATATGGGAGATTGGAAATCAAAATGGTTTTATGTCTTCAAAGTCCCTGGGATTAGAACTGACTTTAATCGCATACCTAGTACGTCGTGCCTTTTCTAACTTAGGCATTTTCTGCATTACTTTGAGTTTTTTATGCTAATTCACTCTTTCTTGTTCTCGCAGATAGACCAGCTCGACCCGCACTTGACGCAACTCGCAGAGAAACAGCTGAAATCCTCAGGAGCCTTCCGGTACAAGATCGCGACTGGCGATTACTGTGTACGACTGCCAAGCTGCGAGAACACCAGCTGATTCCAGAGAACGGAAGTCTTCAAAGAGAGCCAGTATACAAAGAACCGTCTGAGAGACAACAAGAGCGGATAGACAAACGCCTCTCCAAGCAAACTTCTCGACCAGCCTCAGGTAATTTATCTCATGTTATAAACTGATGCCTTGAATTTTATTTATACTTATCTTTTATTTATCCTCGCAGAGATGACTTTTTTGAAGTCCGCGCCCGTCCTTAAAATCAAGCCGAAGAGTGGAACAGCGACGACATCGCCCGTTATTGCCCAGAAGAGGAAGAGCGATGTTGTAGCTACTCTTGCCGCAGATTCTTCCAAGAAGCTGGCTAAGACCACGCAGGACAAGGGGAAGAAGGTCATGATCGAGCCAACTGTCCGAGCCCGCGATTTTCTGGCTATGCAGGAGAAGTTCGTGGGCGAGGAGTTCATATCCAAGGCGGAGAAGATCCCTTCTGAGGAGCTTGTTCCGCGTTCTGTGGAGTTGGCGTCGCAGTCGATGACTCTGTTTATGAAAGTTGTTGCCGCTGGTTCTAAGGAGGCTGACTCGCTGAAGAGGCACAATGCTCAGCTCCAGGAGAACATGAAGAGACTGAAACAAGAGGCGGCTAGAAAGGACAAATAGCTCGAGGACCTTTGCAAGTCTAAGGAGGAGGCTGAGCTCGAGGCTAAAAACTCTCAGGCGAAGATCGAGGAGATGGCTCGCGACTTGGAGGTCGAGAAGGAGAATGGGAAGAAACAGTATGATCAGGCAGTTTTTGATTATATTTACACCACTCTTTCCGAAATCCCAGACTTCGACTTCTCTATCCTCAGAGCAGAAGCCGCTGAGATGGCCGAGGCTTTTCATGCCATGTCGCCCACTCAAACCCAAGGTGATGGAGGGAATCTTCCTAAGGAGGCTGAGGGTGCGGATGGTGAGGAATTCGAGAACGAGGCCGTTAGCAAAGTCGCGGATGAAACTGCTCCTGCTGCTCCATATGCTTGACTCTTCTCTATGTTTAAACTGTTATGCTTTTTGAATTTACTTTTTTAGTTTTTATGCGGAACTGGAGTACTCGCACTCTGTACTTAGACAAATTTGCATTTTACTTTGGACAAATTTATATCCTCGCGGGGATAATTATCCTTTAACATTTTCGCAGTACACGGGTACTCGCGTTTTTAATATATATATATATATATATGCGACTTTAATTACAACTTGGTGTAATCAGTAGAAATATTTACAAGTCTTTGACAAAATTTGAAAATTTAACAAACACGAGTCATTTCCTTTATATAGCCAATAGTACATTCTGGCATATATACCCCCCTATACTTAGGATTTTTTTTTTATGAAAAATGTCTAAGTATAAGTACAAGAGTGAACATAGTTTAATAATGCGAGTACTATTTATAATATAATTTTAAACTCTCGCCATTCCAAGCTCGTGGAATCGCAGTACCATCGAGTGTTGCGAGTCGGTATGTGGCATCACCAATTTTTTCCGCGATGAGATATGGATCTTCCCAATTATCCCCAAAGACCCCATGTGTTGGGTTCTTGGTATGTGCCATTACCCTTCTAAGGACCAAGTCTCCTGCTCGCAGGACCTTTACTTTCACCTTAGAGTTAAAGTATCTTGCAGTTCGCTGTTGGTAAGCCGCATTTTTTAAGTGCGCTTGATCATGCTTTTCCTCCAGAAGATCAAGGCAGAATAGTTGTTTCTCGTCGTTCTGCGAGATGTTGAAAACATCTTTGCGTAGGGAACCTGCCCCGATCTCAACTGGCAACATGGCCTCGCATCCGTAAGAAAGTGAGAAGGGTGTTTCGCCAGTTGTAGATCGAGGATTTGTATTATAAGACCATAGGACTTGCGGTAACTCATCAGGCCAAGCCCCTTTGCGATCTTCTAGTTTCCCTTTAATAGTGTGCTTGATTATTTTGTTAACAGCTTCAGTCTGTCCATTGCTTTGCGGCTAAGCAACCGCGTAGAATGCCTTTTTGATTCCCAAATCGTCGCATAGTTGTCGCATCTCTTTACCATCAAACTGTCTTCCATTGTCTGAGATGAGTTGGTATGGAATGCCAAAGCGACAAATGATGGAGGTATAGACAAACTCGCGCAATTTTGTTGCTGTGATGGTTGCGAGTGCTTTGGCTTCGGCCCACTTCGTGAAGTAATCTACTGCGACTACCCCATATTTGACTCCACATTTCCCTTTAGGTAACTCGCCGATTAAGTCAATCCCCCATATTGCAAAGGGCCACGGACTTGTGATAGAATGGAGGTTACTTGGAGGTTGGTGGGTATATGTGGCTATTCGCTGGCACCTGTCACACTTCTTTGCAAATGCGAGAGCATCTTGTCGCAAGGTTGGCCAGTAATACCCTTGCCGCATGATTTTCAATGCAAGGGAGTTACCTCCGGTATGATTGCCACAAATCCCCTCGTGTACCTCGCGAAGTATATAACCACAATCTTCCCCGCTAATGCATTTGAGCAGAGGTTGACTAAAAATTTTGCGATACAACCTTTGGTCATATATTACATAACGGGCGGCTCGCTGTCGCAACTTTCTTGCTTCTATTTTGTCATCAGGCAAGAGCCCCTTTTCCAGATATGCGACGATAGGAGTCATCCAGGTGATCTCGTGAACAGTATCTATTTCCATGATCACCTCTTGATTTATAGTTGGGTGAGCCAATACATCTACCGGAATCACATCAAGCAATTTGGCTTCTCTAGTTGAGGCCCAACGGGCCAGTGCGTCTGCGTGTGAATTTTGAGCACGCGGTACTCGAGACACGACTACTTTTTTGAACTTCTGCATTATTTCGCATATAGTGGCTAAATATTTAACCAATCTCCCGCCTCTTGCCAGATATTCTCCATTCACCTGGCATACCACGATTTGCGAGTCGCTAAAAGCCTGAAGGTACTCGACTTTCATTTCGAGAGCGAGTTTCAATCCTGCGATTAATGCTTCATACTCGGCTTCATTGTTAGATGCAGAAAATTCAAAGCGTAAAGCAGCGTGCACCTTAAAATTATTGGGACTGATTAACAAGATCCCACTACCAGAGCCTTCGCTATTTGAGGCTCCATCGACGTACAATGTCCACGTCTCTCTGTTCGCTATAGCAACGTCGTTTCTATCTTCTATGAGTGCTACCTCGGTGCTGGGAAATTCAAGTATAAAATCTGCCAAGGCTTGCCCCTTGACCGCAGTTCTTGGTTTATACTTGATGTCGAACTGACTCAACTCCATCGCCCACTTCAACAACCTCCCCGATGCTTCCGGTTTTGCCAGATCTTGCCTTAAGGGGTAGTTCGTCAAAACTTCAATACTGTGAGCCTCGAAATAAGGTCGCAATTTTCTTGACAATATTATCAAGGAAAATGCCAACTTTTCCATTTGGGGATAACGCGTCTCGGCATCCAGTAATCTCTTACTGACATAATACACCGGGTATTGATGTCCTTGGTACTCGCGTATTAGTACCGAACTAATCGCATATTCCGACACGGCTAAATAGATGGATAGGACTTCACCGGTCATTGGCTTTGACAAGATCGGAGGTTGCCCCTAGTGTATTTTTAAAGTTTGAAAGGCCTGCTCGCACTTTTCGGTCCAATGGAACTTTTTGTTGCCTTTCAAAATCTGAAAAAACTCCTTGCACTTATTAGAAGATCTGGATATAAAGCGGTTTAAAGCTGCGACTTTACCTGTGAGGCTTTGAACCTCCTTTGGCTTGGTTGGTGATGGCATTTCCACCAATGCCCTGATCTTCGCAGGATTGGCTTCTATTCCTTGCTGATTAACCATGAACCCAAGGAATTTCCTAGAGCCAACTCCAAAGACACATTTCAGAGGGTTTAACCGCATCTTATACCGTCGTAATATATCAAACATGGTCTGTAAGTGGGCAATATGATCCTTCGCATGTTGAGATTTTACGAGCATATCGTCAACATATACCTCCATGGTTTTTCCAATGAGATCTGCGAACATCATGTTCACTAGCCTTTGATATGTCGCACCTGCGTTTATTAAACCAAAAGGCATTACTTTGTAACAGTATAGTCCTCGATCAGTAATGAACGAGGTATGCTCCTGGTCTGGTTCATACATCGGGATTTGATTATATCCTGAGTATGCGTCCATGAAACTCAAGAGTTCGTGACCTGCAGTGGCATCAACAAGCTGGTCAATGCTAGGAAGGGGAAAGTTGTCTTTGGGACAGGCTTTGTTTAGATCTGTAAAGTCAACACACGTGCGCCATGAGCCATTAGGCTTAGGCACAAGTACAGGGTTCGCTAACCAGTTGGGGTAAAACGACTCCCGTATAAAGCCGCAGGCAAGGAGGCGGTCGACTTCTTCTTTTAGCGCTTGGTACCTCGCGGGGTCCATTTTGCGGTTCTTTTGTCGGACACCTCGCACCTCGGGGTCAATGTTCAAGCGAGGACACATCACTTGCAGAGATATCCCGACCATATCTGAGTGTTTCCAAGCAAAAACATCAAGATTTTGCTTTAAAAAGGTCGTTAATTGTTCTCGCAGCTGAAACTTTAATTTAGAACCAATTTTTAAAACTTTATTATTATCTACAGGATCTACAGGTACCTCAATTGTGTCTTCCGCGGCTTGGGCTGCGGCGGTGTGATCGAGGATTCTTGGATCCAAGTCTGGTTCATCTATGTGCGGCACCTCCTCGATTCTGAGGATCTCCTGGCGAGGAGGTGGTGCCTCCAAAAGATAGATAACATTTACCGTCCTTTTCTCTGCGAGTTTAACTATCGTGTTGTAGCATTCCCGCGATTCTGCTTGGACTCCCCGCACAGAACCTACTCTAGCGGGAGTAGGGAACTTCATTGTCAGATGATAGATCGAGGTTATGATTTTCATCTCCTTCAGGATCGGTCGACCAATTACGGCGTTATACGCTGAGCACTGGTCGATTACTTCGAAGTCCGCCATTGACTTGGCTATTACTGGGGCAGTTCTCAAAGTGATTGGGAGTTTGATCATACCTTTTATTGTTATGACGTCTCCCGTAAAACCATAAATGCTCGACGTCATAGGTCGCAGATCCTTCTCCTAGAACCCCATTTGTTTGAATGCTTGGAAATTCAGTAGATTCACTGAACTCCCATTGTCGACAAGTATGCGATGGACATTATCCCCGCCAATATTGGCGATTATGACTCGTGCATCGAAATGAGGGTGATGGACCCATCTCGCATCACTCTCCATGAAGGTGATGTCGTCGCATTCCTTCTTAAACAGCTTCTTGGGCCGCTCACTAAGATTGTTCACATTGGTGAGCAGCTTCTCCTTGGCTTCTCTGGCATATTGCTCTTGTGACTTGCGAGAGTCCCCTGCGATATGAGGTCCTCCAATAACAGTTAGGATGTTGCGAGGTGTTTTGGAGCCACTCGCATTCTGGCTTTCTCCTTTGTCATCCGCTTGGGGACGACTTTCCTCGCTCTTCTTATACTTGTCGAACTTCCCTCTCCGAATTAGCTCCTCGATTTAATCCTGCAAGACCCAACATTCTAAGGTAGTGTGACCAATGTCCTTATGGTACTTACAGAATTTTTTAGGGTCTCTCCTGTCGCGGTTTCCCCTGATGGGGGGCGGCTTCTTGAAGACTCCGTTTCTTTCTTCGATTGCGTAGATATGGTCTCGGGAGACTGCGAGTTTAGTATAGTTGACGAAACGAGGTCCACCTTTCCTTTTCGGCGAGGATTCCTTCTTTGGAGGAGACTTGACTAACTTCGGACTTCGCTGTCTCCGCGGGCTGCGTCTCCTTGGGCTTCGGCCCCCGGAGTTCTTCCCTCGGGGATTGCGAGATCGTGAACGCGGTATAGGTGATCGGCGTTTGTCCTTTCCCTTCTCTAACTCCGCTAGAGAATTCTCGATTCTCTTGTGGGGTTCGACCATGGCGAAGAATTCAACTAAGGATTCGGGCCTTCAAGCTTGTAACTCCTTCCAAAAGTCGGTCCTCGGCAAGATACCTGTTATCAGCATGCAAACAAGTGAAGACTCGAGAGCCTTCTCGACTTTTGTTACTTCTGCATTAAAGCGTTTAAAATAGTCTTGTAAAGACTCACCAGGTTCTTGTTTGATGTTGACCAAAGTCGTATAAGTTGGCCTATACGTCATTGTGGCCTGGAAATGTGTGAGGAATAAGTCAACGAAGGTTTCCCACGTCGATATCGACGCCTCAGGTAATTGGGTAAACTAATCATGGGAATTTTCCTCGAGTGTTGCCGCTATAATGTGGCACTTTACCTGATCCACTTCCATTATAGTATTAAATTTTTCAAGATAATCTATCGGGTTAGAAGTACCTTTATATTTGAGGGATTCGGATAGACGAAACCCCTTTGGTAGTTGACCCTGTCGCACTTCTGTAGTGAAGGGCGAGGTACCATGCAACTTGTATATGGGCTTCCGTTGCTGCTCGAGCATTTTCAAAGCCTGCAGAAGCATGCTTTGGTCAATCCCTCCAGTCGCAGGAGCTGGGGCTGCTACGGCTGCGGGACTCGCAACTACTGCGGTGAGATTTGCTAAGACATTGATCCCAGTGGTCGCGATTGACACGGTAGGCGGGTAATTATAAGTGTTGGCACACTGATCGTCTGCATGGGGATCACAGAGTGTCTCAGTATTACGTGGGACGCGAGAGCGTGCCCTAAAAACTGCATTGAGGTGATCACGCAGATCACCTCGATGTACCTGGTAATGTCCTCCCTGTTGCGTCTGTACAGAGCCGGACCTTGTGTACCTGCTTGGAGTGCGACCATGCGATGACGAAGAGGTTGATTCTACGTCGTTGTCTCTTGATGGTCGACTGCGAGGATTACGTCGTTCAGGGTCTTCATCAACTTGTGTGCTTTTGTTTGGATACCTTGCGGATTGATCCCTCGATGTTGGATGGTTCAGGTCCAAACCTTCAGGGTTGGTTCTCCGTTCCCTGCGTACACGGTTAGTATGACGTCTAGAAGTCATTACCTGAGGGTTATCGGTGCAGATAGCAGGAACTTGAGGAGGGCGTCGGGCTCGGTTTTGTCCATCTACTTCGGCCTATAGCGCACAGTTGATCCTGAATCGCAGCATATTGATCAGTGGTGAGCTGGATCATTCCCTCGGATACCACTGCCGGAGTAACAGGGGGAAAATGCATAGTTGCTGGTGGCGTGGATGCGTCCCCGACTTGAGGGTCAGTCGTTTCTGGGAATAGGTTGAGAGGTCTGATATTGCTTCTCCCTACTCTGCCGTTAATGACGTCCACAGGTGGCACTCCAGTTCTAGATAATGGTACGTTCATCATCCCAATGTTGATGGACCCGTTGTTAGCTCCTCCGTTGGTGTGATTTCCAGCCATGATGATATTTTTCTTTAAAATGAATGAAATCTTAGTCGATTCCCACAGACGGCGCCAAATGTTGTCGAGTGAATTTCGCCACACCAAATTATATTGTATTATTAATAACAAGAAGAATTTTATGTGTGAAGTCAATTGCGAGTATTCAACCTGGAATGGCGAGTACTCAACTGGGAATGGGAAACAATCAACCAAAGATGGAAAATAACAATAAGACAGAGAATTATAGTGGTTCAGTCAGATTATGATCTGCCTAGTCCACTGTAGCAAGGGATTCGTAGGTGCCATTTCATGGTGGATCACCCCTTTATATACAAAGCAGGTGTCCAATCGGTTACACAAGGATCACATTCATTGTTAATCCATTATTTACATATTGAATTTCAATAATTAAACCCAAGCAACGTTAACATTAATAAATGAACGACAGTTATCAAGTCCATCAACGTATGCGTCTTCCACATCTGCGAGTTGACTGTTCATGTTCCGTTGTTGAGCTCGCAGGGTCATCAGTACTTTTGGAACGTCTGCGCCCTTAGGTAATTGCCTCTTGTAGACATCGCATGTCGAGCTGGTAGAACCTAGACATGCGAAGATATATCGGTTTGTCAGGGCTATTGGGTCGTTGGGACCAAATCGCATCATAGAGAGTTGGTCTCTATGCTTTTGCAGAAATATAGAGGGGATACTCGCATATATCCTGACACATGCGAGTTGGATCTACCCTGCATAATGAGAATTACGGTTATGTGATCCGACTTAGGTCGTACTCGCAACATCTCGCTGGTTTTATCCTGGGTGAGGTCTAAACTTCGAGAAGTCTCTCACGAACATTTCAGCTTTCATTGGAATTCTGAATACACGTGTCCTTTGAATAGGAGTCTGGTCTCGAGTTTCTAGGTGAGAGAAATCTCACTATAACACTCATGTTCAAAAGCCTTAAAAGTTTCAAAAACAGAATCTCGAGAGCTCAGTTTAAAGGGCCTAAAGCCTAGGTTAACAAATGGTCTGGTTCGTTGGGTTCTACTTATACAAATCTAATGCCATTTCGATCGTCTATATAGTTTTCCATAAGTACAATGATCTATGAAGTCAAAAAAAGTCAAATTCACAACTTCAATTTTTCAGCAAAATGACTCACTCGGAAATTAGAGGTTTCGAGTGTTTTGTTTCTGCAAAACAGCAACATCTCTGGGAACTGAAGACCAGCCTTACCAAAACATATAAATGGACTAAATAGTGTCAAAATATAACTTAGGCATCTTAAATGACACCCCTTGGATGTTTCTACACTTGTATAGTGTCTAGGTTGACGTTATATATCCACCTCGACAATGGGATGTGAACTTGGATGCTAGGACCGGAATTGCCTTCAGTAAAACGACCATAACTCACTTAATTTTTATGCGATTGACACAAGTAAACTTGTGTTTTGAATCTATTTAAGCAGTCTATCAAGTCATGTTACGAGAATAAGCATTGGGTCACCTGTAGTGGGACCTGTCGGGCACCAAAAATTAGCTATCACCACCAGAAGCTAATTTTCACCGTTAGATTTTCATCAACGGTGGAAAGAAAATTATTTAAAATTTTCTCCTATTTTTGTGGGCTTCCTTCACCTATAATAGTAGAGCTCTTTTAGCTTATTTTTCACATTAATAAAACTATCCACAATGTCAATGCTTCTCTCTCTAAAGTTTAGAGTTTTCGATACTTAGTGTATTTTTGTAATTACAATCTCGTGAGAAATAAAAACTCAAAGTAGATGTAGCCCCATTACTATCGTTAAATAGGGCTGAACTATTATAAATTTTGTGCGTCTCTATAAATTATTTTCTTAAGCTTATCAATCATTTTGCCAATCTAGCAAGTTGATGTTGACCACTTTATAGCGCCAACACCATCTAATATGGGGCCTTAGAAACAGGCTCTGCCCCCAGTATCGATTCAATCTCAAAATAAATTTCTCGCTTTGGTTGTAATCCTTGTAATTCCTTTGGAAATACATCTTGAAATTTTCATACCACTAGAATGTATTCAGGTCCCATTAGTACCTCTCTCGTGGTATCAAGCTGGCTAAACAACCGATACATCTATCCCGTAACAAATCTTTTACCTTAAGTGTTGAGATCATTGGAATAGGAGATCCTTGAACCTTTTAAAAACACACACATGGGTTCAAATTTCATTATATTTCTCTTACAGTCGATGGTTATATTATACTTTTCAAGTTAATCCACTCCCAGTACAACATCTAAATCTTTTATGTCTAACTCAATTAGATTCAGCGACAGTTCTCTACCTTCCACGTGCAATGGAAGGGACCTAATTCACCTATCGGAGATAACCAACTCCCTAGCAGCTAACAAAGTACCAAAACTATTTGGTAATACATCACTAGACTTATTCGAACTACTGATCGCTCTACTCGATACATAAGAATGTGTAGTACGAGAATCAATTAAAGGAGACAACATAATACCATCAATAGAAATTTGACATATCATGGTAGAAGGACCAACATCGGCCACTACTTGGGTCAGAGAAAATACTTGAGCAGGAACTAGAGCATCCTCTTTCTTCTGTTCTAGTATCACTATTTGTAGATAATTTCTGTTCATGTGGCCTACTACTCCACGCTCGCAGCAGGCTCAAGCTTCCCTGATGTTGTATTTTAAATCTAGGATACTTAGGATAAGTTCTCTAGTTTTTAATCCTGCCCCAACAGAAACCCTAATTACCTAGAAATTTCTTATTGGGACTTATGGCTGGTGGATCATTAAGTATTTTTCTTATGATCATTAGGGTCAACACCCCTACCTAGACAAACATTTGGAGAAAACCTCCAAGAATCTCTTCTTATGTTACTTTTCTTCCAAATCTATTCTTTAGCACCCATAGCAGTAAGGGCTAACTCAACCATTTCAGCATAAGCTCGAACAAACCCTGGTTGTTTAGTAGCTACAACCACATCCCGTGTAATATGTTCCCCAAACCCCCAGATAAACTTAGCCTTTCTATAGCCTCACTGGAAACTTTATCACAAGCAATTTTTGCGAACTAGTCAAATTTGGTGTCATACTTAGTCACCGTCATACTGCCCTAAGTTAGTCGTATGAACTATTTTGCCTTAGCGACACAAATTGATTCACTATAGTACTTTTCGTAAAACAAGGTCTGAAATGTATCCCATGTCATGATATTCAAATCATGACCTTAAGACATAATTTCCCATCGAATATGGGCATCCTCACGTAACATAAAGATGGTACATCTAGAGTATGACTAGAGTACTTAGTATAGGCTGATATTATGGTCAATAGTATTATGGTACGAACATTCTAGACTCAATACCGTGTAGGACACGGTGATAGGATTATGGTTGGGTGTTTGGGCACCTGATCATAATTCAAGTTATATTTATGATATTGATTATATTTTTCTTACTGAGTCTGTCGACACACAGACATTATTTTCATGTGTAGGTAAGGGCAAGGCTAAGGTTGAGCAGCCGTGAAAGTGAGCAAATGAAGATTGTACATGTCGAGGCTGTTAGACCTAGAGCGTATAATCTTTGGGACAACTAGTTGTATTTTTTATAGTCGCTGGGCGATATCTTTTGTATTACATACTTTGTAATAGTTGTAAATAATTTATACTCGGGATCCCAGTTATATGTATATGTTATTTATTTTAGTATTTATAAGTATTTTAAAAAAGTTTTAATTATTCATGGTTTTCAATAAACTGGTTGATTAGCAACGAGCTGCACAATTCATATGAAATCACGATAACACACCTAAAGTAGTAGGGTGTTACAGGCTAGGTCATGGGACCAAGCTAGCTCTATGGCTAGGGAACGCTGGCCAGCCAATGCCAAGGTACTAAGTGGGAAGCTAGTTCTTTATCCTCAATTTACCTCGGCTAGCTAGGGTCTCGTGATGGCTTTAGAGACATATACAACTATACTCTTATGCGTAGTTCCCCTTGGGAACTCTGTATGAGACTTGGTAGTGAGTCTATTAAAGTGGAGTGCATAACTTAGGAATCACTATATGTTTAAGTAAATCAAGGCTGGCCAGAGGGTGGGGCAGCCGAAGCATAAGTCCTAGGCCCCACAATTTTGGAGGCCCCCAAATATAAAAATTAATATAAATGCATATATAGAAAAATATAAAATATATAAATTTTGGTTCAAGTAATCATATAAAAAAAGTTATAGTTCAATTGGCAAGGTATGTTGTTTATGGGCTTTGGGAGCTGGGTTTCGTAAGTCTTCAATTTTTTTTGGTTTTTTGGCTGTCTAAAAAATTTAAGGTTTTACATACTTACATCTTGTAATAAATTTTATATAATTATGTAGATAGTTATAGAGTAGTTTAAATTTGTATAGATTATGGAAGGTTTGTTTTTTTAATTTATTTTTTTAAGATAAGAATATAATATTTTAAAATATCTTTGATGCATTATTTAAAAAATATATAGAATATAGTATTTATATATAACACTTGATTGTGTGGTCTGAATGCCACATTGAGTAGGGGCAATGTTGCCGCTTCATCCATACTTCCAAGACACACCTGCTTACTTCAGGCTATGTCCAACACAAATCACCCCTAAAAGTATAAAGTACCTTTTGGCAATGTTTGTTTTATATGCGGAGCTAGGCTGGCCTCAGCCCACTCTGTATGAGATTGGATAATATTTTGATTTCAAGTCTATTATGAAGCAGAACAAGTCTTGATACTTCTACTTTAGTCAAGCAGGACATCAGTGGTTGGGTGACACTAATAGCACACCCATGTCAAGAGTTGGCGAGTATGCAAGAACTACTTAATTGCTCAAGATGTTAACAGGGTTCGACACTGCCATTTCCAGTGAGTATCTTTTTACAAGTACTCCATCCCTACATTGCAAATGAGGGATAGGGAAAATCTCATCCTATCTCTTTCTGTGAAGAAGAGAATCATAATCAAATTGATCAGTGTGGCTAACTTTTTGAAGTACAGCTTGTACCCTCATCCTCCTAGAGTAATAGGTGCCTAGGGCTCACCAGTTGGTGCAAATGGAGCCTTAGCTGTAGAGGGAGTTTGTTCTAGTGATGGATAGGTCCCTAACATGGATGATGACAAGCCTCTATCTCGAATAGCTCAAAATTTGGAGAGGAGGGAGACAGCCCTCCGTCGGCGTTTAATCTACAAGGGCTCAGTTGGTGATGCTTCTCTTCAGATTAGTCCCAGAGGCTAGAGCTATACGAAACCTACTCGCCCCTTACATACAAGTAAGGGTAAGGGCAAGGTGGTTGCTGAGGAGTTAGATGATTCCTCCTGTAAGGATGATGGTATTTTATATTGATTACACCATCTTTTACACTCTTGTCTTGCATTGAATATTTGTGACCTGCATTCTAACTTTGCTAATTTCTTTTAGCACATTTGTGTTCTAGGTTAAGAACTCTTGCTGGCAAACGTTCTAATGAGCCTTTGGGTCACCCAAGGGCCAAAGTGGCTCAAACCACCTGTGGTAGAGATGTTGTTGAATCATCTCTCCCTCTTCCTCCTTCAGGACCTGCTCCATGTGGGAAGCCCATGATTTATGAACCTCTAGCTAGGAGAGTTCAACCTAGAGAGAGCCCTTCCTTCTATGAATGATGGTGAGCTTTAAGAGCTTGGTGAAAGTGAGTCAGACTGGCTCTACTCTGCCCGACTTTGGGATTTGTCTATCGTGAGTTGCACATCTAACTTTGCTCATTTTTCTGGCAATTTTTGCAGGTTGGCTAGCTAAAGTGATGTTGCATGGGGCTGGCTGACAAAGGGTGTGTCTTTAAGGGACCTGGCTGACCATAACACCCTTGTTGAAAGGCTGGCCAGCCACTGTTATGTTTTCACACTTACTTTGACTTTACTTGGCTGCCAGGAATTTATGAAACTAGGCTTTTTGCATGACAACTCCTGGGGGTCCTCGAGGTCTCTTCGAGAGCAGGTGAAGACCTTGGAGGCCGCCCTCCAGGTGAAGGACCAGACTATCTCTGAGATGGAGGCTCTCGGCCTAGAGGACAGAAGCTTGATTTCTAGTTTGGAGACTATGCTTGGTACTAGAACTAAGATAACATCACGCAAGTTTCTACTATTTTTAGGTTAGGGTTTTAGTTGAGAGCTACCCTTACTGGCCAACAGGCCATAAGGAGTGAGTATGTCGGCCTATCTTCAGAACTCATTTATGAGTTCAAGCTGCACAACTCCAATGTTGACCTTTCATACATGGGAAATAAGGCCTTCTTAGAGAGCACATTGGCTCAATGGAAGTGTTGTTTGAGAGCTGGTTAGGAGCAAATCGGACTGTCGTCCAGGCAGAGGAATCTTCTTCGAGGCATAATAATGAGGATATGATCGGCTGACGTGCTGAGGAGGTGGTCAGCCAAGGCCTTGACCAGGTAGCTGGCCAGCTTATGGAGGCTGTGGTCGGTCCACACTCTAACGATCCAAGGAAGGGATGTTGGCTCTGGCTAGCAAAGCCTACACAAGGAAGTTTTTCATGGCCAACCAGACTTGCACAGGGCAGGGTTTGGCCCGCAATTCCTCAGTTGGCTAATGTTATCGGTGTGTTAACAGGAGGTCGATTACACCAGTCGCTGGAGTTTAGTGGATCTAGATGTCTGAAGTGATCAATTTCACTTTTCAAATTGTCGCTTTGGGTATTTCCACCCACTCCAAGTCCTTGTTAGTTGAAGATTGGCCTTTGAGTTGCTCGCTCCACTCGGGGAGGGAGTGTACTCCTCTGGCCGACCAGGGGTACTCCTACTAGTGTCTGGTCGGTCGAAGGCTGATTGATGGAGGATGTTGTTGAGCTTGAGATCCCTAGCTGCCCCCTAGACTGTTGGTTGTCGGGATATGGTTGTTCTCACCATTAGACCTTTGTGGGAAGGCCTGTCCTCCTTCATGTAAGGGAAGTCTTCCTTGGAGTGGATCTTTGATGAGATCCTTGCCTCTTCCATCAATTCTCTGATTTAACCTCCTTATTAGATTGGTGGCTTCTCTGTTGCGACGATCCAGCTCTGCTTGGTGAGATTAAAAGATGTACTCTTGGGCATCCATCCATCTCAAGAGTTCGTGCTCTACTGAGCGAATACATCACAACTAGCAGAGTGTGGTCCTTCAGTTAAGTCATCTTTGCTGACGTCTTCTCTAAGTTTGGCTAACTCGAGATATTCTCCCAAGTCCACATGTGCCTCACCAATTTCTAGTCCTATCTCTCCAGTGTAGTACTGGACACGAGATCCGGTTGTTATTCCTGGGGGCTAGTCCTTAATGGTCCTTCCATCAATGGGAGGCGCCAATGAAAAGTCCTCCCTTTGAGGCAAGGACCTACTATTCAGATCCACCGGGAGGTTTGTATTACTTTGGCCAGTCGTAGTGACCAAATTCGAAGTACCTACCATGGCGTATCTGCCGTGGCAGTATGATTGATCACATCTACAGTGTTCATGGGAATTTCAATTGTGGGTAGAACATGGACATCAGGATACGCAGTCTGTGGGTCTTGAGAGAGACATGAAGATGCAGATGGTGCAATCAGGGTTCTTCTTATGTTAACCATGGCGTTTGATCAGATACGATATCGACTCGCTCTTAATGAAAGCACCAAACTATTGACCTCTAAAAGTGCTCAACCGATAGCGGAGTTGAATGAATCTGATATTTGCCACGTGTCACACAATTAAAACTCGAATGTAAAGAATACTAAATAGGAGTTGCATGAATCTGATATTTGATCCCCTTAATTAGCAGGTAATGACCTACTCCCCTTTTAGTTTTATTGATACCAAGGGATAATAGTATTTAGATCATTATAGGTGGGATTTGATATAGATCCCTTAAGGATACTAAATAGGAATCAAAGATGGCAAATCTCAAGTGTTGAGAATGCTATATGGGTGTGTAGATGAGAGAGAGTAAGAGAGATATCAGACTTAGATACATAGGCTTAGAATAAGGCTTAGCACTTAATGACTTAGATTTTCTAGGGTTGAGTTAAGACCTTTTATATAGGAGAGCCTAAACCCTTATTTAACAATAAAATAAGTAAATATTTGTATATTAAATTTATTAAATACAAAAGACTAAAATGCCCTTAAACATAGATGTCTTTTAGTAACTTTATTAGGATATTAAGGCTCAATTCGCAGTCTAACTCGCAGTCCACGTGTAGAGTTGTGCATAGAATCCAGCGAGGCCCATTCCTGGCCGGCTAGGAACCTGTAGGGAGTAGGTTGGCAAGCCTTGTGTTGTGCAGAGGCTGGCCGGCCATAGAGCTAGACAGGGGTGGTCGACCTGGCCTATTTAGGTGGCTGGACTGTCACTTGTCATCCTATTTGAGTGTCAAAATCCCCACTGGCTAAGGCGCTGACTTGACCTTCTTATTGGTGAGTTGTACTACCACATGGCGCTAATTTTGTCCACGTAAAACCGCCATGTTAGGTGAGCAAAAATCGAGATAACAAGATTGATTTAGGATATAAATATAAGTCTCGGTCATAATTTATTTATGTGCCCATTTCGAATAATACTAATTAATTTTTAAGATCTTTTGAATTAAGTTTTTATCAGTCAGGAGAAAGGCATTTGGCCTTTTTAGGCAACTAGGAAACAAATTGCGCTTCGCGTGCGGTTGTATTTTATTTAGTGATATTTAAGTCATAAAATTATATTAAATTTTCAAATTTAATATGAGTAACTATATAATTATTTTTATTTTTCTGAAAAATAAATTAACATCAACAAATATATTATGATAGAATTAATTTTAAAAAATATAAATATAAATTAACTTAAATTTTTTAAAATATATATTAGTTGATAAATTTATAAAATATTTCAAAATTTTATGACTTTATAAATTACAATAATTATGAAATATTTATTTTTTGATAGAAAATTATAAAATATTATCCATATGGATTTGGCTAATGGTTATATTCAACTACGGTTTATAATGTATGGGTTTGTAGTTATTTATATTTTGCTAATAAAATATAAATATAATAATTTATTATTAATATAGTGTGAGAAAGAATAAGATAGAGAGAAAGAGAGAAAACATGCATAGGGATTTAGTGTAGTGGTGAGAAAGAGAGTACATATAATTTTGAAGGTGGTGATGTTTTAAAAAAAATGAGAGAATAAATTCTAAAAGATATTGATGAGTATTTTTCTCTATATAAATCTAAAAGATATTGGAATAAATTCTACATAT
Source organism: Cannabis sativa (assembly GCF_029168945.1). Classification (NCBI taxonomy): domain Eukaryota; kingdom Viridiplantae; phylum Streptophyta; class Magnoliopsida; order Rosales; family Cannabaceae; genus Cannabis; species Cannabis sativa. Next base: position 32,116,805 of record NC_083608.1, on the reverse strand, counting down.
ATATAGATTAAAATTGACTTCCAGCCAAAAAAAAAAAAAAATCTATAATTAAAATGCAAACCGGGGAAGATATAAACTTATTGTAAATTAACAAATGTAAGCTATATATACATACCAATATAAGTACTACAAATAATCTTAAGAAAATAATATTCTAAATGGATCATAATTGATGAAGATATGATCAAAAAATGAAATTAAAGGAGCTATATATAGCTAGAGACTTAAATTGATATACTAATCATGTTGTCTGGTTGTCCATATATAAAATAAGTGGCAAACAAAAGGTGTAGAGTCAACTGCTTCAACAAACTTTACAATTTGCTACTCTTAATGGGAACTGCAATTAACATGACCACTATGGTGCTTAGTGATTGCCACCATTACAATTCAATATTGCATATTTATATGTATTTTCAAATATTATGAGTTTTGTGTCCAGAGAAAAAAAACAATAGTTTGAGTTTTATTGTACATTATTTATATATTTTTTTATAATTACATAAAATATTAATTTTTATATAAAAAAAAAATTATATTTCTACGTTAACTTTCTTTTTTATCTTTTTTACAGTATTTTATAAAAAAAAAATAAGAAAATAACAAAAAAAATACATGAAATTAATAAAAAAAAATAATATCAAAACAATAAAAAAGTTTCAAATAACAAAAACCAACACAAAATAACAAGAATACAACATAAAAATACGCTGAAAAATCGTATTTTATGTAAATAAAATTTAAATAACCGTAAAAATATTGAAAACCCCGTACATACCATATTTTTATAATTTTTTTTTGTTATTTTTGTATTTTTTTTTTTAAAGTATCCCTTTTTTTCAAGCAATGAGTCTTAATTTTCACAATATATTATTTTATAATTATTTTATTAGAAACTTGTAAAAATATTGGGTTTTGGACAAATATTGGGTTTTACATTTGTATTGCCCTGACCTATTTTTTTTCTTTTATATTATTAACACCGAAAAAAGAGGCATTTATCTTTCACACCATGGACAGAACTATCACAGCAACACCAGAGCAGCCACAAAACAACCATTAATTCTGGCGAGATGAAGCAAAAACCTTAAAACCATTAATACATGGGCTGTCATGGTTTTGTAAATGTTGTTTTTGGGTTGTTTCACTGTTGTTTCGTATGTTTAACAAATGTTGGTTTCAAATTACACAGGTTAAACCACCCACTAGAATGAAAGAGTCGTGGACAGTAATAGCCTTACCTCCCATTGAAAGGGTGAAATCTGAAAGACAAAAAAAAAAAAAAAGAGAATGGAAGTTGGCTGGGAAAAGAAATAACATAACGGATGCAGCAAAATGTGGGAGCTGAGTCACAACAAGATAACATACAGGAGAAGGCATAAAAATTGAAAAGAAGCGGAACAACTAAAAATTAAAAGTGGAACAACACGAGGAAAAATGAACATATATTAAAGCATAGAATACTGAAGAAAATAACTTACACACAAATTTATTATTTTTTATTACTATAAAAATACAACAATACAATAATATTTAAAAAAATGTAATAAAGAAATGAAAGAAACAACAATTAATAACATCAAAATAATAACAAAATAAATCAGTAACAGTAAAGGGTAATTTAGAGAAAGAGGGTGAACTTGAAAGTACCGTGGAGATGGAACCAACACTTTGAAACCAAAGAAACTGAAGAACATGAACTTAGTTGGAGTTTCTGAAAGATTTCTACAAAAAGCTCATCATAGAGCAAACTCTCCATCTCTCCCACTCACACACAGCCACACTCTAGTCTTTCCCAAATTTTCTTCTTCTTCCAACTTCAATTACACACAAAAGGAGAGGGTTAGCTGTTATTTGGTTAATGTTGTAGACATGGAAAAAAAAAAAATGATGAACAAGGAAGATAGAGCTCAAAAACAATAAAGAATAAAATAAAGAGTGGGATTAATTATTTGCTTAAGACTAATATATATATATATATATATATAGAACACTTCTTAATGGGTATTGTAAAGTCCTTTTTTGGCAAGTTAGGTGACAAAATAATTTTTCCTTTTTATGGTAAGATTGCTATGTATTTATTTTCGAAATCTTACCTCTTTTATTCGGTTATTAGCTGCCATTTTCCTTGTTTGGAAAGTTGCACTTTCAGCTGAACTTTCCTTTGTTGAAAACTTCTCAAAAGAGAAGGAATTCTCTTTTGGAAAGTTGTCTTTTTTAGGGAAACCTTGTTTATTGCCTTTTCCTTATTGATTTCGATTGTATCTTGATACAATCAGAATATCTAATCTGTTTTTGGCAGGAATCAAGCATTGAAAGAAGATCGGACCCGATTTTAGTAAGTTTCCGTTTCAGGCGTATCTGCTTCGTCAGCAACCGAATCTGATGTAGCAGATCGTGTTTCTTTTGGAAAGTTTTTGTACAGCTGCTAATTCGAACTTGTGGTTGCCTCTTTGGTTTCTATGATCTATAAATAGAGCCTAGAGAGCAACCATTCGGATTACCTCTTCCATTATTCATTTTCTACATTTATCTTTTGAGAGAAGAGAGTGTTTCTTTGTTTTGTGAGAGCCTAGTTGTTCACCTAGGTTCTAGTTGTTCTATTTCTGTTCTTACTCTATCCTAGAGGTTGTGAAGAACTACTTGACTGAACAAGAGATTGGTCTTCGGGAGAAGACTTGATAAAGCCTTACTTCGGGAGGAAGTAAGCACTTGGTCTTCGGGAGAAGACTTGCTAAAGCCTTACTTCGGGAGGAAGTAAGCACTCACACTTCAAAGACGAAGGGAGTTCGGGCTTGAAGGTGTTTCAAGAAGTCAGATTCATAAAGTGGATTACAAAGGATTGCGGCAATACTTTAGAGGGAGTCTAAACTTGTTTAAGTCAATTGTCTTTGTAATTTTGATACTTTATTAATTGATTTCATTCTCTGGGCGTGGCCCCGTGGACTAGGAGTGTTCGGGAGAACACTGATACCACGTATAAATCTCTTGTGTCAAGTTATTTATTTTTCTGCAAATATTTTATATTACGCCCGTTCGATTCGCTGTAGCAGAATTACTTTCTGCTGCTGCAAACGCGTACAGTTTTTAAATTTTCGTATATACAACTGACATTTGCAAAAACACGGTTTTATCAATTGGTATCAGAGCGGGACACTAAACTCTTAGTGTGGTCCTATAACGTTTTTGTTAGAATGTCATTTTTTGCAGAAGGAAGTTCTATTTCTAGACCACCGTTGCTTAATGACTCTAACTATCCTTATTGGAAAGTTAGAATGAGGGCCTTCATCAAATCTCAAGATGAGAAGGCGTGGAGAATGGTTCTATCAGGTTGGTCTCCTCCAGTTGAGTCGATTCTTCGGGTAATACTATTATAAAATCTGAACTGGAATGGTCTATTGAAGATGATAAATTATCTCGCCTACAATAGCAAAGCCTTGCATGCTAACTTTAATGGTGTAGGTGAGGGTTACATTAAACTTATATCATCTTGTGTTTCTGCTAAGGAAGCTTGGGAGATTCTTCAAACTCAGTTTGAAGGAACTTCTGATGTGAAAAGATCTAGATTTATCATGCTTCAAACTAAATTTGATGAGCTTAGAATGTCTGATAATGAAACTTTAACTGAATTCTATGAAAAATTATCTGACATTGCTAATGAATATTTTGCTCTTGGAGAAAAGCTTGATGATTCTGTTCTTGTGAGAAAAATTGTTAGAGTTCTTCCAGAAAGGTTTGATACTAAACTTTTGGCAATGGAGGAAGCTAAAGATTTTAGCATTATGAAAGTGGAAGAATTGATGGGTTCCTTACGTACTTTTGAATTAAATCAACAGATTAAACAAAAGGACAAACCCAAATCCATTACTGATAAAGGTAAAAGTATTGCTTTGAAAGTTGCTGATAATGAAAATTCTGATAGTGAATGTGATGATGAGATTGCTTTATTAACTAAGAATTTTCAGAAATATATGAAAAAGATGGGAAATAAAAAGAACATATCAAAAGGTTCAATAGGTAATACTTTCATTAAACCTTCTGTCTCTAACAAAAAGGGAATTCGGTGCGGGGAATGTGAAGGTTTTGGGCATATTCAAGCTGAGTGTGCAAACACTTTGAAAAAGAATAAGAAAAGTTTCAATGTCACTTGGAGTGATGATGAAACCGAAAGTGATGAAGATATTGCTGAAAATGTTGCCCTAACCTCTGTTATGACTAATGTGTTGTGTGATTCACAGGTGAAAGCTAGATTGGTATGTACGAATAATACCACCAAACAAGAGGAATCGATTCGGATGAGTCCGAAATGCGTGAAGAATCTCTTCTTGAATCATACAAAGTCATGTATGAAAAATGGATTCGAGTTGCTTCGAAAATAGAGAGTTGAATAAATTGAATAAAAAATTGTCTCATCAGATTGAAATGTGTGATTTGAAAATAAAAGAATATGAGACAAGTTTTTGTGATAAAGATGAAAAAATCTCTCTATTAAAGAAGGAACTTGAAAATTTTAAGAAAAATGTTCAAATGCTTAACCCTGGATCTTCTATTTTTGAAAAAGCTCGAATGCGGTGTCGGAGAGGTTTCGCAGGCCTTGGTTCTAATGGAATGGAAAGTTCTGGAGTCACGAAGTTTGTAAAATCTAGTGTTCCAACGAATCACCTTGAGGCTACAAACTCTGCCGTAACAGTTTCACAGCCTGTTACAGCAAGAACAGCTTCTGACGCTGCAAAATCTCCAGGATTTTTAAAAAGGGTAAGATCTCAGGTAAAAAGATTTATTCCCATTTGTCATTTTTGTGGTAGAAAAGGACATATCGGTACCTAAATGTTTCACATTGAACAACTTTGTTTAAAACAAATTATTTTGATAATTTGAAAAAATCTCAAAAGAAACATAAAGGTTTGAAACAAATATGGGTGAAAAAGAAGTGTCTAGCCGGTTTTTCCGATAAAGCTAGTATCTCAAATGTGGTATTTTGACAGTGGTTGCTCTAGACATATGACAGGTGACAAGGATTTTTTGACTAACATTCGGTCTATGCAATGTGGAGAAGTCACCTTTGGTAATGGCCTATCTGGAAAAGTTGTTGGTATGGGAACTCTAAATTTTGAAGGGTTACCTAGACTGAAAAATGTGATGTTAGTTGAAGGACTCAGGGCTAATTTACTTAGCATCAGTCAAATCTGTGATCAAGGGTTTACTGTTTCTTTTGATAGTGATCATTGTTATGTTCTGAATGATGACAATGAATGTATCTTGCAAGGATTTCGATCCAATGATAACTGTTACACTCTAACCCCGTGTTTACTTGTCATTCGGCTATCAACAACACCACGGATACGTGGCATGCCAAGCTTGGGCATATTAATTTTAAAAACACGAAAAAATTGTCAAATGCGGTATTGTTCGAGGTCTTCCCAAGCTTGGTAAGGAAAGTGAAGGTAAGTGTGAACCGTGTCAACTTGGGAAGCAATTAAAAATCACTCACAAGCACTTGTGTACGATATCAATACCTCAAAGGTATTGGAATTGCTTCACATGGATCTTATGGGTCCAATCCAAGTTGAAAGTTTGAATGGTAAACGATATATCTTTGTGTGTGTTGATGATTTCTCTCGTTTTACTTGGGTAGATTTCTTAAGAGAAAAATCTGACACTTTTGATGCCTTTAAAACTCTTTGTCTGAGATTAAGAGTTGAGAAAGGTTGTAATATTGGGAAAATTGTTCGAATTCGAAGTGATCATGGTAAGGAGTTTGAAAATTCGGTGTATGATGATTTTTGCAAGTCTACAGGTATAACTCATGAATTTTCAGCTCCCAAAACTCCTCAACAAAATGGAGTTGTTGAGAGGAAGAATCAAACTTTGCAGGAAATGACAAGAGTGATGTTAAATAGCAAGAAATTGACAAAGCGCTTATGGGCTGAAGCTATTAACACTGCTTGCTACATAATAAACAGAGTGTTTATTCGTCCAGGTACCTCAAAAACATCTTATGAAATCTGGAAAGGTAAGCGCCCCAATGTAAGTCATTTTCATGTTTTTAGATGTGTGTGTTATGTCTATAGAGATCGTGAGCATATTGGTAAATTTGATGCTAAAAGTGATGTTGGTGTGTTTATTGGATATTCCTTAAACAGTAGAGCTTATCGTGTTTATAACATGAGAACTCAAACTGTTTTGGAATCAGCTAATGTGGTTGTTGATGATTTTAGAGATTTTTCGAGTTTTCCACGAAGCCAAGATAGACGATCTCATGGATACTCCTCCAAAAGTTGTAACAACGAGATCTGATGCGAGAACCCATTGCCGATGCCGCAAATGACGAATCTGCTTCTGCAACTGGCGGAGAACCATAACCGTCTATCTTGACTCATCCAAACATCATCACTGACTCTATTCAGAAAGAACCAAGCACCAGAGTCAAACTGAATCATCCAAAAGATCTCATTCTTGGAAATCCTGAAGAAAGCATGGTAACTCGCAGAAGGTATATTAATTTAATCAGCTTTCTTTGCTTTGTTTCTCAATATGAACCGAAAAATGTGAAGGAAGCCATGACCTTTGAGGAATGGCTCAATGCAATGCAAGAGGAACTCAACCAATTTGTTCGCAACAAGGTATGGATTTTGGTCCGAAGACCAAAAGGTATAAATGTTATTGGAACAAAGTGGTTATTTAAAAATAAAAGTGATGAGTTCGGTACAATTGTGAGAAACAAGGCTCGTTTGGTGGCACAAGGGTACACACAGGTAGAAGGTATTGATTTTGATGAAACTTTTGCTCCTGTTGCAAGATTAGAATCAATTCGGTTACTTTTGTGTATTGCTTGTATTCTGAATATTAAATTGTTTCAAATGGATGTGAAATCTGCCTTCCTAAATGGTATTTTGAATGAGGAAGTTTATGTTGAGCAACCAAAAGGATTCGAAGATCCTCAATTTCCAGACCATGTATACAAACTTGAAAAAGCTTTGTATGGTACGAAACAAGCTCCTCGAGCTTGGTATGAAAGGTTGACTCAATTTTTACTTTCTCATGGCTATCACGGAGGTAGTGTGGATAAAACTCTTTTCATCAAACATATAAAATCTGATTTTATCATTGCTCAAATTTATGTTGATGATATAGTTTTTGGTTCTACATCTAACCATGAAGTGCGGTATTTGTTGATCAAATGAAAAGTGAATTTGAAATGAGCATGGTTGGTGAGCTTAATTTCTTTCTCGGGTCTTCAAGTGAGACAAATGGAAGGAGGTACATTTGTATCTCAAAGCAAGTATGCTAAGAACCTGGTCAAGAAATTTGGCCTTGAATCGGCTAAGCGGTAAGTACTCCTATGAGCACCACACCGAAATTAACAAAAGATGAGAATGGAGTAAAGGTAGACACTACACTCTATCGTAGCATGATTGGAAGTCTTTTGTATTTAATCGCTAGTCGTCCCGATATACGTTACGGTGTGGGAGTGTGTGCTAGATATCAAAGTAATCCTATGGAATCTCATGAATCAGCTGTAAAAAGGATTATTAGATATGTTAATAGCACTCCTGATTATGGAATTTGGTACTCAAAAGATACCAATTCAAATCTTGCTTGTTTTAGTGATGCAGATTGGGCAGGAAATGCTGATGATCGAAAGAGCACAAGTGGAGGGTGCTTCTTCCTTGGGAATAATCTAGTATCTTGGCATAGCAAGAAACAGAATTCCATCTCCTTATCCACTGCCGAAGCTGAGTACATAGGCCGGCAGCTTGTTGCACTCAACTATTGTGGTTGAAACAAATGTTGATTGATTATGGGTTTGATTTGGGTGTTTTGACTATTTTTTGTGACAATACTAGTGCCATAAATATTTCCAAAAATCCTGTTCAACACTCTAGAACAAAGCACATTGATATAAGACACCACTTTATTAGGGAACTTGTTGAAAATAAATCATTGCAATTAGAATATGTTGATACTGAAAAACAATTAGCTGATATTTTCACCAAGGCCCTAGATGCAAGTCGCTTTGACTCCCTCAGAAAATCTTTGGGAGTTTGCATTGTTTAATTTTATCTGTTCATAATTCGTGTACAATAGTGTTATGTGATTCTTCTTTAGCTCTTAATCTTCTCTCATTGTATTTTGACAAAACATGTTTATGCTTTTGGAATATAATTAGTTAGGATCTCAGTCTGACCATACTTTGTGATGTTGTGTTAAAAGATTCTTGTTACTCTTTATTTGTGTCTAGGATTAAATAATGTTCTTATACAGAGTTGAGCAATTTTTGTTTCATTCTTGTCAGGCCCCTTGCTGGAATAGAGCTACCCATACTGAGGTGTGAAAGCCATCTGATGAGTAAGCTGGAACATTGTAATTAGCAACTATGATGAGGATGCACTACCATAGAAAAGGGCTACCTTCAGTATGGTGTGAAAGCATCCAGTTGCGGGATCAATTTGAAAAAGGCAAAAATGAAAAATCATGCCAAGGACAATGATCCTATTTCACTGCACACACTTATGTCTGACAAGTGTGTTCAACTCTGTAAGTCTCCTCTATTAAAATTAAATTAATAATCCTAGTTCACAATTCTCAGTAACATGCATATCTTTTTCCTCAACATCAATTAAGTATGATCATTTCATGAGATTCTAATTAGTTATTTTCCTTGAAAGCATAACATGTAATCTACTTTGTCAATTGTCAATGATATTTGATTTCACTGCTTGATTCGAATCACATATACTCTCTGTACACATTATTTTTTTACTTTCGGTTTTATTTAAAATAAAAAAAAAAAAAAAAAAAAGAGGGAGGCGTGTGACTTGCTCCATGGGTCAAGGAAAATCTTGTGCATAAATGGTAAGTATCAACATTCATTCTTTCTTTGATTTATTATGATATTTTTCCAAGTAAAGATTAAGCTTTATATGGTAATGTGTCTTTATTCTTGAAAGATTGCTTTATTTTTGGAAAAATTTGTTGGCATTTCTAGTTTCCTTTTATTCTTTTAAAAAAAAAAAAAAAAGGAAAAGGGGAAAGGAGTTGAGAAGTGGGCGGTTTCCTCTTTTGGTTCATGGGCTGGCGGTTTTCATTTGAATTTTCAAAATTGGTTTCCTCTTTCTTGTTTTGATTCCAAGGTTATATAAACCAAATTTTGTCACTTATTTCACCTCCTACCCGAACCTTCTTCTTGTTTCTTTGTCAGTCACTATTCATCTTCTCTTTCAGTTTCAAAATGGTGAGAACCAAGAATCTAGGGCACTCTAAAAAATTAGAAGAAACCGTTCCAACTCCTTCTAGTGCTCCCCCTGCTGCCTCAGTTCCTTCTCCTGCTGTTGCAAAGCCTGGAGATTCATCGCTTCCCCAGCGTGAATCTCAAGCCGGGAAGCCAAAACGTCCACCCAAGCAAGTTGCTCGCAAATCGGTAAGGCCCTATCGCACCTGGACTTCCTCTTCTGAATCCTCGAAGGAATCTCCTCCTCCATTGGCTGTTCCTCCTCCTGCTGCATCAATGGCTGGCACCACTCCAACAGGCCCTTCCACTCGAACTCGAGCCCAGCAAGCCTCGGCTGAGAAAGAACTTCAAGCCTCTCAATCTCGAGAGAAGACTGCTCCTCCAGCCAAGAAGAAACTCAAGACTAATCCTCCCTCGGCTTCCTCGAGTTCCAGTTCAGAAGAAGAGGATCCAATGGAAGTCTCTTCAGACAAATCGGTATCTCGCATGCGAGAAGGACGATGAAGACACGAGAACTCGAGCCGAGAACCTCCTCGTTCAAAACCGGCCTTCGCAAAGAAAGGCCTCTGCTGCTGCCAAAGGCAAGCAGCCCATGGAAGATCCTTCATCTGGTAATATCCCTTCCTCTACCTCTGGCTGTCCAACTTTTTACTATCGAGACAATGAGCGTGACTGGAATCTTTATGCAACTCGTAAGTTTGAAAGTGAGAGGAATTATGATTTGCATGCCCATCGTGTATATGGTATTGTAAAGTTCATTCAATTTCATCAATGGGAACACACTCTTACTGGTTTTATTGGATTCATTGCTAACATTATTAAAGAGTTTTATGCTAATCTTACTGATGATTTCCTTGATAAGAACTCTAGACTGTATAGAAGAGTGTATGTTAGGGGTCACTGGTTCTCATTTTCTGAAAAGGACATTGCTCGGGCTGCGCAATTGCACGAGAATGTTTCCAATGCTGTGATGTCCATGGATCGTGACTTGATGCACTCTGAACTCACTGGAGCTCGTTCAGAATTGAAACCAGGGGAGAGTCTTCGAATTACTCACCTCACTTTTGCTCATGCTTCCCTTATGCGGTTTGCACTAAGCAATTGGGTTCCAAATTCGAACAAGACCGTGGTGTCTCAAGAAGTGGCTACACTCCTATACCGCATCACCTCTGGAACTTCCATTGATCTAGCCTCTCACATTCTCAACCAGATTGTCTCCTTTCAAAGAGGTAAAAAGCCAACCTTCAAACTTGTATTTCCAAATCTCATCTATAAGGTTTTATCCTCTCAGAAGAATGTGGCCCAAGAACATGAAACTCTTGAGCCTCCCATCACTGGCCCTACATTCCAACCTTCTGAATATTTTGATGGTGTGTTCCAAAAACGGCCAAAGGCTGGTGCTACTGCTGCGTCTGCTGGTGCAAGTTCAGGCTCTGCTGCTGCAGAGCTCCTGGAAGTCAAGTCTGAACTTCAGAATGTGTACACTCGTCTTGAAGCAATGGCTGATGTCTAGCTTGACATGTCCAGGCAACTGACCACCTTGATTAAACTCTCCAAAAATTAAAGTGTTTTAGGTTGTTTCTTTTTAATTAAACTTTGGTTTATTTTTTGTTCTTTGTTTACTTTGGCACTCCGATAAACAAAAAGGGGGAGAGATATTTATTTTTGGTTTGTTGCCCAACTCTGGACCCTTTTTTCAGGGGGAGTTGAGGTTTGTTAGTACTGATGAACTTAATGTTTAAAGTTAGCATGTTATTTGTTTTTATTGTGATATTCGATTATGTTACTCAGGGGGAGTAGTATATTTTGCTCTTGCTAACTTTGCATTGCAGGTACTTTATGGTAAAAATTATTTTGTTCATCTAAAGTGCCAAAGGGGGAGATTGTAAAGTCCTTTTTTGGCAAGTTAGGTGACAAAATAATTTTTCCTTTTTATGGTAAGATTGCTATGTATTTATTTTCGAAATCTTACCTCTTTTATTCGGTTATTAGCTGCCATTTTCCTTGTTTGGAAAGTTGCACTTTCAGCTGAACTTTCCTTTGTTGAAAACTTCTCAAAAGAGAAGGAATTCTCTTTTGGAAAGTTGTCTTTTTTAGGGAAACCTTGTTTATTGCCTTTTCCTTATTGATTTCGATTGTATCTTGATACAATCAGAATATCTAATCTGTTTTTGGCAGGAATCAAGCATTGAAAGAAGATCGGACCCGATTTTAGTAAGTTTCCCGTTTGCAGGCGGTCTGCTTCGTCAGCAACCGAATCTGATGTAGCAGATCGTGTTTCTTTTGGAAAGTTTTTGTACAGCTGCTAATTCGAACTTGTGGTTGCCTCTTTGGTTTCTATGATCTATAAATAGAGCCTAGAGAGCAACCATTCGGATTACCTCTTCCATTATTCATTTTCTACATTTATCTTTTGAGAGAAGAGAGTGTTTCTTTGTTTTGTGAGAGCCTAGTTGTTCACCTAGGTTCTAGTTGTTCTATTTCTGTTCTTACTCTATCCTAGAGGTTGTGAAGAACTACTTGACTGAACAAGAGATTGGTCTTCGGGAGAAGACTTGATAAAGCCTTACTTCGGGAGGAAGTAAGCACTTGGTCTTCGGGAGAAGACTTGCTAAAGCCTTACTTCGGGAGGAAGTAAGCACTCACACTTCAAAGACGAAGGGAGTTCGGGCTTGAAGGTGTTTCAAGAAGTCAGATTCATAAAGTGGATTACAAAGGATTGCGGCAATACTTTAGAGGGAGTCTAAACTTGTTTAAGTCAATTGTCTTTGTAATTTTGATACTTTATTAATTGATTTCATTCTCTGGGCGTGGCCCCGTGGACTAGGAGTGTTCGGGAGAACACTGATACCACGTATAAATCTCTTGTGTCAAGTTATTTATTTTTCTGCAAATATTTTATATTCTGCCTGTTCAGTTCTGCTGTAGCAGAATTACTTTCTGCTGCTGCAAACGCGTACAGTTTTTAAATTTTCGTATATACAACTGACATTTGCAAAAACACGGTTTTATCAGGTATTACCCATGAATGGTTACTAAACAAATTTAACTATAAATATTAATTTTAAAAATATCAAACCATCGAATTTTGATCTAACGAATAGTGAAATCACAAATTTGAATTTCTATGCTTAATTTAACTACTTATTTAAAAAAAATATCAAAAAATATCTATTTTTACACTATACCAAAAATATTTTATAAACACATAAATAATATATAGAAATAAGGTTCACATAGGTTGCACAAATTTCACAAAAAACGAAAAACTAAAAATATTTTAAGTAAAAAAATAACACAAAAATCAATCAATTCAAATTTATATATATATATATATAAATATATATAGATAAATAAATATATGTATATATATATTTAAGAATAATTAGCATTTTCGCCTTGAACTTTCGGCCCTACTTAGATTTTCTCCCTAAAATATACGACTTGTTAAAAATTTCCCCTAAAATATAACAGTTACATAATTATACATCTTCTGTAAGGTTATGTTTCTTTTACCGTTAAAAATTAGTATTTTCACCTCTTGAACTTTGACCAATACAAAATTTTACCCCATTTTATTAATAAAATTAATTTTATAAATTAAAATATTTAATATTTTTTAAAAGCATTTATAATATTTTATTAATTCTGGAAAAATAATAAAAATTATTAAAAAATCAGATAAAAATATTAAATTAATTAAAAAATATTAATTTTACTTAAAAAGCTAAAATTATTTCTATAAAATATTTTCAAACTTTATTTTATTTATAAATACTTATCTTAAAAAATTAAACTAAAATTATTGAGAATCTAATAAATAATTTAAATAAACTAAAAAATTTTGAAGAAAAAATCAAACATATTTATATTATAAACTCATATCTTAACAAATAAAAAAAATAATTAAAATTCAATAAAAATATAAATTATTTTGAAAAAAGTTATAAATCAAACTAAAAAATGTTATGTTTTCTTAAACAAACCTACATTTTATGATAAAATAAATTATACTCAAGTTTGGTCTCTTAAAATTTAGTTTTTACAAAAATTTAAAAAAATATATTTTTTAATATCTAAATGATTTTTTCAATAATAAATAAATAATTTTTTAAATTGTTTAATTAGTTTCAAAATTTTAATTTATTTTTTAATTTTGTTAATCATTCAAAATAATTTTTTCTTTAGATCTAAATTAATTTTTTAAGATTTATTGGAAAAAAAATGTTAAATCTTTCTCATTTTATTTTGAGGGGATGCGATTTGATAGTTATCAAAGTTTAGGGGACAAAGTTGCTAATTGAAAAAGACACATCATCAATTAAACAGAATAATATGACAGAACCTCACAAAAGGACAAAATTTTTATAAATGTAATTGTTTAGGGGATTCTTAACAAGCCGTATATTTTTGGAGACAAAATTAATATTGTCGAAAGTTCAAGGGACAAAATTATTGATTATTCTATATTTTATTGGTAATGGTATTCAGGTCTCTTGTCCAAATTAAAAAAAAAAAAAAAAAAAAAAAAAAAAAAAAAACAGTAAATATTGTAAACCAACACATTTTCTTTGAATGTTGCTTAGCCAAAAAGGTGATGTTAGAAGTAAACACCTGGGATCAGTTTTGCTTGCTGGCCGAGTGTTACTGAGCAGTGGAAGGTGTGGTGTGAGAAACCAATGACTTGTTTGCAAGATAGTTTGATGATGAATGCTGTAATAGCTGCTGCCATTATTTTCTTTGGCAAAATAGGAATTGTTGTTGTTTTAAAAGTTACTGCAATGCTACTGGTTTTATTAGCAGGGAAATTAAGTATGTTGTCAAATATAGATTTCTCAGTCTTTGCATGAACAAGTTGAAGGGGGGATATGTATATCCAAAATGAAATTAAGAGTTGGTAGTTTTCTCTTTGGGGGGCTGTGTTGGGCAGCTGGCTTTTGTTTGTGCTTGTTTGTCTTTTGAATAATATTCATCCTTTTTGTTAAAAAAAAAAAATTATAATTACTTTACAATAGTACAAATGAAATAAAATAGAAAAAAAATAGTATGAGATGTAAATTTTTCTAATTATTTAGCTCTTAAATTTTTTTACAAAAATAATCTAAATAACGAACACCAATTTTAATATATTTTTTTTAAGGTCCAATTTTAAAATTTTGGCAATTACATTCTCTTATAAATATATATACGATATGACAACTTAAAAAAATATATAACAAATAATATTCATTCTCCTTTTAAAATTTTCGAAATTAGGAAAATTATATTTAAATTAAGTTTAATGTAATTAGCAACTAACTAATCACTCTAATTTATTTAGAAATTTACAATTAATGTAAATTATAATATTTTTTTTATAAAGGGGATTTGATGACAAGTTAATTGTTATGTCAGACAGTAAACTAAATACTACTAGCACAAAATTATATTAAATATTACCAAATTTTTAAATACAATAAAAGTTTAATTACAAAATTAACAATATAAAGTTACAACTTAGAACTAAATACTATTTATAAATTCAAAAACATTGCTTAGAAAAATTGGACAATATGTATTTTTTTTTAATAATGCTTATAACTTTAATTAAGGGGCCAGCATTGAGTTCGACTTTGGTTGAACATTGTAGCAGGGATAAAAAAGAAAAAAGGGGAATTACCCCCAATATACGGTAAGTTACACATTTTTTTTAGTTTAATTGTTTTTTTGTTTTTTAATTTTAGTTGCAATTTGAATTGCTGCATTAGTTTTAGTGTGGATTACGAATTGAATTCAGTTCCAATTTAAATGGCTGTATAGGTGACCATTAAAGTATTCACAGTAAAGTATCGTGTATTTATAATTTATACTAAATTTACTGTACAAATAAAAAAAAAATAATACTTTAAAATATATGAATCAACCAACTCCAATAACAAAATATAGTAAATAAAAAGGAAAAGAATTGTATTTTATATTTTTTTTTTATCTGGATTTGAATTAGTAGTTGTAATAAGTGCAGCATAATTTTGGTTTGGGTAATGTATTATTATAGTCAGAGAGAGAGAGAGAGAGAGAGAGAGAGAGAGAGAGAGAGAGAGAGAGAGAGAGAGAGAGAGAGAGAGAGAGAGAGAGAGAGAGAGAGAGAGAGAATGCAGGTTTAACCATCTGTATTAAAACTCCCACTATGATTCTCCGATACCAACCTTCTCCGGTCAACGCCATAGCTCTGAGCTCATCGTCTTCTTCGGGATCGGACGCTGGTGGTGGTGGAACGAGGTTTCTGTATTCCGAATCTAGCGACGGGACCATAAATGTCTGGGAGAAAGAGAGAATGTCGTCCAGATTCAACCACGGAGGGTTTTTGCAGGGTCATTGGTTTGCGGTTCTGTGCGTTGTGGCGGTGGAGAAGATGGTGTTCAGTGGATCGGAGGATACGACGATTCGAATCTGGCGGAGAGAGGAAGGGAACTGTTTGCATGCGTGTTTGGCGGTGTTGGACGATCATCATGGACCGGTTTGGAGAGTAAAGATTTTGCCCGAGGAGGAACCGGAGCCGGAGACGGAACTGGAGAATAGGAGTGTTTACTGTGATTGTGGTGGTGGGTCCGAGTATAGTAGTGAGTTGGATCGAAACGATTCGAGGAGTAGTAATAATCAGTATTATTACGAGAATAATAATACGACTAGTCCTGTTTTGTCACCTTCTTGGGTTCATGTTAAGAAGAGTGCGCAGGCTACCTCTCGTGGGATTCTACGTTCGACTTCTCCGACCGAGGCTCTTGCGGAGGTTGAGATGGTTCTTGTGAGAGCTGCGGTTCATGGCCTGGCCGGTTTTGCTCCGGCGGGTTTGTCAAGATTGATGATGGTGACTGGTGGATCTCGAGAAGTGGGGAGGGGAAGCTGTTTGGCTGTTTGGTTCCCCACGCGTGTTGGTGGGATTACCATTTTTGTTAATCCCTTGTGTTTGCTTTCTGGCATGCATGGAAAGGGTACTATTCACGTACCTTATTTTCTTAATGACCGTTTGAAGTTTAATTTGAACTTTAGTGAGTGGTGTGGTGTGGGACCCGAGGTGGAGGAGTCTTCAATGCTGAGTTGGCACTTGATTTGGGATTGTAATATGCATTTTTCTGGGCCTGGGAGCTTGTGTTTTAGCCACTTGTGTGGGCCGGTTTTGTGGTTGGGTTTTATTGTTTTACTTGGCCAATTGGGTGAGCCTTCTTCCAATTTTGTTGGGCCCATGGGGTTGGCTCCTAAATTTGGTTCTTTTGGTAGTAGTGGTCAGAGGCCCTTGGCCGTGTGGGTGATCAATACCCTTCTTCGAATGAGCCACGTTGTGGGCTCATTGGTTGGCTCATTGATGGGTAATGTTAGTATTTACCTTGTTAAGGAGGGTAGTTTTTGGGCAAAATTTTTCAAACCTCATGTGATAGATGTTAGAGTTCTTGGAAAATTTGGTGAGCTTGGCCTCCTTAAAATTCGTACGTTTTGCGGGATTTTTGCTGCCGGTTTGGTTCTTCGGCGATTTGATTGCAATTCTCCGCTCATGAGGAGGAAGCTTGTTGAAGGCTCGACACCAATTTGTTCTAGTCATTTGAATATGATGTGCCATAAGCTATTTCAGAGACACCAGACTGTTACCCGAGACTTCCCTTGGGTCACAAAGGAACAGGAACTAGATAGAGCATCCAAAATTGATTTTGAAGACCCTTCTGAAGTTTTTTCAGATTCCTTGTCTCTCTCTGACGGTATTGTGAAGAACCCGCTTATTGATTCGTTGGTGATTGAAGAATTCGACTCTGGCTCATCTGTCCACTCTCAAACCCCTGTGGAGGAGAATGTATTATCTCCTCCACAGGAGCCATGAGAGGTGTAGCATGGAACTGTAGAGGGTTAGGGCAGACCTCTTCAGTTCTAGAGTTAAAAGCCCTGATTCGGTCGTGCAATCCTGATTTCATTTTCATTACCGAACTAAAAGTGGATGCTTCAAGTCTGGTACGTTCCCTAAAGAAAATTCACTTTTATCATAATATTGTAGTGCCAGCAGTGGGATGTGCAGGGGGATTAATTTTAGCTTGGAAAGAGGGCTTTGAATTTGAAAGTATTAATGTTTCTAAAAATCAGATTACCGGTTTTGTGTACTCTGACCCTGTAAGGAGCCCCTGGCTGTTGTCCTGTGTTTATGGTCCTCCGTACTTCCATGAAAAGAAGAAATTTTGGTCTAGCTTGATGGTTAATGGTGAAAAGTTTGGTGGCCCTTGGTTAATCTTGGGTGATGTAAATTTTGTGCTGAGCAACTCAGAGCGGGTTGGGTCCAAGGGGAGGGATCAATTTATCCCCTTCATTTTGGAATTAGTTAACCGTCATGCGCTGGTTGATTTGCCTATTAAAGGGGATATCATGACTTGGGACAATCATAGAGACGGTGCTAATCACATTAAGTCAGCCCTGGACAAAGCTCTTGTTAATAATGGATGGTTGCAACTCTTTCCTAAGACGGTCGTTCGGTCGCTCACAACCTGTAATTCTGACCATCGACCCCTCTTTATTAATACCGATTTTTCTGTCCCCAACGCTAGAAGGCCTTTCCGATTTGAAGCTTGGTGGACAAGGGACCCTCGTAGCTCCTTGGTGGTGGATCAAGCGTGGGGGTCTGTTTCCCATGTTTGGGCCCCAGCTAGAGTGTTTAAGAAAGTTGGTGCGACCCGCTTGGCCCTAAGTCACTGGAACCGGGTGCAATTTGGCAAGTTGGATTCTTGCATCTCTAAGTTGGAGGGTCAATTACAAGCTATCCAAAATCTTCCTGCTGGTGACAGAAGTTGGGCTACGGAGGTTGAGGTGAGGAATGAGCTTAATGAGGCTTTAAGGCGGAAAGCAACTTGCGGCAACGAGAGATCCAGGATTTCTTGGATTAGAGATGGTGATAAGTGTACTAATTTTTTCTTCATTTCCGCCACGATTCGTAATAGAAGAAACTCGGTTGATAGTATCCTGAACAAGGATGGTGTGTGGATAACTGATAGGGAAGAGATTGGTAACGAGTTTACTGGGTTTCTGGGTGACATTTTCAAAAACCCGCCTCAGGGCCCTCTGGAAAACTTAGATTACTTAATCCATGATCATCTCTCCCCTTTGGAGCAATCTGAGCTTGAGGTGATCCCAAGTCACGAGGAAATTAGACAAACGCTGTTCTCTATGGGAAGCTTGAAGGCACCGGGTCCGGATGGTATGTCAGTTCTCTTCTTCAAACACTATTGGAACTCTGTGGGACAAGACTTTTGTGATGCAGTTGTTGACTTTTTCCAGTCAGGGAGTATGCATAGAGGCTTTAATGCTACAAATATTACTCTCATTCCTAAGGTCACCAACCCTAAAAAAGTATCTCAATTCAGACCTATCTCTTTGTGCAATGTGATTTATAAGGTGATCTCGAAAATCATTGCAAATAGAATCAGAGGGTTCCTGCCCAGATTGATTTGTCCTACTCAAGCAGCTTTTGTCCCGGGCCGGAACATCCAAGATAATAATGTTTTAATCCAGGAGATCATACATTCCTTCAAGAGGAAAAAAGGGAAAGAGGGGTTTTTTGCAATCAAAATTGACCTGGTCAAGGCGTACGATAAACTAAGTTGGCAATTTATTGACCACGTTTTGCGTAGTTTCAAGGCCCCTGACAAGTTCTGCCACTGGGTACGCCAATGTATCACAACAACTTCCTTCAACCTTTTTCTCAATGGAAGGAAATTTAACAGTTTGACCCCAGAGTGTGGCATCAGGCAAGGAGACCCCCTATCTCCGTACATCTTTATCTGGGCTGCTGAAATCCTCTCGCGCATCCTTGAGCACGCCCTTGATAACGGTACCATAAGTGGTATAAAGCTAAGTAGAGAGGGCCCCAAACTCTCCCATCTCTTCTTTGCCGATGATCTGATCTTGGTTGGCAGGGCAAACCTTGAAGAAGCAAGGGGTATGTGGCATTGCCTGGAAAAGTTTTGTGACTGGTCTGGCCAGAGAATTAATAAGCTCAAAACCTCCATTTTCTTTAGCAGTAACACTAGTGATGGTATGAAACGAGGCATCAGGCAGGCTCTGGGATTGAACTGTGAAATGGGTAACATAAACTATTTGGGCCTCCCACTCTTTAGATCCCGCCAAAAGGATGCGGATTTTAACTTCATCCTTGATAACCTGGTGTCAAAACTCCATGGGTGGAAATTAAAATCGTTATCAAAGGCTGGTCGTGCTACGTTGATTAAATCGGTAGGGCTTGCTTTGCCTGTTTACACGATGCAGACGACAAAGCTTTCTAAAAAGCTTGCATCTAAGATTGATGGAATGGTGAGGGACTTTTGGTGGGGCTGTGAACAAGGTAATAGAGGCATCTATCTTAGAGCCTGGGACCAGTTGTGCCTTCCCAAGTCCCGTGGGGGCCTTGGCTTTAGAAAGACTGTGGAGATGAACCAGGCTTTGATGGCCAAGTGGGGTTGGGCCACGCTTGCGAGGAACGATCATTGTGCTGTAATGTTCTCAGATCTAAGTACCTTAAGGGTAAACAGTTTTTTGACTGTGAGGTTAAGAGCTCCGATTCTTGGTTTTGGAGAAATGTGGTGCGATCAAAAGAAATTTTAAGAAAAGGGGCGTGCAAGCTAATATCCGATGGGAGAGAGACAAGTATTTGGGATGACCCTTGGGTTATCCATGGTACGGATTTTTACCCTAAGTCCAATTATCGTCAACAGCGGGGCTTGGAAAAAGTGTCGGATTTACTTTTACCAGACGGAAATTGGGACACACTAAAGCTTCGCAACCTTTTTGACCAGGAAACTGTGAGTAACATCTTAAGAGGCGGTAATCCGAGTGGCCAGGGAAGGGATAGATGGGTCTGGACAAAAGAATCAAATGGTCTGTTTTCAACCAAGTCTGCCTATCTTATTCAAGCCCTTGCTCGGGCTCCTTTGTGCAACATTGCTCCGGCACTATGGAACAAACTTTGGAACTCAAAGATTTTGGAGCGACATAAGGTTCATTGGTGGAGTATCCTTTCCAATGCTCTTCCCTTAAGAGCCCCTCTTGCTAAGAGAATGGGATTTGAGGAGGTCTCCTGCCCTATTTGTGGGGAGGCTGAGGAGACCACAGAGCACTTGTTCCTGTATTGCGACTTTGCCTTTCACTTGTGGCGATCCTCTCCTTGGGGGGTTATGCACATTCGGATTCGGGAGCCCGGATGTGGGACTGGGTTACCTTTCTATGGAACCTTAAATCCAGAGGAGTTGATACTGATAAGTTGTTCCTCTATGCCTCGATTGTGGTAGATACGATTTGGAGGGCACGCAACGACAAGGTGCATAATAAATCAATGGGTAACATTAAGCACTATATTGACTCCATTTCTTCTTGTTACACAGATTATGGTTCCTGCCTTCTCCCCCCTCCACAGTCTATTGAGACCCAGGCTTGGTCTTCGCCGCCAGAAGATTGGGTTAAAATCAACTGCGATGTCAAAGTCGGAGGTGAAACTATGTGTGCTGTTGCGATTGCGAGAGACCATAACGGATCAGTTTTGTGGGTGGCAGCAAAAAGGCTACACTTCTCTGACCCACTCGCTGGAGAAGCCGCGGCCTGTCTTTTAGCCATGGAGACGGCGGTTTCTTTGCATCATCCTTTTGTTTTGGTGGAGAGTGATTCAGCGATTGTAATTAAGAACCTAAAAGGGGATAACCCTACTTGGGGGATTGAGAACTATGTGCGTCCCTGCAAACTCCTCTCTACTTTTATGACTAATTGTAATTTTTCTTCTATAGCTAGAAACTGTAACTTTGCGGCCCATAATGTGGCTAAATGGGCGTTTGCCAACAATGTCACGGGCATGGTAGACATATCTACTATACCTGTTAATATCTTTTGTAATGACCATGAGGTCTAACTTTAATTTTATTTATAAACGCATTTTTCAAAAAAAAAAAATTTTGGTTTGGGTAGTGTATGTCTACATCTTTCGAACTGTGCACTTTTAGGGTGCACAGCAGATGAAGGACATTAGTTATGTGTACCGTACTGTTTAATAGTACTTCGGAATCATAATTGAACAGAGATATTAATGAAAAAATTGTAATCATCATATATCATCTTCAACTATATTTTATCTTTATCAGTAAATTAGGGTTTATTCCTCATAATCACTATGTCTTGTCTCATTACTAGATCAGCAAGATGCATGAATATAACCTGATTAATTGATCAGTTTAATGTCAACATATATATATATATACTAGCAAAAAGTTACGTGCAAGGCACGTATACTAAATTTTATGTTAATTTTTTTTTATGTTATTTGAAAGTTATACAATTAAAAATTAAAGAAAAAATATTATTAGTTATTAGGTGAGATTATTATTATGTGTATAGGAAGAAATCACAAATTAATTAATCTTATAATCTTAACTTTAATCAAATAGGGTTCTAGATATATGAACAATAAATAATCACGTAAAAATAAAAAATAATTATTTGAATAAAGAATTCAATATACCCAGTTATATATATGAATCCCATTATTCAAAAATAATTATTCAATATATGAACAATAATTTGTCATGCTATATGTTTCCTAATAAAGAAATCCACCTCCTCATAGTAAAAAATAAATAATACATGTAATACAAATCTTTTTAATGGAGTACCTAAAAGAAACAAAACTTCAGTTACCATAATCGGAAAAGGTTTAAGTGAACTAAATAATAACTAAGGAAGATCTAAATTACAAAATAAAAATAACATGCCTATATGAGTATGATTTTTTTGCTATATGAGCATGATTGATCTAAGAGAAAATAGATAAACCTATAAACATATAAATATACTTAATATTAATTTTGACAAAGAAACAATTCAATTATAAACAATTCTAAATATCAGATTGACAATTTTAACACACTAATTACTCATTAAATAACCATAATGTATACATCATGATAATTTTATTTTATTTGATATCAAATGATAGAGATTATTGAGGTTTTCAACCATGGAAAATACACTATGATCAAAAAGTAATGCTCATTAATTGTATATTTCAAAGAAACCCTAATTTTCATGAATGTCCCTAATAAGATATAAACAATAAAGTTGTAAATTAAAAAAAAAAAAGTAGCGAAATTTCAGTTAATATAAGAAATAGAACAAATTGAAGATTTATATAATACTGGAATTTGAACTCTTAGAGGCCATTAGCGAAGGGGCAAAACTCGTTAGATCCCCTAGTAGAACACTACCTTAATGGTCTGAACACAAAAATTGTAGAAATTAGCATCATCAACAAAAGGAAAATTAAAGGGAAAAGACTTAATAATTACGTGACAAATAATTATTAATTGAATTAAAAAATTAAGATTATAAGATTAATTCAAATTATTATTTATATATTGATTCTAGAATGAGTAAAATTAAGATTATAAGATTAATTGAATTAAACTTTTTGATATTAACAAAATTGTTGCTTTAATTTTTCATCACGCTGGAAACATATTGTTTTAGCTCTATTAGACAACCATATTTTTCCTTTTTTTTTTTTTTTTTTTTATAATTGAAAGATGTGATGTTTGAGTAATTACATGTATCGTGTAATTGAAGATTTGATGTTGAGTCATTTTTTTGTTTTTATTTAATGATTTTTTTTTTTTTGATTTAATGAGATTTATTTTATTATATATAAATAAAAAGTGACCCATTAATTTTTTATAAATTATTTTATTTTTAATAATAACCCATTTTATTTTTAATATAAATAAGAAGTCACCCATGAATTTCTCATAAATCAAGAATTCGGTTATATAAGCACACTTTATATAGAATAGATATATATATAGATATATACTAGGCATCTAGAACGTGCCATTTAAACTTGTGGATTATAATTACATATATCTTACTTTCATTAATTATATTTAAAGAATAGTTAAAAGAAATTATGTTTAAACAACATAGTGTGGTATAGGTTCTTTTTGAAACTAAGATATTAATCATCCTGTCTAAATGTAAGTCCATGTGATTTGTTATATTATTATATAGTAATAAGTAAAATTTAGAAAATAAAATAAAATAATAATTAACAAAAATCTATATAAAAAAAAAAGAAGAATATAACAGCATAAAAAATGATTAATATCATTTGTATGCTTGCACAGTCTTCTACACTATTGTATATTTACTAATAAAAAAAATAAAAAGAAAAATAAAAAAATAAGTAATAAAATTGAAAAAAGAAACAGCTGAAAAAAGATAATAAACAAATATAAAAAAAGACTTAAAAAATATTTTAAAAACAAAAAATGGAGTAAATTTTTTTGAGAAAAAGGAAAAAAAAAATTGAGATTTTAATAAAATGACAAAAACATTAATAATTGGTACAAACAAAACATAACACACAACTCCAAACATAGCAAAAAAAAAAAAAAATTACTATGATAATTTTAGTTAGTTTGAAAAAATATATAAGAGCAATGATTATAGGAAAACTTCACTTAAGCGATGCCGAACAAGTAAAAAAAAACTTAAAAAATTATATATAATTGAAAAGAATATTAAAATTATAATTAAAGTGATTAATGATATGTATATATTAAGAGTATCTTTAATGAAGAGCTAAAAATATGCTTATTTCAAGCCATCTTTATAAAAGTAAACTCTAATAGTGATGTATAAAGTGGTCGAAATTTAACAGATGTTAAAAATTGTACCAAATTTCGCACAAATTAATGCCAAATTTTATACCATAATAAATATTACTTTTTTATTTACTCTTTGCCACTTATTAATGTAATTAATCATTTTTTATATTTTATTTATATATATTTAATAGAATTTTTATATAATTTAATAAAAATTTAATGTTTTTTTTTTTATTATTTTTTATACATTTCTATCAAAAGAGGGTTAATTTTATCCTAATTGCCTTGAAATATTGTTATAAAATTTAGGCCAAATATAATTTGACTCAATTTTTAGCTTAAATTATACACCATTTATTAGAAATGATAAGGAAAATACTAAGGAATGTGCTAAACACCATAAATGGTGACATACCTTTATTGGTATATATTTTATTATCGGGTCTCACAAATTTTTATTTGGTCAAATAATATGAGATACCACTAACCAATTATTAAGTGTCATATGTGTATAATGTTGGACATCTTAAGGTGTGAAACAATAATGTTCTATTAAGAGTAATTTGCGGCGACACCCCCCCAACTATCAATTTACTTGCAAAAAATCATCCAACCTCATATTCTGGTGGAAAAACCCTCTAAAATACTGTTCCGTTTACATTTTTAAGGTGTCGTCTATCCAACCTCATTAAGTCCTAGTTTTGCCCATGTGGCAATAACATGTCACTAAAAAATTATCCTATGTGGCCATATTTTACAAAATAAAAATAGAAACTTTAAGAGTAATTCGAGACAAAACTTCTCAACTATCAATTTACTTACAAAAAACCATCCAAAAAACTTTAAGGTAGGATGGTTTTTTGCAAGTAAATTGATAGTTGGGGGAGTTTTGCCGCAAATTACTCTTAAATTTTTTATTTTTATTTTGTAAAATATGGCCATGTAGGATAATTTTTTAGTGACCTGTCATTACCACGTGGGTAAAATTAGGACTTAACGAGGCTGAACAGACGGCACCTTAAAAATGTAAATGAAACAGTACTTTGGAGGGTTTTCCTACCAAAATATGAGATTGGATGGTTTTTTGCAAGTAATTGATAGTTGAGGGGGTTTTGCCGCAAATTACTCTTTTATTAATAATAATAAAAAAAATATAATTCACCAGAAAAAATATTGTACAAAAAATTATATACAAAAAAAAAAATTCATATGAAAAAAAGAAATAAGATCATTAGAAAAAATCCTAGAGAAGTTATTGTAAAAAATTGTCATTGAAAAAAAAAATACTAAGAGATGTGCTAAATACCATAAATAATGGCATACCATTATTGGTGTCAACTACCACAAAAGATAACAAAAAAAAAAAAAATCACATAAGTTGTTGTAAGAAAATTATAGAGAATAATTGTAAAAAAATTGTGAAAAAAAAATGTAAAACAAATTTAGTAAAAAAAATTTTAAAAAATTGTGAAAAGAAAAAAAAAAAAGAATTGTAAAACAAATTTAGTAAAAATAAAATATAAAAAGAAAAAAATGTATATATAAAATGATAGAAAGACAAAAAAAAATAAGTTAGTAAAAAAAATTGTGAAAAAAAATTGTAAAACAAATTTAGTACAAAAAAATATAAAAAAAAAAATGTGAAAGAAATTATAAAAAAGAATTGTAAAACAAATTTAGTAAAAAAATTATAAAATGACAAAAGAAAAAGTAGTAAAATAAATATAAAAAAATTGTAAAAAGAAATTATAAACAACAATTGTAAAACAAATTTATTAAAAAAAACTTATAAAAAAAAAATTGTAACAAGACAAAAACAAGTCTTTCTTATTTTGTGGGGATCAATTCTTCTATTGATCTTATATATATATATATAACATTTGTAAAGCATTAATACTATCAAAGGTCAATTGTACAATTCTCTCAAAAAAATAAAAAAACAAAAGGTCAATTGCACAATTTAATATTATAAACATATGGATATGATTTTGTCCCGTGATGTACTTTCACAGAATGTATTCTGTGGTACATTAGATGGGTCTCAGGGTACATTAAATGAGTGTCAGGATACATTCTACATTTTAACCCTAATTAACCCTAGATCAATCTCAGCCGTCAGATCAAATAACTCCCTCATCTGACGGCTGTCGTACATCACGGATTACAATCCGTGAAAGTACAATAAGGGGACAAAATCATTAAATGAGTCTCGAATGTTCGTACAACGGTACTTTTGACATAGTAGCAGCCTATACTCAGTACGCTAGTCATACTCTAGCCGTACCGATGTATTACTGTATTAGCCTTTACTTAGTATGTCATTCATACTCTGACCATACCGATGTGATACCGTCAACTAGTACGGTACTATCGACCATAATATCAGCCTATACTCGGTACGCTAGTCATACTCTTGTCGTACCGATGTGATACTGTCGAATAGTACGAAGTCAACATACATATCTAATGTAATCTAACAGGCTTCCTAACATGCACGCTTAACATGTAAATACATATGCAAACCATTATACTAATCTTACCTCGATTTCAAATTCAGGTGTCCCGGTCAACCTGAGTGGAACAATCTGCTCGGCGAATTACAGGCTCCTAAATCACATTAATCACAACACTGATAAGTGACACGCTAAATCACTTCCCGGGGATTTAAACTTGAAACTAAAAGTTTCCCTATCGATATATAACATGGAAATACCCTAAATAACACAAAAATGGGAAAAAACTAGGGTTCCCAAATTTGCCCCAACCGGTAGACTGGCTCCCCAACCGGAATTCTCGTTCTGGGAGGAAATCCTGGAAGCCAACCGGAATTCTGGTTCCTACAGGCCTCTCTGAACCGGAATTCCGGTTTAGTGCAGGAATAACTAAAAAATTCATATCTCGACCAAATAAACCCCAAACCAATTCAAACTTTCCAGACCTGCTAATTAGACCCCAATGAACATTTCTAAAGCAACAAAACAAAGCTTCATGCTCAAATACGAAAATCACCATTGATGAGTCAAGCTTGAGTTCAAAAACTCAAAGCTTGCTCATCCAACTAATTAGCCATAAAAACCTGCTTAATTCACTTCAAATAACTATAATATAACTACAGCAAAGATCCCCAAACACAAACAACATCCACAATAGCTAAAACACCATTTCACCATTGAAATTCAAGATTTGAGTTCAAACACCAAACTTACTTAAAATCAACTAACAACCACCACAACCTGTTCTAATTCAATCATCTGAACATAATTAAGCCTAAAAAAACAACAACAAACACATACAGTAGTTGCAGCAACAAAACCATAAGCATGCATAAATTTTCTTTCTTAAAACTCAAGGAAACTAGCAAGAAAGTTACACAAGGGTTACCTTAGCTTGGATTGTACTAAAAATTGATGCAAAACACTGAATTGAGGAAGAAAAATCAACGACCCTAGCTGGTTCTAGGGGTGTCCGAAAGAGAGAGAGCTAGAGAGAAAATGAGATTTTTGCCTTTCTTTTGATTTTTCAATAAAATGAACAATTATTATACTAATCCACTTATTTCAGCCAACTTAATTCAAAATAAATCAAATAATCACATAATACTAAGTCCACTAAAGGACAAAAGCTTATGGGGCAAAATGACCATTTTGCCCCTCCCACACTAAAAGGATTAAAAGCACTAAAGGGTATTTTGGGAAATTTTAAATTCCCAACCATTCCCGACATTTCCAATGTCTAACTAAACTGCCCCGCCATACAAAAATACTTACATGTGATTCTACTGAGCCATACACTGCGTTCCATGTTGCCGGGCACCGAAAATGCAAAATTATGAAATTTCACTATATGACATATAAAATGCATTCTGAATTCAAATAAATCAACATAAATAATTATTTAAATATCAATAAATAATTTTCATAATTAAACCCTAATTATCTGCTAATTTCCAAATTTAAACTAAGCGGTCTTTACATTATTTCTTTCAGTATGTTACCTGAATCCAAGAAGGATAGGACAGCCCCACATACATCATCTCTAATAGTCTCCCAATTATCTTGAAAGAAGATGTTAGAGAAGTCGTCGGGACCCGGAGATTTATTCCTAGGTATGCTGAAAATAGCCTACTTTACATCCTCTTTTGTGAATTTCTGCAATAGGTAATCTGCCTGATTTGATGTCACCATAGGGCCTTTAATTAGAATGCTCCTCTTTACGTGTCTTCTGTGTTCCTGTTTAGTGCCAAGCAGACTTTTATAAAAGTCCAGGAAGGCCTCAGTGATGCGATTTGGATTAGTGACCACGCTGCCATCTTGTTTCTGATCAATAGATAGGATGCAGTTTCGCCTCAATCTCTGCTTGATGCAAGCATTAAATAGGGCAGTATTAGCATCACCATTTTGTATCCAATAAAGTTTGGCCTTTTACTGAAGAAAGGAGATGTAATCCTTTTGGACCTTCACTAATCTCTCACGAATTTATTTTTCCTGCAGGTGAAGAGTGGAATCAAGTGGCTGATGCTGCAACTGATTTTGAATAGCCTCCAAATCAGATTTGGCCTCAGCAACCTTCTACTTTAAATTACAGTAGCCCTCTTTATTCAGCATTTTTCAGTCTAGCTTTGGATTGTTTCAATTTGGTAACAACCTGATACATTTTACTGCCGGAACACCTCAAATTCCACACTTCTCTGAGTTGATCATCATACTTAGGATGAGATTTCCGCATCCTAAAGTACTTAAAAGGCTTCTTTCCCCCCACCATTTCAGGATGAAGAGATAAATGACATTAATACTTTTGTGATGTGTTAATTATGATTATTGATAATTATACTGTCTTGCTAGGCTTGGCTCACGGGTGCTCTATTGTGCAGGAAAGGGTAAATCTGATCACCCATGACTGCGGGAGCTGGGTGATGTATGTACATGTTCGGGCCACAGTAGACCAAACGGGTTAGGGTCTACCAGTGTTGAAATTTTTTGTTTTGCCGCTTAGGTCGGCTAAGGGGAAAAGACTTGTAATATTCTGTGAATTACTTTTTTTAGGATCCCGAAGCATATAAATTTTTGTTGTAAAGTTAAAATTATTACAAGTTCATTTTCATTCCGTTTTGTTTAAAGTTTACTTTCCCGCGTTAATTTTATTAGTAATCCCGTTTAGGGGATTAGGGTTTCTTAATCATCTTTGGTAGCATGCCTAATTGTTGGGGCGTTAATTAATCCATATAATTCAGCCCTAAGCCCTATTTGAAACATTATAAAAGGAACATTATGCTCTCATCTCATCCTCTTGTAAGTCTTGTCAACTTGACTATTCAACCAACCTAAATAAGAGAGTTCCTTCCTTAGTAATTTCAAACCTCCTTCATTGTTCTTCACCTATTCGAACCCATAGTGAAAGAGTGTCATGCCCACACATAGCAAGTCAAGTACTCAATCATAGTGAGTAAGAAGGTGGTAACAAAACCTGAAGGAGAGAAAGAGATCCCGGTTCAGATCTTGATAATACTCTGTTACATAAAGGAATCAAGGGCTAGAGATCTTGAACGGAAGGAGTCATTATATTCCGCTGCAATCAATGTAAGGTTTTCTGAAACTCTTATGTGTTTAATTTTATTGTTTTAGAGAATTCATATTTAGGATGTTAATTCAACATACTTGTTAGTAAATCTAAATCTTGGTAAAATATTCCCAACAATTCATACACTATACATACATAAAATTTTTGCCTATACATATTTATATATACTTTTTTTAATATTTCAAAGATTTTATTGCATATAATTAATTAGAATACACTATTCTACATATTTATCATGTTTTTAAGCAATATAATAATTGTATACAAGTATGTATTTTTTGAATCTTTTACGCTTTATCACATGCATATATGTTATAGAATGAAATCTTGCATGAAAAGATTTGAAAGATCTTGAAACTTGAAATTTTTTCTAAAAAAACACGTTCAAATCTATTTGGCTTTGTGAAATTAAAATTTAATTTTTATATGTTTTTGATGTATAAAATTTATATGGGTTTCTTTATTATTGTATCATTTTGTGATTAAAACACACAAAATTTGGTCATCAAAATTCATTTTTTGACTAGGTTTGGGTCGCGTCTTCATGACCCGCGTCCAACAAATCGAATCATTTTGGACCTGCTAAAGTTGGGGGATGACTTAGACGACATGTCGTTTTCCGCAGTATGTGAAAAACGACGTGTTGTGTTTTGTTGTATTGTTGTGCCCCTTTGTTCTATAAAATGATGTGTCATTTTTTAGCCTATAGCAAAAAATGACATGTTGTTTTTGGGCAGGATTTTTTTTTTTTTTTAAAAAAAAAGGAGACAATTCTATATTTTTTTTTATAAGTTTCCTTTTATTTAGAAATATTAATTAATTTTTTTTTTGTTAATTTTATCAATAAATTGCATTTATTTAATTTTTTTTTTAATTTTATTTAAAAAGAATATTTGTTATTTATATATTATCTGGTATAAATTAAAATTAAAAAAAAAATTAATTTTGTAATTACAATTACATGATTCATTTACACATGCAATAATTGTACTAATCTGAACAAATTTTTCTTTATAATTAATTAGTGCCCAATTAACTGTTTATTATCAAATTTAATTGATTTATTATCTAAATTAATTAATTTTAAAAAATCTGTCATAAAATACATATTATAGAATTTTGATTTAATTTATTATCATATGATAATTGCACTATTTTATATTCTTTTTTTTTTGTAAATTTATTATTAGTCAAATTAATTAATATTTTGTTTGATTTAAATGCTATATATATATATATTTCATAAATAGTACTAGATATATTAAGAATGTATTCAAACATTAAGATATGTTAAATATTTTATTTAACACATTAAGTTTCATAAAATTATTCATAAAATGAATAAAATATGTATAACGTGTTAAAAGTCATTATCAAATCTAGAATATAATAGAATGTTTTACAATGTTCTAATAAGAAATTTGTAAGAGAAACCAAGAACACTCTAGAAAGTTTTAGAGAAAACTTAGAATCACTAGAACAAAGATTAGATAATTCTAGAGTTGTTTAGAAAATAGTAAGAAGTAATTAATTAGCTAGTAAATTAGAAAAATCTAGAAATCTTTAGATACATCCTTTGTAGCCTATAAATATAAGTGAGGTGTGTGCTTAAGATGCAAGTTTGAGCAAGAGAGTTCAAGTGTGAGTAAAAGAGTCTAAAGTGTGTGAGTTCTTAATAAGTGTTTAAAGACAAAGTGTCCCAAAAGTGTGAGTTATACACAAGTGTGTAGTAAAGGTATCTAGTGATAAAATAAAAAGAGTGTGAGTGTTTGGTGTATTGTGGTCTAGTAAAAAGTATTCAAGTCTTGGTGTAATTACTTTTACAATAATAAAGTAATTACGTTTTTCACGTGTTGTGGTGTCCAACAAGTGGTATCAAAGCCGGATCGAGTTCGTTCCGAAAGAGTCCTTTGTTGAGTTTCTTAGAGTGATCATGTGTGGTTAGTACTACAGAGTTTGCACGATGGGTGACCTTCAAGTGGTCGGCGGAATTAAGAAACTTAACAACCAAAATTACAACACGTGGTCAATGCACATGGAGGCATATCTCCAAGGCCAAGACTTGTGGGAGATCGTTGGTGGCAATGAAGTCACACAACCGGAGGATGCATCCGCTTTAAAGAAATGGAAGATTAAAGCGGGCAAAGCCATGTTTGCGATTCAGACCACAGTCGAAGATGAGATGTTGGAGCACATCAGACCAGCGAAGACACCGAAGGAAGCATGGGATACTTTTGCACCGATGTTCACCAAGAAGAATGATACAAGATTGCAGCTTCTGGAGAATGAGCTTCTCAATCAGGCAGCACGACATGACGATCAACCAATACTTCACCAAGGTAAAATCTCTTTGTCGCGAAATCTTTGCATTAGACTCTGGTGCTGGCATGTCAGATGCTAGAATTAGAAGAATTACTATTCATGGATTAAGGCCAGAATATAGAACTTTTATTGCTGCAATACAAGGTTGGCCAAGCCAACCTTCTCTTGTTGAGTTAGAAAACTTGCTAGCTGACCAAGAAACGTTAGCTAAGCAAACGTCTAGAGTCTCATTAAAGAGTGACGAAGAAGCACTCTTTAGTAGAGATAAGAAAGGACGACCCCGACCAAATACTAGTAGAAATACTAGATAACATGATGACAAGGATAGTCATAATGGGAGCTCCCAAACAGGGGGAGCTCAAAATAAAGAGAAACGGGGTGGTCAATCAAAGAATAACAATTAATAAATTTGATGGAAAATGCTACAACTGTGGCAAGTATGGCCACATAGCTAAAAGTTGTTGGTTCAAGAAGAAAATTGCAGAAGGCAATGCAGCCACATCAAATGCAGAAAGGACAAGCGATGAAGAATGGGACGAAGAAGCATCATTCGCAGTGGAGGAAGAAGAATTAGCTTTGACAGCTTTTGTTCCAGGAGAGATCGACTACAATAATGATTGGATAGTCGACTCTGGCTGCTCAAATCATATGACAGGAGATGAAGAGAAGCTGCAAGACATGACAGAATATAAAGGTGGTTGCGTAGTGGTGACAACCAACAACTCAAGATTACTGATCGCGCACATCAGTAAAACAAAAATCACGCCGAGATTCAGCCCAAAAGAAGTTTCACTCTAGGATGTCTACCATGTACCTGGGATGAAGAAAAACTTACTATCAGTGGCGCAACTTACGGCGACAGGCCACCATGTCGTATTCGGCCCTCAAGATGTCAAGATCTACAAAGATCTTGAAATCTCTGGAACATCGATGATGAAAGGACGACGCTTAGAGTCTGTCTATGTAATGTCAGCAGAGTCCGCTTATGTAGACAAGACTCGAAAGAATGAAACAACAGATTTGTGGCATGCAAGACTATGACATATTAGTTAATATAAACTCAAGGTGATGATGAAGAAGTCTATGCTGAAGGGTCTTCCTCAACTTGAGGTCAGAACAGAGACTGTATGTGCTGGCTGCCAATACGGTAAGGCGCATCAATTACCGTATGAAGATTCAAAGTTCAAAGATAAAGCACCATTGGAGCTGGTCCATTCTGACGTGTTTGGGTGAGTCAAACAACCATCAATCAGCGCCATGCAGTACATGGTTACATTCATCGACGACTTCTCAATATACGTATGGGTTTTCTTTATGAAAGAAAAATCTGAAACTTTTTCAAAATTTAAAGAGCTTAAAGAAATAGTAGAAGGAGAAGTCGGCAAGAAAATCCCATGCCTTCGAACAGACAACGGTGGCGAATATACCTCAGATGAATTTTCTGAGTATCTTCGAGAATGCCGCATACGCCATCAATTCACATGTGCAAATACACAACAACAGAATGGAGTAGCCGAGAGGAAGAATCGCCATCTTGCAGAAACATGTCGAAGCATGCTACATGCGAAGAATGTTCCAGGGAGATTTTGGGCTGAAGGTATGAAGACAGCCGTGTTGGAATTATATTTATCCAGGATCTTAGATCTACTCACAAGTATGTTGATTTAACAACCTAATATTGAACTTCTAAAACGATGAACTAAACACATAAAAGTTAAGAATAACTTACAGTGATGGCAGCGGAATTAATGTCTCCTTCCACTCAGATCTCTAACCCTTGATTCCTGTATGTAGCAGAGTATAATCAAGATCTGAGCTCGAAAGTTCTTCAGTTGGATGTGATCCTTCACAGTCTTCCAAACTATAATGAGGTACTGAGTGATGTGTGTGGGTACTTCTCTCTCACTAGGAATTTCGAAATTCTCTCTTGTTTTTCTCTCTTTATTTCGTGTGACACAATGCAAAGCAAAAGCTTGCCCAAGCATACCAAGAGTAGAGAGAGGGGGCGGCTATATATAGGAAAAGGGAAGAGCACAACTTTCCAAATAAACAGTTTCCTCTTTTACTGTATAATTGAATAACTGCCTTATTTAGTGTGATCCACCACTTTCCTATTTAGACTAGGCTTTGATTAGCAATTATATGGCAATTTAAATTCAAAATAATGATTGGGAAACATGCAAAGGGTGGCCGGCCATGGTGTGTATGGGCCTCACTGGAATTTTGCAGTTTCCTCAATTTTATTTCTATTTCTCCAAAAATGCCATTTTTCCAATTCTAATCTTTTAAATGCCAAAACTAATTATTTAATAACTAAAATAGATTATTAAATAATATTGCCATTTAAAATAATTATTAATTAGACATGCAAAGTCTCTTAATTAATAATTAAACCTAGAAACCCTCCTATTTACAATTTCATCCTTAAACTGTGAGAATTCACAAATTAGACATAGTCTAATCGATTAATAATAAATCAATTACAGAGTCTTACAAACAGTATAGTCTCAACTAGAATGGGGACCATGGATCTATATGCTGAGCTTCCAATAAGTTGAACCGATTTACCAAGTAAATCCCTAACTTATTAATTCCTCGTTGAATCCACTCTTAGAACTTGGGATTGCACTCTCAGACTTATATAGAGCATATCATATGTTTCACGATATCAATATGCTATCTCATTTAACCATTGTTATAATCTTAATGTGATTTAGAGATCTTCTATATAGATGATTTACTTCGAGATGGGACCAATTTACCGTTTACACCCCTCAATGTATTTTGCCCCTTTGGACACTTAGTTACCTGTAAATGATGTTTTAGTGATCTGATATACAGTCACTGAAACAAGAGCTCATCCATTTACTTCTATTTAACTAAGCTCAAAAGGAATCATCACTTTACTTCTATGCACCAGTAGAAGCTATAGATTTCCATATTTATGTTCAGCACTCCCACTCAGTTATGCTATCATGTTCCCAAAATATATGTATTATCCTGACCCAAAGGTAGGCTTAACTAATAAATCAAAGAACAAGAATAGCACTCCTGAGATTGAGCCTAAGCATATCAGGATTTAGATTCTCTTAATCTAAGATCAACTTCTGACATTGACTTGGAAAGATACAACGGTAAGTTTACAATATCTTTGACCAAGTTCAATATCGGTCCAGTCCAATGCATACTCCATACATTCGAAACCAGTATACTTTGCCAATGTTCTGGAAAGAACATAACACTTACTCCAAGTGTAAGTATACTTCATCGCTGATTATCACATCAGTGTAAATCCAAAACACTGATGAACAGGGACCAAATCTTTTGAATCATATAATCACAATCACATTCCACTGTATTGACAATACTGTAATTGTGAATAACTATATGTTCTGGATTTAACTGATTTTGTGCATATATCAAGTATATATATTAAACCATAAACATGTAACATACATGTAATCATAATTCACTTCAAAATTCTAAATTGATAACTAATCAGATTGTAATGGGTTTTATTTAGGGCATAAAACCCAACAAGCCGCTCATGTAATCAATAGGCTTCCCCAGGCTAAGTTAGGGTTCGTTTCACCCTTTGAAAAACTGTGGGGTTGTAAACCTGCAGTAAGTCACTTTCGAGTATTTGGTTGTGTGTGCTACGTATTCGTGCCAAGCCACCTACTAGCAAATTTGACAAGAAGGCGATACGATGTATCTTTGTGGGATACGATAGCCAGTGGAAAGGGTGGAGATGTTGCGACCCTACAACTGGAAAGTGTTATACATCAAGGAATGTGGTCTTCGATGAGGCATCATCATGGTGGTCATTGCAAAAGGAAGCATTACCAGATTCTAAAGAAATGGAAGATGAATTGCAGAAGAAAATGGGGGAGCAAATTGTTAAGTTACCTACAACACAAGATACAGATGAAGAAGAAAACACCGAGGATGAGGCACCTCAGAATCCATGGCAAACGGGGGTGCATCAAAGAGAAGGACATGATGATAGTTAACCAGAACTTCGAAGATCAACAAGAGCGTGAAAGCCAAATCTGAAATATGCTAATGCTGCTGTAGCTGAAGAAGAAAAGTTCAGAGAACCAGAGTCATATGAATAGGCATACCAAAACTCCAAGTGGCTAGGAGCTATGAAAGAAGAAATAAGTGCGCTAGCAAAGAATCAGACTTGGGAGTTGGTGCCAAAGCCGAAGGAAGTGAAACCTATTTCGTGCAAATGGGTCTACAAGGTAAAAACTCGTCCTGACGGTTCAATTGAGAGATACAAGGCTCGGTTAGTTGCTCGAGGATTTTCTCAACAATATGGGCTAGATTATGACGAGACATTTAGCCCAGTCGCTAAAATTACAACAGTGCGAGTTTTGTTAGCACTTGCAGCTAGTAAAGACTGGAGGCTATGGCAGATGGATGTGAAGAATGCCTTCCTACATGGAGAACTGGATCGAGAGATATACATGGTGCAACCTAGAGGATTTGAGGATAAAGCACATCCTGACTATGTTTGCAAACTGAAAAAGGCACTCTATGGGTTAAAGCAAGCTCCACGAGCATGGTATGGAAAGATTGCTGAGTTTTTAGTAGAAAGCGGATATTCCATGACACATGTAGATTCAAGCTTATTAGTCAAAGTAAAGGAAGCAAAGATCGCAATTGTTCTGGTATATATCGATGATCTCATTATCACTGGAGATGATGATGCAGAAATTTCTCAAACAAAAGAGAACCTATCAGTACGCTTTCAAATGAAGGAGCTTGGAGAATTGAAACACTTCTTTGGATTAGAAGTTGATCGAACTAAGGAAGGCTTATTTATCTGTCAGCAAAAGTATGCTAAAGATTTGGAATGCTCGAATGCAAGCCTATCTCAACACCCATGGAAGCTAATGCTAAGCTATGTGCTCATGCTGGAAAGGACTTGCAAGATGGAGCAATGTATCGAAAACTGGTGGGAAGTCTAATCTACCTTACATTGACTCGACCAGATATTTCTTATGCAGTTGGAGTAGTAAGTCGATATATGCAGCAACCAAAGAAGCCACATTTGGAAGTAGTATGACGAACACTGAGGTATGTCAAAAATACCATTAACTATGGTCTCTTCTATAAGAAAGGGGATGAGGTTAAGATCATTGGCTACTGCGATGTTGATTATGTTGGAGATCATGATACCCGGAGTACGTGGTTGATGCAACTAATGGAGGATTTACACCAATTCACAGATTCTGCAGTGCCACTTTATTGTGATAATCAGTCTGCTATTTGTCTAGCAGAGAATCCAATATTTCATGCTCGAACAAAGTATGTGGAGGTGCATTACGATTTTCTCAGAGAGAAAGTACTTCAAGAAAAAATAGAGATGCGACAAATCGGCACGGATGATCAAGTTGTTGATATATTCACCAAAAGTTTAAGTACGATTAAATTTTGAAAATTCAGATATCAACTAAATCTTATCAAACGAGAAGAAGCTTGAAAAAGATTTGATAATGAGGGGGAGTGTTAAAAGTCATTATCAAATCTAGAATATGATAGAATGTTTTACAATGTTCTAAGAAATTTGTAAGAGAAACCAAGAACACTCTAGAAAGTTTTAGAGAAAACTTAGAATCACTAGAACTAAGATTAGATAATTCTAGACTTGTTAATTTAGAAAATAGTAAGAAGTAATTAATTAGCTAGTAAATTAGAAAAATCTAGAAATCTTTAGATACATCCTTTGTAGCCTATAAATATAAGTGAGATGTGTGCTTAAGATGCAAGTTTGAGCAAGAGAGTTCAAGTGTGAGTAAAAGAGTCTAAAGTGTGTGAGTTCTTAATAAGTGTTTAAAGACAAAGTGTCCCAAAAGTGTGAGTTATACACAAGTGTGTAGTAAAGGTGTCTAGTGATAAAATAAAAAGAGTGTGAGTGTTTGGTGTATTGTGGTCTAGTAAAAAGTATTCAAGTCTTGGTGTAATTACTTTTACAATAATAAAGTAATTACGTTTTTCACGTGTTGTGGTGTCCAACATAACGTAAGCAAGTTTGTGGTTTAATATAAGAAAATATGAAAATGGAATAAATGCTCATATATAGAATAATGTTTTTTAATGATCATTGAACAACCACAATAGGAGCACTAATCTCAATAATTATCAATTATGTTAATAGCAAAATTGCTTAAATGTAGAGTCCAATACCTAATGTTTAAGTGAGAAATATAATTTTAAATAATTAGAGAGTAACCGTAACATTTTTAATTATTTAAAATTATATGTTAATTAAAATTCACAGACAACTTGTAATTAATTATATATGTATAATAACTTTACTTTACAAGAATTTTATTATATCTAAATAATTAATTAGGATAATATGTTAAATTAATTTTTTAAATTTACCCACAAGAGTTCGGATAATTAATTTAATAGTGTTTTAACAAATTTAATTAAAATAGATAATAATCTTTATTTTTCTAAGCTAAACATTTGATTAAGTCTATCATAAAATTCATCTGATTATCTTAAATTTCTTATTTAAAAGACTTATCACCTCATAAATTCAAGGATCATGTAGAGAGCATGGGACTTTGTTTTCTTATGTAGTTTGTAGATATGAAGTTGTTATTAATGAAACTCTTATTTTAATGTTTTCTTTTATGTGTATCTTAATTTTTATTTAAGAAATTTTTTTAAACAACCAAAATAAACATAAACTTTAGACTTAATTTACTTAAGTACATTGCCACATAAAGTATATTGTTATATATGTTGGAAATTATTTTACCAGGATCTTAGATCTACTCACAAGTATGTTGATTAACACCCTAAATATGAACTTTCTAAAACGATGAAATAAACACATATAAAGTTTAGGAAACCTTACATTGGGTGCAGCGGAATTAAATGACTCCTTCCGTTCAGATATCTAGCCCTTGATTCCTTTACGTAGCGAGCATTATCAATATCTGAACCTGGATCTCTTTCTCTGAATCTTTGATGCTGAAA
This sequence comes from Cannabis sativa, assembly GCF_029168945.1. Lineage (NCBI taxonomy): Eukaryota > Viridiplantae > Streptophyta > Magnoliopsida > Rosales > Cannabaceae > Cannabis > Cannabis sativa. Next base: position 32,078,024 of record NC_083608.1, on the reverse strand, counting down.
CTCCTTTGCTGATGATCTTTCTTCACGATCTTCCTCACTATGATTGAGGTATCACTTGATGTGTGTGGGCACTACTCATACACTAAGGATTTCGAAATATTGAAGAAGAAAAGAAGAGAGGGAGTGGTCAGCCAGATAGGGAGAGAGAAGGCTCTGGTTTTTCTCTGAAGGAAAAATGGAAAATTTAAGTGTAAATTTCTTGAAGCCTTCACTATCTATTTATAGCATTCCACTAGGGTTAGGTTTGAATTATTTGGCATTAAAATAATAAAAATATCAGAGGGAAAACCCTACAAAAGTGGCAGGCCCTATACTAGTGGATTTGGGCCTCACTTTTTGCAATTTTGCAGTTTTACCTTTTCTGTATCTGATTTTCTCAAAAACGTCAATTTTCTAATTCAACCATTTAAATGCCAATTCTAACTATTTAATAACTATAAATAATTATTAAATAATATTGTCATTTATCATATTTATTAATTGAACCATACAAAGTATCATAATTAACAAATATGCCCCTATAAACTCTTTCTTTACAATTTCGCCCTTACTTAGTGAAAATTTCACAAATAGACATAGTCTAGTTTGAGAATTATAATTGACTAATCAAAACCAATTACATGAGTCTTACAAGCAATATTATCTCAACTAGTGGGGGGACCATGGGTCTATATAACCGAGCTTCCAATAAGTAGATCAAGAATTTAGCACTAAAATTCACTAACTTATTAATTCTTCGTTGAATCCACGCATAGAACTTAGAATTGCACTCTCAGTATATAGAATGCTCTATATGTTCCACCATATAGACACATCATTAGTTATCCATTGTTATAATCCTAATGTGATCAATGATCCTCTATATGAATGATCTACACTGTAAAAGGGATTAAATTACCATTACACCCTACAATGTATTTATTCCTTAAAACACTTGACCCCGAATAAATGATATTTCAGCTTATGTGAAATGAGTACTCCACCATTTATGTTCGTTTGGTCAAGCTCGAAGGAGATCATCCTTTGCTTACTATTCGCCAGATAGAAGCTATAGATTCCATGTTTATGATAGCGCTCCCACTCAATTGCACTACCGTGTTCCCAAAATGTACGTATCACCCTGACCTAAAAGTAGGCTTAACTAACAAATCAAAGAACACGAATAGCCTTTCAAGATTGAGCCTAATCATAACAGGATTAAGAACATTTGATCTAGGATCAACTTGGCGATATTGACTTGAATAGATTTTACGGTAAGTTTAATTAAATCTAATTCGGAGTTCAATATCGGTCCCTTCCGATGCATACTCCATGCATCCAACCTGAGCTTTACTTTAACCAATGCTCTGGAAAGAACATAGCACTTCTCCAAATGCAAGTAAACTCTGTTGTAGATTATCATATCAGTAAAACCCTATGTCTGATAAATCTAGGAAACTTTATTCGCATAGTCATGTTTACTTTCCAATGTGTTGACGGCATAATAAACAGGATCAAGTATGTGAAAAGGGTTTCAAATGAATCTATACATTATGTAAATATAATCATGAAATAAATCATGTGAACCATGCAACATTAAATGTTATTTCTGATCTATATTAATAAGTAAATCTGATTATATTGAAATTGTTAGGTTATAATTAACCTATATTTCGGGTCTTTAAAGTTAGCATTATTTCGTCTATTGGTGTCTTATGGAGCAGTTTTACGCTTGATTTTCATTATTTCAGGTTCCCGGGGTGTTAAAGTTCGAATTCAGTCAAATGGCGAAAAACTGGGACAAACTTGGAAAAATTGGAAAATTTGGTTCCTGAAGCATCAGTAGTCGCGACCTCTGATGAGCCTGGTCGCGACCCTTTTTCCTGGTCGCGACCCAGGTCGCGACTTCGTAAGATTGGCAGAAACTCGATTTTTCGAGTTTCGCCTGTAGTCGCGACCAGCTTAAATGCTAGTCGCGACTATGTACGGAAATCGCAGATTTGACCTAATTTTGATTTTTCACTCAATTGGAGGCTCACCACTTATCCCTATATAAGGAATACGACATTGAAGGTCAAAAGCAAGCAAAAACAGACCTAATAGTGGAGGCAAAGTGGAGAGGAAGCTATCTTGAAGACCCGGAGCGATACCAACTTCTAGTTTCTTTCTTTTACCCTTTTTATTCATCTTTATGTTTGTTTTTAATTCTGAATTAATCATGGATGTTTTTAGAGTTATTATGAACTAAATTTCCCAATAAGGGAGGATGATGAATGTTGTTTAAGTTTATGCCTAGTTAATAAATAATTGCCATTCCTTCATCTTATGTGTGAATACTATCTTTATTTGTGTTTAATTTCATGTGTAAGCTTGATCACCTTTTACATGCTCTATGATCCTAATTCGAAATCTGAAAAGTGAGAATTAGGAATGCTAAAATTTGGATAGTCTAGGTTTTGATGTAAAACGACAGTATTTACATAGCCTAGTGACTAATAGATTATTGCTTAATGCTGATTTTGTGTTGATCCAATTAAGAAGTTAATTAGAAAACATATTATTTAGAACCTAAAAGATCTGAAAAGAGTTAGGTTAATTTATAATCTGTCTTTCACATTGAGATAAGGATAGCAATTAGGCATTAACATAGGTAACTTATCAACAGGATTCACCTCCCTAATCTCTCATCTTGATTAATCTTCGTTTATTTTCTCTTTAATTTCTGAGTTATTTACTTTTAAAATTGCAACTTATTATTTTACCAAATAGAATCATAATTATAATTTAGTAGTACTCAATCCAATTCCCTGTGGTTCGACCTCACTTGCGTGAGATACTACTTGATACGTACACTTGCGTAATAAACAGAATTTTCGTAACAAGTTTTTGGCGCCGTTGCCGGGGAATTGTTTAAAGATTGATATTACACAAAATTATACTAACTTCTACTTTGGTATATTTTCTCTTGCTGATTTTTCTAACCTTTTTCTTGCAATATTTTCTTGATTTATTTCAGGAATCATAAGTGTATGCGCCGTCAAGGACAAGCAGTGATATTGCCAGTTGATCCCGAAATCGAGAAAACTTGTAGAAGAAACCGAAAGAACAAGAGGCAAGAGGGAGTTTCAAAGAATCGCCGAAACTTCAGACATCATGGCTGCCAATGCTGCAAACAATGGAGGCAATAACGGTAACAATGGTGGCGCAGTAGAATATCAAGCTAATGGCCGCAGCTTGAGAGATTACATTCTCCCTACTCTGACGGGAGTGCAGTCATGTATCAGGCCACCGGCAGTGGATGCAAACAACTTTGAGATCAAACCTGCCATACTTCAGATGGTGCAGTCTTCAGTTCAGTTTTGTGGCCTCCCTTCTGAAGATCCTAATCTGCATCTTTCTAACTTCATGGAACTCTGTGAAACCTTTAAAGTTAATGGAGTTAGTGATGATGCTATTCGACTGAGACTGTTCCCATTCTCTCTTAGAGAGCGAGCCAAGAGTTGGCTAAACTCCTTGCCACCCAACTCTATTGCCACCTGGAATGATCTGGCAACGAAATTCTTGTCAAAGTTCTTTCCTCCAGCCAAGTCTGCAAAGCTGAGAGGAGAAATTAATAACTTCTGCCAACAAGATAATGAATCTCTCCATTAGGCTTGGGAGAGGTTTAAAGATCTAATCAGAAAGTGCCCTCACCATGGTATAGAGAAGTGGATGCTGGTCCACAACTTCTACAATGGGTTGGTAGGAAATACAAGAACTTTAATAGATGCTACAGCTGGAGGAGCTTTTATGAGGAAGAGTGCTAATGAGGCTTATGATCTATTAGAGGAGATGGCTCTAAACAACCAACAGTGGCCAACTGAGAGGAGTCAATCAAAGAAGGTAGCTGGTGTGTTAGAGGTCGATGCAATCACCAAGTTGACAGCACAGGTTGAGGCATTGACAAAGATAATTGCAGGGCAAGCTAAACAAGCACAAGTTGTGTGTGAGTTATGTGGGGGAAGCCATCACTTTTCAGAATGCCAAGCTGATGTGGATGATTTGCCAATGGATGAAGCTAAAGCCATTGGAAACTATTCACAGAACAACAACAACAACTATGGGTTTAACCAGGGTAATAACCGAAGAAACAGTGGGTTCTATCAGCAACGAAATTAGAACCAGAATCAGAACCAACAGTTTAATCAGCAACAAACCTCTGGTGGAAATTCTGGTTTGCAGACAGATTTATTGCTACAATTCATGACTGAAACTAGATCTTCCATTAAAGACACACGTACTCGAGATGGGCCAATTAGCAACTCAGGTAGCAACCCGTCCTCAAGGAAATTTGCCTAGTACAACTGAAATTAATCCTAAGGAAAACTGCAATTCAATTACCCTGAGGAGCGGTAAGAAGTATGATGGGCCTGAATTGACACAACCAATTGATGTAAATAAGGAGATTAAAGTTCAACCAGTGCCAACCCCAACACCAACAGTAGAGAAGGCTACTGATAGCTCAACACAACCACAACAGTCCCCACCAATCAGTATTGAGCATCATGAAAAGATACCTTATCCTCAGAGACTCCGTAAGACCAATCTAGACAAGCAGTTCACAAAATTTCTAGAGGTCTTCAAAAGACTACACATCAACATTCCTTTTCTTTGAAGCCTTGGAACAAATGCCCCGTTATGTGAAGTTCATGAAGGAGATATTGTCTAAGAAGAGAAAATTGGAGGACTATGAAACAGTGGCATTAACTGAGGAGTGTAGCGCCATTTTGCAAAAGAAACTACCGCCCAAGCTTAAAGATCCGGGTAGTTTTAATATTCCATGCTCTATAGGGGGTTCGGTGGAAACCAAAGCTCTGTGTGATTTGGGAGCAAGCATTAATCTAATGCCATTGTCTGTCTTCAAAAGGCTAGGATTGGGAAAAGCAAAGCCTACAACAGTGACTTTACAACTGGCAGATCGTTCTTTGACTCATCCCCGTGGGATAATTGAAGATGTACTGGTGAAGGTTGGTAAGTTTATCTTCCCTGCTGATTTCCTAATTCTTGATATGGAAGAAGATTCAACTATTCCCATTATTTTGGGAAGACCATTCTTAGCCACGGGCCGAGCAGTAATAGATGTTCAAAAGGGAGAGTTAAAGTTGAGAGTGCAAGATGAAGAGGTCAATTTTAATGTTTTTGCCCCAACTGACATTCCTACCTGTTGCAAGATTGAGATGGTGAAGGGTTCTTTTGTTAAAGCTGATAAGAAGAAAGCAAAGCCTAAAGAGCGACTTCGAACGATTCAGCGTCGTTGGAAAAGATTGATGTGTGGTAGTTCTGAAGGTGAGCTTACTCTTGTGCAAAAATCTAAAATCAACACTATTGGTGGTCAATTTTCTTCATTTAGTACGAGGGCTCTTTTGGATGAAAAGGGTCCACCCAACCCTTTCTGAAAGGGTCTCAGGTAAGTTTCTTCTCTCTGCATTTTACTGTATACATTGGGGACAATGTAATGTTTAGTTTGGGGGGAGAGGCTTAAGAAAAAAAAATTTTAAATTCTGCACTTTAAATTCTGCATTTTAATTTTCTGTTTTAGTTTTTTGTTTTAGTTAAGGAATGGCAATAAGCTTGATGATAGTTGTATACTGCTGATGAGTGTGATGTGATCTGAAACTGCAAAATAACTGTGTGCTTGATTTTGTTAACTCTTTGGATTAGTTTGGATGCTTAGAAACCTGTGTCTTTCTGCAAATACTCAAGTTGTGAAAATTGTTATAACTGTTTTATTATGGTTTGTGGTAAGATTGACAGGATAGCTTAGAACTTGCATGTTTATTCTTTTGAGGCGAAATCCTTGATAGTGTTCAATTGGAATATGACTTAGGCATTTGTTGGATAGTTTGAGCCTTTCAAGCCTACCATAATGTGTATCCCTAGTTACCCTTTTGAGCCTTAACCTGTTGTGTTTCCACTCACTGATTTGACATTTTGCAACCACACTATTAATCTTTGTTCTCACCATGATTATCCATGATATCATAAGCTATATGATTAGTTTGGGGGAAAAGAAACATTTAGTGTGACGAAATAGTGAGAGGGAGAAAATTTTTTGTAAGATTGAGAAGAAAGAAGAAAAAAAAAACAAAAAATTGTGTAATTCAATGTCACTGAAAAAAAAATACTTGGAAAAAGAAAAAAAATTTAAATAAATAAATAAAGTATATGATTTCAGTGATGTTGGAAAATAGTAAAGATATCTTCTCTCAACCTTGGTAGATGTGGGAACCCTATGGGGTATTGAAAAAGAAGAGTAAGAAGCTTGTGGGTTCTGTTTGTGTGCTTATGATATCTTGAGCCAAAATTACCTTTTGCCTATCCCTGAATATCTAAGCCATACTACCTAGACCTTGAAAAGACCTAATGATTCCAAAGAATACTGTCAACATTAGTGGAGAAAGGTAAGCATGCAAGCTTATGAGTTATCGGGTTGTGAAACTAATGGTAAGAGTAAAACTTTTATAACAATGTTTCATACTTGAGTAGATTGTTGCAGTTGTACATAGTGTTATTAATTGAGCGTCCGAGTTAATTGTTAGAGTTAGTAAGAACAAAATTCTAGTTTATGCAAGGAAGGAAACAGAGCATGAGTCAGCAGTGTAGTGATTATCTGAAGAGTAGTTAGTTTTTTTATCTTACTCGGGGGCGAGTAAGAATCTAGTTTGGGGGAATTTGTTAGGTTATAATTAACCTATATTTCGGGTCTTTAAAGTTAGCATTATTTCGTCTATTGGTGTCTTTTGGAGCAGTTTTACGCTTGATTTTCATTATTTCAGGTTCCCGGGGTGTTAAAGTTCGAATTCAGTCAAATGGCGAAAAACTGGGACAAACTTGGAAAAATTGGAAAATTTGGTTCCTGAAGCATCAGTAGTCGCGACCTACGATGAGCACAGTCGCGACCCTTTTTCCTGGTCGCGACCCAGGTCGCGACTTCGTAAGATTGGCAGAAACTCGGTTTTTCGAGTTTCGCCTGTAGTCGCGACCAGCTTAAATGCTAGTCGCGACTATGTACGGAAATCGCAGATTTGACCTAATTTTGATTTTTCACTCAATTGGAGGCTCACCACTTATCCCTATATAAGGAATACGACATTGAAGGTCAAAAGCAAGCAAAAACAGACCTAATAGTGGAGGCAAAGTGGAGAGGAAGCTATCTTGAAGACCCGGAGCGATACCAACTTCTAGTTTCTTTCTTTTACCCTTTTTATTCATCTTTATGTTTGTTTTTAATTCTGAATTAATCATGGATGTTTTTAGAGTTATTATGAGCTAAATTTCCCAATAAGGGAGGATGATGAATGTTGTTTAAGTTTATGCCTAGTTAATAAATAATTGCCATTCCTTCATCTTATGTGTGAATACTATCTTTATTTGTGTTTAATTTCATGTGTAAGCTTGATCACCTTTTACATGCTCTATGATCCTAATTCGAAATCTGAAAAGTGAGAATTAGGAATGCTAAAATTTGGATAGTCTAGGTTTTGATGTAAAACGACAGTATTTACATAGCCTAGTGACTAATAGATTATTGCTTAATGCTGATTTTGTGTTGATCCAATTAAGAAGTTAATTAGAAAACATATTATTTAGAACCTAAAAGATCTGAAAAGAGTTAGGTTAATTTATAATCTGTCTTTCACATTGAGATAAGGATAGCAATTAGGCATTAACATAGGTAACTTATCAACAGGATTCACCTCCCTAATCTCTCATCTTGATTAATCTTCGTTTATTTTCTCTTTAATTTCTGAGTTATTTACTTTTAAAATTGCAACTTATTATTTTACCAAATAGAATCATAATTATAATTTAGTAGTACTCAATCCAATTCCCTGTGGTTCGACCTCACTTGCGTGAGATACTACTTGATACGTACACTTGCGTAATAAACAGAATTTTCGTAACAGAAATGAGTTTTATTTAGGGCATAAAACCCAACAATATAATCATTATATCGTAATACATAGAAGATGGTACTCATCATATAATGAGGACCTATTGCTAACATTGAGTTTAAGTGGTAAATCTAAATATTGATCAAGTGGGAAAATATTACAATATTTCTAATAATAGTACAAAATCATTCAAATTGATTTTACATTATCTCGCTGCCGACTGTATTTGATCACAAATTAATATGTAATAAGTTTAGACATTCTGAATATAGTCCGTCTTTGATTTACAGAATCATTCATTTCTTGATTTGATTACCTAAATTAATTATTAAAATATTCTGACAATTAATGTGGCGTAAATACTAATAAAGTATCTCACCTATAAATATAAAGTATCAGCCTAGATCTCCTCGCTCATTTTTGTGCGAACACTAAATTCTTTTTGAGTAGTGCATAGAAGTCCAATTACCAATGCAAAATTAAATTAGGATTGAAATATATTTCCTCGTTCACATATATACACGAATTTTTTATAAAATAATATTTACCAGTTATGTTGTGTTCTGTTTTGATCTTTTGATTTCAGCTTTGATTATCTTTGTTAATTTTGGTCTTGCCCATCTTTGAATTTGTGTTCTGGATTTGCAGCATAACTTTATACAGTTCATACTAGCAATCTATTTATTTCAAACACTATAGATCCAGTTGATTATTTTCATTTTCCAGTCTGGTTTGTGAGAGGCGGAATCTTTGATTGTATGAGCTACATATTATGTGCTCTACTTGCAAACTACAAGGGCCATCTTTTTATTACCAGACCATCCCCATCCAACCAAAATAAAAAAACAAAACCTGATGATTTAGCCCTACAAATATGATCGGGCAATCACACCATAAATAGAATGAGGGACCTAACTGAAATCAAAATGGAACAATACAATAATTGTTTCAAAGTCACTACTGGTTTTATTTCAGTTCCCATGACCCACTACTTCCCCTGCTAATAATGATCTCGTGAATTCGAACTAATTGGAACAAAATATTGGAATTCAGCCAATGAAATGCATGCCAACCATAATTACATACGCCAAATTAAGTTAGTTGCTTTTAATTGATACATTGGCTTTACCAAGAAGAGCTATAAAGAGAAATAGACACATTATAATAAGTCTGTGAACCAATAGTCTATGCTGGGAAATAAAAATCACTAATATAAGAATGAAAATTGTAGTCTAAATATATTGAAAAGATTTTTCTTTTTCTTCTTGGGGGGTGGTTTTTCCTCAATTACACACAAATAGAGGACTTTTTTTTTTGAAAAGACACAAATAGAGGACTTATATGTATGTATATAAATTATTACGTACCAATTAGGGTATGAATCTGGTTGAGAGTACCCGCATGAACAATTGAATGGAACCAATTAGGCATCCCCTGAAACACAAGATCCTTATGCTTTCCAGTTTGTGGATTATAAAGAGTTAAAGCTCTGCTTTTATACTCCAACAAAATCTCACCACTCTTCAAAACACAAACAACCCGAACAGGTCTTCCTTTCACAGAAAATTTGGACACACTACCACAAGCAATGGAGGAACACTGATTCACTTCTTTAATGGCCTTGGAAATATTACTTCTAATAACAAACTCCTTAGTCCAAGATTCTTTAACACCATACTCTTTCATAACCCAAATCTCCATTTTCCCGTAATTCAAATAGAAGGCTGCAGCAAGGCAACCTCTCACAGCCACCAGATGGTAGTCACACCTCCTCATGCCCATAACATCTGGTTTCGCAACCTCACAAAATTTCTCTTCCCCAAGGTCGAACGAGACCAGGTTTCGACCGGTCCGGTACCTTGGACGACAAGTCATCCAATGAAGTCTTCCTTGGACTAAGACAGCTGGGCAATGATGAAGGTAGTGAGACACTTTGCCTAAGCTCCTCCACCTGCTTGAACTACTTCCCAAAGTTAGTACTTGGACCTCTGATTGTGTTGGTACTCTGAAACGATGGCTCACATGGTGGTGACCTTTATTACCATCCTTGTAATAGTAGATAATTTTGATTACCTTATACTCCTTGGTGATAGGATGAAATCCGAAGCCAAACACAACCTCTTGGTCCGGATAACGATTAGTCTTGGGAAGTTCTCTGTAATCTCTTGTGAAAGGGTTGTATATATAGATAGCATCATTGTACAAGGAGTCAGACAAACATAACAAACCGTTGCACGATCCAACGACGTCGTATTCGGGCATGGATGAGCTAAACGGTGTTCTGATCTTTCTGACGGGGTGGCTCTGGTTTTGGTCTCTGTAAGAATCGCCGTGGAGGTCCACGAAGAAGAGCTCGTTTCGGATTGGGGAATCGTAGTGGAAGATGATACATGGGTTTTCGTCTGAGGTTCGTGAACTGTACTCTTCGAGGAGATTCGGGTCTTGGCCAATCAGACGCCATGATCGGCAGACGTACTTGAACTGGACCAGAGATGTTATTGGGAGCTGTGAAAGTATGTCGAAGGTGATCTCCGGCGGCAGATTTTCGAACCCATTTGAGGGTTGACAATCCTCTTGATGGGTTTTGGTTCTTTTCATCTTTGTTAAAGAATCTGACTCCATATCCATGGCCGATGATGATGAGGACCTTCAAAGTAGTTAAGACCAGAAATGAACAACAACAATGGAAAAGGTAAAGGTTAAATCGGAATACCAAAGCTTAAAAGATTGAACAAAATAAATAAATAAATAAATAATAAACACTAGCTCTTTGCTGCCCAAAAAATTCAAATGAGATATTAAAAAAAAAATAAAAAGAAAACTGTTACGCATTAAACAAAAATAAAACTTGTAGTAATTTTCATTGTAGACGGAAACTGCAAGGAAAATATTGTTAGGTGGGATCCACGTTTGAACAAGTCTCCATAGAAAAAGAAAAGGAGAAATAAGAGATAGTGCTGGCCATTTTTTTTTGGATGGTTCTTGCAAAATAGTAGTGGCTAGTGTGAACCCAAATTTCCCAGCAAGAGTTATTAAACCTAAATGATGGTGACTTAAATAAAGAAGTTTGAATAAGAACAAAACACACCTTCTTTTGCTATTTGCTTTTGCAGTACATGAACTTTTCTACTTTTCTACTTTTTTTTTTTTTCATTTTTTTTTCTTTTCTTTTTTATTTCAAATGAATCAGTATTTTATTTTGCTGAAAGAACAGAATTCATGGAGTGGCAACAACTTTTATCCACCATTTTTGAAATTGATATTAAGATAGAGCAATTGAATATTGCCTTGTATATATCCAACCAAGTACTTGATTATTATTATATAATTAATTAGGGTAAAGCCTTGACAAAACCTCCTAGATGTTGCACTATTGATAATAGCTTAGAAGATATATAAAAATAAATAAAGCTTTAGAAAAAGTTATAACTAGCACGTATAAACAATCATAGACAAATAATTTTTATATATAATAATGTGCTATAGAGTCGTGAAGATCAGCAAATGACAAAAACTTGGAAGGTTTCTTTGGGTCATAGCCAACTACACATAGAAAGAAGAGCCCCCCATAAGGACTTTTATGACACCACACTTTAGGATATCCAATAATAATTTAGCTAAAATGGATATATCTTATAGGTTTTTGGACATTTTGGGGTCAAATAATCAAAGATTAAATACTCCTAATGCGTTTGATGAAATTATGAAGCTAAATATTATTATCCCAGTCCTCTTAACTGTGTTTCGAATATTAGAATATTTTATTTATGGAAATTATTTTCTAATTAAGGAAATGATTTTCTATTTAAGGAAATAAATAAATAATTGATTTTCTGTTAAATGAATATTTTATATTCATTAAATCTGGACAAAATCAATTATGTAATATTCTATATATGGTCAGATTTCTATATTCATTACCTGTATTTGATTTCCTGAATTAATTGTCAAAATATTCTGACAATTAATGTGGCGCAGATACTGATGGAGTATCTCACCTATAAATATAGGGTCTCGGTCCCCGAGCTCCTCACTCATTCTGTTCATAACAGCAAATTCCATCTAAAGAGAGTTGAGAGAGCGAGGAAGCCCGATTACCCATGGTAGTCAATTTCCTTTGCAGATCAAAGCTTATGTGGGTTTGAAGCTTAAGAATCAATGGCTGGAGGTATTTCGATCCTTAAATTATAGTGCATATATGTTTGATTAATTCCGCACTTTATACTTAAACATATATATTTCAGTTTATACATATAAATGTCTAACAGTTGGTATCAGAGCGGTTTTATCTCTGTCTTGATTGTATTTGAGTTTCATATATATATATATATACTCGTATATACAGTGTTTATATATATATATTTAATTCAGTGTTGATATATATATTTATTTTCGTTTGTGTATATATTTATATATTCATATTCATTCAATCCCAATTATATATATACATATATATTTTCATACATATATACTTGTTTATTCATTCAGTTCATATATATATATTCATATACATATATATATATATATTTTCTTCATTTCATTACGTATATATGTTGTATATATATATATATTATTTATATATCTAAATGCTATATACAAATATATACATATATACATTTCATGTTTATATATATACATACAGTATTTTTATTTTTCTGTATATATATGTATATATATTTATATATATATATATTGTATATGTATTAATACATTCATATATTAATATAGATTGTTCTAAGCATGAAAATCCACTTTGAAAAAACAAAGAAATCTCAAAATTATTTTTCAGAAAATTTTGGTGATTTTTAAAGTCTTTGTTTTATGTATTTTCGATGCATAAAATCTATATGAATGTCTTAATTTTTGCATTTAGATTCATTTGGAATTGATTTCATGATTTTTGGAAGTTTAAGGAAATTTTATCATGTCGCTTATGGCAGTGTATTTTTCAAAAAAAAAAAAAAAAAAAAAGGGAAAAAAAAAATTTCGATTTTTTTTATATATTTTTTTATTTATTTGGAAATATAAATTATTCTCCTATTGTTAATTTAGTCAATAAATTACATTCATTAATTTCCATTTTTAATTTAATACATATATTTAGAATTAATATGTTATTTAGTATAAACTGAAAATGGAAATTTGTTTTAATATGGTAATTAATTACATGATTTATTTAGGCATGTAATAATTGTGCAATTTGTATAATTGTGCATTTAATTATTTATTACCAAATTTATGTAATTTATTGTTTAAATTAATAAAATTTGAAAAATCTGCCATTAAGTATAGTCTTTAATTTTGCATTTAATTCATTCCATATAATTAATTGTACTAATTTGTATAATTACCTTATTTATACAAATTAATTATTAGTATAAATATTTAAGATATTATATGGTCATAAATGCATAATTAATTATATATTATGGAATTAAGCATTTAATTTATTATCATACAATAATTGTATTAATTTGTATTTATTTGGCAAATTTATGTTTAATGCAATTAATTTAGATTTGTATGATTTAAATGCTATACATAAATTCCTTTTATAGTGCTAGATATATTTAGAAACATTCAAACATTAAGATAGGTTGAATATTTTATATAGCACATTAAGTTTCATAAAACTTCATAAAATTATTCATAAAATATTCATAAAACTTCCTAAAATGAATAAAATGTAAGTAATTTTGTGGTTTGACATAAGAAAACATGAATTTGGGACAAATGCTCATATCTAGAACGGTTTTTAATGATCTTCGGACGACCACACTAGTAGCACTAATCTCAGTGATTGTCTATTATGTTAATAACGAAATTACTTTTAGGTAGAGCCCAATACCTAATGTCAAAGTGAAAATATAATTTTATATAATTAGGGAGTAGCCATAGCATCCTTATTTGTATAAAATTATATATTAATTAAAATTCACCTTAATGGACATAACTTGTAATTAATTATATAGGTATAATAATTTTACCCCACAGGGATTTTATTATATTTGTATAATTAATTAGGATAATATGTTAAATTAAGTTCTCTTAATTTACCCCACAGGGAGTTATGGGGATTTAATTTAATAGTATTATCACAAATTTAATAAAGATAGATAATAAACTTCATTTTCCTAAACTAATTGTTTAATTAAATCTATCATAAAGTTCATATAATTTTTATTAAATTTAAAATTTAGCCCACAGGCAATTTTGGATTTAATAAAATTTTAATCTTCAGTTTATACTTTGGTGTCAAGTGAACCACATAATTTTAAATAATTAGGGAGTAGCCATAGCATCCTTAATTATATAAAATTATATACATTAAGTGGATTAAGATCACATAATGGACATGAATTATGTGAACATAATAATCTTACCCTACAGGGATTTTATTATATTTACATAATTAATATATTAAATTAAATTCTCTTAATTTATCCCACAGGAAATTATGTAGATTTAATTTAATAATTTTATCATAAAGTATAAAATTTTGAAACATTTATAAATAATTAAGTGTTTCATACCTTTCATTAAGATAGAAATATTAAACTTTAAGTTTTTCATAAATTGTGTAAATCTATCATAATCTACATCTAAATCTAATCTTATTAAATTAAAAATTTAGCCCACGAGCAATTTTTGTTTAATAAGATTTCATATTTAAGCATGTTTATTCATTGGTAAAAACATGATTCATTTAAACCTCAAAACTATATATGTAATTTTATTACATCACTATTCATAAATTTCTTCCATACTAGTAGAAAATTTCTTCCATAACAGTAGAAATTTTCAAAATTTATTCTGATAATTTCATCTAGCATATACAGTTTTTATTGTATAATTAAGAAAAATAAATCACACTTTATTATCACCAATAAATTTTAATTTATTGTGTATGAATTCATTCTAATATAGTTAATGTGATTATTAACACATAGTGGATTATTTTAGATTGTTATTCCACATTCATAATTTCTTGCAAGGTTTACAAATAAACCTAAGAAAGTCAAGATAGCGTGAGCAAATCTTATCCACGTACAAGATAACTTCTCACATTTAGAAGTTTAAGGAACAAGCAATATAGTAGTGACTTTGTTTTAAAATTGGCAAAGATCTTTATGTTCCAAGATTCTATTGAAACTTGATTTAGACACATTTAGAGGTCTTTACTACAAATGATGTCACTCATAAAGATATGCAAGTTCAATCTGACAATAAGAAATGTGTTATTAATAAAAATTCTTCTACATTATAGCACCAAAAATTATGGAACATATCTCCATAAATAGAATAAATGTTAGTAAATGGTGGGGATCTTCATTACACTTGATTTTACTAACTTTATTTAGAACTTGTGTGAATTTCATCAAGAATATGTATTCCAACAAGTCAAAATCGGTGCATACTAGAATTCTATCATATTAGAAATCATACAAGTCAATTAATTTTGAAGACATGGACTCAAATTTTGCATCTCTTTTTTAACGATTACTCACATAAATAATTTTTCTACAAAAGTATGGATTTATATGTTTCAAAGACATTTAAATCTTAAGTAGAGAAATGGTGCATTTTGCATATTAAGATAGTGAGATCAAATATAAAATGGAGAATACTACATCAAAATTCGTGAGTATGGATAAACTCCCAGTGTATTTGTAAAGTTTCTTTAAAAGCATGGGTTCATTGCCCGATACATATGCTTGGTACACCCAAATTATAGTTTGTAAACGATTTAAGAAACTAAGCATTTTTTGGACATGGGGTGGAGCCTACATAGCAAACTCCAATCTTTCCTAAATCTTTGTCTATTGATACTCAACAATGGGGTGTACATATCGAATCGTGTTCTAACCAAAGTTGTTTCTCAAACATATTTTGAGTTGTGATAAGGTTGAAAACCGAGCTTGATGACATGTACACATTTTATAAATACCCATATATAGTTAGAGTACAATTGTCAAAGAAAAGATCTGGGCCCTAAACCATAAATGAGCATATTTCATTTGAAAAGCTATAAGGTTTAAGGGTTACATATTTTATTATCCATCTCACAACACTAGAATTGTGGAATTAAGAATTGACTTGATCAGTGGGAGTGATCAATCTAGGAACCTAGTTTCCGAGAAAGATCATTCATATTTTCTCAAACTTCCACCTCAAGTGTTAGATTAATTATGATTCACAACATCCCTTAAGATTAATGGTTATTGAGAATTCATAACTAATCATTAATAATATACAAGTCATTGGTAAAATTCTAATAAGTTATGTTATTTAGTAATTGCTTACAATTTCTAAAATAACATGTTATTGAACCATTTGCTCTTTTAAGAGTTTGTTGGTCCATCCTTAAGATGACTTATTAGAACAGTAAGATCAATGTTTTCTAGTGATTACATTTTGTACAATAAGAGTTCAACTACAATATTAATTTGAGACACAAATTAAATTATAGAATGATAAAGAATTGAAGTTGTAGTACAATATGCCATGAATGAAGAAATGAATATCTTAAATAGCAATAAAGTTTATCTTTAGTAAAGTTGTCTAATGGGGTGGAGAACATTAATTAAGCATAGGTTTTTTCACCAATAATATTCATTAGGCAACATTGAGAAACATAAAGATATAAAAGAAATTCATTGCTAAGAAATTCATTTTGAACTAAGAATCAATAACAAATGAGATTTACATTCTCACTTGTTTTTATAAAAGATTCTATTATAGACCTTGACATTTGTTGCTTGTTTCAATTCATTAATCAATTCCAAACAGTGAACTAGAGAAGAAGGTATACAGCTGCCATAAAGATTTTTCTCTAATAGTGGTGAACATATGCAAGCTTAAGATGTCTACCTATAGATTAAAACAAACATCTCACAAATTGGTATTATATCATCTTTTCCTTTAGGTTTGAAAAGAGAATTATGGAAATAATTATATACCAGAAGGTTAGCGGGAGTAATATTTGTTTTATACGTAGACAATATGTTACTTGCAAATGATGATAAAAGTTTTCTATATAAGTTGAAACAATTCATATCTCAAATTATTATTTTGAGATAAGGAATATAAATAATATATATATTTTTAATTAATTAGAGAGTAGCCACAGCATCTCTGATTAAATAAAATTATGTATTATTCATCTGATATAACTTTTATCTTTAAGTGTGATAAATTCAACTCGAACCAGCATCTGAAAAATGATCTGGAGTGAGAATAAATTAAGAACATTCATTTGCTTCTATTTTAGAAGCCTAATGTATGCCTAAGAGTCTGAATAAGACTTTGCATTACATTTGTTTCAGGATCGTTAAGTAGTATCAGAATAACTAAAGTTAAGACCACTTTATTTTTCATACAAAGTGATGAGGTATCTTTAAGATACTAAAAATTATATTCATACATATTTTAAGATGAATTGACCATATGGAAATATAGTTAACCAATTAGATTCTAACATACTTCACTGGTTGTATTTATTAACGTAAATCAATATTTTATTACGTCCTTAAGATTACCAGTAAGTTATATTGTAGAGAATCTTGATTGTTATTTCACTATAGAAGTCAGATTCATTTATTGTTTTGAGGATACATCTCGTATGATGTATTATAGAGTTTCATAGTAGGCCTAGAGTTCAGAATTACAGTTTCATTAGGCCATTAAGAAAATTTTGCGATAAATTCAGCTACAATATTTATGGCTAATAACTCTAAGAGTACTGGTCGAAGCTAGCATATCGACATTAAGTATTTAGCCATAAAAAGGCGTGATAAGTGGTCATTAATCACGCAAACTGAATTGGGTGATCGCATAGAACCTTGACTAAAGGCATGCCGCAACACAAATTCAAGGATCATAAAGTAAATATGGGATTCAGTTAACCCATATGCAGTTTTTTTATTTGTACAACCAAAAATTATTTCATGAAACTCTAATTTCGATATTTTCTAATATTTATGTGCACCTTAATTTCATCTGAGAAAATTATCGTAAGAGGACCTGAATAAACATAAGGGTTAGGGTTTATTCACTTAAGTACATTGCCACATAAAGTACATTGTTATATAGTAAATGTATTGTAATACATGGAAGATAATACTCGATTCATAATGAGGACATGTCGCTATGATTCGTATGTTTATTATATAATGAGGAACGTTGGGTTTGAATATTTTAGTTTAAATGCTGACCAAGTGGGAGAATATTAGAATATTTTATTTATGGAAATTATTTTCTAATTAAGGAAATGATTTTCTATTTAAGGAAATAAATAAATAATTGATTTTCTGTTAAATGAATATTTTATATTCATTAAATCTGGACAAAATCAATTATGTAATATTCTATATATGGTCAGATTTCTATATTCATTACCTGTATTTGATTTCCTGAATTAATTGTCAAAATATTCTGACAATTAATGTGGCGCAGATACTGATGGAGTATCTCACCTATAAATATAGGGTCTCGGTCCCCAAGCTCCTCACTCATTCTGTTCATAACAGCAAATTCCATCTAAAGAGAGTTGAGAGAGCGAGGAAGCCCGATTACCCATGGTAGTCAATTTCCTTTGCAGATCAAAGCTTATGTGGGTTTGAAGCTCAAGAATCAATGGCTGGAGGTATTTCGATCCTTAAATTATAGTGCATATATGTTTGATTAATTCCGCACTTTATACTTAAACATATATATTTCAGTTTATACATATAAATGTCTAACATCAAAGTCAACATTTTGAACACTAGACATGTATACTACAATTATATACATACTTGTGTACATTTCACTTCATTTTTTTTATCAAAAAAAAAAATATATTAATCAACAAGCAAATTACAAACAAAACCAACAAGAGAAGCTAACAGTAGCAAATCCCAGAAGAAATACCCATTACAAATTCATCACTCTATGTATAAATTGTTGTTCCTGTGCATTAAAGGTTTTATGACTAACAATATAAATTCTATACTAAATAATACTCTTGATATCTTTAACTAAGTGCATTTCATTGTGAGAGAATATCATACTATGAAATATTTTAGGGGCTTATTAATAATTTGTAAAGAGTGTGAAGGACTATAAATATGTAATTGTCGAAGCTATTGTTAGATATAGAATAGAAAATACAACTTTAGTTCAATTAGTGTTTGGCACTAACTCGAAAAATGTATTTTAGGAAATTTGTCCTGTTTTGAAGAGGACTATTATCTATTATTGCTGCTCCAATTAAGCCAACACAAATCTCCTAAAATGCGCTCTTTGAGTCAATGTCAAACTCCAATTAAACCCAAGTATTATTTCTCATTCCATATCCAACAATAGCCTCACAATTACATATTTATAGTCCTTCCCGACCTTTATAAATTACTAATAAGCCCCTACTCTAATTCCAAGTGTAACACATTTCCACCCTTCAAAATCTCATTGTCCTCAAGGTGGTAAAAATTACAAAGAAACTAAAAATAACATTCAAAATGAAAGAAAAATAAAAATAAAAGCAAACTTCAACCCACTTGTTAAAACCCATCAATCTTATGAATATGGTAAGCCAGGCCTAATATGATTTAGGGGTTCAGACAAAATTGTATCTTTTTAGCTATGCACTATTTTTTTTTTAACTTGAAGCAGCTGTCATACTCGTCGCGTGCTCCTTCTTCTCCCTGAGGCCATCTTCTTCCTTTTCAATGTGTGAACAACCAAAATATATGTATTGTATGCATATTCTTCATGCAGCAGTAAACATATATATTGTTTTGCAAGTGAATAAATGCAGAGTAAGATTTTCGACAACTCACTTCTCCAATTTGTTTCTGTAATTTGGCGAGATCATGCTACCCTTGGTCCGCCAATGATCACCTTCCTTCACGTGCCAATAGTCACCCTGTCCTATCCAGTGTCGTTGAGCTTTACTTGTCGCCCTAGATCAAAGACCCATATAGTAAATATTAATAGTGCTTGCCTTTAGAATTATTCTTGTGGTGTCCCATCGTCAGCCCCAGAAACGTCCACTAGAACACCCAAAGCGCCATGAAGATCCGATGCCATCTTTATCTGCTCCAACTATGGTGTTGTTTAAGAACCTTTCGTTGTTGTAGATCTAGGATCCGCACTACCTGAAGAAGCCATGGAAATCTTCCCCGACTTTAGTGTTATGCTTCCTACCGTCATCTTCGTTGATCAGACTAGAATCGATTGGGATCTACCTGGATCAAATGCATTAGAAATGTTGCTTTTAACGAGATCATGAGGCTTTTTCAATGGCTGATTGTTTATCACTAGTTCAACAGGGCCATCCATGTAGTCCTCAACCTTCGGCTAAGTAGGTGACACCTGAGATGTCTGAACCGAAGATGTCTCCATCAATGTGAGATAGCTTTGAAACTTGGCATCTAGTTCTCCAATTAATCATCGAGAAGCTCTCCGAGATATAGTTTCATATCCTTTATCTCAGCATCAAAACCTTGCTCCGTACGCAACTCCATAACTTTAAAGAGTTGAACAATCTCTTCATCTTCCATGGATGAGAGTTAATACAATGAATCTCTCAGTGTAATTTCTCTCAATGAAAGCACCAATGGTAGATAATAGTCCTCTTTGAGACAAGATAAATCTCTTAAAATACACTCTTCGAATCAGTGTCAAACTCCAATTGAACCAATGCTTTATTTTCTGATCTATATCCAACAATAGCCTCACAATTTCATATTTATAGTCTTTCACACCCTTTACAAATTACTAATAAGCCCCTATATTATTTCATAGTGTAACACAGAAACCTTTAAAAATACAATTGTTCTTGTTGATCAAGATGATGTAAACAGTAACTTCCATTACAGCATTAGTAATTAGACTTATCAAGATGATGAAACACCTTCCTGAGATGATATAACTATCTCCAATACTAGTTGAAATGTGGTTTGAGAATGTGCTCCAAGAAATTCATGTTCTTACTACTATAAACAATCTTTTAGAGGCTATATTTTTCACAATTTTAAAAATATCTGCCTGTTGAAAATTGACATTTAAAGACAATTATTTTATAAACACTGGCTATAACATTTGTTAAAACATTTAGAGGCAGTTTTTAATTAAAAATAATAAACTGGAAAAAATCCCCTATGGCGTCGGTTATTTGAAATTAAATGACGGCATATGTGTCATTTATTTTTGACACTTGTAGCTTATGCCATTTGTTATTCTTAAATAACCGATGCCATATGGTTATATATTAAAAAAATAATTAATTTTTAAATTTAAACTTCAAAATATCTCAAATTAATAATAATCTATTAGAAAAATTAAATATTATTTATTTGAAAATTTTGATATTTAAGTTTAATTATTAAAAATAATGTTTTATTTCGATATTTAGGGTTTTGAAAAAAAAAAAAATTGGTGAGAAAAAAATCACAAAAATCATATTTTTGAGTGCAAAGCACTCTGTCTGAGTGCCCAAGCTGCATGTAGCCTCATCCGCACGTAGGAGGCTACTGGCAGCCTCATTGGCATGCCCAAGGGCTGCATTGCAGCCTCAGCTTCGGACAAAATGGGTGCTTTTAACACGGGCTAGCAGTTCAGACACAGGTGGACATCACCTTGTTTGAGCCCTGTGTGCTGTGGTGTCAAGCGACAACACCCAATGGACCCTAAAACTTCAAACTTTCATATCTCTCTCATTTTTTATCGAAATTGAGTTCTGTAAAAATAAAAATTACTTAACTTTCACAAAGAATCTAAATAAATTATTTTCAGAACAATAATAAAATTATTTTTATAGAAAAATTTTGTAATTCACATAAAATCATCAAATCACACATAAACTAACATGAACACATCCAAATCAACAATCATCATCTTAAATCCATATTTCATGAAAGTAAATCTTTACCATGGCTCTGAGGCCAGTTTTTGTGATTTATTTTACCAGGATCTAGATTTACTAACATGTATGTTTCATTAACACCCTAAATATGAATTCTCTAATACGATGAAATTAAACACATAAGAGTTTAGGAAACCTTACATTGATGCAGCAGAATATTAATGACTCATTCTGCTCAGATCTCTAATCCTTGTTCCTTTCTGTCGCAGAGTAATAAAAAGATCCAAGCCTGAATCTGTTTCTCTCCTTCGGGTTTGGTTACCACTGTCTTCTGCACTATGATTGAGTACTTGACTTGCTATGTGTGGACATGGTACTCTATCACTATGGCTCGAATTGGTGCATAATAATGAATAAGGTGTGAAATCACTATAGAAGGAGTCTCTCATCTACTAGTTTTTTGACAGGGTTAGAAAACTAGATTTCGATAGATTAAAGAGTTGGATGAGATGAGAGCATCATGTTCCTTTTATAGTATTTCAACTAGGATTTAGGATTTAATTATATGGATTAAAAAAGAATAAAATAATGGGAAAATTCATTAAGTGGCCGGCCACACTAATGGGCCTCACTAGTAACAAGTTTGCCAGTTTATTTCAACCACTTATTCTTCTTTCAAAAATACCATATTTTCCAATTTCAATCCTATAAATGTCAAAACTATTTATTTAATAATTATAATTAATTCTCAAATTAAATTGCCATTTATTTTATTTATTAATTAGACTTAACAAAGTCTCCTAATTAAAAAATAAATCCTAAGCCTCTTTTCTTCACAATTAAGCCCTTGCTTAGTGAAAATTGATAAATAAGACATAGTCGAATTTTAGAATTATAATTGATTAATTAAAACCAATTAACTGAGTCTGCGAGCAGCATTATCTCAACTAGTGTGGGGACCATGGGCCTACATAATCAAGCTTCCAATAAGTAGATCTAGAATTTACCAAGTAAATTCTCTAACTTATTAATTCTTCCTTGCACCACTATATATTCAGAATTGCACACTTAATTATATAGAATGCTCTATATGTACCAAGATATAGATACGTTATGAGTTATCTATGGTTACATTAATCCAAATAGCCAAAGATTCTCTATATATGATCTACATTTAATATGGACAAATTTACCGTTCTACGCTTCAATATATTTTGTCCTTAAAATACTTAGTTACTTATAAAGGATATTCCAGTAAACTAATATAATTACTAAAATGAGGCCTAAATTATTTATCTCTATTAAGTCAAGCTTGAGGAAAATCATCGTTTTACTTCTAAATAGTTATAGAAGTTATAGATTTCATATTTATGATTAGCGCTTCCACTCTATTATACTATCATGTTCTTAATCTGTATGTCACGAGAAGATTCAATTGGTGGACTTTATTGAATAAATTGAAGAACATAAATAATACAATTAAGATTGAACCTAACTATATCAAGATTAAGATCTATAGACCTAAGATCAACCAGTGATATTGACTTGAAAGATATAGCGCTAAGTTTATGATATTTTATCCAAGTTCAACATCGGTCCAATCCAATGTATACTCCATACATTCGATACTGGCATACTTCGTCAATGTGACATAACACTTATCCAAGGTGTAAGTATACCTTATCACCAATTATCATTTCAGTCTAAATCCAGTGTACTGACAAATTATGGGACTTAAACTTTTGAATATATAATCATGATTATATTCTACTGTGTTGACAACACTATAATCATGAATAAATATATATATATTCCGGACTTAATAGAATTTATACATTAAGCATATAATCATGAAATAAATCATGTGAACCATGTAACATAAAATGGTTTTTGATCTTTTATTAATTAGTAAATCTGATTATTTTGAAACGGATTTCATTTAGGGCACCAAAACCCATTAATACATGCCTTTGATTCTGCAACTTAAACGATTATATTGTAGTGTAGAATATTCTAAAAATTTGATTAAGTGTGAGACCAAGAAAGTGAAAGATAGAAAACTCAGACATCCTACAGATTCCTAAGCTTGGAAAAATGTTAACTACATAAATCCTAAATTCAAATCTAAACCAAGACATATTCTTCTTGGTCTGTCTACAGATGGATTAAATCCACATTGATCTCTAAGTAGTCGTCATAGTTCAAGCCTATCATCCTTGTTACGTACAATCTTTCTCCCTGGTTAATGATGAAAAGGAAATTTAATATGCTTTCTTTAATGATATCCAGCCTGCAACAACCCGGACATAATATCGATGTATATTTGGAACAATTGATTGACGATTTAATAGAATTATATGAGAATGGTGTTCAGTGTTGGAATTTATTTTACCAGGATCTTAGATCTACTCACAAGTATGTTGTTTAACACCCTAAATATGAACTTTCTAAAACGACAATTAAACACATATAAAGTTAAGAAAACCTTACATTGGTAGCAGCGGAATAATATGTCTCCTTCCACTCAGATCTCTAACCCTTGTATCCTTTCTGTCGCAGAGTATTATCAAGATCTGAGCCCGAATGTCCTTCTCTTTGAATGTGATCATTCACAGTCTTCCAATCTATGATTGAGGTACCACTTGCTGTGTGTGGGCACTACTCTATCACTAGAGGGTTCGAAATTGTGAAGAAGAAAATAGAGAGAGGTAGGGTCGGCTATAGAAAGAGAAAGAGGAAGGCTCAATTTTTTCTAAAAAAGGCAATCTTTGATTTTTTGACAAAAGTTTGAAAAACTTGTTAATTTGACTGAGCCATCACTTTCTATTTATAGGCAACTACTAGGTTTAGGCTAGTAATTATTTGGCATTAAAATAATGAAAATTAATTGGAAAAAACCTATCAAGTGGCCGGCCACAGGTGTTATTGGGCCTCACTTGGATTTTGCAGTTTTCACAATTTTTATTTCTATTTTTCAAAAACGCCAATTTTCCAATTCTAACCATTTAAATACCAAAACTAATTATTTAATAACTAAAATAGATTATTAAATAATATTTTCATTTAATATAATTATTAATTAGACATACAGAGTCTCTTAATTAATAAATAAATCTAGAATCTCTTTTCTTTACAATTTCACCCCTGCTTAGAGAAAATTCACAAATTAGACACAGTCTAACTTTAGAATTATAATTGATTAATTATAAATCAATTATTGAGTCTTACAAGCAGTATGGTCTCAACTAGAATGGGGACCATGGATCTATATGCTGAGCTTCCAATAAGTGAACCGAATTTACTAAGTAAATTCCCTACTTATTAATTCCTCGTTGAATCCACTCTTAGAACTTGGAATTGTACTCTCAGACTTATATAGAGCATTCTATATGTTTCACGATATAGATATGCTATCTCATTTTACCATTGTTATAATCTTAATGTGATCAAAGATCCTCTATATAGATGATTTACATCGAGATGGGACAAATTTACAGTTTTCACCCCTCAATGTATTTGGCCCCTTAAAACATTTAGCTACCTGTAAATGATGTTTTAGTGATCTAAGAATTAGTCACTGAAACAAGAGCTCATCCATTTACTTCTATTTAGCTAAGCTCGAAGGCAATCATCACTTGACTTCTATACACCAGTAGAACCTATAGATTCCATATTTATGTTCAGCGCTCCCACTCAATCATACTATCATGTTCCCAAAATATACGTATCACCCTGACCCAAAAGTAGGCTTAACTAATAAATCAAAGAGCATGAATAGCACTCCTAAGTTTAGCCTAAGCATATCAAGATTTAGATTCTTTTAATCTAAGATCAACTACTGATATTGACTTGGAAAGATACAACGACAAGTTTATAATATCTTAACTAAGTTCAATATCGGTCCAGTCCAATGTATACTCCATACATTCGAAACTGAAACTCGTATACTTTACCAATGTCCTGGAAAGAACATAACACTTACTCCAAGTGTAAGTACATTTCATCGCTGATTATCACATCAGTGTAAATCCAAAATACTGATGAAACAGGGACTTAGCCTTTTGAATCATATAATCACAATCACATTCCACTGTGTTGACAATACTGTAATTGTGAATAAATATGTGTTATGGACTTAACTGATTTTGTGCATATATTAAACATATTAAACCATAAGCATGAAAAACTCATGCAAACATAAATCACTTCAAATTTCTTGGATTGATAACTAATCAGATTGTAATGGGTTTTATTTAGGGCACAAAACCCAACATTCAGGCCTATAATGGTTTTAAAAAAGAATTATTTAATCTGAAAGTAGTGTTATTGTGGAGTATTATTTATTTTCTACCTTACAGTAATTTATTAGGCTTAAGAACAAAAGGTTACGAAGGTTGTTCAATTTGTTGCACTAACACATGGGCTCGTCGCTTGGCAAATGGACACAAGATATGTTATATGGGTCATAGACGGTACTATCCTACAAATCATCCTGATAGATAGAAGAAGAAAGCATTCGATGGTACTAAAGAGGGAGAAATGGCTTCTTTGGCACTGTCAGGGGAACAAATTTCCTCTAAGAAGTAGAACTAGTAGAATGGTGATCGTAAGAGAAGATGTGATAAGTAATTAACAATTTAAAAAACGTGCATCAAAATGTAATTGTACTCATATAATTTTTATAAAGTAATGCAGAAAAAGGACCTCGAGGTTCAAAATTCCCCAAGCCACCATGTTTGGATCAAATCTCGGACTAAGAGAATGAAACTTGTCATTGATTACGACAAGGAAATTACCGAAAAGATAGTAAGTATATATTAATCGTTGATTAACTAAGAATAGTGAGTTAATATATATAAATCATATACTAATTGCTTGAATATGTGTATTAGGCTCAACTAGAGGAGCAAGTTAGTCAGGGACAAGTTCAGGTCTATGGCCAAAATGACATTTTGACGTAGGTGCTCGGGACACCAGAGTATCCTAGACGTGTCAGAGCTGTTGGGTATGCTAGTACTTGAAAAATGTTGTTTCCTTAGTTATACAAAATAGATTATAGCTAATTTTATCTATTGATTTGCATGTTCCTTGCCAAGACATCTAAACTGTTTGGCAGGAAGAAATTGAAGTTTATGATGTTGTGGCTCAGAAATAGAGGACGATTGAAAAATTAAAAGCTGAAATCAAATCCCTTAAACAGAAGAAAAATATTGCTGAACAAGAGCAGAATAAGGATGAGGATGAGAAAGAATGAGAGGTGGCTCATTAGGCATATGTTCCACAACAATATACTCATGAGGATGAGGGTCGACCAAAAAATTATGCTTAGGAGTTTGTTTCCCTAAATGAGCCACCTCTCGTGTACAATTTTGATGAACAAAGGGTAGTTAATCAGTTAGTATATCTCTGCTCAGAAAATATCAACAACATAGTGGCCCGAGCTTATTTGTACGAACATGAGGGTCCAATCAAAGTTCACAACAAACACTATGATGATTCGCATGCCCGGGTTCTGATTTCAAAAATGATGCAAGAGGATGCTGAAATTGTTAGGTTTTGTGACCTAAATAAATCCCATTTTAATATGATCACATTTACTAATTAATAAAAGATCACAAACCGTTTTATGTTGCATGGTTCACATGATTTATTTCATGATTATGTTTAATGTATAGATTCTATTAATTCTAGAACATATATAAATATAAATATATATTTGTTCATGATTATATGTTCAAAAGTTTAATTCTCATGATTTATCAATTATCTAGATTTAAACTGACATGATAATTGGCGATAAGGTATACTTACACCTTCGATAAGTGTTAATTCATTTCCATGGCATTGGCAAAGTTTACCAGTATTGGATGTATGGAGTATACATTGGAAGGGACCGATATTGATCTTGGATACGATATCATAATATTACCGCTATATCTTTCAAAGTCAATGTCAATGGTTGATCTTAGGTCTATGGATCTCTTTAATCCTGATATGGTTAGGTTCAACTTAGTTGTATTATTTAAGTTATTCAAGTTGTTTGTGGAAGCTAACCAATAGTTTTGGCAGATATTTACATCTTGGGAACATGGTAGTTGAATTGAGTGGGAGCACCGATCATAGATATGAAATCTATAGCATCTATAAGTATTTAAAAGTGAAACGATAATTTCCTTTGAGCTTGGCTAAATGGAAATAAATGATTGAGATCTCATTTCAGTAAATATATTATTTTACTAAAGTATTATTTATAGGTAGCTAAGTGTTTTAAGGATAAACTACATTGAAGGGTAGAACAATAAATTTATCCCTTTTCGATGTAAATCATCTATAGAGGATCTTTGACTACTAAGATTGTAACAATAGATAATCATAACGTATCTATATCGTGGTACATATAGAGCGTTTTATATGATTGAGAGTGTTATTCAATTCCAAATCTATAGTGGCGCAAGGTAGAATTAATAAGTTAAGGAATTTACTTGGTAAATTCTAGATCTACTTATTGAAAGCTCAATTATATAGGACCATGGTTCCCTCACTAGTTGAGATAATACTGCTTGCAGACTCAATCAATTGGTTTTAATTAATCAATTTCTAAAATTAGACTATGTCTTATTTATGAATTTTCAACAAGAAAGGGCTTAATTGTGAAAAAAGGGGTTTCACGGTCAATTTAAGAGACTTTATATGGTATAATTAATAAATAATATAAATGACAATTTTATTTGATGATTAATTATAATTATTAAATAAATAGTTTTGGCATTTATAGGATTGAATTGGAAAATATGGTATTAGGGAAAGAAGAATATGTGGTTGAAATAAAGTGGCTAAATTGTACCTAGAGATTGGTCCATTATATGGCTGGCCTTAGTGTGCAATTTTACCCAATATTTTACTCCTTTTTAATCCATATAATGCTTCCCTAAGTCATAGTTGAAACACTATAAAAGGAACATGATGCTCTCATCTCATCCACTTGACAACTTAACTTTTTCAACCTGCCAGATCTAGTTTCTTACTCTGTCAGACAACTAGTAGATGAGAGACACCTTCTATAAAGGTTTCAAGCCTCCTTCATCGTTCTTCATATTCGAACCCTTAGTGATAGAGTCTCATGCCCACACATAGCAAGTGTAACACCCTAACTATTTTAGGCATGTTAACGTGATTTTTAACTTACTGTGCAACTCGTTGCTAATAAACGAGGTTATTAAAAATTGTGATTAATTAAAATTTTGCTTAATTAATTATAAACATTAAAATAATACACTTATAATAAACCAGGATCCCGTTTACAAAAATAATTACTAAAGTTTGTCTCCTAGCAACTAAACTAAAGAGCCAAGCTTGAGTTCATAAACTCAAAGCTTGCTCAAACCTTACTACAGCCACCAAAATCAATTCACAACAACATAATTCACCATAATTAAACTTCAGAAACACATACCAACCTTACTCCACAACTCAGAACCCTAAATACTCAAAATCATGCATAATTCTAAAATTAAAGCCTTTAAACTAAAAAAGGAGTTGCTAGGGACTTTACCTTGATTTGGATACACTTAAAGCTTGCTGGAAATTACTAGAACTGATGAAGAAAATCAGAACCCTAGCTAGTTTCTATGGTGTTCGAAAGAGAGCGAGAATTTTGGAGAGAGAGTGATTTATGTGATTCCTCAAATTGATAAAAATGAAAATAAAATAAAGAAAAGGTTTTATCTAAGTAATTAAAGAATAAAATCATATTATACATTTCAACTAATGTCACTAAAGCACAAAAATACCATTTAGGCAAAATAACCATTTTGCCCTTCCCATAACTAAAAAGTCATAAAATCACTTAGGGGTATTTTGGTCAACTCTAAAATCTTGACTAACCCCGACATTCCCAATGTCTAACTATATTGCCCTGCTATACTAAAAATTCTAAGATGTGATTCTAATAACCAAACATTGCGTGTCAATGTTGTTAGGCACAAAACATGCAAAAATATGAAATTCCATATATGACATATAAAATACATTACGAATTCAAATAAATCTCCATAAAATGATAATTCATAACTAATATGCAAGTTCCATAATTAAACCCTATTTATTTGCTAATTTCCAAATTAAAGTTAAGCGGTCTTTACATCAAGTCAAGTACTCAATCATAGTGAGTAAGACAGTGGTAACCAAACTCGAAGGAGAGAATCAGGCTTAGATCTTGATAATACTCTATGACAAAAATGAATAAGGGTTAGAGATCTGAGTGGAAGGAGTCATTATATTCTGCTGCAACCAATGTAAGGTTTTCTAAACTCTTATGTGTATAATTTTATATTTTAGAGATATTCATATTTAGGATGTTCATGAAACATACATGTTAGTAAATCTAGATCCTGGTAAAATATTCCCAACAGAAATCTCAATCACAATTGACAGGTAAAAATATATTAAGGAAGTAGCAAACATGTTGTTCCTTCCTTGACCTAAATACCTAATTGTAACACTCGAGGTAACTTTTGTTATAACTTAATTATCAATGATTAGTACAGTTTGAATATCTTAAATATTCAACCATAGTGAAGTATGTTCTATGAATACATGTGCTGCAAATCGGATGGATGAATAAACAACTGTTTTATCTATTTTATTTGTTATTAGGCATATCTAAAGTTTTTTGGGAGCATTCAATTACAGTCGTTATGCTGCCAAAAATTTTGTAGCATTAGGATCAAACTTGATATATTATATAGTATTTTGTATAAGGTCCACTAGCTCAACCACCATCAAGACGTGATGTGTTGAAGGGGAAAGGTCATATGCCTTCTCAAAAAGGTGGTGCTAATCAAGAAGATAAATTATTCACACTAGAGATCATGGCTTTAATCTATGACTCACTAAAATGGATGGTTGATGAATTTCTAAGAGTCAAAGATAAATGTGATATAATCACAATTCAGGTACTGTTAGGCTAAAATTAGTCTAAGTTTCGGGTCATATTTTCGGTTAGTTTTCACTCTTTGTTTCTAGTTTTAGGGCTATATTACGCTTGATTCTTTGGTTTCAGGTCCTCGGGCATTTAGAGAAAGTATGTTCAAGAATTGAGGAAAAGTTGTGAAAGAATCGAGAAGAAAAACCAAGATTGGTGTCGTTGCCTGTTCCAGTCGCGACGGGGAATTCGCCAGTCGCGACGGGAACTGGCAGAGAGGATCTCGAAGTTTCAAAGTTTAATCCCGTCGCGACGGGAGCTTTGTCAGTCGCGACGGGGACCCCAGTGACGGGATTTTTGGGCAGTTTTGTAATTTCACGAATATTTAAGTTGAGACTTGGTTTAAATAGTGAGAGTTCGTGAAAATTAGGGATTATTCAGATTTGGAGCCCTAGAAACAAAAGAGGAGGCTAGAAGAGCGACTTGTGGCGACCCGGATCAATTGCTTCAACTAGTTCTTTCTCTTCTCTTTAATTTTTCTATGTTCTTTTCTATTTCAATGTTTATTATGGATTTGATTATGGATGTTTTGAACAAAACTCCTATTTAGGGAGAATGATGAATGTTGTTTAAGTTTTTCCTAGTTAATGAATAATTGTTATTCCTCATCTTGATTGTGAACACTATTCATATTTGTGTTTAATTTCGATGTGCAAGATTGATCACCTTTTACATGCTTTATGATCTCAATTCGAAATCTGAAAAGTGAGAATTGAGAATGCTAAAATTGGATAGTCTAGATTTTGATGTGAAACGAGAGTATTTACATAGCCTTTGTGACAAATAGATTACTGCTTAATGCTGATTGCATGTTAGTTTAATTAAGAGATTAATTAAAGAGCATGTGATCTAGAACCTAAAAGATTTGAAAAGAGTTAGGTTAATTTATAATCTGTCATTCACTTCAAGAGAAGGATAGCAATTAGACATTAACATTGGTAACTTATCAACAGGATTCGTCTCCCTATTTTCTTATCTTGATTAATCTTTTTGTTATTTTTAATTTTCTGAATTGTCTTATTTAATTCATAAAAAGTATTATTTTACCAGATAGAATCATAAGTATAATTTAGTAGTAATTAGTCCAATTCCCTGTGGTTCGACCTCACCTGTGTGAGTTTACTACTTGATTGCGTATACTTGCATAGTGATCATAATTTTCGTAACAAGTTTTTGGCGCCGTTGCCAGGGAATTGTATAAAGATTAATATTACACAAAATTATACTAACTTCTACTTTGGTTAATTTTTCTTGCTAATTACTAATCTTTTTCTTGCAATATTTTCTTTATCTATTTCAGGAATTCTAGTGTATGCGCCGTCAAGGACAAGCAGTCATATTACCAGTTGATCCTGAAATCGAGAAAACTTGTAGGAGAAACCGAAAGAACAAGAGGCAAGAAGGAGTTTCAGCAACTGCTGAAACTTCAGAAATCATGGCTGCTAATGTGAATGCTAATGCTACAAACAATGGAGGTAACAACGGTAATAATGGCGGTGCCGTTGAAGATCAAGCTAATGGCCGTAGCTTGAGAGATTACATTCTCCCTACTCTGACAGGAATGCAGTCATGTATCAGTCCACCGGCAGTGGATGCGAATAACTTTGAGATCAAACCTGCCATACTTCAAATGGTGTAGTCTTCAGTTCAGTTTGGTGGCCTCCCTTCTGAAGATCCTAATCTGCATCTCTCAAACTTCATGGAACTTTGTGAAACTTTTAAAGTTAATGGAGTTAGTGATGATGCCATTGGACTGAGACTGTTCCCATTCTCGCTCAGAGAACGAGCCAAGAGTTGGTTAAACTCCTTGCCACCCAACTCTATTGCCACCTGGAATGATCTGGCAACGAAATTCTTGTCAAAGTTCTTCCCTCCAGCAAAGTCTGCAAAGTTGCGAGGAGAAATAAACAACTTCTGCCAACAAGATAATGAATCTCTCCATGAGGCTTGGGAGAGGTTTAAAGATCTGATCAGAAAGTGCCCTCATCATGGTATAGAGAAGTGGATGCTGGTCCACAATTTCTACAACGGGTTGGTTGGTAACACTAGAACTCTGATAGATGCAGCAGCTGGTGGAGCCTTTATGAGAAAGAGTGCTAATGAGGCTTATGATCTATTGGAGGAGATGGCTCTAAACAATCAGCAGTGGCAAACAGAAAGGAGTCAAACTAAGAAGGTAGCTGGTGTGTTAGAGGTTGATGCCATCACAAAGTTGACAGCTCAGGTTGAGGCATTGACAAAGCTAATTGCAGGGCAAGCTAAACAAGCCCAAGTTGTTTGTGAGATATGTGGAGGAAGTCATCACTTTTCAGAGTGTCAAGCAGATGTGGATGATTTGCCAATGGATGAAGCAAAAGCCATTGGAAATTTTTCGTAGAATAACAACAAAAATTATGGGTTCAACCAGGGTAATAATCGAAGAAACAGTGGCTTCTATCAGCAACGAAATCAGAACCAGACACAGAACCTACAGTTTAATCAGCAACAAGCCTCCGGTGGAAATTCTAGCTTGCAAACAGATTTACTGCTATAATTCATGACTGAAACTAGATCTTCAATTAAAGACCTGTAGACTCAGATGGGCCAACTAGCAACTCAGGTAGCAACCCGTCCTCAAGGGAATTTGCCTAGCACAACTGAAGTCAATCCCAAAGAAAACTGCAAAGCAATTACCCTGAGAAGCGGTAAGATATATGATGGTCCTGAATTGCCACAACCAACTGATGGAGATAAGGAGATTAAAGCTCAACCAATGCCAATCCCAACACCAACAGCAGAGAAGGCTACTGATAGCCCATCACAACCACAACAGTCTCCACCAATTAGCATTGATCACCATGTGAAAATACCGTATCCTCAGAGACTCAGAAAGTCAAGTCTAGACAAGCAGTTCACCAAATTCCTTGAGGTTTTCAAAAGACTACACATTAACATTCCCTTTGCTGAAGCTTTGGAGCAGATGCCAAGTTATGTGAAGTTCATGGAGGAGATTCTGTCAAAGAAGAGAAAGATGGAGGATTATGAGACAGTGGCCCTAACTGAGGAGGGCAGCGCCATTCTACAGAAGAAACTCCCTCCCAAACTCAGAGATCCAGGGAATTTCACTATTCCTTGTACTATTGGGAAATTGAAGGAATAAATGCACTATGTGACTTGGGAGCCAGCATTAACTTGATGCCTCTGTCAGTGTTGAAAAGATTGCAGTTGGGTGAAGCAAAGCCAACCACAGTAACTCTCCAATTGGCGGATCGATCACTAGCTCATCCTAGAGGAGTCATTGAGGATGTGTTAGTTAAAGTTGACAAGTTCATCTTTCCAGCTGACTTCATTGTTCTGGATATGGAAGAAGATAGCAATGTCCCAATCATTCTTGGGAGACCATTCTTGGCAACTGGCCAAGCCTTGATCGATGTTCAGAAGGGTGAATTAAAGCTTAGAGTCCAAGGAGAAGAAGTGGTCTTTAATGTGCTAAAGGCTATGACATACCCAAAGGCAAGTGATAACTGTTTCTTCATTGATTTGATTGATTAAATTGTGAGTGAGAAAAAGCTGCTAGATGATCCTCTCGAACTGAGTTTAACTGAAGATGAATTGACGGAGCAAGAGGGACAAGATGTCATGGGTTATGTGAAGTGGCTTGACTCCTATGGGCCCTTGAACAGAAGATATTATGAGGAATTGGGAGCAGTTCCAAAAGAGCTGATGCCATCTACTGAAAAGCCTCCAGAACTTCAATTGAAGGTGCTTCCTAGTCACTTGAGGTATGAGTTTTTGGGTGAAGATAAAAAGCTGCCAGTTATTGTGTCAGCTTCTCTTTCTGATGTGGAAACTGATAGATTACTGAGGGTACTCCGAGCTCACAACAAGGCCATCGCTTGGACACTAGGTGATGTTAAAGGAATCAGTCCTTCAATGGTGATGCACCGAATTCTAATGGAAGACAATGCCAAACCGACAATCGACGCTCAACGTAGACTCAATCCACCCATGAAGGAAGTTCTCAGAAAAGAAGTAGTCAAGTGGTTGGATGCTGGAGTGGCTTATCCCATCTCAGATAGTAAATGGGTTAGCCCGGTGCAAGTGGTTCCAAAGAAAGGTAGAATGACTGTGATCAAGAATGAAAAGAATGAGTTTATTCCTACGAGAACAGTCACTGGTTGGAGGATTTGCATCGATTATAGGAAACTTAACAAAGCAACACGAAAAGATCACTTTCCTTTGCCCTTCATTGATCAAATGCTAGACAGATTGGCAGGGCAAGAATATTACTGCTTCCTTGATGGCTACTCTGGATACCACCAAATAGCTATAGCACCTGAAGATCAGGAAAAGACTACTTTCACATGTCCCTACGGTACCTTTGCTTTCAGAAGAATGCCATTCGGTTTGTGTAACGCCCCTGCTACTTTTCAAAGGTGTATGATGGCTATCGTTTCAGACTTGATTGAATCTTATATTGGAATCTTTATGGATGATTTCTCGGTCTTTGGTTCCTCCTTCGATCATTGTTTAGAAAATTTGGAAAAGGTGCTAACTAGGTGCGAGAAGTCTAACTTGGTGCTAAATTGGGAGAAGTGCCACTTTATGGTAACAGAAGGAATTGTTCTTGGGCATAAAATTTCAAAGGCAGGAATTGAGGTGGATAAGGCTAAAGTTTCAACAATAGAGAATTTGCCACCTCCAGTTTCTATGAAAGGAGTGAGGAGTTTCTTAGGAGATGCTGGCTTCTACCGAAGATTTATCAAGGACTTCTCAAAGATCTCAAAACCTTTGTCCAGTTTACTTGTCAATGGTGTTCCATTGGAGTTTGGAGAAGATTGCTTAAAGGCGTTCAAAGTTCTAAAGGAAAAATTGATTTCAACACCAATAGTCACTTCACCAAATTGAGAGTTGCCTTTTGAGTTAATGTGCGACGCAAGTGATTATGCAATTGGAGCGGTCTTGGGTCAAAGGGTTGACAGGGTTTTTCACACAATCTGCTATGCTAGTAGAACCCTGAATGATGCTCAACTGAATTATACCACAACGGAGAAAGAGATGCTGGCGATTGTGTTTGCTTGTGATAAGTTCCGACCCTACCTGATTGGGAATAAGGTTATTGTCTACACAGATCATTTAGCGATCAAATACCTTATGACCAAGAAGGATGCAAAGCCGAGACTGATTCGGTGGGTACTTCTACTTCAAGAATTTGACTTAGAGATAAAAGATAAGAAGGGCACTGAAAATCTGGTAGCAGATCACTTGTCCAGACTAGAGCTGGAAGAAAGTCAGAACACGAAAGAGGTGTAGATAAATGAGCAATTTCCTGATGAACAACTCTTTAGTGTGAAGGAAAGTCTAATGGTACCGTGGTATGCTGATTATGTTAACTTCTTGGCTGCTAACATAACTCCTCCTGAGTTCTCTCGACAACAATTAAAGAAATTCTTTTCTGAGGTGAAACATTACTACTGGGAAGAGCCAATCCTCTACAAGCACTGTGTAGATCAGATAATACGAAGATGTGTACCTGAAGAGGAGATGTACTCTATTCTCAATCACTGTCATGCTCTACCGTGTGGGGGACACTTCAGTGGAACTAGAACAGCAGTCAAGGTGTTGCAGAGCGGATTCTTTTGGCCAACACTTTTCAAAGATGCTAGTACTTTTGTGAAGGCATATGATAGTTGTCAGCGTACAGGTAATATCTCAAGGAGAAACGAAATGCCTTTGACAGGAATCTTGGCAGTAGAATTGTTTGATGTGTGGGGGATAGACTTCATGGGTCCTTTTCCTTCATCTTTTAGCAATCTATACATCCTATTGGCTATGGATTATGTGTCAAAATGGGTGGAAGCTGCAGCAACACCAGCCAATGATGGTAAAACAGTTCTTCGGTTCCTTTAAAAGAACATATTCACTCGGTTTGGTACTCCCCGAGAAATCATAAGCGATGAAGGGAGTCACTTCTACAACAAACAGTTCGAAGCACTGCTTTCGAGATATGGTGTTCGTCATAAAACTGCTCTACCTTATCATCCGCAAAGTAATGGCCAAGCTGAGATTTCTAATCGGGAAATAAAGATGATTCTGGAGAAAACGGTGCAGAGATCAAGGAAAGATTTGTCAAGAAAGTTAGATGACGCACTGTGGGCCTATAGAACAGCATTCAAGACGCCAATCAGGATGTCACCGTATCGGTTGGTGTTTGGAAAGGCTTGTCATCTACCGGTGGAGTTAGAACACAAGGCGTACTGTGCAATGAAGACTCTGAACATGGATTTAAAGGCTGCTGGTCAGAAAAGATTACTGCAGTTGGATGAGTTGGAGGAACTTCGCAATGAGGCTTATGAGAACGCTAAGATCTATAAGGAGAGAACTAAAAGGTGGCATGACCGAAACTTAGTTAGGAAGGAGTTTCAACCTGGGCAACAAGTTCTACTTTTCAATTCAAGGCTGAAGTTGTTTCCTGGTAAATTGAAGTCAAGGTGGTCAGGGCCATTTACAGTGGTCAAAGTGTTTCCTTATGGAGCGGTGGAACTGAAAGGTGAAGGCCCTAATACTTTCAAAGTTAACGGGCAGCGGTTAAAGCTCTACTTGGGAGGTCAATTTGACCAAGCCAAGTCCGCCATGATTCTGGCGCCACTATGAAGATCTCGGTCAACGTCTAGCTGAGCGACGATAAAGACAGCGCTATTGGGAGGCAACCTAATCTTTTATTTAATTTAAATTTTACTTTATTTTTTCTTTTGAATTTTTAGAAGACAATTCAGGTGCTTTGTATCAGTTTAATTTGTTTCATTGCATTTAGGTTAGATTTGCATTTGTTTAGTTGTAAATTAAAACCGTGAAAATCGTGAAAAATATATATATATATATGTATAGAAAAATGGAACAAAAAGGGTCCCCTGCTACAGTAGTCGTGACGGGAGTAATGCCCGTCGCGACTAGGCTTCTTACGAAAAAAAAGGGACCACGCTACAGTAGTCGCGACTGGGGCATTGCCCGTCGCGACTGAGAAGCCCACGAAAAAATTGAAAAGTTTTTGCCAACTCCCGTCGCGACGGGGCACATAGCCAGTCGCGACGGGACCCTCCTTCAGCACTATCAATTTCCCATTTCGCCCAAACCCTCATAAAACCTAAAAATTCAAATTCCACCCGACCCCTCTTCCTTTTCTCAGCCCCCCCATCCTCATTCCACCATTAATCATCAAATTTCTTCAAAATCTCTTCAAATCTTCCATCTATATCACCAAAAACACAAATTTTTCTCATAAATCTTTTCTTTTCTTCAAAAATCACACCACAAATTACCCTTTTTCACCCAAATCCGAATTTGCTACTATTCATCATCTTCAACCTTGAGTTTTCCATGGATGTGCAACAATGGTGGTGGATGGACGGCATTCTCGCTTAGTAAGTCTCTTTCTTTTCAAAACTTTGATTAGTTAAGCGAGTTTTCTGAAAGTTTGAATAATTTTCTAGAGCATTTGGGAATTTGTGGAGTTATCTTGGAGAAATTGTTGAATATTTGTGAAATATTATTGTTGTTGGATTATAGTGGTATTATTGTGATTTTTGGGAAGTGAAGAAATTAAGGGGAGGTGCTGCCGAATTTTTTCCAAAATTTTTGTGTGGTAATTTTGAAGTGTGTCATGGGTTCCAAGCGTACTAGAACGGGGCAATCGGGTACTTCATCGTCGAAACCGCCAACACCAGCGTGAAAGTCCAATTATGAAAAAGATAGATTTGTGAGTTTGAAGGCGCAAGAAAGATACTTTGAATTGCAAAAGAGAGCCTTCATTATGGATTGAGGTATGGAATATGATGACAATCCCATCCCGAATAACCCATTATTCGAGACCATGAGGCAACAAATTCAGAATCGCCACTGGGCGCAGTTACTGAAAATTTCAGAAAGAATGAATTAAACTCTGGCTCTTGAATTTTTAGCCAATTGACCCGAGGCACAAAACGAGAGGGTACGGGTCCGCAAAACAACTGTGCGTGTAAACATTAACACCATCCATCAAATGTTTGGCATGCCAAGAGAGGAAGAAATTCTTATGGAGGAAAGGTAGAGACAATTTATGCAAGAAAAGTTTGACCTTGTGGACTTGGCGGAAACAGTTGGTATTTCGGGGTTGAGATTGCATGAGGTGGATGAAGAACCCCAAATGCTTTATCGTTGTGAACTGAACCAAGTGGCTCGTGCTTGGATGTTTTTTGTGAGTGCTAGGCTTATGCCTAGTAAAAATTTATCGGATTTTCCATTGGATAGGCTCAGGGTTGTTCACGCAATACTGAAGGGAATTTATGTGCCAGTTGGAGGTATAGTTCTGCAGAGTTCCGATAACATGGTCAAGGAAACTGCACATACAGGAATTGGCCTAGCGGGAATTATAACTGAATTGTGTGCCACAATATCCTTATGATAATCAAGTACAACCACAACGAAATATTGATTGGACAATGGTGCGCAACCTTAAGCCCCCTCATCCATATGGTCAACCGCCTCCTCCTCGTCGTAATCAGCAGCCAGAAGTTCATGTCCCCGAGGAAGAGGACAATCCAAATGAAGAAATGCCTCAAGCGGTTCCCACTCCCACTCCTCTTGATGCGGGGATGCAACATATCCATGCTCTACTCAACTACATTATCCAGCAAAACATTCATATCCAGAGTTACATGGCGCAAAGAAGTGAATTTGATGAAAATCAAGTGAGGCAATTCAATCATTTAATTGATTCGTGGAGTCTTGGGGTCGAGGACCCAAATTACTTGGCATATCCTCCTCGCTTCCATCCCTATGATCAGCCACCACCGCCCAACCCCTTCTGATGGGGGTTCAGGTAAGTCCTTCTCACCTTGAGTATAATCGCACATTAGGGACAATGTCATAATAAGTTTGGGGGGAGAGACTTAAAATTTTTAAATTCTGCACTTTAATTTCTGCATTTTAATTTTCTGTTTTAGTTTTTTTGTTTTAGTTAAAGAATGGCAATAAGCTTGACGATAGTTGTACACTGCTGATTAGTGTGATGTGTTCTGAAATTGTAAAATAACTGTGTGCTTGATTCTGTTAACTCTTTGGATTAGTTTGGATGCTTAGAAACCTGTGTTTATCTGCAAATACTCAATCTGTGAAAATTATTATAATTGTTTTACGATGGTTTGTGGTAAGATTGACAGGATAGCTTAGAACTTGCATGTTTATTCTTTTGAGACGAAATCCTTGATAGTGTTCAATTGGAATATGACTTAGGCATTTGTTGGATAGTTTGAGCCTTTCAAGCCTACCGTAATAATGTGTATCCGTAGTTAACCTTTTGAGCCTAAACCTGTTATGTTTTTCACCCATCGATTTGAAAAATTGCAACCACACTATTAATTTTTCTTCACCATGTGATCCATGATATCATAAGCTACATAATTAGTTTGGGGGAGGAGAAACATTTAGTGTGAGGAAAATAGTGAGAGGGAGAAAAACTTGTAAGATTGAGAAGAAAAAAAATTGTGTAATTCAATGTCACTGAAAGAAAAAAAAATGAAATATGATAAAAAAAAAAAAAAAACACAATAAAAAGTAAAAATATGTGTGAAAAAAAAAAGAAAAAAAATTTCAGTGATGTTGAAAAATAATAGAGATGTCATCTATCAATCTTGGTGAATTCGGGAATATTATGGGATCTTAGAAAAAAAAAAGTAAGAAGCTTGTGGGTTCTGTTTGTGTGCTTATGATATCTTGAGCAAAAATTTTCTTTTGCCTATCCCTGAATATCTGAGCCATATTACCTAAAGCCTTGAAAAGACCTAATGATTCCAAAGAATACTGTCAACATTAGTGGAGAAAGGTAAGCATGTAAGCTTATGAGTTATCGGGCTGTGGAACTGTTGGAAAGAGTAAAACTTTTATAACAATGTTTCACATTTGAATAATGTTTTTTGCAGTTGTACATAGTGCTATGAATTGAGCATCTGAGTTAATTGTTAGATTAAGTAGGATCGAAATTCTTGTTTATGCAAGGAAGAAAACAGAGCATGAGTCAGCAGCGTAGTGATTATCTGACAGCGTAGTTAGTTTTTTTTACCTTACTCGGGGGCGAGTAAGAATCTAGTTTGGGGGAATTTGTTAGGCTAAAATTAGTCTAAGTTTCCGGTCATATTTTCGGTTAGTTTTCACTCTTTGTTTCTAGTTTTAGGGCTATGTTACGCTTGATTCTTTAGTTTCAGGTCCTCGGGCATTTAAAGAAAGTATCTTCAAGAATTGAGGAAAAGTTGTGAAAGAATCGAGAAGAAAAACCAAGATTGGTGTCGCTGCCTGTTCCAGTCGTGACGGGAACTGGCAGAGAGGATCTCGAAGTTTCAAAGTTTAATCCCGTCGCGACGGGAGCTTTGTCAGTCGCGACGGGGACCCCAGTGACGGGATTTTTGGGCAGTTTCGTAATTTCACGAATTTTTAAGTTGAGACTTGGTTTAAATAGTGAGAGTTCATGAAAATTAGGGATTATTCAGATTTGGAGCCCTAGAAACAAAGGAGGAGGCTAGAAGAGCGACTTGTGGCGACCCAGATCAATTGCTTCAACTAGTTCTTTCTCTTCTCTTTAATTTTTCTATGTTCTTTTCTATTTCAATGTTAATTATGGATTTGATTATGGATGTTTTGAACTAAACTCCTATTTAGGGAGAATGATGAATGTTGTTTAAGTTTTTCCTAGTTAATGAATAATTGCCATTCCTCCATCTTGATTGTGAACACTATTCATATTTGTGTTTAATTTCCATGTGCAAGATTGATCACCTTTTACATGCTTTATGATCTCAATTCGAAATCTGAAAAGTGAGAATTGAGAATGCTAAAATTGGATAGTCTAGGTTTTGATGTGAAACGAGAGTATTTACATAGCCTTTGTGACAAATAGAATATTGCTTAATGTTGATTTCATGTTAGTTTAATTAAGAGATTAATTAAAGAGCATGTGATCTAGAACCTAAAAGATCTCAAAAGAGTTAGGTTAATTTATAATCTGTCATTCACTTCAAGAGAAGGATAGCAATTAGACATTAACATTGGTAACTTATCAACAGGATTCGTCTCCCTATTTTCTTATCTTGATTAATCTTCTTTTATTATTTTTAATTTTCTGAATTGTCTTATTTAATTCATAAAAAGTATTATTTTACCAGATAGAATCATAAGTATAATTTAGTAGTAATTAGTCCAATTCCCTGTGTGAGTTTACTACTTGATTGTGTATACTTGCGTAGTGATCATAATTTTTGTAACAGGTACCCCGAGGATGTTGGGTTTTATGCCCTAAATAAAACTCATTTCAATATAATCAGATTTACTTATTAATATAGATCAGAAATAACATTTAATGTTGCATGGTTCACATGATTTATTTCATGATTATATGTACATAATGTATAAATTCATCTGAAACCCTTTTCACATATTTGATCCTGTTTATTGTGCCGTCAACACATTGGAAAGTAAACATGACTATGTGAATAAAGTTTCCTAGATTTATCAGACATAGGGTTTTACTGATATGATAATCTACAACAAGAGTTTACTTGTATTTGGAGAAATACTATGTTCTTTCCAGAACATTGGTTAAAGTAAAGCTCCGGTTGGATGCATGGAGTATGCATCGAAAGGGACCGATATTGAACTTTGACTTAGATTTAATTAAACTTACCGTAGAATCTATTCAAGTCAATATCGCCTAGTTGATCCTAGATCAAATGATCTTAATCCTGTTATGATTAGGCTCAATCTTGAAAGGCTATTCGTGTTCTTTGATTTGTTAGTTAAGCCTACTTTTAGGTCAGGGTGATACGTACATTTTGGGAACACGGTAGTGCAATTGAGTGGGAGCGCTAGCATAAACATGGAATCTATAGCTTCTATCTGGCGAATAGTAAGCAAAGGATGATCTCCTTTGAGCTTGACCAAACGAAAATAAATGGTGGAGATCTCATTTCACATAAGTTGAAATATCATTTATACGGGGTCAAGTGTTTTAAGGAATAAATACATTGTAGGGTGTAACGGTAATTTAATCCCTTTACAGTGTAGATCATTCATATAGAGGATCATTGATCACATTAGGATTATAACAATGGATAACTAATTATGTGTCTATATGGTGGAACATATAGAGCATTCTATATACTGAGAGTGCAATTCTAAGTTCTATGCGTGGATTCAACGAAGAATTAATAAGTTAGTGAATTTTAGTGCTAAATTCTTGATCTACTTATTGGAAGCTCGGTTATATAGACCCATGGTCCCCCCACTAGTTGAGATAATATTGCTTGTAAGACTCATGTAATTGATTTTGATTAATCAATTATAATTCTCAAATTAGAATATGTCTATTTGTGAAATTTTCACTAAGTAAGGGCGAAATTGTAAAGAAAGAGTTTATAGGGGCATATTTGTTAATTATGATACTTTGTATGGTTCAATTAATAAATATGATAAATGACAATATTATTTAATAATTATTTATAGTTATTAAATAGTTAGAATTGGCATTTAAATGGTTGAATTAAGAAATTGGCATTTTTGAGAAAATCAGATACAAAAGGTGTTAAAATTGCAAAATTGCAAAAAGCAAGGCCCAATCCACTAAGTGTATGGCTGGCCACCTATATAGCTATTTTAAGTTGATTTTTTCATTATTTTAAGGCCATATAATTCAAATCTAACCCTAGTGGAATGCTATAAATAGATAGTGAAGGCTTCAGAAAAATAAGACTTTTCTTCAGACTTTCTGAATCAGAAAAACTGAGCCTTCTCTCTCCCTATCTTTAGCTACCACTTCTGCTTTCTTCTTCCTTTGAATTTCGAAATCCTTAGTGTATGAGTAGTGCCCACACACATCAAGTGACACCTCAATCATACTGAGGAAGATCGTGAAGAAAGATCATCAGCAAAGGAGATTCAGAGAAAGAGATCCAGGTTCAGATATTGATAATGCTCTGCTACAGAAAGGAATCAAAGGCTAGATATCTGAACGGAAGGAGTCATATTATTCCGCTGCACCCAATGTAAGGTTTCTTAAACTTTATATGTGTTTAATTTATCGTTTTAGAAAGTTCATATTTAGGATGTTAATAAACATACTTGTGAGTAGATCTAAGATCCTGGTAAAATAATTTCCAACAACTGGCCTCAGAGCCATGGTAATTGATTTACTTACAAGAAATTTGGACTGTAAAACGATTGTTTGTATGTTCTTTGGATGGTATCATGTTGTATTGAGTGCTATTTGATGATTGATTGATGTTTGTAAATTTTCGTGAAAAATAATTGCGATTTTATCTCTGGAATTATTTTTATTGGATAGTATGGAAAAAATTAAGCAAGTTAGCCTTTTACAGAACTTAATTTGAATTTTATTTGAATTAGTTATGATTTTTTGAATATTTAAAAAAATCGCAACTGTGCTGATATTTTCCTGCAATCGCAAATCTGTCCGTAGAGTTCATTTTTTTTTTTTCGTTTTTCTTCGATTTTTCATGCTTTTTCATGGAATTAACTTCCGATTTTTGGTATAGTTTTGTATTTATACTATTACTATTCCTAATTCAATTCTAATTATCATTTTGAATTAATTTAATATTTTTTAAATTTAATTCAAGATATTAGTGTAATTTGAATTTGAATAGAATTAGTATCTATCTTCTTGCTTAAAAAAAAATCTATCTTATTTTAAAATTTGATTACATCTTATCTTATTTTAAATTTAAAAATAAGATATTTATAATCATGTAATTTTTAAATGATATAAGATATTTTGCTAATTTTTTAAATTTTGTTATTTTATTTATTTAAATTACATTTAAAATTTGAAAAAGATATTTATTTATCTTTTCTAATTTTTTATTTAATTTTTATTTATAAAATAACATTTAAAATTTAAAAGTAGTTAGCAAATTTTGAAATGATATTTAGGTTGGTTGAAACCTAATTTTTCAAAATTGTAGGTTTAATTTTAAATTTAAATTTTTTTTTTTAAATTTTCGAATTTTTTTTTTTAAGTTTTCGAAAAATAAATATTTTATTTATTTAATTAATTATTTCGAAATTAA
The DNA here is from genome assembly GCF_029168945.1 of Cannabis sativa. Classification (NCBI taxonomy): domain Eukaryota; kingdom Viridiplantae; phylum Streptophyta; class Magnoliopsida; order Rosales; family Cannabaceae; genus Cannabis; species Cannabis sativa. The sequence continues at coordinate 32,033,192 of NC_083608.1, read as the reverse complement.
TAATTTAATTTAAAATTAAATAAATCCTACATCCAACTATCCAGCTAACCTTGTTGCAGGAGTATGTGTTTTAGCTTGTTTGTAAGTTTTCAAAACCTATTATTACTTGATGCAAATAGCCATGGTTACTTTTTGCCAGATCTAATGATCTGATGGCTCCCTTGGTCAAGATAATAATTTGTAACAGGTATATTTACAATCTTCTTTCATCTGTGTATGACCTAGCAACATGATAGGACCCATCCAAAGTGTGCCTGTGTGAGCCTATGTGTTTAATTTTATTATAGATGCATATAGATTAATGTTGCTAAAATAAATTATCATAGTTCTTGATAGAATTTATTTAGGCCCATTTAGTTATTGGGCTTATTCAATTAATAACAGTTGTTCTTATTAAGGTTAAATTCCTCTCTTTTGGGCCTTGTGTGAGAGCTGGGAGCCATAGAAGTGGGTACGACATACTGAACCCAGCACCCCCTCACATGAACCACCCCAATTGTGAAGGCCCATTTGCCTGATTTGAACAACTGTACTAGGTTAATTACACTAGTTTAACCTAATAAAATTGATTAGCAACATAATTAATTTCATTTATTTTGAAATTAATTTAAGAAAATTATAGTTTAAAGAATTCTTTATTCTAAGCTAAACTATATGTATTTTCTTGTATTTAATTAAATATAGAATTATAACCATCTAGGTTTGTTGCTCCAAAATTCGCCCAAAATACGTGGACCAGTCGAGAGGGGACACGTGGATCAGATAACTTGGAAAGATTTGCTAAGTCTTTGTGCGCCACCAGGAAGCGCTGTTAGCATGGGTCCCAGAGGAGGCACCCGGAGTACAAGGTACTCCAGGAAGCTAGTATAGCGTGAAGGCTCTCCGGGATATGTCAGGTCTCTCCCGAGCAATCAAGTCGCATTTAATGCCGCATGGGAGGAAGCGTGTTGGGACTGTAACATGCAATAACGTCTGACGGCACAACCCCCAAACAGCAGCGCTACAGTAATGATCATTTAAGTCTAACGACGGCTACTCTGCGAAGAGTCACGTCAATCACAAGGCAAAAAGGACATTCTTCATAAAAGCCCTACAGCACCTAGGGATTTGACCATGCTTCACCCATGGTATATTCATCGGAAATGCCCAACTTTATGGATACTTACAGACACATGTGTAAGAACAATTCTAGGGATTACCCCACCAAAACACTATAAATACCCCCTCAAAGCTCATTTAATGGGGTTGAGAATCTTGGTTTGCAAAAGAGCAAGAAGAGAAAATACTCACCAAGAACATTCTCTGTATTTAAGAGAAAAACATTCTCTCAAGTGTAGAATCTGTATTAAATACATCCGTTAATAACAGTGGCTCGTGGACTAAGGCTCATTAACGCCCCAACCACGTAAAAAATCTTCATCTCACTTTCTTACAGCTCTTTATTATAATCAAATTTTAATAGTTGCCGAAAACCTCGGTCAACATTTTGGTGCTTTCATTGAGAGCTGAGGAAAGCTGTTTCACAACAAGCATTTAACTTCACAACAATGGTGGAGACAAGAGCTACACGTCATCCTCGCCCTCTAGAAGACGCTCAGGACCCCAATGAGGAAGATGTAGCCTCAAGGGCAGCAGAGGAGTCCGAGGAAGAAGAAGAAGAAATAGTTCCCGACGAAAACTACGAGGAACACCTCGACGAGTATGCCTATGACGGAGGAAGCTACTCGGAGTTGGTACTCCTTAGACAAAAAGCTATCGATCATGAAGCTGAGATCGAAGCTCAGAAAGCGCGAAATCAAAAAATGCAGGAAGTGATGCTAGCCATGCAGAAAGCCATGGAGGCAGCTGGTATTCACGTGCATCCCAAGGCGATGGCCGCTGGGCTCGACGGGGAGCCAGCGACGTCTTCGCCTAATTCCCAGCAGCAAAGGCCTAGGGAACCTAGCCCTATAAGGCACCGTGCTGAGGAAAACCAAACAAAAAACCCTACTTCTACCCCTGGTCGGAAGAAAAAGGTGCAGGATCCGCGAAGGGTCCGCTCGGATTTCCCTAAAGGGAAAGGTCCGCAGAGGGGCAAGCCCCAAAGAGGGAGTCTTGGCCCTCGGGATCGAGGGGACCGGAAAAGCGTTTCCGTGCACCAGAACCGAGGGGTAGAGGAAGAAGAGGACAGTAGATGTCCACCCATTGATACGAGAAATCAAATCAATGGGAATCAAGGTGACCTCCGGATCACCTTGACCAAAAAGATACGGGCCCGTGGTCTCCTCGGGTACTGTAAACGAAGGGATTATGGCGGAACTTGCCATACTTCGAAAAGATATTGCTCGAGTCTCCCGGAGGCAGAAGGGAGACGACTCCGACTCGGACAGTGAGGATCGGGAGCCTTGTGCCAAACATATCCTGGAGGCGGAGCTCCCTAAAAATTTCAAGATGCCCAAAATGGCAGCATATACTGGGAACTCCGACCCCAGTGATCACTTGTCACGGTTCAACCGGGTCATGACGATCATGCGGGTCGGCAATGACGCCAAATGCTTGTGCTTCCCCCTCACTGCGAGCGGATCGAGCGGAGGAATGGTTCAAAAATTGGAACCAGGATCGGTGGGTTGTTGGAACAAACTCCAAACCAACTTCCGGAGACAATTTGTCGCTGCCAGGAAGGTCAACTTGGAGGTTAGTGCCTTGACCAACATCAAGCAACTGCCCACCGAGACCTTAAAGAATTACATCAAGAGGTTCCGAGAGGAAGCCTCGAAGACCAAGAAGGTCGACGACGGACAACAGCTTGCGCTTCTCCAAGCAGGAATCCGCACTGGGACTCCCTTCTGGAACGAATTACGACGAAGGCGCCGCTAGCCTTCGGGACTTCCGAAGCGAGTCCAAAAATATATTAACCTCGAAGAAGCCCGGATCGTGGCTTACGGAGGCTATTATCCCACCGGATAGCGGGATACATGCCGGGAGTGTCGCCCTCGGGTGCTTGTCCCGACCGCGACTCCCCGGTAAGTGGCATACGGTTCTCTGCCACTCCGGATACGCCCTGGGGTCAAGCTTTGGCCCCGGCATCTTCCCATTACGGCAACCCGTCCGGGTGAATGGACGGACTCCTTCACGGGCTGCCCCGATCGCTAGCTTAACGAGGCCTACCCAGGGGTCGAGGAGCAAAAGGTCCTCCAAGGGCAGCACCCGAACGGGAGAGAAGCGCCAAAAGAAGGGGTACACACCCCAATACACCCAGTACACAGAGCTCACGGATTCTCAGGAACGTGTATATTTTGCCACAAGGCAGAATACACACTACCGGAGACCCCAGCCATTGTACAAAGACAGCTCCCGGAGAGATCCGAGTAAAAGGTGCGAGTACCACAACGACATTGGTCATAGCACCAATGAGTGTAAAAATCTCAAAGACGAGATTGAGAATTTGATCCGTTTGGGCCACCTCTATGAGTGGATCAAAAATAGGTTGCCCCACCTTAATCCGGGGCGGGTGGCGGGGGTATGCCTCGGGAACACCGGGGTACGGCGGGAGTATTGCCTCCAATGCTCCGCAGTGACACCCGGCATATACCGGACTACCGCCCGGCCTAATGGACGGGTAGCCATGATCTCCGGAGGTCCCCATATCGGAGGAAACACTCGCCAGGAGCGAACAAGATATGCCGAGGCCGCAAGACACGGAGGTGTGGGAGGTTACTCAACTCCCGGCTCAAAGGCCTCGGCTAATGGACCAGCCCATAACGTTCACGGAAGAAGGCGCCAAGACGGTGCGTTTTCCTCACCACGACCCGCTGGTCATAGAGACCCCCATCGCAAATAAGGTGGTGGCTAGGGTCCTGATTGACAATGGGAGTTCCGTGAACTTGCTCTTCAAAGAAGCCTTCAACCGCGATAGGGTTGGCCGACCGGGACCTCTCGCCTAGTGGATCGCAGCTCACGGGGTTTAACGGGATGACGCTAATCCCGATGGGAAAAGTCGAGGCTCCCGGTTACCTGTGCCCGAATACCCCCAAAGCACATTCAAGTATTGCACCTTCGTGGTGGTAGACCGTCCAACAGCCTACAACGCAATCCTAGGCCGACCGCCCTCGTCGACTTTGGTGCAATTACTTCAATCCGACATCTATGCCTAAAATTCCCTACCCAGGAAGCCGGAGTCGGAACGGTGAGGGGAAATCAAGGAGAGGCCAGGCAATGTTACAATGTTGCCACCCACTTGCCAGTACTCATGGTCCGGGCCCCCGAGATAGAGAAGGCTGAAGAGGACGAGTTGGATCCTCGCATAGGGTCCGAAAGGGTCGTGGAACCAATGGAGGACGTCGAAGAAATACCAGTGTGCGACGACGACTCCACCAAAGTACTCCGGATAGGGAGGAGCCTGGATCCGGAGGAAAAAGATAAAATAATAAAAACACTGAAGGGCGCCATCGACATTTTCGCATGGCGCCAAGAAGACATGACCGGCATCAGCCCTCATGTCATCACCCATGTACTCAATGTCAACCCGGACATGCCCCCTGTACAGCAAAAGAGACGCCCGCTCGACTCGGTGAAAGCCGAGGCCTTAGAGAAAGAGGTGGATAAACTTTTGTCCAATGGCATGATCCGCGACGTGTATTATCCGAATGGCTGGCCAATGCGGTCCCAGTGCCCAAGCCGAACGGGACTTGGCGGGTTTGTATAGATTTCACAGATCTAAACAAAGCCTGCCCAAAGGACTGCTTTCCGCTGCCCAGGATCGACCAGATGGTAGACGCCACGTCCGGATTTAAGCTGCTATCTTTCATGGATGCCTATACTGGGTACAACCAAATAAAAATGCATACGGCAGACCAGGAGTGCACTAGCTTCAGGACCGATAAGGGGGTATACTGTTACCTAGTCATGCCTTTCGGACTGAAAAACGCCGGAGCAACCTATCAAAGAATGGTTAACCGGATGTTTAAAAGCCTCCTGGGACGAAACATGGAGGTATATGTAGACGACATGCTCGTCAAATCCAAAGCATGCAACAGCCATGCAAGCGACTTAGAAGAATGTTTCGAAGTCGTCCAGAGATACGGCATGAAGCTCAATCCAAAAAAATGCACCTTCGGGGTCAAGTCGGGAAAATTCCTGGGCTTCATAGTCAGCCAAAGGGGGATCGAAGCGAACCCGGAGAAAATCCAAGCTCTCCTGGACATGCCATCCCCCAAGAAACATAAGGACGTGCAGAGCTTGACCGGAAAGGTAGCCGCACTGAGCCGCTTTATCTCACGATCCACGGACAAGTGCATACCCTTCTTCAACATGCGAAGAAATGCCAAAAGTTCGAATGGTCAGATGAATGCGAGGAGGCATTCAAAAGGTTAAAAGACCACATGGCCAAACCTCCTATCCTATCAAAACCCGTCCTTGGAGAAGACTTGTTCCTTTACTTGGCCGTCTCCGAGCATGCGGTCAGCGCTGCACTAGTCCGAGAGGAAGAAAAAATTCAGCACCCCGTGTACTATGTTAGTAAGCGCATGGTAGGGGCCGAGACAAGGTACCCGGTTATTGAAAAATTAGTATTCTGCCTCCTGATGGCATCAAGGAAGTTGAGACCATACTTCCAAGCCCATCCGATCGAATCTTGACCAATCATCCACTCCGGCAAGTTCTCCGTAAGCACTGAAGCATCCGAAGACTCCTCAAGTGGGCGATGGAGCTGAGTCAGTTCGACTTACATTACGTGCCCCGGATTTCCATAAAAGGCCAAGCCTTGGCAGACTTCATCACCGAATGCAATGAAGCCGAGGCGACAGCCAATACACCAGAGCCACCAATCCCCACTTGGAGAGTATTTGTGGACGGAGCTTCTAATGAGAACGGTTCAGGAGCCGGAGTGGCTATGATATCACCTACTGGATTGCGGCTCCAGGCAGCACTCCGATTCAACTTCACAGCTTCGAATAACGAAGCCGAATATGAGGCCCTGATAGCAGGGCTAAAATTGGCTAAAGCTGTAGGAGCCAAGAGAGTGGAAGTCTACAGTGATTCTCAGCTGGTCGTAAACCAAGTTTCCGGAGAATACCAAACTCGCGGCGAGCGGATGGCCGCGTACGTAGCCATAGTCCGAGAATTGCTCCACGAGTTCACGGACTACAAAATAGAAAGAATCCCCCGAGAGAAGAATGCTCATGCGGACTGTCTGGCTAAGTTAGCCTCGGACAGCGAAATCGAAGAGCTGGGGGTAGTACCAGTGGAACGCTTGGCGGAGCCAAGCATCAAAATAAAAGAGACCACACAAACGGTTGGGCAAGAACCCAGTGGATGGTCCCCATCATAAAGTACATAACCACGGGTGAGTTGCCCCAAGAGAGGGAGCCGTCTCGAAAGATTCGATATCGAGGCTCATCGTTATGTAATGATGGATCAAATTCTCTACGGAGAGGACTCAGCATGCCTTATTTAAGGTGTGTATCGGACCATGAAGCTAGACAAAATCAGGCTGGAGGTCCATGAAGGGTTCTGTGGAGATCATACGGGAGGACCCAGCCTCTCAAAGAAAATATTGAGGCAAGGGTACTTCTGGCCAACAATGAAAAAAGATTGTATAGACTATGTCCAAAAGTGTGACTCGTGCCAAAGGTACGCGAACATACCGAGAGCTCCTCCAAATGAGATCACTTTGATGACCAGCCCATGGCCCTTCGCGGTCTGGGAATAGATCTCATCGGGTCTCTACCTACGGGAAAAGGAGGGGTAAAGTATGCAATAGTAGCAGTGGACTACTTCACCAAGTGGACAGAGGCTGAGCCTATGAAGACAATAACTGCTAAGAAGGCATTGGACTTTGTTATTAAAAACATAGTGTGTCGATACGGCTTGCCTCATAAAATAGTCTCAGACAATGGAAAGCAATTTGATTGCGAGGAATTTACTGACTTCTGCAACCAACACGGAGTGGTAAAAAGCTTCTCCGCGGTAGCCCGGCCTCAAACAAACGGCCAGGCGGAAGCGATCAATAAAATCCTAAAGGTCACCTTGAAAAAGAAGCTGCGCTGTAAAAATAAGCGGCCCGAAGAATTGCCAAGGGTATTGTGGGCCTACGGACGACCCCCAGGAACCACAACCGGTCACTCGCCGTTCTCAATGGCGTACGGTTGTGAAGCAATGGTCCGGTGGAAACAATATTCCCATCCCACGGGAGGACGACTTATGATCCGGCCACCAATCGAGCCTTTGCTCCAAGAGGCTTTGGATCAAGTCGAAGAACTCCGGATGAGTCTCAAATACGGATGGTCGCTTATCAAAAGAAGGTGACCAAGTATTTTAACTCCAAGGTTAAAAACAGAAAATTCGCTATTGGGGATATGGTCCTAAGAAGGGTTTTTCCAGCCACCCAAGAACCCGGAGTGGGGGTACTTGGACCAAATTGGGAAGGACCATATGAAATCGAGGACGAAATCGGTTCTGGCACTTACAAACTGAAAAGAATGGACGGAACTACTGTCCCAAGAGCCTGGAATGCCGATCACCTCAGAAAATATTACCAGTAGCAAATTAAACTTAGATTTTGTTCAAAGGGTTTGTACCGTCCAAATGTATGCCTCCTCTATATTAAATAAAACTGAGTGCCTTAAAAACAAAGTTTCTATGCCACTCAGGGGGGTACTAGGGTATACCGCACGGACAAACAAAAACAAACTAAGTAAAATATCCTGACCCAAAGGGCAGGTCAAAATATGCGCAAAAATAAAAAGCATAAGTATAAAAACCCTGAGTCAAAGGACAGGTTAAAATATCTAAGTGTGACAAATAAAGATCGCATATATAAAAAAAAAATATCCTAGCCCAAAGGGCAGGTCATATACATATAAATGGCCCGGGGACAGGCCTTAAAATATAATTGTCTCCCCTTCAAATGAAAGCTGCCGCCTATATGTAAATTGTTCTAAGGCAGCAGCAAATATGTACAAACAAAAAAAAAAGAGTTATAAGAGAAACGGATAGAATCTGGGTCAATAATACGGCAGCTCAGTCAGCCCGCGGAGGAAGACGAGGTCCAATCCGTGCCTCAAGCGCAGCATCAAGCTTCTTCTTCTTTTCCCGAAATTTGGCAATCATCTCCTCGGGTTTAGGATAAAAAGTAAGCTTGATACTCTGATCATTGGTGGCCCAAGCCATGTAGACACCATCATCAAAGCGCTTCGGGCACCGGGCGCAGGAAACAGGAGAAAGGAGCTCGGCCCTCTTGGCCTTCCTGGTGGACTGTTCTTTGAAATCCCTAAGCTCCTTCAGCTCCGCAGCTAGAGCGGCCTTGGATTCAATGTCCGACTGGTGAGTCTCCTCTAGAGATCTCACCTTGGCGGCCATTTCATCCAAAGCCTCCCTGGCCTCCCGGAGATCTCGCCTGGCCTTCTCGGCAGCCTCGGTTTGAGCCCTTAGTTCCTCCTGATGATGGGCCTCCATCCTGTCTCTCCGCTGAGCCTCGTCCCGGATCATGGCCTCCGCCTGAGCCTCCCTCCGTCTGGCCTCCTCTTCCTTGGCCTTGGCCGCTGCCTCCTGGCGCTCGGCAGCCTCCTGGTAGATCTGCCTCTCCGCTGTGAGGTCTTGGAGGACCTTCCTGACGTCATTCATGTCCCCAAAGTCGGACAGAGCGAAGCCATGGTTTATGATGTTCCTGGAGGCGGCCGGCCTCGGCGGCAAGCCGAACCATAACGAAGTATAAGGAAAAATTTCTCAAAGGATGAAAACAAAATACAAACAACAAAAAGGAAACGCAAAAAATTGCAAAGTACTTACCACCGAGAGAGAATGGTGAGGTCCCGGACTGGAAGATGGAGTTCAGGGAAGCACAAGTGGCAAACCGCTTGGGCGCACAACGTGTAAGCTGAGAAGCGAACTCGCCGGTCATCTCCGCGGCAAAGGGAGCCAAAGTAGGCCCTAGGAGAGGACGGAACCAGTCCGTTAAGGGGTCCAGATTGAGGTTCCACGGATCACGGTATTCCGGGTGGTTGATGCCCGCCTCAACCTCAGCTCGCAGAATCCTCCTAAGGGCCTCCACTTCGGCATACCCCCGGGAGTACTCGTCCATAGCGTAGTTGTGTTTGGCTATGCGTAGCTCCTGCCTCACCTCATCCCCCGGAATCGGGGTAAGCTCGATGTGGGGAGGAGCAGGATTTTCCTCCATCGGGGAAACCCCGCCGTCTAGGCCATGGGCAGGAGTGTCGGCCCTCCGAGGCCTCTTCGGCTCGTCCTGGGCAATCATCTTGCCCTTACGCTTGCGAATCAGAGCCACTTCAGGCTCCTCCTCGTCCTCCTCTGCTACCTCCGAAAGGGCTTGAGGCTCTCCTGCACCCCCAACGGCCTCTCCCAGAAGCACCTCCTCGTCATCCACTAAGTCAATGGTTTCGGGAGGAGCGCCGGAAGGAACCTTCAAGGAAGGGGCCGGGGAAAGGGGTGAAAGCCGGAGGAGCCACGGGAGTATGAACCCCGGCAAGCTGTTCCAGGATGGCATCCATGGAGGTACCTGTTCCAAAAAATAAGCAAGTGTTAGAAGTTCGTGAGGAACCGCTTATACAAGATACAGCAAATAAGCTACTCCTACCCGAACTTCCTAATTCGGCCCTAGCAAAGTCCTGAACTTTAATGATGGCAGCATCATCTCCAAGATAACTGTCCGAGGGCCGAAACCAGCTGGACGCTATGTAAGCTGATGGACCTAAGGGAATAGGTTCCGGAGGGCCGGAGCCCATCCGGGACCGACCTAGGTAATCTCCTAAGTTCGTAAAATAAAATTCCTTCAAACGATCCCCCCACCGGGTCAACGGCATCTTAAATCTACGAAGACGCTCGTCGAACCCTACGGGCCTATGACTGGTATATTCATCAACGGAAGGAACATAGCGAATTATCAAGGGAGACTTACCGCCGCACCGAAGTGCTAGCACCGGGAGCACCCGAGTTTGGTTCGGGGGCTGAAGGCCGAGGCGGGAAGTACGTTTCTCGGAAGAATCTTCAAGACGAAGGGGCCCCGGCGGGCGATCCTCAATCTCTTCTTGAAGTATCTTGTCAAAAAATTTAGCTTCGGACTTCCTGCCAATGGCTTGGCTCCTTCGCACCACCGAACTCCCCACGCGAAGCCCTCTCCCCGAGGCGGCACGGGCCTTAGAGTACGCCTTCTCCCGGGCCTTCCGTAGAGATAATCTTGGTACTTCTTCTCTGCCGTAGCAATGAGCTCATCCCGGAAGGCCTTCTCCGCAACCGGCGCCCTCACATTGGGGCAGATGACCCGTGAGAGGTTGGAGTCATCCACGGATTGGTGAGAAAGGATAAGTTTGGCCTTCCTACAATTCTCCGTGGTGACTAGGCCCCCGACATCAAGATCGGCGTGGTCATAGGAGGCGAAGGCTTGGGCCCTTCGAAGGAAAGCCTGAGTGGGAAGCGTCCGTTGGTAAGGTGGGATCCGCACCCACTCCGTGAGAAGCTCCGGGTGGTCCACGGCCCTGAACCGGAAGAAAAGAAAAGCGGTGGCGGTACTCCTTAACATGAGTCTGCCTATTATACGGAACCACCCCCTCGTTAGCAGGGTGGATCCGGAACCCATAAAAACCATCCTTAAGTTTGTCCCCTTTCTTGGGGACGGATACAAGTTCATAAAAATACAAAATTTCCGCCGGGCTGGGAGACCCCCAGCCACGGGTGGTGTAAAAAATAAATAAGCCTGAGAGCAGGCGGTAAGCTTGAGGAATAAGTTGGTATGGCGCAAGGCCGACAAATACAAGAAAATTCACAAAGTAATCTTGGAGCGGGAGCATGGCACCGGTCATCAAATGGGTCTGACTCCAAGCCCCGAAGCCGTCATAGTTGTGATTAGGCGTCTCCGAGTCACGAGGAGGCCGGTGGAAGGTCCCTGAGGTAGAGGGTTTGATCCCAGCCACGTTAATAATGTTCTCCAGCTGGTGAGGACAAGTCAGGGTCGATCGAAGCTCGGCCGCTTCCCAACCAGTTGCACGGGGCTTGTACCCCTCCTGGGCAACGGGTCCCAGAGAAACCTCCTCCAGCGTGGCCATACTTTTCCCTTTCTTCTTCGAAGATTTTGAGCCAGAAGCAGACATTTTGTGTTCTGAGGAAAAACAAAAAGGGAAAAAGAAAAGTCCAGCAGTTAGGTCCCATACCAAACCCTAAATCAAGAAAAAGGGAGTGGGGGTCCCCTAACCGCTGGAAAGAGGCCCCCTCCGGACACGTGTCACATGGGAAACTCTGGAGAGAATCCCTGAACAAGTGTCGGGTGCAGTGAAATCGCAGAAAGTGGTTTTGCAAAAAGAAAAAAAAAAGAAAAAAGCCATCCTATGCCCTAAGCGACTGTTAAACGAAGAACACATGGCCCTCTTCAAACGGAACCGTATAACTACAACGGGGCATGATAATGGCGATTCTACAACTAACGCGATAAACATACGACGAGAACTCGAAGAACTTAAACACTCACAGAAGCCTCTAAGTACGAACCCAGAAAATGAACGAAGTAAATATAAGCATGGTATTATCTAAGGATGCAAGAAACTTACAGTCGATCGTTGAACTGGAGGTACTGAATGTGGTTGAGTGAGAGTTAAGAAGAATTGGCAAAGTCAAACACCGGAAAACTGAATGAAGTGTCTGGGTATTAAGACAGTTCGTGATACTTTGAGGAATTTTCTCTCTAGGAAATTCGAGCAGAAATGGCAAGGAATGGAAAGTAACCGAAATGAAGGAAAGGTGGTGGCTTTTATAGGCAAAAACGCATGAGGAACAGGCGTCATCACCTACCAATCGCACGGTGGGGGAGACGCACGATTCGAATTCCCAAAGATCAACGGATCAGATCAATCTACCATTAAGGCGGTGGAAACGTTTGAGTATCCGTCTGACACCATTAATGCGCCGCATCAATCATGGGGCGTGAAACGAATCGACCTCTGCAAAAGCGAATCGCTGCATTTAATGCCATTATCACACGCACCTCCACGCGCCCCCAGGTTCGTATCAGAAGACCGAGGAGGCGGCTGGAGACATTCCTGCAAAAAGCAAATCGCTGCATTAAATGACATCATTTAATTTGCCCCCACGCGCTCGAGGCTCGAGCTAGGGAAACGAGGAGTCAACCGGAGACACTTGAACAAGCCTTGGTTTATTTTTATTAAGTAAACAAGGCTTGGGGGGTAAATGTTGCTCCAAAATTCGCCCAAAATACGTGGACCAGTCGAGAGGGGACACGTGGATCAGATTACTTGGAAAGATTTGCTAAGTCTTTGTGCGCCACCAGGAAGCGCTGTTAGCATGGGTCCCGGAGGAGGCACCCGGAGTACAAGGTACTCCAGGAAGCTAGTATAGCGTGAAGGCTCTCCGGGATATGTCAGGTCTCTCCCGAGCAATCAAGTCGCATTTAATGTCGCATGGGAGGAAGCGTGTTGGGACTGTAACACGCAATAAAGTCTGACGGCACAACCCCCAAACAGCAGCGCTACAGTAATGATCATTTAAGTCTAGCGACGGCTACTCTGCGAAGAGTCACGTCAATCACAAGGCAAAAAGGACATTCTTCATAAAAGCCCTACAGCACCTAGGGATTTGACCATGCATCACCCATGGTATATTCATCGGAAATGCCCAACTTTATGGATACTTACAGACACATGTGTAAGAACAATTCTAGGGATTACCCCACCAAAACACTATAAATACCCCCTCAAAGCTCATTTAATGGGGTCGAGAATCTTGGTTTGCAAAAGAGCAAGAAGAGAAAATACTCACCAAGAACATTCTCTGTATTTAAGAGAAAAACATTCTCTCAAGTGTAGAATCTGTATTAAATACATCCGTTAATAACAGTGGCTCGTGGACTAAGGCTCATTAACGCCCCAACCACGTAAAAAATCTTCATCTCACTTTCTTACAGCTCTTTATTATAATCAAATTTTAATAGTTGCCGAAAACCTCGGTCAACAAGGTTCTTTCTGGAACTTAATTTAAATTTTTCATTAAATATTCTTATTTAAGTTGATATTTAGTTATCTACAACTAACCAACTTAAATCTGAATATCTTTTGAATTTCAAATTTCAAAATTAAGTTGAGGAATTTTAGGCATTGGTTATTAAGATTCTTTAGATATTTTTTAAGTTAATATCTTTTCGAATATTAACTTAAAATGGAATATTTTCAAATTAAGTGGTTACAACTTAATTTTTGATATTTAATTAAATTTAAATTTGAAAAATATTTAAGTTCTAGATTTTTTCTAATACAACTTAAATTAGATATTTTTTCAAATTTTGTGGAAAAGATACTTAGTCAAATAAGATATTTTCTAGATAGTTATTTCTAGACTACTTATTATTTCTAATATTAAATAGGAAAATACTATACATTGTGAAATTAATTATTTATATATAATTAATTTTGGTACAATTTATTTTAAGTATATTTTTCCTAGTATTAAACTAGAGATTAATAATTAAGCCTTCTCTACACTTAATTATTTATTTCTTGAATTTAATACATTTAATTAATTTGAAAATTAAATATCTAAGTTGATTTTTATCATCATACTTAAATATTTCTTTTTCATGACATTTAATTAAATAGAAAATTATTTTTAGTTGAAATTTATATTTTCAACTAAATTTAAATAATTTTCAAAATATATTTTTTTTTATTATTTTATTAATCAATTTTCGAAATTGCATTTCTTAAATGCTAGAATTTCGAATTTTATCTTGAAAAATAGATTAAGTTGTGAATTAATTATTTATTTTAATTAATTCTTGGATCAACTTAAATCAATGATTTTTTTCATTTATTGATTAATTTAAAATAAATTGAATTAAAGTATATTATTAGAAATTGAATTAATTAGTCAAAGGAAAATCTAGATAGATGATATTTTTGCTTGAAGTATTTTTCTAGTGTATTTAATTAAATAGAAAATTAATATTTAAGTTGATTTTCATCATCATACTTAAATATTTGAAATTTTTCTTATATATTTAATTAAATAGGAAAATTATATTTTTTGTTGTAAATTAATTTTGGGCCAACATTAAATTAGAATAATTTTTCCAGGATTAATTTTTTATTTTAACATGCATTTTCGAAAATTGTATTCTTAAATACTTTAATTTTTCGAAATGCAATATATATTTATAGAAAATTAAATTTGAGTTGCAAATTAATTTATATCAATTTTGTAACAACTTAAATTGAATATTTTTTCTAAATATTTATTGGAAATTATTACTAAGATGGAAATAATTCATGTTATTTTCATCTAAGTAAAATTTATAAATATTAAATTAAAATTTATATTTTGAATTTTTCATTCTAAATTGGAAATTTTAAATAAATATATATTTAAAATAAATAAATTAAATAAAGAGAATCAAAGAAAATACAACTCACTTTAAATAATGAGCTTGATTATTATTAAGATATTCGATCTCCATTGTTGGTCTTACAAAAGTTAAATGTTTTCAATATAACCTCGAGACGCTAGACTTCGTCCCCCTATGGATGGTTATTCGTTGAACGCATTTAACACCGTAAGATTTCATTTGATAAGTGTTTTGTAAGTTTTCGTCTCTATTAGACTCTCCCCTACGGTGACTACTTAGAGATAAACTTATGAAACATGAAACAATGGTGGAAGCTCATAAAATGAGAATAACCTTGACTCTCGCCTACAGGGACAACGTTGGATTCTTATTTTGATCGAATAAAAGGTTGCAAGAATGATTTCTATTTTAGATGAGCTGACAACTCTATTCAATAAATGATGCTTTAACTCTCGCCTACCGGGACACTGTATCAGTTTGTTGAAAACCTTGGAAATTATTTAGGATTGTATGTTTTAGTATTTTCACTAGTCATTCCTACTTGCTATATGTTTATAATTTCTGAATTGTGTATGAATTTATATTGAACCATGTTATTTTCTGTTATTAAGTTGTAGTTTAATTTCGAATCTTCATTGTTGGTCTAACATGTTTGTTTTTCTAATGAGATAAATTCCTAATGGATTTTCACCATTAGACATACATAATAGTGTAAGATCTCGAAAGATAAATATTGTATATGCAACATCTAGCTGTTCATCAATTGATGACACCTTAGACTAGTATTTTTACAATATGAAACAAGAAGATTACATAAATAAGATTACTTTGTCTTTCGCTAATCGAAGCATCGTTGGATTCTTATTTATAAACGAAATTATCCTAATTCCTCTTAGCTTATTCATTTCGAATTAGCTCAATAATATATCATTGGATGAATGGTCTATAAATCATTTCATGTCATTATATTTTCTCTTAAGAAATTAAATGACGCATATGATTATAATCCCGAAATTCTATTCCCAATTGATATAAAACCTCAATCTTAGAAATCTCCTACTTGTATGGGCAAATCTGACTTAGAGTTTGTATTAGTAGTGCTTGTCCAAGATAGAATTACTCATTATTTTTGGTATAAATTTAAGTCTTTGACTTTAATTTTAAATTCCAAATAGAAATTTTCTTATATTTCTAATTCCAGAATACAATACAGTTACACTTTCTCAAGTGTTTAATATCCATCTTTTATTAATGGATTCAAACTGTATGGAATATGAGTTAGGTATTCTGTGACCAAGATCCACTTGCACTATTCTAAGAACTCTTTGATGTAACTAAACCTAAGTCATCAAAAAGACACAACCAAATTTTTATTAATCTATGGCATTTGTATCTTGTTCATAGTGGATTTGACAAGATCAATCTCTGCAAAGAGTTAATATGCCTATGTCCACTGAAAGTAATTCATCTCATTCGCAGATGGATGTACATTCAGGGGTGGATATGAGTTTTTCGTTGTATTCTTAAAACGATAACTCTAGATTATACCTTTTAGCAAGAAATTTGAAATGTTTGAAAAATTTCATTAATTTCTAGCAATGGTTAAAACCATTAAGGAAAGTGGTTAAAGATCTTGCGAACTGATAGGGGTGGAGAAATAGTTAGTAGATATGCAGTTCAAAGATCATTAAATTTATTTTTGAATTATATCCAAACTTACCTCCCCAGAAATTTTGAGTTGCATGTTGATGATTAGTTACTAGTCGTTGCCTAATTCCTTCTATGGTAATACAATTTCAGAATGATGTAATGGTTGGGTACTTAATGTAAATCATTACTAGATTCATGGATGACCTAATCAAAATCTTGAGAAAAGCTAGAACTATTAACCATGTTTTGTTAGCTATTCTAAGTGATTAGGGGTGGACCATCCCATAGTCAATAGATAAGAAAGTGTTTGATCAAACAAATACTACTTTTCTAAGAAAATGAGAAAGTCTGAAAAACAAGTAGAAAATAAAGGAGATATTTAATTCTTGATTCCAAAAGTGTTCTATCATCTTATATAACATATGATGGTCCACCCCTAATCACTTAGAATAGCTAACAAAACATGGTTAATAGTTCTAGCTTTTCTCAAGATTTTGATTAGGTCATCCATGAATCTAGTAATGATTTACATTAAGTATACAACCATTACATCATTCTGAAATTGTATTACCATAGAAGGAATTAGGCAACGACTAGTAACTAATTATCAACATGCAACTCGAAATTTCTGGGGAGGTAAGTTTGGATATAATTCAAAAATCAATTTAATGATCTTTGAACTGCATATCTACTAACTATTTCTCCACCCCTATCAGTTCGCAAGATCTTTAACCACTTACCTTAATGGTTTTAACCATTGCTAGAAATTAATGAAATTTTTCAAACATTTCAAATTTCTTTGCATAAGGTATAATCTAGAGTGATCGTTTTAAGAATACAACGAAAAACTCATATCCAGCCCTGAATGTACATCCATCTGCGAATGAGATGAACTACTTTCAGTGGATATAGGCATATTAACTCTTTGCAGAGATTGATCTTGTCAAATCCATTATGAACAAGATACAAATGCCATAGATTAAAAAAAATGGTAGTGTCTATTGATGACTTAGGTATAATTACATCAAAGAGTTCTTAGAATACTTTAAGTGGATCCTGGTCACAGAATACCTAACTCATATTCCATACAGTTTTAATCCATTAATAGAAGATGGATATTAAACACTTGAGAAAGTGTAACTGTATTGTATTCTGGAATTAGAAATTTAAGAAAATTTCTATTTGGAATCTAAAATTAAAGTCAAAGACTTAAATTTATACCAAATATAATGAGTAATTCTATCTTGGACCAGCACTTATAATACAAACTCTAAGTCAGATTTGCCCATACAAGTAGGAGATTTCTAAGATTGAGGATTTATATCAATTGGGAATAGAATTTCGGGATTATAATCATATGGTCATTTAATTCTTAAGAGAAAATATAATGACATGAAATGATTTATAGACCATTCATCCAATGATATATTATGGAGCTAATTCGAAATGAATAAGCTAAGAGGAATTAGGATAATTTCGTTTATAAATAAGAATCCAACGATGCTTCGATTAGCGAAAGACAAAGTAATCTTATTTATGTAATCTTCTTGTTTCATATTGTAAAAATACTAGTCTAAGGTGTCATCAATTGATGAACAGCTAGATGTCGCATATACAATATTTATCTTTCGAGATCTAACACTATTACGTATGTCTAATGGTGAAAATCCACTAGGGATTTATCTCATTAGATAAACAAACATGTTAGACCAACAATGAAGATTCGAAATTAAACTACAACTTAATAACAGAAAATAACATGGTTCAATATAAATTCATACACAATTCAGAAATTATAAACATATAGCAAGTAGGAATGACTAGTGAAAATACTAAAACATACAATCCTAAATAATTTCCAAGGTTTTCAACAAACCGATACAAAGGTCCCGTAGGCGAGAGTCAAAGCATCATTTATTGAATAGAGTTGTCAGCTCATCTAAAATAGAAACCATTCTAGCAACCTTTTATTCGATCAAAATAAGAATCCAACGTTGTCCCGGTAGGCGAGAGTCAAGGTTATTCTCATTTTATGAGCTTCCACCATTGTTTCATGTTTCATAAGTTTATCTCTAAGTAGTCACCGTAGGGGAGAGTCTAATAGAGACGAAAACTTACAAAACACTTATCAAATGAAATCTTACGGTGTTAAATGCGTTCAACGAATAACCATCCATAGGGGGACGAAGTCTAGCGTCTCGAGGTTATATTGAAAACATTTAACTTTTGTAAGACCAACAATGGAGATCGAATATCTTAATAATAATCAAGCTCATTATTTAAAGTGAGTTGTATTTTCTTTGATTCTCTTTATTTAATCTATTTATTTTAAATATATATTTATTTAAAATTTCCAATTTAGAATGAAAAATTCTAAACATAAATTTTAATTTAATATTTATAAATTTTACTTAGATGGATATGAAAATAACATGTATTTCTTCCATCTTAGTAATAATTTCCAATAAATATTTAGAAAAATATTCAATTTAAGTTGTTACAAAATTAATATAAATTAATTTACAGCTCAAATTTAATTTTCTATAAATATATATTGCATTTCGAAAAATTAAAGTATTTAAGAATACAATTTTCGAAAATGCATGTTAAAATAAAAAATTAATCCTGGAAAAATTATTCTAATTTAATGTTGGCCCAAAATTAATTAATAAAATTAATTTACAACAAAAAATATAATTTTCCTATTTAATTAAATATATAAGAAAAGTTTCAAATATTTAAGTATGATGATGAAAATAAACTTAAATATTAATTTTCTATTTAATTAAATACACTAGAAAAATACTTCAAGCAAAAATATCATCTATCTAGATATTCCTTTGACTAATTAATTCAATTTCTAATAATATACTTTAATTCAATTTATTTTAAATTAATCAATAAATGAAAAAAATCATTGATTTAAGTTGATCCAAGAATTAATTAAAATAAATAATTAATTTACAACTTAATCTATTTTTCAAGATAAAATTCGAAATTCTAGCATTTAAGAAATGCAATTTCGAAAATTGATTAATAAAATAAAGAAAAAAAAATATATTTTGAAAATTATTTAAATTTAGTTGAAAATATAAATTTCAACTAAAAATAATTTTCTATTTAATTAAATGTCATGAAAAAGAAATATTTAAGTATGATGATAAAAATCAACTTAGATATTTAATTTTCAAATTAATTAAATGTATTAAATTCAAGAAATAAATAATTAAGTGTAGAGAAGGCTTAATTATTAATCTCTAGTTTAATACTAGGAAAAATATACTTAAAATAAATTGTACCAAAATTAATTATATATAAATAATTAATTTCACAATGTATAATATTTTCCTATTTAATATTAGAAATAATAAGTAGTCTAGAAATAACTATCTAGAAAATATCTTATTTGACTAAGTATCTTTTCCACAAAATTTGAAAAAATATCTAATTTAAGTTGTATTAGAAAAAATCTAGAACTTAAATATTTTTCAAATTTAAATTTAATTAAATATCAAAAATTAAGTTGTAACCACTTAATTTGAAAATATTCCATTTTAAGTTAATATTCGAAAAGATATTAACTTAAAAAATATCTAAAGAATCTTAATAACCAATGCCTAAAATTCCTCAACTTAATTTTGAAATTTGAAATTCAAAAGATATTCAGATTTAAGTTGGTTAGTTGTAGATAACTAAATATCAACTTAAATAAGAATATTTAATGAAAAATTTAAATTAAGTTTCAGAAAGAATCTAGATGGTTATAATTCTATATTTAATTAAATACAAGAAAATACATATAGTTTAGCTTAGAATAAAGAATTCTTTAAACTATAATTTTCTTAAATTAATTTCAAAATAAATGAAATTAATTATGTTGCTAATCAATTTTATTAGGTTAAACTAGTGTAATTAACCTAGTACAGTTGTTCAAATCAGGCAAATGGGCCTTCACAATTGGGGTGGTTCATGTGAGGGGGTGCTGGGTTCAGTATGTCGTACCCACTTCTATGGCTCCCAACTCTCACACAAGGCCCAAAAGAGAGGAATTTAACCTTAATAAGAACAACTGTTATTAATTGAGTAGGCCCAAAAACTAAATGGGCCTAAATAAATTCTATCAATAACTATGATAATTTATTTTAGCAACTTTAACCTATATGCATCTATAATAAAATTAAACACATAGGCTCACACAGGCACACTTTGGATGGGTCCTATCATGTTGCTAGGTCATACACAGATGAAAGAAGATTGTAAATATACCTGTTACAAATTATTATCTTGACCAAGGGAGCCATCAGATCATTAGATCTGGCAAAAAGTAACCATGCCTATTTGCAATCAAGTAATAATAGGTTTTGAAAACTTACACATAAGCTAAAACACATACGCCTGCAACAAGGTTAGCTGGATAGTTGGATGTAGGATTTATTTAATTTTAAATTAAATTTTTAATTTCGAAAATAATTAATTAAATAATAAAAAAAATTTCGAAAATTAATTCGAAATTTTAAAAAAAAAAATTTTAATTTAAAATTAAACCTACAATTTTTGAAAAATTAGGTTTCAACCAACCTAAATATCATTTCAAAAATTTGCTAACTAATTTTAAATTTTAAATGTTATTTTATAAATAAAAAATTAGAAAAGATAAATAAATATCTTTTCAGATTTTAAATTTAATTTAAATAAATAAAATAACAAAATTTAAAAGTTAGCAAAATATCTTACATTTATTTAAAATTACATGATTATAAATATCTTATTTTAAATTTAAATAAGGTCAAAATATCTAAAAAGATTTAATTTTAAAAAAAAAATCTTAAAAGATAAGATATAATCAAAAATATCATAAAAGATAAGATATCTTAAAAATATCTTAAAAGATTTTATAAATATCTTATAAAATCTGACCTTAAATTTAAAAAAAATAAGATATAATCAAATTTAAAAATAAGATAGATTTTTAAGCAAAAAGATAGATACTAATTCTATTCAAATTCAAATTACACTAATATCTTGAATTAAATTTAAAAAATATTAAATTAATTCAAAATGATAATTAGAATTGAATTAGGAATAATAATAGTATATATACAAAACCATACAAAAAATCGGAAGTTAATTCCATGAAAAAGCATGAAAAATCGAAGAAAAACAAAAAAAATCGAAACTGTACGGACAGATTTGAGATCGCAGGAAAATATCAGCACAGCCCCGATTTTTTTCAAATCTTCAAAAAATCATAACTAATTCAAATAAAATCAAAATTAAATTCTGTAAAAGGCTAACTTGCTTAATTTTTTCCATACTATCCAATAAAAATAATTCCAGAGATGAAATAGCAATTATTTTTCACGAAAATTTCACAAACATCAATCAATCATCAAATAACACTCAATACAACATGATACCATCCAAAGAACATACAAAGAATCGTTTTAAAGTCCAAATTTCTTGAAAGTAAATCAATTACCATGGCTCTGAGGCCAGTTGTTGGAAATTATTTTACCAGGATCTTAGATCTACTCACAAGTATGTTTATTAACATCCTAAATAAGAACTTTCTAAAACGATAAATTAAACACATATAAAGTTTAGGAAACCTTACATTGGGTGCAGCGGAATAATATGACTCCTTCCGTTCAGATATCTAGCCCTTGATTCCTTTCTGTAGCAGAGCATTATCAATATCTGAACCTGGATCTCTTTCTCTGAATCTTTGATGCTGAAACTCCTTTGCTCATGATCTTTCTTCACGATCTTCCTCGCTATGATTGAGGTATCACTTGCTGTGTGTGGGCACTACTCTCACACTAAGATTTTCGAACTTGAAGAGGGAAGGAGAAAGAGAAGGGTCAGCCAAAGATAGGGAGAGAGAAAGGCTCAGGTTTTTCTCTGAAGGAAAAATAGAAAATTTAAGTGTAAATTTCCTGAAGCCTTCACTATCTATTTATAGCATTCCACTAGGGTTAGGTTTGAATTATTTGGCATTAAAATAATGAAAAAATCAGTTTAAATTTCCTACAAAAGTGGCTGGCCCTACACTTAGTGGATTGGGCCTTGCTTTTTGCAATTTTGCAATTTTAACACCTTTTGTATCTGATTTTCTCAAAAATGCCAATTTCCTAATTCAACCATTTAAATGCCAATTCTAACTATTTAATAACTATAAATAATTATTAAATAATATTGTCATTTATCATATTTATTAATTGAACCATACAAAGTATCATAATTAACAAATATGCCCCTATTAACTCTTTCTTTACAATTTCGCCCTTACTTAGTGAAAAATTCACAAATAGACATAGTCTAATTTGAGAATTATAATTGATTAATCAAAACCAATTACATGAGTCTTACAAGCAATATTATCTCAACTAGTGGGGGGCCCATGGGTCTATATAACCGAGCTTCCAATAAGTAGATCAAGAATTTAGCATTAAAATTCACTAACTTATTAATTCTTCGTTGAATCCACGCATAGAACTTAGAATTGCACTCCCAGTATATAGAATGCTCTATATATTCCACCGTATAGACACATCATTAGTTATCCATTGTTATAATCCTAATTTGATCAATTATCCTCTATATGAATGATCTACACTGTAAAGGGATTAGATTACCGTAACACCCTACTATGTATTTTATCCTTAAAATATTTGACCCCGTATAAATGATATTTCAGCTTATGTGAAATGAGATCTCCACCATTTATTTTCGTTTGGTCAAGCTCGAAGGAGATCATCCTTTGCTTACTATTCGCCAGATAGAAGCTATAGATTCCATGTTTATGCTAGCGCTCCCACTCAATTGCACTACCGTGTTCCCAAAATGTACGTATCACCCTGACCTAAAAGTAGGCTTAACTAACAAATCAAAGAACACGAATAGCCTTTCAAGATTGAGCCTAATCATAACAGGATTAAGATCATTTGATCTAGGATCAACTAGGCGATATTGACTTGAATAGATATTACGGTAAGTTTAATAAATCTAAGTCAAAGTTCAATACCGGTCCCTTCCGATGCATACTCCATGCATCCAACCTGAGCTTTACTTTAACCAATGTTCTGGAAAGAACATAGTATTTCTCCAAATACAAGTAAACTCTTGTTGTAGATTATCATATCAGTAAAACGCTGTGTCTGATAAATCTAGGAAACTTTATTCACATAGTCATGTTTACTTTCCAATGTGATGACAACACAATAAACAGGATCAAGTATGTGAAAAGGGTTTCAGATGAATTTATACATTATGTACATATAATCATGAAATAAATCATGTGAAGCATGCAACATTAAATGTTATTTCTGATCTATATTAATAAGTAAATCTGATTATATTGAAATGAGTTTTATTTAGGGCATAAAACCCAACAGTGTCTATTTGGTGGAACATATAGAGCATTTTATATACTGAGAGTGCAATTCTAAGTTCTATGCGTGGATTCAACGAATAATTAATAAGTTAGTGAATTTTAGTGCTAAATTTTTGATCTACTTATTGGAAGCTCGGTTATATAGACCCATGGTCCCCCCACTAGTTGAGATAATATTGCTTGTAAGACTCATGTAATTGATTTTGATTAATCAATTATAATTCTCAAATTAGACTATGTCTATTTGTGAAATTTTCACTAAGTAAGGGCGAAATTGTAAAGAAAGAGTTTATAGGGGCATATTTGTTAATTATGATACTTTGTATGGTTCAATTAATAAATATGATAAATGACAATATTATTTAATAATTATTTATAGTTATTAAATAGTTAGAATTGGCATTTAAATGGTTGAATTAGGAAATTGGCATTTTTGAGAAAATCAGATACAAAAGGTGTTAAAATTGCAAAATTGCAAAAAGCAAGGCCCAATCCACTAAGTGTATGGCCGGCCACCTATGTAGCTATTTTAAGTTGATTTTTTTATTATTTTAATGCCATATAATTCAAATCTAACCCTAGTGGAATGCTATAAATAGATAATGAAGGCTTCAGAAAAATAAGACTTTTCTTCAGACTTTCTGAATCAGAAAAACTGAGCCTTCTCTCTCCCTATCTTTAGCTACCACTTCTTCTTTCTTCTTCCTTTGAATTTCGAAATCCTTAGTGTATGAGTAGTGCCCACACACATCAAGTGATACCTCAATCATAGTGAGGAAGATCGTGAAGAAAGATCATCAGCAAAGGAGATTCAGCATCAAAGATTCAGAGAAAGAGATCCAGGTTCAGATATTGATAATGCTCTGCTACAGAAAGGAATCAAGGGCTAGATATCTGAATGGAAGGAGTCATATTATTCCGCTGCACCCAATGTAAGGTTTCTTAAACTTTATATGTGTTTAATTTATCGTTTTAGAAAGTTCATATTTAGGATGTTAATAAACATACTTATGAGTAGATCTAAGATCCTGGTAAAATAATTTCCAACAGAGGATTCATAGCACCTCGTCCCCAGATCACATTATGTGGAGAATTTGCAGCAAGCGGCGTTGTGTGACTTCATCAACAACCGTGGAATACTGTTTGGAATGATGTATACTCTTCTTTAATCTAATTAACCTTATATATCAAATTCTAGTGAAATTATTATAAAATACTAATGTTTAACAATTTAATGCAAGTACATTTGGGAGAGCATAAATGATTTGAGAAGAATTTTCAAGTTTTACGACCCAGAGCTTCTTGCAGTGAATGGTATCAATGATGAAGAGAAGAATGAGTCTTTTGAGAATGTGTCAAAACAATTGGCCCTTTGGTTATCATCGATGAATAACAACCACCAAATGTTCTTTATTCCTAGGAATATTGGGTAAACACTATTTAATTTTTTAGTGCTAATTATTTTCTATATAATAAATTGAAATTATTTTTGTACAATCTTACATACATTCTAATATAATTTTTTAGTGCGCATTGGATGCTAGAGATCGTTGCGCTAGGGAAAATTATCCATTAAGGCCCTATATGTGGCCACAAAGTTCCCTTACAAATTACATTAATTTTGGAAAGGTAATAATTTAATTACTCTTTATGTAACAAATTTTTTAATTAACTAATAAATTGAAATGTTAATATAATTTTTAAAACAGAGCATACCAGATTATAGGGACATCAAATGTGTATCTCAGGCCATGGCCAGGAATTTCATTAGCAAATTGTCCAGACAACCTAAAAACTAAGAATGTGTTTTGTGTTTTGAAATACATGACTGATATCGTCGGACGTGCAAACCCCAACTGTTATATACAATATCAAAAAACTGTAAGTTTTAATTATTAATTATCGTATTTATTATATTAACAAATAATTATATACATAAATTAATAAAAAATTTTGCTTCTTTTTACAGTTTGGAGAAAAGCAGACATACAATCTAAAAACTGAATTGTTACCATTACAACGACAGTGGATAGAACAATTAATGGCAGTGATTCACGAAGGTTTCGACGAATGATGATGAAATTTATAAGATTTTTTCTTCCCTGACATATTTTTTTAGGTTAACTTGTAATTAGATTTATTAACTTGTTCACACTTTGACTAATTTTACAATATTCGTGTAATATATAATTATAATTTATTTAATTGCTTCTATAAAATGAAATTAAGTATATTGGTTAATCATAAAACTAATTTAAATAATATTTAATTTAGTTTTTAAAAAATAAATATTTAAATTAAATAATATTTAATATAAATTAATAAATATATAATTTAAATACATTATATTTCTTGATTTATAATAGGTTTTTAACTGAATAATAATAATTGTTATTGATTTGGCGTCAAATTTTAGGTCTTTAACGTCGATTATATGTGTATATAGTGTCAGTTATTTGTATATAACCGTACATGTGGCGTCAGTTCTTTGATAATAACAGACGCCATAGGGTAATATTTAACGTCGGTTGTTTTCAATCCTATAGCGTTGCCTGGGTCAGCATCGGTAGCGAATTTCGCTAAAATCGGTAAAAGGCCTTAAAAACTGCCTCTAAAGCCCAAATTTATAGTAGTATCCCTATGAATCGTCAGTCAAGGCTCTGTCATGTAGGGAACTATAGCCTACTCAATGTGGCACAAAAACACCTGTTACTCTCATAAGAGTGCCACTTTTAAGGCTCTAAATAAGTGCTACAATGAGAACTCGAACTCTAAAAGGAAACTTCTCAGATATCTATGCAAAGTATCCCAACAAACTACACCACACACTCGTGGGTACTAAGATACTAAATATTGATGGAGATAATAATAATAGAATTAATTGAGCATATCAACTTCATTTTGAAAATATTGATGAATTTCTATTTTATTGCCTCAAATACCGTTATATTTTTATATTATTTTTGAAATGTACATACTCAAATTAAAAACTATTTACGTCTGGCTATTTTTTTATGCTTTTTCTTTTCCTGTTTTTTTCTCTCGCTTAGTTAGTAGCTAAAACTTTTTTTTTTTTTTTGTAAATAGAAGTGACAGTATTATATATATATACATATATTTTTTTCTCCAAAACTTAAAAAAAAAAAATTCAGCTAAACCATTTATTATTTTGACTTAAAAATTGCACCATTATAATTTATTTTTTATGATGATCATTTTAATATGTGAGAAACATATATTTTTCTGCCACTACAGAAACAAATGACCCGAAAAAGTAACTTTTAAGTTTCTTTTCTATTTCTATGTATCTAGTTAATAAAAATAATCCAACTTTCAACTTAAACCAAATTTATGTATCAACCAATTTTATAAGTTACTAAGTAATAAGCTTATACACTTAACTTATTTTGTGACAATTTTAATATATTTCTAAAATAAATATATGACAATCACATAGTACTTAAAATTCAATACAACAACATCACAAGTTATTCTATATTTTTTAGAATTAATTACATCTCAGCATGTAAATATCAAATTGTTTAGGGCATTATTGTTGTTGGTTATCTAAAACATCATATGAGTTACATTAAAAAAAAATAATCTCAATGAATCTTAAATAAAATAACATAATATAGCTTGAAAATATAAAAAAGAAACAAACAAGTTTCTTTTAATATTAGTCGTAATTTTTTAGAGACAGAAAAACATATATTTCTAACACATTAAAATGATTATTTTATTATTTATATATGAATAAAATTCTAAAATAAATTCTTTAATAGAGAAATAACCAATTGATATCGTATTCACATCAAAAGTAACTAAAAGGTTACTTTTTTCAAAACTCTCAAAAAGCAAAAAATTTCTGAAAACGAGATTTTCCGTTTTTGGTAATTTTTTTGGAATTCGGTATGTATGCTGACGTGATACAACAGTATTTGTGCAAATAATTTTCTTAAAGGTATTTTTGTAAATAAAATTATTTTTAGGTATAATATTGAAAAAACCTCATAATAATAATATTCAAAAAATTTATTTAAAAATTGAAAAGTAAAACAAATTTTATTTAAATAACTCAAAAAATAAAATAGTATACTGATTATCCATATACATCTACCTGACTATACTATGGTAAGTAACCTTAAAATGACAATTTACTCGGGGAAAAAGAAAATTTTATTTGCACCCTCAAAATTTATAAAAACATCTCATTTTAATAATTTTTATTTTACATAAAATATATGTTTTTTTTTTAAAATCATATATATATATATTTTTTGAGATAAAAACATATATATCATTAATTATATTAATTTTTATTAAATTTTTTTTCTTCTAATTTATATTCTTACAAAGTATATATTTATTAAATAAAAATAAATTATATTTTAAATATTATAACAAAAAATAAAATAAAATATTTTAAGAAATTTTATCAGAAAAAGATAAAAATTAAATTATATATGATTTAAAAATACATAATAAAAATAAAGTTAAAGTAAATATTAAAATTAATATAAAATAATGTGAAAAAAAAAATTAAGTGTAAGTTTTAAAATTATTTTAAACATAATTCTTTAAATATTAAGATGAATTTATTATTATTTCTGAGGTGTAAATAAAATTTATAGGAGTGTGTGCTTTGATAAACTAATATAGAAAAATATAAACGACAATTGGATCCAAGAGTCGTATTAGTTTATCTCAATAGACACAAATAACACCGTTTCAACTTTTTAGTATTCATTTTAGTGAAAACATATAGAACTGATTATTTAAACCGAGACTTTCCCCCCTTTACAAAAGGTTGCATGTCTGTAGTTTCTTGTTCACAAAGTTAACCACTACACTTAGACCATCCATCAAAGGTATGCTCTCTAAATAGTTTCTATGGTTTCATTTTTTTTAGTTGTTTTTTCTTTTGGGAGAAACCATTTAGTTTTTACTTTTGGAAAGATTAGTTGGATGTACTGGTAGAAAGGTTAAAAATAGAGAAATAGATATTGTATGCTTCCAAAAGAAGGAAAAATAGATATTGTATTGTTACCTTGTTTAACAGTACATATGAAAATTTAGCTTCTTGAATCGCAAGTAATTAACAAAATATGCCAAACTTGTAAGTCATTTTCATCGAAACGTAATGTTAAAAAACAAAACTAATATTTTTCTTTTGTCGTTTTCTTTCTCCTTATTCTAATAGGGTTGAATACACTTGTTTCATTATTTCACATATGGAACTCTCTCACTTTCTTTTCCCAACACAATTTATAATCCGTTACTCATTCATTCTAAATCCGAGACCTTTGGTATTGACAAAATCCAAACATTATAAATTCATAACAACCAGAAATTCTTGTTCATTGTAACGCAGGAGAATATGGAACAAAGTAGTAGGTCTATGCTCTTCCTATTAATCATATTGTCTATGTCAACCTCTTCCATGTCATGGCTTTGGTCATCTCCATCGTCTTCCTCCTCAGGAAGTGAAGCGTCTTCCCGTGAAATCGAAGTAGCAAGAGCGGAATTCTCCGTCGACGGTCTCAGTGGCGACGACAAGGCAATCCAAAGGGTCAAGAATGCCAAAACAAAACTATCAGTCGGTTCTAACTCATGTTGGCATGAAGCTTACCAAGGGATTTTCGCAGCCTGCTCCGAAATCGCAGGGGACGACAACGAAAAGAGGAAGAGGTTTGCTTGGGATTTAAGTAACTGCTTTCATAAGGATTCGGGTAGATCTTCTTTTCCGTCATGCCAGACCGGCTCTTCCATGAAGGAGTGCCTTCAAAAGCTTGACGACAATGCTATTCACACGTACCGTGGATTCTTTCTTGAAACTAACTCCATTTGTCATCAATTACAGTAAGTGCAATAATTCTATATACTCGACTTTTAATTTATTTATATTTTCTTAAATTTGTTTATTTCTGCTACGAATATTGTGATTAATTAGTTGTTGTTTGCGTTTTCCAGCCTGAAGAAATAAAAATCATTATGGTATTTTGAGCGTTACAGACTTTTCATAATTCCTTGTATCTTCTTGATAATAAATTAGGAATATTTTAGAAATTAATGTAAACCAACTACAAAAGGAGTTTTAGACTTTATTTCTGAAATTAATGTAGTAATTATTTCAAATAATTAAAGTAGTAAGTATTCATACTTTTTTTAACACTCTAAAAAGTTCATAACAAATTAATATGATCGACCGTTAAGATTTTAAAGGTTTTTCCCTTCATAATTCCCGATAAGATATCCCTTTTCAATAAAACAGAGATACCAACTTTTTTTTTAACAATCTAATAGAAGGTATTATGTTGTTACATGTTCATAATAATAATAAGAAATTTACATGATTGTTTTTTTCTGAGTCAGGTCAGATATATTCAGGAGGCAAACAGAGAGACTAGTAAACGATTTGAAAAAATCAGCAGAAAATGCAGAGGAAAGGCTAGAAACCATACAAGAGAAGTCAGAGCATCTATTGCATGACACTAAAGAGATTCATAATTCGATGACTTCCATCGAAGAACAAACCCAACAAGTGGTTCACTCCACAAATGAAATCCGCACTAGAATCACTGACATTTCGAAACAATCAGAGGCCGTTTTCGAGCAATCCCAGAAAATTTCTGCTTCCCAATTAGAACTGGAGAAGGGCCAGGACATAATGAAGGTTAAACTAGAAGAGGGGATTTTAATGATTCATGATTCGTACAATAATCTAGATAAAGAAATAGGTGGTTTGAGAGATGAGACTGTTCAAATTGAGAAAGAGATTAACAGAGTTGGAGATTCCATGTCTAGCAAGATGAACATTCTTCAAAACAAGGCTGATGATATTGGAAATGTAGCAGGGCTTTCATTGGAAAAACAAAAGGAAGTTCTTAAAGGGCAATCTGAAGCTCTTAATGGGCTTCAGTCGCTCACTCAATTTCAGTCTAAAGCTCTAGAAGAGAGCAGGTATAACATTATCACTATTCATTTCATCAAATATTGTTTCTTTTACTCTTAAAATACATAATTGTTTCATAATGTAATCTAAATTGCAGGGCAGTTATGCAGCAGTTGGCTAATTTCGGTCATGAACAACAGGAAGAGCTTCTTCAGCGACAGGAAAAGCTTCAACAAGCACATGATCATCTGGTCGAGAATTCCAAGTCCATGTTGGCTGCTCAGGTAAATATTAAAGAAAACAAAGTAAAGAGATTTACAATTTTGGCTCACAAACTCACTCTATTTCATTCTTTTCTTTATGGGCAGGAATCTTTTGAACAGAAACAAGCAGCCCTTTTTGTAGCTCTAGATAAGCTATTTGCGTTGCACAATGCCTTGTTGCTTGAGTCTAGGCTAATCAAGGCTTTCTTCATTTATTCAATTTCAATGTTTGTTCTCTACTTGTTCACTAGTACTAAACAAACATACACAGTAAGACACCGGCTTTATCTTGGTAAGAACTTTCATTTTATTTCATTCTTTTTGCATAAAGGTTTTGTTCAACTATTTTTTATATTTTTTTTATTATTATTTATAGGTCTTTGCATTACATTCTTGATTGAATTTGCAATACTTCGATTTACAACAAATGGTATTGAGCAGCAAACATGGTTGATCAATCTAGTGAGAATTCTTTTTCTGCTTGTTGCTACGGTTCAGATATTACATGCTATTTTCACATACAGGTAAATATCTAACGTAATAATTCATTTATTTTGGACAAATACAGTCAATTATACTAAACCTTGTGTTATGACAATGTACAGAGATTATGAAATGCTGAACTACGGAATGCTAAAACAGCTCACAGAAGAAGTTCGTAGCCTACGCAAAAATGCAGAGCTGAGTTGGGAATCAGAGAGTGACATTGACTGGTCAACGTGGGTTGACCATGAAATACCAGATGGGATAGATAATATTATTCAGGATCCAGATTATATGATTGGATTTGAAGAACGAGTTGGAGAGAGTTCCCACGAGGCTTCTTCAACTGGTTCTAAGTATAATCTCCGAAGTCGTAGGCGTCAATGAATGGTTTCATTCACCAATATTTTGCAGAGGCTTATTTACAAATTTATTGTGTTTCTAGAACCTAATGTAATTTTCTTTTCTCTTTCATTTTGTCATAAACCTAATGTAAAGTTTCGTTGGCAATAAAACTCGTAAAAAACTTTGATAGACATCATACTCATTATTAACATCCT
This sequence comes from Cannabis sativa, assembly GCF_029168945.1. NCBI lineage: Eukaryota > Viridiplantae > Streptophyta > Magnoliopsida > Rosales > Cannabaceae > Cannabis > Cannabis sativa. The sequence goes on along the minus strand of NC_083608.1, from coordinate 32,001,610 downwards.
TTTCATAAAATAATAATAAAAAAAAAGAATGCGAATGTATTTGTAAATTTATTATTTAATGCCCGTTGGTGTACTATTCAAATTATATATTGTTGCAAATTCAAAACAACAACAACAAGATTCACAATATTGCAACACAATCAATTAATTTAATGGAAACAAATTATCAAATACACAATGAACTTATATAATTAGAAAAAAATTCAAAAGATATAAAGACACTAAATTTATTTTGGTTTCGATCCTCGAGATCAAATATAATCCCTGACCATACTCTAGTTGAAAAACATCATAGAGCTTTCACTGATAGTTAAAAAAAAAAAAAAAAGAGAGAGAGAGAGAGAGAGAGAGAGAATACAAACACCAATAGCAAAGCATAGAACCTCCAAACTTGAAACTCAATGGACAATCTCAGTCCCCCTCTCTTAATCCCGAGTACACCCTGAAGTCCTTAATCCCAAAGGACTTGAACACTAATCTCTCTCTCTCTCTCTCTCTCTCTCTCTCTCTCTCTCTCTCTCTCTCTCTCTCTCTCTCTCTCTCTCTCTCTCTCTCTCTCTCTCTCTCTCAATGAAGTGAAAAATGAGCTATTTATAATCATAGCTTTACAACTAAACATAGTGCAATCAGTTACAACTGTACTTGTAACAGTCTTAACTGTTATACTTGTAGCAGTCTTAACTATTTATAATCACTTTCAGTAAGCTGAGACAATGCATCAGCTTACTGAAAGTGAGAACCTTTGTTCCCATGTCTACAGGATTATCGCTTGTATGTACCTTCTCCAACTCTATCTTTTCTCGAATCTAATATAATTTAATGTTAATGTGTTTACTCTTCTCATGGTAAACAGGATTCTTACACAAGTGAATTGATGAAAGACTATTTGAATATACAGTTCTTTTATTCTTAAGTAGTTGTAGTTCTTATAGAATTCCCTGCAGCCAAATTTCTTCTTTAAAAGCTTCAGTGATGGCCATGAACTCTGATTCTCTTGTTAAAAGTGCCTCTACTTGTTGCTGTTGAGATTTCCAGCAGATGTAACTCTTGTTAACCATGAACACATAAGCTATAGTAGATCATATATTGTCCATATTTGATGCATAATCTACATCAACATAGCAATCTAATTTCAAATTTGATGAGTCTCTTTAGTAGATTAGGCCATACTTTATTGGTCCTTTCAAGTATCTCATTAACCACTTCAATGCATTCTAATGTTCTAACCCTGGATTTACCATGAATATGTTGAATACACTTAGAGAGTGAGCTATATCAGGTCTAATACTGACGATGATATACATCATCCAACAACCATAGCATAGGGTATTCTCTTCATACCTTCTCTCTCTGTTTTAGACTTAGGACAATGCTCATTTGACAACTTAAACTGTCTAGCTAAAGGTACTGTTGTTGCCTTGGAAGATTCCAAGTTGAACTTCTTGATCACTTTTTCTGTGTAGCTCTTTTGAGTTAAGATCATCTTCCCTTCTTTCCTTTTCCTTATGACTTTAATACCAAGGATTTTCTTAACTAGTCCAAGGCCCTTCATTTTGAATCTAGAATTGAGCTTATCCTTAATGAGTTTTATTCATGCCTTGTCTTTGCTAATGATCATCATATCATCAACCTAAAGCATTAGGTACATTACCTTAGGTGTCCCTAATTCCTTGTAATATAGGCAAGAGTCAAACTTTGATCTTGAGAATCTAATAACTTGGACAAACATGGTGAACCTATGATTCCACTCCCTTGGTGATTGCTTAAACCCATATATAGACCTTTTCAGTAGACATACCATTTCAGTCATCCCATTTTCCACCTAAAAACTAGGTGGTTGTTCTATGTAAATCTCCTCATCCAAAAAACCATTTAAGAAAGCAATTTTGACATCTAACTGCTCAACTTCTAGATCATAGTTTGCAGCAATGGCTTACATCATCGTGATAGTTTTGTATTTCACAATAGGTGAGAATATATCTGTGTAGTCTATTCCCTCAACCTGTGTGATTCCTTTAGTCAGCATCCTAGCTTTATACCTAGGTGGTTCTCTTTTTGTCAAGCCTTTTTTTTTCCTTAAATAACCATGTCCAAGAGATAACCTTCTTTCCTTGTGGCCTTGGAACCAAAATCCAAGTCTTATTCTTATTCCGAGAATGCATTTCATCCCCCATTGCAGCTAGCCATTTCTTCCTTGATTTATACTTGGAGTTGCTTCCTCATCAGTGGTTGGTTCTGAATCATTTTTAGATTGTACAATTGCCAAAGCATATGCTATCAGGTCTACTTTAGCATATCAATTTGGGGGTTTAATCTCTCTTCTTGTTTTGTCTTAAGCCAGTTGATAATTGGTTAAATCTCGTTGGTTTTCTTGACTACTTTCCTGAGTTTCCACTTCAGAAGTACCCTGTTTATATACTTCTATAGTAGCTTGTGTTTCCACCTCTATTTCTGTCTCTTCTACTGATATGTATGGTAATTCATTTGGTGCTTTGATTCTATCAAAGTTGATCTCAAGCTCAGCCAATCATCTCTTGTAGTACCTTCAACATTTGAATTTATGCCTTTCTTGGTTGCCAAGTGCATGAAATCATGCTCATTGAAAACTAAATCTCTTGATATAGACAATCTTAGGCTTTCCATTTTTAATTTGACACAACCTGTAACCCTTAGCACCTTTAGGGTATTCAAGAAAGAAACATTTAAGAGCCCTAGGTTCTAATTTATCAAGCATTTGATGAGCATAGGTAGTGTAACTTAAGTGACTCAATTTAGGAGCAGTACCATGCAATTTCTCATAAGGTGTTTTCAGACCAATAACTCTACTAGTACTCCTATTGATCAAATAACATGCAGTAACAAGAGCTTCCCCCCAAAAAAATTCCCCAAAATAGAACTAATCAACAAACACCTCACTTTGTTCAATAAAGTCCTATTCATTCTCTCAACAACACCATTTTGCTGAGGTGTGTGCTTAACAGTTTTATGTCTCACAATTCCATATTTAGAGCAGAGGAAATCCAATTCAGTGTTAATAAATTCTAAACCATTATATGTTCTAAGCACTTTAAGTTTCTTGTTATATTGATTTTCAACCTCAGTTTTCTATTCTTTAAATCTTTCTAAACATTCATTCTTGGTTTTAAGAAAGTAGACCCATACATGCCTACTCTAATCATCTATGATGGATAGAAAGTAATGTTTACCTAAGTGTGTTCCAACTTTGTCAGACCCCCATAAGTCAACATGAGCATACTCCAATGGTCTCTTTGAACTTTGTCTGCCAGCCATAAACATTAATTTGTGATGCTTCTCCAATATACATGCTTCACAAAAAGGCAAAGAATTTGGTTTGGGATTGCCTATAATCCCTTTGTTGACTGGATTTTTAGCCAAGCGTTGCGAAGTCGTAATAAATGAGATTTTACCAAAATTGTAACAATAAATGTAATTAATGACACAAAAATTTTCCATAAATGTAAACAAAAGTCACCACAATTTAAAGAGGTTCTGCCCTAGATGTCAGTCTTAGCCTACTCCCCTTGTGTTTTATTGATCAATGTTGCAAAAGTCAAGAACAGGCTCTTAATTGCAAAGAATGAAAAAGTGTTTATTTTTTTCTAAGTGCTCAAAATCGCGGATCCCCTTTTCCAAGTCATAGGTGACCCCTTATATAGGGGAAAGAGTCGGTGCTTCTCGCTTCAGGAGACGCGACCATCGTGGAGCTACCTCAACTATCTCCTTAGTTTTTAGAGGTAGTTGCAGTCTGATTTTTATGATAATACCTTGTTATTTTTGTGACTTTATAACTATCTTTGAGCCTTTCATTGGATTTGAACATTTGAAAGCCATTGACGATGAGGGTCTCCTATGGGCGTGATACGGTCATTGACCACCTTTGGGGATGAAAGCCTTTACTTAGGGTTGACACCCCCGAGACCCAACTTGAGGGTGATAATCGTCATCTCAGGGTGACCCACGAGATCCCTTATACGTTGTCAGTAGTCATAGAGTTATGTGGATGTCCCCATCTACCTTTGAGAGTGTCCTTATGTCAACGGTGGGTGTAGTGTCATCTGCCCCTTAGACTAACTTGGCATGTAGGTGTGTGGTGATTGTTCATCCTGCTTACCAAGGTGTTAGTCCATCATCTTTCCTTCTTGGAGACGCCTAACTTACTCAAGCTAGGGGTAAGGGTGACCGTCTGACTTCCATTATAACAGTCATGACCACCCTTGATGATTAAAGGTGATGACCACCCCAACGGTCATGACTTTACATATTCTCCATTAATTTAGTCTTGGTATTTCCGTGCCACGTGTTGTTACTCTTGCCACATCATCATTATCAAAATTTTTGTAAACATTTGCCCCTAAGTTTCTAGCGGTATGACTATACGTAGGAACTTTTCTGTGCAGCCCGCACTTCAATTTAGTTGTTGTGTATGACATAGTGGTACGGTGGCGAGAATGCCATTGTTAAACTAGAACTACATTTCAAACCCAAAAAATAATTCTCCCACTTTTCATATTTTTACAACATATCCCAATGATAATTTTTCCCTTTACAAGCAAAATAAATTACAAGAAAAATAAATTATTTACAAAAGAAATAATCTAAATATTTTACAAAGACAAAAATAAATAAATTACTTGTAGCATTATAATAATCCTTTGAAGATTTGAAGTCTCCATCTTGATAGTGGGCAAATTTTTTACACTTCACCTTGCAAATTTCTTGCTTGAAATTTGAAATTTAATGAAGTTTTTTACACTTCTTCTTGGTAGTTTTTTATGACCGAAAATGGCATTGAATCATTGGATTTTTGATAAAATTTAGTGAGGAAATGAGTAATTTTGAAACTTTTTCTTGAAGGCGTTCCTGGATATTGAAAACACGTATAACAACTTTTTGGCTTGGAACAACCATGTAGCTCGGGTATGGTCTAGTAACCGTGTCGAGGTACACACCCCACTACCCCGAGCTTGGGGTTACAATTGCACCCCTTATTTGGATGTAGCCCTCACCCAAAATGAGGGTTGATCCTCCCCACCCTGAGTCCATCTTAGACGGACCTCTAATCATTGTGTCACAATCATTGACTCCACCGCTGAGATTAGCACCTTACCCCTAGGACTAGTGTGGAGTTTGTACTTTAAGATGAGATTGAGACATCCCCGAGGTTGAAACTTAACCCCACGATGGGGTTATACACGCCAACACCCCAAGATCAAAATCTCACCTCGAGATGGGGTTGCCTTAAGGTAGTTTGAGAGCTTTTTTTCCTTGTTACGTTGTCACCAAGAGAGGGTGGTTGGTGTGTGTCACCCCGAGACATCCATGTGGAGGTCGGGGTTCACCACCCCGAGACCACCATTGAGAGGTCGGGGTGTACCAATTCATTACCCTGAGTTGACCAATGTACCCTGAGATGGGGATTATACTCTAGTACCCCATAAAGGGGTTAGCTCCCCGAGATGGGGTGCACATGCTTATACCCAGAGACACACACCTCCTCAAGACTAAACACCCCCGTGATGGTTGTGTACCCCGAGTTAAGGCTTAGTGTTCACCTCGAGAAGGCACCCCAAGCTTGGGGGCTCGGTTGATGCACCCGATATTGGGGTTATTACCCCGATATTAAGGTGTCGGGGTACACCCGGATTCACTATTTTTCTTTTCTATTTTTTTATTGTGAGCAGCGCGAGATTGGAGGTTGGGGTGTTACCCCAAGACCACCTCATGGTGGTTGGGGTACACCATCCTGAGGTCACCCCATGGTTGTTGGGGGTACCACCCTGAGTCTCAAAATCATTACCCTAAGACTAGACAACCAGAGCCACCCTTTTTATATACACACACTCTGAGGCTACCACACCCCGAGATGGGGGAGTTCGGGGGTACCCTGAGGTTTTTTTTTTTTTTTTGTGTTTCGTCGAGAATGAGTTTTAAGGGTGCCTCGCCCTGAGTCAACCACATGGGGTCAGGAGTAGTGCTCTCGTAGGTTGGAGATAATTGTTTCTTGCATACCTCTCGGGGTCTTATATGTATATGCTTCCATGTATTATTTTTACTTTTACACACTTAGTAAATTTTTGAGTGTGTAAATGTCATTGTTGCTTCTACAATTTAGCTACATGAATGGTTGTCCCTTGATTACACTTCCTTTCTTGTGCACCATGAATGTACATATGTATGCCTTCTTTTTGCTTTAGAGCTATATGGCTCTATTACTATATGCTACTATGTGTTAACTATTGGAATTAGGGGTGAGCATAAAATCCAGAAAATCGAAAAAAACCGTTCAAACCGACCTACCTAACACTGTTAGAACCGAAATCGACAAAACCGAAAACTGAAAAAACCGCTAACGGTTAAAACCGCCATTAAACAGTCGGTTTTTTTTGGTATAAACCGACCGAAAAAAAACGAAACTGACCGTTATACATATATATTAATTTATTAAGTTTTTTTTCATGTATTATAGTTACTAATAATATAATAAACATACTATATTATTTTTTTTATTAAAATTAAAGTTAAAAGAATAAAATAATTAGTTTTTGAACAATTAATTTGTATGTTTGTAGTTGTAAAATATAGAATAATATATTTATAGAATAAATTGGATTATTTTTTTATAAAAAAAAAAGTTCGGTTTGGGCGGTTTCAACCGACCAAACCAAGGTTCAAAACGGTCGGTTTTAATATAGGTTCTGGATTGGTCGGTCGGTTTTCGGATTGTACCAATCCAAATCGAAAACCGAATTTTGGATTTTTATATAGAAAAAAACTGACCAAACCGACCGATGCTCACCCCTAGTTGGAATTATTTTACCAGGATCTTAGATTTACTAACAAGTATGTTATTTAACATCCTAAATATAAACTTCTTAAACGATATGAAATAAACACATATAAAGTATAAGAAACTTTACAGTGGTTGCAGCGGAATATAATGTCTCCTTCCGCTCAGATCTCTAACCCTTGTATCCTTTCTGTAGCAGAGTATTACCAAGATCTGAGCCCGAATATCCTTCTCTTGAATCTGGATTCTTCACAGCCTTACACACTATGATTGAGATACCACTTGATGTGTGTGGGCACTCACTCATTAACTATAGGCTCGATTTAGAAGAGAGGAAGAGAGAGAGAAGGTTGTTTCGGCTAGGGTAGGAAGTGGAGGCTCAAATTTATCTGAAGGAATGAGATGCATCATCTTTTCCCCAAAGCCATCACTACCTATTTATAGGAAACCACTTAGGGTTAGGTTAGAATTATTTGGCATTAAAATAATGAAAAATAAATGGTAAATTGCAACATAAGTGGCCGGCCATGATATGGATTGGGCCCCATTTTGCAATTTTGCCATTTTGTCATTTCTTCATCTCATTTTCTCAAAAACGTCAATTTTCCAATTTAACCACTTAAATGCCAATTCTAATTATTTAATAATTAAAAATTAATTATTAAATAATATTGTCATTTAATATATTTATTAATTAGACTAATCAAAGTCTCTTAATTAACAAATAAACCCTATAAACTCTCTCTCTTCACAATTAAGCCCTTGCTTAGTGAAAATTCATAAACTAGACATAGTCTAATTTTAGAATTATAATTGATTAATCAAAATCAATTTACTGAGTCTTACAAGTAGTACTGTCTCAACTAGTATGGGGACCATGAGCCTATATATATATCTGAGCTTCCAATAAGCAGCTCCAGAATTTACTAAGTAAATTCACTGACTTATTAATTCCTTGTTGCATCCACTCATAGAACTTAGAATTGCACTCTTAGTTATATGGAACGCTCTATATATTCCACGATATAGATACGCTATTAGTTATCCATTGTTATAATCCCAATAATCAATGATCCTCTATAGATGATCTACATTGTATAGGGATTAAATTACCGTTACACCCTTCAATGTATTTTATCCCTAAAACACTTAGCCACCTATAAACGATATTTCAGTGAACTAAACATAATCACTGAAATGAGTACTCAACCATTTATCTCTATTTAGCCAAGCTCGAGGAAATCATCATTTCACTTCTATGTCTAGAAAGAAGCTATAGATTCCATATCTATGTTTAGCGCACCACTCAATTGCATTACCATGTTCCCAAAATGTACGTATCACCCTGAACAAAATGTAGGCTTAACTAACAAATCAAAGAACATGTATAATACTCTTGAGATCGAACCTAACCATATCAGGATTAAGGTCATTTGATCTAGGATCAACTAGGTGATATTGAATTGAATAGATATTACGGTAAGTTTAATATATCTGATTCAAAGTTCAATATCGGTCCCTTCCGATGCATACTCCATGCATCCAACCCAAGCTTTACTTTAACCAATGTCCTGGAAAGAACATAGCACATATCCAAGGTGCAAGTAAACTATGTTGTAGATTATCATATCAGTTAAACCCTGTGTACTGATAAATCTAGGAATAATATTTAATCGCATAATCTTGATTACTTTCCACTGTGTTGACGACACAATAAACAAGAATATAAATGTGATAAGGATTTGGATGAATTTATAAATCAAATAATTATATAAATGATAACATGAACTACATGACAAACAAATAGGTGATGAAAATACTTCTCTTTCTTTATTCATGTTTAAAAGATAAAGAGTACATTGAAATAGAGTTTTATTTAGGGCATAAAACCCAACATTAACTTGTCTGGCGTGTACCACACTATGCGTAAGTATTTTTTTTATAGTTAACCATATACCACATATAGCTCGCTTAAGACATTGAGCAATGTACAAACACTTTAGAATTTGAAAAGAAATTTTCAAACTTGTAAAATCAATTTAAGTGAATGTGTTTTATGCTTACTAGTCCATGTATGAGCGTGCTTTCCCTCAAGTGACTAAACAAGTTCACCTCTTGATCACTTGTTAAGTAACTAGGGCTTTCACATGGGAACTGTTATTGTCATGGGTTTGCCACTATGATTTCATACACTCTTGACCTTAGTAAGGCTTGCAATTTGATTCAATAACAATCATACAAGCTGCGTTGTTGTATGAAAAATAAGTTGCAATTTTTCCTTGATCAATAAAATGGGCAAACATGCCTTTTTACATCAAAAGTGGGCAATTCATGCTTTTACATTATCAAAATTTGTTGGTAGGCATGACGACCAGCTATGGGAATACACTTTGCGGGTACACCAACCAGCCTAAGTCATTACTGAAAAGCAACTTATATTGGTCGTACTTTTGTAGGTGCTCTTCGTTTGAATGGAAAGGCTCTAGTACTAACTTTGCGTTGGCACCATAACGTGCTAACTTGTATATTCCAGGTGGGATGACCTCAACTACATCGTACTCGATGGTAAGTTATTTTTTGGTGGGATTATGAGTTATCATACCCTAGGCAAGGACAAGGGGAATGTCGCACGTGGCTGAAGATTGCATCAATTAGGAGGACATAGTCATTCACGATGATGCTTTGTTTGGCTTTTTGTTGTTAATAAAGTTATTTCCACCATTATCGTCGTTGGCCCTCTTTCCATTGTTAAACCCATTTTTATTGTTTCCCCTGACCTTGGGGGCCTTGGGCACTAGAGCTTGCCCCATTCTTGTTGCCTTTATCTTGATCAAGCCTTTTGGAATTTTTCTCAACCTCTTCCAGTTTAATAAATTCATCAGCTCTATCCAGGAAGTCCTTCATAGCATGAGTTGGCTTCCTCCTTGTATCTTTCAATAGTCAACTTCCCACCAGAATGCCCTTAATGATAGCGGCCCATTTTCCATCATCACTTAGATTTTTCACCTTAGTTTCTTCATGCATAAAGAGTTGGATGTAGTCTTTAAGCGGCTCGTCGAGCTTTTGCTTGATGGCGACTAAGTCACCCAATTCTGCTGGTATCTATCAGGCTGAAGAAAGTTGGGTTTAAAATAACCCTTCAGACTCGTCCCAGGAAGTGATCCTCCCTAGAGGTAATTTGGTAAACCACTATTGCGCCATGTTTGTGAGGGTTGCAAGCAAGATTCGACATCTAAGGACATCCCTGATCCCTTGAAGGTCCATCTAGATTATAAAGTTTTCAGCATGAGTCAAAGGGTCTTCCTTACTCGTGTACTTACAAGTAGACATTTTTAATTTTGCTAAAATGGGGAGGTCATTGATGGTTTGTGAGAAAGCAAACCCTCTCATCCTTTCTAGTTCTAAGTCAATGAGTTTCGGTGTAGTAAGATCCTTGGCTAGTCAGGTCAACTCATCCAACCGAGCCTGGATCACCAGTGTCCGCTTGAGGTTGAACAATATTAACGCCTACATCACCCTGGTTTCCTTGAGTCGATTTAGGTGGGTTTACTATGTATGAACAACAGTTGTCCCTATTCCTGTTGAGGGAATCTCGAAGGTGTTGGGTTTTATGCCCTAAATAAAACTCATTTCAATATAATCAGATTTACTTATTAATATAGATCAGAAATAACATTTAATGTTGCATGGTTCACATGATTTATTTCATGATTATATGTACATAATGTATAAATTCATCTGAAACCCTTTTCACATACTTGATCCTGTTTATTGTGTCGTCAACACATTGGAAAGTAAACATGACTATGTGAATAAAGTTTCCTAGATTTATCAGACACAAGGTTTTACTGATATGATAATCTACAACAAGAGTTTACTTGCATTTGGAGAAGTGCTATGTTCTTTCCAGAACATTGGTTAAAGTAAAGCTCAGGTTGGATGCATGGAGTATGCATCGGAAGGGACCGATATTGAGCTTTGAGTTAGATTTATTAAACTTACCGTAATATCTATTCAAGTCAATATCGCCTAGTTGATCCTAGATCAAATGATCTTAATCCTGTTATGATTAGGCTCAATCTTAAAAGGCTATTCGTGCTCCTTGAATTGTTAGTTAAGCCTACCTTTTGGTCAGGGTGATACGTACTTTTTGGGAACACGGTAGTGCAATTGAGTGGGAGCGCTATCATAAACATGGAATCTATAGCTTCTATCTGGCGAATAGTAAGCAAAGGATGATCTCCTTCGAGCTTGACCAAACGAACATAAATGGTGGAGTACTCATTTCACATTAGCTGAAATATCATTTATACGGGGTCAAGTGTTTTAAGGAATAAATACATTGTAGGGTGTAACGGTAATTTAATCCCTTTACAGTGTAGATCATTCATATAGAGGATCATTGATCACATTAGGATTATAAAAATGGATAACTAATGATGTGTCTATATGGTGGAACATATAGAGCATTCTATATAACTGAGAGTGCAATTCTAAGTTCTATGCGTGGATTCAACGAAGAATTAATAAGTTAGTGAATTTTAGTGCTAAATTCTTGATCTACTTATTGGAAGCTCGGTTATATAGACCCATGGTCCCCCCACTAGTTGAGATAATATTGCTTGTAAGACTCATGTAATTGGTTTTGATTAATCAATTATAATTCTCAAATTAGACTATGTCGATTTGTGAATTTTTCACTAAGTAAGGGCGAAATTGTAAAGAAATTGAGTTTATAGGGGCATATTTGTTAATTATGATACTTTGTATGGTTCAATTAATAAATATGATAAATGACAATATTATTTAATAATTATTTATAGTTATTAAATAGTTAGAATTGGCATTTAAATGGTTGAATTAGAAAATTGGCGTTTTTGAGAAAATCAGATGCAGAAAAGGTGAAACTGCAAAATTGCAAAAAGTGAGGCCCAAATCCACTAGTATAGGGCCAGCCACTTTTGTAGGAAATTTAAACTGATATTTTCATTATTTTAATGCCAAATAATTCAAACCTAACCCTAGTGGAATGCTATAAATAGATAGTGAAGGTTTCAGGAAATTCACACTTAAATTTTCTATTTTTCCTTCAGAGAAAAACCTGAGCCTTTCTCTCTCCCTATCTTTAGCTGCCACTTCTTCTTTCTCTTCCCTCTTGAATTTCAAAATTCTTAGTGTATGAGTAGTGCCCACACACAGCAAGTGATACCTCAATCATAGTGAGGAAGATCGTGAAGAAAGACTTTCAGCAAGAAGGAGGTTTCAGCATCAAAGATTCAGAGAAAGAGATCCAGGTTCAGATATTGATAATGCTCGCTACGTAAAGGAATCAAGGGCTAGATATCTGAACGGAAGGAGTCATATTATTCCGCTGCACCCAATGTAAGGTTTCTTAAACTTTATATGTGTTTAATTTATCGTTTTAGAAAGTTCTTATTTAGGATGTTAATAAACATACTTGTGAGTAGATCTAAGATCCTGGTAAAATAATTTCCAACAACTGGCCTCAGAGCCATGGTAATTGATTTACTTACATGTAATTTGGACTTTAAAACGATTGTTTGTATGTTCTTTGGATGGTATCATGTTGTATTGAGTGTTATTTGATGATTGATTGATGATTGTGAAATTTTCGTGAAAAATAATTGTTATTTCGGTTCTGGAATTATTTTTATTGGATAGTATGAAAAAAATTAAGCAAGTTAGCCTTTTACAGAACTCAATTTGGATTTTATTTGAATTAGTTATGATTTTTTGAAGATTTGACAAAATCGGAAATTGTCTTGATAGTTTCATGATCGCAGAACTGTCCGTACAGTTTCGAATTTTTTCAATTTTCTTCAATTTTTCATACTTTTTCATGGAATTAACTTCCATTTTTTTGTATGGTTTTGTATATATACTATTACTATTCCTAATTCAATTCTAATTATCATTTTGAATTAATTTAATTTTTTTTTAATTTAATTCAAGATATTAGTGTAATTTGAATTTGAATAGAATTAGTATTTATCTTTTTGCTTAAAAATCTATCTTATTTTTAAATTTGATTAGATTTTTTTTTAAATTTAAGGTCAGATATTTTAAGATATTTATAATATATTTTAAGATATTTATAATATCTTTTAAGATATTTAAAAATATCTTATCTTTTAAGATATTTATAATATCTTTTAAAGATATTTATAATATCTTTTAAGATATTTTAAAAATATCTTATCTTTTAAGATATTTTAAAAATATCTTATCTTTTAAGATTTTTTAATTAAATCTTTTTAGATATTTTGACCATATTTAAATTTAAAATAAGATATTTATAATCATGTAATTTTAAATAGATATAAGATATTTTGCTAATTTTTTTAAATTTTGTTATTTTATTTATTTAAATTACATTTAAAATTTGAAAAAGATATTTATTTATATTTTCTAATTTTTTATTTAATTTTTATTTATAAAATAATATTTAAAATTTAAAAGTAGTTAGCAAATTTTTGAAATGATATTTAGGTTGGTTGAAACCTAATTTTTCAAAATTGTAGGTTTAATTTTAAATTTAAATATTTAATTAATTTTCGAAATTTTTTTTGTAAATTTTTTTTTCGAAAATCCTTTTTAATAATATTTCGAAATTAATTATTTAATTTAAAATTAAATAAATCCTACATCCAACTATCCAGCTAACCTTGTTGCAGGAGTATGTGGTTTTAGCTTGTTTGTAAGTTTTCAAAACCTATTATTACTTGATTGCAAATAGCCATGGTTACTTTTTGCCAGATCTAATGATCTGATGGCTCCCTTGGTCAAGATAATAATTTGTAACAGGTATAATTTACAATCTTCTTTCATCTGTGTATGACCTAGCAACATGATAGGACCCATCCAAAGTGTGCCTGTGTGAGCCTATGTGTTTAATTTTATTATAGATGCATATAGGTTAATGTTGCTAAAATAAATTATCATAGTTTTTGATAGAATTTATTTAGGCCCATTTAGTTTTTGGGCCTATTCAATTAATAACAGTTGTTCTTATTAAGGTTAAATTCCTCTCTTTTGGGCCTTGTGTGAGAGTTGGGAGCCATAGAAGTGGGTACGACATACTGAACCCAGCACCCCCTCACACAAACCACCCCAATTGTGAAGGCCCATTTGCCTGATTTGAATGACTGTACTAGGTTAATTAAACTAGTTTAACCTAATAAAATTGATTAGCAACATAATTAATTTCATTTATTTTGAAATTAATTTAAGAAAAATATAGTTTAAGGAATTTTATATTCTAAGCTAAACTATATGTATTTTCTTGTATTTAATTAAATATAGAATTATAACCATCTAGATTCTTTCTGGAACTTAATTTAAATTTTTCATTAAATATTCCTGTTTAAGTTGATATTTAGTTATCTTCAACTAACCAACTTAAATCTGAATATCTTTTGAATTCAAAATTTCAAAATTAAGTTGAGGAATTTTAGGCATTGGTTATTAAGATTCTTTAGATATTTTTTTTAAGTTAATATCTTTTCAAATATTAACTTAAAATGGAATATTTTCAAATTAAGTGGTTACAACTTAATTTTTGATATTTAATTAAATTTAAATTTGAAAATATTTAAGTTCTAGATTTTTTCTAATACAACTTAAATTAGATATTTTTTTCAAATTTTGTGGAAAAGATACTTAGTCAAATAAGATATTTTCTAGATAGTTATTTCTAGACTACTTATTATTTCTAATATTAAATAGGAAAATATCATAAATTGTGAAATTAATTATTTAAATAATTAATTTTGGTACAATTTATTTTAAGTATATTTTTCCTAGTATTAAACTAGAGATTAATAATTAAGCCTTCTCTACACTTAATTATTTATTTCTTGAATTTAATACATTTAATTAATTTGAAAATTAAATATCTAAGTTGATTTTATCATCATACTTAAATATTTCTTTTTCATGACATTTAATTAAATAGAAAATTATTTTTAGTTGAAATTTAATTTTTCAACTAAATTTAAATAATTTTCAAAATATATTTTTTCTTTATTTTATTAATCAATTTTTGAAATTGCATTTCTTAAATGCTAGAATTTCGAATTTTATCTTGAAAAATAGATTAAGTTGTAAATTAATTATTTTAATTAATTCTTGGATCAACTTAAATCAATGATTTTTTCATTTATTGATTAATTTAAAATAAATTGAATTAAAGTATATTATTAGAAATTGAATTAATTAGTCAAAGGAAAATCTAGATAGGTGATATTTTTGCTTGAAGTTTTTTTTTAGTGTATTTAATTAAATAGAAAATTAATATTTAAGTTGATTTTCATCATCATACTTAAATATTTGAAATTTTTCTTATATATTTAATTAAATAGGAAAATTATATTTTTTGTTGTAAATTAATTTTATTAATTAATTTTGGGCCAACATTAAATTAGAATAATTTTTCCAGGATTTATTTTTTATTTTAATATGCATTTTTCGAAAATTGTATTCTTATATACTTTAATTTTTCGAAATGCAATATATATTTATAGAAAATTAAATTTGAGTTGTAAATTAATTTAAATTAATTTTGTAACAACTTAAATATTTTTTCTAAATATTTATTGGAAATTATTACTAAGATGGAAATAATTCATATTATTTTCATATCCATCTAAGTAAAATTTATAAATATTAAATTAAAATTTATATTTAGAATTTTTCATTCTAAATTGGAAATTTTAATTAAATAAATATATATTTAAAATAAATAGAATAAATAAAGAGAATAAAAGAAAATACAACTCTTTTCAAATAATGAGCTTTATTATAGAGACATTCGATCTCCATTGTGGGTTTTACACCGCGTTTGTTTTAGTGAGTAATCCTCCCTAATGGAGGAACGTTCATTAGCAATTTCGCACCGTTTAACCTCGCATGATAAGTAGTTTGTAAGTGTTTTGTATGGTATGGATCACCCTAATGGTGGCGACCATACTTGACTTGCAAATTATGAAACAATGGTGGAAGCTCATAAGATAGAATTGCCTTGACTCTCGCCTAAACGGGACAACGCTGAATTCCAATCTTGATCGAATAAAAGGTTGCTAGAATGTTTAACATTTTAGACGAGCTGACAACTCTATTCAATGAATGGTAGCTTTGACTCTCGCCTAAACGGGACACTGATATCAGTTTGTTGAAAACCTTGGAAATTATTTAGGATTGTAAGTTTTAGTATTTTCACTTGTCATTCCTACTTGCTATATGCTTATAATTTCTGAATTGTGTATGAATTTATATTGAACCATGTTATTTTCTGTTATTAAGTTGTAGTTTAATTTCGAATCTTCATTGTTGGTCTAACTTGGCTTGTTTATCTAATGAGATAAATCCCTAGTGGATTTTCACCATTAGACATACATAATAGTGTTAGATTTCGAAAGATAAATATTGTACATGCGACATCTAGCTGTTCATCAATTGATGACACCTTAGACTAGTATTTTTACGATATGAAACAAGAAGATTATATAAATAAGATTACTTTGACTTTCGCTAATCGAAGCATCGTTGGATTCTTATTTTAAACGAAATTATCCTAATTCCTCTTAGCTTATTCATTTCGAATTAGCTTTCAAAACATATCATTGGATGAATGGTCTATAAATCATTTCATGTCATTTTATATGACGCATATGATTATAATCCCGAAATTCTATTCCCAATTGATATAAATCCTCAATCTTAGAAATTTCCTACTTGTATGGGCAAATCTGACTTAGAGTTTGTATTAGTAGTGCTGGTCCAAGATAGAATTACTCATTATATTTGGTATAAATTTAAGTCTTTGACTTTGATTTTAGATTCCAAATAGAAATTTTCTTAAATTTCTAATTCCAGAATACAATACAGTTACACTTTCTCAAGTGTTTAATATCCATCTTTTATTAATGGATTAAAACTGTATGGAATGTGAGTTAGGTATTCTGTGACTAGGATCCACTTGAAGTATTCTAAGAACTCTTTGATGTAACTAAACCTATGTCATCATAGATACTACCACATTTTCTTAATCTATGGCATTTGTATCTTGTTCATAGTGGATTTGACAAGATCAATCTCTGCAAAGAGTTAATATGCCTATATCCACAGCGAAAGTAGTTCATCTCATTCGCAGATGAATGTACATTCAGGTGGATATGAGTTTTTCGTTGTATTCTTAAAACGATAACTCTAGATTATACCTTATGCAAAGAAATTTGAAATATTAAAAATTTCATTAATTTCTAGCAATGGTTAAAACCATTAAGGTAAGTGGTTAAAGATCTTGCGAACTGATAGGGGTGGAGAAATAGTTAGTAGATATGCAGTTCAAAGATCATTAAATTGATTTTTGAATTATATCCAAACTTACCTCCCGTAAATTTCGAGTTGCATGTTGATGATTAGTTACTAGTCGTTGCCTAAATCCTTCTATGGTAATACAATTTCGAATGATGTAATGGTTGTATACTTAATGTAAATCATTACTAGATTCATGGATGACCTAATCAAAATCTTAAGAAAAGCTAGAATCGTTAACCATGGTTTCTTAGCTATTCTAAGTGATTAGGTGGACCATCCCATTGTCAATAGATAAGAAAGTGTTTGTTCAAACAAATACTACTTTTCTAAGAAAATGACTAAGTCTGAAAAACAAGTAGCAAATAAAGGAGATATTTAATTCTTGATTCCAAAAGTGTTCTATCATCTTATATGACATATGATGATCCCACTGCCTCTGTTGTCTTGTCACAACCGAAGAGATCAATACCATTTAGTTTTCTTAGACATAATTCACGGTACCTTGTCGTAGTGGGAGAGTTTCTAGGAACTCACCTTCTTATGACTTGGGAGACACTAGTGATTAAAATCCATTGTGAGTTTAAACAAGTAATGGATTGTCAAGATAAGAAACTAAGAAGAAAGCCAATAGAACTATGGTTTAATCCATTCACATGGAGTAACCTAAAGTTTTCTATTACAAGGACATAAAAGGAAATTTTCGTTTATAAGTCCATTCAATGGACTTAACAAAACTTCATGTTCCTAGTATTATAGGTTTGAGTTTATCTAAACCTATGGCTTGTGGTATACCTGGTAATTACTTACTCTAATGCAAGCAACTTACTTTAGTAAGATGTCAAGCATTTTCTTTCTAATGGCTATCTATAGTAGCTTCACAACTTCTTAGGTATAGATTTTATTTATCTAAGGAAAAGTCTTAACTATTCCGTAAAAGATAAAGCCATGAAAGAATTTCTTATATCAACGGTGAGAGGTCTTAGATATGCTTTTGTATGCCTTAGACCGTACACTCCGTTGAGTGGGAGTAATGAGTAGGTATCGCATTAATCCAGAGAAGAACATTGGAAGACAATCAAGTAAATTTTAAGATTAAGAAGAGGAACTATATGTTAGTCTATAAGGGTGTGTTTAAAACTCTTAGACTACACCATATCAGATTTCGAAATTTGCCTTTGTGCTAGAAAATCTTTCTGATAAGATGGTGATTACTCTGGGGGTGGAATAGTGATTTTGGAGAAGTGTAAAAACCTATCTGAAGTCTCTAAGTCTACCAGAAAGGGACTGAATGTTAAAGTCAGCAGGAAAGTTACTTATTCGATCTAAGGAAAGTTCTATACATCTGTGGCACCATTCCCAATTGCCTTAAACTACTAGTGTTAATTTCCTGATTAACCAAAAGTAGTTGCCAAAGGTATAGAATCCAGTATCCCAAGAGAGTAGACATATAGAGAGGAATTTCACATTATCAATGATTTTGTGATTAAAGGAAGAGTAATGGTGGAGAAAAGGTTGTGGTTAATTCAACCTTTCAGATCCTATTACGAGGAGTTTACTACTACTACACTTGATTTGTATATCAAGGTGTTGAGATTATTTGAAACGCACTTTTTGTTTTATATTAGTGCAAGTGGGAGTTTGTTGGGTTTTATGCCCTAAATAAAACTCATTTCAATATAATCGTATTTACTTATTAATATAGATCGAAAATAACATTTAATGTTGCATGGTTCACATGATTTATTTCATGATTATATGTACATAATGTATAAATTCATCTGAAACCCTTTTCACATACTTGATCCTGTTTATTGTGTCGTCAACACATTGGAAAGTAAACATGACTATGTGAATAAAGTTTCCTAGATTTATCAGACATAGGGTTTTACTAATATGATAATCTACAATAAGAGTTTACTTGTATTTGGAGAAATACTATGTTCTTTCCAGAGCATTGGTTAAAGTAAAGCTCAGGTTGGATGCATGGAGTATGCATCGGAAGGGACCGATATTGAACTTTGACTTAGATTTATTAAAACTTACCGTAATATCTATTCAAGTCAATATCGCCTAGTTGATCCTAGATCAAATGATCTTAATCCTGATATGATTAGGCTCAATCTTGAAAGGCTATTCGTGTTCTTTGATTTGTTAGTTAAGCCTACTTTTAGGTCAGGGTGATACGTACATTTTGGGAACACGGTAGTGCAATTGAGTGGGAGCGCTATCATAAACATGGAATCTATAGCTTCTATCTGGCGAATAGTAAGCAAAGGATGATCTCCTTCGAGCTTGACCAAACGAACATAAATGGTGGAGTACTCATTTCACATTAGCTGAAATATCATTTATACGGGGTCAAGTGTTTTAAGGAATAAATACATTGTAGGGTGTAACGGTAATTTAATCCCTTTACAGTGTAGATCATTCATATAGAGGATCATTGATCACATTAGGATTATAACAATGGATAACTAATGATGTGTCTATATGGTGGAACATATAGAGCATTCTATATACTGAGAGTGCAATTCTAAGTTCTATGCGTGGATTCAACGAAGAATTAATAAGTTAGTGAATTTTAGTGCTAAATTCTTGATCTACTTATTGGAAGCTCGGTTATATAGACCCATGGTCCCCCCACTAGTTGAGATAATATTGCTTGTAAGACTCATGTAATTGGTTTTGATTAATCAATTATAATTCTCAAATTAGACTATGTCTATTTGTGAAATTTTCACTAAGTAAGGGCGAAATTGTAAAGAAAGAGTTTATAAGGGCATATTTGTTAATTATGATACTTTGTATGGTTCAATTAATAAATATGATAAATGACAATATTATTTAATAATTATTTATAGTTATTAAATAGTTAGAATTGGCATTTAAATGGTTGAATTAGAAAATTGGCGTTTTTGAGAAAATCGGTATGCGTAAAAGGTAAAACTGCAAAATTGCAAAAAGTGAGGCCCAAATCCACTAGTATAGGGCCAGCCACTTTTGTAGGAAATTTAAACTGATATTTTCATTATTTTAATGCTAAATAATTCAAACCTAACCCTAGTGGAATGCTATAAATAGATAGTGAAGGCTTCAGGAAAATTACACTTAAATTTTCTATTTTTCCTTCAGAGAAAAACCTGAGCCTTTCTCTCTCCCTATCTTTAGCTTCCACTTCTTCTTTCTCTTCCCTCTTGAATTTCGAAATCCTTAGTGTATGAGTAGTGCCCACACACAGCAAGTAATACCTCAATCATAGTGAGGAAGATCGTGAAGAAAGACTTTCAGCAAGAAGGAGTTTCAGCATCAAGGATTCAGAGAAAGAGATCCAGGTTCAGATATTGATAATGCTCTGCTACGTAAAGGAATCAAGGGCTAGATATCTGAACGGAAGGAGTCATATTATTCCGCTGCACCCAATGTAAGGTTTCTTAAACTTTATATGTGTTTATTTCATCGTTTTAGAAAGTTCATATTTAGGGTGTTAATAAACATACTTGTGAGTAGATCTAAGATCCTGGTAAAATAATTTCCAACAGAAGGTCCCCACCCCTTCGGGGTCTTACATGTTTAAAGACTGACCCGACTCTTAGCCTTCCTCCTACATTTTGATTATCAGCCCTTCCATCGACCGGGGGTAGTACTCGGCCATCTCTACCCCTGAAGGGTAGATTCTCACATTAATATTGCCTATTAGGGGCATACGGCCCTTTGGCTTGGTAAACCCTCAGCTCGGGATTTGGTTGGTCGTTGGCCTATTTTTTAGCTTTGTCATCGCCATGGACCATTAGGGTAGTTAGGACAATAATCACTATTCACCTCAGGGTCTTCCCTTCCAACTGTGGGCCTACTGTTTCTCAGGCGGCTGAGAGAAAAGAGATATAACCCTAATGTTAAATGAAACCCTACAACCTAAAATATTTTATTTATATGTGAACATAATGGCTAACAATATTTTATTTATTTATTTATTTATTTTGACGTGGTGAACAGAGTCACACATGATTAACAATGCAGCAAACCACAATCGGCGATGGAACCTCCTCAAACGAGGATAGCTCATCGCCTAACTAAAGGGCATGTTTTGCCAAACCATGACCTGCAGAATTCTAATTGCGAGCCACATGGGACAAAACTGCTATCAGAAATTTAGACAATAAAGCTATAACGTTAAAATAGCACCCCATCACCTTCAAAAAATACCTTCTCATTATTGTCGCCAGAGCTAACGAAACTAAAAAAAAATATCGCAAAACCAAATCAAAAAACACAATTATATTATAATGACAATCTTTAAAATAAAAATTAATATACAAACTTAGAAGTTAACACACAACCCATACCACTATATCAATAAAACTAATAAAAAACCAACAAAAATTCTAAGTATAACTAGCCAAAGGTATTACCTTTTGGCTAGTAACAATATACTAGCACCCTAACTTAAAACTGCTTAAATCAATAACAAAAAGATTATAACTAAATTTAAACTTATCGGTAAATTCTCTGTAATTGTAGGCCCTCCATAAAACAACCTACAAAATAACAAAAAATAGAACTCTATTACTACACAATATAATGAAAAAAGATAATGTGAAAGGACGATGGTAAACCAATCTATATTAAAAATAAGGACGTAAAAAGACTTGAAATACTTATCTATTAAAAGTGAAAAAGTCGTTGAAGTAGAAATCGTGAGCTTAAAGTGGATCACTTCTCTTGCTCATTGACCATACCACAAAACTATCATGAACAAATAAGGACAAGCCATAATAAATGGCACAAAAACTATATATAAAAGGCACATAAACCGTAAAAAGTATCAAACTATCAAAAAATGGTGCAAAAACCTGTGGTCTCATATATACTTTCAGCATAAATTAATAAGTATAATTTTATAAATTACATTAATGATAAGGATATAATTATCAATTATTAAAAAATTATTTAAATTTAAAAGTTAATGAATAAAACAAAATATATTTATATGAAAATAGATATAAACCATTTAAATTGAGAAGAAAATAACATAATATTAAAAGGTAAGAAAATTGAACAATTGTTACACATAATTAATTAAATAAAAAACTACATACCTATAGACAAAAAAAAAAAAATGGGTCACAAAACCTAAAAAATATTGACCAGACATTTATAATAAAATTATAATACTAGGTGAGAAAAATTCTTTTTGAACAAAAGAAGAATTTTATTCAGAAGACAAGCAATAAATACAAACAAAAGCCAACTGCACAAAACAACCGCTCCAAGAAAAGAAAACTACCAGCTATTTTATTTTTTACAATGAATAAAATCATTAAAAATATAATAATGTCATATAGGTTAGTTATGAATACTACACTTCATCAAATAAATACTATTTTTGTCAGGATAATCAAAATAATACTATACACCCAACAAAAAATAAGGATATTCATATCTAGCTAAACAAGTTAATTACATTCCATATACAAATCTTTCACTTTCAAATTGTTTAAGCAAAGGCTAAGAAACCGATATTTTATAGCAAGTTTAATTTCCCTGCTCACAAAAGGAGGAACACTGCAGTACAATTTAAGACTACAACAATTTATATTCTACCACAGGAAGTAAATGACAGCAGTCATTACAGAATTCATAAGCTTGTCTTACAATCTGTTCATAGAATTTGAACACCAATCCTTTCATTGTGTGAAATCAATCAGCCAGTAAGTCAGACCAAACCAGTTGCCAATTTCAAACATCACCTTTTTGGCAAACAAATCCAAACAACAACAATACTAGAAAGAAATAATGAAAAATAATAATATAAGAGCAAAGAAATTCTAACTTCGATACTGTCATAGTGTAGGGGCTTATTAGTAGTTTCTAAAGAGTGTGAATCACTATAAATATGTAATTGTAAGGCTATTGTGAGATATAGATTGAGAAAATAGAACTTTAAGTTCAATTGGAGTTTGGCACTGACTCGAAAAGTGCATTTTAGGAGATTTGTCCTGTCTCGAAGAGGACTATTATCTATCAATTGGTGCTTTCATTGAGAGAATCTCACCGAGAGATTTCATTGAGAGCTCCACAATATTACTGACGAAGAGCTTCGTGAGTTCGTAAGATCCATGATTAGATCCCTAAAGTTGCGTACTGACGCCATGTTTGAGCGACATGGCTTGTCAACTGCGGCACTACTGGATTCCTCATCTCAGGCGCCAACCACGTTTCAGGAGGTTGACGACTCTACTAAACCAGTGAGAATCACGAAGCCATCGGAGAAGGCTCTCGATCTTATCGACAGTGACATTTCAGTTGGATCTGATCTAGGTAGATCGCAATCAATTCCGGTTCGACCTACGATGAAGAAGGCAACTCGAAGAACACCGAAAGCGGAGGAGATCAGCATGGCTTCATCGGATGTTGTGGATTCTCGATCTGCACCAACAAAGGCAGCTCGAAGAACTCCAACGTCGGAAAAGACAGAGATGGCATTGGATCTTCGCGCACAAGGTTTTGAGTGTGTTAGAGAGACTGTTTTTGTTGTTAATGGTGACTCACTATGGGAATGAATTCACACTTCACGGATAGATCGAAGGAGGATTTTCGATCGTGGACAATGGTGGATATTTGATCAGTGACGACTGTGGATCTTTAACAGTGAGGGACAGCACAAAGTGGTCACTTGAGGACGATCGGAAGCTTGGTCACGCCGGATTGCAAAACATCAAAGTGAAAACGACGACCATCGTCTTATCCTTACTGGTTCGCTAAAAAATATATGTATAAATACAGCTTCATTTGTTGTTCAAGGAAAATATATATATAATGTTACAAATAATATGACAATGAACAGTAAGAAAGGATGAGAGAGATCACGATGGTTGGGCAATTGCTAAAAAAAAATTAAATAAACATGTTGAAGAAGTTGGCGGCTTGGATCGAGAAGAGGAAGAAGGTTGATTGCCCTAGGTAATTTGGGCTTGGGCTTTGCTGAAAAGTCTACTACAATTGGGCTGTAATTGTTTTTGATTTTTTTTTTTTTTTATCTTTTTATGTTTGTGCATGTTTTTAGTTTTATTTTCTTAGTTTTACCACCTTGAGGACAAGGTGATTTTGAAGGCTGGGAAAGTGTTACACTATGAAATAGTGTAAGGGCTTGTTAGTAATTTCTAAAGAGTGTGAATCACTATAAATATATAATTGTAAGGCTATTGTGAGATATGGATTGAGAAAATAGAACTTTTAGTTCAATTGGAGTTTGGCACTGAATCGAAGAGTGTATTTTAGGAGATTTTTCATGCCTCGAAGAGGACTATCATCTATCAGATACGAAAAGAGTTTACCTTGATATCATAAAAGAAGCGAACACGGAGAGAAGCAGTGGCCCAGAACTGGTCCTCGGAAAAGCCTCTGCGATAAAGACGCCGGAGTGGTCGATGATGAACAGAGGAATGGTCTGGTAATCGGTACAGACAACGACGATTGAGCCGATACGATGGCTGTGGCGGCAACGAGCGGTGGAAGCCAATGAGAAGGTGGGGGAAGAAAGGATTGTTGTACAATTTTTTACACTAATTTTAAAGTCTAAATATTTGTAAGGGGCATGTTTGGCTGACAAGATTAATTGCTCACGACACGGTGGTAAAGGTGTGATTTAAAAAAAAATGTACGAGGCATGTTTGGCTAATGACGAAATAACCGTGATAAAAGATTTTTTTGAAGCTCCAGCCAAACGCGCGCCCCTTCTTCCAATTATAAAAGGGTGGTAAAAGGTCAAAAATATTCATTTTCTAGTAGCGTAAATTCAGCACAATTTATTTATGTTCCTGTTCTGTATTCTGGAGTAATAAATTTTTATTTTATTAATAGAAATTGTTACAATAACATTTTAATTACAGATTTTATAAAAATAAATTAGTATACGCAAAAATACAATATTTCACTAACAAATTTTGAGTTTTGTTTCTAACGCACCTCTTCCTCATCAAATAAATAAGAAAAAAAATATACTGACTATTTGGCTTTAGTAAGAAATAATTTATTGGCCCCTTTAAATTTTGTTTTTTGCTTATTGACCCCTCACCATGTATTTCTGCCTCCGTCCCCTGTATGTATATGCACTTTTTAATAGACCTTCTTTCTAACTATTCAGAGGTTTTTAACTCCAATGGCTTATGCTTCTATATTGCAGATAAAATCATTAATGACTTGTTTCCTTTGTTCTGTTTTAATGAATTTTTCATTTCAATGTAAAATCATTTTAGATCTATTTTCTAAAATATTCAATATATAAGGAAAATCCTTACAAAATATAGATGTCTATAGGAAAGTAATTTTAATTATAATCTACCAGCATCAGACCAACAAAACTAAGATGGTACACCAAATATATAAATGGACATCAAGCACTAATATCAGAGTCCTTGACTCAAAAAAGAAAATATTAGAGCCGTTGCATGTATATATGCCACGTGCCATACTACGTTACACTATGAAATAGTGTAGGGGTTTATTAGTAATTTCAAAAAAGTGTGAATCACTATAAATTTATAATTGTAAGGCTATTGTGAGATAGGGATTGAGAAAATAGAACTTTTAGTTCAATTGGAGTTTGGCACTGACTCGAAGAGTGTATTTTAGGAGATTTGTCTTGTCTCGAAGAGGACTATTATCTATCAATTGATGCTTTCATTGAGAGAATCCCAGCGAGAGATTTCATTGAGAGCTCCACAATATGACTGACGAAGAGCTTCGTGAGTTCGTAAGATCCATAATTAGATCCGTAGAGTTGCGTACTGACGCCATGTTTGAGCGCCATGGCTAGTCGACTGCGGCACTGTTGGATTCCTCATCTCAGGCGCCAACCATGTTTCAAGAGTTTGATGACTCTACTGAACCAGTGAGAATCACGAAGCCAACGGAGAAGGCTCTCGATCTTGTCGACAGTGACATTTCAGCTGGATCCGATATAGGTAGATCGCAATCAATTCCGGTTCGACCTACGACGAAGAAGGCAGCTCGAAGAACACCGAAAGAGGAGGAGATCGGTGTGGCTTCATCGGATGTTGTGGATTCTCGATTTGCACCAACGAAGGCAGCTCGAAGAACTCCAACGTCGGAGAAGACAGAGATGACATTGGATCTTCGCGCACAAGGTTTTGAGCGTGTCAGCGAGACTGTTTTTGTTGTTAATGGTGTCTCACTATAGGAATCAATTCACACACTGCGGATAGATCGGAGGAGGATTTTCGATCGTGGACGATGGTGGATATTTGATCAACGACGACTGTGGATCTTTAACAGCGAGGGACGGCATAAAATGGTCACTGGAGGACGATCGAAAGCTTGGTCGCGCCGAATTGCAGAACATTAGAGCGAAAACGACGACCATCGTCTTATCCTTACTGGTTTGCTAAAAGATATATGTATATATACAGCTTCATTTGTTGTTCAAGGAATATATATATATATATATATATATAATGTTATGGGTGACTATTCAATGGTTACATTTTTATTGTAACCATCATGGTTACATTTTTTTTTACCTGTAATAGCAGGTTACTAATATGTAAACATTTCTTTTTTAAAATTAATTAATTATAATTAACTATTTTTTTTTAAATTATTAAACATAATTAACTATTTTCTTAAAATAATTAATTAAATCTTTAACAAAACCTCTTTTAGCAATTAATATTTATAAATATTTTTTTTATTTATATTTAAATCCTTACTCTAATTATTTTAACAATTAAGTCATTTAATTATAATATTTATAATAAAATTTATTTTTTTTTTATAAAAATTAAACTTCTTTCTACACAAATTAAAATTCTCTTTTTATAATAAATTTTTAAATAATTAATTATTTTTAAATGATATTTAATTATTTTGTTACAATTAGATGAACTAAGTATGAGGCCTCAAGCTAGTCAATCGATAACAAGT
The DNA here is from genome assembly GCF_029168945.1 of Cannabis sativa. Taxonomy (NCBI): domain Eukaryota; kingdom Viridiplantae; phylum Streptophyta; class Magnoliopsida; order Rosales; family Cannabaceae; genus Cannabis; species Cannabis sativa. The sequence continues at coordinate 31,974,522 of NC_083608.1, read as the reverse complement.
GTAGCAATTTTTTTTCTAAAATTTTTTTCAACTTATTTCACTTTTTACTTTTTAAATATTTAAATAAAAAAAATTAAATAATTAAGTGTAATAATATAAAATTAAGATTACAAGTATAATAAAATTTAAATTATGAAATTATATGTGTATAATTTTAAATTATAAAAAGTTTTGCTATAAACTTTTAAATAATTTAAGTACAAAAAATAAATTACTTAAAGATCCTTATATGATATAATAAACTACAAAAAATTAATTAATAATTATAATTAATCTTAATTATAGTTTTATAAGAAAATAAATTATTAGATTACTTTCAGGTTACAAGTTATTTATTATTTATTTTTATTTTATTTCCAAATTAATCATAACCATTTATTAAATAGTAAAAAAGTGATTAATTATAATTATTAATTAATCACTTTTATTTTATTATTTATTTTCTTATAAAACTATAATTAAGATTAATTATAATTATTAATTAATTTTTTGTAGTTTATTATAACATATAAGAATCTTTAAGTAATTAAATGGCATTTAATAGTAATCCAATGGCTTAAAAAAATGTAACCATGATGGTTACAATAAAAATGTAACCATTAAAATCTTTTCCATAATGTTATAAATAATATGACAATGAATAGTAAAAAAGGATGAGAGAGATCACGATGATTGGGCAATTGCTAAAAAAATATATATACATGTTGAAGAAGCTGGCGGCTTGGATTGAGAAGAGGAAGAAGGTTGATTGCCCTAGGTAATTTGGGCTTGGGCTTTGCTGAAAAGTCTACTACAATTGGGCTGTAATTGTTTTTTTTTTTTTTCTTTATGTTTGTGCATGTTTTTAGTTTTATTTTCTTAGTTTTACCACCTTGAGGACAAGGTGATTTTGAAGGCTGGGAAAGTGTTACACTATGAAATAGTGTTAGGCTTATTAGTTATTTTTAAAGAGTCTGAATCACTATAAATATGTAATTGTAAGGCTATTGTGAGACATGGATTGAGAAAATAGAACTTTAGTTCAATTAGTGACAAACCCAAGCTAATTAGTGATATGACTAGCTTTCGTTATTTCTCTACCTCCGGTTCCATAGAATATACCTGCACACACATATATTTTTTACCTTATTATTATTATATCTGGTACTTATTAAACAGAGACTAAGCACAAGACTTAAAATTGAACTTATTTTAGAACGTAACATAAAAGTCCTAGTGTTCTAGGAGCAAGGATCTAAACCCATCAAATTACAAACACATCTCTCTCTCTCTCTCTCTCTCTCTCTCTCTCTCTCTCTCTCTCTCTCTCTCTCTCTCTCTGCATGATCTAATTATCATAAATATCCATTACTCGTCAACTTTCTCAACAGGGGCTGCTTCATTAACAACTTTGTCCACCTCGCTTGCTCCAACAGCCTTCTCCTCTGTCTTAACAGACTCCTCTTTGGGGGCTTCCGGCTCTGCCACCACGGGATCCTCTGCTGCAGCTTCGGTAGTACTCTCCTTAGTCTCCTTCTCTGCTTCTGCCTCCTTTGGTGTTTCTTCTTCAGCTGTAGTCTTAACCTCCTCTGCAGGGATAGCAGTCTTCTCTTCCTCAGTCACAACCTTGGGGGCCTCCTCTTCAACCTTAGCAGGGGTTTCATCTGTAGCAGTTTCTGCCTCCTTTGGCTTCTCTTCAACTACATCTTGATGATCAGCCGGTGCTGGCTCCCCAGCTGATTCCGTCTCCTTTGGCTCCTCTGCCTCTGTGGCGGGGTGGGGCAGAGGTGTTTCAGTTGCCACTGGGGCCTCTTCTGTGACTTCTGTTGTAATAGCAGGAGCTGCAGTTTCTTCTTGATCTACCTCAACTGATTCCTCGTGAATCTTCTGCTCTGGGAGAGCTGTCTTTGCTGATGCAATCTACCATAGCCAAATTAAAAAAAAAATTAATTTAATTTAGTTATTTAGAAAACTTTCGTATGCTCACTACCTATATGTATATATAATTTTATGGGTACAGAAGTAGTACTCTACTTGTCACAGTTCGAATCTTTGCTAGCTCTACATGCAACTCATGCGTAATAACTAATATAGACAACAATGTAAAGTAGTTACCTAAATATTATGTACAATGTAAAATAACTTTAATTTTATAATTATTCTCATGACTTTATATAGCTAGTGATTACTTATACAGATGTGTTTGTCAGCCAAAGAATAAGATATTTAAATGTATATATATGGGTGTGTGTGTGTGTGATGTAATTAAGAAGATAAGGTATAAGAATTACCTCAACGGCGGCCATAATAATACGAGTGAATGAAAAAGTATAGACAACGAAGAATTAACACGAAAACAAGGTTATGGAGTGTATGAGGAGAGTAGAGAAGTTATAAGAAGCAATTGCTAATTTGAGATGGGAAGAGGATCAATGAGAGTAGTATTTATATATGAGAGAGTAGGAAAGGGGTCTCAACTTGAAGAAAGAGCTAGATTTCATATATATCATAATGAAAGCATAAATAAATATTTAGTGGGAACTTTGGAATCTTGAGATTTGACACCAAAATCTCATCTCACGGAATTGATGGATATTAGCTTGTTTGGTAATAGTGTTACATGTAAATTCTTGGAATTGATGTTTATATTAAAACAGTTACATTTTTTACTCCAAAAATAAAAAGTAAAAAATTTAACGAAATAACTTTGAATGTGTCCAATTTCCAAATAATCTGATTTGCCTAATTCTAATTTAATTCAACATTTTTATAACAAGTGATTTTGTTTATTTTTCCTTTTCAAAGACTAAGAATAAATGGATACATTAATTTATGAATAAAGTAATATTATTTTATTTTTTTTATGAAAAAAAACAGCTACTACATAAATTTCACTTATATATCGGGATCGCAGAAATATCAGAAGCCATATTACATTATTATTATTATTATTATTATTATTATTATTATTATTATTATTATTATTATTTTCATGTTAGGCATGGAATCATCATATTCTTTTTGGTTGTGTGTTTTGGTAATTTGGTGTGCTTTGTGCAGTCGGACATTTAGGGTTAGCATGTGCGATGGATGCTCTTCTCATGCAAATGTCTGTTAATTGAACCTCATCACTGTTCCCTCTAAATCTTTGGTTACTTAAAACTCTTGTTCTTGTGATCTTCATTCTTCCATCGATCGATTTCTCCCATTCCCATATATATCTTTATTATAACAAAACTCACTGCATACAATCATTACTATTTTTGGAACATGAGTTCACGTGGCCTATTTATATTTTTACAAAATTACGGCAAATTTTTTTTATACTTAATTATTTTATTATTGGCAAAACTGATTTATGTGTACTTATTTTTTTTATATAAGTTTGCAACATTGAATAACAACTGTATTATTATTGTATTCACTCGACGTTTAACTTTCATGTTCATATAAATGCATATAGTGATTATCGAGTTGTTATTTAACGGTAATATTTAATTAATTGATACCTCAAATTTACAAAAAAAAAAAAAACAAACTTAAAGAGATTTTGTTACGGAAAAGAAAAAAACAAAGCGATAAAAATTAAAACATAAAAAGATTTTGCTACTAATTTCATCACTTCTAACTTTATGGTATTTCTTCAATATATGTGGTATTATACATCCTTATTTTCTATCATTTTGTTTTTGGTAATTTCAAATCCTCACGCATTTGGTTTCAGTATCTTCATTATTAATAGTGATTCTACCGTGGTTGGATTAATAACTTTTACATTAATTTTAGTTTTCAGTCTATTTTATTAGAATTAGCTGTTGTTGGTGATCGTTCTTGCAGTGCCCTTTTTGCTATCAGTGAATGGTGTTGTCCATACATTGGCAACCTCTGTTACTAGTGTAAGAGATTGTATTTGGACAGATGCTTGTTCTTGATTTTTGAGTTCTTTTGTAACAGCGAATTTTTCTTAGTGAATTTTGTATTTCTTTTCAAAAAAAAAAAAAAATCCTCACGCATTTCTTTCCATACAAATACGACAATCCCAACAATTATGCCCTAATACAATAATCTCAAAAACTATTATTAAAAATTAAATTATTTTTTGTTGCTCTAAATTGTAATTTAATTGGATCCATATGATCTATGATATGTGAAATGAAAGAGATGGTGAAAGTTTATATATATTTACTTATTTAAGAGTATTAGTATTAGGCACATGTTTTTTTTGCATTTGGGGAGGGACTTTAAATTTGAAACTTCTTTTTTGTGAAGAGAAATGTAATTTTTAAGATATGATTAGGCACATATAATTAAGACGTGAAACACTACAAACAAGAACTTAGTTAGAATTTGTTTTATATTATTTATTATAAATTATAAGGTTCAATTTTAATAAATTACACTTACATCAGTGTTACAGAAACATCAAAAAAAAAATTGAATATTTCTCTAAATAAAATTGCCAAATAGCATTAATATTGATGACTTAACTTTTCAATGTACTATATTTTTTTTTCTGCACAAAAAATGCATATTAAATGCTAATAATCACTTCTTAGGCTAATTCTTTTTTTATGTCCAATGTTTGTGAAAAAGAAATTGACTGTATTCCAAAAAAAAAAATTAAAGAAACTAAAAACTAAAAATTGACTGTATCCCCACAAGTAGAGGTTGACATGAATTATTTTTGTTGCTGGTACAGGTTATGCATTGCTTAATTTGGAGTCATTTTAACATCAGCCAAGTCATCAAAAGTACAAACAGCAAAGGCCGGTGTATAGGTGGGTCCCGCACTACCAATAGCTGTTAATTTAATTCTTGGAAACGAATAAAAAACTGACGTGGCACATTTATGTATGGTCCACCGCACTTGTACATCTTTCTACCCAGAAATCACACCATGATGGTCGACCCCACTCAATGAATCGACGCTTTTGTATTATCTAACATGGACCCATTTTCTCTTCTCTCATTGGTCAGAATGGAAACCTAAATTCGTACATGCCATCATGCATCTTAAATTGTCATTTATTACTAATTTTTTCTTTTATTGTTTTATCACTTCTTTTTAATTAGAAATGCTAAAAGGACATTACGATAATATAATTAAGAGTTTTTCACGTTTAAATCTTCTCGTCCTTTCACTTCCACTTAGCTTTTAAGTTTAAATTTTTTACAATAAATCCTTTAAAATCTTAAATTGTTAGTAAATTTAAGATATTACTCTCCCATTATAATTTACTTATATGTATACTTATATATATTTATAGGAAAATTCTATAATGCACTCCCTTAAAATGGATATATTGATGCACCTTTATGTGTTTTAGCATCCGAAATAATTTTTTAGTCAAATTTTTTCTTATGGTCATGTACGTTATAGTTATTTAAGACATCCTGCAAAATTTTAAGAAATTTAGAAAAGTTTAACACGCCGAAAACTATGTTCAAACAGTGTGTTGCACGCGTGACTATTTTATTTTATACGCGTGTAAAATAGACTGTTTGAACATTATTTTCTATATTGTAAATTATTCCGAATTTTTTAAAATTTTGTAAAATATCTTAAATACCAAAAAAAATTAGACTAAAAAATTCTTCTGAATGCTGAAACAAGTTAAGGGTGCATCAGTACATCTCTTTTAAGGGGGTGTATTGTAGAATCACCTGTATTTATATTCATACACTTAATATTATTATTTCAAAATTATTTTAAAATTAATTTTTAAATTAAAAAAATTATAAAATTAAAAAATAAAATATTTAAAAAATAAAAAAAATACTATTAGACTAATTTTTATATAATTTTTAAATAATAATATTAAGTATACTAATATAAATGTGTCACGCGTACAAGAGTGTACACATAAATTGTCTATATTGACAATTAACGGTTAAAATAAATAGCATCTCAAATTTGCTAACAGTTAAATAATTTGGATAGTTTTACTACTAAATTTGAGCTTAAAGAGTGCAAATGAAATGGTAATTAAATAAAAAAAAAAACTCTAATTAATATCGAATCCTATATAATTTAATAAAACTAATAGTTTTTATAAAATATTATTAACCAATCACAAAAAGTCATTTATATAAATGATGTTATAGATACCATTAGTGTCTTATAGCAATATTTTTTTTATTATGCCAAATTAACTTACCATTATGTGTATAAAATCTTTTAGAGTGCTTTTACAGTGTACCTTAACAAAAATTTATTAGTTTACTAATTGTATTCTCCACATTCATTAAATGGATATAATTTGTAAATTAAGGTAACTTATTTGCAGATCATTTTTACAAAACACAAATCAACAAAAAATAAAGCCACAAGTAAATTTCTAACATCTTGAACAATAAGATCAAACTTTGAAGGCATAAAAATACCGCTCTGAATCGCTTGGACACACACCAAGCTATCTGTTTCCAACATGACTCTATCCAACGGATGAGTTGCAATCCAACTCAATGCTTCTTTAATGCCTATTATCTCAGCAATTTCGGGTTGAACACATTTAATCTTCTCCTTCTTGAATGCTTCTACCATAGCACGGTGATGCTGAGCTACAAACCCATGCCAAAAGACAAGACTCGAACCAGAAAAAACTAAAAGGAAAAGACTAAAAAAACTATGTCAAAAGACAAGACTAATGAGAAAAACTAAAAGGAAAAGACTAAAGAACCATGCCAAAAGACAAGACTAATGGGGAAAACTAAATTAGTTTCAACACATAAATACGATCACAACATTAAAATTAATTAAGGAATGAACTCATTATAATTCTAACCCTATAAAAATATTAATTGAAATTAAACTAATATAGTAAATTAATAGATGAAAACAAATATCTAAAACGGAGGATGTCGTTGAACCGAACCACTCTCAGACGACTACTCTTGAATTCCTCACAGAAGAAAACGTTGATGTGAGAATGAGACAAACTTCACATCACCCGGTGAAAATCGTCAGCAGTTACTTCTTAGCCAAACTTATTACGTTTCTTATTTTAATTATTGATCAATATTAATTCATAGTATTTTAGTAATTAATTAATAGTTATTTTTAATTACCCCTATTTTAGTTATGATATACAGTATAAAAATATATAAAAAAAAATTAAAAATTAAAAATATATAAAAAAAAAATTAAAACTATTTAGATATGTGGAAAATATGAAAAGAGTATATTGGTGCACACTATTTTAGGAAGTTGCAACCAATCTTTTATATGAAGTAAGTGACAGCGGCTTCTGTACTAGTTTTAAAGTAATTATCTTCATTATTTTACTATATTCTATTTTATATCAATTTTTATATTGCATCATACTTTAATTACTCAAAATTATCCTTTACACCATTAAAATACTAAATAAATTTAAAGCACAGACTATTCAGTATAAGTAGAACAAATTGTATTGATTTGAATACATTATATATACATATATAACTTATGATTTAAGAAAGTGGAAGCTAATTTGATCACATTTAGGGCCCTAATCACATTTAGCTAAAAATAATTTTCGAGCGAAGAATCTCTATTATAAAATATGAGGAGTGAGTGTATGTTGAATAAACTGCTAGTAAAAATAAAAGAGAAACGAAATTATTAAATGAAAAATTTTGGGTTGAGTCGCGGATTAGGTCGCAAGCAGTCGGAATTTGCCGATCGTCTACAGGATAAAACAGTCCAATCGTACTGTATCGAAATCTCACTACACTGTAGAGTAGTGTCGAATACACCCAAAGAATTTTGATACCGCATATGGAATTTACTTATTTATGAAAACTGTATTTTTTCGATATGGAAAAGATGTATTCTTCCCACCGAATGGATTGAATAATCATAACAGGAAGAACGTGTTTTGAATCGTGGGGTGTAGTTGATTGGTTTGAACATGTCTCATTAATGATACTACTAAGTAATCAGTTCCAATTAAATATGTTTCTCAATTAAATAAAAAAAAATGATTTTATTAAATAATTTTTCTGTAAAAATAATAGATTGTCACAACACTTGTGTGAGTGCTCACCCATTCGCACAAAACTAGGTACTCTAGTCTTTAGGACCCAAATCCAAATGACAAAGTTGCACTTTATATACTCTTGTAAATAAGGGTTCATATTTTATGTGAGACTCTTTTCATTTTACACCTAGAACACATCTATATTTTGTTAAAAGATTCATCAAAATTCCAACAGTGTGTTATGGAAACATATAATATTACACAGAATAAAATAAATTCTTTAATTATTTGATTTAGCTGCCTTCTAATTTTTGTTGATCTCATACTTTGTTCAAACAAAACATTAGTACAAATCATTATCGCGCGAGAAAGTCACTAATTTGATAAAAAGAGAATCGATGGCCGAGCAATAGTCTAAAAAGATTCCTCCTTACTGTTTATGTATTTTTATTTATTTATTTTCCTTCAATAACGGGCAAAGATCTTTAAGGGACACCTTATGTTAAGTAATTATAGATAATTGAAAAAAAATCACAAAAACAATTGTTTGTTTTTTAAAATATATGTATATTTGCCCCACTACAAATATGCATAGTTGGTTATAATAACAAATGAGAAACCAAAAGCTAGCTACATTCTCAGTTCTCAGAATCAACAATTTAAATGTTAGAACTTTGAAGATTGATGGAATGGAACTTGCTAGCTATTATTGATATATGCTGTTATATTTGGCCAGCTAGGCTAACGTGCTTATAATAATTGCATCGACTTTCTTATATATATAATACACGAATATCTCCAAGATCTAATTATACGAGATAATATAAATCTGTACTTCATGTTACTACTCGACACTTTGGTGAATTATAATTAACAATCGGGATCACAATACACATATATCATTACGATCAAACTAATTATAATACGTGTCTAGGTAGATAATGTTATTTTTCTTATACGTGGAAGAAAAAATCGTGAAAAAGGAATGATATAAATTTTAAACAAAGTCGAATATATGCAGCAAAAGCAAACAAAGCAAACTGAAAACTTCGTCCGGTACGACAGTTGTATGTGCCGTTTCATTCAGAGATGGCTCATATTAGGTAAATGTAGGGATTTCAAGGTTGGCAAAGGTTAAAAGTCTGATTAAAGGTTGGGCGGTGGAATGGGTCCACCTATAAATGAACCATTACAGCATCAACATCCAATATAACACTGCTACGTGGGAAACCCACCGCCCATGTACCTTATGGTACGTCACGTGCCTCATTCTCTGATTTGATGTTGTTTTGGATTCAGTAGGAAGGGACCCACTTGGTGAATTATGAAATGCTTTACCTGACAGGTTGGAAGCATTGCCAACGGATTAATTTTCTTGCTTTCCGATGGTAAGTGGCTATGGTCAACGCCATGGATGATTGTGCTTAAATGCTACAGGCCCCAACTGTTCTCACAAAAATAACCTCTCAAAACCACACATAACATCAAACAGAAACTAGAAAATAATTTAAAAATAATTTTCAGTTTTTTTTTTTTTAAAAAAAAAATAAAAATTAATAGTAGTTCGGTCAAATTTTTTAAAAGTATTTTTTAAAACTCATAAAATAAAAAACATAAAAATATTATTTTCAACTTTCAAAAATAATATTTTTTTTGTGTAACATTTATATTTTTCGTTTTCTTTTTCAAATACTCGCATCTTAGACTTGGACCCAGAACTGGATCTCAAACATCAACCTGGACACAGACCTATATTTCATACCCCAATTTGGAACCTGGACTCAGATCCCAACCTAGACCCGAACTGTGATGACCGCATTTTAAAATATGAGTTAGTAAAGGCAATTAACGTTAATTATTAAAATTATTTTTATAATTATTTATGAATTTATTTAATTATGAATCGCATTATTAAAAGTGGGCTTATAATTTCTCAATTCCGGAGATTTGATTAAAGGTATTATTTGTGTTATATGTGAAATATGCAATTTTTATGATTTTTGTTCGGTGACGACAAAAAATGCGATGGATGGCCATCTGAGTCACATGGGTACCTCTAGAACCTTTTTCTTAGTGGGATTAATAATGGCGATAAATGGAATACTGAATTCGAGCGGGGTTATGGCTTTTGATAATTTTACCCCTAGGCTTAAAATTGCTTAAGTTATAAGCTAAAACGGTATTTTTGTCTTTTTATTATGGGGATTAGGTGGCGTCTCCATGACATGACAGCTGGCCATTTTGAGTATCAGTCAAGAATTAATTTAGTGGGATTTATCTTTTTTGAAAAAATTAAGAAAAACCTATCTTCTCTTTCTTTCCTTTGCTCGACCACCACAAGTCCAAGAGGACCAAGCAAATCTTCATCAATTTTCCTAAAATTCAGCAAGAAATCTAAGTGTTTTCAAGTGGAGGGCATCCATCCAGCACGAAGTTTTCCATTCAAGTTGGCCAACTCACTTGAATTCGGAAATGAGGTAAGAATAGCGTAGAACATATGAGATATATATATATAAGCGAATGTATGTACGTGTGATATATATGCATGCTTGTTATGCTTAGTACACTACCAACACTTGTACGAAAGTGGTACATAGTGCATTGGTATAGTGTATAATGTTTAAAGAGTACATTACGATGTTACCAGCACAAGTACGGAAAAGTACAAGGTGTGTGTGGTATAGCACTTAGTGGTACTCAAGGTACGAAACAAACCCTACCAACACTCGTATAGTGTTGATACATAGTGTATGTGGTACAGTGTTTGTACCTTAGTAAAGAACGTTCTTACTCATTTATTAAGCCTTGTAAATAGGAGTATGGGCGCCTAGGTACAAGTCGATATTATATGATTTGTTATATGCTTTTCTTACTGAGTCTGTCGACTCAGAGTTGTTACTTTCATGTGTAGGTAAAGGAAAGGCGGAGGCTGAATAGGAGTGAGCTCTGGGCTAAGATGGTGTTTGTACATGTCATGGCGGTGCGACCTAGTGTGTTTAATCTCGGGTTTTATTTTGTAGTCACTGTGCGACCTGACTAAATATATTTTGAGTCTTTCGTAAAAGTTTAAATACGGGATCCCGGCTTTTGTAAATAAATGTGTAAAAGTTACAAAATTTAGAAATTAAATCTAAAGTTTTAATTTGACACGATTTTCAAGAAACTTTATTTGATTAGCAAAGATGGCACTATAATTGAAAAATTACTGTAGCGCCTAAGTATCAGGGCCTTATAATTTTGGTATCAGAGCCGCCAGGTTTGTCTACCAAAGATCGCCAAGACATGTACAATCATCATCAGAGAAAAGCTCAGCTCAGGGTTCAGTAAGCCTTTACTTGTTTAGTATTGTCAGTAATTGATTAAGCATGTTATGAAGCATAGTAGTTTATAATTATTTATTTTAGTGCGTTGCCTTAAAATCCATAAAGAGGGGTATTAAGTTTTTGTGATCGCTGTCTAACCTGCCTGACTTATGGGTTCGTTGGCTAAGTCCTATTAAATGGACGCCCAGCGAAATACAAGGATTCAGGGTAATAGGGTCGAGACCGAAGGCGATCAGGGAAATCAAATTCCCCAGAATCCCTGTGGGTGCGGTAGAGGCCGTGGAAGGTTTTAGGGTGGTCGACATGAAAACCCACCTGAAGCTCCTCTAGTTTAGGAGCAGAGATTTAAGGAAATGCAAGATCGTAGTCGCCAACAAGACGAAGAAATTCTGAGGTTGGGGCAGCAGGATCCTCCTGCAGTGCCTCCACCACAGGTTCTGGTTGCTTTAATTCCTGCGGTGCCAGCAAAACAACTTGTTGCTGGCAACCGTATGGAACCACTGTACGAGAGGTTTTGCAAGCAGGCACCTCCTATTTTTCTGGGAGGTCCGTATGTAATGAAGGCTAAGTAGTGGCTCACGGTGATAAAGAGAATTCTGAATTTCATGGGGTCATTGGAAATGATAGGGTGACCTGTGCTACTTTTCAGTTCTAGGAAGACAAGCTTGTGTGGTGGGAATTAGTGTCCCTCACCCGAGATGTCACTGTTATGACCTGAGAAGAGTTCTGAGATTTGTTCCATGACAAGTAGTACAATGAGGCAGTCCGCAGTACTAAGTGGAAAGAATTTACCGAGCTGGTGCAGAGTGAGGGTATGTCAGTAACAGAGTACGCAACAAAATTTGATCGTCTGGCCAAGTTGGCTTCGGGTATTATGCCTACGGACTTCAGCAAGAAAGAGAAATATCTAGCAGGTCTAGATGCAAAAATTAGACACGAATTGGTGATTACTACGAATGAAGTGACATCATATGCAGAAATGGTTGATAAGGCTTTGCAAGCCGAAGGTGCGATAAAATTTCTTCTAGAGCCCCGAGTGACTCCAAGTTTTGGTGGGACCCCTACTCTTCCTACTCCTGTATATGGTAGGGATAGTGGTGATTCCACTACTAATCAGAAAAGAAAGGCTACCCCAACATCTGGTGGTTCAGGACAGAGCAAGCGGTTCTGTGGGGACCAAGGAAGAGGTGGACAACAGGGTTATTCTTACCCTGAGTACCCACGTTGTAAGGAACATCATTCGGGAGAGTGCATCCAGAAGACATGATTTCAGTGTAGCATGGTTGGGCATTTCAAGAAGGATTGCCCTCAAGCAAAGAAAGAAGAACAAAAACCAGAGGCAAAACTCGTACCTACTCGGGTGTTTGCTATCAGTCAAGCTGATGCTGTAGCCAGTCCTTCCGTGGTGACAGGTCAGCTTCTTGTTAATAACTCCTATTTTACTCTATTATTTCTCTGGGGCTACACATTCGTATGTGGCAACACGGGTAATTAATCAATTGGGTAGGCCTTGTGACTTTATTGAAAAAGGGTTTGGAACCCTACTGCCTAGCGGGGAATTGGTTATCTCCAAAAGAAAAATTAGGTCTATCCCAGTTAGGGTCGAAGATAGGGAGTTGAGTGCTGACCTTGTAGAGCTAGAATTAGTAGAATTTGATATCAGACTTGGGATGGATTTCTTGTCCAAGTATTCAGCCAACATTTATTATAAGCAGATAATGGTAACTTTTTCAGCCGGAGGGCGAAGATCCATTTGTCTATGTTGGATCTGTTCAGGGGTCTCAGATCATGATTATTTTAGTCTTAAGGGCTAGAGTTTTACTACACAGTGGATGTGTAGGATTTTTAGCGGTTGTGATTGACTCCAACAGACCTGAAACATTTGGGCCTGAAGTAGTCAGGGTTATTAAAGAATTTCTCAAAGTATTTCGTGAGGAGTTTTCAAGATTACCGCCACAATGAGAAATATATTTTGTGATTGATTTGGCACCTGAAGTAGAACCTATTTCAAAAGCACCATATAGGATGGCTCCAGCGGAACTCAAGGAGCTAAAAATACAACTTCAGGGGATGCTTGACTTAGGGTTTATCCGACCCTGTGTATCGCCCAGGGGAGCTCCGGTTCTATTTGTGAAAAAGAAGGATGGTTTCCTCAGAATGTGTATTGATTATCGGGAATTAAACAAGCTGACGATCAAGAACAAGTATCAGTTTTCCATAATTGATTATTTTTTAATGAGCTTTAGGGAAAGACTGTGTTTGGAAAGATTAACTTATGATCGGGTCATCATCAGCTCAGAATTCGGGACGAGGATATACCAAAGACTATATTTTGAACTAGATAGGGCACTATGAGTTCTTATTAATGTCATTCGAATTGACAAATGCTCCAGCGACCTTTATGGATTTCATGAACAGAGTATTCAAGGATTTCCTCGATAACTGTGTTATAGTGTTTATCGATGACATCCTTGTGTACTCTTAGACAAAAGAGGAGCATGAGCAACATCTCCAAATGGTATTACAGCAACTCAGGGATTATAAGTTGTACGAAAAATTCAAAAAGTGTGAGTTTTGGTTGTTAGAGGTTTCTTTTCTAGGGCACATTCTCAGAAAAGATAGAATCATGGTTGATCCGGGAAAGATTGAATCAGTGAAAAATTTTCCGAGGCCAAAATCTGTGATGGAAGTACAAAATTTTCTTGGTTTAGTAGGGTATTATCGACATTTTTCAATGGTTCATATGGTGAGACAAGTGTGACGCAAGTTTTCAAGAGTTGAAACAACGATTGATAACAGCACCAGTGCTAGCTTTGCCATCAGACTGGGAAAAGTTCGTTGTTTATTGTGATGCATCCAGACAGGGTCTGGGATGTGTTCTGATGCAAACTGACAAAGTTATAGCCTATGCCTCTCGTCAACTGAAGGATTATGAGAAGCTCTATCCAACACATGATTTAGAGCTTGGTGCTGTAGTGTTTGCTCTAAAAGTATTACGACACTACCTTTATGGTGAAAAATGAGAGATTTACACCGACCATAAGAGCGTCAAATACTTCTTCGCTCAAAAAGATTTAAATATGAGGCATAGATGGTGGCTGGAATTGGTTAAAGATTACGATTGCGAGATTCTGTATCACCCCGAGAAAGCCAATGTTGTGGCAGATGCTTTAAGTAGAAGAGGTCCCGGGCAGGTTTTCACCACTGTGATGATAGCTCCTCAACTATCCTAGGAAATGGTTAATTGAGTTTGTAGTTGGAAAGTTACACAATCTAACACTTCAATCAGATTTGTTAGAAGGGCACAGTTGGAAGATCCTAAGCTAGTCAAAATTTGAGATGAGGTATTGGTTGGTCGTCCTATGGAATTTTCAATCTCAAATAACAGAATGTTACTATATAAAGCTCAATTTTATGTTCCTGATAATGCTGAGCTTAAGAAGGAAATCCTTAATGAAGCCCACACTATACCTTATTCATTGCATCCGGGAACCACCAAAATGTATCAAGATCTAAAACCCTATTTTTAATTTTATGAGATGAAAAAATAGGGTAGAGTACGTATCAAAGTGTTTAACATGTCAACAAATTAAAGCTAAACACCAGAGGCTGGCAGGGTTATTGCAACTATTCGCCCCTCCTGAATGGAAGTGGGAGGATATTCCAGTGGACTTCATGGTTGGTCTGCCTAGAACCACGGGAATGTATGATTCAGTATGGGTCATAGTGGACCATTTCACGAAGTCATCCCATTTTCTGCCAGTAAAGATTACCTATACAATAGATCAGTATGTTGAGCTATATGTGAAGGAGATAGTTCGTCTCCATGGAGCTCCTAAATCCATTGTTTCAAACAAAGATCCAAAGTTTACATCAAAATTCTGGGTAAGTCTTCAGAGAGCTATGGGTACAAAGCTAAAGTTCAGTACAACTTTTCACCCTTAGATTGATGGGCAATCACGAAGAAAAATTAAGGTATTAGAAGATTTACTACGAGCCTATGTCATGGACTTTGGCAAAAAGAGTCATCTTCACACTTTGAAGTTCATTCCTAAAGGCATATTCTAGATGAGGATTTGGGTGTGGGTTGTACATTTTGACACTACACATATCAATAAACATAAATAAATTATTGGTTCAATAAATTCATACACAAGTTTAGAAAATAACAAGTAAAGCAAATATGTTTGTAAAAATACCAAAAACTAAACATATTTATTATTTTCCAAGGTTTCCAACATAATGAAATACAGTGTCCTGGTAAGCGAGAGTCAAAGATAACACCAGTTGAATAGAGTAGTCAGCTCATCTAAAATGGACACCATTTTAGTAACCTTTTATTCTATCAAAATGAGAATCCAACGTTGTCCCGGTAGGTGAGAATCAAGATTATTCTCATTTTATGAGCTTCCGCCATTGTTTCATATTCTGTAAGTTTATTTCTAAGTAGTCACCGTAGGGGAGAGTCTAATAGAAACAAAAACTTGCAAAATACTTATCATATGAGATCTTAAGGTGTTAAATGCTTTCAACGAATAACCATCCATAAGAGGGACGAAGTCTAGCGTCTCGAGGTTACATTGAAAATATTTAACCATTGTAAGACCAACAATGGAGATCAAATATCTCTTTGATTAAAGCTCATTATTTAAAATAATGTATATTTAATTAATCATTTATTTTAATCCATATATTTTAATAATAAAAATTACTTAATTCAAGTTGATCCAAAATTAATTAAAAATTCATTTTCAACTTTAATTTAATTTTCAAACAATAATTTCAAAAATCCATTTATAAATGAATATAAAATTTCAAAATTATATAAAATATAATAAAATAAATTTCTGGAAAATATCTAATTTAAGTTGTTCTAAAATAACAAAATTTTCAACTTAAATAATTTTCCAAAATTTAATTAAATATCAAATTAAGTATCTTGAACTAATCACCTTAATTTGAAAAATATTCCTATTTAAGTTGATCCAAAATTAACAAATTTTCAACTTAAAAAAATATTTTAAAGAATATCTTAATAACTAATTTTCTAGAAGATTCTACTTAATTATTAATTTCAAAATATTCTAATTTAAGTTGATCCAAAATTAGTTTGAAAAACTAAGGTGCCGTTTGGTAACACTTTTGTTTTTTAATTTTTTAATCACAAAATGAAAGTAAAAGTTTTGTTTTTAAAAAATTTGTTTTTGAAAAATAAAAATGCGTTCTGTAACCACTTTTGTTTTTCAATTTTAAAAACAGAAAACAAAAGTGTGTTCTATAAAGTTTATTTTTATTTTTATTTTTTGATTTTATTTAAGTCGGGTCTAGGTCCGGGGTCGGATTCGGGTTCAAGTCAAAAGTCGGGTTTAGCGCCAGGGCCGTAGGGAGGGGATTTGGGTTCGGGTCTGGTCCTAATCTAAAAGATTGATTAAGAAAAAAAACTGTTTAAAAAAATATTGAAAGTGATTCTTTTTGTTTTTAAAATTTTGATTTCTAATTATAAAATTGAAAAAGTAAAAACAGTTTTATAGAACATGTTTTTGAAAAATATTTTCACTTTTCTACTTTTAAAAACAGAAAACTGATTAAAAAAGTGTTACCAAACGCCACCTAATTTTCAACTTAAATATATTTTCTATGAAAATTCAAATTATTAAGTATTTAGAAAAATCTAATTAGTTATAACTTCTTTTATTTCATTAAATACAGAAAAATACATCTAGTTTATCTTAAATTTGAATTTCATTAATCTAAGTGTGTTTTTCTTAAATTAATTTCATAATAATCTAATGAAAAATTAATTTCATATATTTGGAAATTAATTATGTTGCTAATCAATTTTATTAGGTTAAACTAGTTTAATTAACCTATATTACAGTTATTCAAATCAGGCAAATGGGCCTTCACAATTGGGGTTGTTCACGTGAGGGAGGGCTGGGTTCAGTATGTCGTACCCACTACTAATGCCCCCCTAACTCTCACACAAGGCCCAAAAGAGAGGAATTTAACCTTAATTTAAACAACTGTTAAATATTGAATAGGCCCAAATACTAATTGGGCCTAAACAAAATGGATCAAAAGTCATCATTTTATTTAGCAACCTAGTCCATTTTAATTACAAAAATTAAATGGGCTCCCTATATGCATCTAAACCCAAAGCAAACATATAGGCTCACACAGGCACACTGATTTGGATGGATCCTATCATATTACTAGGTTTATACACAGTTGAAAGAAGATTGCAAAATTTACCTGCTACAAATTATTTATTTGACTTATTGACAATTGAACCATTAGTTAAAATTACATCATTGGATCTGTCAAGAAGTTAACCATGGCAATTTAGATCAAACAATAATAGGTTTTATAAAACTTGTTTTAATAATAAACAATATAAAATACACACATGCACCAAATTAGATAGTTGGATATATGATTTATTTAATTTAAATTAATTAAATAATTAAATAATTTCAAAAATTCTAAATAATAAAATATTATTTTCGAAAATATTAAATTTAAATTAAATAATTAATTTCAAAATTAAACCTATAAATTTGAAAAAAAAAATAAGTTTTCAACAAACCTAAATATCTTTTCAAAAGATGCAAACAACTTTTCAAATTTTATGTTATTTAAAATAAAATTAAATATCCAATAAAATAAAATGATAAATAAATATCATTTATCTAATTTTATAATTTAATTTAAATAAAATAACAAATTTTGAAAGAGCAAAATATCTTGTTACAATTAAAAATTTCTTGATTAAAATAATCTTATTTTAAATTTCAAATGAGGTCATTTTATAAAATTAATTAAATAATTTAAAATAAAAAATATCTGACCTTAAATTTAAAAATAAAATAAAATAATTAAATTTTATAAATAAGATAATTAACTAAGCAAAAAGATAGATTTTTACCTACTTTCGAAGTTTAAAAACTACTAATATTTTAAATTAATTAATTTAAATCTGATAATAATATTTGAAATATGAAAAATAAAAATCTAAATACAAAATTACACAAAAAAATTCGAAATTAATTCCATGAAAAGCATGAAAAAAATGAAAAAATTGGAAAAAATTGTATTATGTGCGGATGGTATGCAATGCATACCATCTGCGCGCACTGATGCAGTGCTGCCGAGATTTCATGCACACGGATCCTACAATGTAGGATTTCCGTGCGCGTAGGGAGAGGCTTCAAACACGCTGGGCGAGCTGCTTCGGACAAGCCTTGTCTAAACGCGCGTGACACCCGAGTGATCACTCGTGTCCGCGCGGGCACGTGGGGTGACACCACTTCCTCATTTTTCCGATTTTCAAAAATTCAAAACTAATTCAAATAAAATTGAAATCGAGTTCTGTAAAAAAAGTGAATTGCTTAATTTTTTTCATACTATTCAATAAAAATAATTCCAGAACAAAAATTTAAATAATTTACGTAAAAAATTTGCAAACATAAATCAATCATTAATAAATACATAGATCAACATGAATCACATCCAAATCACACATACATCGTTTTGAATCCATATTACTTGAAAGTAAATCAATTACCATGGCTCTGATACCAGTTGTTGAAATATCTTTTACCAGAATCTAAATTTACTAACAAGTATATTTTAACAACCTAAATATGAATCTATAAAATGATGAAAATAAACACATAAAAGGTATGAGAAACCTTACATTGATTGCAACGGAATTAAATGACTCCTTTCGCTCTGATCTCTAACCCTTGTATCCTTTTTGTAGCAGAGTATCACCAAGATCTGAGCCCGATTCTCCCTCTTGTTGTTTGGATTCTTCACAGTCTTACATACTATGATTGAGGACTAACTTGTTATGTGTGGGTATGCACTCAATCACTAATGGCTAAATTTTGTTTTGCAAAGAACATTATAGAATTCGAAATATAGAGAAGAAAAGAAGAAGTCTCATAAACCCAGAGAGAAAAGTAGGTTTTTAGCTTTAAATGCATTAGTTGGATAATTAGACCATTACTTTCCTTTTATACTAATTTCACCTAAGGTTAGGGTTGATTTATTTAGAATAAAAAAAATGATAAAAATGGAGCAAAAATTCCCTTAAGTGGCCGGCCATGATGTGGGCCCAACACTAGTTAGATTTTTGCCATTTTTCTCAACTATTTGTCTATTTTTCACAAATATCACTTTTTAAAATTTCAACCCTATAAATGCAAAAACTATTTATTTAATAATTAAAATAATTATCAATTAAAATTATCATTTATAATATTATTAATTAGATTCCACAAAGTCTCTTAATTAATAAATTAACCCTAAAATCTTATTTCTTCGCAATCAAGCCATAACATAGTGAATATTCATAAACTAGACATAGTCTAATTTTAGAATTAAAATTGATTAACTAAAATCGATTAATTCAGTCTTACAAGCAGTTTGTCTCAACTAGTATGGGGACCATGGGCCTATATAACCGAGCTTCCAATAAGCAAATCTAGAATTTACCAAGTAAATTCTCTACCTTATTAATTCCTCGTTGAACCACTATATAGAACTTGGAATTGCACTCTCAGCTACATAGAACACTCTATATGTTCCACGATATAGATACACTATTAATTATCTATTGTTATAATCCCAATAATCAATTATCCTCTATAGATGTTTTACATTGCATAGGGATAAAATTACCATTACACCCTTTAAATGTATTTTATCCTTAAAACACTTAGCCACATATAAATGATATTTCAGTGGACTAATATAATCACTAAAATGAGCGCTCTATCATTTATCTCTATTTAGCCAAGCTCGAAGGAAATCATCATTTCAATTCTATGTCCGGATAGAAGCTATAGATTCCATATCTATGATTAGTGCTCCCACTCAATTATACTATCATGTTCCCAAAATATACGTATCACTCAGACCAAAAGGTAGGCTTAACTAACAAATCAAAGAACACAAATAACACTCGTGAGATCGAACCTAACCATCTCAGGATTGAGATCATTTTATCTAGGATCAACTAGGTGATATTGAATTGAATATATATTACGGTAAGATTATCATATCTAGTTCAAGTTCAATATCGTTCTCTTTTGATGCATACTCCATACATCCAACCCAAGCTTACTTTAACCAATTTCTTGGAAAGGACATAACACTTATCCAAGGTGCAACTAAATTACGTTGTAGATTATCATATTAGTTAAACCCTGTGTACTGATAAATCTAGGAATACATTTAATCACAGAATCTTGTTTATTTTCCACTGTGTTTACAACACAATAAACAAGAATATCAGTGTTATAAGGATTTAGATGAATTTATTAATCAAATAAGTAAATAAATGATCACATGAACCTAATAACACATTAAACAAGTAATGAAATTAAATCTATTTCTTTATTCATAATTGAATAGAAAAGATTACATTGAAATAGAGTTTTAATCTTGTCCAATCCAGTCCAATCCTGCGTACCAAACAGGCCCATTGTATATCCAATGATCAATAATCATGACTGTTGTGTATATTTAGGAAGTTGTATACATATTTTATTGGGGTATCCACAAACGGAGGCATATAATTACCGCAAACAAACGTTTATTAAACTGTAATTAGAATTAGAATAATCAAAGGAAGAAGTTAATTGGGTTAAAATATAAAATAATCAGAAATAATATTTTATTTTTTTGTTTACTAAACTGGCCGGAAAGGAAATCAGAATCATTTTATTTTGTTTACATAATCAGATAGGTAATCAAAATGACTTAATTTGACTAAATTGTCATTGTTAGAGCATGTAATTATTTTTTATTTATATATTTTTGAAGGGTATATTTGTCTTTTTATTTTTAATTAATAAAAATAGGAAAGTTATTGTTGGGTTTTATGCCCTAAATAAAACTCCATTTCAATGTAATCTATTTTATTCAACATCAATAAAGAAACAGAAGTATTTTTCATTCATTTGTGTATGTTTTTATCAATTGCTTGTCTATTTGATTTATAAATTCATCAGAATTCCTTTTCACATACTTGATCATTTTTATTGTGTTGTCAACACTTTGGAAAATAAACATGACTATGTGAATAAAGTTTCCTAGATTTATCAGACACAGGGTTTTAATTATATGATAATCTACAACAAGAGTTTACTTGCATTTGGAGAAATGCTATGTTCTTTCCAGAACATTGGTTAAAGTAAAGCTCAAGTTGGATGCATGGAGTATGCATCGGAAGGGACCGATATTGAACTTTGACTTAGATTTATTAAACTTACCGTAAAATCTATTCAAGTCAATATCACCTAGTTGATCCTAGATCAAATGATCTTAATCCTGTTATGATTAGGCTCAATCTCAGGAGGCTATTCGTGTTCTTTGATTTGTTAGTTAAGCCTACTTTTAGGTCAGGGTGATACGTACATTTTGGGAACACGGTAGTGCAATTGAGTGGGAGCGCTAACATAAACATGGAATCTATAGCTTCTATCTGGCGAATAGTAAGCAAAGGATGATCTCCTTCGAGCTTGACCAAACGAACATCAATGGTGGAGTACTCATTTCACATAAGCTGAAATATCATTTATACGGGGTCAAGTGTTTTAAGGATAAAATACATAGTAGGGTATAACGGTAATCTAATCCCTTTATAGTGTAGATCATTCATATAGAGGATCATTGATCAAATTAGGATTATAACAATGGATAACTAATGATGTGTCTATATGGTGGAACATATAGAGCATTCTATATACTTAGAGTGCAATTCTAAGTTCTATGCGTGGTTTCAACGAAGAATTAATAAGTTAGTGAATTTTAGTGATAAATTCTTGATCTACTTATTGGAAGCTCGGTTATATAGACCCATGGTCCGCGCACTAGTTGAGATAATATTGCTTGAAAGACTCATGTAATTGGTTTTGATTAATCAATTATAATTCTCAAACTAGACTATGTCTATTTGTGAAATTTTCACTAAGTAAGGGCGAAATTGTAAAGAAAGAGTTATTAGGGGCATATTTGTTAATTATGATACTTTGTATGGTTCAATTAATAAATATGATAAATGACAATATTATTTAATAATTATTTATAGTTATTAAATAGTTAGAATTGGCATTTAAATGGTTGAATTAGAAAATTAGCGATTTTGAGAAAATCAGATACAAAAGTGATAAAACTGCAAAATTACAAAAAGTGAGGCCCAAATCCAGTAAGCCATGGCCGACCACTTTTTTAGCTATTATCCTCTGATATTTTCATTATTTTAATGTCAAATAATTCAAACCTAACCCTAGTGGAATGCTATAAATAGATAGTGAAGGCTTCAGGAAAATTACACTTTTCATTCAGAAAAACCTGAGCCTCTCTCTCTACCTTTGGCCGCCACTCTCTCTCTCTCTCTCTTCTTCCTAAATATTTCGAAACCCTTAGTGATTAGAGTAGTGCCTTCACACAGCAAGCAATACCTCAATCATAGTGAGGAAGATCGTGAAGATAGATTTTCAGCGAAAGGAGTTTCAGCATCAAAGATTCAGAGAAAGAGATCCAGTTCAGATCTTGATAATACTCTGCGACAGAAAGGATACAAGGGTTAGAGATCTGAACGGAAGGAGTCATTTAATTCCGCTGCACCCAATGTAAGGTTTCATAAACTTTATATGTGTTTATTTCATCGTTTTAGAAAGTTCATATTTAGGGTGTTAATCAACATACTTGTGAGTAGATCTAAGATCCTGGTAAAATAATTTTCAACAACTGGCCTCAGAGCTATGGTAATTGATTTGCTTACAAGAAATTTGGACTTTAAAACAATTGTTTGATGTTTTGGATGGTATCATGTTGTATTGAGTGTTATTTGATGATTGATTGATGTTTGTGAATTTTCGTGAAAAATAATTCAATATCTGTTTCTAGAATTATTTTTATTGGATAGTATGGAAAAAATTAAGCAAGTTACTTTTTTACAGAACTCAATTTTGATTTAATTTGAATTAGTTATGATTTTTGAAGTTTCGAAAAAATCGGGGTTGAGGAGAAGGGCTCCTGCGCGCGCGGATTTCATGCAAATCCCCTTGCCGCCGAGCTTCCTCGCCCAAATCACCCCTATGCGTGCGCGGACGGGTATGCACAGCATCCTGTTCGTACAACTCGCAATTTTTTCGTTTTTCTTTGTTTTTTCATGCTTTTTCATGGATTTAACTTCCGATTTTTTGTGTAGTTCTGTATTTATACATTTACTATTCCTAATTCAATTCTAATTATCATAATTAAATTAATTAATATTTTTTAAATTTAATTCATGATATTAATGTAATTTGAATTTGAAAATAGTAAATATCTATCTTTTTTGCTTAATTATCTATCTTATTTTTAAATTTGGTTATATCTTATCTTATTTTTAAATTTAAGGTCAGATATTAAATTTTTTAAATTAATTTTTTTTTTTAATAATTTGACCTTATTTAAATTTAAAATAAGATAACTATAATCATGTAATTTTAAATAGATGTAAGATATTTTGCTAACTTTTAAATTTTATTATTTTATTTATTTAAATTACATTTAAAATCTGAAAAAGATATTCATTTATCTTTTTTTAATTTTTTATTTAATTTTTATTTATAAAATAACATTAAATTTTAAAAGTAGTTAGCAAATTTTGAAATGATATTTAGGTTGGTTGAAACCTAATTTTTCAAAATTGTAGGTTTAATTTTAAATATTTTTTATTAATTTCGAATTTTAAATTTTCCGAAAATAAATTTTTTATTTATTTAATTAATTATTTTCGAAATTATTTATTTAAAATTAAATAAATCCTACATCCAACTATCCAGCTAACCTTGTTGCAGGAGTATATGTTTTAGCTTGTTTGTAAGTTTTTAAAACCTATTATTACTTGATTGCAAATAGCCATGGTTAACTTTTTGCCAGATCTAATGATGTGATGGCTCCCTTGGTCAAGCAAATAATTTGTAACAGGTATATGTACAATCTTCTTTCATCTGTGTATGACCTAGCTGTTGGGTTTTATGCCCTAAATAAAACTCATTTCATATAATCAGATTTACTTATTAATAAAGATCAGAAATAACATTTTATGTTGCATGGTTCACATGATTTATTTCATGATTATAGGTATATAATGTATGAATTCTTTTTAAGTCTAGAACATATGAGTTGGTTAAAGATTATAGTGTTGTCAGCACAGTGGAATATAATCTTTATTATATGTTCAAAAGTTGATTCCCTAATTTGTCAGAACACTGGATTTAGACTGACATGGTATAATCAGCGATAGGTATTCTTACACCTTGGAAAAGTGTTATGTCCTTTCCAGGACATTGGCAAAGTTTACCAGTATCGGATGTATGGAGTATACATCGGAAGGGACCGATATTGAACTTTGATTAGATATGTTGAAATTTACCGTAATATCTATTCAATTCAATATCACCTGTTGATCCTAGATCACATGATCGAAATCCTGATATGGTTAGGCTCAATTTCAAGAGTGTTACTCGTGTTCTTTGATTTGTTCGTTAAGCCTAGTTTTGTATCAGGGTGATACGTACATTTTGGGAACACGGTAGTACAATTGAGTGGGAGCGCTAACATAAATATGGAATCTATAGCTTCTATTTGGCAAATAGAAGTAAAGGATGATTTCCTTCGAGCTTAACCAAACGAAGATAAATGGTGGAGATCTCATTTCACTTAGGTGAAATATCATTTATACAGGGTTAAGTGTTTTAAGGATAAAATACATTGTAGGGTGTTACGGTAATTTAATCCCTGTACAGTGTAAATCATCTATATAGAGGATCATTGATCACATTAGGGTTATAATAATGGATAACTGATGACGTGTCTATATCGTGGAACATATAGAGCGTTTCTATATGACTGAGAGTGCAATTCCAAGTTCTAAGTGTGGATTCAATGAGGAATTAATAAGTTAGGGAATTTACTTGGTAAATTCGGTTCGACTTATTGGAAGCTCGGTTATATAGACCCATGGTCCCCATACTAGTTGAGGCCATACTGCTTGTAAGACTCATTTAATTGATTTTAATTAATCAATTATAATTCTAAAAGTTAGACTATGTCTACTTTATGAATTCTCACAGTTTAAGGATGAAATCGTAAAGAAAAGGGTTTCTAGGTTTAATTATTAATTAAGAGACTTTGTATGTCTAATTAATAATTATTTTAAATTACAATATTATTTAATAATCTATTTTAGTTATTAAATAATTAGTTTTGGCATTTAAATGATTAGAATTGGAAAAATGACATTTTTGGAGAAATAGAAATAAAATTGAGGAAACTGCAAAATCCAAGTGAGGCCCATATTCCCTCTATGGCCGAAGCACTCACTTTGTGTTTCCCAATTATTATTTTTATTTTTTAATTGTCATGTAATTGCTAATCAAAGCCTAGCTATAATAGGAAAGTGGTGGATCACACTAAATAAGGCAGTTGATTGATTACACAGTAATTAAGGAAACTGTTTTATTTGGAAAGTTGTGCTCTCTCTTCTCCCTATATATAGGAGCCCTTGTTCTCTTCTCTTGTACATCATTATGGATGATGAGCCACGAAATTGAGAGAGCAAATGAGAGAAAAATTCGAAATCCTTGTGAGATGAGTAGTGCCCACACACATCAAGTGGTATCTCAATCATTGTATGGAAGACTATGGAATTTCTGCATCAAAGAAGGAGAAAAGAAGATCCAGGTTCAGATCTTGGTGATGCTCTGCTACAGAAAAGAATCAAGGGCTAGAGATCTGAACGGAAGGAGTCATATTATTCCGCTGCACCCACTGTAAGGTTTTCTAACTTTATATGTGTTTATTTTCATTGTTTTAGAATTCATATTAGGTTGTTAATCCAACATACTTGTTAGTAAATCTATATCCTGGTAAAATAAATTCCAACAACTGGCACCAAAGCCATGGTAATGACTTACTTTCATGTAATATGAATTAAAACGATGATTGCATGTTTCTGTGTTGATTTGGATGGTTTCATGTTGGTTTATGTGCTTATGTGATGAATGTTAATGTTGTACGAAATTTTTCCATGAAATATATTTTTTCAATTTTTGAAAATATTTTATTTGGATTCCTTGTGAAAAATTGAGCAATTTTTGTTTTTACGGAACTCGATTCCGATAAAAATTGAGAAAGATATGAATTTTGGAAGATTGGAAATCATGGTTGCTGCATGCAGCCTATCCTGGCAGTTCCCCACAAATTGCGAATTTTTGAGGTTTTTTCCCAAAAATCCAATTTTTTCCCAAAATTCATTTTTCCAATTTTAAATATTTCTAAATTGAAATGTTTCCAATTTTAAATATTTTAATTTGGAATTTTTTCCAATTTTAAATATTTCTATTTTGGATTGTTTCCAATTTTTAAATATTTCCTATTATGGTCAAATTTAAAAATTTGTTAACTTCTTTAATATTTATTTATTATTTAATTATAAGATTAGATATTTTGATATTTAAGATATTTTAAATTAAAAGATAACTTTGTCTTTTTATTTAAAATATTATATTAAAATTATCTTATATGACAAATTAAATAATTAATAAATTTGAAATTAACATAGATATTTTTATAGATATACTTACCATAATGTTTTCAAATTCAAAAATTTGTTATTTTGTTAAATATTTAATTATTTGTAAATTATAAGTTTAAAAATGATATTTTTTCTATATATATCATTTTTTTCCTTATTAGAAATTTATAAATCATATCTTAAATATTTAAATAACATAGATATTTTTGTAGAGATTTGAATATTGCTTAATTTGAGATATTTTGACATATAATTATGGTAATTATTATTTAACCAAATCTATTTTAAAATTGGTTTATTTTATTAAATTATAAGATCTGAAAGTGATATTGAAGATTCTTTCCTTTTAAATCATTGATCTTATTAGATATTTAATTTGATTCAAATAAACCTAGATATTTTAAAATTAGTTTCCTTTATTTGGTTAGTTTAAGAATAATAATTTAATTATATTAATATCTTGTTTTCACATCTGTTACATGGACAATGTTTGTTTGTTTATATTGTTTATTCAAAATTTTTTTAACAAACCTATTATTTATCTGATCTAAATTGCTATGATTAACTTGTTGACAGATCTTATGATCTGATTTTAATCATAGTCCAATTGACGATAGATCTTATAAATAATTTGTAACAGGTAAATTTTGTACTTCTTTCATTTGTGTAAACCTAGTAACATGATAGGGTCCATCCAAATCATTTGACCTGTGTGAGCCTATATGTTTGCTATTGGGCTTAGATACATATAGGGAGCCCATTTAAGTTTTTACTAAGTAAATGGACTAGGTTGCTAAAATAAATTTTGACATAAGGAAATTTATTTAGGTCCAATTAGATTTGGGCTTATTCAATGAATAACAATTGTTTATTTAAAGGTTAAATTCTTCTCTTTTGGGCCTTGTGTGAGAGTTGGGGGCCATAGAAGTGGGTACGACATACTGAACCCAGCTCCCCCTCACATGAACTACCCCAATTGTGAAGGCCCATTTGCCTTATTTAAATAATTGTATTAGGTTAATTATATTAGTCTAACCTAATTAAAATTGAATTAGCAACATAATTAACTTTTAAAATATATGAAATTTATTTTTCATTGTAATATTTTAAAGTTAATTTTAGAAAAACACTTAGTCAATGATATATTCTAGACAGTTATTTCTAATACTAGTTATTATTTCTAATATTAAATAGGAAAATATCATTGATTGTGAAATTAATTGTCTCATAATTAATTTTGGTACAATCTAAGTTTAGTATATTTTCCTAGTATTAAACTAGAATTAATAATTAAGTTTCCTCTTTACTTAATTATTTATTTCTTGAATTTAATACATTTAATTAAATTGAAAATTTCAATATCTAAGTTGATTTTCATCATGATACTTTAATATTGTTATTTTCATGTTATTTAATTAAAGTTGAAAATTATTTTAAGTTTGGAATCTTATTTCAGAATAACTTAAGTTTGAATAATTTTCAGAATATATTTTATTTTATTTTATTAATCATTTCCCAAAATTTCGAAATTACATTTCTTTAATATAGAAATTTCGAATTTTATTTGAAAAATAGATTAAAGTTGAAAATTATTTATTTAATTTTGGACCAACTTAAATCAATGACTTTTTCATTTAATGGTTAATTAAAATAAATGAACTAAAATATATTATAATTAGAAATTGGATTAATTAGTCTATGAAAGTCTAGATAGATATTATCTGTTTTGCTTGAAGTATTTTTCTAGTGTATTTAATTAAATAGAAAATTAATATTTAAGTTGATTTTTTAATCATGATACTTAAATATTTGAAATTTTTCTTAGATATTTAATTAAATGGGAAAATTATATTTTTTGTTGAAAATTAATTTTTATTAATTAATTTTGGGCCAACATAAAATTAGAGTAATTTTCCAGGATTTATTTTATTTTATTTTAAAGCATTTTCGAAAATGCAATATATATTTATAGAATATTAAATTTGAGTAGTAAATTAATTCAAATTAATTTTGAAACAACTTAAATTGAATAACTTTCTAAATATTTATGGAAATTATTACTAAGATGGAAATAATTCACGTTATTTATCCATCTAAGTATAATTTATAAATATTACATTAAAATTTATATTTAGAATATTTTATTCTAAATTGGAAATTTTAATTAAATAAATATATATTAAAATAAATGGATAAAAATAAATATTAGAAGAAAATACAAATCTTCATTAAATAATGAGCTTTATTATTATAAGGATATTCGATCTCCATTGTTGGTTTTACATAGCTATTGTTTTAGTGAGTAATCCTCCCTAATGGAGGAACGTTCATTTGCAAGTTAGCACCGTTTAATCTCGAAAGATAAGTAATCTTGTAAGTTTTTTTTTATATAGTTTATGACCACCCTAATGGTGGCGACTATATAAGACTTGCAAGAATATGAAACAATGGTGGAAGCTCATAAGATAGAATAGCCTTGACTCTCGCCTAAACGGGACAACGCGGATTCACATCTTGATCGAATAAAAGGTTGCTAGAATGTTTGACATTTTAGATGAGCTGACAACTCTATTCAATGAATGGTAGCTTTGACTCTCTCCTAAACGGGACACTGATATCAGTTTGTTGAAAACCTTGGAAATTATTTAGGATTGTATGTTTTAGTATTTTCACTTGTCATTCCTACTTGCTATGTGCTTCATAATTTCTGAATTGTGTATGAATTTGTATTGAACCATGTTATTTTCTGTTATTAAATTGTAGTTTAATTTCGAATCTTCATTGCAGGTCTAACTTGATTTGTTTTTCTAATGAGATAAATCCCTAATGGATTTTCACCATTAGACTAACATAATAGTGTTAGATCTCGAAAGATAAATATTGTATACGCAAGGTCTAGCTGTTCATCAATTGATGACACCTTAGACTAGTGTCTTACAATATGAAACAAGAAGATTGTATAAATAAGATTACTTTGACTCTGGCTAATCGGAGCATCGTTGGATTCTTATTTAAAACGAAATTATCCTAATTCCTCTTAGCTTAATGACATATCATTGGATGAATGGTCTATAAATCATATAAAGTCTTATTTTCTCTCAAGAAATTAGATGACGCATATGATTATATTCCCGGAATTCTATCCCTAAATGATATAAATCCTCAATCTTAGATATCTCCTACTTGTATAGGCAAATCATAGAGATAGATTAGTAGTGGTGGTCCAAGAAAGAATTACTAATTATACAGTTACACTTTCACAAGTGTTTAATAACCATTTTTTTTAATGGATTCAAACTGTATGAGTTTAGTATTCTGTGACCAGAATCCACTTGCACTATTCTAAGAACTCTTTGATGTAACTAATCTTAAGTCATCAAAAGATACAACCACATATTTTATAAATCTAAGGCATTTGTATCTTGTTCATAGTGGTTTTGACAAGATCATTCTCTGCAAAGAGTTAATATGCCTATATCCACTGAAAGTAATTTCATCTCATTCGCAGATGGATGTACATTCAGGGGTGGATATGAGTTTTCGTTGTATTCTTAAAACGATCACTCTAGATTTTACCTTATGCAAAAGAAATTTGAAATGTTTGAAAAATTTCATGAATTTCTAGCAATGGTAAGTGGTTAAAGATCTTGCGAACTGATAGGGGTGGAGAAAAAGTTAGTAGATATGCAGTTCAAAGATCATTAATTTGATTTTTGAATAATATCCAAACTTACCTCCCCAGAAATTCGAGTTGCATATAGATGATTAGTTACTAATCGTTGCCTAAATCCTTCTATGGTAATAAAATTTCAGAATGATGTAATGGTTGTATACTTAATGTAAATCATTACTAGATTCATGGATGACCTAATCGAAATCTTAAGAAAAGCTAGAACTGCTAACCCTGGTTTGCATGTTTGTTAGCTATTCTAAGTGATTAGGGGTGGAGCATCCCATAGTCATTAGATAAGAAAGTGTTTGTTTAAACAAATACTAATTTTCTAAGAAAATGACTAAGTCTGAAAATAAAGTAGCAAATAAAGGAGATATTTTTTCTTGATTCTAAAAGTGTTCTATCATCTTATTTTACCAGATGATCCCACTGCCTCTATTGTCTTAACACAACTGAAGAGGTCTATACCATTTAGTTTTCTTTGACATAGTTCACGGTACCTTGTTGTAGTGGGAGAGTTTCTAGGAACTCACCTTCTTATAACTTGGAAGACACTAGTGATTAAAATCCATTGTGAGTTTAAACAAGTAATGGATTTTCAAGATAAGAAACTAAGAAGAAAACCAAGAGAACTATAGTTTGATCCATTCACATGGAGTAACCTAAAGTTTTCTGTTACAAGGACATGAAAGGAAATTTTCGTTCATAAGTCTATTCAATGGACTTAACAAAACTTCCTGTTCCTAGTATTATAGGTTTGAGTTTATCTAAACCTATGGCTTGTGGTATACCTGGAAATTACTTACTCTAATGCAAGCATGAGATGCTGATGCATTTTCTTTCCAATGGAAATCTATAGAAGCTTCACAACTTCTTAGATATAGATTATATTTATCTAAGGAAAAGTCTCAACTATTCCAGAAAAGATAAAGCCATGAAAGAATTTCTTAAATCAACAGTGAGAGGTCTCAGATATGCTTTAGTATGCCTTAGACCAGACACCTACTGTTGAGTGGGAGTAATGAGTAGGTATCAGATTAATCCAGGAGAGGAACATTGGAAGACAATCAAGTAAATTTTAAGATTAAGAAGAGGAACTATATGTTAGTCAATAAGGGTGTTTTTTGAAACTCTTAGACTACACCACATCAGATTTCGAGACTTGCCTGTGTGCTAGAAAGTCTGCTGATGAGATGGTGATTACTTTAGGGGTGGAGTAGTGATTTTGGAGAAGTGTAAAAACCTATCTGAAATCTCTTGGTCTACCAGAGAGAGACTGAATGTTAAAAGTTGCAGGAAAGATACTTATTCAGTCTAAGGAAAGTTCTATACTTTTGTGGCAGTGTTCCAACTTGCCTTAACTACTAGGGTTACTTCCTGAATAACGAAAGAGTAGTTGCCCAAAAGTATAGAATCCAGTATCCCAAAAGAGTAGACATATAGAGAGGAATTTCACATTATCAAGGATATTGTGATTAAGGAAGAGTAATGGTGGAGAAGAGGTTGTGTTTAATTCAACCTGTCAGATCCTATTACGAGGAGTTTACTACTATTACACTTGATTGGTATATCAAGGTGTTAATGATTATTTGAAATGCACTTTTTGTTTTATATTAGTGCAAGTGGGAGTTTGTTGGGTTTTATGCCCTAAATAAAACTCATTTCATATAATCAGATTTACTTATTAATAAAGATCAGAAATAACATTTTATGTTGCATGGTTCACATGATTTATTTCATGATTATAGGTATATAATGTATGAATTCTTTTTAAGTCTAGAACATATGAGTTGGTTAAAGATTATAGTGTTGTCAGCACAGTGGAATATAATCTTTATTATATGTTCAAAAGTTGATTCCCTGATTTGTCAGAACACTGGATTTAGACTAACATGGTATAATCAGCGATAGGTATTCTTACACCTTGGAAAAGTGTTATGTCCTTTCCAGGACATTGGCAAAGTTTACCAGTATCGGATGTATGGAGTATACATCGGAAGGGACCGATATTGAACTTTGATTAGATATGTTGAAATTTACCGTAATATCTATTCAATTCAATATCACCTGTTGATCCTAGATCACATGATCGAAATCCTGATATGGTTAGGCTCAATTTCAAGAGTGTTACTCGTGTTCTTTGATTTCTTAGTTAAGCCTAGTTTTGTATCAGGGTGATACGTACATTTTGGGAACACGGTAGTACAATTGAGTGGGAGCGCTAACATAAATATGGAATCTATAGCTTCTATTTGGCAAATAGAAGTAAAGGATGATTTCCTTCGAGCTTAACCAAACGAAGATAAATGGTGGAGATCTCATTTCACTTAGGTGAAATATCATTTATACAGGGTTAGGTGTTTTAAGGATAAAATACATTGTAGGGTGTTACGGTAATTTAATCCCTGTACAGTGTAAATCATCTATATAGAGGATCATTGATCACATTAGGGTTATAACAATGGATAACTGAT
Organism: Cannabis sativa; assembly: GCF_029168945.1. NCBI lineage: Eukaryota > Viridiplantae > Streptophyta > Magnoliopsida > Rosales > Cannabaceae > Cannabis > Cannabis sativa. The sequence goes on along the minus strand of NC_083608.1, from coordinate 31,941,514 downwards.
GACGTGTCTATATCGTGAAACATATAGAGCGTTTCTATATGACTGAGAGTGCAATTCCAAGTTCTAAGTGTGGATTCAATGAGGAATTAATAAGTTAGGGAATTTACTTGGTAAATTGGGTTCGACTTATTGGAAGCTCGGTTATATAGACCCATGGTCCCCATACTAGTTGAGGCCATACTGCTTGTAAGACTCAGTTAATTGATTTTAATTAATCAATTATAATTCTAAAAGTTAGACTATGTCTACTTTATGAATTCTCACAGTTTAAGGATGAAATCGTAAAGAAAAGGGTTTCTAGGTTTAATTATTAATTAAGAGACTTTGTATGTCTAATTAATAATTATTTTAAATGACAATATTATTTAATAATCTATTTTAGTTATTAAATAATTAGTTTTGGCATTTAAATGATTAGAATTGGAAAAATGGCATTTTTGGAGAAATAGAAATAAAATTGAGGAAACTG